>NC_082684.1:35767135-37141405 GCF_949987515.2 Delphinus delphis | reverse complement strand
TCTAAAGATTTTATATATTATATATATATACATATATATATAAATCTTTTAACTTATTGCATAACTAACAACAAATATTAAAATGCAAATAACCCTGGGAAGAGTTAAGTTTTAAGACACAGGCTTTTGGCTACTGGAGTAAAAATAGTCAGTGCCACTTAGTGACATTTTAATAGCCAAGCAATTTTTTAGAAAGATGGTAGTAGGGTAGACTGAAAAGATTAATAGATGTAAAGTCAGAAGACCTGGCTTCTACTCCCCTTTATCCTCTCTATGCCTTTCTTTTTCTTCCACAAAATGATGGCATTGAACTAGCTAGTCTCTAAGGACTCCTTCAGCTCTAGTTTTCTATTTTTTTTATTATTTTAATTCATATGTTTTAATTCACTATGTAACAATAATATCACAGTCTATTTTACAAGTTAAATGTATGAGAATGTATGAAATAGAAATGGTAGGAAAAAACTAAACGTGGGTCAGGAACTTGAATTTTCCCAAAACCAGGGGCCAAAGGAAGATGTGTTGCCTGCAGGGCCCAAGAAGGAGGCAGGGAGGGTGACGGGAACAGCTTGTGGTATGTTTGTCCCCGTGTCTACTCCAAGGAGTTGAGGCATGCCCTCTGCCCTGGTCTGGGATTGGGAGTTTAATCTGGTCAATTGAAGATGGTGGCTTGAGAGAAAAAAGCCATCTGGTACCTACACAGAGCTGGTCCCCTGGTGGCCGCAGGTGGGTTTTGCCGTAGAGGGAATTAGGGGTGGAAGTGTCAAAAATCAAATGTATAGAGGAAAAAAGTAAACAGTTTCCTCCTTCCCCCTAAAAAAATGAATTCTTGAAATGCACACATATTCTTCTCTCAAATGTAGAAAAGTCTCACTCTGGATGTGCTTACAAGAAGATCGTCGTCAAAAAACTTTGTTTCTATAACACTTCCAGTTAGCACGCTTGCTGGCATCATCTGGGACTCGGGCGCTGCCTCTATCAGGGACTGCCGGGTGTTTGTGGAGTTAGGGATCACAGAGCCAAACTCGAAGAACCATTCTTCTAGGCATTGCCCTTTGAAGTAAACTTTTTGTTCCAGGCGGACTTTTTCCATTTGCTCCGCTGAAGAGAAGTTCAATTCTCGAGACACTGCCTTGTACTTGAGGATTTTCTTGGGAACACGGGCTTCATGCTCCACTCCAGGGCCTGACAGGTCTTCTTTTCCTTGCCAGAGTATCTTCCCTGTCTCAGCATCCTGAAGGTTCATCCAATTTAGTTTGAAGCCCCTCAGGATCTCCCTGGCCCGCTCACCCTTGGTTGACATGATGCGGCGGCCGCCGCCTGCGGCTCTCCCACGCTGGCCCGGCGGAGCCTTGTAGACTGTGCCCAGGAGCTGAGGTCTGAGCCGCAGCCCCGCCTGCAGACCTCGGGCGAGCAGCGGCAGCGCCCAGACCCGGACCGGCCTCTTTCCCCTCAGCTCCGGCTCCTGATCCCTTCTCCTTCCTAGCTTTCTATTATTTTACACTTACAGCAAGAACATACTAGATGTTTGTTACAATAATGTTCTTTAAAAGGAAAAATTGGAAATTAGTTCAACATTCATCACAATGGAACTGATGAAATCAAGTATAGTGGGTAGACACACGTATAAATTCTATGTAGCCAGTTAAGTGATGATATGGTTTTATATTTATTGATAAAGACGTCATGACATACTGTTGTTTTTTTTTAAAGTAGCCATCGAATAATTTCCATTTGACTAAGGAATGAAGTATTTTATATAAGGAAGGATACTCCTAAAAATCTCAAGTTATTTCTAGATGGTGAGATTAAGAGTAATTCTTACTTCCTTCTCTATTTTTCGATGATGTTTGGGTATTTATACATATAGAACATTTTCATAACAAGCAACAAAGTTATTTCATTTTGGGGGAAATATAGTTAAATATAAGCAGCAAATATTAATTCCTTTCCTATGAGCAAGTTTTGGTAGAGAAGAGGGCCAGGGCAAGGACAAAACAGCAGTGAACTAAAGGAAAACAATGCCTGAGGGCTTCCCTGGTGGCGCGGTGGTTGAGAGTCCGCCTGCCGATGCAGGGGACGCGGGTTCGTGCCCCGGTCTGGGAAGATCCCACGTGCCGCGGAGCGGCTGGGCCCGTGAGCCATGGCCGCTGAGCCTGCGCGTCCGGAGCCTGTGCTACGCAACGGGAGAGGCCACAGCAGTGGGAGGCCGCGTACCGCAAAAAAAAAAAAAAAAACAACAACAATGCCTGA
The DNA here is from genome assembly GCF_949987515.2 of Delphinus delphis. Taxonomy (NCBI): domain Eukaryota; kingdom Metazoa; phylum Chordata; class Mammalia; order Artiodactyla; family Delphinidae; genus Delphinus; species Delphinus delphis. Next base: position 37,139,152 of record NC_082684.1, on the reverse strand, counting down.
ATATTTTCATCAACAACTCAGATAATGAAATAAATATGTGCCATGAAGGTAAAAAACAGCCCTTGTTACACAAATTGGGCACAGCTGATCTGTTTTTCTCCATCATCTCAGTCATCACGTGTTGGAGGCGGATTTGCCTGACTCATGCTCCCTCCCTTACCAGTCCATCCCATGCACAATGGGAAGATTTATCAAGCCATCAGACTGGCCCAATCCAAGGCTAACGGTCTTATGACAAGATTAATCCCATAACTTTGTGTTCTTTACTACCCGTGCTTTAATTATTTGAGTTTCCTAAGGTTGCCTAATCAATCTTGATATTTATCAATTATCTCTCAACTTTGAAAAAATGCAGAATTATCAGAAAGTAGATTAAATCAAAGAGGGATTCATACATACTGAGTCAGCAAAGGAGGAAGAATAAGCTTCCTAAATACAAAATGGTAACTAACAGTTTTGACCCAAGTAGAAAACAGGTAGGAAAACAGAATCTTGTGGGAGATCATAAATTAAATACAGGTCAACACTGAAGTTGTCATGCAAAAAGTGTGGGGTGTGGCTGCCACACCCAGCAGGAGGCTCTCACCAAGAGCTAAGCTTCTAATGCACCCTACTTGAGGGATCCTTCGCTTGCCAACTTGAATTTATTAGTTCCATGTTATTTGCTTGTCACCAATTGCATCGTGTCTTCTGTGCTAAAATTAAATTCCTTGATTCAATTTGGGGTCAATGGCTGTATAGCTTAACTATCCAGAAGCAAGAGGGGGCACATGAGAGGAGCTACGCTCACAAGGAAGACAATTTCTAAGGTTCAGACCACAAGAAGCTCAGGAAGTCAACTGGTCTTTGCCTGCTGGAAGTTCTAGAGGTATGTAGGGACCATGGTGGGAAACTGTAAGTGGAATCACTTTAAGTCAAAGACAGCCTATATAGAATTAAGGATAGTATTTTTTATGAATGTATTTATTATTTATTTTATTTATCACATTCTGCTTCTTGAAAGAATTTTTTTAAAGTCCTAATCAGATTAGATTTTTTTTTTCTTTTTGCTGCACCACGCAGCATATGGGATCTTAGTTCCTACACCAGGGATCAAACCCATGCCCCCTGCAGTGGAAGCGCTAAGTCTTAACAACTGGACTGCCAGGAAGTCACCCTGAAAGAATTTTTTTTTTTTTTTTTTACATCTTTATTGGAGTATAATTGCTTTACAATGGTGTGTTAGTTTCTGCTTTATAACAAAGTGAATCAGCTATACATATACATATGTTCCCATATCTTTTCCCTCTTGCATCTCCCTCCCTCCCACCCTCCTTATCCCACCCCTCCAGAGGGTCACAAAGCACCGAGCTGATCTCCCTGTGCTATGCGGCTGCTTCCCACTAGCTATCTACCTTACGTTTGGTAGTGTATATATGTCCATGCCTCTCTCTCGCTTTGTCACAGCTTACCCTTCCCCCTCCCCATATCCTCAAGTCCATTCTCCAGTAGGTCTGTGTCTTTATTCCTGTCTTACCCCTAGGTTCTTCATGACATTTTTTTTTCTTAAATTCCATATATATGTGTTAGCATACAGTATTTGTCTTTCTCTTTCTGACTTACTTCACTCTGTATGACAGACTCTAGGTCTATCCACCTCATAACAAATAGCTCAATTTCGTTTCTTTTTATGGCTGAGTAATATTCCATTGTATATATGTGCCACATCTTCTTTATCCATTCATCCGATGATGGACACTTAGGTTGTTTCCATCTCTGGGCTATTGTAAATAGAGCTGCAGTGAACATTTTGGTACATGACTCTTTTTGAATTATGGTTTTCTCAGGGTATATGCCCAGTAGTGGGATTGCTGGGTCATATGGTAGTTCTATTTGTAGTTTTTTAAGGAACCTCCATACTGTTCTCCATAGTGGCTGTACCAATTCACATTCCCACCAGCAGTGCAAGAGTGTTCCCTTTTCTCCACACCCTCTCCAGCATTTATTGTTTCTAGATTTTTGGATGGTGGCCATTCTGACTGGTGTGAGATGATACCTCATTGTAGTTTTGATTTGCATTTCTCTAATGATTAATGATGTTGAGCATTCTTTCATGTGTTTGTTGGCAGTCTGTATACCTTCTTTGGAGAAATGTCTATTTAGGTCTTCTGCCCATTTTTGGATTGGGTTGTTTGTTTTTTTGTTATTGAGCTGCATGAGCTGCTTATAAATTTTGGAGATTAATCCTTTGTCAGTTGCTTCATTTGCAAATAATTTCTCCCATTCTAAGGGTTGCCTTTCCGTCTTGTTTATGGTTTCCTTTGCTGTGCAAAAGCTTTGAAGTTTCATTAGGTCCCATTTGTTTATTTTTGTTTTTATTTCCATTTCTCTAGGAGGTGGGTCAAAAAGGATCTTACTGTGATTTATGTCATAGAGTGTTCTGCCTATGTTTTCCTATAAGAGTTTGATAGTTTCTGGCCTTACATTTAGGTCTTTAATCCATTTTGAGTTTATTTTTGGGTATGGTGTTAGGGAGTGTTCTAATTTCATTCTTTTACATGTAGCTGTCCAGTTTTCCCAGCACCACTTATTGAAGAGGCTGTCCTTTCTCCACTGTACATTCCTGCCTCCTTTATCAAAGATAAGGTGACCATATGTGCGTGGGTTTATCTCTGGGCTTTCTATCCTGTTCCATTGATCTATCTTTCTGTTTTTGTGCCAGTACCATACTCTCTTGATTACTGTAGTTTTGTAGTATAGTCTGAAGTCAGGGAGCCTGATTCCTCCAGCTCCATTTTTTGTTCTCAAGATTGCTTTGGCTATTCGGGGTCTTTTGTGTTTCCATACAAATTGTGCAATTTTTTGTTCTAGTTCTGTGAAAAATGCCAGTGGTAGTTTGATAGGGATTGCATTGAATCTGTAGATTGCTTTGGGTAGTAGAGTCATTTTCACAATGTTGATTCTTCCAATCCAAGAACATGGTATATCTCTCCATCTGGTTCTTTGAGAAGATAAACAAAATTGATAAACCATTAGCCAGACTCATCAAGAAAAAAAGGGAGCAGACTCAAATCAATAGAATTAGAAATGAAAAAGGAGAAGTAACAACTGACACTGCAGAAATACAAAAGATCATGAGAGATTACTACAAGCAACTCTATGCCAATAAAATGGACAACCTGGAAGAAATGGACAAATTCTTAGGAATGCACAACCTGCCAAGACTGAATCAGGAAGAAATAGAAAATATGAACAGACCAATCACAAGCACTGAAATTGAAACTGTGATTAAAAATCTTCCAACAAACAAAAGCCCAGGACCAGATGGCTTCACAGGCGAATTCTATCAAACATTTAGAGAAGAGCTAACCACCTATCCTTCTCAAATTCTTCCAAAATATAGCAGAGGGAGGAACACTCCCAAACTCATTCTATGAGGCCACCATCACCTTGATACTGAAAGAATTTTTGAGGACGTTCTTGCATTTTATTTACCAAAGCAGCTTGAGGTATTAATCTTCTCTTCCCAAGCAGACTGTATAATTCCTGATACCTAAAAGCACGTCTTTAGTTTCTTTTCAATTGCCCAAGGTGCCTAAACAGTGATAGATGAACATACATAAAAATAATACTGAAGACTGTAATAATCAGCTTAAGTACATAATTACTACTGGTTACTTTAATTCGTAAAGCCATGTTCAGATTCTAGCTCTTCTTCTGGATCCCACAGAAGACATGGTGACCATAGGGTGACCATATGTCCCACCTTACCTAAGTCAATCGTGGTTTACACTTGTCCTGGCAGAATCATTAATAGTGTTACTTTGCACTCTCAAAAATGCACAAATTATGTAATAACACTATTGATCACGCACCTGTAAGGGGCTTCCCAGTAAATTCCAACATACAAAAAGTAATCTGTGTTTAGCAGTAAGTGAAAGCTTTGTGACAAAAGATGACCACAGAGTACAATGTTTACGTTGGATTACCTAAATATTACATTACTAATTGCTATTTCCTAAGACAGTTTATCTCTATATAAATTTGTCAACTCTGCCCTCTACTGTCTTAAAATAGAATTATGACATCATGCAGATAGCACTATTTTGGCTTCATTGATTGAAGCTGATTGTGTTGGTCCTGTTGATTACTTTAGACGGCTGGTCCTCAACTTTGCCTGTCACTATATTAGCTTTTAAAGATCTGCACTGCCTAAACCCCACCCCCAACCAATTAAATCAGAACCTTCGGTGATGAGACCCAAGTGTCAATTTTTTTAAGACTCCCCAGTTGCTACCAACATACAGTATAGGTTGATAAACATTACTTAGAATGTCAGATTAAATAGTCCATTGTGGCTCATTTAGTTTTTTGATTCCATAACCCAGATGATGCTATATGCCTAATCATGTATGGAGAAGCCTTGGAGATTGGAAGAAAAAGATGAGCGTATCAGGACAAATCTATACCACGATTTGAAAAATGGCTTAAAAAAACATTCTAAGGGGTTATGTCTTCCTTGGGTCTAAAAATATATTTTTTACTGATAACGATGACATATATGGACAGTACCTGCTAGGAAATGAGTCTGTTCAGCCATGAGTTTTGTTGCCACAGCTCAGCCCTAATTTTCTGCTGATGGAATTATCTGATGAAGAAGCTCCAAGATAGCCAAGAAAGTTGGATCAGAAGATAGGGGCAAATGAGGTAGAGCCCATGGTACTGAATGACTGCTTCCTTATTCCTGAACGTTCAGAGTTGTTAATGGAGTTTATCATATGGAAATGCACTGATGTGAAAGCCCAGGAAATCTGCTGGAGTAGAAGTTGCACTAATGAGAACATGACTAAATTAAGTCACTGGGGGGAAGTGAATCCCAAAGTAAATAAGAGAGAAAGGAGAAAGATACAGAAAAAAAGTCATTAATAATCAGCAAGAGAGAGATAGCTTTTGCAAAAAATTAAAGAAGCAGGTTTTTAATAATAAGCTCAATGTTTACTTTCCACTTCCTTTTTCTAAAGTTCATCAGAAAAAGCTAATGATCTCGTGTTGAGATTGGCCCTGTTAGAAGAGGTTTTATTCCCCTTAAACTCTTAACCAAAACCGTGGGATGAGCCAGAAGTGTTGGCATGAGAAAAAAGGGATCATTTGGGAACTTTGATAGTGTGTGCCAGAGTAAAGATTCCTTGTGAAAACAGCAGAAGCCTCCTAATACTAAAAGGAGAGGAGAGGAAGATGCCTGTGACAGATGGTGAGGTCCTTGTACACCATGTCTGGGACTGCATTATTCAGTACTTCAATCCAGCCAAAGCAAGACACTTAGCATAAGTGAGGACAGTAGAGGTTTGGAAGAAGCATTAGGAATTATTCTAAGTGATTCTATCTGTGTTGGTTCTATTGTCTGTAGAACAACTACTGATACTTAAAAAAATTCTTTTGTAAGAAACGAATAGGGACAAAGTAAAAACATTTCCATAGATATATTAATTCATAAAAATGGTTCTTACTCTTTTCTCTGTAATAGACACCTGTGAATATGTGATGGAAGCTATGGACCCTCTCCCCAGAGAAAAATGAACATTTTTATACATAATTTTACATACAGTTCCATCCTAGTCTAAAAACGCTGGACATACAGATGGCCAAAACGTACATGAAAAGATGCTCAACATCACCAATTATCAGAAAAATGCAAATCAAAACCACAATGAGATATCACTCACATCTGTTACAACGGTTATTAGCAAAAAGACAAGAAATAACAAGTGTTGGTGAGGATGTAGAGAAAAGAGAACACTTGTGCTCTGTTGGTGGGAATGTAAATTGGTGTAGCCATATGAAAAACAGTATGAAGATTCTTCAAAACGTTAAAGACAGAACTATCATATGACCCAGCAATTTTGCTTTTTAGTACCACTGGATATTTATCCAAAGAAAATGAAAACACTAACTCAAAAAGATATTTGCACTCCCATGCACAATAGCCAAGATATGGAAACAATATAACAGTGTCCATCAATGGATGAATGGATAAAGAAATGTGGAGGGCTTCCCTGGTGGCGCAGTGGTTGAGAGTCTGCCTGCCGATGCAGGGGACACGGGTTCATGCCCCGGTCCGGGAAGATCCCACATGCCGCGGAGTGGCTAGGCCCGTGAGCCATGGCCGCTGAGCCTGCACGTCCGGAGCCTGTGCTCTGCAACGGGAGAGACCACAACAGTGAGAGGCCTGTGTATCGCAAGAAAAAAAAAAAAGAAATGTGGAATATTTTTCAGCCATAAAAAGAATGAAATCCATTTGTGACGATATGGATGGACCTTGACGACATTATGCTAAGTGAAATAAGTGAGACAAAGAAGATAACTACTGTATGATCTCATATGTGGAATCTTAAAACAGAGAAACAGAAAAAACAAGATCATAGATACAGAGAACAAATTGGCTGCCAGAGGCGGAGGTAGGGGGTGGGACAAGTGGGTGAACGTGATCAAAAGGTACAAACTTTCAGTTATAAAGTAAATAAGTCCTGGGGATATAATGTACAGCATGGTGACTATAGTTAATAATACTGTTTTGCATATTTGAAAGTTGCTAAGAGAGTAGATCTTTTTTAATTTTTATTTTACTTTTGGCTGCATTGGGTCTTCATTGTTGTGTGTGGGCTTTCTCTAGTTGTGGCAAGTGGGGACTACTCTTCGTTGCGGTGTGTAGGCTTCTCATTGCGGTGGCTTCTCTTGTTGCAAAGCATTGTCTCTAGGTGCGCAGGCTTCAGTAGTTGTGGCACATGGGCTCAGTAGTTGTGGCACACAGGCTTAGTTGCTCCTCGGCATGTGGGATCGCCCCAGACCAGGGCTCAAACCCATGTCCCCTGCATTAGCAGGCGGATTCTTAACCACTGTGCCACCAGGGAAGCCCCGAGAGTAGATCATAAAAGTTCTCATCACAAGAAAAACATTTGGGGGAGACCTTCAAAATGGTGGAGGAGTAGGACGTGGAGATCACCTTCCTCCCCACAAATACATCAGAAATACATCTACATGTGGAACAACTCCTACTGAACACTGGCAGAAGACCTCAGACTTCCCAAAAGGCAAGAAACTCCCCAAGTATCTGGCCATGTGGCTGACAGGGTCTTGGTGCTCTGGCCAGGTGTCAGGCCTGTGCCTCTGAGGTGGGAGAGCCAAGTTCAGGACATTGGTCCACCAGAGACCTCCTGGCTCTCCATAATATCAAACAGTGAAAGTTTTCCCAGAGATTTCCATCTCGATGCTAAGACCCAGCTCCACTCAATGACCAGCAAGCTACAGTGCTGGACACCCTAAGCCAAACAACTAGCAAGAGAGGAACACAACCCCACCCATTAGCACAGAGGCTGCCTAAAATCATAATAAGGTCACAGACACCCCAAAACACACCAACGGACATGATCCTGCCCACCAGAAAGACAAGATCCAGCCTCATCCACCAGAACACAGGCACCAGTCCCCTACACCAGGAAGCCTACACAACACACTAAACCAACCTTACCCACTGAGGGCAGACACCAAAAACAACGGGAACTACGAACCTGCAGCCTGCGAAAAGGTGACCCAAACACAGTAAGTTAAGCAAAATGAGAAGACAAAGAAACATACAGCAGATGAAGGAGCAAGGTAAAAACCCACCAGACCAAACAAATGAAGAGGAAATAGGCAGTCTACCTGAAAAATAATTCAAAGTAATGATAGTAAAGATGATCCAAAATCTTGGAAACAGAATAGAGAAAATACAAGAAACGTTTAACAAGGACCTAGAAGAACTAAAGAGCAAACAAACAATGATGAGCAACACAATAAATGAAATTTAAAATTCTCTAGAAGGAATCAATAGCAGAATAACTGAGGCAGAAGAACGGATAAGTGACTTGGAAGATAAAATAGTGGAAATAACTACCACAGAGCAGAATAATAAAAGAATGAAAAGAATTGAGGACAGCCTCAGAGACCTCTGGGACAACATTAAACGCACCAACATTCGAATTATAGGGGTCCCAGAAGAAGAGAAAAGGAAAGGGTCTGAGAAAATATTTGAAGAGGTTATAGTTGAAAACTTCCCTAATATGAGAAAGGAAATAGACAATCAAATCCAGGAAGTGCAGAGAGTCTCATACAGGATAAATTCAAGGAGAAACATGCCAAGACACACATTAATCAAACTATCAAAAATTAAATACAAAGAAAACATATTAAAAGAAGCAAGGGAAAAGCAACAAATAACATGGGAATCCCCATAACATTAACAGCTGATCCATCAGCAGAAACTCTGCAAGCCAGAAGGGAGGGATAGGACATATTTACAGTGATGAAATGGAAAAACCTACAACCAAGAATACTCTATCCAGCAAGGATCTCATTCAGATTCAACAGAGAAATCAAAAGCTTTACAGACAAGCAAAAGCTAAGAGAATTCAGCACCACCAAACCAGCTTTACAACAAATGCTAAGGGAACTTCTCTAGGCAGGAAACACAAGAGAAGGAAAAGACCTACAAAAACAAACCCAAAACAATTAAGAAAATGGTAATAGGAACATACATATCGATAACTATCTTAAATATAAATGTATTAAATGCTCCAACCAAAAGACATAGATTGGCTGAATGGATACAAGAACAAGACCTGTATGTATGCTGTCTATAGGAGAACCCACTTCAGACCTAGGGGCACATACAGACTGAAAGTGAGGGGATGAAAAAAGATATTCCATGCAAATGGAAATCAAAAGAAAGCTGGAGTAGCAATTCTCATATCAGACAAAATAGACTTTAAAATAAAGACTATTACAAGAGACAAAGAAGGACACTATATAATGATCAAGGAATCAATCCAAGAAGAAGATATAACAATTATAAATATATATGCACCCAACATAGGAGCACCTCAATACATAAGGCAAATGCTAACAGCCATAAAAGGAGAAATCGACAGTAACGCAATCATAGTAGGGGACTTTAACCCCCCACTTTCACAAATGGACAGATCATCCAAAAATAAATAAATAAGGAAACACAAGCTTTAAATGATACATTAAACAAGATGGACTTAATTGATATTTATAGGACATTCCATCCAAAAACAACAGAATACACTTTCTTCTCAAGTGCTCATGGAACATTCTTCAGGATAGATCATATCTTGGGTCACAAATCAAGCCTTGGTAAATTTAAGAAAATTGAAATCATATCAAGTGTCTTTTCTAGCCACAACGCTATGAGATTAGATATCAATTACAGGAAAAAATCTGTAAAAAATACAAACACATGGAGGCTAAACAATACACTACTAAATAACCAAGAGATCACTGAAGAAGTCAAAGAGGAAATCAAAAAATACCTAGAAACAAATGACAATGAAAACATGACGACCCAAAACCTATAGGATGCAGCAAAAGCAGTTCTAAAAGGGAAGTTTATAGCAATACAATCCTACCTCGAGAAACAAGAAACATCTCAAGTAAACCACCTAAACTTACACCTACAGCAATTAGAGAAAGAAAAACAAAAAAAAAACCCAAAGTTAGCAGAAGGAAAGAAATCATAAAGATCAGATCAGAAATAAATGAAAAAGAAATGAAGGAAACAATAGCAAAGATCAATAAAACTAAATCTGGTTCTTTGAGAAGATAAGCAAAATTGATAAACCATTAGCCAGACTCATCAAGAAAAAAAGGGAGAAGACTCAAATCAATAGAATAAGAAATGTAAAGGGAGAAGTAACAATTGACACAGCAGAAATTCAAAGGATCATGAGAGATTACTACAAGCAACTATATGCCAATAAAATGGACAACCTGGAAGAAATGGACAAATCCTTAGAAAAGCACAACCTTCCAAGATTGAACCAGGAAGAAATAGAAAATATAAACAGACCAATCACAAGCACTGAAATTGAAACTGTGATTAAAAATCTTCCAACAGGGGCCTTCCCTGGTGGCGCAGTGGTTGAGAGTCCGCCTGCCGATGCAGGGGACACGGGTTCGTGCCCCAACCTGGGAAGATCCCACATGCCACAGAGCGACTGGGCCTGTAAGCCATGGCCACTGAGCCTGCACGTCCGGAGCCTGTGCTCCACAATGGAAGAGGCCACAGCAGTGAGAGGCCTGTGTACCGCAAAAAAAAAAAAAAATCTTCCAAAAACAAAAGCCTAGGACCAGATGGATTCACAGGCGAATTCTATCAAACATTTAGAGAAGAGCTACCACCTATCCTTCTCAAACTCTTCCGAAATATAGCAGAGGGAGGAACACTCCCAAACTAATTCTATGAGGCCACCATCACCCTGATACCAAAAACAGACAAGGATGTCACAAAGAAAGAAAACTACAGACCAATATCACTGATGAACATAGATGCAAAAATTCTCAACAAAATACTAGCAAACAGAATCCAGCAGCACATTAAAAGGATCATACACCATGATCAAGTGAGGTTTACCCCAGGAATGCAAGGATTCTTCAATATACACAAATCAATCATTGTAATACACCATATTAAAAAACTGAAGGAGAAAAACCATATGATTGTCTCAATAGACGCAGAAAAAGCTTTCGACAAAATTCAACACCCATTTATGATAAAAACCCTCCAGAAGGTAAGCGTAGAGGGAACTTACCTCAACATAATAAAGGCCATATATGACAAACCCACAGCCAACATCGTTCTCAGTTGTGAAAAACAGAAAGCATTTCCTCTAAGATCAGGAAAAAGACAAGGTTGTCCACTTTCACCACTATTACTCAACATAGTTTTGGAAGTTTTAGCCACAGCAATCAGAGAAGAAAAAGAAATAAAAGGAATCCAAATCGGAAAAGAAGAAGTAAAGCTATCACTGTTTGCAGATGACATGATACTATACATAGAGAATCCTAAAGATGCTACCAGAAAACTACTAGAGCTAATCAATGAATTTGGTAAAGTAGCAGGATACAAAATTAATGCACAGAAATCTCTTGCATTCCTATACACTAATGATGAAAAATCTGAAAGAGAAATTAAGGAAACACTCTCATCTGCCATTGTAACAAAAGAATAAAATACCTAGGAATAAACCTACCTAAGGAGACAAAGGACCTGTATGCAGAAAACTGTAAGACATTGATGAAAGTATTTAAAGATGATACAAACTGACGGAGAGATATACCATGTTCTTGGATTGGAAGAATCAACATTGTGAAAATGACTATACTACCCAAAGCAATCTACAGATTCAATGCAATCCATATCAAACTACCAATGGCATTTTTCACAGAACTAGAACATAATATTTCACAATTTGTATGGAAACACAAGAGACCCCGAATAGCCAAAGCAATCTTGAGAAAGAAAAATGGAGCTGGAGGAATCAGGCTCCCTGACTTCAGACTATACTACAAAGCTACAGTAATCAAGACAGTATGGTAGTGGCACAAAACCAGAAATATAGATCAATGGAACAGGATAGAAAGCCCAGAGATAAACCCATGCACCTATGGTCAACTAATCTATGACAAAGGAGGCAAGGATATACAATGGAGAAAATACAGCCTCTTCAATAAGTGGTGTTGGGAAAACTGGACAGCTACATGTAAAAGAATGAAATTAGAACACTCCCTAACACCATACACAAAAATAAACTCAAAACGGATGAAAGACCTAAATGTAAGGCCAGACACTATCAAACTCTTAGAGGAAAACATAGGCAGAACACTATGACATAAATCACAACAAGATCCTTTTTGACTCACCTCCTAGAGAAATGGAAATAAACGCAAAAATAAACAAATGGGACCTAATGAAACTTCAAAGCTTTTGCACAGCAAAGGAAACCATAAACAAGACAAAAAGTCAACCCTTAGAATGGGAGAAATTATTTGCAAATGAAGCAACTGACAAAGGATTAATCTCCAAAATTTATAAGCAGCTCATGCAGCTCAATATCAGAAAAACAAACAACCCAATCCAAAAATGGGCAGAAGACCTAAACAGACATTTCTCCAAAGAAGATATACAGATTGGCAACAAACACATGAAAGAATGCTCAACATCACTAATCATTAGAGAAATGCAAATCAAAACTACAATGAGGTATCACCTCACACCAGTCAGAATGACCATTGTCAAAAAATCTACAAACAATAAATGCTGGAGAGGGTGTGGAGAAGAGGGAACCCTCTTGCACTGTTGGTAGGAATGTAAATTGATACAGCCACTATGGAGAACAGTATGGAGGTTCCTTAAAAAACTAAAAATAGAACTACCATATGACCCAGCAATCCCACTACTGGGCCTATATCCTGAGAAATTCATAATTCAAAAAGAGTCATGTACCACAATGTTCATTGCAGCTCTATTTATAATAGCCAGAACATGGAAGGAACCTAAGTGTCCATCGGCAGATGAATGGATAAAGAAGATGTGGCACATATGTACAATGGAATATTACTCAGCCATAAAAAGAAACAAAAAAGAAACAAAATTGAGTTATTTGTAGTGAGGTGGATGGACCTAGAGTCTGTCATACAGAGTGAAGTAAGTCAGAAAGAGAAAAACAAATACCATATGCTAACACATATATATGGAATTAAAAAAAAATGGTTCTGAAGAACCTAAGGGCAGGACAGGAGTAAAGACGCAGACGTAGAGAATGGACTTGAGGATATGGGGAGGGGGAAGGGTAAGCTGGGACAAAGTGAGAGAGTGGCAAGGACATATATACACTACCAAATGTAAAATAGATAGCTAGTGGGAAGAAGCTGCATAGCACAGGGAGGTAAGCTCAGTGCATTGTGAACACCTAGAGGGGTGGGATAGGGAGGATGGGAGGGAGATGCAAGAGGGAGGAGATATGGGGATATGTATAGCTGATATGTATATGTATAGCTGATTCACTTTGTTATAAAGCAGAAACTAACACACCATTGTAAAGCAATTATACTCCAGTAAAGATGTTAAATACATAAATTAAAAAATAAAAAATTTGGTAACTATGGTGACAGATTTTAACTAGACTTATTGTGGTGATCATTTCACAACATATACAAATATTGTTATACAAATATATATCAATATATATATTTGTACATATGTTTATGTGATATGCAAATATCAAAACATTGTTATACACCTGAAACTGATAGAATGTTATATGTCAATTATACCTCAATTTTAAACAAGAACATGATTTATAAAACAACCCTCTGCAAATGGATTTATCATTAAAATTATTATTTTAAAACATTTATCAAGAGCTATGTACATAAATCCTTAAGTTGAACATGACGTACACACTAGGTTAAACAATAGAAAGTTCCTCTGTTTATAATTAATAATTATAATCTTTATAATTTATTTATAATTCAACATATAATGTCATGGTAGCCATGTAAAGGACATGCAGTCGCTACATGAGAAATAAAAACATTTGCATCTTCATGGCGTCAGGTAAGGACATGCTGAGAGGTAGTGGGCAAAGGCAGAGTTATTTAAGGATCCATGACCTCTTTTCAGTACAGTCAGGGAATTTTTTTTTTAATGTATTGAATGCCCCAAGTGCAAGGCATAGTACTAGACCCTAGAGAGGATCAAAGATGAGGACATATGACTTTTGTCCTCGGACTGCATTCACTCTCGTAGGGTGGAGATAGGAAAAGCACACAAATGACTCTAATGTAATGCAGACTCTGGTAAATGCCCTATACAAATTACAAACACAATATTTTGGGGAAGGGTTCAGATAGCAAGATCACATTGAACAGGACATGGAAAATGACCCCACACCTTCTTGTACCTTCCTCTCTGTGGGAAGCCCCTGTTGTTTTCACAGAGAAATTTACGTGGCCACTCCAGATAGAAAGACAAAGTGAGTCCCTCTTTTTCATGGCTGTAAATCAATTCGAATATAAGGAAATTGTGAATATTAAGACAGAAAGGGTAAGCCAATGCCATACTGTGGCTGGCTTTAAAAGCCAGGGTGAGGAGGCTGTACCTAATTCAGTTGACAATGGGAATTTGTTGAAGGCTTTTAAGCAAGGCACAGATAGGATCAGGACTGTGCTTTAGGAAATTAATCTGGCAGCGGTGCTTAGGAAAGCTGGAGTGGAGAGACAGAGACAGGTTATTATAGCAGTCAAGGTGAGAAGTATTGTGGACCTAGGATGGTGGCCGAGGAAGTAGAAAGCAGGTTGGATGTCAGGCTGTGAAATTTGTAGGCCACTGAAGGTTTTTAACTGTGGGTTGATTGGGGGATTTAGAGAACCTCCCAAAAAACAAAACAAAACAAATCTCCTTGGTGTTTTAGAGCTATCCTCTCCTAACTTAAATGTCTGCCCCAGCTACAGATACATATAGTTTCTGCCTGAACAGAAAGGGGCCCCGTCTATGTGGAAGAGACTAGGTCCATTTTCATCACCTGTTGATGACTAACTGTTGAGTTCTTACCAGTTCTCTTCCTATCTATATTTTCTTCCTCCCTTGCCCTAGTAAGCTTCTTGCTTGGAATTCAGAGGAAGAAAGGTACTATGAGCAGTTTTAAAAAATCAGAATTTATTCTAAGCAAATAAAGTGCTATCTACAGTCTAACACAGAACATAAATTCCTTATCGTATTCTTTTAAAAAATCCTCCCTTAATCCGGGCTTATCCTTGAATTTTCGTCATATTTATTTCCTCCCTTTACTGCCAAATTTCTCACAAGATCAGCCTTCATTTATTATGTCCCTTGAATCATCATCTCTCATGCCTTAACCCTTATAACATGGAGCCCATTTCCACAATTACAATCAAATCATAAACTCCAAAGAACCATGTCATCCTCACCATCAAAAACTATGAATTTTCTCAGTCTTAGTCCTTCTTGACCTCCTCTTTGACCAACATTTGGTTCTGTAAATCAACCTCTCAAGCTTGAAACTTTCTTTTCCTTTGGTCCTCTTGACTACACACTATTCTGTTTCCTTCCACCTCTGGGATCTCTATTCTGCAATCTTGACAAGTTGTATTCCTTCCTACTCTACAAAGTATAATTGCAACCCAAGTGATAATTTGGGCTGTCTGCTATTTCTGATCTTGAAGGAGAAAACTTTTTCATTCAATTATTCAACACTCCACAGGGTTCCTAAATCCATATCTTCTAGCCGTCACTATCTATCGCAGTTCCAATCTAATACTTCCTGTTGGACATTTCCAAATGGATATCTCAAACTCATCATGTCTGGAGGAGAGCTCCTCTATCCCCCCAAAAAGCTAACTTCTCTCAACTCTGCCACATTCATCAATGATCCTATCATTTTCTCAGTACTCAGCTTCTAAATCTTGAGTCACTCTTGATTGTTCCCTCTCCTTGCATCATTACCCAGTTACCAACACACTATCAATCCTGTCTTTGCAAACTCTCTCAAATCCGTCTCCTCATATTCCTTTCTACTGCCGCCACTATATACTCTTATCACGTCTCTCTTGGGTGTTTCCAACACTTCTGAAACAAGTTCTTCTCCTTCTTTCTTCTCTTTTCAGTACACTGAACATGTTACTTGGGAATATTAATCTTCCAAAACCATTTTGTTGTAGGTATTATTTCCTGCTCAAAACTCTTCAGTTAAATTCCAACCCCCCACAGGATAAAACTTAAATTTCTTGATCTAGCATTTAATATTTTCCACACTCTGTGTTTTGTTTGCTTCTATTCTTACCTCACACAAATCCTCTACACAAATTCCCTTCTCCAACTACAGCAATCTTCCAATTGCTCCCCAAATAAGACATATCCTTAGAGCCAACACTTGCACAACCCAGAGAGCACCATTCACAGAAACATAATGTGAATGGTATCCCCAGAATCTGGGCCATGGCTGTCTTTATTCCCACATCCATGGTGGTACCTTTGTTCTTGGTATTCTCCTGTAGAACGCTCTCTTCTTGCCTCTGCCCTAACTCTTCCTTCAAGGCCCAGCTCAGGTTCTGCCAGTTCCATGAACTCCCCACCAAGTTCCTTAGCCATAGATAATGACTCCCTCCCCTTAGTTCTTAGACCACTGGTCTATACACAATTTAATTTATCATCTAAACTGTGATGTTTGAGAGTTACAGGGGACACAATTACTCTGGAACAACAGGCATAAACTGGCACAAACTGAGGCATATGATCAGCTACTTATATATTACTCATTCGGCACTCAGTATGTGTCGTCTGGAAGGTTTTGTTTCTTTGTTTGTTAAAGTGAATGTATATATTTAAGTGTACATGCCTTATCTCCTCAAGACAGTAAATCCTCTGAGTAAAAATCACGTATTCTCCCTCTGTGTTCACCTGGTGCCTGGCCAGTGTCTCACATATAGTATACTCTAAAAATTGTTTGTTCATCATGATGATGTCTTCACTGTTATTTAGCAGTGAAGCTTGGGCTAGGAGTGAACTGACAAAAGTTATAAATTCATCCAATTATGATTCTGGCAGGAAGACAAAATTCTCTGTGACCCTAGAAAGATATATTTACATCAAAAAATTTCCTCAAGGTTTTGGCGAGGGTTAGGTCATGGCCTCTGTCATACGATTCTGCCTTGTTGCCTGTTACTTAGGAATGTCCTTGCCCTCTATCTTGACAGCATCCTCTTTCCATTGCTCCGTCATGACGCCACACAGAAGAAAGCTGACAGCTCCAACCAGAGGCTTTATATAACTCACATCAAAGTAAAACCACATCTAAGAAGATGCTGCTGTGACTAACTAACCTGAAACCAAATATTTGGAAGTTTTGATTTGCTTGACTTTCTTTGCTTAATTAACATCTGCCTCCTGTTTAGCATCATCCCTGCTAAACTACCAATAACCAAAGGAGAAAAAGGAAGAAGGCCTAAGAACAGAAAAAGGCAGCAGGCACTCATGATAGCTTAGGCTCCAAAAATAAACTAAAACACAAACTGAAAAATGGAAGACATGTGGGAAAGAAATAATTAGGACAGAATCATCTCTCAGGAGTAAATATGTAATGGAGAGTCATATTACCAAAGAGCATCAAGTCCAAATCACATGGAGGAGGGCTTCCATTGTGGCGCAGTGGTTGAGAGTCCGCCTGCCGATGCAGGGGACGCGGGTTCGTGCCCCGGTCCGGGAAGATCCCACATGCCGCGGAGCGGCTGGGCCCGTGCGCCATGGCCGCTGAGCCTGCGCATCCGGAGCCTGTGCTCCGCAACGGGAGAGGCCACAACAGTGAGAGGCCCGCGTACCGCAAAAAAAAAAAAAAAAAAAAAAAAAAAAAAAAATCACATGGGGGTATGGGGGCATATTGAAAATTTCCTGGAAGGAAAACCATTTCATTCAAACTACTGATGATTTGGGGCTTACTAAAATGCCTCCTGCCAAGTAGGTGACCAGCGTCAGGCAGCATTTATCTGTTTTTACACGGAATAATGCAAGGAAGTTTGCCCTGGATTACTTTTCTAAAACTTGGTTCTCAGAGAGATTTCATCTGTACGCCTTTGTCCTAGCATTTCCCCTTCTATCAGGTAGCAATCTCTCAGCCCCTCCTGACAACAGCGGTCTTAATAAACATAGTAATCTAACTAGGCAGTCTCTAAATGTTCTCCAGAGTTTGAGGAAGAGCTCTTTGGAAAAGATGACTCCCAAATATTCCCAGAGATGCCCTTCTTCCTTCTACTTAGGATATTTTTATACCTAGACCTCTCTGGGAGTATTGAATATATTACCTCTTAGAGTTCCCAAACCTTTCATTTCATTATCTCAAATAGAGTCACCATCTGTTTTGGAAAATTTAAGCCAGAAATAGGCAGCTAATGGCAGATGTGCTACTGAAATGTATTTCTCATCCCCTTTGTCCAATCATTTGGCTTCCTTTTCCCTTTCTCTCTCATTCCCCTCTTTCTGCTTGAGATTTTATTTATTCTATTCTCCCACACCATCTTTTCTCAGATATATTTAGGGCCTTTGATACCAGGCAGGGCCCAATACTGTTGATTTAAGCATTGATCTTCTTAGATGCAGAGCTCTATATTAGATAACTTCTTGAGAGTCCTTCTACCTCTGGGGTTCTCTGGGGCTTCAGTTAATTACGATACCTTGATTACTACCCACTTGCTCTTATATCTTTATTAGATTCTCTGGACTCATTTTCATCTATATAGCTAACATGTATTGAATACTTAGTACATATATCAGACCCTGTGCTAAGTAGATTATCTCCTTTAATTCACTCAGCAACTAGATGAGGTAGATGTATTCCCAGTTTGCAAATGAGGAAAAAGGCACAGAGAAGTTAAGTACCTTGCTCAATGTGACACAGCTAATAAGCACCAGAGCTAGGATGTGAATCCACATCTGTATGTCTTCACACAACCACTTTGGTGGAAAACGTGATGCTGATATATATTAGGAAAAATGGTAAGCAATATAAAAATTCAATACAGGGACTTCCCTGGCGGGCCAGTGGTTAAGACTCCATACTTCCACTGCAGGGGGCGAGGGTTTGATCCGTGGTCAGGGAACTAAGATCCCGCATGCTGCAGAACACGGTCAAGAAATAAGAAAAAAAAAATTTTTATTATATGTTAACTTCCACCAAGGCTGTGTTATGCATAATTATAAAGTCAGCCGCCCCTGACTTAAGGGTTAAAACTTTATCCTTCACTTGAATGCTACCTACTTTATACACCAGCCTTCCAAACTTGTCTTCCCATTCCTCTGTATCTTTGCACATGTTGTTCCCCCATCTAGAGAACACCCTGCCCAACAGCCACTAATGTCCACCAGTGCTTAAGTCTGATGAAATATCAACTCTTCTGGAAAATCTTTGCTGACACTGTGTCCCTTCTCACTCCAGTCTCTCCCATGTTGAAATGCTTGCCCTTTCTCTGGGTCCCAATAGCAACCCTAAGAGCAATTATTACACTATATTGTTAGAATTGGGATTTCTTTCCCCCCAGATTGTAAGCTGCTTGAAGGCAGGTAGGGAACGGGCACGCCAAACATTACATGAATTGAATCAAATTGAATCCCTGAGCTTTAATGTTATAATATTACTTCTTCCAGGTGTATTTACATTTTGAGCACCATGTAAAATTTTGTGATGGAAGATTCTTTGATGTAAGCATCTCAAGTATTAACTGAATTGGTGAGAAAGGACAAAGAAACCACACTGGTAGGAGAGTCACCTACTCCCTCCAACCCAAACCAACAAACCATTATGGATCAAATTACCCACAAAAGAAAAAGTAGTGTATAGAATCAATTGAAGTCAGAAAAGACATTGTTAAATCTCTAGGAATGAGGTGACTAACTGAACTCTAAATTTACAGATCATTTCCTAGAGAGCAATGAGGTGTTAAGTTGAATGATATTAGGGCAGTTTGTTCTCTTTGTTGAGGCATCTGTTCCTTAGGCAGAATCTTCCTTTTGGTGGGCACAGCATGTATATATGACTTAGCAATAAATTCTTGGTGAGTAATTGAAGAAGAGGATATTGGATTAAATTTTTTTTTGAACCAAAACTCCTTCACCTAAAAAAAAATTTGTTTTTAAAATCTTTGAAAGCAAATGACCCGGAGTGAACACAGTGAAGTCTAAATGAGACAGGTGAAATGGTGGCTGCTTTGGGCCATGAAATTGGGAGTAAGGTGGTAGGATGGGTGAAACTGTGTGTTCAGCTTTTGCAACCAATCAAAAAACATTACTGAGTACCCACTATCTGTCAGGCATAATGCTAGGAGCTGGGAAACAGGCATCATTCTCAAGAAGCTCAGAGTCAAGTGGTGACTGTGCCTTCTATAATAGAAGAATGAATTAAGTGTGATTATAGGAAACTAATAGCCAGTCTTGGAAGAGGTGATGTTTGAACCATGTCTGAGAGACTGAATATAACTTCAACAGGCAGAGAAAGGGCCATTCTGGGCACAGGGAGCAGCACACAAAAAGCTCAAAAGGAGACTTGGAAGAATTTGGTACGGTAGGGCCATGAGAAGTTTGGGGAGGGAATTCCTTGGTGGTCCAGTGGTTAGGACTCTGAGCTTCCAATGGTGGGGGCCCGGGTTAGATTCCTGGTCAGGATCCCACAAGTGCAGCAAAAAAAAAAAAAGTTGGGGGAGGCTACAAATAGGAAATGTGTGATGACAAAGAATGGACAGCAAAAGGAGATGTGGGAAGTAGCAGGACATGAAGTGAGAGAAGTAGACTGGGACCAAATTTTAAAAGGTTTTGAATGTTGTAGTAAGGAACTTCGTCTTTATCCTGAAGGCAATAGGGAATCTCAGAGTTTTTAAAGTGATATGAGATTGATTCTATTACATTCTTGGCACTGTCTCACATAGTTGTTTAATAATATGCCTCACAGGACTTGCCTCATGGTGCAGTGGTGAAGAATCCGCCTGCCAATTCAGGGGACACGGGTTCGAGCCCTGGTCTGGGAAGATCCCTCATGCCGCAGAGCAACTAAGCCCGTGTGCCACAACTACTGAGCCCGCGTGCCTAGAGCCAGTGCTCTGCACCAAGAAAAGCCACCACATGAGAAGCACGCGCACCGCAGTGAAGAGTAGCCTCCACTCCCTGCAACTAGAAAAAGCCTGCGCGCAGCAGTGAAGACCCAGTGCAGCCAAAAATAAATAAATTTTAAAAAAATATATGCCTCAGTTCTCTCAGACTTTGGTATATACTTTCTCATTAATTCTCAAAGATGATTTTGTCAAGAGAAAAAAGTACAAGGAACCAGCAATAGGGTTGGGAATTGTTGATTAGGTATGAACCCAAAGTAGCACTTACAGAGAAGGCTCCTGCCTCTTTGTGCCTTTAGGTAACTTTCTAAGACTGGAGAAGCCTATCTAGCTCTTTCTAACTTCCTGGAGGAGGCTTTTTGCTCTCTCCCCATCTCCTGTGGTTTCCCTCCCTAGCACAATTCTTCCCCCACGGTGTCCTCTCCAACATGTTCCCTCAGTCTTTTCAAGTGCACCCAAACCACCTTGTACAAATTAGTCAAAGTACACGGTCTCATATTACCCAATTCAGCTAGACACAGATTCACACATTGGGCAGGCTATTAGTCATTACCAATCCCCTCTTCCTAATTTAATATCCTCTCTTCTACAACCTCGTGCTTATGGCCAGAGTTCTTTTTCTTGGCACCCTTGAGTCATATGTATATACTCATATATCTAAAACATTTGTGTATCATTTTATAAAGTAACCCTGTAGGGTAGTTATATTCATTATTTTCATTATTTTACAGACGAGAACATTGACGCCCAGCCAATAAGTAGACTTGCTTATGGTCCTACTTTTATTAAGATACAATTAGGACTGGAATCTAACATTTTAACTTTATTTAATTTATTTTTATTTTTTTAAGATTTTTTTTTTAATGTGGACTTTTTTTTTTTTTTTAAGTCTTTACTGAGTTTGTTACAGTATTGCTTCTGTTTTATGTTTTGGTTTTTTGGCTACGAGGCATGTGGGATCTTAGCTCCCCAACCAGGGATCAAACCCGCACCCCCTGCATTGGAAGGCAAAGTCTTAACCACTGGACCACCAAGGAAGTCCCTAAAGTTTTAACTTTATATCATCATGTTATTTCCCAAGTATACCATGCAGCGTCTATGTACCCCTTCTCCATTCCAAGTCAAAATTAACCAAGCTTTTTGACTCCTGTGGATTTTGTGCCTGAATTTCCTGGAAGCAAACCCTCCCTCTGCTGGCCATTCTCCAGGACAAAATAGAAGCCTCTTGACTTCCCTTTCCTCACTCCCTCAGGTTCTCCGAACATTCCAAACTCCTTCACCTCTCAGAGTCGACATAGGTAGGAGAGAACAAAAGTCTGTTCTGAGTCTTACTATATTCTTGGGGCACACATTAGAAATAGAATAAGATAAAAGCATATCTAAGACCCTCTTACATTTTGATTATTAAATCCATCCCAATCCATGTAAGATTTGAGGGATAATATTTCCCCAAAGGCTACTACATCAGAGATTTTGACATAAATCATTAAAATTGCATATGGAAATGATCATTTGTATGTGAAAAAAAAAGTGAAGAGAGCTGAAGAAAACAGAATAAAATGAAACAGTAGCTATTCCATTGCTTTTTTTTTTTAACATCTTTATTGGAGTATAATTGCTTTACAATGGTGTGTTAGTTTCTACTGTATAACAAAGTGGATCAGCTATATTTATACATATATCCCTATATCCTCTCCCTCTTGCATCTCCCTCTCACTCTCCCTATCCCACCCCTCTAGGTGGCCACACAGCACCAAGCTGATCTCCCTGTGCAATGCAGCTGCTTCCCACTAGCTATCTATCTTACATTTGGTAGTGTATATATGTCAATGCTACTCTCTCACTTCATCCTATTCCCTTGTTTTTTAATGCCATGTATTTAAAAGCCAGAGTTTATAACCTGAATAGCTATGAGAACCATAAAGGGAAGAAAGTACAATTTGGCTACTGAACTGAAAAAAAAGAAGGCCAGCCCTGAACTTTCATAAGCTCTGTTGTACCTGCTTTCAGCCAGGCTCACGTGGGCTCACAGGGTCAACCCAGGATTGCTGCTAATTCATTCACCCCAGGCAGGTGAGGCCAGGTAAATACCACTCCTACTTCACCACTCCTACTTCACACTTTCCTCGAGACAATGGAAGGAATGACACATACCATTCCCTTCTGGGAATGACACTTACCCAGAGAACTTCACTGGGTGGATAGCGTTTAGCTCTTGAATTTTTGTGCCTATGAATAAGATAACCTTTTTATTCACTTGCTCATTTTAGTAACAAGATACTATATCACTCTGGGAAGGTAAAAACGATGCTGGTAAATATGTAGATTGCCTTTCATGCCTCAGAAAATTAAATCAGTTCATGCCAAAAACCTACTCTTTGAGATCTTTGACTGCAGCGTAATTTTCTATTTGTTTAATTGTTAAAATTATACATATTTTTTATTAGTGATGAGGCAGAAAGCTATACATCTCCCCCTTGTGGTTCCTGTTAGGGTCTGCCTTTCCATGTCCAATTTCTACCAGTTCCAAGCAATCCCAATAAAATGCTAAAATAATCCTCCTAAACCACAGTTCTGTTATTACTCTCCTGCTCAAACTCTCAGGGGCTCCCTGTTACATGCAGAGTAAAATCCAAACTCCTTGCATTTGTCCACCTGGAATTCGTATACTAAAACTCTCTGCTTTTTGAAATCCTACATATTCTTCAAGCCCTAAATTCCTCTTTCCCAATCCCTCACCTGGAAATAGTCTTTCCATTTTGTGCTCTTATAACACAATCTGCCAGTAATTATAGGTATTTGTGCTCATTTTATCTCTCAGACTCTATTGTGAAGATCTGGAGAGTAGGAAAGGACAAAGTCTTTCTCATCTTTCTGTTGTTGCCACCGTTCCTTGCAGTGAAGGCACTCAACAAATGTCTATAGAACTGAATAAAACAGATACAGTGGTTAGTAAAATTAAGTCTGCATTAGGCTTTAAAAACAGGTGACACAGGACTTCCTTGGTGGTGCAGTGGTTGGGAGTCCGCCTGCCAATGCAGGGGACAAGGGTTCAATCCCTGGTCTGGGAGGATCCCACATGCAGAGCAAGCCCGTGAGCCACAACTACTGAGCCTGCACACCACAACTACTGAAGCCCGTGCATCTAGAGCCCGTGCTCCGCAACAAGAGAAGCCACTGCAATGAGAAGCCCACACACTGCAACAAAGAGTAGGCCCCGCTCGCCGCAGCTAGAGAAAAACCAACACAGCCAAAAATAAATTAATTAAAATTAAATAAAGTTGCTGGAATAACTATGACACATTTAAAAGTGGATCAAGAGAGAACTGCATAGACCAGCCCCATCCAGTAGAAATATAATTTGTGTAATTTTCAATTTTCTGGTAGCCAGATTAAAGAAAGGAAACAGGTGAAATTAATTTTAATAATATATTTTAGCACAATTATTTCAACATGTATCAATATAAAAATTACTAATGAAATAGTTTACCTTGTTTATACTGTCTTCCAAATCTAGTGTGCAGGATGTACTTACAACACATCTCAGTTCAGTCTGCCACATTAAAAGTGCGTCATAGGGCTTCCCTGGTGGCGCAGTGGTTGAGAGTCCACCTGCCGATGCAGGGGACACGGGTTCGTGCCCCGGTCTGGGAAGATCCCACATGCCGCGGAGCAGCCGGACCCGCGAGCCATGGCCGCTGAGCCTGCGCGTCCGGAGCCTGTGCTCCGCATGGGAGAGGCCACAGCAGTGAGAGGCCTGCATACCGCAAAAAAAAAAAAAAAAAAAGTGCTTCATAGCCACACGTGGCTACTGGCTACTGTATTAAAAAGGTGCTGAGCCCAGGGTAGGAACTGAGTCTAGTCCTGGCTGACTACTGAGTGATTTTGTTACCCTAGACAAGACCTTTAACCACTGTTTCCTTGGTTTCCTCATCTGAAAAGGAAGACACATAGAGAGATAGAAACACGTTTCCCATTGCTTTGTCCTCCAGAGGACTCTGGAATGGTCATTTATTATTAACATTTTGTGTTTTCACGAGATTCTCTGCAGAACTGTAAGTGCCTCTTACCGAACACTTCATTTATTGCTTGTTCCCCTGCCAAGATCTGAACTATCACTCCCACTGCCCTAAGAAATGGTACGGAAAGGTACCCAAATTGTAATTTCAGCTTTATATATGGAGTAAGCTGAAGCAGCAAAAAACAATTCCCTTTCTTGTGTATTGCGACTTGGCTTTCTGTCAGCCTAGACTCAGGAAGGCGCCTATTGGAACTTTGCTCGGTCCAAGATCCCTTTCCCTTTCCTCTCTCTCGGAAGGTTTCTAAAGTCCTACCCTTTGCCGTCGGTTGTTGTCTGGGAGACCAGACCCAGCCCTAACAATAGTTGCTAAGGGGCGGAGACTTGGAATTAGCTCAAGACCCAACACTCCAGGGTGAGTACTCTGGGCGCATGCGGCGACTTTCTCTGAGCTCTCGCGAGGTTTCCTCTTCCCGGAAGAAGCGGAGGAACTTTCCCGTTAACTGCGTCGCGATGTGTGGGGACTGTGTGGAGAAGGAATATCCCAACCGGGTGAGCGAGTGGGCGCCGAGAACTTCCCTCTCCTTTGGCCCATGGCCGCCCCTGAGGCTTCTCATATCCCCGGCCGGCCTTCATGGGAGGCCGGGCGCGGGGCGGACTCAGCCGCTCCGCCCCATCCAGTGACGCGGCAGCTGTATGTAGGCACTTGACAGCGGGGATGGCCTGCAGCCGTCGGTTCCTGCTGATCCCCGCTCTGGCGACTGATAGCAGCCGTCACCCCATTTCTCTTGAGCTCCAAGGGGAAAACAAATGAAACCCTACCACCACCAGCAACCCAGTCGACAACAGAGGGACACCCCAATCTCTACCCTGGTCTCATCCTCAAGCTTCATTTGATAACGTTCAGTGCTCTTCCTGAATTCTAGCGCTGGAAGGGACCTCTTAGGTCATCTATTCTAACCCAATTTTGCAGATGAAACTAATGCCTAGAGAGGGGAAATCACTTGGCGAAGTGCACATTCTAGTTTGTGTGAGAGCCAAGACTAGAACTCAGGTTTCCAGGCTGTTACTTTCTTCTTTTAAATCTCTGTTCCTTTCAAGCTCAGGAGATTGAAAAGTTTGTTTACTCTCATTCATTCAAGGTATACTTACTGAACGTTTGTATGCGTGTAACTAGATTACTTTGCCAGGCCAGAAAGGGATACCCAAGAAGAAATAAAAGGCAGCTTCCGTGCTGCCAAAGAGCTTACATTTTACGGGAGCACGTGATTAACGAAAAATGACTAGTACGGTCCATTAATGCTATTCCGGTTTAGAGAAAGGGGAGAGCAATAGAGGATAGCGCTGTTCTCCCAACAGAAAGGTGGACTTCAGTTGGGACTTGAAGGATAGGTGTGACTAGGGTAGAAGAGGAAAGGAGGAGCTGATGCTGGGGGAAAATAACAAGAACAAGGATTCTCATATTGGTTGGGAGGTAGAAAATCTTTGTAGTTGGTCCTGTCTCTTAATATTTTGAATAATACTTAGTCTTTTGGGAAGGTTTTATAACAACATGAGCACTCATGGTACAACCTCTTTGAAAAAGGTCTAGCATTATCAGAAAAAAGAAAAAAAAGTTAAAGATATGCCTGCTGAATGACCCAGCAGTTCCCATTTTAGACAGATAAATGCATGTGCCTAGTGTGTTCCTGGAGACTGGTATAAGAATGTTCATAACAGCATTGTTTGTGGTAGTAGACTGGAAAAATGTGATATAGCCCTAGAATGGAACACCATGAGTGAATGAGTAATGAAAGTGAATGGAGCAGTGGCACTCAACTGGGAGTGGTTTTGCCTCCCAAGGGACATTTGACAATATCTGGAGGCATTTTTGGTTGTCACACTGGGGTACTACTGATATTTAATAGGTAGAGGCATTATGCTGTACTTTATGTTTCACATTTCTGTGTTGTGTTCTTTTTCATACTTTTTTTTAAGTTTAAAAAGATTTTTGTGAATGCAGTAACAAAAACTGCACATTATAGGCACCATGAGGGAGATGTTTGCTGTGGATAGTGTTAAAGATATTAGGTTGGGGAATTCCCTGGCTCCATGCTTCCACTGCTGGGGTAACAGGTTTGATCCCAGGTCGGAGAACTAGGATCCCACATGCTGCGGTGTGGCCAAAAAAAAAAAAAAAAGGATGTTAGGTTGGATTTTTAAGAGTTGAGCTAATCAAAAGACAAATTATATTGAGAAGTTTAGGCATTGGGCAACTATACAAAAAAATTGAATAGGGAAATGATTCTGAAATCTGCTATTTAGGAAAGTGAATCTTATGGTTGTATGTTAAGATGATGGGATGGGGGGAAATGTAAAAGGACAGCCCTACAGAGCATTTGGGGAACCAAATAGCAACAGTAGTATAGGCATGAGATGATGAAGACCTCATTTATTGATTGATTGATTGCTGCGTTGGGTTTTTGTTGCTCTGCAGGGGCTTTTTCTAGTTGCGTCTTACGTCGAGCAGGGACTAGTCTTCCTTGCGGTGTGCGGGCTTCTCATTAGGGTGGCTTGTGTTACGGAGCAGGGGCTCTAGGAGCGTGGGCTTCAGTAGTTGCAGCACGCGGGCTCAGTAGCTGTGGCTCAAGGGCTCTAGAACGCAGGCTCAATGGTTGTGGCATGTGGAATCTTCCCGGACCAGGGCTTGAACCCGTGTCCCTTGCATTGGCAGGCGGATTCTTAACCACTGCACCACTAGGGAAGTACAAGTCCTCATTTCAAAGAAAGAATTAACAGGATTCAAGCAATTTAATGTAGGAAGGAAGAAAAGAAGAGCTGACGATGATCTAAGGGTTTTCAATCTAGGCAGCTGGGAAATTTGGAAGTATTACAGAAATTGGAGCCATCTGGGAGGGAGGGAGAACCAAAATTGGGGGAGCAAATGATCAGATTTTTTTTTTTATCATGTTTAATCCGAGGTTGAGAGTGTAACATCCCAGGAGTCAAGTGAAAATATAGGATGGCAGTTTGGGTAAGAGATTCAAACAGATGAATCAGCCAAATAAAGGAGTCAAAATAGAAATAATTTGTTCTCTTAGGAAAAGAATGTACAGAATCAACCAGAATCAAGAACTGAGCTTCAGGGAATAAATTAATTTAGGAAATGAAAATAAAAGTATAGGAAGAAGAGTAGAGAAAAGCACTGAGGTGACTGGAAAACCAGGAAAGTACCTGAAGCAGTTTTCTCTGATTTTATTCTGTTCTCAAAGAAATAAAGGGCTGTCATGAGGAAGAATTGAGCTTTTCTTTGAAATTTCAGAAGGCAGATTTAGAAATAATTAGTGGGTGGATGTTAGGGAGTTGTAGGCTTTGAATCAGAATAAAGAATTTTCTAACAGGTTTTTTTTTTTTAATAGAATGGGTAACCTTAGAGGAGTTGAACTCTCTTCCTGTTGTTCCGTAGAGACTAAATGACTACTTGAAATCTCAAGGATCCTTCCAACTCTGGGATTTTTTTAAGTCATGAGATATTTTTAAGGGCGGTAAGAGCAGAAGCCACTCTACTTAAGCCTAGCAAAGGAAAAGGTACTCAGGTGGTGGTAGCAAGTATAGTCCACTCGTTCAGAAAGTTTGGCAGAGGAACATAATGGATTAGCATGTTGGGTAGGTCTAAATGCAGAATGAGGAGGTAATAAATGTTTGATTATTTATCTTTGGTTTCATAAAATTTCTGGAGTTTTGTGGTGGATGTTTACCACAGGCTAGAAAATTTGTAACAGAGCTCTGGCCCACTTGCTTGTAAAATTACGCCAAGAACTTGAACTCAAGCATGAATCAGATTGAAAATGAACCATACTAATTTTCTGAACTCAAATTTTTTTACTCAACTGTGAACCAAACTTTTTTTTCATTCAGAAAAGCATTTAGCAAACCAGTTGGAACTAGAACTCTACTGCGTTTTCTAAAATAACTGATCAGGCCCAAAATTGTAATAAAACATTTCCACATCAAACTGGAAATGAAACCTATATTTCATATAGTTCAAGTTTCAGCTTTAAAAGTATTAGTAATTCAGCAGCAATACAGAAATATAGCTTAAATTTAGGTTAATCAGAAGGACGTAATCAGTGTAAATTAGTTATGTTTAAATTAGAAATTATGTTTTATATACCTCACTTAAAATTAAACTACAAAAGTTCACGTACTCAAATTGTTGCTTAGCATTAAACCATATTTAATTAAATGCTGAGTCTGATATATAATTGGTAAAACAATTGTATGGAAATGGATGCTTTAAAATGATGCATTTTAAAATGACTATACTAAAAGAAAAAATCTGGAATCAATAACCTAACTTTCCACTTTAAGTCAGTAAAAAAGACAAGAGCAGACTAAACCCAAAGCGTGCAGAAGAAAGGAAATAATAAAGACTAGAGTAGAAATTATGAAATAGGAAATAGAAAAACAATAGAGAAAATTAGCAAAACTAGAATTTGGTTCTTTAAGAACTGTATTTTCTATTTTCAATTTTAAGTACTCCCTGACAAAACGTATGCACTGTTAAGTTATACCATCTGAAATAATAGTTTTTTGGAAGAAGCAAATTAGCCCAATCATTGTCAGTATAGTTGCGGATTTCTCAAATTTGTAAGTTTATCATAATATACTTTCATACTAATTATCATCATAGTATTCAACCATTTCTTTTTTTTTTAAATAAATTTATTTAGTTATTTATTTATTTTTGGCTGCATTGGATCCTCGTCGCTGTGCGCGGGCTTTCTCTAGTTGCAGCGAGTGGGGGCTACTCTTCGTTGCGGTACGCGGCTTCTCATTGCGGTGACTTCTCGTTGTGGAGAACGGGCTCTAGGCATGCAGGCTTCAGTAGTTGTGGCACACGGGCTTAGTTGCTCCGCGGCATGTGGGATCTTCCTGGACCAGGGTTTGAACTCGTGTCCCCTGCATTGGCAGGTGGATTCTTAACCACTGAACTACCAGGGAAGTCCCTCAACCATTTCTTCTTGCACATTTGTATACCTTTATAGATCCTCAACCAGGATTTAGCTGAATCACATTTTCTAAGGATATTTAATGTTTGTCTTTTTTCCTGTCTTCTCGAAACTGTTATAGTTTACTGTTATTACTGTGGAATTGATTTAGATTTTTTTCTTCTTTTTCCTCCCATTGTGAGAGCCTCAAAAGCTTCTCTGAATATTGTATGCTTTAATTTACTTTCCCAAATTTGGACATTAATAATCTTGTTTCATCTAATAAAAGAATCATGCCTCACTGATGAAGGTTATTCTCACATTCAAATGACCAAGTCCCTTAGAGAAAGCCCCATCAGTTTCTTATTTACTGTACTTGCATTTGCCATTTCAAGAATTTATTTCCCTACCTCACAACTGATACATAGATCCCTTTTCTCTTCCCTCAGTGTTTAGAGTTTACATTCTGCCTGCTTATATAGTCAGATTACAGAGGTTAGACCATATTGTATAAGGTACCTGTGTTTATGTGTGCAGTTCTGTTCAGAGTTCTGTTTATTTGAAAATGGTATTTAGATCTTTATTCTTTTAAGACTTTTTAAAAAATTACTTAATATCTTGGAGTCTTTGTCAGTCAGCTTTTATAGATTCAAGGCAGTCCCAGTTCAAACCCCAGCAGGAGGGGCTTCCCTGGTGGTGCAGTGGTTAAGAATCCGCCTGCCAATGCAGGCGACATGGGTTCAAGCCCTGGTCCGGGGAGATCCCACATGCCGCAGAGCAACTAAGCCCATGTGCCACAACTACTGAGCCTGTGCTCTGGAGCCTGTGAGCCACAACTACTGAGCCTGCGTGCCACAGCTACTGAAGCCTGCGCGCCTAGAGCTCGTGCTCTGCAACAAGAGAAGCCACCGCAACGAAGAGTAGCCCACGCGCCGCAACGAAGAGCCCACGCGCAGCAACGAAGACCCAGTGCAGCCAAAAATAGACAAATAAATTACAAAACAAAAAACAAACCCAGCAGGCTTTTTTGTAAAAGTTATAAGCTGATTCTAAAATTTATATGGAAATGAAAAGAACCTAGACTAGCCAAATTATAGGATGTAAACTACCTAATTTAAAAACTTACTATAAAGCTACAATAATCAAAAGAGTGTGAGATCAGTGCAAAAGATAGACATATAAATCAAGGGAAAAGAATAGTCAAAAGTAGACCCACATATATAGGATGATTTGAGTTTTCCACGGAGTTGCCAATGTAATGCAATGGGGAAAGGATAGTCTTTTCAACAAATGTTGATGGAACAACTGGATATTCATATAGAAATAAATGAAACTTGATCCTTACCTCAGACCATATATAAAAGTTATTTCAAAATGGATCATAAACCTAAACCTACCAGCTAAAACTATAAAATTTCTAGAAGAAAACAAAGGAGAACATCTTTGCAATCTTGGGGTAGGCAAGATGTTTTAGAATACAAGCACAAACAATGAAAGAAATTTAATAAACTGGACTTCATAAAAATCAAAACTGTTTGTTCTTCAAGAGACACCATTTAAAAAATGGCAAACCAGGGCTTCCCTGGTGGCGCAGTGGTTGGGAGTCCGCCTGCCGGTGCAGGGTACATGGGTTCGAGTCCTCGTCTGGGAAGATCCCACATGCTGCAGAACAGTTAAGCCTGTGCACCATATTTGTAATACATATATCTGACAAAGGGTTTGTATCTAAGATACAAGAAGAACTTTTATAACTCAATAAGAGGATAAACAATTTAACTTTTCAAAAAATGGGCAAAAGACTTGAATAGATATTTCACAAAATAAGATATATTAATAAGCACCATGAAAAGATGCTCAACATCACTAGTCATCAGGGAAATATAAATTAAAACTAAAATGAGACACCACTTTACATCATTAGAATGGCTAAAATAAAAAAGACATAATACCTAGTGTTGATGAGAATGTGGGAAATCTGGAACTCACACATTGCTGGTGGGAATAGAAAATGGAAACTAATTGGCAGTTTCTTATAAAGTTTATATATATACCATATTTTTACTGTATGACTCAGCAATTCCACTTCTAGATATTTACTCAAGAGAAAGGCATATGTCTACACAAGACTTATACATGAATCTTCATAGCTACTTTATTCATAACAACCAAAAACTGGGAAGAACCCAAATGTCTATCAACAGATCGATCCATGCAATGGGATACTACTTGGCATTAAAAAAGCAATGAACTACCAATACATACAACAACATAGATAATTAACGTGGACATCATTTTAGGCAAAAGAAGCTGGGTGTAAAAGAGTATACTGTATGATTCTATTTATGTAAAACTTTAGAACAGGCAAAACTAATCTCTGGAGATAGAAATCAGGTCAGTGGGTGCCTGAGGTGAGATAGGGGTTGGAGATAGACTGCAAAGCAGGAAGGACTTCCTGGGAAGACAGAAATTTTTGTATCTTGATTGGGGTAGTGATTACATTGGTATATACATTTGTTAAAATTCTTTCATGTATACCCTTACAATGTGTGGATTTTATTGTGTGTAAATTATACCTCGGTAAAGTTTATTTTTTAAAAAAATCAAAGCACTTGTTCTTAATAGCTGGAAATTTATACTTTAATCCCAAGGCTTTTTTTCCCTTTTAGTAGTTATGTTGATGTGCCTATGTTTTAGTATCTCCAAACTGCATAGTTAGTTTGATTTCCCCCCACCAGAGTTAACCTCTTAATACATAGCACTACGAAGGCACTTAGTTAATGGTGGTGCTGGGAATCCAGGAAGGCTCCACTGTGGCATTGGCTAAGATGGGTCTTAAATCCCTCATACTTCATAAGCTCCTTGAAGGTAGAAACGTCTGTGACTCATCCTGCAGTCCTCGGAATCCTCCACCATGCTTTGCACAGTATCAGGCATATAGCTGCATTGGAGAAATGCATTAGTTTGAATGGTTTTTAGTCACATTAACTATTAAAAATACCTCAGTTTTTTTGTTGGTCAGAAATGAGGTTGAACTACTATCAAAAAAAAAAAAAATAGGGGCTTCCCTGGTGGCCCAGTGGGTAAGACTCCACACTGCCAATACAGGGGGCCCGGGCTCCATGCCTGGTTGACGATCCCACATACATGCTGCAACTAAGAGTCCACATGCTGCCGCTAAGAAGCCCACATGCCACAGCTAAAGATCCCGCATGGCGCAATGAAGATCCTATGTGCCTCAACTAAGACCCGGTGCAACCAAAATAAATAAATATTTAAATAAATAAATAAATACTAAAATAGATAAATAAATTTGTTTATTCAAACGAATGAACAAAACAAAACAGAAACTCACAGATTCGTGGAACAAAGTAGTGGTTACCAGAGGGGAGAGAGGTGGGAGGACGTAAAGGAGATGAAGAGGTACAAACTACTAGGTATAAAATGAATAAGTTACAAGGATGTAATGTACAGCAGAAGGAATATAACCCATATTATATAATAACTTTATATGGAGTGTAATCTACAAAAATATTGAATCAGTATGTTGCATGCCTGAAACTAATTATATTTTAAGTCAACTATAATTTTAAAAAAAGAAATAACATTCTGTAATAACCTAAATGGGAAAAGAACTTGAAAAAGAATAGATACATGTATAACTGAATCACTTTGCTGTACACCTGAAACTAACACAACATTGTTAATCAACTATACGCCAATATAAAATAAAAATTAAAAAATAAAGAAATGAGTAGAACTAGGTAGTTTATGAAGTGACTTTAAGTTCTGAACAATTATTAGTAAGCCTTTAGCAAAGACCTCCCTTGAGCCAGGAGTATATGTTGTTTACAGTTTCTTAGTGACAAGTAAAACCCTTTCTCTTTTAAATGCCATGGTGTCAATCTGATGAATTGCGGAACTTACCTTTTCTGCCTGAATCACACATATCCTAGTGACTGACATCTGTAGAGCTGAGAGTTTATTTCTCTTTGTTTATTTTGTGGTATTTTTAAGGCTTGAAAAAATGCTGTTTCAACAGTCAACTGAGCATCACAGTGGATAAGATCATTTTTATCATTGGCTCAGTGTTTCCATTTTGATTGAATTTTCATTCTAGCTTTATAATATGATACCTCATTTAATAGTGTTGGCTATTAGATTTTTCTGATTTTTCCTTTTCACATGTTGTATTAAGACTTCATTAAGTTGTTTCTAAATATCCATTTGCATTTAGTCCTCTTAAACACAGTTGCAGTCCTAAGCTCTAACACTTCTTCAGTTTTATTTACTATGAATAACACTTCTAGAGGAAAGCTAGTAATTTCAAAAATTACTTGGTGTACACTTCAAGCAAGTAAATTCTGGCCATGTTTTTTGTCTTTAGAGACTGTAAGTCTATTAATCATTTTCACCAAGGATTTTGAAATATAAGAAAATTAAAATCCCCTCAAAAAAGAAAACTAAATTCTGTTTTTCTTATTTTAGGGTAACATCTGCCTGGAGAATGGATCTTTCTTGCTGAACTTTATAGGCTGTGCAGTGTGCAGTAAGCGGGACTTTATGCTGATCACAAACAAATCTTTGAAAGAGGAAGATGGAGAAGAAATAGTTACCTATGATCGTAAGTAGACTTTTTTTCCATCTGAGCCCGTTAGCAGGTATCAGCTTTTGGGAGTTAGGTTGCGCAAAGTCGTATGAGGCCTGTTTCACTATCATATTGCAACACAAAATCGCTAGTTAGTTTTTTAAGAGGAAAATGTTGGTAACATCTCATTTATGTAGCATCATCAGATATTCCACATAAATGACTTTTGCAGATAACTGAAGCTTATGATTCAGGCACCAATTTTCTTTTGTTTATCTTTAAAGACTGTGTCTTCTGAAACAAGATATAGGGACTTTTTTTTTAACTTAGGGTCTTCCATGTGAATTTTCACTTTCTACTATAATATAATACAGTGATGTGCTCCAACAGCTATTAAAGTGTTTAGGGCTGTTTGCCCTTATACTAAATGGTTCTGGGATGCTATGGTTTTTTTAGTCTTGTTTCTGCTTTTATAGCTTTTGTCTCTTTTGTTACTGTCAGTTTATAGTTTCTTTCTTTTGCTACTGTAAGTATTAAGTATGCTACCTTCATATGCTATTCCTTATCCTTGATACTAGGAAATCAAATAACTATAATAAAAATAAATAAGTTCTGAGGTTGGCACTAAGAATCTCTACAAGTAAATTAAGTATATGTGCACTTTCGTGCCCAGATCTTATGGCAACTATTTAAATTGTTCACATTTGCTTTTTTGCTTGTCTCCTGATTTTTTGGTATGTTCTGACTATATGAGGATTAAATGTGCAAATAATGATATTTTGAAAGAAAGGTGCGAAAGACACTAAGCCTTTAGAATAGAGTCAGACTGTGGAAAAATGTTCTAAATTAGAAGAATCTTTTTCTTTCCTGTATCATGTACCCCTTTAAACTCTATTTTTTTCCAGGTAGTAGAGGATAGTGGTCAAAAGCAAGGGCTCTGGAGCAAGAAAGCTTGGGTTTGAATTCTGATTCTAACACTTTGTAGCTCAGCTGTGGTCTTCCTAGTTCTTATCCATAGTGTGCCTTTGTTTCCTTATCCCTACAAACATGATAACAGTAGTATCTACCTCATTGGGTTTCTGAGAACATTAAGTGAATAAACAGTTACAAAGTATTTAAAACAGTATCTGGCACACATTAAGCACTCAATGTATCATTGTTATTATTACTGTATTGTTTTTACTAGAGCCTTTTGTTACTGCTAAATTCAGTTTAACATCTAGTGTTAGCTTTTTGTTTATGATTGGTTAGTAGCACAATTTCTATCATTCCTGAGAATAAAAGCTCCTACATAGTTAGAAAGGTCCAGCTAGTTTCAAAACACACTTACATATCCGTTAATTGATTACCTTAGAGAGCTTTCAATAGGAATGAATATATGCACATTAAGTCTCTGAGTTCAGGCTCTTAATTATATAGTGTTGCTGTGTGACAGAGTCTGGATTTTTTATCAAGGTAGATATTATAATGGGTTTCCTGCTGTGTTAAATATGACAGAGTTAAGATTCTTTCAAAGCAATACCATGCTAAGACTAGAAATTTTACTGTCTTAGGGCACCTTCTAAGACTTAATTAAGTCTTTCTCTGTTTCAGCAGATCTTTGTAGGAATTGTCATCATGTAATAGCCAGGCATGAGTATACGTTCAGTATCATGGATGAATTTCAGGTAAATGTATAAATGTGGGTATGTTATTGCGGGGGGAGGGGAACAATAAGAGTACCCTTGAAAAATCTAGGTATAGTCTTCATAAATGAAGTACTAGTGAATCTTAGAGGAGACCATCCCTGTCTTCCGCTTGTGTAAGTTGAGAGACACTGCAGATGTGGGTGGATCTGTTCAAACCTGTCTTCACAACAGTCACAAAGCAAAACACATGCCTTACAAATGATATCTCATTTTGCTTGTAAAGAACAGCACATTGTGGCTTCATATGAGGTTACTATTGTGCCTCTTTTTTCTCTACCCAGTTACATGATTGCACAATTCTTGGCTTTAAGTGTTGGCCTGCCCACTGCCACCATACTTGCTGAGCATGGAAATCATGCTAACGAGATTATCTTTATTTCCCTTATAGACCTGTAGAGTCAAGCAACTCTGTAGTCTCAATTGCAATAGGATATTTTAATATTATTTGATAAGTAAAATGACAAGATAGGTGTATCATGGTTGGAGGAGAGAAGCTGAACCATATAAGGATAGAGAATACGGATGTAGTATAAGGATTAGTCCTTATACAATTCTGAGAGCATGTGAAGAATTCTACAGAATTCTACAGGCTGGTGTAGGCCTGAAGTTGCTGAAGATTCACAGGTCTAATGACCAGGAAGAAAAGCTGGACAGTGAGGGAGAGCCAAGGGCAAACTGGAAAGCATGAGGACACACTTACCTGTATCTGTCCCTCACTGCCTCCGCTTTCAAGCCCTCAGATTGAGTTACTTATTTAGTGTGAATTACATGTTCATCCAGAGGATATAAATGTGAGGTAAGAGTTTTAACAGGCAAGGGAATTTTTTTTAATCCTTTAAATTTGGGTGGTACTATATAATTAGGGGGAAAAAAATCTTCTACAGCAGAATCTTATAAAACAGTATAACCACTTTCATTCATTCTTATTTCAGTGTGAAAGAAGGCACTTAGTCACCGGTCAGAACCTGGTCTAATATCTTGTGGTCCATCTTAACAACATCCTGACCACATCTCCCCAGGATCAAAAAATTATGCCTCAAAATACTTATATGATAGATGTCACTTACGGCAAAATCGAGATCTCAGTGAATGAATAGTGGCCAAATAGGGGAATGAACATGTCGGGGGCTTAAACAAGCAGCTCTGTCCGTTCATGGGAGGAAGGGAGTGCTTATAGCTATTTTGCAGCAGTTCCTGAAGCTCCTGTGAGCTTTTTAGAGTCTGTAAGTGGATATTGAGATTGCCTGTTTATACCCTAATTGAGCCATTGTGTGTCACTGCCATGAGACCAAAGTCTAGCTGATTTTCCTTTATGATTGAGCACAGCCATTTTCAAAGCTCCCCAGAAGTTCCTTTGGGGTAGGAAGAAGCTAAAGGAAGATGGCTATAGTCACAAGGCCTATATAATGTGGAATTCTCTTGGAAAAAACTCTTAAACTAGACTCTCCACTGCCAGTCCTTTCTCTCCCAACATCCACTCCCCCCCCTCCCCCATATTCTATATTCTGCCACCAGCATATTTTTCTTAAAATAATGCTTTCAGACTACCTCATTGGCCTTTCCGTAGTTCACCTTCAGCTACGGTATAATATCCAAGCTCCCCTTCCCGAGGTTCTTGCTGGGCTGGCCAGCCTCCCTTTCCCTCGTTTCTCACTACTCTCCTTTTGCACACCATTCATAGCATTGCCCCAACTTTAGACTCTCTTCCTTCCCTCCTGTAGTAGAGATTTTTATTTCCTCCTCTCTATGGCTACCCCCACTGCATTTCCTCAGGAATCTCATGTTATCTTCTCTCTTCCTAGCATCCTCTTTTCTCTGTGAGATTTAAAGCATTTTTACATTAAATATATTTAGTTCTTCTTTATTTGTTAGAAATAAATTAAAATCCTTTTGTTTCACTCAGCTGCCTCTTTGATTCATCCTCTGATCATCTCTCCTTTTGCTTCTTTCCTTGAGTAGCTCTTTACCCTATTTCCCTTATTTCCCTGTGCTCCTCCTAACAACCTACAAACTGGTTTTCATTTTCACTTTACTAAAACTGTTCTCTCATAGATTTCCTATAAGGTGGCCAAATCCTGGGACCTTGCCTCAGTTCTTCTCTCTCTTAATATCTCTTTTGGATCTGGTTTTGATGACCATTGTCTTTTTTTTTTTTTTTTTTTTTGAGGTATGCGTGCCTCTCCCATTGCAGAGCACAGGCTCCGGACGCACAGGCTCAGCGGCCATGGCTCACGGGCCCAGCCGCTCCGCGGCATGTGGGATCTTCCCGGACCGGGGCACGAACCCGTGTCCCCTGCATCGGCAGGCAGACTCTCAACTAGTGCGCCACCAGGGAAGCCCACCATTGTCTTTTTGAAGCATTTCTTCCCCTGGGGTCCATAGAGCTAGACTTTTTTCTTTCTTTTTAAATCATTTTGACTGTTCCTTTGCTTACTCTCTGGTTTCCTCTCCTGTTTCTCCCTAACTGCTTTTCCCCTGAGCTTTGGTCTCTGGTCTAGGAACCTTCTCTGTACTCCCGCAGGCATTGAGCACACGCACCCTCGTGCCTGATGAAACCTATCGGATATCTCCCGGGTCTCCTTCTTTAACCCTAATGCCCTCCTTTCTTCCTTAGTTTCTCTTGCTTTTGTCTGTCTCCACTGCCACCCCTCGTATCACGGACCATACTGCTGAAACCTAAATTACTGCAGCAGTCCCCACAGTATAGTCGTGCGTACTGCCCTCAAATTAATCTTCTGGAAACACATCATCCTGTCACTCCTCTGCTACTCCATATGCGATGTGCTTGCTCTATTCCATATCACTGTCTTTATTCGTGCTTTTTCCTTGACTTAACGTGTCCCTTTCACTACCTTCAAGCCAACTAAATCTTACCTCTTTCAAGCTGAACTTAAATTCTATCTCCTTCTTATTCTTAATAGTTCAGCCCATACTGCTTTCTCCCTTTACTGAGCTCTTCTTGTACCTACAGCAGGCCCCGACTCCTGTGACTGGCCAGCTGGTAACTTCCATCTTAGTCTGATGACCCCAAGAACTCTTCATACTCAGCTGCTGTGACTTACTTTCCTCAGCCCCACCCCATTCCAGCCCCCATCTTATTCTAGCAGCCATTGAGGTTCAAGATGGGATTCCCACCATTGGTAATATTTTGTTTTGTTTTAAATGTCTTATGGGAAATTTAAACATAATCAAAAGTAGGCAGAATAGTGTATTAATCTCCAATACCCAGCTTCAGTTTGCTTTATTTGTACCTCACCATTTCCACATCTCCCCACAGGATTACTTTGAAGCAAATCCCAAACATATTACTACTTCTGTAAATATTTCAATATGAATCTCTTAAAGATAAGGATTCTGTTTTTAAACAAATTCATTTTTAACAAAACCATTGTTAAACAAAGTAAGATTTTCTGATGGCAAGAGTAGAGGGGAAATAGAGACATAAGTACAGAGTTTAAACAGAAAATAAATTATAAATGATTACAGGTATCTGATATTTTTTATATCACCCTAAAATCCATTAAAAGGACTATATATTTGCCTCAGGAAACAAGAGGGAAACTGTGAGACTGCTCCCTGTTCTTCTGTGGACCAGGGAAGGAGAGGACTAAGGGTCAGAATTAGCAGGTAATAATAGAGGGAAAAGGCCCATGGGACCCTCAGCATAAAACAAGGATCTGATCTTGCCCAAAGGTGATTCCACCCACTCCACCTTTCCTTCCAAATCTCTACCCTCAGGCTTTGCCCAGGTGGAGCCTTTGAAGGTCTCCATGAATGACTGGGGGGAATTCTGATTCTCCTAACGTGGTCAGTTTGGGTGAAGGATGTCCTGATCCAACCATATTCCTGGCATCCCAAGTGAGAATGTGTTCCTGGCATCCCAAGTGAGAATTCTAGACATATTTTCCCACAGAAGCACTGCTATATGTGGTTAGATTCTATAGTACTTGTGCAGTATAAATTTAAAAGACTTCCCGGATTTCCCTGGGAACCTAACTGCCATGTGCAACGTTACCTCTGGGAAACTGCTTCTGAATTCCAAATAATTGACCTACAATGAAATTTGGATTCCAGACTGCCTATAAATGAAAGATTACAGGTGTAATCAGTCTTACTGATTTAACAGCCTTTCCAGATTATACCATGTGTTAGGTTTTTCCTTTCTCCCAAGTTAGACTGTAAGTTTTGCAAGGTCAGACTTTGTCCTTGCCTTCTCTCATGTCTTCCGGCGCACCTGGCACATTGCAGAGCCTTTAGGCACTTAATAAAAACTTGTCAATGGATAGATTGGTTGAAAACTCAAATAGTTATCTAGCTTCACACATTTTCCCATTTTGACTTTATTACTTTTTTCTTCATTTCCAGTGAGAGGGTGACATCCTACTAGTAATGTCTGGTATGTGAAAGTAGGATTTGAAAGCAGTAAAACCTTGGAGAGAGTAGATTTTAATTTTGTTTTTGATTCATGAGACTCATATTTGTTTGCTGAGCTATAGCCTGTGTTTCTACTGTTTGTGTAGAATAGACTTTAAAATTAAATGTGGCCTCTGGGGCTTCCCTGGTGGCGCAGTGGTTGAGAGTCCGCCTGCCGATGCAGGGGACACGGGTTCGTGCCCTGGTCCTGGAGGATCCCACGTGCCGCGGAGCGGCTGGGCCTGTGGGCCGTGGCCGCTGGGCCTGCGCGTCTGGAGCCTGTGCTCCGTGGCGGGAGGGGCCACAACGGTGAGAGGCCCGTGTACCGCAAAAAAAAAAAAAAAATTAAATGTGGTCTTTAAGAAACAGTCTTTCCACTACTACAACTAGGTCTCCCTGCTGAACTCTCTAGTAGGAAATGGAAAGGCAGTTGCCTGGTTCTGAGTCTTTGTACTGTAGCCACTGTTTATCTTCGTGACCCTCTCTCTAGTGAGACACCCATGAAACACAAACTGCCTTGACTGATCAATTTCCAGGCTGCCAACAATCTCAAAGTCAGATGTGGAAATACTAATAGATTTAGTATAGATGCTTGTTTTCCTAAAGAAGATAAAAAGCTTTAGAGTAAAAGTTTTGAAAGAAATATGTTTCTGTAGTTTATGACCATATTAAATATTCTAGAAAGGAACAGCTATAAGAACAGGACTTTGCCCTAAGGATTTTTGCCTAAAACAAAATAACTTCTGTCACCAGTCTGGACATTTGTTAAACCCAAGAAACAAAAAGCTCCTTAAATAGATCAAATTCTAGACAACTAGCTATCTAAATATGAGACATTACATACTAATGGATTTAACATAATTGTTTATTTTTTCTGGGGTAGATAAAAATAGCTGTTTGGGTTTGGAAATTTTTTTCCTTTTTTGTTGTTTTAAAACTCATTTCTGTTGCTTATTAGTGTTGAATATTCTAGAAAGGAACAACTCTAAGAACAGAAATTTGTCCTCAGGGGCCCACACTCAAATTGCTTCATTACTTTAAATAGCAGCACTAAGTAAGCCCAGTGTGTGTGTTTCTAAGTCCAGGAAATAGCCATGCATTTCCAAGGTGACATTCTTGTATACATAGTAAATAGAGCGTCAGCATGTATTCAATTTATATAAACAGAAGGCTCTGGGATACACAGACTAAACCTAAGACATTGCTTATAGGTGTTGAAGAAATTGATCTAATGTACAGACACCATATCCATGACAATTTACAGAGAACGGTTTTACCAGAGAAAGTTACGAAGCATCTTTCTCCCAGTTCCTCAAGGTAATTGTGCACTTTATCTTGTTCTAGGAGTATACCATGCTGTGTCTGTTATGTGGTAAAGCTGAAGATACGATCAGTATTCTCCCTGACGACCCCCGACAAATGACTCTCTTATTCTAAGGATCCTTCTGCAGCTCTGTAATCACAATGTGGTGTTGGTTTACAATACAGCAAGCCTGATGGTTTGTCTAACTTAGTTTATAATGGAAATTATTTGCATATTATTTTTTTCTGCTTAGGCTTACCTATTCTCTGAAAGAAAAAGTGGGACTTCCCTGGCGGTCCAGTGGTTAGGACTCGGCGTTTTCACTGCCATGACCCGGGTTCAATCCCTGGTCCGGAAACTAAGATCCCATAAATCAAGTTGCACGGCCAAAAAAAAAAAAAGTTAGAAAAAGTAATTTAGGGGATTGCTGTTCTCTAGAGCTGAGCTTTTCTTCTAAAGTTCCCAGTGCACATCAGTGCAGCCAGAAAGAAGCACCTTTGTTAGCAGCTATGTGGCTGAACAATAACTAGGATGGAAAGCACATCTAGTGCCCAGATCTTGGTTCCAATAAAAGGAATTAGGATTCCTTGGGGAAATGACTGAGTCTAGGACTGGGGCAGTAAATACACAGGACGAGCTTGGAGCATCTTGAGCCACAAAAAAGCGAAGTGCTGAAATGAAAAATCCCAATGATTGGGAGTGTGTCAAAGGGACAGAAGAGCCAGCTGAAGGAGCTCCCAGAGACGAAAGTTGGAACAGTTTGAGCAACAAAATAAAGTAGTATTGGATTATAAACCAAAGTATAAATATTCATGAGTCCATACTGATATAAATGAATGACTGAATAAATAAATACATATATTGGAGAGAATAGACAAATCCCCCACGCAGAAAAATTTCAAATAATATATGTAGATACTCCTCACTCCTTAAGTATGGGTTTGCATAGTGACTTCCTTCCAAAGAGTATAGTATGGAAAGGGGGAAAAGAGACTTTAACTTTTACTTCACTGAGAAACCTGACAAACACTAGCCTGGTGATCAAGATTATCATCATTGATGATGAGCCACGTTGATAGCATTACTCTTGATATGATGTGATGAGAATGACACTTTGCCTTTGTGGTCTTCCTCCCCAAAACCCATAACCCCAGTCTAATCATGAGAAAAACTTCAGACAAATCCCAGTTGAGAGAGGAATCCCAATTGAGGAAAATACCTGACCAGTACTCCTCAAAACTGTCAAGGTCATCAAAGACAAGGAAGTCTGAGGAACTCTCACAGCCAAAAAAGAGCATGACTATTAAGTGTAATGTGGTATCCTGGATGAGATCCTGCACCAGAAAAAGAACATTTGGTAAAACTAGGGAAATCTGAATAAAGTGTGGACTTTATTTAATATAAATAGAATGGTTTCAATTACTCCAAAGGGATCTTAGAATATCTTACCTTGCATAGTTGAAAGAATTCTGGCTTGGGTGTCATAAAACCTAGCATTTAGGCCTCTGCCATTTGTTAGCAGTATAACCATTAAGCAAAGTGTTATTCTGGACTTTATTGTCCCCTTTCTATAAAATTGGACTAGTATAAATTGATGTTATACTTCCTTCACAGTATTGTTAGAAG
The DNA here is from genome assembly GCF_949987515.2 of Delphinus delphis. Classification (NCBI taxonomy): domain Eukaryota; kingdom Metazoa; phylum Chordata; class Mammalia; order Artiodactyla; family Delphinidae; genus Delphinus; species Delphinus delphis. The sequence continues at coordinate 37,096,065 of NC_082684.1, read as the reverse complement.
ATCCAAATGAATAATGAATATAAAATGCTTTGGAAGGCATATAAAGTTCTAGACAGAATGAGATGGTTTCAGTTAGTTCTTCTCATTATGAAATCAAAACTTAAGGGTCAGGCATTAAAACAGAATTTTTTCCTATTCATATCTCAGACATTCTGAACTGAGTGAGCAAAGTTGTTGACATCAGGGAAAAGCTTTGTTTTGTAACAGGAATAATGATAACAGCTGAGGTTTATTGAGTACTTACTATGTGCCAAGGCCTTTTTAAGCAGTTGTTTAATCCTCATTAACAATTCCATGAGGGTAGGTACTATTGTTAGCCCAGTTTTAGAGCCAGAGAAACTGAGGCACAAAGAAGTAACTTAGTCCAGGTTACATAGTTAGTACAGTGATGCCCTCAGTAATAGTGTTCAGTACACGTGAAGTAACAGAGTCTAGCAAGGTTAGGAAGAGGTTGAGGATATCAGTGACAGCGCTCTGAGGAATCTAGGCATGTCAGACCAAGATTTATTATTGAGAAAAGTTAAGGCAGCTGTTCCTTAAGGATCAGTTGTTTTATTCCTGGAAAATGCTTTCCACTTTCTGCAAATCTATATCTGACCTGCTGAGGAAATCGTTTGGTGAAATGAATCCAGAAAGCAGAGAAAATGTTTCATTACCTTAAATAGCAGCACTAAGCCCATTATAGCTTCTGAATTGTCCCTTCATGGAGTTTGCTAATGCTTCCAACTTAGTCATTTGGAGCTCAAGAGTATGATTTTATATGCCCCTCCTGATATCCTCATCTCTTGCAGAATGTGTAATTATCTGGTTTATACAATATATTACAAAAATTTTAAACATAAGATCCTATCCATATATTTCATTATTATTAAACCAGCATTGTACTGTGTTTTGCAATACTTTATCATCTTCTAGAATTCTTTTATGGATCTAATAGAATAAAGAACTCTTGAACTCAGTTCTACTGCATCTATATTTCTCTGTTTAAGTAAAGGGGAACCAGGCAAAGGCATTGGTCTTCTTTGCTTCCCTTTCTGAGATACAAGAAGAAGAAATCACCTGTAGGTGTAGTGGGGAACGTGAACTTTTCCTAGCACCTCATTCTTTCTCTACCTGCTCCATGATGTACAGGTCTGGGGTCGACCTGGTTAGGCTCTTGGAGTTCAGAGCTCAGCCTGTTTGCTGTTGTGTTGTTTTAGCTAGCTCTGTCTTCCTCAAATGATCTTGGGTTCTCCCAGTAGTAATTAATTGACATATGATATAGTCTAGGAAGAGCCAGATATGGTTTGTTACTTGTAAGTCATCAGTAATAAGTATACATTCACTGTTCTTTATTTCAGTGTAACAAGAATCCTTTCGGTTTCATTCTTCTGTTTCCTGAGAAAAGCTAACTTACTTGACTGAATTTGAGGCTCTTAGTTTTAAAATGTATGTTTCTTGACTGTAGTACAAGTCTCTATTTGAGATATGCTATGGTTGGGTAGAAAGGAAATCAAGAGACCTGGGTCTGAAATTAGCTTTGCCACCTGCTCATGGTGGGACATTGGGCAAGTCATTCTGTCAGTACCTTGGTTTCTTCAGTGGAAAAACAGACATAATCATGCCCCCTTTACGGAGTTTTAAAATCAAATGATATAATGTAAGTGAAAGTGTCATTAGGTCATACATTGCTGTGGAGAGGCAGCTCAGCAGTCTTAATGCAGAAACTCTGAGACAGAAGGAAGCACTATTGTGTTGTGGTTAATAGTAGAAGCTTTGGAGTCAGACTGACCTGGGTTTAACTTTCAACTCTGCCCCTCACTAGCCCTTTGTCCTTGAAAAGTGTCTTGCTCAGTTACCTTCTCTTTAAATAGAGATGAAAATTCCTCAGGGTCCGTATGAGGATTAAATAATCTAGCATATAGAAAGTACTTAGTGCAGTGTGGGAGTATAGTGTATGGTAATTTGGATGATGGTTGTGATGGTGATTATAAGAAATCACCAGATTTGAAATCACCAATAAGGGTTTGGCTCAGTGTTCCTTAAACTAAGGAGATGCAACGGTGGGAACATAGTCATGGAAATAATCATCAGTTTCAGTCTATGTATCTTGGCCCCCTAAATCACTTATTCCAAGCCATATTTTTTGTAAGAGCCCTCAGAGGAAAGATTCCCTCTGTCCCTCCTCTAAATCGAGTAGCATTATCTCAGCACTTCTGGGAAGGCTTGTTTATGGGACTTCTCCTTACTTCCTGAATGCCCCTAGGGAAATTTGATTAAAAGATTATGTTTATCTAGGAAAGTGGGTGATTATATTAAGCTTTGCCGTGTCTGTTTATGACCATAAGCTGATACTTCTGAGGATGTAAAGGGGACCAACAAGAAGAGGAATAAAGAAAAGGAAACAATTTCTCATTTCTGAAGCAAACAGCATTTCCCTGACCAAGTGAGGAGCCCTCTTCCTAGCACTAAGGCCCTTTCTGACTCTCTCTGCAGAATCACTTATACTGTAATTCCCATTCCTTTGGGAGTCTCTAAATAATTCTCTCAACTTGAGCCTCCTGGGGAAGACCCAACACATCGTTCTGGCATATCAGGCCCTAAGTTGCCGGTGCCATAATACCAGCATCCAGGATAGCTGACGCTGCTGTTAGACATCATAACAGGCAATAGCACTGTAAAGATGAACAAATCATGCTAGCATCCCACATGAATTCTGATTTTATTTCTTCAGGGAAGCAGTTTGTCTCTGCAGTTATTGCTCTAACATCAATGCTTGGTCCTGCCCACAAACCCATACCCCAGCTCTTGGCTCTGACAGTAGGAATCTTGAAGGGCTTGAGTTCTCAAGAGTCAAATTAAGGATGGCCTTAATTTAGCAGGAAGTCTGCAGAAGGATGCCAGGGGAGTCCCACTATACCACTCAGGTTACCGTTTTGAAATAAAGCACCATTGATGACATAGCTTTAGTAGAAGGTCAGACAGTAGGGACCCTTAACCTCTATTCCACATTTACTTCTCAAATGATGCAAGTGCTTGGAAAATAGTTACGGGGAACATCCCTCAGCATTGGGGTTCTCAAGCTGTGTGTCCAGTTTGGAGAACGGTCCCTTCAGGGCTTCAATGAAGAGAAGTAAAATATTCCATCTAGTGATCAAAGAAAGAAGGGCAAAATGAGAAGTTTCCAAGAAGAGGTTTGTGGGACAAAATGAGAGGGCAGTGGCCTGTCAGCTGGTGTCTTTTCTAGAGCATGATAGGACCTTGTCTTGGTGGTGCTTTTGAGTATGCCTGTACTAGGTGAGGAATCTGGGGCACTGTCCTTCAGAGCCATTCGGCAGAACTCTGTTCTCACAGGACAGCTATCGTGTTGGCGGGTTATAAACAGTATGACTGTCTGAAGGGAGGCCCTCTCACATCCCCACCCTCATGGAAGAAGTGAAACCGGGGCTTCCCTGGTGGCGCAGTGGTTGGGAGTCTGCCTGCCGATGCAGGGGACACGGGTTCGTGCCCCGGTCCGGGAAGATCCCACATGCCACGGAGCGGCTGGGCCCGTGAGCCATGGCCGCTGAGCCTGCGCGTCCGGAGCCTGTGCTCCGCAACGGGAGAGGCCACAACAGTGAGAGGCCCGCGTACCGCAAAAAAAAAAAAAAAAAGTGAAACCAGTCATTCATGCCTAAACTTGTCTGTCTTATTCCTGCATTTGTGAATTTGTGAGTGTGAGAAAGACAAGGGTGGAATGTGAACTTTAAAAAGGAGGGAGAGTCAATCTAACAAAGGATCTAAAACAAACGTTACTCCACAAGGTGATCAGGAAATGGGTAAAGTGCTCTTTGTGTTCCCAGCAACTGTACTCTCCACGCCCTTGCTGTCATTAAAGTGGACTAAGTTCAACTTCTTAAGGTGCAGGTAACCTTTAGCCCAGTACCCACAGTCATTAAAGTGGACTAAGTTCAACTTCTTAAGGTGCAGGTAACCTTTAGCCCAGTACCCACAGCCCAATCTTCCTGATTGGAATCCTCTAACTTCCCAGTGCTTCCTCCACTTTTCTTCCCCTTTCTTCTCCTTATCACCTCCTTTCCCCAGTTCTGAAGAAGAGCCATAAAGTAATAATACAATTCACACTTCCCGAAACTCCGCCTGCCACCCAGACCGTGACCTGAGCCTGCTTTCCAGACAGTAATTGGAGTGTCCCCTTGATCGGAGCCTCCCTCTCCTCAGCCTTTGTGTGCTGCCAGCCCCTCCGTCCCACCTGCGGTTTTATACCGTCCCTCCCACCTCCGTCAAGGAAGAGACACAGAGAGCCTGGCCGTTTCCACACCTGCCCTTTATTGGACTCAGCCAGAAGGCTGGCTCTGGACCCTCACACTTCTCAGACACCTCCCATACAGCTTTAGGAAGGCGCCATCACTCTGAAGGCTCAGAGCCCACCCGTCTTGGAGCCCCAGGTTGAATCACCAACCAGAAGTTTGGGGGCAAGGAAAGGAAACAGGCAGACCAGAAAGGCAAGGCTCTTCAATGCAGGGGACTGATCTGAAGGGAAAGCCCGGGCCCAGCAGAGTCTCCTGAGGGCACACTGAATGCTCAGGAAAGACGCTCAGGGGCAGGAGGAAGTAGGAGATCTGCTGGTGGTTATATGGCAACTTTGAGGAGGCGCTTGATGTCAGGCTCGATGTTGATGGTCGGGAAGGTGCGGCTGTAGCGTCGGAAGGGCTCCCCCTCTGGCCCGACGAGGAACTTCTCAAAGTTCCAAGACACATCTGAGCGGTGCACAGGGCTCCAAATGATGAACTTGGGATCGGTCATGAGGGAAAACGGGTCGTCGTAAGGGTAGGGGAGCTTATCCTTCAGGTAGGTGAAGACAGGATGCTCATTCTGACCATTCACATCACACTTTTGGATAAGGGTAAAGGTGGGCTGGAATCCACCCCCAGGGCGGACGTACTTGAGGCTGTTCAGGATCTCCTCATTCTGACAGTTCTCCTGGGGGAGAAAAGAGACAAAGCGCTTGGGAAATGCAAGAGATGAAGGAGCTACGAAGGATCTACAAAGTCACCCTCCTGTACTCCCCAGGATCATTCTTTCTATTATGTATTCCCCACCCCCACCCCCCTACCCCGTTCCTTCTCTTTCCTTCTTCATTCGCTTTGCCCTACTCTTGACTCGGAGTTTTCCCTCTCACAGCTATTGTCTGATGGTTTGCTAGGCCATTTCTGAAAGTTCTCACAGACCCTAGCTTGGCTGTTCTTGTACTGAAAGATATAGAGCTTTTGAGCTGTCACTTCTCTCTCCGATCTACCCTGAGCAATGCTTAGGGTATCTGTCTGAAGCTTCAAGGAACCTTGAGTTCTGGGCAGTAGAAAGAAAGGGAAAGGAGGCTCAGGTCATATTGCCTAGAACCCTCCTTCCACTTATGCACCCACACATACATGCACACCCACACACACACCCTGCCACCACCTTCCCTTTCCTTTTGCCCTGGCCTTGCCTGTCTTTCTTCTAATTACCTCTGAGTGTTGAATCTAGCCTTGGCCTCTGCCCTACTCAGCTCCTCAAACGAAAGGTGAAATTGAGATCTAGAAGAATGGGATTTATAGCTTCTTCCTTTCATCTTGTCCTAGATCTAAAGTACAAGTAGGAGGAAGCTTTGATGAAGGAAAACCCCATCCAAGGAAGACTAGTTTTCAGGTGCCATAAAGGCAAAGTAGGTTAGAGACAACAATGAACGTACTGTAAACGGAATTACTTCATGACCAACAGGCATGAATTAAATAGGATTGAAGGTTTAGTGTTCTGGAATAGGCCAGGGGAAGGGGAAGTTAAGGAAATAAGGGCTTAAGGACCAAAAGTTGTGAATGTGTAATTATCGTTCCTTTCACTTAGCTTCCTGCACCTCACGCTCACTTGCTGTACTCAGCTAGGATGCTTTAGATCTCAACCTGTTGCCTGTCTTTCCTCCCCGCTGCCAGCACTGTCCTATCCCCACTTAGCATTCCCCACCCCTGACAGCCCACAAAGACCCATAGAAACCCTTATTTTCCACCCCCATCCGCCAAGTCTAAGAGTCATATATCTCCCTCAGGGCAAGAAGTTCCTGCCTCTGACCTACTAGAACCAATTAGTACAGTCAGTTCCAGGCCATCATGACATCTTGAGCCCAGAGTTGATGGCTATTAGACATCTTATCTCCTAATGCAAAAGGCCTGCTGGCTACTGGTAGCTTACGCATTCCCTCCAGCAACTGGCTGGCCTGAAGTGATGGAAGGAGGCATCTCTAGGGCCAGAGAGACCCCTCTGAAGAGGTTTTACCTTTTCTGTCTCTCTTTCCCTGGCCAAGCCTAGAAACAGAACTGAGGCAAGGAAGGAACAGTGAGAGCACTCATGGTTTGGGCTCAGGTTTGTCACAGCCAATGACATTTCGGCCTTCCTGCCTATATCTCTGATAATCTCTTCCTTGCCTTCATGCCACTGTGAATTGAACCCAAGGGATTATAATTGGAGGACATTCTGCCTGCTTGTGCTATTAAAATCCTAAGTGAGGGCTTCCCTGGTGGCGCAGTGGTTGAGAGTCCGCCTGCCGATGCAGGGGACACGGGTTCGTGCCCTGGTCCAGGAGGATCCCACATGCCGCGGAGTGGCTGGGCCCGTGAGCCTTGGACGCTGAGCCTGCGCGTCCGGAGCCTGTGCTCCGTAGCGGAAGAGGCCACAACAGTGAGAGGCCAGCGTACCGGAAAAAAAAAAAAAAAAGAAAAAAAAAATCCTAAGTGAAAATATAAGAACCCCTAAAAGATAACTTGAGGTGTGCGGGCTGAAGATCTATAACAACTTGACCCATTATCAGGGACAGAGAGGCACGCGTGATGCCCAGAGGAGACACGTACACTTTGCAAACCCTTTTACCTTCCCCCAAATTCACTCTCCACTTGGCTGATTTTAAACAAACAAACAAAACCTTTCAATCTAAATAGTAAAGTTGCTTACATTTGCATATTACTCTATACTTTTCAAGTTACTTTTGTAGCTCTTATCCCCACAACCTCACAATAATCCTATCAGGTAAGTGGTATTATCCCTAGTTTATAGAAGAGGAAACCAAAACAGAAAAATTGAGTGACTCTTCCTGGGGCACAGAGCTATTAGCAGAATCAAATGTAGTGAAAATGAAGGTCTCCTGAGTCAGTTCAATCCTAGTTTGATTCTTGATCTTCTATTTCCTCCAGTCATTCATTCAACAAACATTTAATGAGTGCCTTCTATACCCAGGCACGGAGGACACAATGGAGAGAAAAACAGACCTGGTACCAGCCCTCGTGGAGTGTAGTGGGAAGACAAGAAACCATAAAAATCCATACGTTTGGTGTTCTATCACAGACAAAATCATACTGACTTCCCCCTGGTACTCGCATGCACCTAAAGACCTAGATTAACAAAACATACCCCATGATTCAAGACACTCAACACACATAGTCGTCCTCCCCCTCTCTTTAGCCCACTGGAGCTGCAGCAACCCAACTCCTTGGGTACAATACCAGGGACGTCTCACCTGATGTCCAAATTGGTTGCAAGGGAAGCCAAGAACCACCAGGCGCCTGGGAAAGCGGCATTGCAGCTCGTTGAGTTGGGTGAAGTCCCGGGTGGTTGTGCCTCAGAGCGAGGCCACGTTCTCAATCAGCACTGCCCTGCCTCGGAATGTATTGAAATCTACCTTCTCCCCATCTAGGCTGATAGCACTGAGGTCGTAGAAGGACTTGGCAACGTAAGCCATGGTGCGAGTGCAGAGTGAGTGGCAGAGCAGTGTGACCCCACTTAAGGGTCTATTAAAGGGGTGGGGAGGAAGGAGGAGCCAGGAAGGATCTCACAATGGGACTTTGAGCATCCCCAGGATGACTTAGCAAAAAGTCACCTACCCGTTAAGTGCTGTTTGAACAGGAAGGTCGCTCCTCCTATTTACAGACTCTGAACAAAGCCACCTCCCTGCTCCACCCTGTTGGCAACCTAGGAAGGGCCAATGTGATATCTCTGAGCAGACATGAATAATTCACCGCTTGCAGGAAACCAGAGCCCCAAAGGTTGGACGGGGAGGAAAAAAGGCAGGGAGGGATGCAAGATTGACTCCTACTTGCCCCAGCATATTGTTTTCACTTGGCACAGACAGTTACTGAGCGCCTGCTGAGTGCCGAGCTCTGAATTGTGCAATTGAGAGGTCAGGGTCTGCCGAGGGCTGAAGGATGAGGAAGAGGACTGGGCGCATGTCCCCTTTACTCAGACTACAAATGGAATATACATGTTACTGTTCACATTTCTCTCTTTGGCTGTTACTTTCCACAAGCACAAAATCAAAGGGACCATTAGGAAGACGGTGTGTGGTTTTCTAAAATAATGGCTTTCAGTGCCTCAGCTTGCACCAGTCTGAAGAGGGGAAGCTGTGTTTGTCTTGAAAAGTCTCTCAGTGAGTGATGGTACTTGTCCTGGAGAGCACATCTGCCCTTGCCCCCTGCGCTGTACCATCTCCTCTAATACCCCACACCCCACCTCCACAGGGTCATGAGGCTGCAGTTGGTTGTGGCTGGGATAACAGAGGAGTCACAGAGCAGGTGGGTAAACTCAGAGGGGATGGATGCCCCTACCTCTTATCAGACAAAGACAGTCCCAAAGACTTCTCAGAGGGGCTTGTGCTGGTCATGCCCCACAGAAGGAAGTGTGCAGGCAGTCGAAGCTGCTATGGTTCTAGACCCAGCTAGGCCGCTCACGATGTTTTCAACACCAGCATGCAATGTGTTGCAGGACATCGGGGGACATGCTAAGAGCTATCATGGGAGCACAGCACTGGAAGCCCACAGAAACTAAAAAGACCTAATGCTTCACTTCATTCTTCCAAACACCCATCAATGCAAGAAATCGGGGTTTGTTATTTTGTTTTTTGTTTTTAATGCCTGGATTTCTCCATCATTAAAGCTGGCAATTAGGCTTTACCTGGCTTTGGGATTTTAGAGCGAAATTTCAATAACAATGCTGTTGTTTACTAGAGAGTGTTTTCACAGGTATGTGTCCATTGGGAACTGTCTCCTAGAACAAAGAATAAGCCAGGTTGGGGAGCAGCTGGTCTTGAGAATCTGATTTGTTGAGAAGATGGAGGAAGTACTTTCCAGGAAGTACCCAGGTGTTCTGTTCTGTAGCCTGTTCATGGCTGTTTAATGCAACACGGGAATCCATACATCTTAACTGGCTGCTCCCTACAAAAAAGCCTCCATTACCTAAGTGGGAATGGAATCTTTTGCCACTAGAAGAGGTGGCAGGAAATGCAGAGGGAAGTGTGTCCCCTGCTGAGGCTGGGTGGAGTTGCTAGAAAAAGCAAATAAACGCCTCCTAAGCCACTGAGTCAAGAACTTCGCCCTGATAATGGGCTAAACTCTTAACATGAACTTGCCAGATTCACCTGCATGCCTAGCACTTCCCTAGTACTCTCTGGGCTTCCAGATGCCTCTTACTGGCTGCCCTTCTGGGACCCCTCTCCAGGAAGACCATGGAAGTTGCTGAACTGAGGAGTGGAGGTGCTGTCTTCCTTAGGTACACGACATCCCTTTTCCCCAGGGGCAACCTAGGACACCTTGAGTTGCCCAGGTTCTCACCTTTCACGATTGAATACAATTGATGAAGCTCTCCTAAAATACCTCTTTGTTTCCAGATGTACCTCAAACTGGCCTACTTTCCAGAAGCTTGTAACTCTGGACATGCACTAACATGGCTTTCCACAGGGACAGTAGATGTTCTGGAAACTTCACTGGCTTAGTAGGCAGAAAGCCTAGGTCGATGGTTCTCAATTCTGGCTGCAAATGAGAACTGCATGTAGCGATTTTTCTAAATAGAGGTGCCAAGCTTTCCCCTTTGGAGATTTCAATTCCGGTTGTTCCTTTTAAGCCTTGACTCTGCCACTCTTCCTTGGGGCCCCTAGGCACCTGTTTCCTTATCTGTCGAACTTGGATAAAGATAATCACCTTCCTTATCTCACACAGACGTGATTGTCTGATTGTTCCGATAAAGGAGATAAAGCATTACAAGTTCTCTGTAAATTGGAAAATGCAGGTTAAGATCTTAGGCTACTGTTGCCCTGCCTTGTTTTACTCCTTCCTTCTTCATTTTATCTTTACCTCCAAACATTCTCTGCCTCTTCCATCAACTCTGGACCCCAGAGTATAGTATTCATCAGTCCCCAGACCCCAAGATTCTAGACTGCCTTGTTCCCTTGGGGTATCCAAGCACAGGGGTAGGATGAACTTCTGAAAGATTACTTAATCCCACCTCATGCCTTCAGGAAGACCTGTTTCTGTTACATTCCAAGCAGATGAGAACCCTCTTGGGTTGTTTTCTTTTTTTTAATTAATTAGTTTATTTTTTTATTTTTGGCTGTGTTGGGTCTTCGTTTCTGTGCAAGGGCTTTCTCTAGTTGTGGCAAGCGGGGGCCACTCTTCATCGTGGCGCGTGGGCCTCTCACTATCACGGCCTCTCTTTTTGCGGAGCACAGGCTCCAGACGCGCAGGCTCAGTAGTTGTGGCTTACGGGCTTAGTTGCTCCACGGCATGTGGGATCTTCCCAGACCAGGGCTCGAACCCGTGTCCCCTGCATTGGCAGGCAGATTCTCAACCACTGCACCACCAGGGAAGCCCCCCACCTCTTGGTTTTAAAGACACCCTCAGACATAAATATTCAGCATGTCCCCAGTGACTCTACTCAATCTTATTTCCGCAATGGGAGCCCACTGCCGAGCAATGGGGGCTTTGTTTGGGGCTCCCCTGCAGGTGGCATTAGGAAAGGCACCAAACGGAAGACGTTTGCTGTTTCCATTCATTCTTCTGCTGTTGCTTTAGGATTCTGGAACCTCTTCTACCAGCACTGCCTCTCTCCCTCCCCCTGAACTGCCAGGGTCCCAGTGAGATCTACTCCCGGGGATTCACACAGGCAGTCACAGCTGTGACTTGAAATATTCTTTATTTTGTAAACATCTGTGTTTAAAATAGATGAACCCTGCTCACAATTCATATCCTGGACCCGAGACACAGCACACGAAGTTTACCCGTCACAGGGAGATGCTGGGGCTCAGGAGCAGGTGGAGAGCCTGGGGCTGTGCCGAACCTCAAGACAACAGGTGCAAAGGTGGAGCCAACAGGCAGGCGCACCTGCTCAACAGTCTAAGGCCAGGTCCCAGGCTGCGTCCGGGACTGGAGAAGTTTAGGGGTGAGAGGCTGACTCTGGTACCTCATGAGCATAGCTGCACCCTAAAATCCCAACCCCTCTCCTGCCCCATGCCTCTCCCCAGCTGTGGCCCTTACGGATGGGGCTTCTCAGGCCATAGAATCCTAACCCCAAGTTTTCCCTTCCAGAACCCCTAGGGTACAGTAAAAATATAGTCCCTCTTCCCCAGGGGGGCTAGGAGAGAAAGGCAATGGTACTCGGCCAGATCTTCAGGGAAAGCAGCAACAGTGACCACAGGTTGGAGCCAGTGGCCAGTATAACTTCCCCTCCCCCAAGCCCCTGGCTGAGGGCACACCGCGGGTTGGCACTGCTGACCTCCCCACCCCAGAGTGATGCTGCATGTTTTAACAGCTGAGGAGTTAGTTCTCAAGGAAACATCCTCAGCTGTGGTCATGACTTCGTCCTAAAGAGGCAGCTCTTTACATTTCTCATTAGCTGACGATTTATAACTATTCCTGCCTTCCTTTTCCTTCCACTACAATAACCCATCCCCCATTCCCTCATCCTGAGCTACCCTCTCCTGCCCTCTCCTGATTTGATAAGAGTCAGAGGAAAGGTTTGGCAATTTCAACCCCCACCCATTTTTTCAGAGGAGTAAGGAAGTGGGGCTCTTAACCCTTCACATGTGTGTGTCCTGGATTTTAGTCTTTAATTAGTGAATGTTCGATGCCCAGTTTTGTTTTCACTCCAGCGCCAGCCATGCAACGCAGCTTAAGACTGATCCTCCTCCCTAGGCTTCTCCCATCTTGGGAAGGTGGGGAGGAACCCTACTAGGGCTGGTAACTGACTTGTTCCCTCCTTAAAGGGCCTCCTGCAAACGACTCTTGGACCATATGGGGTTAAAGAAACTTCTTCCTGAAACAAAGGGCCCTGGAGGAGGGAGTCCGCTTCCCTCCACCTGTAGCCACAGTGCAGTTGGCAAACCCTCAGGCCTCTGACTCAGGAGCTGAGGAACAAGATGAGCACTTGGTCTTGAAGGCTGAAGGGAACAGCACCAAGCATTCCTACCCAGGGCTCGCCTGCTTTCTGCCCGTGAGCCCCCTGCCCTTCTCCCACAAACTCTGGGTCTCAGGAAAGCCTTGAGAGCGGAAGGCTGGGCTCGGTGAAAGAACACCAGCGTGGTTCTGTCACCTCTCACCTGCCGGGGCGGTGGGGAAGTGCCCTTCTTACATAAGAAATGGAAGATGGGGCCCAGGAATCTCTGCTGCTGCCGAATTCCCCTCTGCTTTGCAAACTGCTGTCCTGGCTCTTAACTTGATACTTAGGAGCTGGTCCTTCATTTCCAAACACCTCCCCTTCCTGGAGTGTGTGGTTGGCCCCAGGGCTCTCCATGCCCCTGCAGTGCCCTCAGGCCTTGGTCCACATCTTTAAATTCGGGAGCCCGGGGTCAGGGAGAAATAGTGTATGTACTGCAGGGCAGGTAGAGAATTGAGGTTACTTCTTATCCCTGCCACCCCTCATCATTTTTTTTCTTCTCTGAAACTCAGTTCCCCCAAGAGGCAGGAGGGCAGGCAGCCAAGTGCAGCAGAAGCTGGGGATGGGGCGGGGTGGGGGTGGGGTGTAGGACAACCCCAGGCGTGGGGACCACCAGTTTGGGCTTTCCTTCCTCTCTTGCCGTTCCTCTTTCCCCAGTCACCGGGGAGGCAGGCCCATGGCACATGAAGGGGCGGCGGGGAGGAGAGGACGGGAAGAATTTCCCACAAAGCGGGGTGGGGCTTCTCCCAGAGCAGAGCAGGGAACGTGCCCCTGAGCCTGAGTCCACTCCCTCAGCCCGGCAAAGAGGGAGGAATTGAAAGGTGCTGTACCAGCAGCCACACAGGACACGTGGGGGGGCGGGGGGAGGGCTTTGATAGGAACACAGCTGAGGGGAAGGGACAGAAAGGTGGGAAGAAGCGAGGAGAAGCGGAGAGGAGACCAGATGCACTGAGAGAGAAGGAACCTCCAGTGGCCTTGACTCCAGACTGGGCCATCATCTGGGACCTCAGGGTAGTGAGGCAGTGCTCATAGCACATCAGGGGCTTGAAGCAGGCCTGTGGCTGGGGAAACAGGCTGGAGGGGGCCATCCCAGGAGGAGGGTGGGGGGAGGGGGGCGAGGCTGCTCGGACAGGACAGAGGAGCTGCTCCCCGGAGCCAGGCAGGGGGAGGAGCAGTGGCCGAGATTCCACAGGGTCACCCGAAGGAGAAGAGAAGCAGGGCAAAGCCCAGGCTCCCTGTGTGCCCGCAGCCCTCCTGCGGGGAGAGAGGACTGTGTGGGGCGCTCCACGCAAGATGCTCAGCACCAGCAGGTTTTTGAAGAGTTCTCCGGGCCCTCAGGTTTGCCCTCATCCTCCTCCATCTCCGCCAGGGCCAACTCATTGCTGGCGGGTGTCCGCAGACCTTCCAGCTCCTTCCTGTGGGCCTGCAGCACCAGCTCGGTCAGGCGCGTGAAGGACTGGGAGGGCAAGGAACACAGTAAGTCCAGGTCTCCCCTCTTCCCGGCACCCCTGTGGCTGCCCGCCCTGGGTGGGGCTCATCTGCTCTCAGCCACTCTGCTGCCCCGTCCTCTCGCCTCCCCGCCTCGCTGGACTCAGCTCAAGAGACGGGACTCACCTCTTTAATGTTGAGGTTGGTGCAGGCACTTGTTTCATAGAAGTCCATGCCGTACTCTTTAGCCAGCTGCAAGAGAAGAACATTCCCGAAAGGGCGTCGCTCAGGGAAGGGAGGTGCCCGCAGCACCTGGTGCATCCTTCCTGCCACTGCACTCAGGGCCCGCGCTGTGTCGCGATAGTTTCTCAGAGTAGATAATTTCTCAGATGAGACTAGGACTTCCTAAGACACAGGCTAGCAGAGAATGGGAGAAGATGCTCCACAAATGCACCCCATCTACACACAGGCACACATATACACCCAACACACACACATCACATGTTAGGAGACAGAGACACAAAATTATTGGGACAAACTAATGAAAAACATGGGCTTTGAGGTCAAACAGACCCAGCTGGAATACCAGTGCTGTCACTTAAGAGCGTATGACCTTAGACAAGTTACCTCTTCCCTCTAAGCCCCAACTTCGCATTCTGTTCAAAGGGGATGAGAGCGTCTATCAACCAAGGCTGTGGAAGAGTTAAATGGGGTCATGCATCTGTAAGCACTTGCTTAGCACAGGGCCACACGTACAGTAATCAACAAATACGAATATTCTAGTAGGAATTGGCCTCTATTTTCAAAACTTTCAATGACCATGTATTATTTTTTATACTAAAAAACAATTTTATTTCAAGTGCTAATGGGACGCTATTGACTGAAGAGGGAGAGAAAAACTCTTGAGGCCCTCAGAGTAAGTGGGTGACTCTGGCCTCCGTGGTACCCATCTTTCTTTCTGTTCTCTGGGAGGATGGTCTCCCTGTGTGATTGGACATTCCCTCAAAACCATCCTCCTACCCTCTCTGCCACCATGGCTTCTCCGAATGTGGGCCCTTCATGCCTTCATTTCCCTTCCTACCTCTTTTCAACTGTAAGGAGGACAGGGAGTGCGTGTGGAGGGGTGAGATGACTGTAGGACAGAAGCTATGCCTAGATGCTGCTAGGGGAGAAGGGAGCCACTTGAGGTCCCTCCTCCGCGCTAACCAGGGTGGGCTCTTAGGCAGAGGTAATCCTGCTTTGGGCGCCTTGGAGTTGGGAGAGGTCTTTGTTTCAGGATGGACCCCAAATCACTGTCCTAAAGGACAGAAAACAAACTCTCAAGGATGGCAATTCAGCCAGTGCCTTAGGCTACTGTGGAGGTAGGGGGGTGTCTGATGATGGTGATAGAACCCTGGGTCCCAGTTCTCAGGCCTGGCCCAGGAAGCCAGCCAAAAACCCAAGGGATGGATTCAGCCAGCTCACTCGCACTTACCTGCTGCCCTTGCTCTCTTCCCACCTGCCGTTTCTGCTCTTCATCAGCCTTATTCCCTATAAGGATCTTCTGGACACCTTCTGGTGCATACTAGGGACAAAGGACAGACAGAACTGCCAGTGAGTCCTGCTTTCCCCCAATCTCCCCACCCACACAGCCTACACTGGCTTCCACACCAGCAGCAAAGTTAAGAGCCCTAGGGACAGAGTGGGCTGACCGGGTGCAGGTGCCAGGCGTCCCCAAGTACCATGGCTGATCCCAGGGGTCCCAGAGGGATGTCACAGGGTAGAAGACACTGATGCTTCCTCGGGCTGGACAACTGGAAAGGACACTGGACTGAAGTCCAGCCCCTTATTCTACAGATGAAGAAGTGGGGACTCAGAGTTCAAATGGCTTGCCCAGGGCTCCACAACTGTGGTGGCAGAGCCAGGACTGGAACCCCAGTCTCGCAATTCCACCTGGTCCTGACATTTCAGGAAGGAAGCTGTTCACAGCGTAGGCTCTGTTCTAACTCATTTTAGGGGAAGACACAGCCATGGAGGCCTGGCAGGTTATAGAGCATGGAGGGCATGGCTGCTTGGGCTTCTTCCTCATGTCTTACTCACCCAGAGGTCTTGATCCAGGGCTGCAGAAGGCAAGGGTTCCTGGTAGTGTTTGCTCGCCAACCCTGACAGCTTCAGCCCTTCCCATGTGGCCTTCACTTTGCTTTCCCCTCTGAGGTGCCCTTCCCCACCCCCAAGAGTGAGGCAGCACATCCTACCTCATCCACATCACTGACCCACTTCATGATGTGCTGGTAAGAGCGCTCGCTGCTAATGTCGTAGACTAAAAATATACCCTGAGAGAGAGAAGGAGAGAGAGATGGGGCAGGTACATGCACACAGAGACAGTGCATAGTCATGGGGTCAGAATCGGGTGTGGTACCTTAAATGCTGGGTCCCAATCTCCCTTCTCCCTGCTTAGCATAATGAAGATCCCTCAGCACCCAGAAAAGTCTCCTTCTCTCTCAGACCCCCAAAGCTGTCGCTTCCTCGGCTCATCACAGAGCTCTCTGAGGCAGAAAGGCACCAATACTTTGATGTGGTCTTTGGCCCAGGGAGGAGGGTGGAAGTTGAGGGTGAGGGTGGGGGCCCGCCAGTAGTGAGTGCTCAGAGAGTAGCTGATGAATGAATGATCAGTGAACCGCCCTGAGCCCACCCCCCTCACTCCCCAGCAGGCAATCCGAGGGCCCATTTGGGGATCAGTGGCACAAATATCTCAAACGCCCAGAGCCAGGAGTGTGGGTGGCAGCATCCCACCTCTAAACCCTGAAAATAGCGGCTCACCTGGGCCCGTCGATAGTACTGCTTTGTGATGGTCTGATATCTCTCCTGCCCCGCTGTGTCCCTGCAATAGAAAGCCAGCCCTTCAAAAGAGCAGGGACCATGGAAGCAGGTGGGGAGGGGAGGAACGGGACCTGGGAGACCCTGTGCCTTTGCAGGAGAAACTGGAGAGCTGCAGGGTGAAAAATCAGTGGAGCTTTGGTCCCCAAGGGGATCCAAACGTATCTGACTCTGCAGCAGAGAGGGCTGGTCATAGGTGCTGACAGGGCTTGTGGGTCCTTGTCAACTGTATCTGCACTAGGAGCAACAACCATAACTGGGTCTTGGATAACTTTATCTAGGATTTGGCCATTGTGGCCAGACTGGTGGGACTACTCCATCTCCAGTCCGTCTGGGACCTCTGCAGGCAAAGCCCATAGCACTCTGAAACTGGGAGGCCGCTCCAAATGCTGGAAAGGCAATGCTTCCAGGAGCAACAGGCCAGGGAGCTATAGCGGCCCCCTGTGGCTACTTATGGGAACTGCACCGTGCTGTAGTGAGGAACTCAGACCAGGAACTCCCACCGTAAGGATGGGGCGTAGCCCTCCCTGCTTGGAATCCTACCTCAGTGCTATGCAGGGCAGCAGGGCCCAAGGGAAAAGCTTTATTCGAAGACAAACCCGCAGTGCTTAGTTTGCCAATTCCTTCTAATTCTTGCTTTTTGGTGACTTGCGGTCAGTCCCATAAGTTCCTTAAGAAAGAGATGAGAGGGAACTCCCTGGTGGTTCCGTGGTTAGGACTCCGCGCTTTCACTGCCAAGGGCCTGGATTTAATCCCTGGTCGGGGAACTAAGATTTTGGGAGCCGCAGAGATGAGAGATTAAGGCTCATGGGAGCAGGAGACGGGCTTTGAGACTTCTGCTTCTCTCCATCGAAAAGGTGGCCAGTTACTCCAGATGAAGCCTCTGGATTTTACACACGGCAGTGGCAGCTAGGGAGAGCCCCAGGTCCTCTCCTCCTACCCAACTCACCAAATCTGTATCCGTACTTTGATGCCATCTACCTCTATGGTCTTCATCTTAAAGTCAACACCTGGGGAAAGGAAGTGAGCAAGAAAGTTAGGAAGGGGGCTTCCCTGGTGGTGCAGTGGTGAAGAATCCACCTGCCAACGCAGGGGACACGGGTTCGAGCCCTGGTCTAGGAAGATCCCACATGCCGCAGAGCAACTAAGCCCGTGCGCCACAACTACTGAGCCTGTGCTCTAGAGCCCGTGAGCCACAACTACCGAGCCCGCATGCCACAACTACTGAAGCCCACGTGCCTAGAGCCCGTGCTCTGCAACAAGAGAAGCCACCACAATGAGAAGCCCGCGCACCGCAACGAAGAGTAGCCCCCACTCACCACAACTAGAGAAAGCCCGTGCTCAGCAACAAAAAATAAAATAAATAAATTTAAAAAAAAAAAGAAAGGAAGGATACCCGCTGAAGAACTGAAGTAAGGCCCAGGGCACTCATACCTGAGGGTCTCCTTTTGGTTTAACTTGGCAGAAAGATGGCACAAGGTAAAGGCCTTCTTGAACCAAAAACTGACCCTCAAGGAGTGTCCAGGGCTTTGAATGGGGCTTCCCTTCCTCCCTGAGCTGCGAGTTGCCAGGAGTAAAGGGCCTGTGGCACACAGGAAGTGAATAGGGGGGAATCCACTCCGTTGCTGCCTTACTTAGCCCCAAAATGTGTCTCACTCTACTCCTGTGTAAAGTCTTCCTTATTTATACTTCTGCAGAGAACCACTTGTATTTATCCCTCCTGGAACTCTAATCCCCAGGACTAGCAGTCCACCTCATTTGCCTGGGTTTATTCTCTGCCTTATTAGCATATGGTGCCGTCATGAATGTGGGGAAGGCACAGAGACCCTGGCGAGAGAGGAGGACTGTTGCAGCCCCACGGTGTGTATAGAGCCCTCGGCACCTAACAAAGGCCCACCAAGGAGACGGCCTAGTGCCTCTGTTGCTGACTAGGCCCTTTTACCAGAGGAGGCACTGTTGTTTACTAGAAGGAGCATGGGCTTCAATGTCAGGCCTGTGCTTGGATCCTAACTCTGGCCACTTAACTCATAGCTATGACCTTGGGCACCTCTGAGCCTCCATTTTCTCATCAGTAAATGGGGACATTACCAATCATTTCAGAGGGTCACTGAGAAAACCAAATGAGATACAGTGCCGGGCACCTGGTGGACATTCAGTGGGTCACAGCTATCACTATACCAAGTGCAGCCCTGGTCTACATGGGAGCTCCTGGGTCACTGCCAGTGACCACATGAAGAGGCAGTGGCACAGCATGCCATTCGGGGAGGGAGGGTGGACAATTGGGTTCTCAGGCTCATCTGCCCAGGGGCTTGAGGAGCTAAGCTGCCACAAGACACAGGAAACGTAAGGGATTTGGCAAACCAGTCCAGCGCAGAAACGTATCTGGGGAATTTGCAGCAGGAGAAGTCAGCACCACCAGCAGCATGCAGGCTTGAATCTGAGTGACAGCAGTGATGAGGCACCTCTCCCCAGCCCTCACTGTGCCAGGCACTGTGCCCAGTGATTCAAGAACTGTGTCTAGGAAGTTAATTAAGCTGCAGTCCTAGTGCGCTCCCTGGAGACAAGTCAGGAATGGGCACCATTAACCAGTGTTCAGGTGAGAAACAGGGTGAAGGCAGAGTTCTGGCCCGTAGTCCCCAGGCTGCACAGCACAGCCCCAAAGGTGCCAG
The DNA here is from genome assembly GCF_949987515.2 of Delphinus delphis. Lineage (NCBI taxonomy): Eukaryota > Metazoa > Chordata > Mammalia > Artiodactyla > Delphinidae > Delphinus > Delphinus delphis. The sequence continues at coordinate 37,076,911 of NC_082684.1, read as the reverse complement.
AATCCCCAGTGCCCCTGCCATTCCACCCCGGCATTAGTTCTTTGCCAACAGGAATACTTCCCCCCTTATCCACATTGTCCCCAGCTTTCCACAAACACAGACATTAAATTCAGGCTCTTCCTTCTCACCACTGAGACCAATCATCATTTAATTAAAAGGGAGAAAAAGATTCAGACTGGACAACCTTAACGAAATCAACTTGCTCGGAAGTGAATCATTTTTCACCTGCCCAAGCTGATTCATATCTATCGAGCTGTACTTTTCCAAATGGATAACGTCTGGCAGCCATTCTACCGAGGGTGCCAAGAAAGTTAAAAAAAGAGGAGGGAGAAAGAAGGAGAGGGGCCCCTGGCCTTGGTGGGGGGCAGTAGCGTGCTCACCCCCTCCCTAGACAAGCAGTTGTCAAGAATTTGCGTCTCGGGACTTCCCTGGTGGTCCAATGGGTAAGACTCCACGCTCCCAATGCAGGGGGCCTGGGTTCGATCCCTGGTTAGGGAACTAGATCCCGCATGCCACAGCTAAGAGTTCGCATGCCACAACTAAAGATCCCGCATGCCACAACTAAGACCTGGTGCAGCCTAAATAAATAAATAAATATTTTTTAAAAAATTTGCTTCTCCCCAACACCCGGCATAGAAGGGAATCAAGAAACCTTTGTTCTTTCCTGGTACAGTGCCTTCTTCCCAGGAAAACCAGGGATTCTGTTCATTTCATAATAAAGCCAGCTCATCCTCATACCAGCCCAGCAAGCCCAGTCAAAGGGCAGCACCTTGTGCAAAGTGGTCGCAAGGGTGGGGAGCTGGTGAGAGAGGAATCTATATCCTTTATTCCACAAACCTCTATGGGAACTTACTTTGTGCCCTGCACAGTGCTAGATGCAGACAAAGTGGCCAAAAAGACAGATGGTCCTTGCCCTTACAGAGCTTATCAGACAGGAAACAAAGGCCCAGGGAGGGAAGATAACTAGCCCAGGGTTGGCACAGCAAGTAGCAGTGGCCTGTTTGATGGCAGAGCCCTTGCACTGTTCCTTGGGGGAACGAGAGGAGAATAGTGTGTTAACCAGGCAGAGAGGCCTTACCTACGCTTTGCTGTTTCTCTCTGGAGAAGGGCTCAGCTGGGGGAGGAGCCCCCAACACCAGGGAGCTTTCCCTGACAATGAAGGCAGGTCTTAGGAGAGGCAGGGCTGACAAGAAGACAGGGAGCCGCCCTGGGAGTGAGCGCTGGGCTTGGATTCCTCCTCCCCTCTTCCCTCGCTTCTTAGCTGTGTGGCCAGGGACCAAGGCTGGGGAATTCTGGGGGCTCATGGCACCCCCCACCCACCACCGTCTTGCAACCTAGACCCTCCTGACCACCGATAAAATTTGTTGTAACATCTCTGAGAAATAAAATGCATCAGTATTGGCTCTTCACCGGCACTAAGGAAGAAACAGAAAGTCTATGCCTTCTGAGGGATCTTCCTCTCCCACCCACTCCCCTCCTTTAAATTGAAAGATTAACAGCCCAAAGATCTTCTAGTGAAATCTATTGCTCTACTCTGCTCCCATACACCCTGCACCTTCCACGGTGTCCATCTACCAGTCAGCCCTGGCCTGCCGTGACCTGTGCCCATCTGCGGCCCCTTCCCTGTCCCTGCGTGGCTGTTGGTTTTTTCCCACTGCTGAGCACTGCAGGGCAAAGTCAAAAGACTGGCCCTGTTTAGTCGCCTAGAGACTCACGCTTTCTCACCTCCGCCGGCCCTCGCCGCTGCTCAGAAGCTGTTTATTCCAGGTGCTTCACCCACCACATTCCTCACAGCCACTGTCTTCCCTGCTGAAGGGCTCAGTCCTGGCCCACCCTCTCCCTACCACTACCGCTGAAAGCATCCAAGAGAACACCCTGTCCACTGTCTTAAGGGCGAAGTGACAGCTGCCTGATGAAGCCTTGCTGTGAGGCCCACCTCATTTCCTCAGAATGTCCTGTCGTCTCCACCTTCCCTGGGGAAGGGTCCTCTATCCTTTCCAAGTCTCACCTCTCAGCTGTCATCAGCCCCCTCTAAGTGTACATCCTGTCCTAACAGTTTCGCCCCTCTCTGTTGCACCTTCAGACTCTTTAGGGAGAAGAGAGATTCTTCATCTAACTCCACCCCTGGTGTGTTCTCACTCTGGCTCCCCTAAGACAGCACTTCTCAAACTTTAAAGTGGATGCAACTCATGTGGGGACCATGTTAAAATGCAGATTCTGATTGAGTCGGTGTGAGGTGCGGCCTAAGATGCCACACAAGCCTCCGGGTGAGGCTGATATTACTGGTCCATGGAGCACACTTTTGACAGCAGGCTTCTAAGGACAGTGGTTCTCAAAGTGCGGTCCCCGGACCTGCAGCATCCGTACCACCATCAGTCAGGGCTTGTTAGAAATGCCAATTATTAGGCCTCGCCTCAGATCTACAGAATCCAAAGCTCTGGGCAGGGGGAGGGGTGGAGGTGGCTAGGAATCTGTGTTTTAACAAGCTCTCCAGGTGATTCCAGCACATGCTGAAGTGCGGGAGTTCCATCTGGACTGCGACTTTGCACGGGAAGTGTCAAGGGAGGCAGCATGGGAGTTCTCCGATTCTCAGGGTGTGCTTTGCAGATGCTGAGCTTTAGAATCACCTGGGGTGATTAAAAAAAAAAAAGAGAGATACTACTTTGACTTTCTAGACCTAATGAATCAGAATTTGAGAGTGAGGCCCTGAAACCTGTATTTTTAACAGGACCATGGGTGACTTTTTAGATAGACGAAAGTTTGAGGGTTCTAATTTAGTGGAAGAGCTATCCATTGGCACTGGAGCCAGAAAGACCTGGGTCTGAATCCTGATTCTGGTACTTGCTGTGTGACTTTGGGGAACTCTCAACTTCTCTGAGCCTCAGTTTGCTTGCATAGAATGAGAATACCAGTGGCCTCCTAAGGGTTGGTGTGGGGTATAAATTAGATAATATATGTGCAGCTCCTCATAGGTAGAAGATAGTTCTCTCACTCCTACCTTCCCTTTGCTAAATAAAGGCTTCCTGGGGAGGAGCCAGGAAAACAAACCCAGAGCACCCTTGATGTGGGAAGGATTGCACAGTCTAGTCCCCTGCTACTCCACTAACCCTTGCTCATCCGGAGACCGGCAGCATCCCTGTCACTGGGGAGCCTGTTAGAAAATGCAAATGGGCCCACCCAGACCTACTACATCTAAGGCACACTAACGTTTGAAAATCATTGTCTAGCCCATCTCTAGGTAGAACACACGCAAGGTTCATGATACTGCTAAGCACTATAGCACACCCCCTGGCTAGGGGATCCAGAGCCCTTGGTTCTCATGCCAGCCCTATGAAGGAGGTAGGGGCAGGGATTATTACCGTGAGGCACAGAGAAGCCAAGTAACTTACTCCCTTCCCACATCCTATGGCGGAGCCAGAACTGCAAACAGGTTTCTCAAAACCTACCCAGGACACCTCACTTGATCAGTGGCTTCCCAACCCTCCAAGGCTGCGGACTCTTACTGCCTTTTCTGTCCCGCCCCTGCCTTCCCCACCCCTGTTCTGGTATGACAAGGCGTCTAGTAGTGGGTACACATGGAGCAAGCCCACCATAACCTATTATTAGGGAGCCCCTTGGTCCTGAGAGCTCACGATTTCACTAAGCCCAGATGCATCGCCTTGCACAGCGCCACGTCAGCACCCCTTCAAGAGGACCGGCTTCCTTTCCCAGGCACAGGGAACACCCAGGTGTGAAGAAACAAGCAGCTACCTCCACACCGCTCCGGCAGAGGTTCTTGGAGACCTTAGAGCCCTGGGAGCAGAAAGTCAAGAAGACGAGGCCCTCTCCCAACCAAGTGCCCAGAGCACGACCAGCAGTTCATCGTTTCTTCCCAGCACCTCAGATACATCAATGGTGGTGTCCGCCACACCCAGTGTCCCTTTTCGGCTGGAAGTGCACAACCCAAAGCCTCCGCTCAGGGAAGCAGGGCTGGCTGTGGCATGTTCTTTGTGGAGAAGCAACTCCCGCCTAGACCAGGATGGACATCTGACCCAAAGGAGGCCCATCAGTGGGCTTGCTGGTCACCCACAGCGTGACCTGGCCAACAGGAGCAGCTGGGGGAGTGCCAGTGCCGTCTCCGCCAAAGCGGCTCCTTCCAGGTGGTGCAGAGGGCCTGGCCAGTTGGTACCGAGAGAAGCAGGAGGCAGACAGATGTGCGGAGTGGGGGCTGGGGGCATGGGTCCCAGCACAGCTACCGGTCCATGCCAGACCCCAGGTGTCGGCCCGTGGGCATCCTCATAGCACAGCCCCTCTTCTTAGCGCGCACCTCAGGTTGCCTGAGAACTCTCGGCCTGTACTTGCCCACTGCCGCCTAGTGGCTCCCCCAGGCTGGTGGCAAGTCGTTTCAGCTACAGGGCTGGGAGGAAGACGATGTGCCCTGCTGCTTGCCACCTCCTACTTTTTGTCTTCTTGATGCAGAGCACCTAAGAGGCAGAGGATAACTTTTGTATTTGACAAAATTTGTGTTTGTTTTAAAAATCTCCGCCTCGCACTTCCCTGGTGGCGCAGTGGTTAAGAATCCACCTGCCGGGCTTCCCCAGTGGCGCAGTGGTTGAGAATCTGCCTGCTAATGCAGGGGACACGGGTTTGAGCCCTGGTCTGGGAGGATCCCACATGCCGCAGAGCAACTAGGCCCGTGAGCCACAACTACTGAGCCTGCGCGTCTGGAGCCTGTGCTTCGCAACAAGAAAGGTCGCAATAGTGAGAGGCCCGCACACCGCGATGAAGAGTGGCCCCCGGGCTTCCCTGGTGGCGCAGTGATTGAGAGTCCGCCTGCCGATGCAGGGGACACGGGTTCGTGCTCCAGTCCAGGAAGATCCCACATGCTGTGGAGCAGCTAGGCCCGTGAGCCATGGCCGCTAAGCCTGCGCGTCTGGAACCTGTGCTCCGCAACGGGAGAGGCCACAGCAGTGAGAGGCCCGCGTACCGCAAAAAAAAAAAAAAAAAAAGAGTGGCCCCCGCTTGCCACAACTAGAGAAAGCCCTCGCACAGAAATGAAGACCCAACACAGCAAAAATAAATAAATAAATTACTAAAAAAAACCTCCTACCCCCAACATCTTAAAAAAAAACAAAAAGAAAGAATCCACCTGCCACTGCAGGGGACACGGGTTCGATCCCTGGACCGGGAAGATCCCACATGCCGCGGAGCAATTAATACCATGAGCCACAACTACTGAGCCCGCACTACTAAAGCCCGTGCTCCGCAACAAGGGAAGCCACCGCAGTGAGAAGCCCGCGCACCACAACGAAGAATAGCTCCCACTTGCTGCAACTAGAGAAAGCCCACACGCAACAAGAAAGACCCAACGCAGCCATAAATAAATAATTTAAAAAAAATCTCCGCCTCCATACCAGCAGTGCCAGGCATAAAGTAGCAATGCCCTTAGTGGCATCCCCCCGCCCCAGAGAGCAGGAGGAGGGGGGGCCCATGGCTCAAGAGCAGTGGCATGTGTCCTGCTGCCTTAACACCTCACAGACAATGACAAGAAAACTCAGTTAAGTGACAGTGCCAGGCCCTGACACAGCTATGACGGTGCTGCCCTAACTATACCAGTGGCCTCTGGCTCTTCCTGTGTCCTTGGCTGTGTAGCCTCTGCTCCTTCAACCGCAACCCCCGGGGACTGCCAGGCCACACCCAGAGTCCTGGAGCACAGCAACAGGGCTGCCGTCAGAGAACTGGAGGACAGGGAGGCCCTGCTTTAGATACTGGGGCTGGGGACAGAGGGACAGGGCAGGGGAGACGGCACTGGCACTCCCTCAGCTCCTAAGATACCTCACTGTGGGGACGAGCTTACTGCCCCAGTCCACAGTGGAGGGCCTGGGAAGACCGTGGAAAGAAGGGAACAGGGCACATCCAGGGGAACAGCACTCCTTCCCATCACTGTCTGCCTCCTGGAAAGCATGGGAGTGCAGCTCAAGAAACAGGGTGGCTTGAGGACACGGGGAGGGGAGGGGGGGGCTGGGACAAGGTGAGAGAGTGGCATGGACATATATACACTACCAAATATAGAATGGATGGTTGGTGGGAAGCAGCTGCATAGCACAGGGAGATCAGCTCCGTGCTTTGTGACCACCTAGAGGGGTGGGATAGGGAGGGTGGGAGGGAGACGCAAGAGGGAGGGGAGGGCTTCCCTGGTGGCGCAGTGGTTGAGAGTCCGCCTGCCTATGCAGGGGACACGGGTTCGTGCCCCGGTCCAGGAAGATCCCACATGCTGCAGAGCGGCTGGGCCCGTGAGCCATGGCCGCTGAGCCTGCACGTCCGGAGCCTGTGCTCCGCAACGGGAGAGACTACAGCAGTGAGAGGCCCAGGTACTGCAAAAAAAAAAAAAAAAAAAGAGGGAGGGGATATGGGGATATGTGTATACGTATGGCTGATTCACTTTGTTATACAGCAGAACCTAAGCACCATTGTAGAGCAATTATACTCCAATAAAGATGTTGAAAAAAACAACAAAGAAGAAACAGAGTGGCGAGGTCGTTAACACAATTGTGAGGTCAGAGTTTGGTTCCAATCCTGCCTTTACCACTAATTGCCTGTGTGATCCTGGGAAAGCTACTTAACTTCTCTTTGCTTTAGTTTCCTCACCTGTGAAACGGGGATGGCAATCCCTGATGTCAGAGAATTTTTGTAAGGATTATGAGATAAGCTATAAAACCCTTAACACAGAGCCTGGCACAAAGAGCTTTATTAAATCTTAGCTGAAAAAGCTATCTCCTATGGTGGGGAGGAGATTAGGGTCATGGCTTGGGGAATAGAAAAAGCTCTAGAAAGTAGGAAGGAGCTCATGTCAGGAAGAGGAAGCAGAGCGGTGCCGAGAGGGGAGACAACCACGCTCAGCTGGAGTGTTTCAACGGAAAGTGAGGATGCCGCCCACCGCGGGAGCCACACGGCCCCCAGAGTCTGCCTGCAACCTAGATTCTGGCAAACCAGGTGTGCCTGTTGGTGAGCCAGCACCTCATGGGTTAATGTCAGGTGCCAGCTTGCCCGCCCGCCCAGTGCCACGTGCTTCAAGTGGAAACAGGACTCTCCTGGGTGCCAAATGTTATCACCGTGATCAACCGCAGCCCAGAGGCCCGGCAGCCAGCGTGACCTGAGCCTTTCCATCAGCAAGGAGACGCCACCACAGGAACAACTTAATACATCTGAAACCCAAGGCAGATACCCAATCCCTGGAGCCATGTTGGCTCCGGTTACCAAAGCTCAAGTCCCGGGAAGGACCCCAGCCCCTCCCCCTGCAGGAAACCAGCATGTACGGGACAGGACGTGTGGAGCTCACGTGGGATGTGGCAGGAGGTCACCCCGAGCAACCCCAAAACAAACTGTCGGGAAAGGCAGATCCTGCAGGGAGGTGGCTGCCTGACTTTGCCACCCCAAACAAGGCACCAGCGTAATCCCTTGCCCTCAGCAAGAGAGGAAACCATTTCCCCGCCAGCTGAGGGACAAGGGAGGGGAAGAACAGGGAGAGGAAGAAGACAGGAGAGCTAAGAGACAAATCTCAAGAGAAGATTCCAGGCACAAGTGTGCCTCACACCAGTCAGGTGAGGGGCGGGGCAGAGGGTCTTTGCCCCAAGCCTGCCACTTACTGCATCGCCCTTCCTCCCTTCTGTCTGGGAACTCTTAGCCTCACTGTTTGTGCGGCTGCATGCCACTGACTTCCTCTTACCCAGCTCCGGAATGACTGTCCCTCATGCTGGCCTTGTTCAGGGGAAAAGGTGCCCCCAGGCTCTCTGAGCACATGCATGAGGCAGCATTCGCACCATCTTGCTCTGGGAGCAATGGGAAGCAGGGCCTTTGGCAGACAGAATCCTGATCCTCTAACTCCAAGGCCATGATTTAACCTGAGGTCAAAGGCCCTGATTCAGATGTCCACCCACAAGAAAGACTGGCGATCTCAGAATGATATTCCCTCTCCTTTCTTTTTTAAGACACAAACAGATGCAGTGCACGTAGTGATACGGGGAACAACTCTCTAGGCTACTACCTTCGCATCAGATCTTGAAGGGAGAGTCTTTGGAGACCCTGGACCCAGGAACCCAGGGGCTATTATCATGCAGAAGGGTTTCCCAGTCAAACGTGGACTCCCCTGATGCTGAGAGGAATGCATGCCCCAGTGCCTAAGCCCTAGGATCTCCTACTCCAGAGTCCTGGAGGGTCACTTCAGCAGCCTGGCTGAGCTGATGGGCATCATCTGACACCAGCAGTGACCCTGAGCAACAGGCAATATTGACCTTAGTGTAAGACACTGACCTGTCACCTCTGCATTCACCAAAGAGGACCCGACTCGTGCAGGGATCACGGGAGCCACTTCCTTGCTCCCTGCTATGTCTGAGCCTCTCCTATAGCGTGTATCCGAGCAGAAAAGCTAAAAGCTACAGGAAACTATTCACCCCTTACAAAATGCTCCCCTTCTTCTCCCCTCTTCTCACAGTTCCAAAGTGTGCATGAGTACACAGTGAGTTTCTCATTGTCTGTGAGTCCCAAGAAAGCAATATTACTTGCAACTTCCCTCAGGGAAGAGCAAAAGTCCTCTAGGAAATGTACGCCTGCATTCATCCATTCATTCATAACAAACTATTATTGAATGCCTACCATGCGCCAGGAGCTAAGCTAGGTACTCGAAGACACAGCTGCAAATAATACAGAAAGATCCTTGTCTTCAGAGAGCTTCTATTCTAGTGCGGAAGACAGATAATAAGTAAACTAGTAATTTCAGAGAGTGCTAAGTGTTGAGGCAAAAGCAGAATAATGGAGTAGAGGATGAGGACACCCGGGCACAAGCTGCTTTAGAATGGCTGGTCAGAGAAGATCTTTTTTTTTTTTTTTTTTTTTTTTTTGCTGTACGCGGGCCTCTCACTGCTGTGGCCTCTCCCGCTGCGGAGCACAGGCTCCGGACGCGCAGGCTCAGCGGCCATGGCTCACGGGCCCAGCCGCTCCGCGGCATGTGGGATCTTCCCAGACCGGGGCACGAACCCGCATCCCCTGCATCGGCAGGCGGACTCTCAACCACTGCGCCACCAGGGAAGCCCCAGAGAAGATCTTTTAAAGGAGGTGACATCTGAGCTGAGGATTAAATGACAAGAAGGTACCAGCAGGGGGAAGATCTGAAGGATCAGGGCCCCAGGCAGGAACACATTTCAGTCAAACTTGCAGTTCCTCAGAAGAGAAAAAAAAGAGGGGCCACATTATTCTTTCCTCTGTGATAAAAGAGGGAAAGCTTAGCAAGGCCCTGCCCTTCTCTGGGCTCTCCTGGGGACCCACCGTCGCCACGCACGTGTGCGTACACATTCATGGACATAGAAACACACATTCATGGACGTAGAAACTTGTCTGGAGGCTCTAACTGAAGAATGTACCAAGAAACTTCTCAAACACTTGCAAGGCCAACTTGGAGACTCCTCGCCCCCCACTTTATGATGAGATCTCTACACAGACTGGCTCACGTATGGAAAGCACACCATCCCTGTGCAGAGTAGGTGTTCGGGAAACATCAGTCCCCTTGCCCTTCCCACGGCTGCATGCACAGACCTCCACAGGGCCTCCGGGCTGTGTGCCACGCACTCCAGCTAACCCCGTCCTGCTCCCCTCCAGCAGACCCTTGACCTGGGCCTTGCTCCCTCAGCCGGCTGCTGAGTGGTCCGTGGGTACCGCTGAGGCAGCCAAGACCCGCCAGGCTTCTGACCACTCACTCCTCCGCCCTCCGCAGAGCCTCTTCTGGGCTGGGCCACGTTGACAGGCGGCAGAAGGTTCCAGGAGGAAGAGACTGGAGCCTGGAGCCTCAGGAGCAAACATCTTGGAGGGAACAGGCCCTCTCGATGCACCTGCCCTCGCTCGGAGCCCAAAGAGCAAACTCCCAGCAAGGCTCTAGCTGAACTTAAGCTGGTGCGACCACGGCCAGGCAGAAGAGTAGCAGCCCCGAGTCCTGAGGTGTTTTCCACACACCCCGCCCCCAGCCCCGTCCCCTGGGGCACCCTGCTTAGTCTTCCAGGCCTCACTCAAATGTCACTTCCTCCGTGAAGCCGTCACCAACCGATGCAGGAGGAATGTATCACTCCTGTGTGATTCCAAAGCATTCTGACATGGTTTCTGCATAAACTCTGCTTGTCTGTCCGGATGCCTGACTCCTCAACAGCTCTGTGAGCTCCCAGAGAGCACAACAGCATCTCGCTCATTTCGCAGTCTCATTGCCTGGCAGAAAGCAGATCCTCAGTGTATATTATTCAACCAAACTGAATCAATGAAAGAAAAAAAATGAATGAGTAGGTGTGTGAGGGAATAAATGAGTGAATGAATGAAGTCAGTACATTCCAGTAGAAAAGATCCGTGGAGAGAAAATTTTAATCAGAGAAGAGGGATCAGAGGATGACCCATATTTTGAAGCCAACTGTCGGCTCTCTCTTTGGATCATGGGGCCCCAGTCACAGAGTTCCCCGTAAATATGCTATCAAAATAGTACCATGAAGGCAACACTCAGATCTCATCCTCAAAGGTGCCCCGGCCAGACTCCTCCATCACGGCCCCGGACTGTCCCCCAGAGGATCATGTCAAGGAAGCAGCCAACAGCAGTGGCACAACGGTCCCTCCAGCCCAGAGCCCTCAGATGGGGTGAGGGAGGCACACGTCCTCTCCCCTTTGGCTCCCAGGAGAGAGGTTCTGCTTGGCAGCCGGGGATGGGCCTTCTGGGGTGAGTGAGGGCTGCCCAATGCAGTCTGGGAAAGTGGAGGAGAGGAGATGGTTCAAGTTAGGGTCACCTGAATGCAAGACGTGAGCATCACTTCCCTGGGGCCTCGGTGTTCCTAGTTATAAAATAGGGCCAATGATTAGTTCTTTCCTCCTCAGTGGGCGGGATTAAGTGTCCAGGAAGCTCTGTGGTACCCTTGACAAAGCACATTGCCCAGGGCGGAACAGCCAAGGAGAGGTCAGAGGCCGGTGCAGAAAATTGGCACTTTTACAGGGAAACAGGCGCAAATATTAGATTACAGAAAAAGGCACTCTGGGAAGAGGGGGCAATCAGGGTGGAAGAGTAATAGCCAAATATGGACTTTCATGTTATAACGCTCATCACCAAGCTGTCTGGGAAGCAGGGAGGAGGAGAAGAGGAGGGAGAAGCAGGAACCAGGGTGCTCGAAGCTGTGGGTGAATCTGCAGTTGTGCAGGTGGCACAGGTGCACAGAGCAGCTGAAATGAGGGCTTCTGAGCCATTCTCGGGGATCACGTCCTTGGGGCGGGGGTGTGCGCAGCAGGGCGGGAGGCAGGGTGACACCTGGCTGAGGTCGGAGCCTCGAGGCAGAGCCGTCCTCTCGGGTCACGGCTCTCCCCACTCCTCCGCCTCTGCACATCCTCGCCAACTCACTCTTCCTTCTCAGCCCCGGCACTGTCAGGGCAAGGCGGGAAATAGCACCAAAGCGGAAATGAAACCCAGAGTCTCCTCATGTGCTCCCCAGGAAGGGCAGCTGGCACCCTGGTTCCCATGTTGTTCACTGCTGTCCCCGCAGCTCCTTGCCTGGCTCAGAACGGCAGGTGCTCTGCAGAGAGTGCCCGAATGACCAAATGCACGACTGATGGACAGGATGACCTCAAAGCACATACTGACAGTTTGTTCATCTCCAACTTTCTTATGAGCTACGGATAATCATAATACAATGAGAGCAGCTGCCTTTTTTTTTTTTTTTTTAAGAGCTCTGCCAAGTGCTTTGTATCTATTAGCCTCTGTAATCTTCACAAAGACCATTAAGGAAGGTTCTGTTACTATCTTCCATTTACAGATGTGGAAATTAAGGGCAGAGACGTTAAGGGTCTGTAAGGCCACGGCAAGTCTTAGGCATGTGGTCTGCGCTCCTTCTATTCTGCTCAGCTTCTCACCTCCCCTTCCTTTCTGCAGGCCTCCCAACACGGTGGGGAACACAGACCCACCTGACCCTCCCGCGGTGTACACGGCATGTATACATAGTGCCTTGCGGTCTGGGGGCCCGCACACCTCAGGACCACGGTGCCCAAGCATTGGTCCCCACGTTTGTTAGGCCACTGGATTGCAGGCTATTGATCTCTCCCCCCCGGTCCTTCCCCAGCCCACTCCCCCATCTTCAGTTACTCACAAGCCCTTTCCCCAGGCAAGGAGAGCCAGTTCAAAGAGAACTTCCTGAGAAAGATGCTACTGCAGCAGCAAACCCAGCCTGAGGAACCAAGCCTGAAGCCACAGCCGTTCAAACAGTGAAGCCGGAAAATTATAGGCCGAAGCCTCCTAGAAGCCCAGAAGGTGGCCTTCAAGACAAAAAGGTCCCCAGGACAGAGACAGAGATGACAGGGTCTCAGGGAAGACCAAGGATTGGGGGGAGAAAACCAACTCACGGGCAGTCCCTACAGCTTGCACGAGTGGCTGACACGTGGCCGCCACACAGAAAGGAAATCAAAGGTCCCCTGAGTGTCGATGTTCACTAGGATGGGACATCATCTCCCCGCTGGGCAGGCAGCGCCAGCCGCACGAGGCCCTCTCAGGTTTGAACTACTCGCTGCTTCCGGAGGGAAACAAGAACAGGGGGTTGCGTGGAGTTTGGTGTTGGTGCCCCAGGAGGGGGAGGGGTGGAAGAGAGAGAAGGGACGAGCTGAGAGGGTCCTACGTGCCCACATACTACCACTGGTCTCCCCTGACTGGTCTCCCTGCCCCAAGGCCTAAGCCCCTCTCCCAGCCAACATCCTAAGTGCCACCTTCATCCTGTCGTCCCCCTGCTCGAGAAACCCTTGACGCCATCACGAAGGCTGGAGTTCCGGCTCCTCAGCCAGGCCCTCAATGCCCTCTGCCCTCGTTTGTTCATTAGTTTAACATTTATGGAGAGCGTGCCTGGCCCTGTTCTGGGACTACGAAAACAAAGAGGAATGAGGTTTGGTCTGACCCTCAAGGCACGTGAAGTATAGTTTGGGAGACAGAGAGATAAACAGAGGAATGTTCTCCTCCCCTAAAACTCCCTTCTGTTCCAGCCAGACTGCCCAGAGTTCCATGAACACCCACTGAATTCCCACCTCTGTCGTCTCTGCTCCCGTCACTCCATCTGCTCCTTCCCCTACAGGAACTGAGATGCAGCCCACACTGCAAGCCCTCTCTCCAGCCCTCCCTCCTCCCTGAGCCTCCCTGCCGCTTCCGTCCACACGGCCCCTCTCCTTCTGTGACCTCCTCCATCTAGTGCTTTGTGTAGCATTAGCACTCATGCACGGGCCCCTCACCATGCACGGGCTGCCTAAGACAAGTCTTGCGTGGTTACTTAGCTGCTGATACCGAATGTGATACCTTCATTGCTACTAGGAACAATGAGGATATCATCCATCCCCTACATTTGAAGAGTGCTTCACAAAGTGCTTGCAAAGAGATTCTCTAATTGTGGCCAAGGCTCTTTTTCGCCTGTGTTGCTTCCCCAACTAGATCACAGGCTTCTGTGGGCAGGAAAAGGTGGACCGCAATCTGTCTCTAACATGCCTGGCGCGGTACTTTGTAGCGAATGTTTAATTAATTGGCTTAACAGGTGAAGAAACAGCAGAAAACATCACAGTGCTGACTGCCCGCCTCTGCACGGTCCCCTTCAGGGTCAGCACAGCTGCATGGGAAATAAATGCCGGTGGCACGGACCCAGCTCAGGGCCACCTGCCCACCTGCTGACCAGAAAGAAGAGGGGCGGTCAGTGCCTCCACCTACCTGGGAGGTCTCCTCACTGCCCCCTGCAGGCCCATTTCTGGAATGTCACATGCTCTTACAGTAAGTGGCCTAAACAGTGAATCACAAATTGACATGATCCAAGAATCTGAACTCTGTCTTGGTAGTCACTGGTGAATTGCCCCGTTTTCCCTATTCCACAGAAGCAGCTCTGGGAAACGTGCAGAGATCAACGTCCATGATCAGGTCGCAGCGCCAAGCCCAGATACAGGACACACGTTTTTTGTTTTTGTTTTTTTTTTTGGAATGGATAAATTAATGAATAGGACTTGGTAGTACCCATTTTCTTGGCTCCTTGATTTGTCTCCTGGCTGCCCCTTCCATCTCCCTGGGGGAACTTTTTGTATCCCTGAAGGGAAAGCTTTTCTTGACCGTCCAACTCTTCTCCTAAGTCTTAGTTACAGCCAAAAAACACGCCTAAGACAAGGCAGAGTCACAAGTGCTGTGGAAAGCTTTAAACTGGAAAGCATTTAAGAAAGCCAGTGGGGCAGATTTTAAAAGGCTGTTGTGAAGAAAGGCAGGTTTCCTTCTCTTCCATGGAATCTAAACTCCTAAAAAGTCCTCTCTATCCTGGGTAAAGGTGGACCCAGCCATCAGTGCAGAGAAAGTGCTAACCTGCTGCCCTTTGTCCTCAAGCCTGCAACCTGTCCTCATATCCCGTCTGGTTCCTCAGCCATTCCCAGGCACTCCCCCAACATCTCCTCTTCCCTGAGCCTTCCCCAGAGGCCCGCAGCCCTCCCTTGGTCTCCAGACCTGTCCCATCCCTGAGATGTGTCTCATTCAAACAGCGGCCCAGTCCAAGCTCCAGGGCCTCCTAGGAGCTAGCTTTACAGCTCCCCTGAGGAAGATGAATGCATCTATCTGTCCCCTGACCCTGAGCCCCTTGAAGACAGTGAAGCAAAGAGAGAATGAGACCCCAGGAGCTCAATGATGATGACAACGGTAATAGCAGCAGTCTTTTACAAACATTATCTCATTTAATCCTTCCAACAGCTGGGCAGGTAGGAACTGTTATCATTCCCATTCTACAGATGAGAAACTAAAGCTCAGAAGCTGAAGTGATATTCAAGGTCATGCTGCCCCAACGTGAGGTTTCCAGGTCTGTCTGACAACAAAGCCTGCCTCTGAACCATGAGGCTCTCATCCTCCTGGCTCTACCTGCTCCCTCTTTTCTCTTGGCAAGGAGCCTGTGTGGGGAGGGAGGGCGGAAGTCTCAAGTGGAAGCCTAGTCTGGGGCCCTTCCTGACAGGAGAGGGGACCTGGGCAGTGCTGAAGCCACTCCAGGGCATCACTCAGGGAACCTGTTAGATGTGAGTGGACTGTCCTCCACTCAGACCTCTCAGAGGAGGAGGCCACTCAGGGTTCAAGAGGGGACTCTCAGAGGGGAGGCCACCCACTCCTATGGACCAGTGAGCCTATAACCGTCCTGTCCGGGATACCACAAGGCCTCGTCCCTCTAAGCACAGGCTCCAGCGTTGCCAGAGCAAAGAGATCTACTCTAAGGTGAGTCCTGCCTGCTTTCTGACCCCCTTGCCTGGCAAGTAATCCTCCTGGTCCTTAGCCGCCTTCAAGACAAATGCTTCAGCTGGCTGCTTTTCGGAAGCTGGCTAGTAAATGCCCCCTTCACCGGCACATGGGCTCTCACCTTGTCCATGCCCTCCTCGCAGGTGTCCCACCTTGTGGCTTCCCTCCACAACTGTGCCCTGTCAAGTCAATCCCTTCCTCCTCTCTTCCCCCTCCTGGCTCCACACTGGGTCGCCCCTGGACTGAGGGTACCCAGTGACTCAGAACTCGGCTCCCCCCACAGTGAACCCCTGTCCCCGAGCACAAGCTTTTTCTCCCCCTCCCCCTCTGCACCTGAGGGTGGGGGGATGTCATATCGGTGGCTTTGATTCTCACTGCCCCAGCTTGGGGTACCCAGGCCTACGCCACCCTGTTATCTCGGCTTCTACGGGGAGGCTCCCCAGCGTGAGGCCCGAGCGCCTTCCATAGTCACGGACAGCAGCAGGGAGCCTGTCACCTCCAGGAACCCAGGCTTAAATCCCCAGCCGGTGGCCCCTCACCCCGGGACTCATCCCCTCGTTCTCGCCTCCCACGACACCGCCGCTAGCCGGAGGGGCGGACCCTTGTTCCCGGGCTGGGGAAGGGGCAGGGGCCGCCCCGACAAGGGGCGGCGGCGGGGAGGGTGGGGCGCCCCCGGCCACCGCCCCTTACCGATGGTGGAGATGTGCGAGGAGTGGAACTCGTTGTCGGTGAAGCGACACAGCAGGCAGGTCTTGCCTACCCCGGAGTCCCCGATCAGCAGCAACCGGAACAGCACATCGTACTGCTTCGCCATGGCTGGGCCGGCCGGCCGGCGGGCGAGCGGGCGGGCGGGCGGCGGGCTCAGCCCCGCTCGCCCCGGGCCATCGCGGCGCGCGCCCGCCCGAGAACTGCGCCGGCGGCGAGAAGGAAGCGGGGCCGGCCCGCGCCGCCTCGCCGCCGTTCGCTCGCTCGGTGCCGGGAAGCGTGTGCGGCGGGAGCGCGGTGGGAGGAGAAAGCCGGCCCTCGCCCGCCCCTTCCCCTGCGCCGCCGCCGCCGCCCGGAGAGGGGGCGGGGAACGCGCGCTGGGGAGGAGACCCCTAGGCTGGGGGTGGGGGCGAGGGCGGTGCGCGCTCCCCGCCCAGAGGGTGCGCAGCCCGGGGAGGGACCCGCCCCGGGACCCGCCCCCCTCCCGCCCCCCTCCCGCCCTCTTTATGCCGGGACCCGGGACAGATCGGTGGCGGGGTGGGGAACGTTTTTGTTTACCTGCAGACCTGCATGGGGGAGTTGGAATGAGCTCCCACCCAGCTCACCTCTCCCAAACTCGGCTTTCGGGTCTCGTCCCTTCTCTCCAAATAGCATGCCGAACCTGGCCCTGCCAGCTCCAACCCAGCGGAGCGCCCCGCCCCTGCGGAAGCCTACTGGGCGGGGGGAGGGGGCAGTGGTTGGTCCTCACCTAGGCTCACCCTTGGGTCGGAAGGCCTTGATCTGGATCGTGATTCAAGCACCGGTCTACTCTGGAAGTCGCGGTCTCCAGGAACCCTGGGGAGTTATTGCTAGAATTCTCCCTGTCTGCCATCTGGCTTCTCCATAACCTTGTGTGACTGTGACCTCCCTCCAACCGCGCTCCCCCCCCATCCTATTTAAACAGGGAAAATGTCTGCTGACCTCCTTCACCAGGCTGAAAATATAGCTGATCCTAAAAACATTTCCAGATGCACAATCCTTTGGAAGTGTTGTGCAAGCAAGTCTCTGTTTTGGATCTAAGCTGCTTAGGGTCGGTGCTCAGGATGCCAATACATTATTTCAGCCCACTGAGTATTTCTGCTGGTGCACACCAATGGCACCAAACAATGAATGGGCCTCTTTCAAGACCTAATTTACTATCGCTGAATGTGTTAGCACAAGAGAGAGGCAAATAAATGCTCTCTGGAGTCTAGAAAATTGCCTATTCCTGAGAATAAGTTTTAAGGGAGAACAAGTCTAGCCCATTAAATCTTTAAAAAGTGATGAAAAAGTGTATGTGTTTGTTTTCAGGCGGAGTATTGGATGGAGAATGCATTTTTCAGTAGTAGGTCAAGGAAAGCAGTAAGTCCATTTACTTTGCTTGAAGAGCTATATTTCAGGCAAAGTGTATACATTTATAATAAAGAGGGAAAAATCCTGAACCTGATAGTTACTTTGATGGCATCAAAAGCCAAGGAAGCCAATCCTGTGGATTCCACTAAGATTTCCAGGTGTGTTTCTCTTCACGGCTTTACACTGGGATTCAGGTGCATGCCGCAGGCTCTGGAGTCGGGCCCACTTGGGTTCCAGTCCCAGCTTCTCCACTCACCAGCTGTGCAGTCTTGAGCATGTTACTGAACCCCAGTGCTCATTAAGTGCTGAGGGACGGAAATCACCCCGCAGTGATTTCCCCATGCATATGTGGGTGGTAAGTATTTCCCACAGATGGTCAGGGGTGTTTTCAAGGGACTCCCGCCATCCTGCTGTGATTTTCATCCACAGCGCTGTACACGGCTGGCCAGGGTGCAGGTTCAGCTCAGCCTGCCCCCCTTTGGGCACTGCAGCTGCTTCACCATCGCTCAGCACTGTGATGGTCAGTACTCTCCACAGGCCTCCTTACTGGGACCATTAGTGGCTCTCTGCTTGCTTCTGTCAGGGGAACAGGAAAGAAGATGCAACCTGAGGTAAGTTCCTAGTCCAAGAAGGAACTTCGCTTTAAAGGAAATGGCTTTCCCTAGGTACGACAGGAAAGGGAGTGCAGTTTCCTGAACAAATCCGGGGAAATGAGTGCTCAGACTTATAAAAAATGGAAGAGACTTCATCATACTAGACTTCAAATCCAGTAGCTTACATTGCTTAAAAAACCAAAACAAAAGCAAAAATGGATAGTCTAGAAACCCAAGCTTCTAGTTTTTTCATCCTGGCTTGGCTACTTTCAAAGCCATCATAGAGAGATATTCTCTCTTTCCTTTTCTGTGTGTGTGTGTGTGTGTGTGTGTGTGTGTGTGTGTATGTGTGTGTGTGTGTGTGTGCGCGCGTGTGCACACGTGTCCCTGGAGAAGCTGAGATTTGGGGACAATGTTAGCAAAAGAACTACATAAACTAGTGGAGACAACAAAGTTTGCTTTAACCAGCGTCTTTGTAAAGGAAATACTTAATTTCACCCTCTTACCTTACTCACTCAGTGGGACCTTTTGGCATCCTCCTCAGTGGAGGTCAGCTTGGACTGGGGCAGTCTTTAGTAGAGCTGGGAGCCATCCGAGGAATGGTTGCTGGATGTCTCTCCCACAAGAAGGCTCCAAGAATCAGTCTCTCAAGTATGTTATACTGATTCTTTTACCAGGGAGACAAGTGCCTGCCCTGCTTCCTGCCACCCACAGCCTAGGCACACTGAGCATGCTCCCTGTTTAAACAGCCAGCAAGGGCACCACTGTGGGATCTGCTGTAATAACAGCTAAATTAACTGGAGAAATGCTCCAACAGGCAGCCCACTGCCAAGACTCAACACAGTTGGACCGTGGGACTCCTCGTTAGCAAAACGCTATGCTTCTTCCAGACTCACACTCGGGTTTCCAACTCTGGGTGACTGTAAGTACTATGCTCACCTAGCAGAAGGATTTCTTCCTTATCTCAGGATTGGAAGAAACAGATGGAACCCCGCACACCCTGATTATCTCAATACAGTATTGTCTTCCATTCACATCCTTTTTCTTTTCTATTTCTGATAAATAAAGGAAGAGACTCTGAAATGACGAGGAAAGAGGGGAGAGGGCAAGCTTTTGAGCCAAATGCATATACACCTATACCCGCTCTGAGGTTGCCTTGTAGACAGCAGGGAAGGAGGGGCTCTGTGACACTGGGGTAGGGAAGATGAAACTTTGGGACACTCAGCAGGGGTGGGGAGAGTTGATCCTGTAGTGATAAGTTAGCAAACTTCAAAAATACTGTTTGGAAGGAGTGGTAATAATACACATCTGGAAGATGTTGAAACATTTGTCCAGAAAATCATTTTGAATCTATTTTACCACTTGTCCAGTGGAGTAAAACACTGACGATCTCTAGGCTAATTGAAACTTTTAACTTTCTAGGGAGGGCCTGAAAAGTTAAAAATCTCAATTTCAACAGCCTAGGGAGGGCTGCCCTAGGCATCAACCGCCTGCTGGCAGGGAGGGGAAGAGAGGAAATAGGGGGTGAGTAGGAGGTTGCAGAGGGCCAGGCCTGCATAAGGTGGACATCACTTTTGCTCACGTTACATTGGCCAGAACTCAGTCAGAAGGCCCTGCCTACATGCAAGGGGGACTGATGGGCTGTCACTTCCCAGCTGCAATGGCCCCTATGGAAAGGGATCAGACCTCTAGTGAACAGCAGCATTCCTGCCACATAAAAAGAAGGCTGGGGTGGCTTCCAACCCTAACTGTGTATCAGCATCATAGCTTTAAAAAATACACGTGCCTGGGATCCAGCCCCAGAGATTCTGATTGGGTAGGCCTGCACTGACACCCAGGAGAATCTGTATTTTTAAAGGCACAGACTAGGTTGAGGGTCACTGGTTGGCTCTGGAGTGTACACGTCTAGCATTGCCTCTCAACAGTTTTACAAATCATTTCTCCTGAGCTTCCCTGGTGGCGCAGTGGTTAAGAACCCGCCTGCCAATGCAGGGGACATGGGTTTGATCCCCGGCCTGGGAAGATCCCACGTGCCGCGGAGCAACTAAGCCCATGTGCCACAACTACAGAGCCTGCGCTCTAGAGCCCGTGAGCCACAACTACTGAAGGCCATGTGCCTAGATCCCGTGCTCCGCAGCAAGAGAAGCCACCTCAATGGGAAGCCCGCGCATCGCAGCGAAGAGTAGCCCCCGCTCGCCACAACTAGAGAAAGCCCGCGCACAGCAATGAAGACCCAACACAGCCAAAAATAAAAACAAATAAATAAATTAATTAAAAAATCATTTCTCTGATTTCTCAATGTGAAAAATGCTTTTGAATCGGCTTCAATTTTGTATGTGCTGGTAAAATAGTTTTCACCACAGTAAATCCCAAACAGGATTAAAAGGCAATACTTTTGTACGGGTTTTCAGTAGTAGAGTCTATGTAATGATTAGTAATATATAATGATTAAATTTATATCAATATTTGACACAGTAAAATAATGCAGGTATGTGTAATTGATGATACATTGCTTTCTGAGAAGCTCATAGTTGTTCTCTGTGCCATAAAATCATTGTTCAGAAAGCTGTTCTTTTTGGAGTGATTTGAAACTTTTTTTTCCCTCAGGGCTCCCCTTCCGAAATTTCACAGAGTAGTAGGTGCAGGCATCTGCGGGGGTGACGTTGCTGATACAGATGGAAAATCTAGGATGGAATAGAGACCAGACACAGGTTAGAGAGAACAAGGAGGAGGGAGGTGGGTTGACATGGATGGTGACTGTAATAATCATTCATTGAAGTAAGTAAGAGGTAGGATGCTGTGAACAGGATGGGCCCCTCCTCCCGCCCTCCCTCCCTTCCTTCCTTTTTTAATGAAGTATAATTGACATATAACGTTATATTGGCTTCAGGTGCACAACAAAATGATTCAGTATTTGTATACATTGTGTGTGCTACAGGAAATAAGAATGAAAATAGAATTTCACAATTTCCACATTCTAATGTAATTATTTAAAAATCTTTACCAGAGGATATTTACTCTATTGAAACTATTACTAAACACGAGTGTTATATATTAAAAGACCATCTTTGGGGATTCCCTGGCGGTCCAGTGGTTAGGACTCCGGGCTTCCACTGCAGGGGGCCTGGGTTCGATCCCTGGTCAGGGAAGTAAGATCCCACAAGCCGCACAGTGCTGCCAAAAAAAAAAAAAAAAAGCCATCTTCATTAATAAATTAAAATTGAATTATTCCTTTCCTATTTTCTCCCACTACATTTTGTGTGTGTATTATGTCTTATTTTATGTCTATCTCTATTTATTATTTTATATTTATATTTTGTATGTTTACTTTATTTATATGTATACAGTTTCTGTATTTATTAGCTAGTAAGTTCCTGAAGGGTAAGGCTAGTATCATGTTCATTGTCATCATCTTCTACAGTATGTTACACAAACAAGCACTCAAATGTTTATTACAGTGACTGGAAATCATTTAACTTCCTCAGTGCCTATTATGTGCCAGAGAATAAGTGATGAACAATACAAAATACAGCCTTCCCTGAGAGCTTACAGTCTAGTGGGAGGAAGACAGACAGTAAACAAAATAAATACATAAGGTATAAAGTCTGTCAGCTGGTGGTAAGTGCTGTGGAGAAAAAGAAAGCAGGGGAGTGGGACAGAGTATTAAAATCTGAGTAAAGCCTTCAAGAAATGAGAGGGCAGGCCCTGTCTACATGGGGGGCGGGCAGAGCATTGCTGGGGAGGGGACAGCAAGCATGACCGCTCTGAGGCTGGCACATGCCTAGGGTGGACACAGGACAGCCGGAGGCCAGTGTGGTGGACAGAGTGAACAAGCTGGCAAGTGCAAGGAGAAAAGACCAGGTCATGGGGGCTTCTAGGCCAGGGTAAGGACCTTGTGGTTGACTCTGAGATGACAAGAGGGCTTCAAGTGAGGGGTTCATTTGCTTACATTGAAGAAGTTCAGTCTGGCTTTTGAGTTTGTATTAGGCTATAGGAGGACAAGAGTGGAAACAGGGAGCATAGTTAAGAGATGAGTGTAAGAATCCAAGTGACAGATGGTGGTGGCTTGGACCAGGACCTCAGCAGTGGAATTGGTAAGCAGGGGTTAAATTCTGGATGTATTTTCACCAAGATTTATGAGAGAGAGGAAGAGAGCCATCAAGGATGCCTCCAAGGTATTTGGAGGAAAGTGGGAGGATGGAGTTAACTGAGGGGGGAAGGCTGAGGGCACGCGTTTGGAAGAGATACCAGCAGCTCTGTTGTGGACACACTTACCACACTAAGACCCCTACATACGCACTTTCAAGTTGTGAACTTTCAAAGACGCGAACGTGCATTCGCATGTCCAATCACGTATTAGTTCACGTGTCTGGTGTACATTGCCACGTGCAGCTTGCCCTCCATCTCCTATTGCTGACGATCCTTCAGCTCTACCATCTCCCACCGCCTCTCCCTCCTCCAGTCAGTAACTCTTCTTGCCTGTTCACTCGATGCCAGCCCCTGCATGCCAGCTGTTGTACTGTACTAGTGTACTTTTCAAGGTACTGTACTGTAAGATTAAAAGTGTTTTCTTTATTTTTTGTGTTTGTTTGTTTTTTATGTATTATTTGTGTGAAAAGTATTTAAACCTTTTACAGTATAGTACTATATAGCCGATTGTGTTAGGTGGGTACCTAGGCTAACTTTGTTGGACTTAACGAACACGCACTCAGAACGGAACTCGTTCGTATGTAGGGGACTGATTGTATTAGATATCTAAGTGGAAATGCAAATAGGATATGAGAGATGAACTCGAGTTCAGAAGAGAGATCCAGTTTGGAGATATAAATGAGGGGGTTTTCAATCCACTGGTGGTATTTGAAATACTGAGACTGCCTGAGCTACAGGTGAGTGATTGTAGACAGAGAACCCTGAGGGACTCGAAAGCTACAGCGTGAGGGAGATGAGGAAATAGCAAAGGCCGGTGCCAGACACTACAAGAAGAAGGTATTTCAAGGGGAAGGGAATGATCAACCCCATCACATGCTGCTAGGAGGTCAGGTAGGAAGATGAGACAAAGGCTGAGACTGGCCCTTGGATTTAGCAATTAGAAGTTTAACGGGGACTTGACACGAACCAATGGGGAAACCAGTTTGGAATGGGTTCAAGAGAGTGGGAGGAGAGGAATTGGAGCGACTGGTAGAGAGGGAATGGGAAATGGGGAGGTAGCTGAAGAAGGAGTGGAATCAAGAGGGTTAAAAATGTCTTTTTTTCCCCCATGAGTGGAGAAGTAGCCTGTTTGTGGGTGATGGGTATGATCAAGTACAGGAACAATTTGATGTCTTAAGATAGTCAAGGGAGAATGGGCACGAGGGGGAGGGAGGGATTGGCCCTAGGTAAGAGCTGGGTAACACTTGTATCCAGGAGACAGGAGGGACAGGGACTGGGAAGGCGAAGTAGGAGACCACAGATGCAGGGAGAGAAGTAATTGTGGGGGAGAAAAATTAATTACCTAGCAGGATAATGGATGAGTTCTTTCCATTTTTCCAAACTCTCCAAATTATGTATTATTACATAGATTTGCAAGATATTAAAGGAAACAATCCTTGCTGACATATGGACTTGTGTGAGTAATGCAGTGAGAGCAGTTCTAAAGCTTACTCTAGAAGCTACTCTAGGGTCAGAAGTGCCCTCTAGTGGTTCATTTAGACCTTTACTTTTTTTTCTTATTTTCTTGCTCTAGATAGAAGTGCAAAATAACACTATCCACATTTTATATTATTTTTAAAAAAACAATTACAGTTCACAGTTTAATTTAGAAAAATATCATACACTGGGTAAAATAAACCCAAACCATCTGCGGTCCAAGCTGGAGTGAGTATTAATTAATTATCATTGCTAAGACTTTCTCTTGTAAATACATCATTCTCTGCCATACCGCCAGTATTTATGTACATTCTGCTTCTTGAATGAGTCATTTTATTAAACTCAGAGGAAGGACGACTGGTGGGCCGCCGCTGATCCAAGGCTGAAAATTCTTCTTGATGTATAAATTCCTCATATTTTCCATTCCTTGTTTCACTTGATTTTGTTGTCATTGGGTTTCCTCTGCCTGGTATGTTCTCTCAACCTGGGTGAGTTAACTCATTTCCTCATGATCTTCCAGACTACCTTCAGTCTCCCCTGCTATGCAATCTCACAGTGTGCTGTGCTTCTTTCTCCCTCATGCCATTTCCCTCAACTGCAATAAAACAGTCAATTCTGTAATGATCGTTTAACCTCTGTTTCTTCTGGTAAATCACGAGACCCGTAAGGGCTAAGAATGTGTGTGGCTTGTTCACCACTCTCTCCTCAGTACTTAGTTCAGTGCCCAGCACATGAACAGACACTATCCTGCAGGAGACTCTTGCCACGGCTCCATTAACATGGTTCAGATCCCACCGTGGAGGAGATTGCGTTTCAGAAATAGAATTCTATTTCCTGAATACAATTGGCAATTGCTTCAGGTGCACCAGTAACAGATGTAATAATCTGTTACAAAACTGTTCCAGCTACTCTTTCAGTAGTTCAATTTAAATTTCTAGGTGGCAAAGCAACACTTTACAAAGAAGGCAGAATCCTTAGATATGACCCAGACCTTAACAGATCATTTTTTCCAAAATAGAACTAAGGGAAAGACAATTAAGATGCCAATGCAGAGGAAATAATAATGAGACTATTTCACGTTGTACAGCCATATCTGTGACCCTAACCCACACACCTACTTATTCCCAGATTTAGAAATATTCCGGCACCTCCGGGACTTAACTCAGCAACGGTATCTCTAAAATGGACAGGGCGATAGTGTTTACCTACCTGAGGCCCGTAGGCCATCCCAGCCTCATCCTTAGACACTGGAGTCTGAGAACAGGGGAATGGCTGGTTGTGAAGGATGGCACCACGGTCCCCTGGGTCCTGGACTTGTGGCTTGGAATTTAGTGGGAACAGAGTAAAATGCTCCGAGCAGGAAGTTGGGTTTGTGTCTATCTGGAAAGTCTGTTATTATCCTATCTTCTCCCACCCCCAAAACCCTCACCCCCACTCTAAATAGTTTAACCTCTTGGTGTTATAATTTTGGTGCAGTCTTTTTGTTGTGGGCCCTGAAAGACGTCCTCTTCTATTGCTTGTCCAAAGGTAGCAGGGTTTTCCTAAAATCACTACTTGAACATTTAATGGAGGCATATATGATGATTAACCCCACTCAATAGGAATTTCTTTTATTCAGAACACCTTCAGATTAAACATCAGAATGAATACAAACACACATGAGTGTATTTATGGTGTGTTCTGTCAAGCTTGCAGGCCCTTCCCTCATGAGGCGCTTCCCCATGTTGTTCACACGGATGTCTCCTTGTCATCCTTCAGGTCTCGGCTTACATGTCACTTACTCAGAGAGGCTTGGCCAGCCCACCCAATCTAATTAGTCCCCTCCTCGTTTACTTTCTCTCATAGACCCTGTTATTTTTCTTCATACAATTCATCACTAGTGTTCACAGATTTTTTAGTGTTTGTTCACTTAATTCTATCAATTCCATTAGGCTGTAAGGTTCTCAAGGGCGGGGGGGGGGGACGTTGTTTGTTTTGTCCACTTTTGTATTCTTGAGGCCTAGCACGGGTGCCTGACATGTAGTAGGTGCTCTATAAAAAAAATTGCTGAATAAATGAGTGAATACTTTCTTGGTTGTTTCACTTACACTTGTCCCTTCTACTGAGTTTTAGTTCCTGCTACTGCACTGTAACCCCCAAATTGATAGGAGAGAATTGCAGTGCCACTTCCCTCCATCACTGACTACTGAGGTGGCAATTCCTTTGTGGAGAAGCTGCTGGCTTCTCTTGGGCGGCTGTCATGTACCCAAAGGTGTGCAATAATTCTGTTCATAATAGTATGACTGAGGCAATCAGGAGAGCTGTCAGAAATGCCTTTTTAAAAGTTACCCACGGGCTTCCCTGGTGGTGCAGTGGTTGACGGTCCGCCTGCCGATGCAGGGGACATGGGTTCGCGCCCCGGTCCGGGAAGATTCCACATGCCGCGGAGCGGCTAGGCCCGTGAGCCATGGCCGCTGAGCCTGCGCGCCCGGAGCCTGTGCTCCGCAACGGGAGAGGTCACAACAGTGAGAGGCCTGCGTACCGCAAAAAAAAAAAAAAAAAAAAGTTACCCTCATTGGGTTCTTGGGCACCCGAAACTGTGAACTACTGACATAAGTAAGTGAGAATGAGCAGAATGTTGAAAAGGTGTGTGTGTGGGAAATGAAATTCAGATGTACACATCCTTCCTTGCGCGCCAGGAAACTGAGCCTCTTGCAGCAGCTCCTCTGCCCAATGGGGGGCGGCAGCATTCCAGCAACTCACTCCCTGAGGTTGTGTAGGCGGCAGGAGCGATTCGCGTTCAAAATCTTTTGACTCTACCCGCTCTCCGTAGCGCCTTAGCCCGCTAGAGTTTCAAGGCGCGTTGTTCTTTGACGAAGCTGAGTCCTATACACCGCCTGCTGCTTTCCAGAGCATGGCTTCTCCGAGTTCCTTCACCTACTGTTGCCCTCCATCTTCCTCCCCTGTCTGGTCAGAGCCGCTGTACAGTCTGAGGCCCGAGCACGCGCGGGAGCGGTTGCAGGACGACTCGGTAGAAACAGTCACGTCCACGGAACAGGTGAGCTGGCTTGACTGGGCGAGGCGCCCGCGCGGGGGCTTCTGGGAGCGGGAGTCTGGTCCTCAGGGCCGCCGGGGTGCGGAACCCACCCGGGAACTACAGCTCCCACAGTGCTCCGCGGCGCCCCCCCCACCTCTGGGACGCTCCCGGCGCCCAGGCTTGGGCTGGAGAGTGGAGTGCTTGTGGGGCCGGTTGGGGAGGGGTCGTTGTCAAGGTTGGAGGGAGAGGACAGTACCTGGGCCCCCTCTGCCTTAGGAAACGGAGAGAATCTTGTTCTGTTCCTGGAGGACTGAAGCAGCCCGGGTGGGTCGGACAGCCCACTCCATTTTGCCAGACATCGGGAGGTTCTCGTATGGATAATGCACATTCCCCACCCTGCTTATAGTTTTGGGACATAGAGGGGAAAAGAAGTGGCCAGACTGCGGTCATGCCATTCCATGATGTTTAATTTATGACCCACAGTGCCAGGTTTGACGCCTGCCTCGTGGGGGGACATTTTAGTAGCCATTCAATCATTTGAGCACCAGCAGTGCGTTGGTCACAATGTCGAACAATGGAAATGCAAAGAAATAAAACAGCCCCTGATCAGGAGCGTGGTTGGGGAAGACAGAGAGAAAAACAGCACAGTTTGGGAAGTGCTGTAATAAGAGTGTGAATTTTGTACTACTTGCCATTCACTGAGGCCTCGAAGTAGATGGGACCTATCACTTTGAAACGTGTTTGCGGAATGAGTAGTGAATTATAGTTTTGTTTTTCTTCTCGTTCCTCAATTGGAATTGGTCCCAAGTTAGTTACTGTGGAAATGGTTACCCATCTGTCACTAGGAGAAGTGATCAGAATGATTTTTTTTAGCACTAACAAGTAAGCATCAGGCTGCTTACTAAAATAAGATCTCTTAGTAAGATCAATCCCTAGGCTTAATCTTGGAGGGACCTGCTTTGATTTTCATGCCTGAGGTTGGAAGCCTCAGTTTTGGCAAAAATTAGTAATGATAATTATTATATTGTATATTTATGACTAAAATAATAAAAGCAAGGGCTTGAATACACACGTATACACATAGTAGCAGAGGGAATATTTTAACTGGAGATTTAAGTTTCATGGGTTTTAAGGTAGAAAGGAAACTTACCTTTTGAATCTAGCTTCCCAGGTTAGTTAGCCCACCAGTGTGTCCTTCTACAGAAATCTTCTGCAAAAAATTGCAAAGAAATCTCCCATCAATGAAAAAGCTACTACAGGATCTTTGCAGTATTCCTAAGTGATGGATTGTTGAGTGGATTCAGGTCAAGCCTTTTTTTTTTATCTGACCTAAGACTATGGGGTCACCTTTTGCGTAGTTAACTGAATTGACCCAGCAGATGAGGCTGTGGATAGATAAAATGTTAGTGGAGAAAAGGGAATCAGAATTTGGTCTAATTTGCGGACCAGCACAGAGACTTCCATGGTTAGAGGGGTAAGTCAAAAACAGGAGCATCGCCAGGAGCTTTACTGATCTGCTCTTTCTCTTTTGCTTACACTATTTTTGCAGTCACATGCCCTGCTTAGTTCCTATGAGGGAAAAAGCAGCACTTATGTTCTAAGTGCTTAGATATAATGAGTGATGCAGAAATGGATGCAACAAGGTACTGGCCTGCAAAAGGGTTGGCCAAGGTCTGGGCCAGGTGTGGAAACTAGGTTCTGATATGGAGCACTGGTACTGTAGGATGTCTTTCAGATCTAGGCCCAACTGTGTGGTGGATAGCAAAGCATCTTATACTTCCTTTCCGTGTCATTATTCCAGCTCACGTTTTAAAAGTCTAGGATAAACTGTTCCAGATCATAGGAAGATAACATGGTATCTCATTCTCATGGCTTCCTCAATGTTTTAATAATCATTATAGTGTCCATTTATTGGGTTCCATACCCAATAAATGCTCTCCATACATTGTGTCATTCAATCCTTACACATTTTACAGATGAGAAGACTGAGTCTTATAGAAGGACTAGGTTGGTAGGTTAATGATGATATAGTCATAAGAAGAAACAACCTTGCTAGGAGTTGTTTACAGAAGACACTGCTGTTATTCCTTTGGTTCTGACTGAAGATTCCACTTATTCTTAGGGGTTTGCTGACAGCACTCAATTTTGTGCCATTGCCAATAAAAAATGCTTGTCACCTGCTTCCTGTCTGATTATCAGGAGCCTATTTATTTGCTTAACAATGATTTGATAGTAGGAGTGAAACCTCTGAACAGTGGAAAGAGTCCTTAGCTATGGGTTCTTTTGTTCCATTCATTCATTTTCATTCATGCAACAAATACGTGAGTGCCTTCTTTGTGCCAGGCACTGTTCTAGACACTGGGTATAAGGGAGTGAACAAAAGAGGCCAAGTGGACGCCTTTATGAAACTTTTGTTCTAGGCCAGAGAGGCAGTCAATTAAAAAGGGGAAAAAATATCTATCCATCCATCTATCTATCTAATGTTAGAGAGAAGTGCTGTGGAGAAAAATAAAGCAAGATAAGGGAGATAGATATGCCAGGCATGGGTGGGATAGGAGCAAGGGAGGTTTTTATATAAGGTGGTAAAGGAAACCTCTGCTGATGTAACGTTTTAGCTGAGAGCTGAAGTAGGTGAGGGGACAAGCCATGTGTGTATCTGGGGGAAAAGCATTCTGGGCAGAGAAGGCAGCAAGTACAAAGGACCTGAGGCGGGGTGTGCCTGGTGAGTGGAGAGCTACTGAGTAGAGAGGTTAGCAAACAGAACAGGAGATAAGGTTGGATCTCGTACTTTCAGATACACTGATTGAGACGGGAAGCCATCTGGCTGAATAGCTTCCATTTACCTCCCCAGATTCACTCTACCCTTTTCTACCCTGCTCTGTAGATGTGCCCCAGGAGGTGGACCTGCACTGACAGGCAACCTTGCTTTCTGCCTTCTGTTTGCATTTGGCCATGGGGAGTATTGATAGGGGATGAGAGTGAGGGAGAAGGATGAGATTGGCGTATATATTCCCTTCCCGCAGGATTGTGTGGGCGGGAGTGTCTCTAGACTTAAGGTCACATCTCCAATTAGGTGCCTTCTCCGTGGAGCTCTCTGTCTCCCTCTCTACCCCTTCTCTTCACATTTCGGGTCTAGAAGGGGATGAAGTACCCTTGTGTTGCTAGCCCCTGTGTTATGATATGAACTCTCCTCAAATCACCCACTTTGAATGTGCCATCTGTTTCCTACCAGGAGTCAGACTGATCTATGATTGAAGGGTTTTGACACAATCTGTTGAGCATTTCAGCAGGCTCATTTAGGTCGCTGTTGAGAGTAGATTGTGAGGAGGCCAGCGTGGGTGCAGGGAAACCAGTTAGTGGCTGTTGCAGTACTGCAGGTGACACGTGATGGCAGCTTCGCTCAGGGCTGTGGTAGTAGACGTAATGAGCAGTGGTGAGATTCTGGGTATCTTTTGAAGGTCTCTGTTGTGACAGGCTGTTTTATTTCTTGACAAGCTGATGAATTTGATGCTCGGAGAACCTTTTATGACTCCAGAAAGCAAGATGTGGTTGTATTATTAGCGATTGTCTTCCTTTTTTGTGCCACCTGCAGTCACCCCATTGCAAATGCTCTGTGATTCAGGCCGGTAGGGTAATACCGGTACAATCTCAGAGGTAGCAGGTTTGCCAACAACAGTTGTTACTGAAGGTACTACTTTTGTTTTCCCTTTAGACTGCCCTTGAACAGGGGCAGAAACATTCTCCATTTGAAATGGCATGATGTCATTATACGACATTCAGTCAAGTGCCAGTCAACTCTGGGGGGAATCTAGAAGAATTATTTGTCTCAGTCAAAATTCTTTTCTCTTAGAGGGGGAAAAAAAAAAAGAAGAATATGCCGGAAGCAATCACAGAATGACTCAGCAGAGCATGTAATGAAGTGCTAAATTATAACTGCATTGCATGAGGATTTCAGGGAGTGGAAGCCGATCTGTTGTGGGGTGAGGCGGTCAGGACAACTTCATGGAGGATGTGGGACTCGGCTTAGGCTGTAAAGGATGGAGTTAGGGCGGCAGCCATGCCAGTGGGAGGAGCCGTTACGAGGGAAAGACCAGGTTGGCTGTGGTAGGGAATTAGGTCAGCTGGATGGGTGGGGCTGACCTGATGACGAGTGAGTGCTGGTGGCGGGTGGGGACAGGATGGAGAGCCAGGCTAAAGAGCTGGCTGCAAGTGACGGGCATTGCACCACTGCAGATCCTGAAGGAGGGAACATTAGGGATCCAGAAATGAATCCCGAGCTCCTGCTGTTGACTTGTTTCAAGTTCTAGTATCTGAAAGATTATTAAACAGAGGTGGAGCAAGTCCCTAAATATAGTCACACTAACTAGATTTTTATGCTTCTGATAGATGGGACCAGAGCTCTGCTTGTTAAGTGGTCAGTAGGCTAGCTATGTGAATCAATTTTATCTTATTGAAATTCAGCATATACCATGTTGCCCAACTATTAGAAAGTGCAAATATCAAAATTTCCCCATTTTCCCTATTAAAAAGTCCCCTAAAGTGTTTTTTGGTCAACTCGAGAATACACATACTATTAGGTATGTAGGTAAACGAACCAAAGGCTTGTTTACACGATTTGCATTTTAAATTTAGGTACCTGTGCCTGTTTAAAATCGCATACTTTATAAAATCACACTAATTTAGAAATATTGTTCTTTCTCCTCCTCATAAATTCATAGAATATTTGTCTTCAAACTCTTCACATCCATCTTTGACCTTTGTGTTTTTATCATCACTGGAGCTGTACTTTGGATCAGTGAATATGAGTCTGCAGACCACACTTTCAGTTTTTTGAGATACATCCCTTTTAAATATGGGGAAGATATTGAATATTTTATCACAAATTACAATTCTAATTCTTTTACAGTGTGTCCAGTTGGTGCATATCTTTGATCATCGCAACTTAAACACTTTATTAACTTTTAAAGTGATCTTTAAAAGAGTTTACAGTGGCAGTTTGCACGTGCAAGTGTGAGTTCATATCCCCAGGAATTAAATCTGTGTTTAATTTGTCTCCTTTCATTGATACCATCAGCTGACTTCTGTAGGCAGCCAACACCAGACCTTGACTGAGGTTGTTTCAGGATGATGTGTCAACCCCAACTCGTACTTTGTATTCAAAATAAGGAATTGAAAGAACTCCCCACAGCAAGAGTTAACTTTGTAAGGATTTCTTATAAGGTGACTTGTTTTTTCTGAGGGATAATTTTTTTTTAGGAAGAATCCTTTTCTTATAGTTAATCTATTAATGATTCTTTTACCACATCTTCAGCATTAGCATGAGTCTCAGGCAGCAAATCTGCTTTCTGGAAGGGTCCTCCTCTGGGAGAGAGGGGGAGATGTAGGGAGAAGGGAAGGTCTATGGTACGAAAGTTGGTGCATCACGAGATTTGCTTTAGATAGAAGCTGTGAAAGAGAAAATTCTAAATGCATTTGTTGTTTTTTACCACTCAGCTATGAATGGATATTATTCTGTGCTTCCGATTGGATTTCTAGAAGAATTCCAGGAGCTATGTTTTAAACAGAGCTGTCAAGAATGCAGGCAGATGGTTAGATCTGCATCTATGTTGCCATGGCACCTAAGTCTTGGGGACGTGGGTGCAGTCACTTCATCTCTGACCCCTAGATTCTCACATAATCCCTCCATCGTTGAAAACCACAAAGTAATATACATACTAGTTTATGGCATGTACACAGACTATACACACACACAAATGTATATTTATTAGTTTATATTATATAAAGATACATGTGCATATACTTCCACATAAATATATAGTAGGGGAGGAAAAAACCTTTTCCTCTACCCGGCTGAGGTTCTCTAGCTGGGGCCCTGTAAATTAGACTGACCAAAGACAGATTAACAAGAGAAAAATAAACAGAAATTTATTAACATGTGCATTGTTGTGTATACATGGGAGCACCTATCGATGAGTCACCCAAAGGGGTAGTTAGAACTTGAGTTTATATGCCATTTTAGGCTAAAACAAAGAAAAGGGTTTTGGGGCTTCTGGGTTGGGGAGACAATTTATGTTTCCCCTAAGTCCAGGAAAAGTATGGTAAACAAGAGTTGTTTAGTAAGGTTTGTTATTCAGATTCAAGTCCGTGCCTTCTCCATAGATAAGAGTTGTTTGGAGTCCTCCACCTCCTGGTGTGGAGAGGGAGACATCTTTACAAAAGGAAACTTAATGCCCTGTTTTTAGAGCTTTTCCTTCACCTCCTGGTTATCAATGGCCTTTAGCTCAAAATAATCCATATGCCAACGAGGAATATTTTGGGATGGCATATTCTAGGACTCCTCAATATGTATAATCTTACTTCGGCAAACATAAAACCATTCTGTATGTAGCAACACCTAGCCTGTGCCCCGTCAGAAGCAGGGGTAAACTTCTGACAAACTAATAGACTTACCTCTGAACTCTTGTGTTCCCCTTTCGCCATATCCTAAGTGATCGAGTGCCTCATGACTGGAAAAGTGAGAGATGTACTGTTAGGACTAAGTTATGTTATAAAGAGCTTGGGAGGGCAAGCAAGGGTTTTCTAGGTATGTCTCTACTGGAGAGTTAGAATTGCTGGGTTGTAGGGTCTGTGCCTTTTCAGTGTTATTACCTGCTGCCATGTTGCCCTCCATAGTGACTCTAGTAATTTAAGCACTAGTTAGTGGTGTACTGGAGATCTAGTTTGTCCACATCCTCTCTAAGACTTGATATTGTTGGTGGTCAGCGGTCTTAATTTGGGAAAAATAGTATCTTTTACATATGTTCCAAATATCTTCCCCTAGGCTCTTGTTTGCCTTTAACCTTGCTTATATTTATGTTCTTCTTTGTCTTTTTCCTTATAGTTTGGGCTTTTTGAAGAAATCTTTATCCCAAGAATATAAAGATATTCTCCTATATTGCTGTTTTAATGACTTGACTCAAGTTTTTCATGTTCAAATTTAATCAACCTGGAATTTATTTATTATTTTTAGGATCAGAGATAGGAAGTAATTTTTACACTAGCAACACTTACTGTCCATGTTTTTTCCTTTGATATTAGATTTTCCCATCTCTGCCTTAAACCAAGTTTTCATATATGCATGGGCTTTTAGGAATTCTTTAATGAAACATGCTGTTAGAGGAGGATTGTTGACTATTATAGCACAGTGATGATAAGCACCTGTCCTTTGAATGAGGCAGGTTACTGCTGATAACATAGCCTGTGGATCTGTAGGCCATTGGGAACTTTTTTCTAGTGTTCATTTTGGTTTATGATTTAAACTTAGTTTTCCTTCGTTACTTCTGGAACACCTGATGTTAAAACAAGGTTTTGTTTTTTTTTTAAGGGAATTGGCAGTGAGGGCAGTGGGTCTCAAACCTGGCTGACCATTAGAATCACCTGGGGAGCTTTTGGTCTTGCCCACCACCCCGGGTTGTACCCTAGACCAATTAAAACAGAACCTTTGAGGGTGGGACCCAGGCATCAGTATTTTTTAAGCTCCTCAGGTAATTCTAATATGCAGCCAGGGTTGAGAACCCATGGTTCATAAGGGATCTCAGCCTTGATAGAGAGGATTGCCAGCTGGTTAAGGAGACTAGGTCAACTCTGACTTCCCTCTGAATTTTGTACTCAAAGTATTAGGATATTTGTTCAGAGGAATGTTTTACCTTCTCACCTTCGTTTATCCTTTGCTAATTAAGAAGAAGAAAAGTGTGGTGAGCAGGTTAAAAAAAAAAACAGCAATAAGTTAAGAAAGTCCTGGGCTTCCCTGGTGGCGCAGTGGTTGAGAGTTCGCCTGCCAATGCAGGGGACGCGGGTTCGTGCCCCAGTCTGGGAGGATCCCACATGCCGCGGAGCGGCTGGGCCCGTGAGCCATGGCCGCTGAGCCTGCGTGTCCGGAGCCTGTGCTCCGCAACGGGAGAGGCCACAACAGTGAGAGGCCCGTGTACCAGGAAAAAAAAAAAAAAAAAGAAAGTCCTATTTGACGTCAAACTCAAGCATCAGCCTCTGAGCTGAAATCCAGTGACTGTTACCACTACTAAAAAAAAAAACCTTTGATCTATCAAACATCAGCATGCATCAGAATCCTCTGGAGGACTTGTTAAAAAGAATCCTCTGGGTGGGCCCCATCCCAGTAGTTTCTGATTCTATACGTCTATGACCTGAGAGTTTACATACTTAACAAGATCAGCTTGGTTGCAGGTAAACTGCCTCTGAGCTACTTGATCTAATGGTTGCTGTTGCTGGTTTTTTAATCCATTCTCCTATTGATGGACAACTGAGCTGTTGCCAGATTTTGGATATAATGAATAATGCTGCTATAAACATTCTCGTAGAAGTCTTTTTATGATCATGTGTTTTCATGGGTAAAAACCTACAGGTGGAATCGTTGGATCACAGGGTAGGTGTATGTTTAGTTTTAAACGAAACTGCTGACCTTTTCCAGAGTGATCAGACACGTTACACTCTCATCAGCAATGTGTGAGGGCTCTGGTTCCTCTACATCCTTGCCAACATTTGGTGTTTTCCCTCTTTTCAACTTTAGTCATTCTGCTGGTGGGTGTGGAGAGGTATTGTTAAAGAAAAAATTATTCATGACACTTGTTAAAGGAAGACTTTGTTCAAGGAGGACCGCTATGATGGGGTTTTGCAGTAGGGGAGAGAGATGGGGCTCAAGTCTGAAAACAACAAGGAAAGGTGGGAATTTATAGCCAAGGAGCAAGGTGGGGGGATTGGTGGATGGTGTATTAGTAAGAGGAATCATCAAAGGTAGGTGGGGAATCTGGCTAAACTGACTTAAAAGGATTCCTTGTGAAGGCAGGCCAAGTTGGTCAGACATCACTGGGGGATGGTGGAAGATGAGGAACCTGATCAGATAGTGGGGATGGGGGATTCTGGCTAAACCAACTTAGCAGGATTCTTGCTAAAAATAGGTGATACGATGATGGACACAGAAGTATAAAAGTCAAGGCCTAGCAGTGGTTGAGAGTCCGCCTGCCGATGCGGGGGACACGGGTTCGTGCCCCGGTCTGGGAAGATCCCACATGCCGCGGAGCGGCTGGGCCCGTGAGCCATGGCTGCTGAGCCTGCGCGTCCGGAGCCTGTGCTCCGCAGTGGGAGAGGCCACAACAGTGAGAGGCCCACGTACCACAAAAAAAAAAAAAAAAAAAAAAAAAGTCAAGGCCTAGTTGGGAGGAGGATTCAGAGGAGCCTGACTAAGGTTTGGTCAAGGAAAGTCTCTGCCGGTGTCACACTGTAGAGTATTTTGCTTTTAAATTGACAGAAACACTCTCTAATTGGTTTAAACCTTTATTTAGCTACTATACATATAAAGTACTGGTGTGTGTGTGTGCAGATGTATTTGACTTTTCAAAAATCTTTCTTATACCTAGATAAAGTTGTGATGGAATCTTGGTTCCTCTAACTTTTTATTACAAAAAATGTCAAATATACAGAAAAATTGACAGTATCTGTTTGTCCTCCACCTAATCCCCCCCCCGCCATATAAACTGTTCAAGGATAAATTTTAAAAGAAGATAAAATCACGACTCACACAAATATAAAATGAACACATGTCCAAGATTTTATTTGACTCATGGACCCAGTAAGATATTACAACTAGTTCAGACAGGAACTCAACATACCACCTTTGAAGTCAGATAGGGATGCTGAAGTAGATTTGCAAATGGATGCGAAACTGGGCAATATTCATTATACTTGCATTTACAAGTACTTCCATTTTACTAGATACAATTTGTATTTCTGTGGACAGAAATTGTTTGCATTACTATCAGTTTTCTGCAAATTCTACCTCTACAGAATTGTGAGATAGTCTTGTCAAGGACAAAAGTGGAGGGACTTCCCTGGCGGTCCAGTGGTTAAAGACTTCTTGCTTCCACCACAGGGGACATGGGTTCCATCCCTGGTCGGGGGAACTAAGATCTCACATGCCGTGCAGCTTGGCATCCCCCCCCCCCCCCACAAAAAAAAAGGACAAAGGTGGAGATAACCCAGTTGAAACCATGCAACTCAGATTGGGACTCAAACCCAGCCAAAACTCGGTTTGGGTCTTCAGCCCACGAGGCTGGGACTTGAACCTGGCCAAAACCCACAGTCTTCCAACTGAGATCAGACACCTGGTTTCAGAACTTAATGAAGCTCAGGTTCTTGATGTCTCATCGCAGAAAGAATTCAGTGAGAGAGAAAGTGATAGATAAGAAGTGGATTTATTTAGAGAGAACCACACTCCACAGAGGGTGGGCCATCTCAGAAGGCCAGAGTGGCACCAGGGTAAGGGGTTGTCAGTTTTTATAGGGGTGGGTAATTTCATAGGCTGATGAGTGGGAGGGGTATTCCAGCTATTTGGGGAAGGGGCGGGGATTTCTAATTTTTAAAACAATTTATTTATAGTTGGCTGCGTTATCTTCGTGCAGCGGGGCTACTCTTCATTGTGGTGCTTGGGCTTCTCATTGCGGTGGCTTCTCTTGTTGTGGAGCACAGGCTCTAGGCGCACGGGCTTCAGTAGTTGCGGCTCACAGGCTCAGTAGCTGTGATGCACAGGCTCAGTAGTTGTGGCGCACGGGCCTAGTTGCTCCGCGGCATGTGGGATCTTCCCGGACCAGGGCTCAAACCCATGCCCCCTGCATTGGCAGGCGGATTCTTAACCACTGCACCACCAGGGAAGCCCCCACCCACTTTTTGATCCTTATGGTCAGTCTTAGAACTGTCTTGGTGCCTGTGGGTGTGTCATTTAGCTTCCTGATGTGTTACAATGAGTGTATACTGAGACTCAAGGTCTCGTGGAAGTTGACTTGTCTGCCATCTTGGACCCATTTGGTTCTAATCAGTTTATGTCATGTCCTCCGGCTATGTCATTCTTTCATGGGTAGTGCCTTGCCCCCTTCCCTCCTGTTTCATTCCCCCCTCAGAGATTTTATCCCGTATTCCTATTTTTTTTTTTTTTTTTTTTTTTTGCGGTACGTGGGCCTCTCACTGTTGTGGCCTCTCCTATCGTGGAGCACAGGCTCTGGACGCGCAGGCTCAGCGGCCATGGCTTACGGGCCCAGCCGCTCCGTGGCATGTGGGATCCTCCTGGACCGGGGCACTAACCTGTGTCCCCTGCATCGACAGGCGGACTCTCAACCACTGCACCACCAGGGAAGCCCCTATCCCATATTCTTATGGGAAGCAGAAGGGCGATGGTCCGTCTTCTGTAACTGCTTCACCCTGCCTGTCAGGGAGTAAAAATCTCTGGATGCCTGATCTAGGGGCCCCAGGGGGCAATACAGCTCCTTGTTCTAAGTCAGTATGGGCTGGAGTCCTCGCATAGCCATCATCTTGGTGTGGAACTGTTGTAACTGCTTCCAAGGCCTTTCTGTGAATCTCCTTGATGATGAAGCACTTTTTGTAACAGCATCAGAGTACAAAATATCAGTAAATGACAAAAGGCATGGTTAAACATCTGGTAACAGTGTAATCGATAAAGAAATGTGGTTCTAATAGCCAGAGTTACGAATGATTACATTTAACTTAACATACGAAATAATCCTAGTTAAATATTTCTCTCTGAGATACCTCAGGGGCCCTCTACCCCAAAGTTAGCTGGAAATCAAAAGAAACAATTAAAATTTGACATTTGGGAAGCTTGTCAAAAAGTTTCAAAACACTTGGTCAAATAAGATCATAGGTCACTGTGAGACAATACTTATTCCCTAACTAAAGTTACAGGAGATCTCAAAAACAAATACAGATCACTTAAAAGGCAAAGAAACATACCAAATCCAGTCTTGTCCCAGGCCATTCCCAGCAAAATCCATTTACCCAACTAAATTTAATCCAGTCTTAGAAAATCCTGATCATGTATAACTCTTTTCAGTATTCTTCATTCTTCACACCTTCTTTTACTAAAAACACATATCTTACTTTTCTTAAAAGTTTTTTTCACATTGAGTTACTTGTTGACAAAGTTGTAACAGAAAAAGGTCTTATTTGACCTCTAATAAACCTAGGTACAACAGAAGGATTATACTTGACATTGATCATTGATGACTCTAACAGGTCTGTGTTAATCAAACCAACAAGCTTAAGCCACCTTCAATACCAGATATCAGTTTAGTACTGAATATTTTTCAGATGACATGAACCTGAAATGCATTCTGGCCAGATTATTTTCTATTTCTGAGTATTTATATAAACACTTAATTTTTTTTTTTAGCCAGTTAAGTAGAGCTCTTTTACGAATTCATTTTTGGCAATATCACACGCCCACAACACACATATAGATACATATGAACACACAAACAAACACAGAGGCCTCATAGTTCCCATTCCAAAATTTCAGTCCTGAGTCAGATACAACATAAAACCTATCAGTTACAAGGGGTTGGATTCAAATTGGGCTTCTGGCAGATGGAACAAATCAAGGTCACCTTATGTCGATGGTTAAACCCTTTTTACTAGTGTTTACAGAAAAGACACTTAGGATTTCTATTTATCCTTGACAAGTCAAGTTCTAAATTACTTTACCCTCTTTTTTAAAATTTGCGTTTAAAAAGATGGCAGAGATAAGGGTTCCTGAGAGGACATTTGCATCTCAAAGATACTGGCAAGTTCCTCCTAGGATGACTGTTTCCCCTTTGTTTAACACTTACAAGTCTCTTAAAATAAATAGGGAAGGTCTGGGGAGTGGTGAAAGGATTGGTGGGTTTTGGATTATTTTTGGAGCCACACCTCTGGTCCTGTAAAGACTACATTTGTAAAACAAGGGCAGTCTTGTTTTCTTTCTCAGAGAATTGGGTGGTTACCTCAATGATATTGAAGGACTGACATACCCATTCATTTAGGTTGGAAAGTTTTACTTTTCCTTATTTAGCTTAGGGGAGAAGGCCTCTTCCAAAATTCCTATCAGGCTCTAAATATCAGCTATGGTTAGTTTAGTCAGACCAGTGGCCTCCTGTTTTGGTAATCTATTTACAAACATTTTTGAGGATCTTCCCTAGGTTTAAGAAATTTGTACCTTATATTTAGACGATATATAACCCTTTTTACTTAATAACCACTGGCTGGATACCTTTGGCCAAGCCCAGAACCTCGATAGTCCACATTCCAGGGTCTACTAAGCCTTCTATTTTAGCTTCAGATTATCTGTTCCTTGTTGCTTTTTGTTAGAACCATTTGGTGATGAGGGTGGTTCCCTTGCCCCTCAAGAAACAGAGTGGCCCCTAACTTAGTTAATAAATCTCTTCCCATTAAAGGGAAGGGACAGTCAGGCACAAACAAGAAGGAATGTAAAAACAGCTGGCCATTGATCTTGCACAAAAGGGGTTCCAGGAAGGTGTGCCCCTGTCTCTTCCCTAACAGCTCCATTATGTATTCCTTATGACTGCTAAGGTTTCCAATCCTTTGGGTTAAGACCAAGGTTGCACCAGTGTCGTTAAGAAATCCTGTCTTGTGGCCCACGACATCAGTGACCACCCAAGGCTCTACATTAGTTATGTAGATGGTATCTCTAGGTAGAGCCACTTTCGGCCTTGGGCCCCTTCAGTCTTCTGATTGCAAAACCATCAATGACTGAGGCCCCCCCCCCCCCCCCCCCCCCCCCCCCCGTCGCTCTCTGGCGTATGGGGCATTCCCTCTTCCAATGCCCTGGCTGTTTGCAAAGGGCACATTGATCACAATCCTCCCTCCAGTCCGTTGTATCCACACAGGGTACACTGGCCTTGTATGGCTACCCATGGACCCTGTGGTCTGCCAGGGCCAGGTTGGCCCAGAAAAGCCAACTTCCCCTTTGGTGGTCTCTGAGTGGACAAAGCCACTGCCGTCATCTGGGCCTTTTGCATATTTCTCTGGGTGCGTTCAGCCTTTTCGACCATATCCCTATTAACCGAAAACCAAATAAGCCAATTGGAACAAATTGTTCATCAGAGTCTGAGGACCAGCAGTTGTTTTCTGAATTTTGCTCCTGATGTCTGGGTCAGACTGGGCTATGAAATGCGTAGCCAAAAGGGCCTGTACCTCGGGGGAGAAGGGAACCATGTTCCTTTGGGATCCATGGCCCTGTAGGGTGGGTCAGTTAAAATGTACTCAGTGTACTTCCTAGAGTTATCCCTCCAAGCTACACATGCCTTAAATTCCTTTTGGGTTCCATTGCCTAGATACAAGGCCATGGAAATTTGAACACAGGGTACTTCACTCAATTTTAAATTTCCTAACTCATATTGCGGCCAAACCTGATTACATAACCTACTAAGTTTTTTCCATTTAATTCCTGTTGTCCAAATCTTTCCCAATCCCAGAGTATATGGCCCAGAGGGGTATTGGTTGGGATTAATGCAGCCTGACCCATTTTAGACAAGCTCCTGAGCTGTCCAAAACTCCACTCTTAAGTAAAATCCACCGTGCAATTTGGTGAAGATTTGTACTTATGACTTTAGATGCTGTCCCTTCCAGGGTAGTCTCCCAACCAGGTGTTAGTGCCCAAAAAGTTGTCACAAAGAAACAGCATAGAAGACATCCCCAATGGTGTTGATAATGAGTGGGAGTTGGTCTAGCTATAAGTTGGGAATAAAGGGTCAGCATTTATGGGGCTTCCCTGGTGGCGCAGTGGTTGGGAGTCCGCCTGCCGATGCAGGGGACACGGGTTCGTGCCCTGATCCGGGAAGATCCCACATGCCATGGAGCGGCTGGGCTCGTGGGCCATGGCCGCTGAGCCTGCGCATCCGGAGCCTGTGCTCCGCAGTGGGAGAGGCCACAACAGTGAGAGGCCCGCGTACGGCAAAAAAAAAAAAGGGTCAGCACTTGTAAGGGTCAGAGGGAGGGGAGTAAAAGCAATAAAAAGTACACCTTGGTGGTCACACAGGTTTTCTGGGGTTAATGGAAGAAAGAAAGAAATGGAGTAGGAACGAACAAGAATGCAAGAATGTAGGAGAAAAACCTC
This sequence comes from Delphinus delphis, assembly GCF_949987515.2. NCBI lineage: Eukaryota > Metazoa > Chordata > Mammalia > Artiodactyla > Delphinidae > Delphinus > Delphinus delphis. Next base: position 37,035,383 of record NC_082684.1, on the reverse strand, counting down.
AGAGTCAGGGAGATGAGTATAGAGATTAACAATTCTGTCCTGGATCTGCTGTTGCATGTGCACAAGCAACAGGATTGACCTTCCGGTCAAAAATGAGCAGACACTGGCAGAGCGTCCTCCCCAGTATACTGGCTCGCAGCATCACAAGGGCCTCTTTAGGACCAAAACCTAACTCTCAACATTCTTACCTTATCACCATCCCTTCGTGGTTGCCAGCTGAAACCATGCACCTCAGATTGGGCCTTGAACCCATGTGGCGGGACTCGAACCCAGCCAAAAACCTGACTGGGACTTGAACCCACGAGGCTGGGACTTGAACCTGGCCAAAACCAGGGTTCACACAAATCAGAATTAGGAAGAACCAGGGTTCTTCCAACTGAGATCACACACCTGGTTTTAGGACTTAATGAAGCTCAGGTTCTTGATGTCTCATCGCAGAAAGAATTCAGTGAGAGACAAAGTGATAGGTAAGAAGTGGATTTAGGGACTTCCCTGGTGGTGCAGTGGTTGAAGATCCACCTGCCAATGTAGGAGACACAGGTTCAATCCCTGGTCCGGGAAGATCCCATATGCCATGGAGCAACTAAGCCTGTGTGCCACAACTACTGAGCCTGCACTCTAGGGCCCGCGAGCCACAGCTACAGAGCCCATGTGCCACAACTACTGTAGCCCGCGTGCCTAGAGCCTGTGCTCCGCGACAAAGAGAAGCTACCGCAATGAGAAGCCTGCACACCGCAACAAAGAGTAGCCCCCTGCTCACCACAACTAGAGAAAGCCCTGGGCACAGCAACAAAGACCCAACGCAGCCAAAACATAATAAATAAATAAATAAATTTATTTTTTTAAAAAAAGAAGTAGATTTATTTAGAGAGAAACACACTCCACAGACAGAGTGTGGACCATCTCAGAAGGTGAGAAAGGCACCAGGGTAAGGGGTTGTCAGTTTTTATAGGGTTGGGTAATTTCATAGGCTAATGAGTGGCAGGAGTATTTCAGCTATTTTGGGAAGGGGCGGGGATTTCCAGGAATTGGGCCACCGCCCACTTTTTTTTTTTTTAAAAAGAAGATGTTGGGGGTAGGAGTTTATTAATTAATTTATTTTTGCTGTGTTGCATCTTCTTTTCTGTGCGAGGGCTTTCTCTAGTTGTGGCAAACGGGGGCCACTCTTCATCGCGGTGCGCGGGCCTCTCACTATCGCGGCCTCTCTTATTGCGGAGCACAGGCTCCAGACGCGCAGGCTCAGTAGTTGTGGCTCACGGGACAAGTTGCTCCGCGGCATGTGGGATCCTCCCAGACCAGGGCTCGAACCCGTGTCCCCTGCATTAGCAGGCAGATTCTCAACCACTGTGCCACCAGGGAAGCCCCACCGCCCACTTTTTGATCCTTATGGTCAGTCTTAGAACTGTCTTGGTGCCTGTGGGTGTGTCATTTAGCTTCCTGATGTGTTACAGCGAGTGTATACTGAGACTCAAGGTCTCGTGGAAGTTGACTTGTCTGCCATCTTGGACCCATTTGGTTCTAATCAGTTTATGTCATGTCCTCGGGCTATGTCATTCTTTCATGGGTAGTGCCCTGCCCCTTTCCCTCCTGTTTCACAGTGGTGGACACAACTTTTCCTTTGGGGGTGTGTGTGTGTATGTTTATATGTGTGTGTATGTACACACGTGTATATATGTATATGACTGGTTTTTTTTCCCCGAATCTTTGAAAGAAAGATGAAGATATTATGACACTTTACCCCTAAATAATAAAGCATGCGTCTCTTAAGAATAATGTTCCTCTACATCAGGGCAATAATATCACACCTAAGAAAATTAAAAGTAATTGTATAATATCATCTAATATCCAATTTATTTTTTATGTTTTATTTTTTTGTTTTGTTTTGTTTTTGGCCAAGCCATGTGGCTTGTGATATCTTAGTTCCCTGACCAGGGATTGAATTCTGGCCCTCGGCAGTGAAAGCACGGAGTCCTAACCACTGCACCACCAGGGAATTCCCTCCAATTTATTTTTAAATTTCCCCAATTGTCTCAAGATTCTTTTTATATCTTTTTGGTGTGTGTTTTGAATCAGGAGCCAATCAAGGTTCCTTTATTTCAGGCTGTTTAAAATTTTTGAAGAGCTAATCCCTTGGGACTGAATTTTTTGGTGACTAGTCCTGATGGCATTTCTTATAACATTTCATGTAGCAATGTTCCTGAAACCGAACAGATGCTTTAGGATGTCATCCTCCTCCCAAGAGAGCCATATCACTTTCATTAACATGGTCACAAACTGTGTGCTTTGTGCTCAAGGGAAATGAACCTATGGGCTTTTTGCTGTTTATGCAAGAGAAAAGTATCTGCTATTGTAGGGCTGTTAATAACCCTTTGTATTGTACTCAGTTGATAGCTGCCTTGCCTGTGGGAGCTCTCATGCAGAAAAGAGAAATTAACTAAAACAGAAGGGTCCCTTCCTTTGGGATGGAAAGGAAACATGGAAATTCAAGATAAAATGAAAGGCCAGGGAAAGCAGACATGCTTTAGCATCCCTATGTTGAAGCCAATCCCTCCTTCCTTCCTTCCTTCCTTCCTCCCTCCCTCCCTCCCTCCCTCCCTTCCTCCCTTCCTAATTCTGATTTGAGAGCTGTGTAGTGTTAGAGTTCTTCATGACTTAGGTAACTTTGTTTTTTAATAGTTACCCCCAGTTCTCCTATATTTAAAGTGAGAATTTCGATAAAATTTTAAAAAGGAATTTAACTATAGATCTTGCTTCATAGACATTATGCAATTGTTGTGACTGCTTCTCTTAATTCTGTCCCAAAGGCTAAATTTTTAATTCTCCTCATGTTTTGGAGGTCCCCAAGACCACTCCTAGGTTCACTGATTCACTACTAGTGTTACCTGAAAACTGGTTTGCCTCTTGGTGGGTGTTGAGCCAAAAGACACAACGGAGCCAAAGATCGGGAGAAGGAAGGATTTATTCCTTGCAGCAAGTAAGGAGAACACTGGGGCTCTTTCCCAAAGCAGTGTCTCTCCCAACAGCAAAATTGGGGAAGTTTTAAGCTAAGGGCACATGCATATTCATGATGGGGCTTGGGTGGTCAACAGAGTCCAAGCTTTAGCTGATTGAAGTCAGAAGTTCAGAAAAGGTCAACATCATCAGCCCTTAGGTTCCAGTACATCAGGCTACTCTTTACCATTGAAAGAGAACTGGGAGTCTTTATAACTAATATATTATCTTCGCTATTGTTATTTCTCTTGCCTGATTACAGTCAGCGTCTGCATTCTTTCTTCTCTTAAGATCATTGATTTCTAAGACCTATTAAAGGGCAAGCATTGTGGCCAGGCTTAGATCCCAGAATGGCTTAGGCCAAAATGGCCTCTCCTATGTCAAGAAAGCCATGACTGGTTTTCTTTCTCCGGGGACCCTCTACCTTATCTGCTTACACAAAGATTCAGAGAACTCAGCATATAGCTGTCCTCATGGTTATGATTTATTACAACAACAGGCTACGGAACAAAATCAGCCAAGGGAAAAGGCTCGTGGGCTGAAGTCTGCAGGAAACGAGGCACAAGCTTCCAGGAGTTCTCTCCCAGTGGAGTCACAGGGGACGTGTTTAATTTCTCCAGCATTGAACTGTGACCACACATGCAGAGCTACCAGGGAAGCTCATTAGAGACTGGGTGCTCATGGCTTTTACTGGGGCTGGTCACATAGGCACCCTATTTCTAGCGTAATTCCAGACTCCCAGAAGGAAGATAGCTGTTCACCATAAACCACGTTGTTTACACAGTTTAGGCTCAGTGAGCCTGTCTTATCAGTTCTGGGAATGGTGAGAGCCCTCCCGAGATCCAGGCTCCCAGACTCCAGCCAGGGTCTACCTTTCAAGTAGGCCTTTCTAAGGATAGTAGTCTCAGGCCTGCTGTGTTAACTCTTTTGTATACAACTAGCTTTCTTCCTTTCCTTCCACTATGCAAATCAGAACATTCAAAGAATGCTTACATCTTCCCAGTGACAAAATTACTACGATTTATATCACACTAGCAGACTGTGTGTGGAGAAGGAGAGGCAAAAAAGGATGTTATATTTTGGGGATGACTTTCATTTTCTTATCCTCAGATGACTAGTTTTAAATTTCTATATTAATCCATTACTATTTGTCAAAAAAAATACAGGCTCATTGCTAGTATTATTTTAAAAGTTGTACTCTAAAAATCATACTTTGTGCTCTGAAGTGATCTCTTTTTATTAAAAAATACACTAGTTCCTAGAGACAACCCACAGAATGGGAATATGACAAGGAACTTGTATCTATTGATAGAATATATAAGGACTTATTACAGTTCATTAGTAAGAAGACAACCCACTTTAAAAAATGAACAAAGACCTGAATAGACATTTCTCCGAAGAATATCTACAAATGGCCAATAAGCCTGTAAAAAGATGCTCAACATCATTAGTCATCAGGGAAAGGCAATCAAAACTATAGTGAGGGCTTCCCTGGTGGCTCAGTGGTTAAGAATCCACCTGCCAATGCAGGGGACACAGGTTCGAGCCGTGGTCTGGGAAAATCCCACATGCTACGGAGCAGCTAAACCCGTGTGCCACAACTACTGAGCCTGCACTCTGGAGCCCGCGAGCCACAACTACTGAGCCCACGTGCTGCAACTACTGAAGCCCGCATGCCTAGAGCCCGTGTTCCACAACAAGAGAAGCCACCACAGTGAGAAGCCCATGCACCATAATGAAGAGTAGCCCCCGCTCGCTGCAACTCGGGAGAAGCCCACACGCAGCAACGAAGACCCAATGCAGCCAAAAATAAAATAAATTTATTTAAAAAAAAACAACTAGTGAAATACTACTTGACACACACTAGGATGGCTATGATCAGAAACATAGATAATAATGTGTTGCTGAGGATGTGAAGAAATTGGAGCTCTCATATACTGCTGATGGGAATATAAAATGGTACAACTGCTCTGGAAAACAGTCTGGCAGTTCCTCAAATGATTAAACATAAAGTTATCATAATGATCCAGCGGTTCCACTCCTAGTGATGCCGAAAACTCGACCTCTGTGCACTGGGGCTGAATCGAATCTTGGAGATAGAGTTTCGGGTGAAGTAGAAAGAATAGCTTTACTGCTTTGGCAGGCAAAGGGGGAAACAGCACGCTCCTGCCCAGAAAAACTGTGTGTCCAAACCTGGTAGGCAAATATTTTTATTTCATGATCTTCCTGACATATGTTTCTCGTATTTTTTTTTTTTTTTTATCCCTTTCAACGTATAGACGAGGAAGGCACGACTGAAAAATGCAGTCTGTGTTTCATTTAGGCTGGTGCTTTGTATTAGTCCCACATCAGTGTCTGGCATGGAGAAAGCATCGTGAGGGGTCTGGGAGAACTTTCTTACTTCTTCTGAGTCGAATTCTCACAGTGACTTCAGTCTGTTTTTTGAAGTATTATAAATTCTTGGCCAGGTAATCCCTGAAACTCATGTTCAAAGGCAAATACCAAAGCATATCCTAAAACCAAATATAAATGAATTTTAGATGGACTGCCATTTTAGCTGACTCACATCACTGCTCCCCTCATCGTGATTTTTGGAAGCTTGTCAAAGGGACTGGAAGCTTGGGCTTCCCTGGTGGCGCAGTGGTTGAGAGTCCGCCTGCCGATGCAGGGGACAGGGGTTCGTGCCCCGGTCCGGGAAGATCCCACATGCCGCGGAGCGGCTGGGCCCGTGAGCCATGGCTGCTGAGCCTGCACGTCCGGAGCCTGTGCTCCGCAACAGGAGAGGCCACAGCAGTGAGAGGCCCGCGAACCACAAAAAAAAAAAAAAAAAAAAGGAACTGGAAGCTCTAACTCAGGTGTTTCAGAAACAAATAATGCATTTTTGATATTTCCCAGAGAGGACATTATTATATATCTTGAAATCTCAGCAAGGACTTGCCTCACCACAAAGCAGGGATGGCCGTGAAGGTGAAACCCTGTATCCCGTTGACCAGCCCCCTCCTGCACTGCCGTACCCTTTCCTTACAGAATCTGTGCTGTCTGACCACATCATGGTGTGATCTTCAGAGGAGACAGGTCATCTCATTCCTTTTGTGACCTGACTTTCCGAGATCCTTTGTTTTATGGGACTGTGGAGTCTGGTGTGTGACACAGGTCCAATGACCAGGTGTGCTATTTCTTTGGTGTTTCCATGATTGATGTTCTTGTAAATCCCTTTGGGGATTTTAATACTGTTCAATCTATATTTAAACCATTAAATCTGACAATAAGAAGTAGGACCCTTGGCAGAAATTAATTGCATATTTGAGAATGGCCGGTTAACGAACACCTAAACAACTTCATAGAGCAGGCAAGAACAGGTCTTTCAAGCAAAAGGGGTCCATCTTCACCTGCTCCCTGAGTAACTGGTGCCAGGGTGCCAAACTCCAGAATCGCCATTAGTTTGGATACCATGGATTAGTTTTCTGGAGAAGTCGGTTGTGATGCTAATGTGGTACAGGGCATTCTTTCCCTCTCTGTCCTTGTCCCAAGCCTGTCATCCTGCAGAACCCCTGAATGCAGTCTTGTTATGCTGTGAGGTACAAAGTCACACCAAGGAACTCTAGCTGGTAGGCATTTGTGGCAGTAGGAACATAAAGTGGATAAAGGTCTCATCTGTATTTGTTTTCTCTCTCCCATCTCCTGCATCCTTACCAGGCAAAAGTAGAAGAAAAGATCCAAGAGGTCTTCAGTTCTTACAAGTTCAACCACCTTGTACCAAGGTAAGCTGTGGTTAAGTGTTTGAGGGGATCCGGGAAATACCACCTCCCATGGGAGCCTTTCTTCTTTCCTCCTTGAGCTTGTCCAACCTCAGGGGGTGAGTCTGCTGTGCGGCTGGTGTTCCCTGACCTTGTGGCTCCCTGGAGGTGCTCCTGACCCCAGCTCCTACCACTATTAGAATACTGTCTAGAGGAGCTGCTCACTTGAACTGAGCCATCAGCTGTTACATGGGGATGCCCTCAGGGCCTGAACTCTGAGCTCTGAAGGTGGAGAGAGGAAGTTCATGATCTTGAAGCTTAGTTCTGACCTGCTGTGCTGATGTTCAGAACTCTCAAGCTTTTCATATAACACTTTGAAACAGATGTAGAGTCCAGGGGGATGGCAAAGGATGGATTCCTTTGATGTATATTATGACTTGACTGGGAAAATGTGAGAAGTTTGAGCTTCTCCCAGCCTGGCCTTTACTGGTGATTGTGCAGCAGATTCCCAAGGGCGACATTTCAAGTGAGAAATAAAATGCCTTTTGTTTTCCTTGGTGCTTAGTAAGTTGAAGCCTTCTGAGCTCTTTGATGTCAGAAATTCCAAAAGGAGGATTATAAGCAGAAACTTATTAATTTGAACCTTCATTTTCTCTTTTTTCCCCCAATTTTGTAATGTATCACACTAGAATTTCATAAGGTTATTTCATTTATTAGCATTTCTCTTCTAATCACAGATTGCTTCTCTGAAACTGTCCTGTGTTATCTTTCCTGATCAGTAGTCCAAATTGTGTTTGGTCATTGTTTTATCTTAATGTTATAGCACTTTTCCTTGACAGTCTCTGGACGTAGTCTAGTTGGGCCGCTGGCTGATTCTCTCTGGATGGGAAGCTGAAGGGTCTGAGGTCCAGCCTGACCTCCTTTATCATGTCTCCCAATTTCCTGAGGCCTCCTAACACACTAACTCCTGGCAAGTCAGTCTCTGGGTACTTCTGCTTACTGGACCATTACAAATATTTCTAGCCTGAGTTAACTTGGTGTCTTTTTTTGCCACCATTCCATTTTGCCCTTATTTCCATGAGAAGAAATTTAGTTAAAATATTCTGATTAGCCAAGGCAGAAAACAGTTGGAAAAATGGAAAGACAGGTGGAAGAGTTCTCTTCATCTTTCTTCCCTAGAGCAGAAAAGGAAAGCATCAACTAACCAGAGGAGTCTTCTTCCAAACTGCTAACCTAAATTTCTACTTTAACTCGTAGCCCAGACCTCAATCAATGAATTATTGCTTTTGTCGTGAGCCACAGTTGGAGCTTAGCAAACGACACCATTTGTGTAAACAGCTCGGGGAGAAAGAGCTCTCTGCCCAGTACAGGCTGTTTCCCCAGAGGTGGTAGGACTTGGTGATGGTGAGGGGCATGGTGGCTTCAGGAGGGGTTTGTGGTTAGAGTTGCATCACGATGACTCACCTGATTGTGCTCTGAGTCACTGTGCCCTGTCACCAGCTCTGTGGACACATATCCTCTGTATTTCCAAAGGGACCTTTGATCATTTGACATTCCTTTTTCACCCACCATCAGAATAGAGCCCTTGGACTTTCCTTTTATTCTTACTGAGATGGGACGGAGAATAGGAGGTTACAATCTGGGAAGAAGCTGTGTTTTGGGAGTGGTGGTAGAGGACAGTAAAGGAGTAAAATCCCCTGATTCATAGGTCTTAGGTCAGGTGTGGGTGGAAAACAAAAATGTTTCTGGTGGGTTTGTATCCTTTGTGGAAATAGAATATACCAGGGCTCTGGGTTTATGTCAGGAATCTGACATTTCCCATTTTGTCATTGTTGCCTATGAAAATGAGTGTTTTAAAGGATGCTAATTAGCATCTTATGTCGCGGCCTGCTAATTAATATTAGAGATATTACACACTGTGGCCAGATGGCTGAGAATGTAAATCAACTTATCAACATGAGGCTGGAGCCAAACATCTTCACCATAGAATGAACTTCTGGGGTTTAAGAATAAATATGAAAATTTATCAGCATTTTAAATTACTATCACAATTACAATATTTAATATTTTAGTAGTCAAATTTTAAAAGTCTAGTATTGTATTGCAGGAACGAAACTTCCTTGTTAGCTGAAGTGAATATTCAGCTAGAGCAATTAATCTAGGTGACATGGCTCGTCTGTGTTTCTGAGGTCATGCTGCTGATCCGATGTGGCAGAATCACACACACTCCCAGGATCACTGACCACGCCCAGGTCCGGGGATGCCAGCAATGGTGCTGAGCGAGGCATCCATCTATTCAGCCTTTCAGAGCCACTGCCAAATAGAAGATTGGGCTGAAGTTCAAGGCTGAAGCTGAATGTTGTTACATTCTACAGTTTATTCCTCATCCCAGAAATGATCTTCCTCACTCTCAGACTGTGAAACATGCATTCTCTCCTGGAGTGAGGGGGTCCCTCCCAAGGAGCTTTTGGACCATGCTTTGAACAGTTCTGTTTATCCGTATCCTGCTTTCCCATAAAAGTTAATTTTTCTTTCCCTGTGGTTAGTCATTCTCACAGTTTCACATGCTTATGAATTTCCCCTTTTCCATGTATTATATTAGCTTTAGTAAGACACCTGAAATGCATAAACCACACACACACACACACACACACTCACATGAAATTTTTAAATTGTCGGGGAGTTCCCTGGTGACCTAGTGGTTAGGATTCTGGGCTTTCGCTGCCGTAACCCAGGTTCAGTTCCTGGTCTGGGAACTGAGATCCCTCAAGCTGTGCAGCGTGGCCAAAAAACAAACAAACAAATTGTTTTTTTCTTGGGAAAAAGTAGCCTGGTGCTCCTTGTGAGGGGGAAATATTGATAATGCTAATAGAGCACTAAAGGTTAAGTGTTGGCAGTTGCTCTGAAGCCAGAATGCTCTGAGTTAAGCTCTCAAAGCAGTTTTCATACGGGCACCTGCTCAGCTTCCATGTTTTCTGCCATTTCGCTATGTGATGATACTTTAGCATTTTCCAAATCCTGAGCAGTTGAAAGATATGGTCCTTCACACTGTTGTTCTTTCCAAGGTTCATACAAGTAAGTTCATCTTCCCTCCCACCCTCTCTCAAGTGACTTACTGCTTATGTGCCAGAGGCTTACTTTTTGACTGGAGAAGCCCCTGGCTTTAGTGGGTTTAAAGCCCTCCCAGCAGCCAACAATGGACTGATTCCCTGATCTCTCATCTGTCACAAACAAAGGCATGAGTCTCAGGGATGGTCCACGTTTAGGGGGAGGGAGTGTGTTTGCTGTCATTCAGTTTGCTGTGTTCATTTAAAGTCATTCATTCCTTCACCCATTTGGCAACGGTATCTAGGGGCTCAGGCACTGCTGGGCTCTGGGAACAGGGTGAGCAAGGCTGACCCAGGTCCTGCTCCTGCTGGGCTCTCAGTCTCATGGGGAAGGTAGTTATTAAACCAGTGAATTCAAAGAACATAGTTACCAAGGGGGTGACTGTCTCTCTTTTTTTTTTAATATAAATTTCTTTTATTTATTTATTTTTGGCTGCGTTGGGTCTTCGTTGCTTCTCCCTAGTTGCCGCGAGCGGGGGCTACTCTTCGTTGCAGTGCACGGGCTTCTCACTGCGGTGACTTCTGTTGTGGAACACGGGCTCTAGGTGCGCGGGCTTCAGTAGTTGTGGCTCGCGGGCTCTAGAGCTCAGGCTCAGTAGTTGTGGCGCATGGGCTTAGTTGCTCTGCGGCATGTGGGATCTTCCCGGACCAGGGCTCAAACCCGTGTCCTCTGCATTGGCAGGCGGATTCTCAACCACTGCGCCACCAGGGAAGCCCGGAGGTAACTGTCTTAAGAAGGGAACGTGGCGCTCCGAGAGAGAGTAACAGGGAGGGTGTAAATTAGGTTGGATGTAAATTAGGGAAGGTGTCTCAGTCTATTTGGGCTGCTGTAGCAACTTCCTGTAGATTGGGTGACTTAACGTTTATTTCTCACAGTTCTGGAGCCTGGGAAGTCCAAGATCAAGGCACCAGCAGATCTGGTGTCTGGCGAGGACCCGTACCTCTGGTTCATAGATGGCATCTTCTCACTGTATTCTCACCTGGTGGAAGAAGCTCTCTGGGGTCTCTTTTATAAGAGCACTAATCCCTTCATGAGAACTCTACCCTGACCACCTAATCACCATGCAGAGAGGTCCCCACCTCCTAATACCATCACACTGGGGATTAGGATTTCAACATAAGAGTTTTGGAGGGATGTAGACATTAAGTCTGTAGCAGAGGCCTCTCAGAGAAAGTGACTCTTAGGCTGAGACCTGGGGGGTGAGTAGGAATTGGCCAGTTTAGGAGGTGGTGGGACTTTTCCAGGCAGAGGGAAAACATGAGCTACAGCTCTGAGACTGAAAAGAGCAGAGTGCACCCAAGGCAGTGTGACTGGAGCTTGGTGAGGGCATGGGACTGTACTGCACGGTACACAAGTATTTCTAAGATACTTCTCCAGCAGTGGAACCAGGCTGCCAGTATCCTAAATATATGCATTTATTTGGTCATTCCTGTGTGTCCCAATCTCCCACCCTCTCTCCGCAGCCACACAGATGCCCTCCTCAGCCAGTTGAGCACTGCAGCGTGCCCTGCAGCGTGCCCTGTGGCGTGCCCTGCGGCGTGCCCTGCCACCCCACTCCTGGCAGAGCCTGGCTTGTTCTGCTCCACCTGATTGAATGGCTTTGGGGCTGAATTATTCAGAAAGGAAAGGGAAAGAGCTCTAGCTTTTCTTTTCTAACGGCCTACACAGAAAAGAGTTTTAGATCTAGAGGTGACTTTAGAATAAAAGAATGGTAAGAGTATTAGTTTGCTAGGGCTGCTATAATCAAATACCACTGATGAGGTGGCTTAAACAACAGAAATTTGTTTTCTCACAGTTTGGGAGGCTGGAATTCCAAGATCAGGGTGCTGGCAGGGTTGGTTTCTCCTGAGGTCTCTCTCCTTAGCTTGCAGAGACCGCCTTCTCACTGTGTGTTCACATGGCCTTTTCTCTGTGTGGACTCCTCCCCAGTGTCACTTACTCTTTTTATAGGATCACCAGGTCCCATTTAACCTTAAATACCTCTTTAAAGGTCCTATCTTCAAATGCAGTCACACTGGGGGTTAGGGCTTCAACATATGAAATTTGGGGATGGGGGGGAGACACAATTTAGTCCATAACAGTAAGGCTCTTAGTACAGTCTCTGGCTGACCAAAAGAAACTGGATATATGTCCCTTCAATTTAAAAGAATCATAAACCTCAAAGAAGAAGTTAAAATTCAAGCAGCATTGTGGCCCTTGAAGCTCTAGATAAACAAAGAAACATTTCCCGAGATTTTAGAATAACATTTACATATTAGCATTTTTGTGTGTGTGCTTGTATGCATGTGTACGTGTGTTTATGATTAAGTTGATGAAAGTGAAAGGACAGTTTCCCTTGTGGAAAAAGCCACTGAAAGAAATTTCTCTTCCCCTGCTTGTGGCCAAAGTTGGTCTTCAGATGAAACCAGCTAAAGGAATTCATTAGTTCCCTCTTAGCAGGACTCGCAGGGCCTGGCTATCTGTGAGTGAGGTTCAGGGTGGGAGGAGAGCTATTGGGGAGCCCCCTTTGGGCTGCCTCAGGTCCCACCTCTAGGGACCAACTCAGAGCTGCAGAAAAGGTGCCTGAAGCTTCTTTCAGTTAGATGTTTCTGGTCAGGTGAGGCTTCAGATAGCTTCTCGTCAGTTCAGGATCCTGAGGAGTAGCAGAGTCTCTTCCTCCCTACACATAGAAAAGCCTTTGCCTCTGAGGTCTTTCATTTCCTAGGACGGACAAGCCCCTTGTCAAATGAGAGGAGTGAGAAGACAAGGGAAAGGGTTCGTTCTCCAGGGTTGGTTTTTCCTTTTCCCCACAATAAGGGGAAGGATTTGTTTGTGGCTTAATTCAGCTCTCTAGAAATACCAAGTCCTCCAGGGAAGTTTAACCCCTGGCTGACAGGTCTCCTGCAGTGTGGCATGTGTGACCACACGAGAGACTGATGGGAAGCACCCCTGAGCCAGAGTGGATGCCATCTGCGATCTAACCAACCCCTCCTTGTCCTCTCTGCTTGCTCGCATTTTAACTTTCCCTTTGAGGTTTGTCATTCTTTTAAATTGACAGGACACGTACCCAGGGAGAAGTCTCTTTGGGCTAGACAGAAACTGACGCTACCATTCCTCTATTCTTTCTCTCGTTCATTCAGACAGTAAACGTTGAGAGCCTGCTCTGTGCTGGGCCCAGGTGCTGAAGCTAGATGCGCGCTCCCTTCACGGGGTTATAGGGTATGCAGTAGGCAGGCAGACCCAACAGGGAATTCCAGTCAGTACCTGGTCCCTTTCCCCAGCATTACACTTAGGATCACAAAATTTTATTCGCAAGAAACCTTTAATGCTGTCTTGCCCGACATTTTAAATGAGGTGGAAAGTGTTCTCGTTATTGGAACAGAGTATTTTCCCTTCTCTCCTCTGTGGCCTAGCATCCCAGGGTATTTGGCCTATTCAAATTCCTCTGACTGTTTTTCAGACTGGAAAGAACTGACCTGTAGAAACCCCTCTGTGACCTGATCCTTTCGTAGTTAGAAGTCAGGGGTTCTGCCTCCAAATTCTGTGCTTGCCCTCACCTGGATTGGGTTTCTCAGCCTCCTCTCACTTCTTGAGTGGGTCCCTGCCTGCCCTGTTAACGGTCTCCTGCGCCCTCCTGGTTTTTCTCGTCCATCACACCTATGCTGGCCACACTCAGCCTGCCCAGCCGGGACCAGGCCGCGCGGTGTGCTCTCGTCAGCTGTCCGCTGATCTTATTCTGCTCCCTCACACCTCTACCTTTCTGCTCTTCCCGTCTTACGAGCCCTAACCACAGTACCCCTGTCGCTGCTTCTGCTAAAGGGTCCTAGCGAGATTGCCAAGAAAAAAAATCATACAACAGTGCCTTCTGAATGGCTTCATCAAAAGTTTATACTCCTCAGCTTCAGCTGGGCCTTCACGCCGGTTTATCATCCTTCATTCATCTTGTGTAGATTTCCTAACATATTCCCCATTATGGCCAACGCACACTCTCCCAGGTCTTGCCTCCTAATTCCTGAGAAAAATGAGGCCGTCCCACGTTTCCTTGGTTTCCCTCTTCCCCACTTGAGAGTCCTCTGTTTGTCGAATTTCACACTCTCCCATTGTTTCTGTTCTGAGAATGTAGACTCATTCATTATTTTCAGACTCACCTCTCCTCCTGATGCCCTCAGCTGAGTACACCTCCAGTGCTTAAAGCCCACCTGTCCCTGTGCTCACTGAGCCCTGACCCCTGGACCTCCTTGAAAGAGAAATTGAGTCTGGCCATCTCTTCTTTATGATCTGGAATCTGCTCTCCTCACTCCCTGACTCTCTTGAAGGTCACCAGCCACTTTGTAGTTTGTCCTCTTTTTCCTCACTGTTACTGCACTGTTTGCCGCTGTTAAAAACCTCCGTGAGGGCTTCCCTGGTGGCACAGTGGTTGGGAGTCCGCCTGCCGATGCAGTGGACACGGGCTCGTGCCCCGAAAAACAAAAAAAAAAACCTCCGTGAAATTCTCTCCTCCTGCTCTGCCTGTGAGGCGACACTGCCTTTGTCCTTCCTCTGCTTGTGTACTGCTCTTTACTTCTCTCCTCTGGCTCCTGGTCCTCCAAGCCCTTAAAGATGGGTCTTCCCTCAGTTCTGCCTTCAAACTTTTCTCTCTGCTCTGTCCTCTACTCCTGCAGCTTCACCTGTCACCTGCTTGCAGATAAATGATTCCCAGTTCGTCTGTGTCACCTGGATCCCTCTCCAGAGTCTCACATGTGTTTCCAGCGATGTGACTGACATCCGCACCTGAATACACTTCCAGTGCTTCAGAGTCCACCTGTCCACAGTCAGCTTGTCTTGGGCACCGTGCTAGGTGGAGCCCTCAGAACTCTAAGTTCTTCCCACCTGGTTGACTCTTAATAGCATCTTACCCTGTCTTCCCACCTCATCTCTCTCCCCACTTACTGCTTTCATCAGTACAGTTTGTAAACACATATTGAATACCTGCTGTGGTCAGATAATTTTTCTAAAGCACAGTTCTGGTCATTTTTTCTCAGCTGAAAACCCTCAGGGTTTTCCTTTGCTTATTTTTTTAAATTGAGGTATAACTGACATAACATTATATTCATTTCAGGTGTGCAACGCAATGATTCAATATTTGTATGTATTGCAAAATGGTCACCACAGTAAGTCCAGTTAACATTCAGCACCATATATAGTTATAAATTCTTTTTCTTGTGTTGAGAACTTTGGAGACCCACTCTCCTAGCTACTTTTAAATATGCAGTACAGTATTATTAACCATGTCACTGTGCTGTACATTACATTTTCATGACTTATTTATTTTATAACTAGAGGTTTGTACCTTTTGACCCCCTTCACCCATTTCACTGCCCTCCCCCTTCACTTCTCACGTCAGGCAACCACCAATCTGTTTTCTGTATCCACAAGCTCAGGGCTTTTGTTTGTTTTTTGTTTTTTTGGTGGAAGCCCTGGAGTGCCACATATGAGTGAGATTGTCCAGTATTTATCTTTTTCTATCTGACTTATTTCACGTAGCATAATGTCCTCAAATTCCATCCATGTTGTCGCAAATTCCCTTTGCGTATTAAGTTGAGTTAAATTCCTCAGCTGGCATCCCAGATCCCTGTAAAAAGGGCCTCTTGACCATTCCTCTTTCATTCCTAATAGCCAGGCCAAATCCCCGGCCTGCACTCCCTCTGCACACTTTATACCTGTCTGCATGGTGTAGTAGCCGTTAGCCACTTGTACCTGTTTAAACGTAAATTAATTAAAATTAAATAAAGTTTAAAATTCAGTTGCTCAGTCACACTAGCCACATTTCAAGTGCTCAGTATGCACATGTGGCTCGTGGATACCTATTGGACAGCACAGACAAAGACACTTCCATCATCACTGGAAGTTCTTTTGGACGGCCCTGGTCGGTTCCTTTTGTTTTTGTTCCTTCTTGTCTAAACTGTCCTCCCACCAACTCCTCACCTCCTCTGCCTGTTAAAATATTCTCCTTCTTCCAGGGCCCCTACCTCAAATTCCACCTGTTCACACAACCTTCCCTGATCGTTGTTTTCTGAATGAGATGCCCTCCCCCAAACCCTTTAGAGCTTCTAGTATTTTATCTGTTTTCCCTTTATGACACCTACCCAGTTTTCCTCATATTGTAACCGCTTATGTCCTTATCTCATTTCCAGTACTGAATTAGACTTTTTGAAGTGAAGACTACTTCTTCTCAGCACAGTACAGTGGGAGTTCAATAAACAATTGTTGAATTGAATACCTAGGAAAGAGACTGGTTCTTCTTTCATTTTATTTCTGGAATCAGCAAGCACAGTGAATGTCTTAAATTCTTTACTTTTTTCCTTCCTTCCGTAATCACACAGACCCCTTCTGTCAGACCCAGCGAGAAGTGCAGCCCCTGTCCTCTGCCTGCCTGTGCAGGTGGCCATGGCCAGCACAGTCCATCTTAGAGCCAGTGTTGCTGACATCAGGGCCGAGGAGAGCGACTGGCTGCAGAATACAGACATGATCCTCAGGCCAGGGCTGTGGGTCAGCACGTGGGAGGTGGAATTTCGGGGAGGGAATACTAGATGGATGAGTGAGGGGCAGGCAGGGTACAAACCACAGACTTCAGAGAAGTGACCCCAGAAGAAATGACCAGAACGACAGTGGCTAACCAAATCAGGGACGTGGCGAGGCTCACATTTAAATTGCCTACAGGATGGGGAGCCGCAAGGTATCTGTTCTCAGCTAGACCCTGGAGGAACTTTCTGGGTGGTTTGTTACCGCCTGGCTAAGTGTGCTCACAGTGGCATTTCTAGCCCAAAGCTACCGGCCACGAAGGAGAGTTTGTTTTTAACATTTTATTTATTTTTTGTCTGCACGAATTTTTTATTTATTAATTTTTTTTGCGGTACGCGGGCCTCTCACTGTTGTGGCCTCTCCCGTTGCAGAGCACAGGCTCCGGACGCGCAGGCTCAGCGGCCATGGCTCACGGGCCCAGCCGCTCCGCGGCATGTGGGATCTTCCCGGACCGGGACACGAACCCGTGTCCCCTGCATCGGCAGGCAGACTCTCAACCACTGCGCCACCAGGGAGGCCCTGCTTTTTAATTTTTTTAACATTTAATTAATTTATTTTTTGGCTGCGCCTGTGTTTGTTGCGGCACGCCGGATCTTCGTTGAGGCCTGCAGGATCTTTTGTTGCAGCGCACGGGCTCTTTGTTGGGGTCCAGAGGGCGTGGGCTCCACAGTTGGCAGCACGCAGGCTCTCTCTCATTGAGGCGCGCGAGCTCCGTAGTTGTGGCGCGCGTGCTTAGTTGCCCCGCGGCATGTGGGATCCTAGCTCCCGACCAGGGCTCGAACCCGTGTCCCCTGTATTGGAAGGCGGATTCTTTACCACTGCGCCACCAGGGAAGCCCCGCCCCAAACATTTGCCGGCGCCATTTCCAGACACGTTAGGGACGTTCGGAGGCTGGCCTCTTTTCTCTGGTTTAGCCGCCCCGGGGCGCTAAAGAAGTTGCTGTTTTCTGCTCATTGACTGTGGGGGGATGACCAGAAGGTGTGAGTGAGTGTGTGCGTGTGTTCTGTAGTGGGGGATGACCAGAAGGTGTGAGTGAGTGTGTGCGTGTGTTCTGTAGTGGGGGAAGCCGAGGCTGTTAGAGTAGGTTTACAAAGCTCTTTATCTTTCCAGGCTTATTTTGCAGAGGGAGAAGCACTTCCATTATCTGAAGAGAGGCCTCCGACAGCTGACAGATGCCTACGAGGTAAACACCTTGCCCAGGAGCTTTCTCTATCAAATTATCAGTCAGATCTTTCTCCTTTTTTACTGTTTGGATGTAAAAGACACTATGGGCTTGCCCTGTCATAGAGTCACTCACCGTCCCGTGTGGCTCTGGTGAGAACCGGGTCTGCAGCAGCTCTGCCCCACAGAGCCGGGACTCCTACTTCCGAAAGGACAGAACCCGATCTCTAGTCTCGTCCTCCCTTAGAGCTGGTGGAGACCCCAGATGGGGTGGGGCTTTCACCCCTATCGTGGCTGAGGGGGGTTCACATGGTGTTCTTCTAGACACCCCTTGACCGCTAAAAGGTGGTCTAGATACCTGTTCATCCCCACCCCTTGGCCCTGTAAGCTGTTCTAATTTCTCTACTGGCCAAAGGACCAGTATATAAGTCCCTGCGGTTTAACACTGTAAAAATGCCCAAACGTGGAGTGGATCTTAAATCAATATACCTTAGAGCCCTAGGGGTCCAGAGAGGGGCTCAGGGGAGGCCAGCGGAGGTGGAGGGGAGGGGTGTTGGGAATAGGGGTGGTAGCAGCCAGAGGGTGAATGTGAACCAGAGGCCGCCAGTTTCCCTGCCCCGCTTTACATAGAGCAGCTCTGCTTTGAATTTGCTTTTATTTGGGGGTTCTACATTTGATTATTTACAGCAGGAATTTGGGCCTATAGACCCAAGCAGGTAGCACAAACGAGAGACGTGGGCTTGGTTGGGGGACGGTGCGCGGGGTGGAACTGAGGCAAAGCAGAGGACCCACGCCTTTACTCTGTTCCTGCCAGTTGCCGCCAAGCCGCAGTGCAGACCCAGGGTTGCCAGATCTCTTCTTGTTTTTCCAAATGAAGCCAGAAATTCAGATTTCTCTGTGGATCTCTCAACACGTAAATGTTACAACCAATTCTAATTAAACAAATAAAACACTACAGGGAACAAGCAGGAAGCACCCCTGGGTTACGTTTGGCCTGTGGACTTTCAGTATTCAATCCTCAGTGATTAGGGTCCAGGCAACCCTGATACAATTAATGCGGTGACAGCTAACAATTCACTGAAGGGTGCGCTAAAAGCTTGCCGTTCATGGTCTCATTTAATCCTCACGGCTACTCCAGGGGGTAGGTAAGTCTTTATTTCTTCATAGATAAGGAAATAGGCATAGCAAGATTAAGTATTTGCTCAAAGGCACATAGCTAGTGAGAGGAGAAGCTGGCACTGGAACCGATAGCAGTGTCTTCTGTCACCACACCAGCTACCCCCAGGTGGGGAGCTAGCACATTTATGTGCACATTTATGAAGAGGGCAGTTTGGGACAATGGAAAGAGCACTGGACTGAGAGTCTAGAAACTGGCAGTCTTGTCTTATCTCTGACGTTTACTCTCTGTAATCTGGAAAAAGTTCATCTCTCTGGATCTCATATATACACTTTGGATTTGTAAAACTGGGGCAGTAATACTGCCTGCCCGCCTAGCCTTGAATGCTTGAATATTTATGGCTTGAGTTAGGATCAAGACCTGCTCACATGTCACCTTTGGAAACCTTTCCCAGCTCCCCAGGCAGAGGTAGTCAGTTTCTTTCACGTACCCATTATAGCGTTTATCCAGGTATATGTATGCATTAGTTTTGTTCTGCCTTGTTTCAGAAAGACACTTGTACTTACATGTCTTTCTAATTGCCCTCTTCCTCTACAGAAAACCGCACACATCCTAAACAAAGTATCTTAAAAGTAGGAACTGAATTTTACTCATTACTGTGCCCCCAGGGCTTGGCATGAGGAGATACTTACTGGATGAGTTACTCCAGGTAATCCCATCCTGAGGTTGTGTATCTTCTTGGGTCTGCACTGAGAAAATAGTAGCACTTAACTTTCTGGCATGTGAGAAGTCCTCTGCTCGGCTTCTTTGGATGTCTGTCAGGGAAGGACCCATTGGGTTCAGGTTAAACTCCTTTGTCCCATTGTCCTTTTCTCACATATGGTCATTTCAGCTCCTGGCTAAAGCCACCAGGCAAAGTGTCCTTCATTCACTGTTCAGAGGTTGTCCTCCTCCTCCTTGCCAGGCTGCCAGGAGGCAGACAGATGTCTCCCTTTTCACACTGAACAGTTGGAGACCCTGCTGCCTTTTCAGCAGGGTCTTGGAATGATTCTGAATAAGGGGTGTGTTTTTTGCCCTGTTCCTTTTGCAGTGTCTGGATGCCAGCCGCCCATGGCTCTGCTACTGGATCCTGCACAGCTTGGAACTCCTAGATGAGCCCATTCCCCAGATGGTGGCCACAGAGTGAGTCTGGCTTTGGGGAACCTGGGGTGTTCTCTGAAATTGTATTTTGACTTTGGGGTTCTTTTTGTTTTGTTTCTGTTTTATTTATTTTGAATGAAAAACACAGAGCACTACAAAGAAACCGTTGCCCTTCTCTTGACCTCCAGTAACTTCCTGAAACTCTTCCACTTCAGAAGCCCATTGTATGCTCATGGGTAGAATAAGACTTTGAACTCCCAAGATAAGGATTCTGTTTCTTCTGTGGCCTTTTCTTTTGGCTCTTGCTCTGGTCTTTGAGAAAAGTCTTCATCATCAACTCTGGAGAAATATGATTTTGCCAGAAAGTACAGTATGCAATTGAATAGCTTCTGTGGGGAAACACGTGGCAACCCAATGGATCAAAATGCCTTTGATTCCATAAACACCTCCATAGAAGTCCCTCCTCACCAATGCCTGGGAGGGACAGTATGGCTCTTGGTGGCAGTGGATGTGTTACCGTCTTGGTGTACAAATGTCATGACATCGTTTTCCTAAGCTTCTGATTTATGGTTAAAGATCTAAGCAACTAGGATTCTTCCCAAAGTGCTGGTGCACATGGTGTCCTCAGTGTGACTTCTCATCCTTAGACGCTCATAGTTTGTATTTTAAAGAAGAAACCGATCATCACTCTAGTCTGAGGGGTACCTGAGGTAGCAGAGAGCCGCCAGGAATTGGATCTAATGCTCCAGTTCTCACTGAGAGAGATCGCATCCCCTCAGCAGCACCTCGACCTCATCTCTCCTGCTGCTGCTCCGGAAGGAGAGTCAGAGGGAGGCCCCTGAGCCAGGTTCGTTTGCCCGCAGCACACAGGGGCAGCTGTGCCGGGATGCGTGGAGGCCAGCACATACCCCTCCCTGGCCGCAGTCCCCCTGCCTGGGTCACACTGTCAGGTCAGAAGAACAGAGCCACACATTGTCTCATTCATTCCGTCTTAACAATAACCTCTCATTCTTGCCTTCCTGGGCAGGGTGTCTTGTGATGAATGTGGATAGGGAAGATAATAAAGAATTAGGCCATTAACCCTTGTGATGTGTATGATGCTTTCAGAGGGAGAGGAAAAATATGCATTGTCTTCCACATCACAGAGCTGCTGCAAGCCTAGTTGCTTCTAGCTCTGGATGTAGAGTTGGACACAGTTTCTGCAGTAACAGGAATTTAATTGTCAAAATAAAGGCCTGTGTGTTTTTGAAATACCAGTTGGGGGTTGTGAATTGTTTGGGACGTTCCCCCCGTCCTCCACATACACAATCAGGATGCACGCTGGGGGAATGGGAATGGGAAAGTCGTATGTGACAGAAGACAAAAGACATGGGAGGATTTTGTGAGTGAAGTACAGATACCCCCTAAAGGAGCAGTGGTTTGGAGCAGGAAGGATGCCCCCTAGAGATGAACGTAAACCGGTCTGAAGTGGGAAGATGGTGATAAGGGGCTTCCTGACGTGGAAAAACTCGGGTCAGCATCGATTCTGAGTTTTGTCCAGGTTGTATACTTGGTATTTTATATGTAAGGCTTTTCTGAGGGAATAAGTGTCAGAGCAGCTTTTGTGGCAACATCAGATAGGAAGAGAGGACCCCCTTAGAGGGCTTTTCACACTGAACGATTGGAGACAACCTAAATATCAACAGTCAGGGATGCTATAAGTGTAAAGTTTAGGTAAAGTATCTATGTCATGATACATACAATGAAATACTATGCAGCCACGTAAAAATTTAAAAGTTAACAGGTGTTAAATAGACTTATTGTGGTGATCATTTCCCAGTATATACAGATATCAAATCATAATGTCAAATCATCTGAACCTAATATAATGTTACATGTCAATTATACCTCAATTAAAAATTTACATATATATATGTGTGTATATCTGTATATAAAAATGTATGTATACAGAAAGATATTTAAATGAGAAAAGATAAAGATTCATTTTTTATAGGTTAAAAATAAAGGTGGTTCTATGCATAGAAAAAAACAAGGATATATACACATATGGTAGTAGTTATTTGTGCAGATGGTGGGGTTGAAGGTGATTTTTTTTCTTTTCTTTTTTAAGCTGATTTGCATTTTCTAAAATTTCTACAATGAAACTATTGTTTTGTAATTAAAAGAATGTTTTAAAACTAAAAAGCTGATTTGGAGGAGAGGAGAGGAAGATGGCGGAAGAGTAAGACGTGGAGATCACCTTCCTCCCCACAGATACACCAGAAATACATCTACACGTGGAACAACTCCTACAGAACACCTACTGAACGCTGGCAGAAGACCTCAGACCTCCCAAAAGGCAAGAAAGTCCCCACGTACCTGGGTAGGGCAAAAGAAAAAAGAATAAACAGAGACAAAAGGATAGGGATGGGACCGGCACCAGTGGGAGGGAGCTGTGAAGGAGGAAAGGTTTCCACACACTAGGAAGTCCCTTCACGGGCGGAGACTGCGGGTGGCAGAGGGGGAAAGCTTCGGAGCCGCGGAGAAGAGCACAGCAACAGGGGTGCGGAGGGCAAAGCGGAGAGATTCCCGCACAGAGGATTGGTGCCGACCGGCACTCACCAGCCCGAGAGGCTTGTCTGCTCACCCGCCGGGATGGGCATGGGCTGGGAGCTGAGGCTCGGGCTTCGGTGCTTAGATCCCAGGGAGAGGACTGGGGTTAGCAGCGTGAACACAGCCTGCAGGGGGTTAGTGCACCATGGGCTAGCCGGGAGGGAGTCTGGGGAAAAGTCTGGACCTGCCGAAGAGGCAAGAGACTTTTTCTTCCCTCTTTGTTTCCTGGTGCACGAGGAGGGGGATTAACAGCGCTGCTTGAAGGAGCTCCAGAGATGGGCGCGAGCCACGGGTAAAAGCGTGGACCCCAGAGACAGGCATGAGACGCTAAGGCTGCTGCTGCCACCACCAAGAAGCCTGTGTGCAAGCACAGGTCACTCTCCACATCCCCTTCCGGAGAGCCTGTGCAGCCTGCCACTGCCAGGGTCCCGGGATCCAGGGACAACTTCCCCAGGAGAACGCAAGGCACGCCTCAGGCTGGTGCAACGTCACGCCGGCCTCTGCCGCCGCAGGCTCACCCCGCACCCCGTACCCCTCCCTCCCCCCGGCCTGAGTGAGCCAGAGCCCCCGAATCAGCGGCTCCTTTAACCCCGTCCTGTCTGAGTGGAGAACAGACGCCCTCCGGCGACCTACATGCAGAGGCGGGGCCAAATCCAAAGCTGAGCCCCGGGAGCTGTGCGAACAAGGAAGAGAAAGGGAAATCTCTCCCAGCAGCCTCAGAAGCAGCGGATTAAAGCTCCACAATCAGCTTGATGTACCCTGCATCTGTGGAATACCTGAATAGACAACGAATCACCTCAAATTGAGGAGGTGGACTTTGAGAACAAGATTTGTTATTTTTTCCCCTTTTCTTTTTGTGAGTGTGTATGTGTATGCTTCTGTGTGAGATTTTCTCTGTATAGCTTTGCTTCCACCATTTGTCCTAGGGTTCTATCCGTCCGTTTTTTTTTCTTTAAAAAATTTTTTTTCTTAATATTTTTTATTTTAATAACTTTATTTTATTTAATCTTACTTTATTTTATTATATTTTATCTTCTTTCTTTCTTTCCTTCCTTCTCTCCTCCCTCCCTCCCTCCCTCCCTCCTTTCTTTCTTTCTTTCTTTCTTTCTTTCTTTCTTTCTTTCTTTCTTTCTTTCTTCCTTCCTTCCTTCCTTCCTTCCTTCCTTCCTTCCTTCCTTCCTTCCTTCCCTTCTTTCTTTTCTTTCTTTCTTCTTTTTCTCCCTTTTATTCTGAGCCGTGTGGATGAAAGGCTCTTGGTGCTGCAGCCAGGAGTCAGTGCTATGCCTCTGAGGTGGGAGAGCCAACTTCAGGACACTGGTCCACAAGAGACCTCCCAGCTCCACATAATATCAAATGGCGAAAATCTCCCAGAGATCTCCATCTCAATACGAAAACCCAGCTTCACTCAACGACCAGCAAGCTAGAGTGCTGGACACCCTATGCCAAACAACTAGCAAGACAGGGACACAACCCCACCCATTAGCAGAGAGGCTGCCTAAAATCATAATAAGTCCACAGACACCCCAAAACACACCACCAGACGTGGACCAGCCCACCAGAAAGACAAGATCCAGCCTCATCCACCAGAACACAGGCACTAGTCCCCTCCACCAGGAAGCCTACACAACCCACTGAACCAACCTTACCCACTGGGGACAGACACCAGAAACAACGGGAACTACGAACCTGCAGCCAGCAAAAAGGAGACCCCAAACACGGTAAGATAAGCAAAATGAGAAGACAGAAAAACATACAGCAGATGAAGGAGCAAGATAAAAACCCACCAGACCTAACAAATGAAGAGGAAATAGGCAGTCTACCTGAAAAAGAATTCAGAATAATGATAGTAAAGATGATCCAAAATCTTGGAAATAGTATAGACAAAATGCAAGAAACATTTAACAAGGACCTAGAAGAACTAAAGATGAAACAAACAATGACGAGCAACACAATAAATGAAATTAAAAATACTCTAGATGGGATCAATAGCAGAATAACTGAGGCAGAAGAACAGATAAGTGACCTGGAAGATAAAATAGTGGAAATAACTACTGCAGAGCAGAATAAAGAAAAAAGAATGAAAAGAACCAAGGACAGTCTCAGAGAACTCTGGGACAACATTAAACGTGCCAACATTCGAATTATAGGGGTTCCAGAAGAAGAGAAAAAGAAAGGGACTGAGAAAATATTTGAAGAGATTATAGTTGAAAACTTCCCTAATATGGAAAAGGAAATAGTTAATCAAGTCCAGGAAGCATAGAGAGTCCCATACAGGATAAATCCAAGGAGATATATGCCAAGACACATATTAATCAAACTGTCAAAAATTAAATACAAAGAAAACATATTAAAAGAAGCAAGGAAAAAAAAAAAAGCAAGGGAAAAACAACAAATAACACACAAGGGAATCCCCATAAGGTTAACAGCTGATCTTTCAGCAGAAACTCTGCAAGCCACAAGGGACTGGCAGGACAGATTTAAAGTGATGAAGGAGAAAAACCGGCAACCAAGATTACTCTACCCAGCAAGGATCTCATTCAGATTTGATGGAGAAATTAAAACCTTTACAGACAAGCAAAAGCTAAGAGAGTTCAGCACCACCAAACCAGCTTTACAACAAATGCTAAAGGAACTTCTCTAGGCAAGAAACACAAGAGAAGGAAAGGACCTACAATAACAAGCCCAAAACAACTAAGAAAATGGGAATAGGAACATACATATCGATAATTACCTTAAATGTAAATGGACTAAATGCTCCCACCAAAAGACACAGATTGGCTGAATGGATACAAAAACAAGACCCATATATATGCTGTCTACAAGAGACCCACTTCAGACCTAGACACATACAGACTGAAAGTAAGGGGATGGAAAAAGATATTCCATGCAAATGGAAACCAGAAGAAAGCTGGAGTAGAAATTCTCATATCAGACAAAATAGACTTTAAAATAAAGACCAGTAGAAGAATCAAAGAATCAAAGAATCATAATGATCAAGGGATCAATCCAAGAAGAAGATATAACAATTGTAAATATTTATGCACCCAACATAGGAGCACGTCAATACATAAGGCAAATACTAACAGCCATGAAAGGGGAAATCGACAGTAACACATTCATAGTAGGGGACTTTAACACCCCACTTTCACCAATGGACAGATCATCCAAAATGAAAATAAATAAGGAAACACAAGCTTTAAATGATACATTAAACAAGATGGACTTAATTGATATTTATAGGACATTCCATCCAAAAACAACAGAATACACATTTTTCTCAAATGCTCATGGAATATTCTCCAGGATAGATCATATCTTGGGTCACAAATCAAGCCTTGGTAAATTTAAGAAAATTGAAATTGTATCAAGTATCTTTTCCGACCACAACGCTATGAGACTAGATATCAATTACAGGAAAAGATCTGTAAAAAATACAAACACATGGAGGCTAAACAATACACTACTTAATAACGAAGTGATCACTGAAGAAATCAAAGAGGAAATAAAAAAATACCTAGAAACAAATGACAATGGAGACACGACAACCCAAAACCTATGGGATGCAGCAAAAGCAGTTCTAAGAGGGAAGTTTATAGCAATTCAATCCTACCTTAAGAAACAGGAAACATCTCGAATAAACAACCTAACCTTGCACCTAAAGCAATGAGAGAAAGAAGAACAAAAAACCCCCAAAGTTAGCAGAAGGAAATAAATCATAAAAATCGGATCAGAAATAAATGAAAAAGAAATGAAGGAAATGATAGCAAAGATCAATAAAACTAAAAGCTGGTTCTTTGAGAAGATAAACAAAATTGAAAAAGTATTAGCCAGACTCATCAAGAAAAAAAGGGAGAAGACTCAAATCAATAGAATTAGAAATGAAAAAGGAGAAGTAACAACTGACACTGCAGAAATACAGAAGATCATGAGAGATTACTACAAGCAACTCTATGCCAATAAAATGGACAACCTGGAAGAAATGGACAAATTCTTAGAAATGCACAACCTGCCAAGACTGAATCAGGAAGAAATAGAAAATATGAACAGACTAATCACAAGCACTGAAATTGAAACTGTGATTAAAAATCTTCCAACAAACAAAAGCCCAGGACCAGATGGCTTCACAGGCGAGTTCTATTAAACATTTAGAGAAGAGCTAACACCTATCCTTCTCAAACTCTTCCAAAATATAGTAGAGGGAGGAACACTCCCAAACTCATTGTATGAGGCCACCATCACCCTGATACCAAAACCAGACAAGGATGTCACAAAGAAAGAAAACTACAGGCCAATATCACTGATGAACATAGATGCAAAAATCCTCAACAAAATACTAGCATACAGAATCCAACAGCACATAAAAGGATCATACACCATGATCAAGTGGGGTTTATTCCAGGAATGCAAGGATTCTTCAGTATCAATCAACGTGATACACCATATTAACAAATTGAAGGAGAAAAACCATATGATCATCTCAATAGATGCAGAGAAAGCTTTCGACAAAATTCAACACCCATTTATGATAAAAACCCTCCAAAAAGTAGGCATACAGGGAGCTTTCCTCAACATAATAAAGGCCATATATGACAAACCCACAGCCAACATCATCCTCAATGGTGAAAAAGTGAAAGCATTTCCACTAAGATCAGGAACAAGACAAGGTTGCCCACTCTCACCACTCTTATTCATCATACTTTTGGAAGTTTTAGCCACAGCAATCAGAGAAGAAAAGGAAATAAAAGGAATCCAAATCGGAAAAGAAGAAGTAAAGCTGTCACTGTTTGCAGATGACATGATACTATACATAGAGAATCCTAAAGATGCTACCAGAAAACTACTAAAGCTAATCAATGAATTTGGTAAAGTAGCAGGATACAAAATTAATGCACAGAAATCTCTTGCATTCCTATACACAAATAATGAAAAATGAAAGTGAAATCAAGAAAACACTCCCATTTACCATTGCAACAAAAGAATGAAATATCTAGGAATAAACCTACCTAAGGAGACAAAAGACCTGTATGCAGAAAATTATAAGACACTGATGAAAGAAATTAAAGATGTTACAAATAGATGGAGAGATATACCATGTCCTTGGATTGGAAGAATCAAAATTGTGAAAACGACTCTACTACCCAAAGCAATCTACAGATTCAATGCAATCCCCTATCAAACTACCACTGGCATTTTTCACAAAACTAGAACAAAAATTTCACAATTTGTATGGAAACACAAAAGACCTCGAATAGCCAAAGCAATCTTGAGAACGAAAAACGGAGCTGGAGGAATCAGGCTCCCTGACTTCAGACTGTACTACAAAGCTACAGTAATCAGGACAGTATGGTACTGGCACAAAAACAGAAAGATCAATAGAACAGGATAGAAAGCCCAGAGATAAACCCACGCACATATGGTCACCTTATCTTTGATAAAGGAGGCAGGAATGTACGGTGGAGAAAGGACAGCCTCTTCAATAAGTGGTGCTGGGGAAACTGGACAGGTACATGTAAAAGTATGAGATTAGATCACTCCCTAGCACCATACGCAAAAATAAGCTCAAAATGGATGAAAGACCTAAATGTAAGGCCAGAAACTATCAAACTCTTATAGGAAAACATAGGCAGAACACTCTATGACATAAATCACAGCAAGATCCTTTTTGACCCACCTCCTAGAGAAATGGAAATAAAACCAAAAATAAACAAATGGGACCTAATGAAGCTTCAAAGCTTTTGCACAGTAAATGACCAAAAGACAACCCTCAGAATGGGAGAAAATATTTGCAAATGAAACAACTGACAAAGGATTAATCTCCAAAATTTATAAGCAGCTCATGCAGCTCAATAACAAAAAAACAAACAACCCAATCCAAAAATGGGCAGAAGACCTAAACAGACGTTTCTCCAAAGAAGGTATACAGACTGCCAACAAACACATGAAAGAATGCTCAACATCATTAATCATTAGAGAAATGCAAATCAAAACTACAATGAGGTATCATCTCACACCAGTCAGAATGGCCATCATCCAAAAATCTAGAAACAATAAATGCTGGAGAGGGTGTGGAGAAAAGGGAACACTCTTGCACTGCTGGTGGGAATGTGAATTGGTACAGCCGCTATAGAGAACAGTATGGAGGTTCGTTAAAAAACTACAAATAGAACTACCATATGACCCAGCAGTCCCACTACTGGGCATATACTCTGAGAAAACCATAATTCAAAGAGAGTCATGTACCACAATGTTCATTGCAGCTCTATTTACAATAGCCCGGAGATGGAAACAACCTAAGTGTCCATCATCAGATGAATGGATAAAGAAGATGTGGCACATATATACAATGGAATATTACTCAGCTATAAAAAGAAATGAAATTGAGCTATTTTTAATGAGGTGGATGGACTTAAAGTCTGTCATACAGAGTGAAGTAAGTCAGAAAGAGAAAGACAAATACCGTATGCTAACACATATATATGGAATTTAAGAAAAAACAATGTCATGAAGAACCTAGGGGTAAGACAGGAATAAAGACACAAACCTACTAGAGAATGGACTTGAGGATATAGGGAGGGGGAAGGGTAAGCTGTGACAAAGCGAGAGAGTGGCATGAACATATATACACTACCAAAGGTAAAATAGATAGCTAGTGGGAAGCAACCACATAGCACAGGGAGATCAGCTCGGTGCTTTGTGACCACCTAGAGCGGTGGGATAGGGAGGGTGGGATGGAGGGAGACACAAGAGGGAAGAGATATGGGAACATATGTATATGTATAACGGATTCACTTTGTTATAAAGCAGAAACTAACACACCGTTGTAAAGCAATTACACTTCAATAAAGATGTTAAAAAAAAGAAAAGCTGATTTGTCCTGATTGCAAGAACCACTTGATAGTTAATGACCAAAATTTTCTGTTTCACAGCCAACTTAAAAGCTTTACCTATGGTTCTTCTGAGCATTGATTTAACAGACCTTTAAAGAATTACTTTGACTTTCCAATAATGTACTTTGTTCTGTGCCTAGCAGGTAGTTAATTCTAGGTGCAGATAATATTTGTAATGAACAGAGCCTAGTAGCTCTGGCTTATAAGAGAATAAACTATTTTTAGTAAGAAAGAGAAATCTTAATGACTTCTATAAAAATATGGAGATTTTTTTTTAAAAAAGACTACCTGATTTTGGATGTTGCCTTTTTATTTATTTTGCACAGGGAAAAGAAATGCTTTGAAAATGTGTTTAGGTTTTTTTTGTTTCCCTCGTCTTTATACAAATATTAAGGTGACCTAGAGGTTGAGTTTAGCTCTAGAGTTTAGTTATTTTTCTGCTGTCCTCTCTTCCCCCTCCCCAGCCTAGTGTGCAACACACTCACACACACACACACACACGTACGCAAGTTTCTCTCTCTTTCCTATTTTGTTCACTGTTGTACTTCTGTTTGTTCTGGGAACAATATGACAAGCTGAGTTCCCTCTAGTGGACAAAACCACTTTTGTCAGCTACTGTGACTGCTGACCAAAGCCAGCAAGGCCAGGCTTTTACTGCTGGTATCAGACCTTTCAAGAATAATATATTCATAGGTAGGAATTTAGTGTGACTCTCTTAAGAGATTGTATCCACAAATTTATGCATGTGTTTACCTAAAATAAATTAATATTTTGGAACCATACTAAGTGCATTTGCTTTGTTAATGATTTTGGAACTAAAGGAAGCATCTTTTAATGAGAATCCCATGCGTTGTTATTGAATGCTATAATGAAAACCACAGGGAAACTACTGTACTGTTAGGTCTTTTAGCTTTTGTAAGATCTGAAAAGTATCTTTAACTTAAAAATTATTTTAGGACTTTTCCGCTTGTAAAGTTTTTCTAAAGATTAAATTTAAATTTTCATGTGTCAGTGTTTTATTATTTCCCTTTTGAAAGGTTATTAGTTGCTTGTCCCCTGGCTAGCTCCTGAAATATCTTTCCTTTTAAATTTAATTTGTTTCCTTATCTTTCAGGGAAGATACCTTTCATGGTCATTTGTCTTCTGGGCATTTTTTGGCCAGGTGCTGCTGGCATCTAGTAGGTGGAGGTTGGGGAAGCTGCTAAACATCCTCCACAGGACAGTCCCCACAACCAAGAATTATCCAGTCCAGAATGTCAGTAGTGCCACGGTGGAGAACCCCTGCTCTAAAATAACCAACTTTAGATTGACCACACTTCCAAAACAGCAGCACACCAGGCATCGCCTCTTGATGAAATCAGAGAACCTGTCGTCCTCCCCAGGGCGACACTGGCCTCCTGGAATCAACCGGAGAGCCTGCTTGTCTTTCCCCTGTTCAATGCTCTCCTCTGCCAGGGACGGAGTTTTCCTCTCCCTTCTGTCAGCTGAAGCTGTCTTACAGTATGAAAATCGGAAGACTTAACATAGATGTTTTAGCCTGATGTCAAGTCATCCATCCTGCCTTTGCATCTGCTCCTAAGTTATCTGTTCAAGAATGACTGTGCCTATTTCCAAAGCTATCATCTTTCTAACTTATTCTAGGCCTTAAGTCTATCTGTGGTAACCTGTCTGGTGCTGAAGGTTTTCTTAAATCTAACCTAAATTATTCTTGCTGCAGATTAGCTTCAATTTTTTTGTTTGTTTGTTTTGTTTTTTTACGGTACGCGGGCCTCTCACTGCTGTGGCCTCTCCCGTTGCGGAGCACAGGCTCCGGACACGCAGGCTCAGCGGCCATGGCTCACGGGCCCAGCCGCTCCGCGGCATGTGGGATCTTCCCGGACCAGGGCACGAACCCATGTACCCTGCATCGGCAGGCGGACTCTCAACCACTGCGCTACCAGGGAAGCCCCAATTTTTGTTTCTTTACTAGAAAGTTTGCATAATTACCCTTTGTATACTTGAGGTATTTTGCTGAGTAGCTTCCACACTGTGGTTTTCTCTAATGGTAAGCCTTTTAATCACTTTTATACTTAGCCATTTTTACAACTCTATTCTGAAATTCCTTTGAGTTGGAAAATGGAGGCTTGAGCCAGATATAGTTTTGACCAATACTGTGTATATGATGCTTTGAAAAAGCATTTTCTGTATTGTTTACAAGTCATGGGCCCTAACCTCTGGTCCTTTTTCTGCTGTGTTCCTAGTTATTTCTTATATTTATATGCTTTATATGCTTTATCCCCTACTCCTGCCATCTCTGAGTATATTACTTGCTTCTTACACCTGTTTCACTTGTTTTATTCTTATTGGCTTCTGATTTGTTTTATATTATTCTGGACTTTCACTCCTTGGAGGGTTTCCCTGCTCGTTATGTATTATTTGCTTATATACTATGCGTGCTTTTGAGTCCTCCATCCACACGGGTGACAGTGATGTCCAGAATAACCACCGTAAGGCAGTCCTCAACCATCCCCTAAAAGTCCAAGTAAATCATCGATAATCTTGCTTTGAACTTAATCCTCTTACAGGTTTTACATACTTTTCAATAGCTGGATGATAAAGCAGTGGTGTCCAATAGAACTTAACAAGGTCATGGAAATAGTCTATGTTTTATTGCAGCCCCTAGCCACATGTAGCTGTTGAGCAGTTGCAATGTGGCTTGTGTGACTGAGGAGCTTAATTTTAAATTTAATTAATTTAAATTGAAATTTCAAAAAGCCTCATGTGGCTAGTGGCTACCTATTGGACAGTGCAGATGTATCACATTGCTACCCAAAATGTGGTCCTCAGACCAGCAGCATTGCCATCACCTGGGAGCTTGCTAGAAATGCAGAATCTCGGGTCCCTTTAGTTCTACTGAATTAGGTCTGCAGTTTGACAAGATCCTCAGGTGACTTCCACGGCACACTCGAGTTTGAGAAGCACTGATACTTGGCTGTACATTGGAGTCACATGGGGAATTTTTAAAACTATTGCCACTTGGGCCCACCCTCAGCGACTCTGATTTAATTGGTATTAGGTGTGGCCTGGGCTTGGGTTTTTTTTTTTTTTTTTTTAAAAACATCCCCCAAAGTGATTCTAATTATACAGCAAAGACTTGTGGTATTCAAACTTCGTGTGTATCCACATCACCTGGGAATTTGGTAAAATACAGAGGCCCAGCTCTTTCCTGCTTCAGCAGGTCTGGGTCTGGGTCCTTTATTAGCCCTCCAGTGATTCTGATCTCCACATTTGGGGTTTTTAAATTCCTGATCTGGAAGATAGTTTCCCACTTTGTTGGAAGTTGTCATGTAAGCGAGAATGCAATGCCTTGCTGACTTGAAAGAAAATTGATCTACTAGATCTTTCAGTCATATGACTAAATGAGTGATTTATGAATACTTGTTTTCCACAAAGTGTGCCACTCTTGGTGTTTGCTCAGTGTTTCCCGCGTGTGATTTTTAAAATTAGTTGGTGAATTTCTGGTCTCTAAGACAAGTTTTTCTTCCCCTTTGGACCGTTAGAAGTATCATTCACATTTTGCTTTTCAGAATTGCTAGGAGTTCTGCTCACGACAGCTGGTAGCTTCACTGTCAGTTTGCCAGTTCCTTAAGGTACAATTTGGAAAGACTCTGGATCAGAATGTTCTATAGTACAGAAGCGTCTCAGACTCAAGAAGAGCCCAACCCCTGTTCCCCACATAGCCCTCAGTTGGTCAGATGCAGCCTGTCAGCTGGGGGCAGTTGGTGTGGAGGGGTGATTTAATGGTGTCTCTGGTACATTCAGATCTCGGCCCATTCCAGACTTTAGGCTACAGGGTCAGGAGTATTGCATTTGCCGTAAGTCTGTCATGGGAGCTGGGGAAGGGAATGGATAACTAGATGACTCTTTTCCTTTTTCTTTTTTAAAATGTGCTGTTAAGTTTTATGTCAGCCAAAAAACTTTATTTTTGTGATCAGGAAACTTTTTGTATGCTAACGCAGCCAACTTTTGTTAGACCAGGAGTTTATTAGCTATTTGTTTCTGGGAAATAGGATAAGAATTGATGAGGGTTTGGGAAACATGTTAGTAAAAAACTCATTTTTCTCTGCAAAAATTAATTGCTATTAAAAACATGTCACAGAACTGTCTTCCTTCTCTGATTATCAACTTCAGTTTCAATCCTTGTGTTTCCTACAGTAAAATTGTGGGTGGAACGTGAAGTGAGTGTGGATTGCTTTTAACCTGTGATGACTTCAGGGCTTTACTAGGAAGTCAGCAGCTTTTCTATGGCTGTCCCTGCCCAGATAATGGCAGGTCTGAAATCAAAAGTCATCAAATATGACGTGGGAAAGGCGCAATCAACTTGTGTCTTAGTGGAGATTAAGTAGACTCTGTGCGACCTCTCTGGCAGCAGTAGATAAGAAAAAATGAGATGAAAGAGCCCAGGAAAAGAAGGCTGTCTGAGCACTAGAAGGACACAGATTTGCAGCTGGTTCTCTTAACTGAGGACTTGTCCTACTAGGAAGCTGTGATCCTGCTACGTTGTGCGGAAACAGCTCGAGGACCAGGACTCTCCGGGGGCACCCCTTTCCGATGAACTTTAGAGGGCCTTAGACAAAGAGGGGCTCTCTTGGTTTCACTTAAAGCAAGAAGATAACTTCTGGGCAGACTGATGCCATGCTTGGAAGCAAGGGCTTGGAGGCCAACCCTCAATAAACAGTTTCCCTCAGTGAAGGAGCTGGAGCCTCTGTGAGACACTCTCCCAAAGCCTCCAGCCTGGGATGCATTCCTGTGATAGGAGTCAGCAGTGCTTAAGTTTGCCACAGTGAGCTGAGCAAGCAGAAGCTCACCTCTTTCTTATTCTCCTAACCGTGGAGGCAGGCTCCATTGGAAGCTTGTTTCTTGTCGGTGAGCGGAGTAAAAATCAGTAGCCCACTGGGGCTTACATGGCAATGGGAGTGAGAAGGCATCTCTTTAAATATTCCTGGTAGGCCTAGGTGATGGCTCTAGACCAGCAGTTGAGTATCACCATGATTTAGGCAAAATCCGAAGCCTGGGAGGTACCCTAGAGGCAAGGAGAACGGGCTGGTGCCATAGATCCAGGGTGGCAAATTGAGAGAAAAGTATGGGAAAGATTGGGTCAAGAAGCATGAGACTTACTCCCAGTTCTAAGAACTGCCCGGCCTTATGTTCCTTGCTTCACGACTAGGCAAATGCTTAAAGACAAAACTCAGAAAGGAGGGCACACAAAGCTGATGATAGCAGAGAATCAGGCTATCATTAGAGAATTAGGCCCTTTACAGGTGTTGACTGTATCCAGTATATATTCACTAGGTGGGGAGGGGAGGTTTCTTCCCTTTTGAGGAAGGCGGAGGCTTGGAAAGGCATGGACTGGTGGAATTTGGTGTTTTGAAATGAATGCTGTCTGACCTTGTCTTTCCCTTTGGCTGTGTACCTAGCGTGTGTCAGTTCCTGGAGCTGTGTCAAAGCCCAGAAGGTGGCTTTGGAGGGGGCCCTGGCCAGTACCCACACCTTGCGCCCACGTACGCAGCAGTCAACGCGCTGTGCATCATTGGCACCGAAGAGGCCTATGATGTCATTAACAGGTACAGTCAAAGCCAGCAGGACTGGGCACCCAGCTGGGCTCCCGCCTGCTGACAGTGCACTGACCATCGCCATCTCCTGCCTCTCTCCTGTTCATTTCTCAGAGAGAAGCTTCTCCAGTATTTGTACTCGCTGAAGCAACCCGATGGCTCTTTTCTCATGCACGTTGGAGGTGAGGTGGACGTGAGGTGAGTGGGGTTTTTCTCAGGCAGCTGCATCAGCAGATTCTCGGGTTTATCTGCCATCAGAGATGCCAAGCCCGGGGAACAATACAGGGAAGCTGCTGCCTTGTCTCACCGAATGACATGCAGAGTAAAGTGTCAGTGACACAGTTCAGAATCACTGCACATACGATACAGATGTCCTCAGGGGTCACTGTCACTTGACTTCTTTTATGTAAATGCCAAAATATGAGTAACACAGAAATAAAATCAAATGCTTTTGTTTTAAAAATGAAAAATACATTTGTGTATGAAAGGATATACTGTAAGATGTAACTGTATACTGTAATATAATTTTTCATCTCTCTGGCATGGGAATGGGAGATATTTTCTGAATGAATTTGATGAAATCATGAGAATGTTTAACAACTGTGTGAGAATTGCTTTGGGTGGTGCAGAAACTCTTAGGGGCCAGTAGGGTGTATGACAAACAGTTGCATGAACTGATGGAACCAGCTGGCTCAAAATGATCATTTTTCTCAAGAATTACAAGTACCTAGCAAGTAGTTTACTCACCTGGCAGGAGGTTGCCTATGAAGCATATAGGGAATTCACTGAATTAGTCATTACTCAAAGGCAGTGTGGATCATTGAGATTTTATACCAGATTATTCTTCTTTAGTCTGATAAATACATTTTTTATGAGGTTTCTGTATCAAAGCCATCTTATTGCCTATTTGTAAATGTATTTTCCTCTACACAAGTTGATTAATATTCTGGCTTAACTATTGGTTTGAAAGTGTAGGGGAAGAAAAAAACATGAAAGTTGTGGAGCACAAAACACGTTGCAGATAAAAGTAGGTAACGAGCTGCAAAGACCTTCAGTGAAGGATATTCTTTTGTCTGTAAGTAGACCAGGTATCTGGGAACCTAGGTACCTGGAGAACTGTCTCTCTACTCCCAACGCTTCTGACATGAAATGTCGGGGTGTTTTTTCCTCGTATTAAACAGTTCCGACCCTGACTACCCAGAGTTAGCACACGTCACAGGTTAAGGGCTCAGTCCCACAAGACTGCCCCCATCTCAGACAGTGGTCACAAGTAGTGGGTTCCCAAGTTACCCACACTTCTGCCTGACTTGGCTACAAACCAGGGGTTCCTACGACCCCCTCCTCATTTTAGTAATTTGCTAGGAGAGCTCAGAATACTCAGGAGAATTTTTTACTGTTTAACTAGTTTATTATAAAGGATGTCATAAAGGATACAAATGAACAGCCACATGAAGGGGTATATAGAGTGAGGGCTGGAAATGTCCAAGCGTAGGGATTTGTGTCCCCGTGACGTTGGGATGTTCCACCCTCCCAGCAGGCACAGGGGTGCGTCCACAGCCCAGAAGCTCCCCAGACTCCTTCATCTAGGGTTTTTATGGAGGCTTCACTATGTAGGCATGATTGATGAACTCATCGGCCACTGGGTGATTAACTCAGTCTTCTGGAGAGTGGGCCTGAAAGTTCCAACCCTCAAATTCCATGGTTGGTGCCTCTGGCAACCAGCCCCCATCCTCCAGGAGTCACCTCATTAGCATAAACTCAGGTGTGGTCGAAGGGCGCATTTTATGAATAACAAGACTCTCCTATCGCCCATCAGTCGGGAAATTCCAAACGGGTTTTATGAGCTCTGTGCTGAGGGGAAGACCAAATACGTATTTCTTCTTATATCACAGTATCCCGGTATCTGTTGTTAAAAGATAAATGGAGTCCCATTAACAATTCTATGAATTTATTTGAGCAAAGATTGATTTGAATGAGGCAGCATCCCATCTAGCACACAGAAAGGAGCCCTGGGGAGCTGTACAAAATGAGAAACTTTTATGGGCAGAAGGGAGCAGGGACAAGGAAGTTAAACCAGGAAAAAAAGCGGGTTGGCTATGTCCACCAGGCAGATTCCCTCACCGCTGCTCGTCAGGTGATTCCTGATTGACGGGTTTAAGATTCCATTTCTGGGAGGGCAGAAACCATAATGAGGTCACGGTTTGGCAATGTGGAGTTTAGCACAAGGGACACTCCCTTTTGGGCCTGTGGTCTTGTTTTTACACTGTGTATGCCAGTGAAGCCAATATAATTATTGAGGAAAAGCAGTATTGTGTTGACGTCTTAAGAAAAAAGTTAAAAAATGTTTTCCCCCTCTTGTTTTTTTTTTTTTTTTTTGCGGTACGTGGGCCTCTCACCGTTGTGGCCTCTCCCGTTGCGGAGCACAGGCTCCGGACGCGCAGGCTCGGCGGCCATGGCTCATGGGCCCAGCCGCTCCGCGGCATGTGGGATCTTCCCAGACCGAGGCACGAACCCGTGTCCCCTGCATCGGCAGGCGGACTCTCAACCACTGCGCCACCAGAGAAGCCCTGTTTTCCCCCTCTTGGTCACTACATTTTCATCCTGTTCTACAAGTACTCCAAATTTAGCTTTTTAAAGTTTCCTGAGATTATAGGTGAAAGCAAAGAAACCCTGGCAAGATTGCTTTGGCATTTTATCACATACCTTTTTCAGATATGATTACTCTCTAACTTACTCGTTCTGGCGCCGGTTTCCTTCTGTTTTCTTTTTTTTTCCTGCAAGAGGTGTCCATTGAATTCTGGAGTTCAAAGAGACCCAATACTTTGTTTTTTGTTTGTTTGTTTTTTTACTCACAAATAACCTGTGTATGTTTATTTTTTATTTATTTATTTTTATTAGTTATCCATTTTATACAGATCAGTGTATACATGTCAATCCCAATCGCCCAATTCATCACACCACCACCACCACCCCTCTGCCGCTTTCCCCTCTTGGTGTCCATACGTTTGTTCTCTACATCTGTGTCTCGATTTCTGCTCTGCAAACTGGTTCATCTGTACCATTTTCTAGGTTCCACATATATGCGTTAATATACGATATTTGTTTTTCTCTTTCTGACTTACTTCATTCTGTATGACAGTTTCTAGATGCATCCACGTCTCTACACATGACCCAATTTCGTTCCTTTTTATGGCTGAGTAATATTCCATTCTATATATGTACCACATCTTCTTTATCTATTTGTCTGTTGATGGGTAGTTAGGTTGCTTCCATGACCTGGCTATTGTAAATAGTGCTTCAATGAACATTGAGGTGCATGTGTCTTTTTTTTTTTTAATAAATAAATAAATTTATTTATTTTTGGCTGTGTTGGGTCTTCGTTGATGTGCGTGGGCTTTAGCTGCAGTGAGCAGGGGCTACTCTTAGTTGCTGTGCACAGGCTTCTCATCGTTGTGGCTTCTCTTGTTGCGGAGCATGGGCTCTAGGCGCGCAGGCTTCAGTAGTTGTGGCACGTGGGCTCATTAGTTGTGGCCTACAGGCTGTAGAGCTCAGGTTCAGTAGTTGTGGCGCACGGGCTTAGTTGCCCCATGGCATGTGGGATTTTCCCAGACCAGGGCTCGAACCCGTGTCCCCTGCATTAGCAGGAGGATTCTTAACCACTGCGCCACCAGGGAAGCCTGCATGTGTCTTTTTGAATTATGGTTTTCTCTGGATATATGCCCAGTAGTGGGATTGCTGGGTCATATGGTAATTCTATTTTTAGTTCTTTAAGGAACCTCCGTACTGTTCTCCAAGGTGGCTGTATCAATTTACATTCCTACCAACAGTGCAAGAGGGTTCCCTTTTCTCCACACCCTCTCCAGCATTTGTTGTTTGTAGATTTTGTGATGATGCCCATTCTAACTGGTGTGAGGTGATACCTCACTGTAGTTTTTTTTATCTTTTTTTTTTTTTTTTTTTGCTCTATGCGGGCCTCTCACTGTGTGGCCTCTCCCGTTGCAGAGCACAGGCTCCGGACGCACAGGCTCAGTGGCCATGGCTCACGGGCCCAGCCGCTCCGCGGCATGTGGGATCTTCCCGGACCGGGGCGCAAACCCGTGTCCCCTGCATCGGCAGGCGGACTCTCAACCACTGCGCCACCAGGGAAGCCCCTCACTGTAGTTTTGATTTGCATTTCTCTAATAAGTAGTGATGTTGAGCAGCTTTTCATGTGCTTCTTGGCCATCTGTATGTCTTCATTGGAGAAATGTCTATTTAGGTCTTCTGCCCATTTTTCGATTAGGTTGTTTGTTATTTTAATACTGAGCTGCATGAGCTGTTTATATATATTGGAGATTACTCCTTTGTCTGTTGATTCGCTTGCAAATATTTTCTCCCATTCTGAGGGTTGTCTTTCCATATTGTTTATGGTTTCCTTTGCTGTGCAAAAGCTTTGAAGTTTCATTAGGTCCCATTTGTTTATTTTTGTTTTTATTTCCATTACTCTAGGAGGTGGTTCAAAAAATATTTTGCTGTGATTTATGTCAAACATTCTTCCTATGTTTTCCTCTAAGAGTTTTATAGTGCCCGGTCTTACATTTAGGTCTCTAACCCATTTTGACTTTATTTTTGTATATGGTGTTAGGGAGTGTTCTAATTTCGTTCTTTTACATGTAGCTGTCCAGTTATCCCAGCACCACTTATTGAAGAGGCTGTCTTTTCTCCATTGTATATCCTTGCCTTCTTTGTCAAAGATTAGTTGACCATAGGTGCGTGGGTTTATCTCTGGGCTTTCTATCCTGTTCCATTGATCTATTTTTCTGTTTTTGTGCCAGTACCATGTTGTTTTGATTACTGTAGCTTTGTAGTATAGTCTGAAGTCAGGGAGTCTGATTCCTCCAGCTCCATTTTTTCCCCTCAAGACTGCTTTGGCTATTCGGGGTCTTTTGTGTCTCCATACAAATTTTAAGATTTTTTGTTGTAGTTCTGTAAAAAATGCCATTGGTAATTTGATAGGGGTTGCATTGAATCTGTAGATTGCTTTGGGTAGTATAGTCATTTTCACAATACTGCTTCTTCCAATCCAAGAACATGGTATATCTCTCCATCTGTTGGTATCATCTTTAATTTCTTTCATCAGTGTCTTATAGTTTTCTGCATACAGGTCTTTGGTCTCCCTAGGTAGGTTTATTCCTAGGTATTTTATTCTTTTTGTTGCAGTGGTAAATGGGAGTGTTTCCTTAATTTCTCTTTCAGATTTTTCATCATTAGTGTATAGGAATGCGAGAGATTTCTGTGCATTAATTTTGTATCCTGCAACTTTACCAAATCCATTGATTAGCTCTAGTAGTTTTCTGGTGGCATGTTTAGGATTCTCTATGTATAGTATCATGTCATCTTCAAACAGTGACAGTTTTACTTCTTTTCCAATTTGTATTCCTTTTATTTCTTTTTTCTTCTCTGATTGCCATGACTAGGACTTCCAAAACTATGTTGAATAATAGTGGTGGGAGTGGACATCCTTGTCTTGTTCCTGATCTTAGAGGAAATGCTTTCAGTTTTTCACCATTGAGAAGGATGTTTGCTGTGGGTTTGTCATATATGGCCTTTATTATGTTTAAGTAGGTTCCCTCTATGCCCACTTTCCGGAGAGTTTTTATCATAAATGGGTGTTGAATTTTGTCAGAAACTTTTTCTGCATCTATTGAGATGAACATATGGTTTTTATTCTTCAATTTTTTAATATGGTGTATCACATTGATTGATTTGCATATATTGAAGAATCCTTGCATCTCTGTGATAAATCTCACTTGACCATGGTGTATGATTCCTTTTAACGTGTTGTTGGATTCTGTTTGCTAGTATTTTGTTGAGGATTTTTGCATCTATATTCATCAGTGATATTGGTCTGTAATTTTTTTTTTTGTAATATCTTTGTCTGGTTTTGGTATCAGGGTGATGGTGGCCTCATAGAATGAATTTGGGAGTTTTCCTTCCTCTGCAATTTTTTGGAAGAGTTTGAGAAGGATGGATGTTAGCTCTTCTCTAAATGTTTGATAGATTTCACCTGTAAAGCCATCTGGTCCTGGACTTTTGTTTGTTGGAAGATTTTAAATCACAGCTTCAATTTCATTACTTGCGATTGGTCTGTTCATATTTTCTATTTCTTCCTGGTTCAGTCTTGGAAGGTTATACCTTTCTAAGAATTTTTCCATTTCTTCCAGGTTGTCCGTTTTATTGGCGTAACACTGCTTGTAGTAGTCTCTTATGATGCTTTGTATTTCTGCGGTGTCTGTTGTAACTTCTCCTTTTTCATTTCTAATTTTATTGATTTGAGTCCTCTCCCTCTTGATGAGTCTGACTAATGGTTTATCAATTTTGTTTATCTTCTCAAAGAACCAGCTTTTAGTTTTATTGATCTTTGCTATTGTTTTCTTTGTTTCTATTTCATTTATTTCTGCTCTGGTCTTTATGATTTCTTTCCTTCTGCTAACTTTGTGTTTTGTTTGTTCTTCTTTCTCTAGTTCCTTTAGGTGTAATGTTAGATTGTTTATTTGAGACTTTTCTTGTTTCTTGAGGTAGGCTTGTATAGCTATAAACTTCCGTCTTAGA
The DNA here is from genome assembly GCF_949987515.2 of Delphinus delphis. NCBI lineage: Eukaryota > Metazoa > Chordata > Mammalia > Artiodactyla > Delphinidae > Delphinus > Delphinus delphis. The sequence goes on along the minus strand of NC_082684.1, from coordinate 36,993,928 downwards.
ACTGCTTTTGCTGCATCCCGTATGTTTTGGATTGTCGTTTTTATCTTTTTTTTTTTTTTTTGTGGTTCGCGGGCCTCTCACTGTTGTGTCCTCTCCCGTTGCGGAGCACAGGCTCCGGACGCGCAGGCTCAGCGGCCGTGGCTCACGGACCCAGCCGCTCCGCGGCATGTGGGATCTTCCCGGACCGGGGCACGAACCCGTGTCCCCTGCATCAGCAGGCAGACTCTCAACCACTGCGCCACCAGGGAAGCCCGGATTGTCGTGTTTTGATTGTCATTTGTCTCTAGGTATTTTTTGATTTCCTTGTTGATTTCTTCAGTGATCTCTTGGTTATTTAATAACATACTGTTTAGCCTCCATGTGTTTGTGTTTTTTACGTTTTTTTTCCCTGTAATTGATTTCTAATCTCATAGCGTTGTGGTCAGAAAGGACGCTTGATATGATTTCAATTTTCTTAAATTTACTGAGGCTTGATTTGTGACCCATGATGTGATCTATCCTGGAGAATGTTCCGTGCACATTTGAGAAGAAAGTGTAATCTGCTGTTTTTGGATGGAATGTCCTATAAATATCAATTAAATCTATCTGGTCTATTGTGTCATTTAAAGCTTGTGTTTCCTTATTAATTTTCTATTTGGATGATGTGTCCATTGGTGTAAGTGAGGTGTTAAAGTCCCCCACAATTACTGTGTTGCTGTCAATTTCCTCTTTTATAGCTGTTAGCAGTTGCCTTATGTATTGAGGTGCACCTGTGTCGGGTGCATATATATTTATAATTGTTATATCTTCTTTTTGGATTGATCCCTTGATCATTACATAATGTCCTTCCTTGTCTCTTGTAACATTCTTTATTTTAAAGTTTATTTTATCTGATATGAGTATTGCTACTCCAGCTTTCTTTTGATTTCCATTTGCATGGAGTATCTTTCTCCATCCCCGTACTTTGAGTCTGTATGTGTCCCTAGGTCTGAAGTGGGTCTCTTGTAGACAGCATATATATGGGTCTTGTTTTTGTATCCATTCATCAAGCCTGTGTCTTTTGGTTGAACCATTTAATCCATTCACGTTTAAGGTAATTATCAATATGTATGTTCCTATGACCATTTTCTTAATTGTTTTCGGTTTGTTTTTGTAGGTCCTTTTCTTCTCTTGTGTTTCCCACTTAGAGAAGTTCCTTTAGCATTTGTTGTAGAGCTGGTTTGGTGGTGCGGAATTCTCTTAGCTTTTGCTTGTCTGTAAAGCTTTTGATTTCTTCATCGAATCTGAATGAGATCCTTGCTGGGTAGAGTAATCTTTGTTGTAGGTTCTTCCTTTTCATCACTTTAAGTATATCATGCCACTCCTTTCTGGCTTGTAGAGTTTCTGCTGAGAAATCAGCTGTTAACCTTATGGGAGTTCCCCTGTATGTTATTTGTCGTTTTTCCCTTGCTGCTCTCAGTAATTTTTCTTTGTCTTTAATTTTTACCAATTTAATTACCATGTGTCTTGGCGTGTTTCTTCTTGGGTTTATCCTGTATGGGACTCTCTGCACTTCCTGCACTTGGGTGGCTATTTTCTTTCCCATGTTAGGGAAGTTTTTGACTATAATCTCTTCAAATATTTTCTCAGGTCCTTTCTCTCTTCTCCTTCTGACACCCCTATAATGTGAATGTTGTTGCATTTAATGTTGTCCCAGAGGTCTCTTAGGCTGTCTTCATTTCTTTTCATTCTTTTTTCTTTATTCTGTTCCCCAGCAGTGAATTCCACCATTCTGTCTTCCAGGTCAGTTATCCATTCTTCTGCCTCAGTTATTCTGCTATTGATTCCTTCTAGTGTAGTTTTCATTTCAGTTATTGTATTGTTTATCTCTGTTTGTTTGTTCTTTAATTCTTCTAGGTCTTGGTTAAACATTTCTTGCATCTTTCTCGACCTTTGCCTCCGTTCTTTTTCCGAGGTCCTGGATCATCTTCACTATCATTATTCTGAATTCTTTTTCTGGAAGATTGCCTATCTCCATTTCATTTAGTTGTTTTTCTGGGGTTTTATCTTGTTCATTCATCTGGTACATAGCCCTCTGCTTTTTCATCTTGTCTGTCTTTCTCTCCTTCTGTTTTCTTATTCATATCTGCTAGACATAAAAAATGTTTGTTTCATTGAAGAGCACTGTAGCCCTATTCCTCCTCTACCCGAGCTCCTCTGGTAATGTTCTGCCATTCGAGCCATGCTTTTCATTTACAGAGGATTAAAGATGTGAATGATGGATGAAACCTAGCAGGTCTCGTGCAGTTTCCCTGCTTTGTGTGGTTTCTAGTGCCCCAGTTCCATCACTTTTCACTTTGTCTTCCTTTAATTGTCTTTGCCTGGAAGCATCAGCAGTTACTCCTGAGTGCTGTTGAGTGGATTTGACCTGAAGAGAAGCAGCAGTTGATGGGGACAGTTTGGCATCTGGAGGCTAGCTTGTCTCATTCTGGGTTAGGCAGAACTGGTCTCTTGATCTTTCAGGTCTATCACAACTCCTTCCAGTTTCTGAGATGAGCTTATTCCGGCATTCACAGCTCCTGTGGACTGCCAGTAATCCAGTTGCAATGAGCTCATAGCAAGCACCATTTTTTTCTCAGTTCTTAAGAAAGGAGCAGTTATGTACTCCTGACCTCCTAATCTAGGTTATATAACCGGAAGCATTCTGGGCGGGTAGTGGGGAGATAGGGACCCAGCATTTGCAAAAGTTTTGGCGACAGAGCATAGAGTGTGTTCAGGAAAGGAGAAGTTCAGTGTGGCTGAAGTGCAGAGGCCTGGTGGGCAGGGGGAGAAATGAAGCTGGACGGCCAGGCCGGGAATAGCCCAAGGGGCCCCGAAGTCTTGAGAAGGCTGGAGTTTATTTTAAGGGTAGTGGGAAGCCACTGACAAGTTGTAAGTAGGGAGTGACACAGTCTGATTTGTATTTTATTAGAAGTTCTGCAGTTACAGTGAATAGATTGTAGTGTTTTAGTGAAAATCCTCTGGCTTCAGGGCTAGAGGGAAACTGACCCAGGTTAATGGTGACTTGGATTTGGGTAACAGCAGAGAGGATGGAGGGTAGTGGACAAATCTGAGAGATGTGACGACTGGATAGAGGGAGAGAGGAAGAAGATGCTCGAAAAAGGTGTGTTTTGTTTGCTCTCAGTCTCAGCGTGAGATCTGGCAGCAGGTCTCAGTTCTTCCATTTATGAGGCGACCGCCCTGTGTCCGCCACCTCCCCACCTCAGAGGTTATGTTCGGATTCAAGAGCAAATACCCTTGAAGCCCTTTGAGAGGCTTGAGACCTGAGAGCAGTTAGGTCAGGCTTTTGAATTTAGCTTATGGTAGATGGTAACATTTGGCAGAAAGGACTCTCCATGCTTCTGATGCCTGCTGGTATAACTCAGCCTCTGCTGTGCCTTTGGCCAGCGTGAGCAGGCTGATAAAAGTGCTGGGAGGAGAATGATGCCTGCGGCTCACTGGAAAGCCCCAGTGCACTTGGCTCAGTGTTATGTCCATATTGGACAATACGGAAGCTGGACCCTTCTCTCTCCTCCCTTTTATGTTCCTGAGGAGCCCTTAGAAAAAGGATCTGTAAACAGAATTGGAACAAACTGGTTTTGTCTTCATAAAACAGAGCTGAGATGTCGGATGTTTGAAAAGACCCTGGAAGGGAAGAAAAGACAGTTTGTAGACGTGTTCCATAATAGAGGGATCAGCTGAAATAAAAGGTGTCCTGAGAAGAATTAGGGCTGGCAGAATGGAATGGCAAGAATTATTCCAAATCATGTAGGATAACATGGGGGGGGAAAAAAGACATGTTCTTTCTTTTCCCTTTAAAGAGTGTGTGTGTGTGTGTGTGTGTGTGTGTGTGTGTGTGTGTGTGTACTGGTGGGACGCTTGAAATCAAAACCCTTTTCTTGCTCTAGAAGCCTAAGGAATGGACCTGAGTGGGCTCATACATTTCGGTCCCTCTTGCCTGGTCTAAGCAGCCAGAGTGGTCTGGCGGCCTGCTGTGGAGTTGTGTCTGTTTGGAAAAGATACAGTTAACCTTTAGCTTGTCCATGCCGTAAACAGACAAGTCCTGGATCTAAAAACAGTACTGACAACTGAATGAGCATGTCAGAAATACCTGAATGACAGCATGGAATTTGGGGAGCCGTTGTAGGTCTTTGAAGGAAGAGCTGAACTCACTGTCGACAGGAATTGTGATGGCTGTTATTTCATCTGGTGTAGATTTGACCATGTGGAGGTAGGGAGAATAGAATGTCATGTTCTTTCACTGAGGCTGTGCCATGAGCAACTCTATTGAAATAGAATGTCAGAGCTCCTGGTTGGAGACCCAGGAGGACTGGCCATGGGCTTGGAGTGAGGCCAGGCAGTGATTACAGCTTACGAGGCAGAGAGCAATCCGTCCAAAAAGTTCAGTGAGCCTTGTTCAAGCTCCTCCTTAAAGCTTAACACTTCCCCCTCTATTTCTGTCCTTCCAGAAGTGCGTACTGTGCTGCCTCAGTAGCTTCTCTGACCAACATCATCACTCCAGACCTGTTTGAGGGCACTGCTGAATGGATCGCAAGGTGAGAGAAGCTGAGATTTGTCCTGCCTCTTAGACAGCAGGCGGTCAAGACTTCTGAAAAATAAAGTGTAGAAGGACCAGAGAAGGGAATATAAAATTACAAGAGATGTCTGGGTTGAAGGATTGTGCATTTCAAACATACTTTAAAAGTTTTCTTTTTTTCCAAACTTTCTTTAATGTGATTGGCAAGGATCAAAACCTTGGGTAAACAGTATTGGTCAGAGTCTAAATGGAGTTCAACCAGTTTGGAGAGCAATTTGGAAATATCTCAAAGATGCCCTTGCTGATGACCCCAAAATTCCACTTCTCCAGAAAATCACACCACATGCATGAAAGAGACAAGCATAGGACTTGTTTATAATAGTAAAACGCTGAAAACAGATTAAATGTTCACAAGCACAAGATGGATAAGTGAGTTGTGGTGTAGTCATATTGAAATATAATATAGCAATTAAAATGAATGAACTAGAGCTACACGTATCAATATGGGTGAGTCTCAAAAACACTGCTGAGGAAAAAAAAGGATGTTAAAGAAAACATGCAGATCACATTTGCTTAAAATTTGAAAACATGCAAAACAATTCTATGCTGTTTATGGGAAGAATCACATGTAGTAATATAAAAACATGCTGGGAAGGATAAACACCAAATTCAGGATGGTGCTTACTTCGGGGGAGAAAGTAAAGAAAATGAGATTAAGGGAGGTCTGTACTTCTACTCAGGAGACTTCAGTTGTATCTGTAATTGTTTGTTTAAAATAAAAAAAACCTGAAATGCATACGGCTAAATCAAAGCTAGGTGTTAGGTACATGTATGTTCTAGATATTATTTGCTATACTTTCATGGATCCTTCAAATTATTTCATAATTTTAAAAAAAGGTATAGTAGATTTATATGTATTATTGAGGAATTATATCCAAGCTGTATTTTATTTTTTACATTTTAATTTTTATCAAAGTAGTACTTACTACTATGAAAATACAATTTTCAGCTAAACCAAATGAGATACTATGATCATATTTACTTTTTTTTTTTTTTTTTTGCGGTACGCGGGCCTCTCACTGTTGTGGCCTCTCCCACTGCGGAGTGCAGGCTCAGCGGCATGGGCCCAGCCGCTCCGCGGCATGTGGGATCTTCCCGGACCGGGGCACGAACCCGTGTCCCCTGCATTGGCAGGCAGACTCTCAACCACTGCGCCACCAGGGAAGCCCCATATTTACTTTTATGTATAACTTTTACTTTCCTGGAATTAATTATTACCTCTTAATTCCCGAATTTTCTGCCAGAGCTATAAAATTATTCTCAATACAGTTAAACACTTCAGGTAATGTATCAGTTCTCTTTTGTGTGTGTGTGTGTGTGTGTGTGTGTGTGTGTGTGCACGTGCGTTTTGAGTTATCCCTCCTGGGGCCTCTGCCCTCCTGCTACAGACTGGACAGATTGCTCTCAGCTTGCTGCACAGCAGGCATCCAGCAGCTTCCTTTCAGCAGGAAATTCACTTCACTTCTCTGCTTTGTTAAAGCCCCATCCTCCTTTTTCCTGGTTTACTCACTCATTTTAATGAATCACATATCGTATTCCAACAGATCCCCAATAAGAGAACTTCGGCGGTACGTTTTAAAGATTTTGCATGTATTTTTATTCTAGTCTCCTACTTGATTTATAGTTTATTTGGTTAGAGACTTCTCAATTGGAAACTGGATCAATTGTATTCCTTCAAAATTTTTAAGCACTGCTCCATTATCTTTTGGCTACCAGTGTCATTGTTAGAAAGGCTGATAATAATGGTAACCAGCATTTACTGAGGATTTGATATGTAATACTGAATAGTAAGAGAGCGATAGTTTAAAGATTGAGAGTATATAGCCTTTTGCTCTGGACTACCTGGGTTTGGTTCTTTTTTATACTTTCTGTTTTTCTCAGTTGAGATTTCCCATCTTTTCATTCATTACAAGTGTATTTTTCTTCACTTCACTAAGGTAAATATAAAATTATAATATCTACTTTAAAATTCTTGCCTGGTCATTTCAACATCTGGCTGTCTTGGAGTTGACATGTCTCACTTGCCTGAGTGTCTACGTCAAGTAATCTTTGGACTGTACCCTGGACATTGTGATGTTATATTGCAGAGATTGGATTCTGTTAGATTGCTTTAAAGAGTGTTGATATTTTTCCTTTAGCAGGCAATCAACTTGGTTAGACACACCTGCAGTGGGCAGGGGCTCAGGTCTTGGATCAGTTCTTGGTCAGAAGCTGCTTTCAGTTTGCCCAATGCATGTGTGATTCAGGGTCAGGTAAAATTTTAAGCAAAGTTTAAACATGGAATTTGGGTTTTCCTCCTCTGGCTCTCCTCTTTCTGGGATTCCTCCTCAATTACTGTCAGCCTGGTTCTTCTTGCCAGAAACATGGTGGGCCTTCTGTTAGCTTCAGCTGCCTTCCCCTGACCTGCTGCTGCCACTGTTAGGTGACTGTAGCCATCCTCAGGGCAAATCAGGAAGAAAAAAAATAGGGTGGGGGAGGGGAGGGACGGACTGCTCCAACTTTCAAATCCCCAGCTTTTTTCAGTTTGCTGAGCCCTCAGGAAGTTGTTTTCGTGTGTTTTGTCCAGAGTATATAGTTATTTGCAGGATTGGTTTGTTAGGCCCTTAACTAGATGTGAAATTCTGACTGCCTGGGTTTGAAGCCCAGTTTTGTCATTTATTAGCTTTGTGCCTTGGACAAATTAACTTCTCCATGCCATAGTTTCCCTATATAGCAAGTGATGGGATATTGAATATGACATTAAGCTAAAATACAAAGAAATTAAGTGACCAAAACCTGTTAGGGTAACCACTGTGCTTTACTGCCTCCCAATCTACTGTATTCCCAATCCATTGTTGTTTTTGTTTTGTTTCTCTTATTCTTGCTGTTTGAAAAATTCATGATGATGAACCATGATATGGATTTCTTTTTGCATTCATTGTGCTGGGCACTCAGCAGTTATCTTCAATCTAGAATTACATGTGCTTTACTTCCAAGAAGCTTTATTATTTCTTTGATAACTTCTTCCCCTCCATTTTCTTTGTTTGCTCTTTTTATAACATCCAATAAGTGGAATTGGTCTTCTAATTTTTCAAAAACTTTTTGCCTATCTTTCATCTCTTCATCTTTCTTATTGTGCTTTCTAAGAGATTCCCTTACCTTTTATCTTCTAATCCCTCTGTTGAGTTTTTATTTCTGCAGTTCTATTTTAACTTTTAATCTCCATTTATAAAGAATACTTCCTTTTTATATTCTCTCCTGTTCTTGTTTCAGGGCTATTTGTCCTTGCAGTGTTTTTATTTTGTATATAATATTTTATCTAAAGATATAACTTAAAGTTTACTTCTGCTCCCTACATTATTTCCTCCAATTTATTTTTGTTTATTTGTCTTATTTTTGTTTCATATTTTACATAAAAGTCTCTTTCACGTAAGAGACTTTGCTCAAATCTCTGGTGTTCATATTTAAGTGTCAGGTGCTAAAAAAACTGTGTGTGCCACGGTGGGCTGGGATGCAGCCATTCATGGGGGGATTCTCATATATCAATATCTGTAGGGTTTTTCCCTTGGGCTTATCCATTTCCCTAGAGAAGAATCTTCCAGATTCCTGGTTGGGGTATGAAGTTAGCGGCCAGCTTTGTGAAATACTAATAGGGAAAGGGGTTGAGGGTGCTTGTGCTCAGATCTTAGACTCACTTAATCCCCCTGCTCAGCACAGTGTCTCCACCTGCTCTCAGCTGTGCTGGAAATCCTGGAATTCAGTTCCTCTTCATTCAGCCCCTGAAACCTCCCATCTTCTGCTGGGTACCTGGAGGTATAGCTGATTCTCTTATAAATTTACCACCAGTCAACTTGGTTCAAACTCATCCCACTTTAGGGGTACCTTGTGTCCCCCGGCTTGTCATTGGAACATATCACCTTGCTTTCTATTTCTTCTTCCCTCCTTTCCTCCCAGGGCTGGTGTAGTTTTGTCGGTTCTGTTAAGTCAGTTACGTCTTACCTCTCTCCTTTTCCAGCTTTCACAATTTTGTTATCTCCTGTCTGTATTCATATCCTCTCCTATTCTCTTTACCCTTGTGGGTTTATCCTTTTTTAAAATTCCTTTACTTTCATTTTACTGGACTCTTGTGTTCAATCAGTTATATTTAACTAGAAGATACTCCCAAAGAATTTTACTAAATTGCTCTCATGCATGTAAAAACAGGGATGGAAAGTAGAATATGTAAATAAATGTATATTGTGTGTGTGTGCATGCGTGTATGTGTGGAGAGAAAGAGGGACTGAGACATAGAAACTCAGCTGGTGAGAGGAACTAGGAGGCCAGGCTCAGCAGTTGTAACTTTTTATTGCTTATTCTTTTATACTGTTTTGTTTTTTTTTTAACTCAAAAAACATTTTTAAAGGTAAGTTAAGAAAAAAAAAATTCAGAGGTCCTTTGCATGTTCTTCACTCATCAGACCTTTCAAACTTGAGCTGTTCCTGTGCGCCATGAAGCCAAATGCACTGGAAAGAAAACTTGGATTGTGTGTCTTTGGGTGGTGGTGGGGTTAGGGGATAGAGGATGCTGAAGAATCTGTTCAGGGGATGGTAGCCAGCTCTTCACTCAGCACTCTGCTGTGATCTCCCGGGATCTTGGGCCTCTCTGAAAAGGGCCTCTGAGTTCCCAAGGCCTCTCCTTTAACGAGAGGTACCTGGAAGACAGGAGGTGTTACAGGTTCCTTTCTCTTCTACCCGGAAGTTGGATTAAGTGCTCATCCACCTGTGCACCTGTCAGGATTTGTGAGGCAGACACACCTGTAGGGAGTGTGACTCTATGTACATACCTGTAGATCATTGGAAGTAAAATTCTATGTTATATGAAAATATACTGAAAAGAAAATCTCTTATTTCACAGATAAAACATGTTTATTATAAACAAGCAAAAAGAAAATCTAACTGCTTGTAATCCACCACTAACCGCTCATTTGCTGTATATGTTTCCGGAATTCCAGAAAAATCATGCAGTATATTACCATTTTATAACTTTTTCATGTAATGTATTTGGAACATTTTTAAGTATACTTCTGTAGCATTATTTTAAACGACTGTAGTGTTCTGTTATACGGATATACCATAATTTATATAACGAGTCCCTTACTGTTGAGCTTCTGAGTTGTTTCTGATATTTCACTGTTATAAATGGGAATACAGTAAACATTCTTACAATCTGACTTTTGAACACATTTCTTACTTACTTTATAAGATTAATTCCTAGAAATGACCCTATATTGCTGAGCCAAAGATTACTCATGTTTTTATGACTAGAAAATACACTCTTAAATATATAGTCTAATCCCAAATAATTACTATGATAATAAAGTAATTTGAAAATGTAGGAAATTGTAATTTAAAAAAATAAGTTTACTTTGAATGGTTATAAAGGTATGTATTTTCACTATAGAAACTTTTTGAAAATACAGAAAAATAAAGAGGAAAAATATCAGCAATAGACCTGTACTGAAAGATAACCAGAATTAGCAGTTATTTTTCAATTTTATTTTAACCTGATGGTTATCTCACTATACGTATGATTATATAACTTTTTCCAAAAAGTAATGATTTGAGGTACTGTGTTTGTTACATTAGTAGACTATGTCTGAGTTTCCTTTTTTTTTTTTGAGGAAAAGGCATTTCTAAAAGTTAATTAGCATCTTTCCATTCATAGTTGCAATGTTGTTTGTTTTTTTAATAGAAGTATAGTTGGTTTATAATGTGTTAATTTCTGGTGTACAACAAAGTGATTCAGTCTTATATATATATTCTTTTCCATTATAGTTTATTACATGATATTGAATATAGTTACAGCTATTGAGTATAGTTACAGCTATTGAATATAGTTGCATTAAACTAAGCAAACTCATCCTTTGCCATCCAGGGTGGTCCTGCACTTGTGCTCGTTGGTTGACACTCAGTCTGCTTTTCTCAATCTCCTTCCAGGTGTCAGAATTGGGAAGGTGGAATTGGCGGGGTGCCAGGGATGGAAGCCCACGGTGGCTATACTTTCTGTGGCCTGGCCGCACTGGTCATCCTCAAGAAGGAACGCTTCTTGAACTTGAAGAGCTTATTAGTAAGTACTTGGTGATCCGTCTTCCTCTCAGGCCCTGAGATGTGACTGCTCAGGCATGCCGGCTGAAGGGACGGTTGGCTGTGGGAAGGGCTAACAGTTCCTGCCTGGAGCTGTGAACTAACAGTCCTGTAACGAAGCTTCAGATGCAGTTGTTGGAGTGCTCAGCACTGTACCAAGAAAGTGCAAGGGGTGAACATCTGTGCTTGGTTTCAGTTCCCTTCTTCCTGCCTTTCCATCTTCCTGCTCTGAACTTTCTGTACAGTGTGTTAGGCCAATTCCAGAGGCTTCTTGAATCCCTCAGACATCTGGTATGGGCCAGAGTACCTTCCTCCTACTTCAAAGAGAAGTATAGCTTCAGCCTCTTAAAATTAGAGGTTATCATGTGCCTTGGAAAGATTCTCCTGGGAGAAGAAGTTATGAGAAGAGTTTTGAGGCATTTTGAAGCCGAGCTTTTATTACCTGCTGCACTATGTGAACGTTTAGTAACTACCTTGACATGAGCTAGGCACAGCCGGGTAATGCACAGAGCAGGTGGCCCAGGCATTTATGTCTCAACTCCAAGCTCCTGCCCAATATTCAGAATGAACTCAGAGCACAGTCAGCTTCAGGGACTTGTTAGATTATAGCTAAATTATCATTGGAGGCCTAGTACATAAACACACACACACACACACAGAGCCACGAAGGAGCTATCTTTGGGGAAGCATTTATTCCCTCACCATGACCTCAAAGCAAACCAGCTGCCACTGATACTCATCTCCTCTCCCCAAGTTCAGATGTCAGGTTCCCATCATAGGAACCATTGTGAGACCCATCTTGAGCTTCCAAGACAGTTTCTATTATGCTCTATAAGATGTGACCAGCAGCATTTTGTCCTCACCTTTAGGAAGCCTCCTATAGCATACTCTTCCTGAAGGTTCTTACAGCCTTGAAGGTTTATGCCAAAATGGCCAACTTTGTGCACAGATTTCGAGTTTATCAGACATTTTGAAAACTGATCACCAACAAGGCGTGAAACATAAAAGCTCCATTTCCCAGGCAGAAACAAGGAATAAGTAGATGCCTCAGTTACAATAACAGCGTTCTGGATTTGAACCCTGTCTGTGCCACTTCACAGCCGCATGACCTTGGGAAAATGGTCTAATCTCTTTTAACTTCATTTTTTTTCCTCTGTAAGGTAGAAGTAACAGTTCTTTGAAGGTCAAATGAGAGAACAGGTATAAACAGCCTGGTACATAGTAGGTGCGACCTTCTTATCCAAACTACTCCCTCCCCTCTGTTCGCTCTGGGAGAACTAGGACCCATACTTGAAGGATTTTATGAATTCATATAGGCACGGGAAACAGAATAAATTCATGGACTTAGGCACTGGAAAAAAATAATTAGTCTAGGTTAGAAACACTTCATCTGTGGGGTAAGTAAAAGTGAAGAATGGACTCCCTACTGTAGTGCCCGTTTTCTTGAGTAATGCTTTGCCTGCCTTCATTAAATGGCATCAATCCTAAAGCGCTGGTTCATTTAAGACTGACTGGGGATATGTTAGTGCCTGCACCTGCAGTGCAGTTTTTCTGTGTCTTTTTAAGAATTTTGGATTGTGACTCTCTATGGGTGGGTGTTACTTTGAACAGGGATATAACCTAAAGTCTACAATTATTAATTAAAGGAGGGCTGGACTCCTTCTGAAGAGGGTCCTTAGTGACTCCTTTCAGGAACTCAGTCTAGTAAGAACGTAGGTACAGGGGAAATACCATACTCTGTACCTTTCAGTTTGGTGAGGCTGCTCCGTGAGTCGCTGGCAGGTGGCTGGAATTGCCTTGGGGGGCTGGGAGGGAAGTGGAGATATTATCTGCTCAGCCAGTTGGCTCTACTCATCCTTGAGGCCACACCCTTCACCATCTCCATATTCATAGTAGAGTGTGTTTAGAAAACTTGGAGATAAGTCTGCATCTCGTGTGACCACTGAGTGACACCAAGAGCCATCCTACAGGTTCAAAGTAAACTCTTTTCTTCTGTCAGCCAGCCAGCTTCTCCTGGGATAGCAGAGTGGCTAGACCACACAGAGCCATCCTCGTTCACCAGGGCTAACGGCTTCTGCCCCCAGTCCTGCGAGGGACAAGGGCCATGCTAAGAAATCTTGGATGAATTTCCTCAGGTGCCAAGTAAAAGCCAAGAGTAGTTTGAGATCAGCTGATGACTTGTAGCACAAAATTCCATTTATCTGCTTTTAATAAACTTCCCCGAGCAGGGAAGGTGAATAGAAATGAGCCACTGGTGGTCTGGCCTTAAACTTCCTAGTTACACCTTATTTATTAAGAGATGCGTGGGCTTCCCTGGTGGCGCAGTGGTTGAGAGTCCGCCTGCCGATGCAGGGGACACGCGTTTGTGCCCCGGTCTGGGAGGATCCCACGTGCCGCGGAGCGGCTGGACCCGTGAGCCATGGCCGCTGAACCTGCGCGTCCGGAGCCTATGCTCCGCAACGGGAGAGACCACAACAGTTAGAGGCCCGTGTACCGCAAAAAAAAAAAAAAAAAAAAAAAGAGATGCTTGCAGGTTTCCTTTCAGGCCAATTTGGCGCACTTGTTCTCTCAGCACCAGAACCCACTTGGAACCCGGGAAAAGGTGGTTAGTTGTCTGTTAGGCCCTGAGCAGAGATTCATGCTTGTTGCCTCAAGAGGGTTAGACTAGGTGTTGCACTGTAGTGTAGTCTGTGGCAGTGAGGGTGAGGAAGTCCGAGGCCAAAGCACCAGAACTCGGGTGCCAGGAAGCCAAGAGATGGGACCCCTCCCTCCCAGATTGGCCTCTGGGGATCTGGGCTTGCTGGATTTCGGGTCTCTTTTAACCTACAGCTGCCTCTCCCTTCTCTGTCTCACGCTCAGCAATGGGTGACAAGCCGGCAGATGCGGTTTGAAGGTGGATTTCAGGGCCGCTGCAACAAGCTGGTGGACGGCTGCTACTCCTTCTGGCAGGCGGGGCTCCTGCCTCTGCTCCACCGTGCACTGCACGCCCAAGGTGAGCCCAGGGGCTGTACGCAGGATCGGGTGACTCCCCTCAGCTGCTGACCGAGTCGGAGGCCAGGGCGCTCTGTTAGAGGGTTGAAATAGGCTGTCTGTCCTGGATTTTGAGGTGCCCAGTGTGGACCTTCCCGCCTCAGGCTAGGATTCCGTCCCATTGGTTTAGGGGCCACTGCTGCTTCACTCTGGCTGTGCCTAGGGGGAGGCAGGTGCCTGGCTCCACGGTGACCACCACCTCAACTCCATGTGAAGCTGCAGTTTCCGGTGCAGAACTCTCTGTGTGTCACGTCAGAACTGAAAACCACACTACGCACGTGGTCACAGCAGTGACAGAAAGGCAGTTGCATAAGCGGGCAGAGAACCAGAAACCCTGGAGCAAAGACCCACCATGCCTGGCTGGCTGCGTGGTTGCCGCCATTAGAAGTGTTGTATTTTAGATTCATTGAAGAATCCTGGATGCGGGTTTGTCCCCCCTGCCCCGCACCACTGGAGCGGAGAGACCTGGGTTCATCTCTATGGAGCCTCAGATGGGAGTGCAGATCAAAGCAGTGAGATAGAGAGCAAACTTCTGGGAGCCTTCCCTTTACCTCTCGACATCTCAGGCCACTGGCTGCCTCCGGAATCATCTTTTTCATTTTATGTGAGAACAGGGTGTCTTGAGGAAACCAGTGGGAGAGGGGAGGTCTGGAGGCCCAGCTGGGCGCAGATCTGGTCTTGGAATAAGATCCCTTGGCCCAGAGGGAAGCTTTTCTTTGGACTTAGTAGTTGGGTTATTCATTGCTCAAATGTAGAAGATGAGATTCTTTTCTACTGCCCCCATCCCGCACCCTGCCCCACACACGTTTTCTTCTTGTTTGGCTGTCTTTTTCTGAGCCCCTTTCTTTCATTTCTTAATTTCATTTAAGTTGTGGCCACTTTGGGTACCGAATTGAAGTCAGCAGAGCCTCTGTCCTGTCTCCCCATCACTCTATCCTCCCCGTCGCGGTCTGTCCTGAGAATCCTTGGCCTGGAGCCCGTGGGCTTTCAGTTTCAGGGTGCTAAGATATGTCTCAGCTGAGATACGTCCCCTGACTCTGGAACCTGCACGGTCTCTGGCTGAACACTGTAGTAGGGAAGTCAGAAGTCCCCCAAGAGTCCGGCATTTCAAAACAGAAATAACTTGGGGTTTTAGTGATCTCTTTATTTGGAACTGGTGAGGTCAAGCCTCTGGGTCACACCGTCAGCCTTTCACAAACCTGTCCCTGGCAGGATTAAGATGCAGTCATTCTGCAGCTGCCAGGAAAATCTAGTGAGAGCGTAACAGGAGGGCTACCTGCCAAAGTCTTCAGGGGGACCCTGGTTCACATTTTGTTTATCATAGTGCAAGTTCTGGAGGACTAATCACATTCAAAGCTCTGCCTGTGGGAAAAGTTAGTTGCCTGTGAATCTTGGTGCTTCCAGCTTTTTTCACTGCCTGGAAGGAGGCCCATGTTAGGCCCAAAGCTCACGTCTCAGCAAACAGTGGGCCTGGACTAGGCAGGGCTCCGGAAGACGGGAGTGTTTTGAGTGGTGGGCAAAATGCTGACGTTGAGAGTCAAAAGGAGTTGCGACGTAGAACGATATTCACAATGTACTGTGATCAAAGTTAGGTTTCAAAGCAGTATGTATGTAATTCCATTTTCAATGAAGAGTTGACTCCAAAACATTAATGGAAGGTATCTGGGTTGTAAAATGACAGGTGATGTTTGTTTTCTTTCTTTTTTACTTCTATTTTCTAATTTTTCTACAATAATATATCTTTCTTACATAAAGGAAAACGACAAAAGTTATTTTACAAAAGAGAAATTCTATAGACAAAAATAGTAGCAAGGTGGGGAAAATATTTGGATAAATGACGAAGAGCTTAATTTCATTTGAGAAAGTCATACCAAGCAGTAAGAAACATGAACAACCCAACTGAAAAACAGGCAGAGGATTCTACTACACTGCTACTTGTACTACAGCTGCTACAACTACCGAGACTTACCACGTGCTCACCGCAAGCCAGGGGCAGAACTGAGTATTACACATGTATTTTCTCATTTGATCCTCCAAACAGCCCTATGAAACAAATACTATCCGGGAATTCCCTGGTGGCCTAGTAGTTAGGATTCCGGGGTTTCACTGCTGTGGCCCAGGTTCAATCCCTGGTTGGGGAACTGACATACCGCAAGCTGCATGGCCAAAAAAAAGAAAAAGAAAAAGAAACAGGTTCTATCATTATTCCCATTTTACAGGTGAGGAAACAAAGTACAGCATGGGTAAGTGACCTGCTTTATAATACCTGATGGCCACCTATCATGGTATCAGAGCCCTGCCATCTGTAGGTGGCCATTAATCAGACGAAAAGGTGATAGTTAATGAAATGCAAATAAAAGCAGCGGGACCCTATTTGTTTTTACTGTCAGATTAGCAGAGATTAGAAAATTTGATACCCTATGTTGGGGAAAGTGTGGGAAAACAGGCACTTTTCACTGTTAGAGGGGTGTAAATAGGTGCGTCATTTTTTGGAGGGTAGTTTGGAGACATCAGTTTAAATTATTTAAACCCAGTGAGGACACTGGCAGGAATTTACCTGCACAGACATTGCAAAGGATGTGTGTTGAAGTGGAGTTTTAATAGCAAACAACCCAACTGCCCACCAAAAGGCTAACAGTTAAATAAATTATGATCTCTTCATACAGTAGCTGCATTGCAATGGGCTCACATGGAAAGCTCTCCAGGACACAACGGAAAGTGTCAAAGGCCAGGCCAGGCCGAGAACAGTCTGTCTGTGTGCACACAGGCTGGCATCCACCCAGCTTTCCTGGAAGTATACACAACTCCCCTTTAACAACGGGTACCTTTGGGAGAGGGGTAGGAGATGGAGGGAGAGAAATGTACTTTTCCTATTGTACTGTAGGCTGCTTTTTTCTTTTCTTTTCTTTTCTTTTTTTACCATGTGTGTTACTACTTTTATTTTAGTAAGTGAACAAATACATTTTTAAAAGGTGATGATGATGATCATACTGGTAACTAAAAAGATGACATGGGACCGGCACACTGTAGCACATGAACCCAGGCCAATCCCTATCTCTTCCATAGTCCATGCGGTGGCTGCCTTACGTATAGAAGACAGTATTTGAGTACAAGAACAAATTGCTATTAATATCTTTAAAATATCAAATGCTGACTAAATTAGTGAGTCAGTTTGTTTTTGTGGAGCAGTAGGATAGCAGCAGGCCTGTGAGTTTCTGTTTGGATTGATAGTTACTAGTTGCTGCCATGTTCTTTGGGATGTACCCCAGGCTTTATTTGTCCACCTGTGAAATTGAGCTGCATGTGCTGTACCTGTCAGTTACTGTTTGAAAAACTTCTGATTTCTCAGATAAAAGGAACCTTTGAAATGCAAAATGACATTATAATGGGGATCTGTATTTTAAGGGAGAGATGTAAAGGATTTAAAAGGCCGACTCCAGTGCACAGTTATCAGCCTGTAATCATATCTCCCTTCATCTCACCGTAATTATGTGTGTTGATGTGCAAATTCAAGATCTCAGGAAGTTCCTTGTCGAGTTTATGAACTTTGAGCCTTTAGACTTCAATAATGTAGGGGGTAACTGAAACACTCTGTAATCTTTTTAATAATAAACATAGCATTTTCTTTTCAGATTCCAATTCTAGCGATAGGTTATCATTTACCTTAAGGTAACAGTCTTTTATTTCTTATAGGATATGAAGTAAAGGTATATTTTGTACAGATGTTTAATGCAGTTACCCTAAAGTTTAGTAAATATGCTTTTAAAAATAACAGCTTTGTTGAGATGTAATTCACATACTGAACAATTTACCCATTTAAAGTGTACAGTTCAGTAGTTTTTAGTGTATTCAGAGTTGTGCAACCATCACTGTAATCAATTTTAGAGTTTTCATCACTGCCCGCCCAAATCCCTGTACCCACTAAATGTGCTTCTTAAAAGAAGAAATCACAAAGGAGAAAATCAACACTGTGATTACAGCATATGTGTAAACTATATTTATGCAATTAAAAAAAACCCCATATAACCAAAAAAGTAGAGCCAAAAGGGAGAAATAGGTATACCATATGATACAGATAAAGAGTAAATATAGTAAAAAGCTAGATTAATAAAATTGACTCTTGGATCTCAGAAGACAAAAGGACAGACACTCTCAAAAGGAAATAGAACTAGCAAGCAAAAGTTATGGGAACAGTTCACCCTAATTAGTAACTAAAGGCATGCACAGCAAAACAAATGATCAGGTACTGTTTCTTTTTAACATTTTAATTGCTGAGAACTTTTTTTTCAAAGTAACCAGTGCTGGAAGTAGTACAGGAAAATCTTAAATTTTGCTGGCAGCTATATAAAGTCTTAAAGCAGTTTATCAGTATCTATTAAAAGCCTTAAAAATGTTTATTCCCTTTAACTGAATCATTCCACTCCTGTGAATCTACTTGAAGAAAATAATCCTAGACAGAGAAGATTCACAAAGATATTTATTGCGGCATTTTTTATGATTGCAAGGAACTGGAAACAACCCTGGAAACAAGATAGAGTGAAGTCCCATCATATATGTATGTATCTCCTACGGAGTCCACTGTGCTCACAGGTGGAGAAAGAACAAAGAGGAAAGTAATTAAAATAGCGTGAGCACTTCCTTCAGTAAGCCTGTGTGCCAGGCTGAGCATGAGAGGGGGGACCTGAAAGTGCTCCTCCTTCCTTGGGCTCAGTTCCCATGTGCCTCTTCGAGTGTGAGCATCTCAGGGGCAGGGCGGGACTCGGGTGTTGAAGATGAGTGGCTTTTGCATGTGGCCCCCAAACATCAGCTGACCGTGCACCTCATCCAGTGCTCAACCCAGGAGACGGCGATCGCTTTCCAACTGCACCCATCTCTCCTCCCATCTCTCATTTAAGAAATTAAAAATGATTATTTTCTGTAGTATTCTATGTATATAAATATTCCAAAATTAACTATTTTGCCTACATATTCTCTTTATATACCACATTTACTATAAACTTTGATGAATTTTTACCACAGAAGATTCTCTGCTCATATATATGAGAGTTTGGATCCAGAGCCTGTATTGATGCCATTACCTTATGTGTCCACTTAATGAAATGCTGTAGGGCTCTTTAGAATGATGGTTATGAAGATTATGTAGCAGAACAGAAAAATGTATGCCTGTAGAGTTAAATGAAAAACGTAAGATACAAAATGATCATACCTGTATAGAAAAATGCATAGAAACACAAGAAGACTGGAAGAAAAATTAGCTTTCGGTTGTCATTTACAGATTGTTTGCTACCTTTGTAGCCCAGGTATCAAAGTATAAAATTAACCAGAGACTTAATGCACATTCTATGTGTGTATTCCCACATAAATGTTTCCGTGCACATCTATCTATTGATTATTTGTCCCTCCTCCACCCTTGATAACCGAGTGGTCCGCAGGAGTCTGACTGCTGATTAAAGTACTGCTGATTGACAGTACTTTAATATTATCACCAGAATTGTCCATTTCTGCTTGGGCTATCATATTATATGATGCAGGAGGGTGGTTATTAGAACGCTTCTTAGGGAAATTCTCTAAGTCCCTTTAGAGATAGACTGAATCCAGGCTAAGACAAGTATCAGTAGAAGAAACAGACATTATCACCCCATTAGAGTTCTCTTGGCTAACTAGAGTCTGGGTAACAAGTTTCAGAGATGCACTGGAGGAAATGTCTTAAGGAGCCCAGGGAAAGGAATTGTGAACCAAGTCAGGAGCAGTAGCAGAGGGCAGTCTGGTAAGCTGAGCTAAACAGTTTGTCTGTGCCTGCAAGGGATGTGGTTTAGGGTGGTCATCCAGGGTAAGGGGACACTTCAAGTAAAGCCAAGTGCCGCTCTGACCTGCTGCTCTTTGACTCTTCAAGGTTCAGGAGAAGGGACGTGTCTCGGGACTTGGGTGAAGAAATCGAGTGTCCCAAGAATGTAGTTTTCAAGATTAGTCCAAGGAGACTAGAGGGAAACCCTGACAGTTCCTAATGGATCCTAAAGTACAAAGAAGTCATTGATCCTTTGCTGGACTTCTCCTAGGCTCCAGCCCACACTGATCCTTTGTCTTCTCTAGGTGACCCTGCCCTCAGCATGAGCCGCTGGATGTTTCATCAGCAGGCCCTGCAGGAGTACATTCTTATGTGCTGCCAGTGCCCCACCGGGGGGCTTCTGGATAAACCTGGCAAGTGAGTGCCTTGCCTCTGGGGAGGGAGGGACGGGGCGGGGAGAGAGGGCTGAGCAAACCTCAGGCCTACTCAGAGCCAGACGGGGTGGGCCTTTCCTTGTTGCTGCTTAGTGCACGTGTGGCATGGGAGGAAGCAGCCCAGCTGGGAGCACCCCCATCCAGTGCCATCCATCCATCCTGGCCCCTCCAGTGCTCTCCTTTTTACCCAGCTTACTTGCACCCCCTTGCCAGTTAGGTAAACAGATTGCTGTGTTGGTAGCTTTTCTTTCCTCTTTTTTATTTTTATTTATTTTTTTATACATTTATTTATTTTATTTATTTATCTTTGGCTGTGTTGGGTCTTCGTTGCTGCGTGCAGGCTTTCTCTAGTTGTGGAGAGGGTGGCTTCCTTGTGGTGTGGTGGCTTCTCTTGTTGCGGAGCACGGGTTCTAGGTGCATGGGCTTCAGTAGTTGTGGCTCACGGGCTCTAGAGTACAGGCTCAGTAGTTGTGGCTCGTGGGCTCTAGAGCACAGGCTCAGTAGTTGTGTCACACAGGCTCAGTAGTTGTGGCACACAGGCTCAGTAGTTGTGGCTCGTGGGCTCTAGAGCACAGGCTCAGTAGTTGTGGCTCACGGGCTCAGTAGCTGTGGCTCACGGGCTCTAGAGCACAGGCTCAGTAGTTGTGGCACACAGGCTCAGTAGTTGTGGCTCGTGGGCTCTAGAGCACAGGCTCAGTAGTTGTGTCACACAGGCTCAGTAGTTGTGTCACACAGGCTCAGTAGTTGTGGCTCGTGGGCTCTAGAGCACAGGCTCAGTACTTGTGGCTCGTGGGCTCTAGAGCACAGGCTCAGTACTTGTGGCATGCAGGCTCAGTAGTTGTGGCTCACGGGCTCTAGAGCACAGGCTCAGTAGTTGTGGCTCACAGGCTCTAGAGCACAGGCTCAGTAGATGTGGCGCACAGGCTTAGTTGCTCCGTGGCATATAGGATCTTCCTGGACCAGGGCTCAAACCCATGTCCCCTGCATTGGCAGGCAGAGTCTTAACCACTGCGCCACAAGGGAAGCCCCTCCTCTTATTTAACCAAACTGATTTAAATAGAAGAGGATACAGGATTTTAAAACTCCTGAGTGTCATAAACAGAGATTATTATCAAGGCGACTATTACCAAGTAGATTCAATACCTTTAGGTGCCAAAAGGGAAACCAGTCAAGTCCTGTTGCCTTTGCTGCTCACTCCCCACTACCCCAGCACACACATACCCTGCTACCTCTGCATCCTGGTCCAGCTGAAGGCCAGTCCCCAGCAATTTATCAGGAAGAATTTGGCCCATTCCTAGAAATTTTGTTGTGGGATTTTTTTTTTTAAACTATATTAATTTAGCCAGCACTACCCTGGAGAGCCCTTTCCGGAAGACAGCTGACAGGACTGACTGTAAGGTTACAGTTCCTGCTATCAAGCAGGGCGGAAGGATGGGGCTCTGAAAAATGCTGCTGGGGGAAGCCAGGCTTCGAGTTTCGTGGAGGGTGGGATGGGATGCGTGAGTGCTCCCTGGGCCTCTTCGTCTGTGCGGTGGCCTTGTCAGAGGCTGTGCTGGGGCCGGTGGGGAGCAGAGGACACCTGCTAAGAGTCGCCCCGTCCTTCCAGGTCCCGGGACTTCTACCACACCTGCTACTGCCTGAGCGGCCTGTCCATAGCCCAGCACTTCGGCAGTGGAGCCATGTTGCACGATGTGGTCCTGGGTGTGCCTGAAAATGCCCTGGTAAGATGGGATGGGGGGCTTACCACTGCTTCTCCACGGGGCCCCCAGGATGGGGCTGGCAGGAGAGCAGAGCACCCGCTCTTGGCCTGCCGAACCGGCTGCACGAGGACATGGACAGGCTGGTGAACTCACCGTCCCCACCCTCTGTCTGCAGCTCGTTCTCCGTTCGTGAGCATCTGGCTGGCAAACTCGAGGTTCCAGGCGAGGGTCCAAACTGTGACAGAGGGTTTGTGCCTTTGTCCCACAGCCTAGGACCCAGACCGCTTGTCATTAGTTCCCATCTCCCAGGAAGCTGGCTCAGAGGTAGCGAGTTTCTGCATCTGTAGCCAGCAGCCCTCCCCATGTGGCTGACTGTCTTCTGGAGCTCTCAGCTTGCAGCCATCCCTCCAGAGAAGCCCTCTCAGACCACCTTCTGTAAATGAGATGACCCAAAACACTCTGCCAGGGCCTGGTTTGTGCCCTTCATAGCACCAGCACGATTTGTCATGTGTGTGTTTAACTGGGTTTTATCTGCTTCCCTCAAAAACTGTCAGCCCCGTGCGGGCGAGCTGTTCACCACTGCATCCAGTCCCAGGCCAGCCTGGCTGCAGGAGATGCTTGTGAGCCTAGTCACGATCCTGAGACTCAACTCCGGCTGAGATTGTCTGCGGCTGTCAGATGATGGGGCCTGTGCAGATTGTCATGAAATATTCCAAGAGAAGAAACACAAATGGCCAGTAGGTGGATGAAAAGATGCTCAGCCTCACTAGTAATTGAGAAAATCCAAGTAACAACCCTTCAGCTGTTTCAAGTATTTGCCTCCTATGCAACCCTCTTCCGTTCTTTTCCCTCCCTCCTTCCTCAGCGTAACCCCATCCTAAATTTGACATTTATCATGCCTGCAAATATTTTTGTGCTGTTACTACATAGGTATGTATCCACGAACTCTATAGAGAGTTGTTTTGTATGTTTTCAAATGTTTTTTTTTTGTTTGTTTTTTGCGGTACGCGGGCCTCTCACTGTTGTGGCCTCTCCCGTTGCGGAGCACAGGCTCCGGACGCGCAGGCTCAGCGGTCATGGCTCACGGGCCCAGCCGCTCCGCGACATGTGGGATCCCCCCGGACCAGGGCACGAACCCGTGTCCCCTGCATCGGCAGGCAGACTTGCAACCACTGCGCCACCAGGGAAGCCCTCAAATGTTTTATAACAGTATCTACCCCACCATTTATTCTGCATCACTTTCTCACCGACCGACCATTACCCTTTTGCGGCTTAGTCATCTTCATATGTGTTGCTCTAGTTTATTCATCTTAACTGCTGTACGGTATTCCCTTGTCTAAGTGTCATCTTCACTCCTGTACGGCATCCCCTTGTCTAAGTGTCATCTTCACTCCTGTACGGCATCCCCTTGCCTAAGTGTCATCTTCACTCCTGTGCGGTATCCCCTTGTCTAAGTGTCATGTTCACTCCTGTACGGTATTCCCTTGTCTAAGTGTCATCTTCACTCCTGTGCGGTATCCCCTTGCCTAAGTGTCGTCTTCACTCCTGTACGGTATTCCCTTGCCTAAGTGTCATCTTCACTCCTGTACGGTATCCCCTTGTCTAAGTGTCGTCTTCACTCCTGTACGGTATTCCCTTGTCTAAGTGTCACCTTCACTCCTGTACGGTATTCCCTTGTCTAAGTGTCACCTTCACTCCTGTACGGCATCCCCTTGCCTAAGTGTCATCTTCACTCCTGTGCGGCATCCCCTTGCCTAAGTGTCATCTTCACTCCTGTGCGGCATCCCCTTGTCTAAGTGTCATCTTCACTCCTGTACGGTATTCCCTTGCCTAAGTGTCATCTTCACTCCTGTACGGTATCCCCTTGTCTAAGTGTCATCTTCACTCCTGTACGGTATCCCCTTGTCTAAGTGTCATCTTCACTCCTGTACGGTATTCCCTTGCCTAAGTGTACCCCAGTTTAATTTTCTAGTCTCCTGTTGGTTAACACTGAGATGGTTTCAGATTGTGCTATTACACAAGGTGTTGCAGTGAACATTCTCGAGTTACAGTTTCTGAGAGAGATACACCTTCATCCTCACCAGATGGCCCTGAACCTCGCCCCTGTGTGCTTGGGTTATTTAACGCTCACATGGCACCAAGATGAGTTGCTCCATAGTCAGACTTTTCCTTTTTGCCAACTTGGCAGATGTGAACTGGTGTCTCAGTTTTGTTCTGCATTTCCCTGATTACTGGTGAGGCTGAGCATCTTTTCAAACGTTTGTTGGCCATTTGTGTTATGTCTTCTGTGAATTGCCAGCCAGCTCCTATCCTTTGCTCATTTTCGTATTGATTTGTAATTTTGTTTGCTCTTTTCTTATGTAGTAGGAGTTCTTTGTGTGTTCTTGATACTAATCCTTTGTCAGTGGTGTGTGTGTGGTGAATCTCTTCCAGTTTGTGACTTGTCTTTTCACTTTGTTTTTAGTGTTTTTGTTGAATAGAAGATTTTAATTCTAAAGTGAATAATTTTATTTGCCTTTTCAGTTTTTGAGGGTTTTTTTTTGGGGGGGGTGCGTTACTTAAATCTTTTCCTACCCTTAAGAAATCTTTTCCTACCCTGAGGTCATAAATATATTTTCTTCTAAACAATTTAAAGTTTTGCTTATCCCATGTAATTTTTTAATTCTCTTGGAATTGATTTCCGTCTATAGTGAAGGTGGGATATAATTTTATCTTTTTCCCATTTTGGTTAACCAATTGACCAGCACCATTTATTGAAGTTTACAGCCTTTCCTATTGATGTGTATCACATGTGTCACATACTCAAGTTTCTGTATATGAGGTGACTGTTTCTGGACACACTGTTCGATTGGTCTGTTATCTTTGCTGTCTTAAGCAAATCTTAAATGCAGGTAAGCAAGTCTCACCTACCCACCTCATTCTTTTTCTTCAGAACTGCTTTGGATATTCTTTGCCTTCTGCATTTTAGGATTTCCTGTGCATTTTAGGATCAGCTTATCAAGTAACACACACAAAAAAAACTAGTGGAATTTTTATTAGAATTACATTGAATGTAAGATTAATGGGAGGGAACTGACTTTAACATTCAGGCTTCCCATTTATAAACACAATTCTTCAGATTTTTTACATTTCTTTTAATGGTCTTTTATCATTTTCTCCATAAAGGACTAGTACATCTTCTGTTAGAGTTAACGTCTAAGAAATTTATAGTTTTTGTGTCTATTGTGACTGTAATATTTTTTTCCATTTTATTTTGTAATTTGTTGTTACTAATGTATAGAAATGCTATTGATAATTATAGTTTAATTTTGCACCCAGCAGCCTTGCTGAATTCTTTTTTTTTTTTGGCTGCTCCGCATAGCTTGCGGGATCTTAGTTCCCTGACCAGGGATTGAACCTGGCCCCCTGCAGTGGAAGTGTGGAGTCCTAACCACTGGACCGCCAGGGAATTCCCTCTGAATTCTCTTGATAGTTGTAAAAGTTTGTCTATAGAATCTCTTGGATTTCTTATTTAGAATGTAATGTCATCTTCAAGTAAGGAGTTTTGCTTTTTCCTTCCTGATTCTTAAGAATTTTCTTTCCTTTTTTTCTTTTGCGGTATGTATCCACGAACTATATAGAGAGTTGTTTTGTATGTTTTCAAATGTTTTTTTTTTTTTTTTTTTTTTTTTTTTTTTTTTTGCGGTACGTGGGCCTCTCACTGTTGTGGCCTCTCCCGTTGCGGAGCACAGGCTCCAGACGCGCAGGCTCAGCGGCCATGGCTCACGGGCCCAGCCGCTCCGCGGCATGTGGGATCTTCCCGGACCGGGCACGAACCCGCATCCCCTGCATCGGCAGGCAGACTCTCAACCACTGTGCCACCAGGGAAGCCCAAGAATTTTCTTTCTTTTCTTGCCTTGTAATGTTGGCTAAAACCCCCATGGAGTGTTGACTGGAGGTGGTAATAGAAAGTGTTCTGATTGTAATGGGAAGGTTTCTGTAATTCCATCATTAAGGAGGATGCTTACTGTGAGGTTTTGGTAAACATTTCATATCAGGTTAAGGATGTTCCCCTCTGTTCCTGGTCTACTGGGTTGTTTTTCTTTTCTCCTTTAATCTGATGTTGTGTTTTGTTAATACATATTCTGATGTGACCTTGACGTTACGGGATAAGCCCTGCTTGGTGATAACAGAGTGTGGGGGGTGTATGTGCTGTTCTAACACCTGCTGGATTCACTCTGCTGGTATTTTTGGCTCGTATTTTTATTTAGGATTTTTTGCATGTGTGTTCATGAGAAAGACTGATTGAAAATTTTGTTTTATTGTATTCTTTTCCAGTTTGTGTTTCAGGATAATATAACCTCATAAAATTAGACAGGTGTCTTCCTACTCTACTTTTTCTTTGGAAAAGTTTGTATAAGTTAGAAACTATCTTGTAAGCTAACACTTGCTTGAGAAACCATGTAGGCCTGGTATTTTTTTGGGGGAATGGTGGTAGCAGAAAAAACAATTGTTATTGATTTAACTTATTCATATAGGTTTTAAAGAATTTCTTCTTGAGCAATTTTGAAAATTCGTATTGTTCTATAAAACTATTCAGTTTATCTGAATTTTTATGTTTTTGCATGAAGTTGCTCATAGTATTTTCTTAAATTTTTAAAATCTCTTGCAATTATGTCCCCTTCTTCATTGTCCTAGGGTGGAAGAGTCCTGAATACTGGCCTAGGATTGTGCCCTGTCTGAGACCAAAGTTTATTTTGGGTTTCTGTGGTGCAGTGGGATAATATAAAATAATTTATATATGGCCTGACACCTTTACTTAAGTGTAACAGGGTTGTGGTCCATTTTCTTGATTATAAATATAGATGCATGTTCATTGTTTTAATAATTGGAATATATATAAAAGTATAAATAAGAAAATTTAAAACAGTCATGTCATGGTTCCTGTTTTGGCATATGTCCATTTTTTGCCTATTTATATAACTCACATCTATCAACACTTTAAAAAGTAAGTTTGGAATAATATCACGCATACTGTTTTCCTCACCTTAATATAAGTATTTGCCAATATCGTAAAATATTTGAAAGCATGTTTTTTAATGGCTCTATAATGTTCCTTTGTGTCCCACATACTGTAACATGTTTTTACCAATACCCTGTTGTTGAACATTAGGGCCTTGTGAGATCCTAGTGCATCTCTGATGATTCCTTATGTTACATTTTTACAAGTGCATTTAATGGGCAGAGGCTGTGCACATTTCCAGGGACCACTGGGGTGATTAATTGGCATCTGTTCTTCTCTTTGCAGCAGCCCACTCACCCTGTGTACAATATTGGACCAGATA
The DNA here is from genome assembly GCF_949987515.2 of Delphinus delphis. Classification (NCBI taxonomy): domain Eukaryota; kingdom Metazoa; phylum Chordata; class Mammalia; order Artiodactyla; family Delphinidae; genus Delphinus; species Delphinus delphis. The sequence goes on along the minus strand of NC_082684.1, from coordinate 36,966,960 downwards.
AGGTGATCCAGGCCACCATGCACTTTCTGCAAAAGCCAGTTCCAGGCTTCGAGGAGCATCAGGATGAGGCAACAGCAGAGCCTGCCACTGACTAGAAGACATGGTGTCCCGCAGCTCTGTGTTCACCCACCTCCCCAGTCAGACCAAGGTTTATATGTTTCGATACATACTGCATTCTGTGCTGCACAAGCCTTGGCCGCTGTGAAGCTTGGTTCTCTGTCCTTTCTTGTTAAACAAAACAAAACTGATGGCTCTGTGTTTAGAGAACACAGTGGTGTGGTTTTTAAAAAATTCTTTCCACTCCTGTCCAACCAAAAATCTTCAGCCACGCGGCATCTGAACCCGCCCTGGCCTGGCCAGGGTTGGTTGGAGAACATGCAGCTCTCCAGTGCGACCGTCGCATCGAAGTGAATGATGTTTATGAGTGTTACGGCATCTGGAGTTGCTGCTGCGATTCCTCTTTGTGCCACCGTTAAGTCACCGGGAAGGTGGCCTCCGTGGGTGGAAATAAGTCTGCTCCATGCCTCGGCAGGGGCTTTGGGTCCCACCAAAATGAATTCTCCAGGAAAAGGCATGGTGGTACTTCACTCAGAGGTGCCCGAGGCGCTCACCTCCCAGCCTGGTTACTTGCAAGGGGAAGGAGCTGGGGTGGGAGGAGAAAGGTCTCGGGAGGTGTGAGTCCCTCCCTGGCCACACTGGGCACTGACCACACATCTCCAAGGCCGGGTTGGGCAGGTGCATGGGCAGGATTTGCTTTAGCCCCACTTGTGGTGACTTAGACCCGGAAAGCCAATTATGAGTGGAAAATGAACCTCTAGTTCAACTCTGTGCCAGAGGAAGCAGCCCCAGAGCGCCGCCCCCCCCCACCCCCAGGTGCCCTGAAAAGGCCCTCTGAGGACCGCAAGGCAGCACCTTCAGCCTGTGGCCGGTCTGTTTCCATCTGTCTTCCACCGACTCCCAGCCCACCCTCCTCAAAGACGGTGTTGTCTTTTCTCACCCCAATTATTAACACTACTAAGAAGGACTTTCACCTTAATTTCTGACTCAGGATTTATTCACATCCTGCCCACTCCAGGCTCAGAGAAATAAAGCCAAGCACTAGATAAGCTGGGTGCTGCTGAGGCAGTAGCCGCGTAAACCTGGCCGGGGCAGGGCTGAGCGCTGCCTGCTGTGTTCAGCCTGGCAGGGCCTCTGCTGCCCTCACAGAAGAACCCTTTCTCAGTCAGTGGGGTCTTGAGGAGTTGGCTCACTTGTCCACTGCTACGGTCACAGCAAGCTCCAAGTCGCCGGTCTGGCCTTTCCATAAGCAGCCATGGGCTGTGGGCAGATGGGGGCCTGGAGATGCAGCATAAGGCTCTTCTCAAAAACTCTGGCCATCTGCTGCCTCTAATTCCCTAGTGCTTTGGTGTATTGGGCTATGTATTACCTCCTTGAAATAGTAAAAGAATAACCTTTTCTATGATGTCTCTCATTTGTGACTGGTACCAAGAAAATTCCTTCCGAGTGCCCAGCGTTCGGAGTTCTGCAGCTTGCTCGTGGGTCGCCAGTCTCCTCCTGTGTGCGACTGCAGGCCAGGCGAGTCGGTAGTTACGAAGAGGTCTGACTTACCTTCCTCCCTCACATCCCTTTCTCCAGTCGAGGACAAGGAGGGGAAAAGCGCGCTGGAGCACTTCCGTTTGTCCCAGCACTCCACACACAGTTTCAGGGTCTGGGAGTCTGTCTCCTCCACCTGGCTACGAGCAGGGACTGCGCTCCAGAGCCCTCTCGCAGGCACTCAGCAGCAGGTGGGGTGGGTGACGTCCTGGCCGGGGCAGGGCGGCTGTCACAGGGACGGGTTGGAATCCTGTGTCACCCGGCATTCCTCGTCTGGGCAGAGACCCTCTCCCAGGGAGAAGCCAAGAAGGCGGGTGCTCTGTGGCCTGCCCCTCCTTGACAGGAGAGGAGAGGGTACCCTCAGAGGTGGAGCATGAGCCAGAGCCACGTCCTGGAATGTAATTCCTGCCTCCATGCTGTTTTTTGCTGGGATAACAAAAGTTCAGGCGACAAAGCAACATATTGAAATGCACCCTTCCCATCGCTACAACAAAAAGCCAGACCCTCTACCACCACTAGCCTCAAGGTATTACGAGATTAATTGCAGTGATAATTGGTGTGGTTAAGAGACAGAAGGGATTGCTTCAGTCTGAACTGGCTTTATACCAAGGAGGGAGGATTTGAGGTGGGCCCCAAAGGGTAGGGGAGTTTACACTGGCATATCCATGAGACTTCTCTCTGCTCCCATTCGGGTCTGGAGGGTTTCCCAACTTAAAGAGCATTCAAAGTGGGTCCTGCAGGTAGAGTCTCAGAGTATCATGTGGATCCTTAAGTCGGAGGCACTTACATAGCATTCGAGGTAGGTTGCCCCAAATAAATATTTCCCCTATCGATAAAGAAATATAAGCCGGCTACACATCTCTATATCCAGATGGGCCCCAACGTCCCCCTTGGAACTATCGTGGACCCACCTTGAATGCTGTGTAAGTTGGGAAGCCTTCCAGACCCTACGGTGAGCAGAAGGGGGACCTCGTGGATAAGCCAGCGTGGACTTGCCTGAGATAACAATACCAGTCAACAGTATTCCTAAACTGCCCTCTGTTCGTGGTGTCGTTTCTGAGTTAGAAGCCACTAGTTAGATTCTGGCCACTGGGTTGTGACAATGCAGGAGTGTCCTTGAGGAAGCCACTTCTCAGGAAGACCTCACACAAAAGCAGAGGCCATAATATTAAATAACAGTTCCACGACGTCCTGCCATGGAGGACTAGCCTTAGATTTTGGTACGTTGCCTCCTGGTGATTTAACGTGGCAGAGAGATGGCGTTTAGAAACCCCTGGCAGGGTGGTTGCTTACGTGATCCTGGCTATTTCACCGCTATTAACTGTGCTGTGCTTCTGGCGGGAGCTTGGTAGCCGGGAACTAAACATGGAGCTTCCTGAGTGCACTACATTGTTGGTAGAAGTGGAATCCATTGGCATCAGAAGTCAGAGATGTACAGATAACAATGCTGACATTCCATTATGAAAGCAAAAGAACTTGGCTCTTCTTCCCACCATGTTTACATTGATCCCACCTCCTTATGGAAGAGGGTCACTGGGCTACGTGCAGGAAATAGCCAGTAGCTTCAGCATCCCGAGTCAGAGGAAAGGGTAATGGCTGGGGTGGGAAATGACTGTTCTTAGGCCTGCAGGCTTCCTAGACCCTCTGTGGCCAGGGCCACTAAGATACAGGCACTGCAGAGACCAAATCTTAACACAGACATAGGATGTCTCGTTCACCGTCTGGGATAAGTTCGGTACAATGAAAGTCTGCTCTCCTAACGCTGATAATAGGGCTTGATGTTAATACAAGGATACGGAGGTCTATGATGGAGGGCTGTTCAGTGTTGCTTTCATTTGGGGCCGCAGGTATTCATTTTGGGAAGTATTTTGCTAATATTTTGTTCTTCCACGATTTGCACCAGGGGGCAGCAAACTTTCTCCGTAAAGGGCCAAATTACTAAATATTTTAGGCTTTGCAAGCAACTACTCAACTGTGCTTTACCACTGTAGTACAAAACAGCTGCAGACAAAGCATGGCTATGCCCCAATAAAACTTTATGAAAACATGGTGGGCCAGATTTGGTCCATGGGCTGTAGTTTGCCTACCCTGATCTAGACTAAATCCCATCCATATTCATTTAGCATTCTTCTGCATCTTTTCATGGCTGGGATGCTTTCCAGGTACATAATATTAGTGTTAAATGACAAAATGTACTTGGTAAAGTTCGGCCCAAACTTTTGTTGTTGTTGTTGTTGTTGGGTTCTTTTCTTTTGGGGGGCTGGGTACGCGGGCCTCTCACTGTTGTGGCCTCTCCCGTTGCGGAGCACAGGCTCCGGTCGCGCAGGCTCAGCGGTCATGGCTCACGGGCCCAGCCGCTCCGCGGCATGTGGGATCTTCCTGGACCGGGGCACGAACCCGTGTCCCCTGCATTGGCAGGCGGACTCTCAACCACTGCGCCACCAGGGAAGCCCCCGGCCCAAACATTTTAGCCACCCACATGCGCTGCTCAGGGCATTCATTGCCCTTGAACGGGAAGGAGAATTGTATGATTTAAGGAATTGTTGCAACTGACAGAAAACCTGACCCAAACAGGCTTAAAGCAAAGAGGAGATGTGTTGATTCATAAACTGAATCGTCCAGGAAGTAGCTTGGCTTTCTGAGTGGCTTCAGTGGCTTTCTTTCCAGCTTTCTGTATCAGCTCCAGTCTCAGGCTCCCTCCATGTGGTTCTACAATGGCAGTAGCAATAGCTCCAGACCTTACATCCTCAGGGTCAAGTTGAGCAGACAAGAGCAGCTGGCGCTGTCTTCCCAGTGAGTATCATTGCGTTTCACTGACTCTGATCAAGCCAAGTGCCTTTCTGAGATGCAATCCTGTGGCCGGGAGATTACAGTGCACTGATGGATCAAATGCTTCATCCACGAGTGGGAAATGGGGCTCCATCAGAAGCACATAGTCCAAAAATGGGGAAGGAATGAAGCCCCAGTGCAAATTAGGGTTGTAGTCAAAAGGGGGAGATGGATGCTAGAGAGGCAAAATCACCACGTTCTCTCCCATGGGGGATTCTAGAAACCTGTAGTGGACACTGTGGCATCCATTCCTCCCCTCCCCAGCTGTGGCAGCCAAAAGGCTTGTGTGGGTGTGTCCCCCCCACCTCCAGGCTGGGCCCTGATTGGACTAAACCAATCATTTTAATCCATCCCTCTGCTTGAGTAATTTGTTCAGGTTTAATAATAACCAGGCCTAAGCCAATCAGCATGGTTTGTCCTAGCCTCAGTGATTGATTCAGAGCCAAGGATGTGGCCTAAAATAGACCAAAGAGAGAGAAGCCCTGGACATTTGATGACAGGGGAAAAGCAGTTCTCTCCTATTAGAGATGGTGGAATGTGTGGCCTGGGACTCCAATCACCATTTTCCTACCTAGAAGGAAGCCAGTCCACACAGACTCCCTGAGACACCGAGAAACACGGCCAGAACCCTGTCACATGACTCCTGCAGCCTGGATCTGCCTCTGCATTTTTCAGCTGTGTAAGCCAGTCTGAGTTGGATTTACTATTTCTTGCAACCCAAAGCATCCTGATACACAGAAAACTCTATTCCGGATTAGCCCCAGAGCCATGAACTCCTTACCTTCTGCCTGAAGGATGCTGATCGTTCTTGTCACCTCCATCCAAACAACCCCTAAGAGAGAGCCTCCTGGTCACTGTCTCTCCTCATTTGATCCTTGACTCAACCTCATGAGGTGGGTGAGGCAGGTGTGTGTCTGCATTTTACAACTGGAGAAACAGGTCAGAGAGCTTAAGTGACTCACCCAAGGTTTCCTAGCTATCAAGTAGTGGAGTCTGAACCTGAACCCAGATCTGCTGCCTCCAAAGCCCATGTGCTTCCACCACCCCAGGTCTCTGAAATGGGCAGCCTCGGGGGTGGGGAGCAGTAGCTGAACATGCACGAGTTAGCTCCAGCGGTGGATGACCGAGGCCCTGAATGCCTGCTCCCATCTTCCACCAGGACAAGGATGGTGACAGCGAACTGCAGGGGCAGGCTCACCTCACCCTTCTAACCCGCTGCCCACTGTCTGTCAGGTCCCTGGCGTAGAGCAACGCCCCCTGCACCAAATGCATGCCACCCCTGTGCAGAGTGTGATGCTGCGTGAGTAACAAGCAAGGCGCCGGTGAGGCAGTCTTCCCGGGAGCTGACCACAGCCAGCCTTCTCCACTCCAGCCCGGCATGCCTGACTGGTTCCTGGACATCCTCTTTCACTTCCTCGCAACAACCTCTTTGCCTCTGCTTTTTACCAGCTGGTGCAGGAGGTTCAGAGGACGGGGCCAGGCGGCTGATGTTCCTTCCTCCTACTTCTCGGGCACATCCAAGAAGAAAGCCAGGCAGGCGGGCAGAGTGCTCATCACCAGCCCAACTTAATGGGAAGCTTTCTCTGCCCCCTGCAGAAACACAGATGTGGAAAAATAACAACAATGACAATAATGTATTTTAAAAAACAAACTTGCACTGGGTTCCCATATACCCCTGAGTCAGTTCCCCCTCTTGTTAGCATCTGATATAAATATGATACATTCATCCTAACTACTGGCCAATATTGATATATTAACTAAAGTCCATACTTTGTTCAGAATCCTTAGTTTTTACCTGATGTCCTTTCTCTGCCCCACGATCCCATCCAAGATACCTCATTACATATAGTCATTATGTCTCCTTAGGCTGCTCTTGGCTGTGACATCCTTAGACTTTCCTTGCTTTGAATGACCTTGACAGTTTTGAGGACTCGTTAAGTATTTTGCAGAATGTCCACCAACTGGGATTTGTGTCAATTTTTTCTGATTCGACTGAGTTTGGGGGGAGGAACACCACAGAGGTCACGTGCCCTCTGATCACATCCTATCAATGGTACATGCTATCAACATGGCTCATCACTAATGCTGTTAACCCTGGCCACCTGGCTGAGGCTTGCCAGGTTTCCCCACCATAAGGTTCCTCTTTCTTCCCCTTCCCCTGCTGTTCCCTTTAGAAGGAAGTCCGTGTACACAGCCCACACTTAAGGGATGGGGAGTTATGTCCCACATCCTTGAGGGTAGAGTAGCTACATAAATTATTTGGAATTCTTTTGTTTGGGAGGTTTGTCTGTGCTCCATTTATTCAATCATTTATATCAGTAGGCACTCATGAATATTTATTTTATACTTCGAGGTGCATGGGCTTCAGTAGTTGTGGCACGTGGGCTCAGTAGTTGTGGCCCACGGGCTTTAGAGTGCAGGCTCAGTAGTTGTGGTGCATGGGCTTAGTTGCTCCGTGGCATGTGGGATCTCCCCGGACCAGGGCTCAAACCCGTGTCCCCTGCATTGGCAGGCGGATTCTGAACCACTGCGCCACCAGGGAAGTCCCTACATTAGGGTTTAGTATTCTACTCTCACCACCTTTGGTCACATTAAATTCTTTCCATAATAAAAGGTATTCCATTTTTGTTCTTTTTTTTTTTTTTTTTGCGGTACGCAGGCCTCTCACTGTTGTGGCCTCTCCCATTGTGAAGCACAGACTCCGGATGCACAGGCTCAGCGGCCATGGCTCACGGGCCCAGCTGCTCTGCAGCATGTGGGATCTTCCCGGACCGGGGCACAAACTCGTGTCCCCTGCATCGTCAGGCGGACTCGCAACCACTGTGCCACCAGGGAAGCCCAACATTTTTGTTCTCTTGGATGTGGGACTTCATGTTGCCATCTGCTGTACCTGTGATGGCCTGGGCCAATGAGACAAAGCGGGTGACAGGAGCCTGGGACTCCAGCTACCACAGTCAGAGCAGACTCAGTGGCACAGCTCTCTCAAGGGGAAGGCTGGGTGCACCCTGGGGCTGCAGGGACTCTGCTGCCCAGGCGTGCTGACCAGTGCCTGGCAGGAGCGTGGTGAGTGCCCTGCAGTGGCCCCTCTGTGAGGGGGATGATGACGGGGATGATGACATGGGTACCCTGGAGACCTACACCATGCTCCCAAGGAAGGTGAACGCTTCACTGGGCTCCACCCCTCGAGTCCCTCCCCTCCGTCTCGAGAGCAGTGGCTGCCTTGGGCCTGGATCCCACGGTGGCTAGTCTACGTGGTGGGATGTGAATGGTTAGCCATCCCGTGCAGGGGGGAGGCTCTGGCCCACCTTCCTTTCACCCATAGCCTCCACCCAGCTTCTCTGCCGGCTGCACCGGGAGCCCGGGGCTGGTTCTGCTCAGGTAGGAAGGAGAGCGCAGCAAGAGCTTGAGAAGCAATGACCTGGCCCTGTTCCCTGCCCCTCCCACCTGCCAGCCCTCTCTCGTCAAGGGCCCCAGCCTCTGAGCTCCTCTGGCACTGTAGCCCGGGCATGCACACTTGTGCCACGTGCGTGAATCTGGTCTCCAACTCCTCTAAGCTTCTTGGCGGCAGGGCCTAGGCTTCATTAGGCGCCCTGAATCTCCCCAGTGCCTGGCGCAGGGCTGGGCTGAGAATACGTGCCGGTCAAATACCCATGGATTGAACTCATGCAGAGGCAACCTCAGGACTGACCTAACAGTGCTCAGAGATGAACGTACACACACGCTTGTGTCCGTGTGTGGTGCCTGTGACAGGCCAGGCACTGTGCTTGGGGTGCAGTAGCAAGCACGAAGACCACACCTGGCCTCACGGGAGCTCCCAGATGGAAAGGCCTGCCAAACCGTTCACGGCAGCTCTCTGCAAAGGAGTGGGCCCTGGACTCACTACCTGGTCGGGAAACAGTCAAGTCATTTGAACCAGAGTTCCTGTACCTCAAGTCTCCACTAGCCTGCTATGGATGTGGCACTCCTCCTCTCAGCTGGCTGGCCTTGCTGTGGCCTTTTGGTCCAAAGCCACTGGCCACTGTCCTTTAGCCCCAGATCTGTCCCTGCCACCTCCGAGCCGTTGATGACTCCATGTATTTCATTTCCTAAGCTGAGATATTTTCAGATGGTAACAGATTACGTCTTGCTGGAATCCCTTCAGAAGCCAAGCAAAGCCTGTTTGTTACCACACCCTTTGGCATTCAACATATATTTACTGCCCCTTTCTTGTGAGGATTTGAACACACTGAAGGATAGGGTTTATTCTCTCCATATTTCAACAAAACTCAAATGTTTGCGTGGCCAGGACCCATGCCGGCGGCTAGACCTAAGAATTGTTAACATGTGAGTCCTTCCAAAGTGCCGGGCTTTCCAACTTATGCCTTCACACCTCACAATGGCACCTTGTGCTACTGCTGTCCTCATGCCTCAGGAAACCACAGCAGTGTCACCCAGAGCCAGTCCACATAGGTGGGCTCAGAGCCTGTGACCTAAACCACCCAGGCACTGGTTCTGAAGCTTTCGGGCTCCCTGTCCCCCCCTTGACCCTAACGGAGCAAGGACAACACTTACCAGCTGGGTAATGATGTTTGCTGGGAGAGCCTCCAGAACTCAAGCAGGGGCCTGATGCCATCAGTCCTGCGTACAGCTAAGCCTGCTTCTCAAACCCGGTCCGGGAATGATTATTTGGCCAATCGGATTCTCTACCTGAGAAATGAACTAGAAAATATTTTTGTTTATCCCCTTCTCACGGCAAGTGTGGGGATGTATTAATTAAGCCCGTGCCTTAGTAAACCCCAAACTATCGAACCCCACAAGTGAAGGACACTGTCTTTGCCCGTTCATGATTCAGCAGTGCTTCAGAAGGGTCCTAGTTCCTACCATGGTTTTTCCACTGTGCATCCAAATGTAGAGGCTGGTAAACTCCTTTTCCCTACCTGGGTTTCCTCCTCAGGCTAGAGAAACTGTTTTGAGCAAAGAAAAGCTCTCGTTTCATGTTCCCGGAGGCTGTCCAGAACAGAGCCTGGCAAACAGGCCTGAGAGATAGCCTTGCTCTGGCTGGCTTATAAACCTGCCTGGTGACAGAGGACAGCCAGTGTGTGGCATAAAAATGGGTGCTGCCCCATGATATCACCCTTGCTTAGGGCTTCAAAAACAGGTGGCAGGGCAGCCCTCACTAGTGTTGGAAACCCACGGGGAGAAGGGAAACACCATCAAGGCAGTCCTATTAATAGGACTGTTTAACAAGCCCCTCTCCGCCCCCTTTCCCCGAGTGCAGCCTTAAAGAGCCCGGTCTCAGACCCACCTGGCTAATTCAGCTGTGACTCACTTTCCCCAAGAGCTTCCTTTTGTTCCCTGGGTTACTTTGCTGTTGGGAGTCAAACCTGAGTGCATGAGAATCACCTGGGAGAGCTTGTTAAAACAGCCCGACTCTGGCTGGTGGGCCGAGGTATGCTGCAGGTCAGAGCTCGAGCCCAGGAATCCTTTTAACAAGCACCCCCAGGGCATGGCCAAGGATCCACTTTAAGTAACAACACCATGGGGGCTTCTGAACAATTCTGCCAGGCAGAGCACCAAGTGCCCAAAGTTTAGAGATGCCACTGAGTAGCAGAGGGAGGGGATGACACAGTCTCACTCCGGCTGATGACAGATCTAAGGTGCATTCTCCGGTTTTGAACCCTGGAGTGTGTCACTCCAGTTATGGGGTCCCCTGCCGTCTCTTTATTCACTCTGCCTTGTACAGGGAGGGCACACCTCTGAGGTGGGAAGCATTTGTGAGATACCCAGAAGTCCACCCTCACGCAGTCTGGAGACGGCCGCAGGAGCCGGATTTTTCCGTCTTGCAGATTCAGCCCTGGTCACGTGCTCTACGTAGATGACGACAGTTGGCACCTGAGTGCTCCCTTGGTCCTGAGGTCAAGTGCATTATAAGCATTATTTCCTTTAGTCTTCACAGACACGTCATGTGGTTAAAGCTACCATTATCCTCATTTTATAGATGAGGACACTGAGGCTGAGAGAAGTAACTCGCCCGAGATTACCAGCTACTGACAGAGCCAGAATTTTGAACTCAGGCAACCTGACGTCAGAGCTCAAGCATAGTCCACTCCGCTCTATTATTAGAAATCGAACGTGGCTCTCCTCAGTCCTAGTTCAGGGCTCTCACCTACTCTAGTCTTGTTTTTTAAACCTTTCCAAGTTGATAGCTCTGTAAGCTGAGGCAGTTCTTTGCTGAAGTGGTAGCTACTCTACAGATGGGATTAGCAGATCAAGAATTTAAAAAACTGGGCCATTAATACCCTTGACCTTGGGGCAACTGTAAAGGAAAGAAAATATCAAGCTCACCTCTGCAAGAGAAAGAGGTGGCTTTTCACAGGACCAAGCAACTCACCAGGGCAGTCCAGAGCGCAGTGCCGAGAACCAGCCACCAAGAATAACCTCACTGAGTGAACCGTGGTCCAACTTCGGTGACATGGAGGACAGACACTGGCTTCCTAGACACGCGAACCAGAAGGAACTCAGCTGTGGCTTTCATCTGTCCCCTTCAGCAAGCACAACCTCCAGCCCGGCTGCTCTTACCTGGTTCTCCTTTCCAGGCAGCTGCTCCCAGTGGCACCGCCTCCTCTCCACCACTTGTCAGTCAGGTGGTTTGGATTTTCCCAGGTGAATCAGCTATCCTGTTGTGTCCCTTTTCTTCCAACGGGTTTATTGAAATTTTGAGAAGCCTAAAACTCAACCCCTTGTCCAGCCAATATCCTGGAGCCAGGGACTGGCTCTCGGGGACGTCCCCTACCCCAGGGCTGGCTCGACTGTTTGCTTCACACTCCATCTCCTGACCAACACGGCCGCAGCTGCAGCTTGGTTCTGATGCCCAGCCTGACCAAGCCAACTGTGTGTAATATGGAATCTACAAATAAGTCCAGATATACAGAGGGATGTAGTAAAGCGCAATGAAAGGGGAGGAAATCATACTAACTTTGAAGGCTTAGGAAATCACCTGACCTCTCATTCCCATTTTTTCCCCCTTATTCGTGTCTCTTTCCATCTTAAAAAGAATAACTTCAATAAATGGGATGCTGCTCTCTCCCAGCATCCTTGTTTTCCTTATCGCGATCATAGTTTTTGGGGGTTGGTTTGATCACGTTACAAAATGCCTCTTATAAATATGATAAAGAATATATATATATATATATATATAACTGAGTCACCTTGCTGTACAGCAGAAATTAACACATTGTAAGTCAATTATACTTCAATAAAATATTTTAAAAAATGCCTCTTATGGAAACATGATCCACCACCACCTGTCAACTCCCATTAACCAAAACGAGATACCATGGATTTGACATCCAATTGATAGAAGCCCCAGCACCACCACTCTAAAGAGTGACAAATCAAAGAACTGATTTGACTTCTCTCCCTCCCTTGGACTAGGAACAGCAGTATTTCCTGTCAGCCAGACAGGAAAACCAAAGCTGAGCTGTATTCTGGCCATAAATCCTTTCTTTCAAGGTCAAATGAGTTCAGGCCGGTGTTGGTCCCTAGCCCAAGTAGAGCTAACTGGATGCTGTTGAAGCCTCCTTGACTTCCAGCCCGTGGCAGCACTGCTGCCTCCTATTACCATGTCGGAACTCTCTAGAAACTGAAAAGCCCTAGAGCATACCAGCCACCCCTGGACTGGACGTTTCGTTACCAGGAGAAACCCAAACTCACAGCTCTGGGCTACCAATTCCCCAAGGGCCATTTATTTAGCAGGAACTGGATCCAGAAATGTTGCCCTGGGTAACCCCATCCCTGTTGGAGCCTTAAAAGCTTCTATCCAATGAGCGAAGTCACCACCACCGGGTTAGCTACCTTCCCCTGCCCAGGCTGCACTGAGCCCTTAGAGCACAAAGGGAACCACTTTGTCTTACGGTTGCTCCCAGCCTGCAGGCTCCTCTCTCAGGCTCCCACACAGGCCCAGCGGCCTCCAGGGGGTGCTTCCCTCTACCAAGATATCTTGGCCTCTGCCGGGGCAAGAAGACACCACCACCAAGAAGGATAAAATAAGTTTTTATTTATAGTCTTATAGTAAAGGGGAAGCCTTAACTTGCAAGACAATTCTTCAGCAGTATGTACAACATACTTTTTATCTCCATGGAATGGAATCAAACACGGACTGAGACTACAGAGTATACACTAGAAATCAGCAAATGCCAGGAACAGAGTAGGAAAAAGACAAAGAAATGAGGCCTAAACACACAAAACCCTTCACTGGGATCTGCGGACCGCAGCCAGAACCAGGGCTGGATCACATAATGGGGACAGGTTCCAGGACAGCTGGAAGGGGAGAGGGACGAGGGTGGAGAGGGGTCTGCACTGGGGTGTGGGTTTAGTATGAGGTGAACCGCTCTTGGTATTTACATAGAAAATCAGTTGGCTCTATTTCTTAGAAATACACACGGAAAGAAAGGAAGATTTGATCATTACTTTATGAATCTGTCGTTTTGCAATACTGACATCATCAGAAATAGGGACAATTCACTCAGATTCAAATTTCAGTAGCAGGAAATAAATATCAAAACATCATCACTGGCCCTCAATACAAAACCTCTACCCCACCCTACCCTCCCTCCTCGTCCCACCCCCTCCCACCCCCTGGTGGCTACCGCCTCACTGCTGCTGTCCCCCAACAAACCACACGAGTGTCACGCGGCCCTCCCTAAGGCTGGCTGAGAGAAGCAGGAGTGAAACAGGCCAAAGACTCTGCGCTGCAAATCTGTCCCCACTTCCTTTTATACCACAAACTTCTTCAAGGATCTCTGGCCTTTCAACAGGAGCGATAAATAGCCTTTTAGGGAAAAAAAAAAATCCTTAAAAAGAAGGGGGAATAATTCTGATTACTCCAAACTGGTCATCTTCTTAAAGTAGAGCAGTCCACAGATTCACAAAGTCTATCAAACAGAGGTGAGGGTGGCCCGGGAGGAGAGGCCTGGGAGGGGCAGGAGTCCCCGGGGCACATGCGCCCGGCAGGGCTGGAGGAGCTGGTGGGTGGTCAGGACACCATGTGCTCAGAGGTCTGGCCGGCCGTCTGTCCTCCACAGAAAAAGCTGCCAAGTTGGGGTGTTTTGGTTTGAATATTCCTGGTGGGGACAGGGAATCCCTGAAGGGAAACGTTAAAAAAAAAAATAGTGGAAATGGGGAAGGAGAACGAGAGCTGTTGTCCAAGAGCTTCTACGTAAAAATAAAATTAAAAAAAAAAAAAAGGAGGAGAAAAAAAGTCTCTTAAATGGTTCTGAGGGTTTTAAAGATGAACTGAAAAGAGGATAAGACGATGGAGGAGACAGACAGTTTTTATTGCTGGCCTGCCCCGTGGAGCTTAGCTGGCCTCCATCCGGAGCTTCTTCCTGCTTTGGGGCTCTTCGGGCTCCGACTCCGAGCTGGAGTCTGAGCCCCCATCGAAGGCAGAGATGGTGCTGCCCTTGGCGTTGGTGTAGAGGCTGTTGTCTGAGGAGGGGTAGTTGGTCTGCAGTTGGGCACTCGACCTCGCCTTCTCCAGTGCACGGACTGAAAGGCAACCAAGCGAGCGGGTTATAGCCTTCTGGAGACTGGGGGAGTAACCGAGTCTCAGGTCAGGGTCCAGCCTGTTCTTCCGAAGGGCTTGCTGGCCCCCGAGGCTCAGGGTGGCTCATAAGTAACTCCCTTCTGGTGGCTGTTCCACCTGCATACTTCATTTCCCTCTGCCTTTCCCAGCCAGAGCTGAGCGCTCAGTGGATGTGGCCAGCCACTCTGCAATGCCACCCAACCCTAAAGAGAAGGCTTGTGATGTCACTGTCCTGCTGTGGAAGCCCAGTACAGAGACAGGAGCACGAGCTCCCTGTGGGACCCAGTGGTGCAGTAACAGCGAAGCTGGCCTGGCAATGCCAGGCTCCACAAGGGTGTGAAGGCCACACATCAACAGGAAAGGATGACAGAAGATGTATCAGCCAAAGAAAAGTTTTGGCTTAGCTCTCATGTACAAGATCCACTTGGAAAGACAAGCTGGACACTTGGAAGCAAGTCACCAATACACACAGAATACCTGGGCTTTCCGACACACGGCCCCTACATGCAGGCTGCTCGGCCCGGTGACCAACCCGCTGCCGCCTCCCACTGCCCAGCCCTCGTTTCAGCTCATCTTGAGCCTGGAAGGTCAGCCCATTTATTTTAGTTTAGTTTATTTGAGGTGTTCTAACCCAGGTGGTTACTTGCATTTCCTTTTACTTGCATCTTCCATGAGGGAGGAAGAGAAGTGAATTCCCCAGGAACAAAGAACTTGATCAGCTCTCGCTTTCCCCTGTGGTTGTAGGAAAAGGCGGATGTGAGCATTGGAGAACAGCATGGGCCTGGCCCATAGGCTGCCCTGATTGGACTACCGTTGACAACGGGGAGCGCTCACTGTCCCTGAACACCTGGAGTCTCTGTGGCGCTTACACAGCACACTCCAATTCAAGGACCTCACAGCTCTTTTGAGACACCTGATGCCAGGTGTGACCCCTACGACAAGCAGAGCACCTGAGCCCCAAGAAGGGGAGAGAGAGCAGGTCAGAAAAAAGTCTCCAGTGTCTAACCCCTATACTCCACTGTTCCCTCACCGAGGGCTCAGGTCCTTCCTCAGGATGGCTCTACACTCGACTACTCAGGCCCAAGAAGCAGGGCCACAGCTGCTTAGGAGCATACGCTCCGTAACTGGTTCTGACTCAGCAGGCCTGGGTGCGAAGCCCTGACCTGGCTGGAGCACAGCAGGGCCAGATGCCCCACAAGCTCTGCTGCTCACCTTGCTGCTCCAGAAGAGCATTCTGCCGCTTGAGGTCATCAATATCTTGCTGGTGTGTGTGGTTTTTCCTTCGCATATACTGGATATACTCTGTGGCTTTGTCTAGGATTTGGGCCCGGGATGCCTGTTGCAATATGAGAAAAAGCAAAGGGGACAAAATAAAGACCTAGTCCACGCAGTGAAGAAACCATGCCCTTCAGCAAAGACGGCATGAGGGAATGGAAGCAGGAGGGTGAGGGGGCACAAGGCTGAGGAAACGGCGCAAGTGCTATCAGGAATCTTGTTTACACCAGTCAAGGCACCAGCTGCTTTACATAGCTTACCTCGCTGGCTCTCTCTGAGAGAGGTAGCTCCACCAGGAACCCAAGGCTCAGAGAAGTTTACTGGTTTATTCAAAATAAAAGAGTGTAGAGCCTGGATTCAAACGCAGGTCCAACTCACTCCTGAACTTGTACCCTGCCCACCCGCTTTGGTTCTTTAGGTTGCTTTCATGTCTTCAGCCAGGCTATTCTGAAAACTTTAAAATGCTACTTAACTGAGACCTTAGGCCATTCACTCTCTGCTAGGGCCTGGCTACAGGCAGCTGGTCCAGAAAGACAAGATCAAGATCTCAGCTGGAGGTGGCTCAGGATGGGAATGGGTACAACGCTGTCAGGATGCGAATGGGTACAATGTTGTTCATCAAGGTCCTAGATTTCAGACAAGCTTTCAGACAGTTGTTAACTAGTTCCAACTGAGCCATGCTGCTTTGTCATGATTTCAGCGTAACTGGCTAAAGAGAATTTTGTGAAAGCTGTCAGAGCTTGATGTCAACACAGGAAGGGCATGAGATTGGGCCATTTCAGGAAGCAACCACACCTTTACCATGGCTGTGGGTAGCCTAGGCACTGCCCTGTCAGAGGAACAAGTTAATGAGCTAATAAAATGGATGTCAGGTTACTCAGCCCCTGGAGGTCAAAAGTACCTGGAAGATTCCCTCCAGGTTGCAAACATGGCCGGAGTTACTCATGGCCAGGCAGCCAACCAGCTGAACTGGTGGAATGGTACAAAGCCAAGAGAACTGAAGCTCAAGGCAGGGTAGTCTAGTAGCCGAAGTATGGTGGTGAGGCACCTCAGGCACCTGAACTGCAGTAAAGCTTCTTAAGTGGCAAAGAAAACAGCCGCACTCAGGCGAGCAAAACTAAATCCACCTGTAGTATATTCTGACAATCTCAACTCATAGACTTCAGCAGGGCTGGGTATCAGAGAGGTTTGGAAGGCCTGGGTTTATTCACCAGTTCTCACAAGTACTAGAGTTTCCAGGCTTTCCTCTTATAGCATCCTTAAGGCAACTTCCTCAAAGGGAAATTGTTCATATTCAACCGTTTTTATCTGGTGCGAATTACATACAAGGCACAGAGCAGACACTGTGGGGAAACAAAATGTATTAGTCGTGGCTTCTTTTGCCCAGAAGCTAACTTACTATCTAGTTGAGGAGATAAATGTATTTATATACAGACAAATCACAGGGCAGTACCAACAAGTGTAACTTGAGTAGTACAGATTAGAAAGGCCATGGGAAAGATGGCTTCTGGCTGGGGTGATCACCTTCTGAGTGCCAAGCATTAGCCTCGGCTCTGCACACACAGGCTCCTATCTGAACCAGTGAACCCTGGGTTAGACTGAGGTGGAATCTGTGGGAAAGGGTTGCTCTGGGCAGGGAGAATAGCACAAGCAAGGGCATGAGGGTGGGGACAGGACCAGGCCTATTTCTTTAGTTGAGTAAGGCAGCTTATGTAGAAAAGAATGAGAGCACCTACCAACGGGGGCTTGCAACTCTGGCTACAAGGTCGCTTCAGAAGCTGTTTCCCATTTCTGCCAAAGGGGACTTATTAGGGTTAATTACTAGGTGATAAAATGAAAGAAAAAAAAAAAGGTGGGCACATATTTAGAAGGGACTAATTAAAATACCCTGCCTCTCTGGATGCTAGAGATGGGATTAAAAACAAGTATTGTAGGATAGGTGGCAGAGTGGGGAGAAGAGTCTAGGAATCCAGGAGACGGGTGCCTCCTAGGTCCTGTCTGTAATGGGCTCTGTGACTGCAGACACAGTACTTCTCTCCGTGGCTACTCCTTATCTGACAAGAAATTCTCTCAGACCCCACCCAGCCTTCCAAATTCTATGCACTCCATCACTGATCTAATTGTTATGCATATTTACATCCCAGTCTCTCTTTATATTTGTCTATTTTTTCAACTGTTGTTCCCAGAAAGCAACATTAACCCTTATTTAACTCCTCATTTGCATCTGGCACAAGGGAAAAAAGCAAAATCTCTGAACAAGAGAGCACCTGCGGACTTCCCTGGTGGCGCTTGCAAATGTTCAGAGATAATTTTTAACAAATGACCACACTGAGTAGCAGCCTGAGCGCTCCCAGTTTCTTCTTCACATATTTATACATGAAACCACGAAGTGAAAAGGGAGAAGCAAGCACAGCACAACAAACCAAAGAGAAAGATGCCATGAGAGATGGAAGTTTTTCCACCTCAAGGCAGTTTTTGGATGAAGATAAAATTCACAGATGCTCAGAAAACAGTGTCTTGGGATCAAGAGGTCTCCACAGAAGGCTAGATTGGAATAAACCCAGCACGAGGCCTCCAGAATGCTAATCAGCACCGCCCTTCCTCCACACAGCCCCTTGCCTAAGTAGAAGCACCTAGGCCACTTGGGGTGTCCCTGACCCTCACTTACTAGTCCAAAAGCATGGTTCATTAACTTTATTTTGCCCCCTCCAGGGTACTCAACAAGAAGTCCCACAAGAAAAAATTTAAAGTACGAAATACAGAATTCCCCCAAATTTACATGTGCATCTAGTCCAGTGAAGAAAAAGCAAAAGGTTGAAGGTAGAAAATGCTAGACTCAACTAAAATCCCCTCTTCCAGTTTTACAAACCATGCAAGATCATGTGACCTGCCACAGGGTTAAGGTGTGGGCAGGCCCTTGCCTTTATGAGTTTATACTGTGAACAGCAGACATGAAGCCAGCAAGAACCCTGGGCTTTACAGCCTGGACTATGGAGTGGCCCTGGGCTTTTGGTTTCTGTTTTCTAAACCGTGCCCAGTTGGCTAAGTCAGCAATCTTCGTGTGAGTGTCCCTGAGCAGATAACACTTGGTAGGTCAACATGTCCACAGATTGACTGTTGCCTTTGGGTACCCAGTAAGGACCTGAATAATTTCTTTCCTGCTAGTTTTTACAATTAGAAGGTACCAATTCTCATTCTGCCTTTCTAAGCAGAAACATCTCTCTTTAATGGTTTGGACACAGGATGGCCCATGGCCAAGGGCACTGAAAAGGCATTGGGCCTTCTGGGTAGTAGTTTAACGCACAGCGGCAGTCAGGCTTCTCTTTCCCTCTGGGAGCCACGCAAAAGGACATTGGACCCCTTGCCCAATCGCGTTCCAGAGCCACGGCTGCACAAAGCGATACAAATGATGATGATAATGGCAGCAGCTGAGTACTTACTAAATGCCAGGCACCCTCATACAATATTCTGATGTGTTATTTCCCCTATTTTATAAAGGAGGAAATTGAGGCACAGAGCTGTAACTTGCCTGATATTACATAACCAGTGGGTAACAGTGAGTCAAGATTTGAACCCAGGCCTCCAGAACACCCTATTTTGGGACCACAGAGGCGGCTGTGGAACTAATGAAGAAGATCAATGGAATTTGGAGAGTCTGAGCAGGAAGAAAAGGACAATGAAAGAGTCACCCAATTTGTCTATAAGGATGTCAATGAAGAGCCTGGTGAGGGTGATTTCCTTGAAGGAGTGATTTTAGGTAAATCATCTTCACACAGGTAATGGGTGCAGGAGTGAGTTGAAGCTGAAGCAAAGATGAAGACTGGTTTTTAGAATGAGGCTGAAAAAATAAGAAATGGAAAAAAAGTAGCGTGTAATAACAGCAGCATTGAAGGAAGACTGTTTTTCTTTTAAAGGCAGGTGAAACTCAAAGTGATCCCTAGCAGAGAAGAAGCAAATACAGAAGAAAAGCCAGAAGATGCAAGTTAGCTTGAAAGAACTGTCTGAACCTGGGCCTGGGCCAGGGGAAACGCTGGCCCCCCGCACTGCTCTGGCTTCATTACCTAAGAAGGGGAAACCCGAAATGGACAGCGGAGAAGACCCAGCGTGGCAGAGGGACCCAGCGGTTCCTGTGCCACCTCTCCTGCTCGTACGCAGTTGCTGGCCTGTTTGCATCCCTGCCCAGAGCAGCAAGGAGATGGAGGAAAGGGCCACCCCAGCCTCCAGAGGCCCTCACTTGAACAGAACTCTGTTTGGGAACAGAGTGTACTCACCTGGTGTGCTGCAGCAAGAATCAACTACCTATTTCACGAGAGGCCCCAAACCCAAGAGTTTGATTCTAATTAGCACCTAAAGGTCCCAAATGATTCTTGAAGTAGTTAACACTGATATTTAGGATGACATCCAAGGTCATTAAATCCCATTTAAGGTAGTGGTTCTCAAAATTTTTCATATAGGGCAAGAGTCCCACACATTTCCGGAGCTGTAAATCTTTGTTTAGACAAAAATCCAAGTTGTTTAGAAAGCAGGTGGGGAGAGGTGAGGAAGAGAAGAGTCGTACTAGCTTGTTAACATTAGGAACACCGTTGCTCTTCCCTAGGGTCCTAATGCTGACCTGAGAAACAGTCACCTTTGCTGTATTTATCATTTTTTCCTCCTGTCAAAATCAGATCCTACCAGGCTGCCCTGGTTCTGCCAAGAACCAAAACGCCACATCCTGGGGAATGAAAAAAGAACTACTGCCTGACTCACCAGTTGACATGTTTTGTTATTTTAAAGAAAATAAAACCATTATTTTCTGAAACCTGCACAAAATTCTATGCATAGTAAGGTAAAGGGAGGCCTAGGGCAAAGCTGGTGTACATTTTCAGTTGAATAAGCCATGTTCTGGAAACAAATATCAAAGCACAATAAATTCGGGTCTGTATTAAACTAGTTCATTCCAAAATGGAACCACCATCAATGCCAAAAAGGGAGGCTGGAAGGCTGTGGGCTCAGAGCCAGCACAGCCATGTGGCCCCTCAAAGGCTTCTTGTGCCTGGCCCCTCCAAGCCCAAAGGATCATTTTCTTGATTACTAGGGGAAGGCAAAGCTATCATGCCCCATTAAGGGCTTAAAGCTGGGAGCCAGACATTTGTTTAAGGGTCAACACAAATCATGTTTCAAACTTTGTATTCTTTTATCTTGAGCCCTTGGTAGTCTGAAATGAAGGTGTGACATTTCCCCATCAAACTCTGACCACAAGGGACGGGAGCACAGGGTTTCCTCAAAGAAGAAATGCAACTAGTAAATAAACATGCGGAAAAGGATTTAATCTCACAGGCAATAAACAAAATACACAATTAATTACTACCTTTTGCCTATTAAATTAGTCACCCCCTCCAAAAAAAAAAATTCCAGTGGTGGTAAAATTGGTACTCTCAAAACAATACCAAAAGACTAATCTTTAGAATTTGCTTGAAAAAGAAAGAAAAGAAAGAAGACATGAAAACAATCCTCCTGGAAAGCATTTTGGCAACATACAGCAAAAAATCAGATGTTCTTACCACTAGACCCAGCAATCCAACTTCTGGGAATCTGTTTTATAGAAACAGCCACATGCACCAAGATGTTCATCACTACATTATTTATAAAGTTAAAAGACTGGAGGCAACCTGAATGGTTAAAAGAAACATGCCTAATGGCTAAATATGAACACTCTATCACTTGGGGAAAGGGCACGTTATGTGAAAGCATCAAGCTATAGCCTTTACCCATGTAAAGCATGCGTATGAAGAGACCAGAGGGGATACACAGATTGGTAACACCATTATTCTCTTGTCTCCTAGACTCCATCAATAAACACATGGACTTAAGAGCAGCCTTTGCCGGGGGAGGGAAAAAAAAGGGGCGAGCTTTGTTTAACATCCACTTTAAGATGGCACCCAATTTCAGTCATGTTAAAATGGGGTGTGGGATGGGGAGAACCGCACTGTCCAGCACAACAGCCACCAGCCACAGGTGGCTAATAAGTACTGAAATGTGACTAGTCTGTAACGCACTGTGGTATCCTAAATGGGCGGGAAATCCAAAAGGGAGGGGATATATGTATGTGTATGGCTGATTTGTTTTGCTGTGTGGTAGAAGCTAACACAACATTGTGAAGCAACTATACTCCAATAAAAATTAATTAAAAAAAAGAAATGTAACTAGTCTGAATTGAGATGTGCTGTAAGTATAAAACACACACTGGATTATCAAAACAGCTCAAGAAAATAATATAAAATATCCCACTAGTAATTTTTACTATACTGATTATATATGGAAGTCATACTTACTTCTGTATATTAGGTTAAATAAACTATATTATTAAAATTAATTTTACCTGCTATTTGTGGCTCACATTAAAATTCCACTGGACAGCACTTGTCTTAGAATCTTAGAATAAAGGAAAGGTTGTAGTTGTGTTAGAGGAATGGAAGTACTGTTTTTCTTCTTCCCATTTTTCCAAAGTTTCTGCAATTTTGTTAGAGGGGAAAGAAAAGAGAAATGCTGGAGGGAAGGCCCAGTAACCAATTCCTCTTCTTTCAAATCTCCAGATGGAAAAGCGGTGGGTTTCCCGACTCTCTAGTCTTCTCTATGGGAGTGAGCCCTCCCCTACTCTGTAGTGCAGAGACTTCCAGAAGGATGGACAAAGCTTCTGCCCTCAAGGAGTGCACCCTTCAGTTAGGTGATAAGAACTGTCACAGAAAAAAGGAAGACACAGGAGAGGCCCCATAAAGGGCCAGTGGGGTGTCAGGGAGAGTGATAATCCAGTGTTCTCAGGGTGCTGAGGCATTTGATACAGCCCTTGAAAATGGGCAGGTGGAGACTGACTGGCAGGGGAGGCCTCATTGGGGAGAAACACAGCAAGGCAGGAAACATGGGGAGCTGGGGAGCCCTTGTAAGTGGGTCTCTTCATTGTGAAACCCCAATGTCATCTGGGTGGTGAAGCTGGAGTTGAGACCTTGGTGGAAGGAAAGAACTAAGATAAACCTGAAGATGACATTCCTGGGGAAACAGAGGAGGGTGTACACTGCTTCACAATAAGGGAAGGAGCAGAAAAAGCAGGAGGACAAGTTGGGTACCTTATTCAGAGAACATGGAATGCCAGTCCTTACCTTGATGGGCACTGAAAAGCCCTTGGAGGCTTTGGCAGTGCAAAAATACAGTTAAACAAAGAATTCAATGAATCAGTACATTTACAGTTGCTGAGCCTGGAGCTTAAGGGAGACCTGGACAACTATGGACAACAACTTAAGATGTAGAAAATTTAAGAATAAAAGAACTGCCCAAGTTGGAGTCTGGCCAGGTAATAACCCTGTTGAGTAATAAGGTGAAATGGGTAGGGCTGTAGTTTACATTTCATTTAAAAGACAACCCCTTTAGCAGCCCAGATATGATGCAGAAACACTGCTGCTGAATGAACTGCCTGCCTTAAAGGGTGTCCACTAGAGTGAGCTCCTCCCAGTGTAACAAGGCCAGGTGGAGAGAGGGCTTCCTTCCTTCAGTCAATAAACACTCGCTCTGCTCCCTACTGTGTGCCAGGCACCAAGGGAAGAAATATGACCAAAGATATTCTCCCTGCCTTCAGTACTTACTACAGTGTAGTATGGAAGACGGGTAGACAGTCATCAAGTAACCACACAAATATGTATACAGTTACACCTGGGATAAGCCCGGGTCACAGTGCTGAGTGAGTTTAACAGGGAGACTGACCTTCAGCAGTAAGAACTACTATGTTCCCTGGTATAAGGGGCTATTTGGTTTCAACATCTACCTGTTAAGGACACTGGGCTTTAATGAAGATGAAACAAATTAGCTCAGTGTTTTAACCTCTTACTTGATGCTCAGCATGTTATCTTATTATTGTTAATTGTTAGGTATAATCCTCTCCCCCAACAAGAGAGCAAGATCCTCAAGAGTAGACACCATGCATTAAACCTCTTAAATCTCTGCGGTGCTCACATATAAAAACGTGAGCACAACCATGTGGGCTGTGGCGGTTTTCGTCAAAGAGCTGAGCAAGCCCACCGTTTCCTCTGGCACTCTCACTCCTCAGCTCCTTTCTGGGAACCTACCACGAGCTGGAGTCTGTGACAGCAGCCGGCAGAGGCAGTGCCTTCATAGTCTCACCTAAAACAAAGGGACTGACTCACTGACTATAAGAACTCTTACTTGCTGACTAGAAGAAACACTTTTCTGCTTTATTTTCATCTTAGGTTATAATCTCTTTTTAACATAACATAGCTCTATCCAGAAAGGAGAAATTCAGAGCACAACTGCCTGAGAGAGCAATTAAGTATGATAAATAGGCATTTAGGAAGAGACCTAGAAGATGAAAATTTACTATACACCACTGTTCAGCTACATACGGCACTACTGAAACAGAACCTTCTTTCACTAAAGTCAGCCATGCTAAGGAGACACTGTGACTGGATACAGTCACTCCGGTGCAGGTGCTGGGGCTAACTCACCGGGGGTGGGCACAGAATTACAGCCCCACGCAAAGGCAGACTGATGGGCTCGCCACCACGTTTGCCCCCCACATAACAGCGTGAGCTCAGTGCCAGCAAGCCACTGGGCAACACTCCCTAGCACCCAACCAAGGACCCTCAAAACAAGGAATAATTCTGTTCAAGAACACTAATGTCTTCCTTTGAAAAGTGGGACCACAGTCGTTCCTGCCCTTGCTCCCTCACTCTGGTTGACTGGCTGACGGTTCTAACGCCATTCCATCTTTCCTGTGGGCTCCATGTCTAGCTGAAAAACTATGGGAAACAAAAGGCTCAGGCAACAAGAGTTCAAGAGTCTACTTGTGAACAATGTGACCTACGGCAAAACCCAGCTGGACTGCCAACTATAATGATCTATTTCTCAGAACAGCTACGTGGACTCAGACAAATTTATAAACTTTCAGTGACCCTTAACTCTGCACTTTGGTGTTGTCTACATATGTTACTTCAGGGGACAATATTTTAGTAGCAACCCTAGTATGACATACTGCCAAGATTACTGACTCTATCCAGGGGAAGCTCCCAATATAAAGACAAGATATAAGAATTGAAGCAAGATTTCTTTAAAATATCCTTAAATTGTTTACCCCTACGGTGTGGTAGAAAGATTGAACTTGGCAACCAGCAGTCCTGAGTTCTAGTCCCTGTCCAGCTATAGACTGATCTTGAGCCTGTTTCCTCATCTCTGATACATGAAGGATGGCAGGAGCCCTAGCAGTAGTAATTGTCCAATTATAATAGTGTAGTACTCACCTCAGAGAACTGGTGTGCAGATTTCATTTTACATTGCAATACAGATATTAGTTAATACTGAATTTTTTACTTAAGCAAAAGGTGACCATTTTATAGTAGAAATATAGGGAACAAAGGATAAATAGAGTTTGAGTCTCACGTTTAAAGGGGTTTTTTTTTTTGTTGTTGTTGTTTTAGTACAAGTACACCCCATTCTTGGTTAGGATCCAATTCAATCAGTATTAGTTTCTCTTTAAAAAACAAAAGGCTTATTAGAACACATAGGACAGATAATCCAAATACTAAGTGAGAAGTCACCTGGAACATAAAGGTGAACAAGTCAAAGGAGACTGGGGGCCTTCGCTTCAAGAAACTGATCTAAGCACCCCCAAAACTCACAGGGCAAAATGATCATTTCATGATTATTTACATAATGTCAGAACCTTAATTACTGCAATCCAAATCAAGAATTACTCAATTCCCTTTGGTTCAAATACCACTTTAAAAAAAACTGCAACATTTAGGGAGAACTAGGAAGTCTGAGAGACCAAAGTATTCTGTTAGACTCACTGCAGCATCTGTGAAACAGTGTTGGCAGGGAAGGAGAATAATGACGATTGTGGAACTTAGTGGGAAGGGGTTGGGGTTCAACCAGAGCTAACAGCCACTTACTTCCATTATTCATGCTCAACATGAACATTTGCACTGCAACACACAAAAGCATTCTGAAATCAGAAAGGCACCTGGTTAACTTCCACTGGGGCTTTGATCAGCTAGAAAGAAACCTGGCCCCTCGACCACTCCTTTCCCCTAGTCGTGCTACTTCTCTGACCTCATCTCCTGCTATGGTCCCTTCACTCACTCTGCTCCAGCCACTCTGGCCTCTGTCTCCTTGAAAGGCCCAGGAATGCTCCCAGGTTCCTGCCCCTGGACTATTCCACTCGCCTTCCCTGGCCTGGAATGTTAATCACCAGATAGATGCATGGTTCTTTCCTTCACTTCCTTCAAGTCTTTGCTCAGATGTTGCCTTGCCAGTGTGTTTTTTTGTCTGCCCTAATGAAAACTGCAACCCTTCCTTCCCTGTTTTTCTCCATAGCACTTATCTGACATACTATATATATATATTTATTAGTTCATTTTCTATCTTTTCCTCACCACACTAAGAGCTTCTGCTTTTGTCTACTTTGTTCACTGCCGTATTCCTAATATCTAGGACAATGACTAGTATGTAGCAGACCCCCAGTAAGTATCTGCTGAATGGAGTAAGTGAACAAACGAATAGGCCACAAAGAATGACAACTGTTTGGTTTGTAAGGTTACCAAATTCAAACTGTCATCTTCCTTGAAGAAAGGAGACAACAGGATTTAGGGTAATGTGATTTTAAGGACTTAAGGAAGAATGTTATGACAATGTAAAATAGACTGGATAAAGAAAAAGGTATAGTTGAGCTCTTAAGACTGACCTCTCCCAAAGCGTTCTTGAACTTAAGAAAGCCTAAGAATCACCTGACTGCAGGTTATAAATACAGATCTCTAGGCCTGCCTCCAGAAAGACAGATTCAGTAGTGATTCTGATGGGGGTGATTCACAGGCCATTTCTTGGGATACGCTGCCCTGGCGCCACTCCTGATTAGATGTGAGACTTAGAAAAAGGTAGCTCTTGTCCATTTACTTCACCAAAGCCATTTTAATTGATACCATGGCATATGAATAAGCACCTACTGTCAATAGTTCAGACAAACACAAGAGATAATCCTTTGTACATGTGTACTCTGACTAAAAGCGTGAGCCTCTCCCCCCATCATAAAGATTTCCCGTGGTGCTTAACAGTGTTGTACCCAGGAATGTTGTTATTCCAGGTAAGCACGTTGGTCCAAGGCCATTAAGCCAAGTGCACACTAAGTAGGCCTAACCTAGGGCAAATTCTGGTTTTGCAATGCTAGGTATTTACATGGCCTATTTTATGTTTTGCATAAAGGTCAGACCTACCCCATCCTTTATAGCCACACAGCCACACCTTAGATAACATATAAAGCAAGTGGCTTACCAGACTGGCAGTATAAATAAAATGAAACCATAATGGTCCCAAGTTTAATTCCGGATAACCAAACAAAACCAGGACTCCTACCACAGAGCTAAATCTGGAAAGCCATTCAAAGCCCACCTGAAAGCAACAATTTTTCTTAAAACGGTTGCTTTTTTTTTCGGTTGCTTCTTTAACACTGCATTATTGAACCAAAAACCAAAAACACACAGGTCTTCTTCCAAGTTTCCCACTTATACACTGAATAGCTGCAGAGAGCAGCCAGTTATATTGTGTGTCAAGGATGGAACGAACTGTGCAAACACATATTTTCTCCAAATTCCAAGGAGTGACCCTAACCCACAGACTTTTTACTCAAAGCTTCGGACTTTGTTTTGCAAATGTAGAAACAGCTGGTGCGCTACCTCTCCAGGGAAAACAGTTTCTGGAAGGCCACCAGTGGGGTAGGGGGATGATGGAAGAAGAGTAGTTATTTTTTCTTCCATTTCGTATGAACACGTCTCTTTACTCAAGTCCCACATTAAAAATGCTCTTTATATGCCTTTGAAATAATAACTGTTGGACTGGGAGATCACTGGTGTCCAGATTGGTTCACATACATTCCTGGGAAGTTTCATTTAAAATAAGTACTCACTTCGAACCATATAAAAAGAATTCTCATGGAGGTCCAGAGAATCACTGACCTCTGGAATCCTTAGCATTATCCCAAACGACTATATGCTACTCTCTACATTACACTGTATAGTTATAATTTCTTGAATGAGTAATTTATTATACATAATACTAATTTTAAAAGAGAGCTCCTACTGATGTCTTAACAAGCAGCTCCATTACATCTGACATCGTTTGCTAAGGATGCACTACAGTAGGTAAGGTGTGTGATGACTCTCTGAAGAATCAAAGATTAAGGAAACCATGTCATCCAAATATCGCTGACTCCATTTCTTTCCAGAATGGTGAATGCCCTGCTAAGCCCCACAGTGAGTTCCAAGTTAGTGGTGGCTAAGCTAATCAGCTTTCTCAATAAACTCACCTTCTCTCCTTGGAGTGATGGGACCGAGTCCCGCAAACTGTGAAAGCTGTCTTTGATGTGGTCCCTACGTTTTCGTTCCAGTGCATTATGATGAGCCCGTTTGTCAGCCTGGAAGAATGGGAGAAAGAGCACGTTAGTGATGTCAGTCCTTCTGCTTGGTACAGGTGAGTGGGTACAGCCTGGAAGTATATGCTGTCAGCGCTGTCCCAGGTGACTGGACTGGGAAGGATTTGTCGAGGTGGGCAGTTAGGAGTCTCCAGAATTAGGCTCTGCTAAAGGGGGAGAAAGGGGTGAGCAAGGCTTTCGACAGGAACATCCAAAGTAGCTCGATGCATCCAGTTCATGCATAAGTAAAATAAAAGTTATTCATGGGGACAAAGTGTGGCTCTCCTGCAGCATCAGTTTTCTCCCACAACTTACTTATGTGACACAACAGCCGCCAGTCCATGGCTGGGAGGTGACCAGGGAAAAGCTGCAGTGGGCCCCTTCATAAGATGTGATCACCCCCACTGTAAGAGATTCCCCACGGTGGGTACCCAGAAAAGGAGTTAGGTCAGTGGTGCACTGTTTCTTTCCATGTGAAACCATCACCATGAGTCCGCTCTGGTCTCCAGCTCGCTAAGAGGTACTAGTTTTAAGACCTTCTTGCCAAATCATACAATAGAAACTAAAACCTCTAGAAAACCCAGATGCATGAATCTGCAATCATTATGACAGAGCTGATATAGACGCCAACTGCATTCTGAGCTCCTACTTTTTAAAGTGCATCTAAGGTGATATTCAGCCAAGGGCTTCCCTCACACAGGCTGCCAGAAAGGCGGCTCTCAGACAGTAAACCTCTGACACTCACATATTCTCAATACACCTCCTCAGGCACCTGTGGCGGTCATTGGCGGTATCTAAATACCCACAGACCAAACTCCTTATCCTGTCCTGCTTAGAATCACAAAGAACAATCAGCTGGAGAGGGACAGGGATGCCAAGTAATCAGTGGCAAAATACACTGGCTTCAGGTGGAAGTGACAGTGCTGGAGAACACTGCAAGAGAGTTTCGGCAGGTCCCCATTAAAGGGGTGGTCCCTCCAATGAAGCACAAACGCTCACTTAACCTAAAGCAAGAACTTCACATCTGCACTCCGGGAATTATGGGAAATACTATACTCTAAGAATTTACCCCCAATACACAAGGTTGCACTGGGCTAACCTAAAGAGGAAGTCTGTACAGAGGAAGCTCAGGTAGCTTTAATCTACCCAGACACAGCACCAGGAATTTTAAAAATGAAGCAACAGGAGTAAATAACTTGGCTTAGCACAAGAATGCCTCAAACGAATCTTTATACTAGACAAGATGTTCGGACAAAAGTCTATAGAGACAAGAGTTATAGGAATGAAAGGACTTGAAATTCTAGTATCTAATCCTAAAAGTCTGAGTCATTACAGAGGAAGAGGCTGTGAGCAGCTGTGGTAATTTTAGTCACTTCCTGGTCTCTCGAGCACAACACCTCACCTATAGCTCTGCTGAACTGGAAACATGGTTCCCATCACAGCCATGATTCTCCACGGCATAGCACTCATTTTCAGGGCAGATGCCTGGAACACTTCTAAAGCTCTCCTAATCTTACGCCTGGATTCTCTGTAAAAATGTGTGTCTGCCGAACTCCAGGGATATGTGGAATTTACAGGGAAACTGAGGGAAAGATCAGATAACCTGAGGCTAGAGGAAGGTATCATACAGCATTAGAGCAGGAAAAGTGCAGGTTCCTTCTATCAGCAGTATGAAGAGCCTGAAAAAATTAAACATATTTAAGTATCTAGTCCTTTTCTAACTTACCATTCCCTCTAGTCATCTGTTGATACATAGGTAAGTTGGCTGGGTCTTAGACTAAAGACTTAGAGGGCTGAGAGATGGCATTTGGCACCTATCTGTCTCTCCTGTGTTTGCTACACACTCCCTAGGATGGTTTATTTACATGCAAAATAATCGCCCAGCTTTGGTATCCAGCAGCAGCCCAAGATACTCCTGTCTACTAAATCACCCTGATTCCTGGCCTTCCTCCCAGCTTAAGAGCTGTGCACAGAAGCAGTGACACCAGTTACCCACAATCCCTCTTGTTGATACAAATAAAATTCTAATTGTCTGTTTTCTTTCTGGGAGAGCCCTGCAAATCTCAAATGGCTAGAATCAAGTTGGACTTGGTTTCACTCACGCCTGCACTAGAAGGGTGGAGCTAAGTATAATCTAACACCAAAATCATCCCCACAATGCACTACCCCCTTCCCATTCACTGAGCCCTGAAAGGACTCAAATGGACAAGTCTTCGGTTAGAGGATTGTAAGTGAACTTGGCTGTGGACCATCAGCAGAAATCTTGGCTTCTCATCTGGGAAGCCAGCCAAGTTTGAGAAGTTGGCTCAACAAGGAAAGGCAGCAGTCCACTGCCTGGTAGAAAGCCTGGGCTGGGGACTGTTGTTCTCAAAGCAGTGGATGGAATTTCTGTGGTGGTTCCAGGCCCAATTTAACCAGCAGAAGAGTGGAATCTTAGACCATTCCCTGCTGCCATGTCCATCCCCAAGCTGCTACACTTAACCAGAGTCCATTTTGAAGCTCTCAGAGACAATGGCAATGATGCATTTTTCTTCTTCTCCAGCCTCATTTGAAAGAGCAAGTTAAAAACATGCAGAACTAACATGCCTAATTCCAGGCAACTCTGAACTAAATAATACCTCTAGTGGCTTGAAAGACCTTTACACGTATGAAAAACCTTTACACAAGACTGAGAATTCTGTTTGGGAAACATTTCCAAACGTCCAGCCGGATGAATTCCCTTCCCCCGCAACTCATCCAAATGGAGGGCCAGTTGCCAGGCTTATCATTGCTTTGTTAACTATCTTTGCTTGCTGGCAACCCTTTTTGAAAGGGACAAGATTTGAAGACTCCCAGTGTAAGGCACCTGAGATCCTCCCACAAACTCAAAACTAGTTTAAAAAAAAAAAACAACAGGTGGGGAAGGGCCAAACAATTGCTGTGTCTTGAACAAATAAAGCTCAACTCAGATGAGTCAGCTTTCTCTCAGCTATACTGAGAAAGATGTTTGATAATGAAAACGGGTGATACCAAACAAATTCTAGGAGACAACAGAAACATTCTTGGGCTGAACAGCAGGCCCGCAAGTACCTCCCCTATACATCCTACAGGAGCAGTGGCTGGATGCTGCCACTCTTTAAGTACGCTGGATTTGCAGTTTCCAGCAGACAACCCTTCCTTCAGGGCATCCTAGGCTAACAGAAATACTAAAGAGCCGTGTGATCTTAAGAGTGGCCCACAGATGCTCAACAGGAACTCCGACACCAAATCGATTCCAGCTTTGACATCTCTGCCAAGGTTTTTATTCAGCCTCTCAGTATTATTTCCACCAAACTTTCCATACTGGCAGCCAGAATAAAAATCTTCGCCTACAATTTGTCCATCTCTGACACTAACAAGCACATGTTATCTTAAGTGTTGTTAAATATTGAAGGCAAATGTTATTTTCTTAGCCAAGAAGTTGCTAAACTGGCAGTAGGTCATTCAAGCTAAGGAGGGCTGTTCAAAACTGAAGAAATCTCTTTAAATTATTTCCTTCCAACTTACTGCATAGAGAATACGTCTTCCTTAAAGACATTACATCAGTCAGCAGCATTATTTCCTGCAAGTTCTAGGTAGGCAAATCACAAGGGGAAATGAATGATCCATTATTCAAGTATGACCAAGGTTCTCCAGAGCAATGCCCTCTCTTGCAGGTCACGTGACACCTAACCCCATCTGTAAGGGGAATCTTCTCAATTCCAATATAGAAAATTCCCACCATATGTGGAATTAGAGTTGCCCAGTAAACATTTACTGCCTTTAAGAAATTTAAAGGCTATATTTTAGAAAGAAGATAGTGTTGCTTACGATTACTTAATAAGCTACTCTTATTAAACACTAACACTGGAAATACACAGGCTCAAAATTCTCATCAGAAAAGATCTATTTACTACTTCTGATGGGAAGCAAATAGGATAAATAAAAACTGAATAGGAGATACAAATTGCAACTTCCCAACACCTCTCCCGTTTGAAGCCGACTGCCTGGTATACATTTTTAAAATCCAATACACACATGTGTTTTCCAGGCTATTCAAAAAAACCACTTGGTGCCTAAAAAAACTTGGGAACGCTATCATCCAAATATGCCATCATACTATACCCATTTTCCTTGATCAACTATTTTACCATTACTGGAATCTTGAAAAAAGACTTTTAAATATAAGAACACCCTTCAACAGGTATTTTTAGGAACCAAACCTGGCATCCACATCACTGTCAACACTCTAAGCAGACACAAAGTACATGTATCATGTAGCACTTCTGCCATGCAACTAATTCCGGGTAAAAGACAGTAGTTTCCTGAGTAAATTCTGATCTCAAAGATGACCAAGCTCATTCCCTTCTGAATACATTGCAATTTCTAAAGAAACAAAGAGCTCTGAGAAGTTAGAAATATTTCATACCAGAAAGGTCCAGAAACAGAATTGTACAAATCTGTTTCTAACCCCCCCCAAAGATATACTGTAACTGAAACACATGCAGCTGTCATGAAGGATAAGCTGAAAAAGGTCTTAGGCTTCCGACTAACACACTAACCCTACGTTTCTTGTATACGTTCATTCTTTAAAAAAAAAAAAAAAAATCTCAAGCAGAAATAAAACAAAGATCACCTTGCATGAAATATACCTGCCCCAGAAAACTGTCTTTGAAATGCAACTTTTTCCCTCCAAAAAAATAATAAAAATAAAATAATATCAGTGGGATTCTGAGACATATTGAATTTAATAATATAAATTATTGTTTGGGATTACTTCCTTTAACAAAGCTTACTGGTCACCGGAGAAGTTGTTTTCTGTTCACACTGAGGCAACAGAAAAAAATACTCGTCAAATCAGTTTCACTTTCTGTTACTGTTAGCCTCACTTCCTAACTCTGTTATTGCTGAGTATCCTACATTTCTTATGTAGTAAGGCTGTAGCTATTGTAGTGACATTATAAAACATGAATGAATACCTTTTTTTATATTAGGACCCACAGGACCGTTTCAAAATAACTTTTTAAAAGTTCTTTTGCAGTTCTAAATATTTGGTTGTTCACAGTCCACACCCTTTTCTGAACGAAGGCAAAGCTTAAGAACAGTTTCCCCCAAATTAAAAAATATATATATTTATCTATACTAAATGTCAGGAAATAAACATAGTCACACAGAAAAAAAAATCCTTTTTACCCTACGTGTTCACAATAATTGCTTGATATGCTATGAAATTTGTCTATTGCTTCTTCTCTCTACGCCATTATGATTATCTTGTAACAGATAAATATTTAAATGTCTCAGCAAGTAGATGTGTCAAATTAAAAACAAAGGGTCAGAACCACTCCCTGTGCCCACCCTCCAAAATCAAAGGGAAAAATCCTAAGTACCTTAACAGCGAACTGAAAGCCTCCATACCAGACAATGAGATGAGCACTCTAGGAGAGTGGGGACATTTTCATAATTTAATAAAACGATTTACATCAACAGCCATGTGGACGAGCATTCTGAAAAGCAGAAAGCGCTCAAGAACTGGAAGCCAAAATTTCACAAAGAAAATTCTTATCTCACTGGAAAGCCAATATAATTCCAATTTAAATAATGATTCTTCAAAGGAAGCCTAAACAATCCC
The DNA here is from genome assembly GCF_949987515.2 of Delphinus delphis. NCBI lineage: Eukaryota > Metazoa > Chordata > Mammalia > Artiodactyla > Delphinidae > Delphinus > Delphinus delphis. The sequence continues at coordinate 36,933,630 of NC_082684.1, read as the reverse complement.
TACCCTCCAATCCTGATCAAGCCCTAGGGCAGATTTTACAACCGGAGACTTGGAGGAAAAAAATGTTTTAAATAGACTGTGTTCCAAACATGAAATTCCATGTTTACATTATTAAGGATAATAGTAACTGAAAAAAAGGAATTTAATTTTCAAACGTATGTATAAATATTAAGTATCTGACAATACTTCAAATATTCAAGGTATTGTCTTCAAGGAAATACTTCAAGGAAAAATAAAACAAATTCTTTTTTAGTGACTAGTACCCAGGGATAATTTTAAAACCCCTGGAACAACTGCATTCTTGGATTTTATGGAAATATCAGCTTTCCATAAGTAAAGTTTTTCTAAATGCCTAATTCCTTTGACAACCTTAGAATCTGTGCTCTAATGAAAAGCAGGTACAATTAAGAGGGCTTGCTTTTATCCTGTGATAATGAAATTATTAGACCAGAGGTCTCAAAGTGGCATCTGGCAAATTGTAACAAGCCCCTAATCAACTTGATTGTCTCATACATTATTTTAAAAATCAGAAAAATAACATCAAAGTCTGGATTTGTAATCTTTCTTTTAAAATAGGAAGATAAGACAACACTAAGCCCTCATTCCCACATAACAGCAACCCACTGGACTTTAGTGGCTGCCTTTTCAGAAGAGGCATGTGCTCTCTAGTACCCCAGTCCTCACCTCTGCTCTCTATTCCTGACTATCTCACTGCCTGGGCCCCCTAGAGACATCTAAATTTTGGACCCACACTTCCTACTGCTCCCATCTGTCAAATGTTAGATGCTATGGTTTACTCATTTCTCTTCTCCTCTGATTCTGATTTATTTTGTCTCTATTCCTTTTTCTCCCTCTAATCTATTCATGGAACACCCATAGTACTATCTCAGACTCCAAGGACATGAGACTTGTGTCTATCTTAATCCACAGAACCATCCACTGAGAACATTAATATCCAAACTCTGAGAAATTACTGACAACACGGTATGGTCTCAACCATCACCTCTTAGCAAACCTCTCTCTACAGTGCCACTTTTCTTCAACAGTTCTTTTTGTCTTTATACTGCTCCTTCAACTCAAATAGTCAGACCACAATAAGCAGCTGAATGTGACACGTTCACATTCAACCTTTGGCCCCTCTACATTTCCAATTTCTGCATTAGAATAATACCAGGTTGTGCTAGATTCCATAGGTCTACAGCAGTCACGTGACTTTTGGTTAAAGGTGATTACTGCATGTGCCTTCAACTTCACACAACTATGCAGATATGGTTTAGAACCTACTTGTTCCTAAGTAAAGCTGGCCACTTTTCCCTGAAATAATACTACAATTTACTTCAACATGATGTGTTTCTCATTTCCCACTTCTATAGTGACAGCTAGAGCCCCCAGTGGAAACCTACAGAAGGATTCATTTCATTGCATACAAATTCTCACTCACCTACAGTCACTGAACCTCACCACCTGAGAACCTAGAATTATGAGGTTCGCAAGCCCGCCGCCCCCACCTAGAACCCCAGAACAAGGCCCCACCTCACCTTAGCGATAACAGGAGAGTTTACTACAATATTAAAAGTAACAGAACGATCTCTTTTTCTCTCTGACCCCAAAAAGGACTAGAATTGAACGGAAATGAAAATGAAACGGAGAGTAGGAGACGTACCGCTGATTGAAACCTCGGTTGCTCTTCCTGGAATAAGAGAGAAAAAAAAATAGAAAATATAGAAGTTATTTTTACACTTCACATTCAATAATAAGAAAGAAAATGCCGGCGGCAGAGGAAGCGGCGGGTGGGGAGTCAGCCCTACCCCCCCTCCGCATCCCACGCCCCCATCCCCCCTAGCGGGATCCGGTAGCGGGGCAGGGGGGTCCCGAGCGCCGCCCCTCCTTCCGGCATCCGACCCGGGACAGAGGGAGGGGGTCCAGAGCACTGTCTCCTCTCCTCGCACCCAGCTCAGGGCGTCTGGGCACTCCCAAGCCCTCTCCGCCCTCCTTCACCAGCCAGGATCCACCGCGGGTCACGGGAGGAGGGGGTCGCGGGCCGAGGGAGCAGGTCCTAAGCGCGGTGCCCTTCCCCAGGATCCGGACAATGGGATCCCGGGCGCACCCCGTCCCTGTCCCCCGGATCCTGAACTGGATAGGGTGGGAACGGGAGGCCGCAGCACCTTCCTCCACCGGGGGAGGTGGGGGTCCCAGAGGCCGCGTGTCTCCTCCCCACCTCCAGTCCTAGAAGGCCGCTCCGGCCAAGAGCCCGGAGGAGAGCGAGCCGGGAGCGCGACGGAGGCGGTCCCGGCCCAGGGTGAGGAAGGGGAAGGAGGCGGCGGCTGCCCGGCCCCCTACCGCCGTCGCCCTGCTGAGAACCCCGGCCGCTGTCCCCGCCTGACAACCCGCAAGGGAAGGAAGAAGCCCCAGGACTCACGTCGCTCTCCACCTCGATGTCATCGTTATCGCTCATTTCCTACGGCCCAGGGAGCGGCCACTGCAGCGGCGGCGGGGAAGGGGGAGGGGTGGAGGGGAGGGGGAAGTCACCGACAACAACAAGCCGAGTCCCCCCACACACACACTCACTCACTCGCTCTCTCACTCACTCACACACACACACTCACACACACACACGCACGCACACACACACACACACAACACGGGCGAGAACCACCTCCTCACTGCAGCACCGGATCAACGGCGGCACGCACGCCCGGTCGGCCCCCTCCCACGTGACCAGGCTCGTCACGCTGGGGCCGCCGAGACTTGTAGTTCTTGTCCCTTTGACTGACAACCCAGCTAGCTCCAGAAAAACTACAAATCCCATAAGGAACTGTAAACAGTCGTCGCCAGCCCGGCTTGTTGACGGAGCCCAGAGCGCCTGCGTGCCCCGTGGAGGGGGGCGGAGAGAGAAGCGGCGCGGTGCCTGCTGGGAGTCGTAGTCCGCAGACCGCGAGTTGTCAGGAGATTTTCCTCTCGAGGCAGCAGAGGTGGCTGCTGGGAAGACAGGACACGTGGAGGGAGCTGGGGCTCTTGGAGCCGGGCACAGGCTGAGCGCCGGGCGCCGGGCCCAGGGGACAGGGTGGAAGCTCTGGAGGAGTAGCCGCCTGCCTAAATAACGCTGCCTCTCCTTGGTGCGACTGGTTTTACTCTGTCTTCTAGATGTGTGAGTCGCTCTGCCTTGCGCCCTGGGGCGTAACGCCCCTGCTGGGGGGATGCTGCTGCGGCGAACTTGGGGGCGCGGCTCCGGATGCCCACGCGGACCTCTGGGATCTGGCTATGGGGAGGTGTCAATAGTAGGTGTTAAATGGTATTACAGGATAGGCAAGATGACCGGCCTCGCTGAGGGATCACTCCAGCCACGAGAATCGTGTCTTCCATTCATCCGGGAGTGACCATCTTGTTACTCACGTGAGGGTCGTCCATTCACAGACAACCGCCCCTCAACAATCGTTTACGTGGAAATAAAAGCTCCTTCTGAATTTGTTGTAGCCTAAGCAGTTTGAGGAGTGCCCCAGTTCAGAGCACCATAATTAAGAATTGTGAAAAGTATCAAAATGGAAAACTGGTGCAGCTCCCTATCCAGTTAAAATCTTATTTAAGTACTGTGGCACGAGGTGTGATCGTATCCATTTCACTAATATATATTGAACGTCCAACATGTGCCAGCACGGGAATGGCATAATATCTAAGACTGGAACGGACCCTGTCTTCATGAAGCTCACGGTTGTGGAAACAAAAGTGAGACTGCCCTGCTGCCATTTTAAGAGTGTACATCAAGTCCCACAGGAGGAAGAATACTACTAATAATAAGACACTTTCAACCCTAAGACAAAGTATCCGAACTACTTTTTTAAATCTGCTGTCTAGAATGAATGAAATCTTGAGTTTTTCCCATCAGTTACTGATTCCCTAATGAAAACTATTTTATCCCTGACTTTTGAATACAGAAATTTGGGAATATGTCATTTGTGACATATCTTCCCATGTGAGCATACTGTCTATGCTGAAGAGATAAATGTAAACATGGTAATCTTTACATTTTTCCTTTAAATATCTGTGGTATTTCTTATTCAGTGGTCCAGTCCTACTGAAGTCAGCACGTCTTTGCAAGTAAACTTATCTTTTCTAAATGCTTTTGTCTCAGTCTTCCTTTTACACTAAGTGGGGGAGAGAGACATAAGCAAATCATTATAGGAGCTGCTGGGCTAGAAGGGAGACAGGGAAGGTAGTTCTTGAATGAGTTAATTAGCTGGTACCTAGGGCTAATTCATGATTACAGCAATTACTGAGTGGCAGTTATGTGCAAAGCACTAGAAGGCAACCCAGGCTACAAGTTAAAATCCCTCTGGGGGCTTTTACAAATTCTGATGCCCAGGCCACACCCCAAACCAGTTAAGTCAGAACCTCTGGGGGTGAGAACCAGGTAGCAGTATTTTTTTTTTTAAAGCTCTACAGGTGATTCCAATGTGCAACCAAGATGGAGGACCCCTGCTACAGAGGGTGCCAAGATAAATAAGATAGTCTTCCACTGAACTGTATACTTTACAAGAGTGAATTTTGTGGTTTGTCAATAATTTTAATGAAGCAGTTATATAGAAAATAGGAAACTCTTTGCTCATGTGGAGTATAAAAGCTGGAGTAAATTATGAACACAAATAATTGCAACGAAGACAGACTGAGTGTTAAATTAGCTACACAGGCAGTGAATGACGTAAGAGCTCAGAGGAGGGAGAATTATTTCTAGGTCTGAGGTGAGGAGGGGAGGTGTTGGTGACCAGGTAAATCTTCTTAGACTGTCAGCTCCACGAGGGGAAGGACTGGATCTGCCGAGATTGGGTCAGATTTTGGTCACCATGAGTCCCCAGTTGTTGGACGGAAGACTGGGCAAGTAGGAGAGGTGAGGAGGAAAGGCTTTCTAGGTGGAGAGACAGGTGATTTTAACACATCTTTTCTTAGTAATTGATAAAATATGAAGACCTGTCAATCCAGTTAATGAGCACCCAATGGTAGAGTATGTTCTTTTCAAGCACTCATGGAACATTGACAAAAACTCACCATGCTTTGAGCCATAAAGCAAATATTAACAAATTCAAAGGACTGTGATCTTAGCATGTTCTTGGGCCTAATGCAATTAAAGTAGAAATAATAACTAAAAGATAACTAGAAAACCCTAATAAGTTTTAAGTGACCCAAGTGAAGGGACCTTCATGAGGTAGGCACATATGTAGGACACAGCTAGACATATGAGTGAAGATATTTCCTCTAGTTTTCCTTGTTAGTAATTTTCTGATGTGAATAATAATCTAAGACCCTAAGAATTCATTTTTATATCTGTACACTTGAGTGTCTTTGGTAAAGCACTTATCAAGACCGGGGCTTGGCACTGGGCAGCCCAATCTAACCCCTTGCTTCAAGTTTGGTTCAGTGGTATCCACATCACCAGGGAGCTTGCTAGAAATACAGAGCCCACCCCAGACCTACTGAATCAGATCTGCACTGTAACAATATGCTCAGGTGATTCATACACACATTAGAGTTTGAAAAAGCTCTGATGAGGGAGGAGGGGGACAGCAAATTGGGGGGCAGACTACCTCCATTTTCTCCTCAGCTCTTTTACAATTTGGCTTCCACTCTACCACTTGACTAAAATCACTGTTTTTTTTGGCCATGCCAAGTGGCTTGTAGGATCTCAGGTCCCCAACCAGGGATCGAATACAGGCCCCCGGCAGTGAAAGCGCCAAGTCCTAACCACTGGGCCGCCAGGGAATTCCCAACTAAAATCACTCTTATCCAGGCTACCAGCTACCTTTTTACTGCTAAATCCAAAGCCCTTACCTCCCTTGACCTGACAGTGGCCTTCTTCACCGTGGACCACGCCTCTTTCTCAAAGGCCAAGAACTCTCCTTTCTCTTACTTCCTTAACTGTTCCTTCTCTGTCTCCTCTGGTTCTTCTTGAACTGTCAGTATTTGAGTTCCAGTGGCTCTGTGGTGGCCCTCACCTTTTCCCCTCCCACCCTCTGCCTGATGGGATCCTCTGCCTCATGAGGCTTTCATGACCATCTCTCTCTGATGGCGACCTCAAGACTTGAACTCTAGATGACTATATTCAGTTTGTTTCCTGACAGGTCTACTTGGATTTGTCCACCGGCAACTCAAAACTTGAGGCTTCTGGATGAGAAAATGTAGGTTTGATTCAGCATTTGGAGTATGATTCATTCATATGAAGTCTAACGTATCTGTATGAGTATATATGTATAGAGAAATGTGTAGAAAAATATTCAGCAAAAATGTTAACAGCATTTGTCTCTGGGAGGTGAAGTTTCCAAAGATTTTTCTTTTTCTTTCCTTTTTAAGTGAGCAGCATCATTCTCACCAAAACAGTAGGGCTATTAAAAGACAACCACAGGGCTTCGCTGGTGGTGCAGTGGTTGGGAGTCCGCCTGCCAATGCAGGGGACACGAGTTCGAGCCCTGGTCCGGAAAGATCCCACATACCGCGGAGCAACTAAGCCCGTGCACCACGTCTACTGAGCCTGCGCTCTAGAGCCTGCGAGCCACAACTGCTGAGCCCGCGTGCCACAACTACTGAAGTCCGCGCACCTAGAGCCCGTGCTCCACAACAAGAGAAGCCACCGCAATGAGAAGCCCACGCACCGCAATGAAGAGTAGCCCCTGCTCGCCACAACTAGAGAAAGCCGGTGCACAGCAACGAAGACCCAACGCAGCCAAAAATAAATAAATAAATTTATTAAAAAAAAAAAGACAACCACTATCTCAGTAAGACCATTATCTTTCTTAGGCAGCAAACTTCTCCAGGCATAATCCTGAGGAAGATGTCCCATCCTTTCCCCATGTCACTTATACTTGCTTTCTCTTTTTCTGAGGGGGGCAGGGGGGATGTAACCACAAAGATACCAGCAGGAACCATCTGGTGTACTCAAATTAGGATCATTTGAGGAGTTTTAAATAACAAAGTTACTTATAAATATGTGGGCAGGGTATAAAGAAACTACAAGGGATTGCACACTACCATTGGGACTCTGTGCCCGCTCCTCGGCCTGTAGGGGAGAGGGAATGAGTGGTTATTAGAGCTGGGAGGGGGTCTGTATGGAGAGGGCCCTCTGACAGGAGCTCAGACCCAGGGCCCAGGACAATTCGACCTGGAGGGCCAAAAGGAAGATCTCTAGCACAGCAAAGGACCCTTTCCTCCTTTTATCACATTTTCAGAGAGGGCTGGGAACTTCCAATCCTTCTTCTTTTCTCTACCCTGCAGCCAGATTGATCTAGCAGGAATAATATATCTTCACTCTCTTGATTAAACCTTACTATCCCTCTCAGTGCCCTCAGGATAAAGACTAGACTCCATAGTTTGGCACATAAGGCCCTTCATGATCTGGCTCCTTTGCTAGCTTCATCTTTCAGCTGCTGATCTCTCACCCTCTATACTCCAGCCATACGGAAATTCTTGCCTTTCCCCCAAAGGACCATGTTTTCTTTTGCCTCCAGGAATTTCCACATTCTGGCACCTCCCCCAAACTACTCTCTCTTACTTCCCTTTTATTTTCAGCCTTTGGGGCTTAACCATCACCTCCTCTGGGAAGTCCTCCTGGATTCTCCAAAGCTGGGTTAGTGGGAATGGGGTGAGCCATGGGCAATCAGTTTCTCCTCTTGTTCTCCAGGCTGATGAGTCACTCCTCCTCCATGGGGTAATAAAGGAGGGAGCACAGAACCGGAGTATTCCTACTATATTTTTTTCTCTCTGAAGAGTAGACTGTTCAGTGCCTTGAACTTTCAGCCTGCAGAACTGTAAGCAATAGATTTCTGTGGTTATAAACCATCCAGTCTTGTGGTATTTTGTTATAGCAGCACAAATCAACTAAGACGATCACCATCTGTTTTTATTTGGTGTTTATTTGCTTATTTATGGACAATCACCCCACTGGACTGTAAGCTCTGTGAGGTCAGGAACCATGCCCATTTTGCTCCTAATCATATCCCTGGCACGCAGCACGGTAGCTAGCACGTGGTGGGTACACAATAAACAGTGTGGGACTGAACCTTGCAATTGTTTATTTCCATGCCATCATACTTTATAGACTGCATAGATAAATGTTAATTCATTCTTAGAAGTACCTGGAGAAAAAACACGAAGATGGTTTCACCTTTGCCAGAGAGCTGAGTAGCACTTCCCTACCTGACCTGAACACCCAGGGTTGATAGAAAACGATGAGGCTATTTGTTTAGGTTTTGCTCCACACATTGTGCTTGGCAGGGCAGTCCCTGCTAATAATGCCTGGCTCTGAATTCCTCTCAAAATGTGTTTCAACAATTCTGAGGACTTAGGGGTCAGCGTGGAGAGGAAGAGATTATGTCAAGGGCCAATCTGTGTTTAGCCATGCCTTACTTGTAGTCCTTGAACTAATTTGACTCCTTTGTCAGAAAACGAAAGGCATCTGTTCACAGCTTTCTTAAGAAAGGGCCAGCAGAGGATGTTTTGTTTGATAGGGTTAGTTTCCTTATAGACATTGGAAGTTTGTTGATGGAATTTGTTCCACTGATCACTTTGGCTACTGTTAGTGATATACAATAGTTTATATTAGGTAGGAGAAATTTTAATATAATGGAATAATATTTCTCATATGTTTGATCATATGATCAAAGCTCAATTTAAAAAGGGTAAACAGGCAAAAATCACAGATCTTCAATGGAGGTTTTTGAGGTTGAATGGGACAATAGCTTTTATTTAAAATAATAATTCAATCAGAGTCTTCATTGTGAGGCTCTCCAAAAGCAAAATGCATTCCTCAAGGCACTTTGGAAGTCACTGCTAAGTGTGACAGATTCTGCGGCTTTGATCTGTCTTCTTGCTTACCATGCCAAGAATATTTTGCCTACCAACCCCAAGTTCCATATGTATGCCCCAGGGCACGTGGTTTCTTCAAAGAAGTGTCCTTTGTCTCCTCCCTGTGACAAAACTGGGGACCTTGGAAGGAATACGGCTTTCTGAAGCTTTGTGGAATTCAGATACCCACCACTAAACATTTAATTAACAAATTAATTGATTAATTCTTGGTGTTATTTAAACATATGGCTCAAAACATTAGACATTTATGGGAAAGGAAAGATGGGAGAGAGAAATGACTGCAGGGGCTATAATCTTGGAGCACCTCACAATCAGAGTGGATGTAGCTCTAAGTAAGGGGGCTTGTCCTGATTCTACTGGAGCTCCACGTCCCTCTACAAGCCTCACCTTCCCAGAGCAAACAGGAGAGAACCCGCCCTAGATGATGGAGCGATGCAGATAAAATATTATGCATGTGCCAGTATTTCCTTTTTTTTTTTAAGAATTGAGGTATAACTTACATAAAGTAAAATTCACCCTTTTAAGCATGCATTTCTGACAGTCATGCAGCCTAGTACCACAATCAAGCTGTAGAACAGTTCTACCACCCTCTAAAATTCTCCTGTGCTGCTTTCTATCTAGTCAACCTCTCCCACCGCCCCCAGTCCCTGAAAACCGTGGCTGACCTATTTTCTATAGCCATAATTTTACCTGTCCTAGAATATCACAGAAACGGCATCATACAGTATATAGCTTTTTGGGTCTAGCTTCTTTCACTTTGCATTTGGGATTCATCCAAGTTGTTGCATATGTCACCAGTCCATTCTTGTTATTGCCAGGTAGTATTCCATTGATGGATATACTAGTTTGTTTATCCATTCACCAGCTGAAGGACATGTGGGTTGTTTCCAATTTTTGACAATTATGAGTAGAGCTGCTATAAACATTTGCATACAGGTTTTTGTGTGAAGATAAGTTTTCATTTCTCTTGGATAAGTACCTAAGAGTGGGATTGCTGGGTCGTATGGTAAGTTAATGTTTAACTTTATAAGAGACTGCCAGGCTGTTTTTCAAAGTGGCGGGTACTATTTTGCATCCCCACCAGCAGTATATGAGTATGTATGACAGTATTTTGAAAAATAAAAATTTCTACACATCACATAAAAGCAGGTAGAGAGTAACTTTCCCAGGATTGTGAAGGGCAGCTCAGAGACAGCTCTAAATTTGTGTGCTAAACTAGCGAACAGAGGCCACAGGAATCAGCTGAGAATGTTTACTGAGTATTTGGAGCAATGCTGCAAAGGAGAGTGTTTATTTAGAATCACAGTTAATACTGGCAGACATTTGTTGAGCACTTTCCATGCCCTGGGCATTGGGCTTCCTGCTTTACATGCCTCTTCACAATGACTGTTGTTATTTTCCCACCTTACAGGTGAGGGCACGCGGCCCAGAGAGGGTAATGACATACCAATTGCAACCCAGCTCCTAATAGACCTGACAGGAAATAAAATCCAAGTGTGCTGGATTCCAGACACTGTACCCTTATAACTGCTCCCCTATGCTAGCCTCTTCGCTACTAACAATTACTACTAGTTATTAATGCTCCTCAGATTGTACCTTCTGCTTTTCTTTGCACACAGAAACCAGGCCAGAACATGGGCAGATATGAAGTTTTCTGCCAGGTAGCCCTGAACTTTTCTGCTGCTGCTCCTTCAGCCCAAACCTACAGGTCTTCCCTGCCAGGCTCAGCTCTCAACTCTCAGCCTTACTGGCTTCCTCTGAATCATGCTGTAAGTCGCACATCATGTCTTTGGCGATTTGGAGAATATTCTAGGAAGAAAGCCTCTTGCCATTGAATGTGGGGAAGTCCAATGGAATGACGTTTCTCTTTCAGTTTGAGAAGGTCAGGCTGAGAGTCTGCTGCCAAGCAAAGATCAGGTTCTTCCTGTCTAGCTCTTGCTTTGATGTGAGTCATTCCCACCAACACACGGAAGCACAAGGAGGCAGAGTTTTTAGGGGGATCTTCTTGTGCTCCAAATGTTGGGTGCCTCAGAGTACCTTAGAATCTTAAATCCTCAGATCCCATACAGCCGTGATTTCAAGCTGACAGGGAGCCCGTCACATTCGGACCCCCTTGGACCCATGAATTAAATTGCTACCAGAATTCTGACTCTACCACTTACTGGCTGTGTGACCTTGGGCAACGTGATTAACCTCTCTGTGCCTAAGTTTCTCTGCCAGAAAATAGGGAAGTGATACTTACACACAGGGTGTTTTAAGGACTGAGTGAACAATGATTCGAGTACAGTGCCAGGCAAATTGCAAGTGCTTAATAAATGATAGCTTAATATTAATACAACCCAGAGACTCTGAGTGACACTTCTAATACCAAGGTATCTCAGAGCACAGTTAGAGTTAGGCAGCGTGGTGTCGCAAGCAGGATGCTTGACTGGGACACAGGAGAAATTTGAGGTTAGGAACAGATTGGCAAATTAATTAGTTTTGTGACCTTGAACAGTCATTTAACCTCCCCTCTCACTTTTCTTCAGTAATTACCTCTGAGAAGCATACCTTATGGTAATCACTCTGACCTTTTAAAGTAAAAAAAATAAAAAGAACCGTCTGACCAGTCCTCTCTTTCAGATTGTCACATCCTCGTTTATTCTACTCAGTAACAGTTTCAGAAGGAAGGATCCTGGTGTCTAGAAAAACTTCGTGTGTTTTCCCAGAAAGAGACATTTCTTAATAATAATAATAATAATAGTAGCACAGTACTGTGCATTTTTGCTGTGCCAGGTGTTGTGCTAAGTCCTGCATCATCACAGCCCATTGAAGATGAAGAAATTGAAGTTGAGCAAGGTCAAGTGACTTGCCCAACATCACTTAGCTGGTAGATGGCTGAATCAGGATCTGAACGCAAGCCTCTCTGATGCCGAAATGCGTGATTTTAACCACAGCACTGCTGCCTTGGCTGGGAACATAATAGAGAACTTTAGAATGGGAGGGAACTTTGGAAATGACCTAGCCATATGATCCCAAACCACTCCTTTTAATCGAACTCAGCGTAGTTGTTGCCACCTCTACCAAGTTACATAAGCTTCCTGCCCGCTCCAATTGGTAGCGTAGTGAGTTGGAGAACCCCGGCTTGCAGATTCTTTATGTGGGGACCCTTCTGTGATCAGCACAGTCTGAAGTTGCCACACACTTGACTGAGACGGGAGGTCAAGGGTGTCAGGGCAATGAAAGGCAGCAGACTGAGATGCTCAGGCTGTGACGTAGACAGTTATGTGTCTAGAGCACTCAGGTGCTCTCTTTTAGGGCAAATAGGGAAAACGCTGCTGAAGCTGTCCTTTACCTTTCCAAAATCTAACCGTCTCTTCCAACTGCCAACACCGAAACCTTAGCCTCTGGCATTTCCCTCTGGGTTTGAGGGATGGCAGCTCCTGGCACAGCCTTTCTGCAGGCTGAAGTCAGCACAGCCACCTTGCCCCCTTCCTTCCCATCAGTGCCAGTGGCTTGTTTGACCTTGAACAAGTCTCTCAAGGATCAGTTGACTTGTTTAAGCTGTAAGCATGTTGATTCAAATAAATAAATAATTAGGAACGACGATGTTGTGTGTTCATAGGAAAACTTTCTTGCGGGGCCACACTCCCCCCTCCCCCCACCCCTGCAGCGCAATTACAGGCCAAGTGCTGTGGCCATTCAAGAAGTACGAGAGGAAATTTGCTTTGAAATAGGAGGCGAAACTGACCTGGCTGGTTTGGTAATAGGTCCAAGGAACACAGTGTCCTCTGGAGGCTGACAGCTGCTGGTATAAGTCTGTTCCTGTTGATGGTCAGGACGACCCTCTCTGGCCAGTTGACTAATGGCAAGAGGAAATGGTCAACAAAAGTTATGGAAAGCCTACTGCATCCTGGACAGCGAGGTATGCTGAGGTGGGAGATGAGAGAGATTTTTACGTACCGATAAACAACAATGAAAAGTGACATGCATGAAGCAGGTTCCAAAACAAGGCATAACATGGTATCACATTTCCGTATTTTTAAAAATGTAAGTGAGTATGCATAAAAGTATTTGAAAGAATATACACAAACTCTTAATAGAAGCACGATGGAAGAAGGCAGAGAGGGGATTTTCATTTTTTATTATGTATTCTTTGATATTATTTGAATCTTTCTAAAGAGAATGCATTGTTTCCCTCCTCCAATATTCTTTGGTATTTATTACAATATCATTGTTTAAAGTCAGGTTTAGTGAAGTGAAATTTACATATCATTATATAGTAATTATACATATACGATAGTAAGATCACTCTTTTTAAAAGTGTATGGCTAGATGAGTTTTGAAAAATGTACACAGTCATGTAAGCATCACCACAATCAAAATATAGACCATTGGGCTTCCCTGGTGGCGCAGTGGTTGGGGGTCCGCCTGCTGATGCAGGGGACGCGGGTTCGTGCCCCGGTCCGGGAGGATCCCACATGCCGCGGAGCGGCTGGGCCCGTGAGCCGTGGCCACTGAGCCTGCGCGTCGGAGCCTGTGCTCCGCAACGGGAGAGGCCGCAACAGTGAGAGGCCCGCGTACCGCAAAAAAAAAAAAAAAAAAAAATATATATATATATATATATATATAGACCATTTCTACCACCCCCAGAGAGTCTCTTCTGTCCTTTGGCAGCCAATCTCCTGCCCCTACTCCCAGACCAAGTGACCACTGCTCTGATTTCTATCCGTACCGTTTAGCCTTTTCTAGAATCTGAATAAATAGAATCATACAGTAAACATCTAGTTTTTTATGCCTGGCTTCTTTCATACAGCATAATGCTTTTGAGATTCATCCATGTTGTTGCTTGTAGTAGTTTATTCCGTCTCATTGCTGAGTAGTATTCCACTGTACTATAGTTTGTCCATTTGCCAATGTGGCTTGTTTACTGCTTTTGGCAATTATAAATAAAGCTGCTATATACATTTTTGTATAGTCATCGTGTAGACATGTTTTCTTTTGGGTAAATACCTAGGAGTGAGATTGTGGGGTCGTAAGTTAAGTATGTGATTAATTTTTTTTTTTTTTTTTTGCGGTACGCGGGCCTCTCACTGTTGTGGCCTCTCCCGTTGCAGAGCACAGGCTCCGGATGCGCAGGCCCAGCGGCCACGGCTCACGGGCCCAGCCGCTCCTCGGCATGTGGGATCTTCCCGGACCGGGGCACGAACCCGTGTCCCCTGCATCGACAGGTGGACTCTCAACCACTGCGCCACCAGGGAAGCCCATGTGATTGATTTTTATAAGAAACTGCCAGACTGTTTTCCAAAGTGGCTGTACTTTGGAAATTTTGCATTTCCACCATGCATATCCCAGCTGCTCCACATCAGCCTTTTAGATACGGGCAGCTTTGGATCTGAGTCATTCTAATAGGTGGGTAGTGTTATCTCATTATGGTTTTAATTTGCATTTCTCTAATGACTAATAATATTGAACTAATAATATTTCATGCACTTATTGGCCATCCGTATATTATTTTTGGTGATGTGTTTTTTGTCCACTTAAAAATTTGAGTTTTCTTTCTAATATTGAACGGTAAGAGTTCTTAACATATTCTGGATATAAATTCTTTATCAGAGGTGTGCTTTTGCAAATATTTTCTCGCAGTCTGTGACTCATCTTTTCATTTTCTGAACAGTGTCTTTTGAACAGTAAAACATTTTCATTTTGATGAAATGTAACTTATTTTTTTAATGTAGTTTTTCCTTTTTGTGTCATATTTAGGAAACCTTTGCCTAAGCCAAGGTAACAAAGATTTTTTCCACATCTTCTTTTAGAACTTTATAGTTCTAGCGCTTACATTTAGGTCTATGATTCATTTCGAGTTAATTTTTTAACAGCTTGAGATAAAATTCACATGCTACACATTTAATCTATTTAAAGTGTACAAGTCAGTGGTTTTTAGTATATTTAAAATTGTGCAATCATCACCACAATCTAATTTTAAACATTTTAATCAAACTGAAAAGAAACCTCATACCTACCAGTAGTGACTTCATATTTACCCTCCCATCCCTTCAGCTCTAGGCAACCACTAATCTACTTTCTGTCTCTACAGATTTGCCTACTGAGTTAATTTTTATATATGATAAGTGTAAGGTTCATTCTTCATTTAAAGTTCATTTTTTGTACATGTATGTCCAACTGTTACAGCATCACTATTTGTTGACAAGACTATCTTTTCTCCACTGAACTACGCTGTCAGCTTTGTCCATAATCAATTGACTTACATGTGTGAGTCTATTTCTGAACTCTTTATTCTTTTCCATTGATCTACATGCTATCCAGATGTCAAAATCACCCTGTCTTGATTACACAATAGATCCATAAAAAAATTGAAATATGGTAACGTGAGTCCCCCAACTTTGTTCTTCTTTTTCAAAATACTTTTGACTATCTTGTGTCCTTTGCATTTCTATAAGTCTTAGAATCAGCTTGTCAGCTTCTAAAAAAAAACCCTGCTGGAATTTTAATAGGGATTGCTTGAACCTTCAGGTTAATTTAAGGAGAACTGACATTTTAACAATATTGAGTCTTCTGATTCATGAACATGGCATATCTCTCCATTAATTTATGTCTTCTTTAATTTTTCTCAGCAATATTTTACAGTTTTCAGCATTAAATCTTGCATATGTTTTATTAGATTTATTCCTAAGAATTTCATGTTTTTTATGCTAATGTGAAGTTATTTTTAAAATTTCAATTTGTAATTGTTTACTGTTAGTATGTTGAGATATGAATTTTGTGTATGGACCTTGTATTCTGTGACTTTACTAAACTCACTCATTAGTTCTCTTTGCTGTTTTATGGATTCTTTGGGATTTTCTACATAGATGATAGTATTTTTATTTTTTCCCAAACGTATGCCTTTTATTTCTTGCCTTATTGAACCGGCAATGAGCACCAGTTCAGTGTTGTGTAGAAGGAGTGAGAAGAAACATCTTGCCATGTTCCCAATTACAGGGGGAAGATACTCAGTTTTTCACCATTAAGTATAATGTTCTTTATCAGTTTGAAAGTTCTCCTCTGTTCCTAGTTACCTGAGTGTTTTTGTCATGAAAAGATGTTGGATTTTGGCAAATGTTTTTTGCCTTTTTTTTTTTTTGCATCTATTGAGATGATCACATAGTTTCTCTTTTTAGTTTGCTGATAAGGGGAATTACAATGTTGATTTCTTTAAAAGTTGAACCAACTTTGCACTCCAGGAATCAACTCTACTTGGTCATGATGTATTATGTTTTTTATATATTGCTGGATTTGATTTGCTAATATTTTGTTAAGAATTGTCACATTTAGCTTCAAAAGGATATTGGTCCAATATTGGTTCTATTTTCTTGGTGAGTTTGTGTAAAATTGGTACTATTTCTTATTTTCTTCCTTATTTTTTAGTTTGAATACTTCTATATTATTTAAATTTTTTCTAAAGAGAATATAATACATTTGACCATTGAACACGTGGGTGTGAACTGCCTTGGTCCATTTACATGCAAATATTTTTCAATAGTAAATACTACAGTATTACGTAGTCCGTGGCTGGTTGACGCCACAGAAGTGGAGGAACTATGGATACAGAGGGCCAACTATAAGTTATACATGGATTCACATCCGAGTTGTTCAAGCATCAACTGTACTTAAAAAAATTTCTACATTGAAATAATTTTATCCTTATAGAAGATAGTACAAGAATAATACAGAAGGTTCCCACATACCTTTCACCCAGATTCCCCAATGTTAGTATTTTACATAGTCACAGTACAATGATCAAAATTAGGAAATTAACATGGGTATAAAGTTACTAATGAATCTATAGATCTTATTCAAATTTCATCGCTTGCCAAATAATGGCCTTTATCTGGTCCAGGATTCCACACTGCATTTTGTTGTCATGTCCCCTCAATCTTTATTCTAAAAAAATTTTCCTCAGTCTTTATCTTCAATGATATTTGCATTAATTTTTTAATTGAAAAATAATCAGGGGCATGTTTTCTTTATCTCCCTCCTTCCTTCTGAATAATTTTGGCCTATTAGGTTGGGCCAAAACAAAGTATGGACGAATGGAGAGTGGGTAGTGGTAGTTTCAGTGGCCTGTCACAGGTATAGGGACCCAAATGGAGTGAGGCATCATCTATGAATAGGGGGTAGTGATTGCCCAACAGGGTTGTCAGGATCTGAGTTGAGTGAGAAGGGCCTCTATGCCAGCGTATGGGAGAAAGGGGGCCAGGTGAGGTGATGAGGGCATCTGTGAAGGGTTGTGATGGCAACAGAAGATTGGTTATATACAGAGGTCTTGATCAAATAAATGTATCAAGAATAATGAAGGACGGGCTTCCCTGGTGGCGCAGTGGTTGAGAGTCCGCCTGCCGATGCAAGGGACACGGGTTCGTGCCCCGGTCCGGGAAGATCCCACATGCCGCGGAGCGGATAGGCACGTGAGCCATGGCCGCTGAGCCTGCGCTCCACAACGGGAGAGAGGCCCACAACAGTGAGAGACTCACATACTGCAAAAAAAAAAAAAAAAAAAAAAAGAATAATGAAGGACAGGTGTCGCCATATCAGACAGAGAAGTTATGATATATCTATATATCTATATCTATATAGATATAGAAATATAGGTCTCCTTGGCTCTATACTCTGAGAAATTCAGGAAGGAACAGCGCTGTAATAGCAATGAACATACCAGTACCCAGGTCTCGTCTTCTAAATAACATTCTCCACTAAAAGAACTCTTTAAAGAAATGGCTAATTTCAGGGCTGGGGCAAGGAAAGTACAAGAGGAGCCTAGAATCCTTTTTGTGTCAGAAATTAAGGAAGATCTAGAAGAAGAATGGAGCTATGTCAAAAGAACAGAGAAGCCAGTTTGAGGGACCCCAACTTCCCAAATCTGGGATAATTTGAGTATCAAGGTAAATAACAATAGTTACAGATTATAACCCACTTAATAAAACGAGAATCGATGAGTCTATACTGAAATAAATGAATAATAAATGGAGGGAGGAGAAAGCTTTTTTATTTTTAACCATGAAATGCTAACTAATGAATATGAAATAAAGATAGAATTAGAAAGTCACTTTGGCAACCAAAATAATAAAAATTCAGCCAAAAAGCACGAAGCGGGGACTTCCCTGGTGGTCCAGTGGTTAGAACTCCTCATTTCCAATGCAGGCGGCAGGGGTTCAATCCCTGGTAGGGGAACTAGGATCCCACATACTGTGCGGCGTGGCCAAAACATTAAAAAAAAAAAAAGCATGAAAGGATGTTTAAGTAATGGGTGAAAGTCGAATGAGGAATGGATATTTACATAACTTCAAAGTACCTCCCAACAAATATTTGATGATTACAAAAAAAAAGTGTAACTATGGTGGGAAAGATGGGCAGATACTACCTGATCAAGTGATCAAGGTTAACATCACAAGCAATGGGACAAATCAACATCGAGCACCTCTTGATAGAATGTGATGAGAAGCACACAGCATCTTTTCTGTGATATTCCTGACAAAAATGTATAAACTAAATTTAATCATGAGGAAACAACAGACAAACCCCATAAAAGGAACGTCTTGAAAACAACTGCCCTATAATCTTGAAATGTTTCAAGGCCACTGAAGACCAGGAATGATTGGGGAACTATTTCAGACTGAAGCGAGTTGAAGACACATGACAATAAAATGCTATGCATGATCCTGGATTGAATCCTTTTGCTACAAAGGGTGATATTGGAACTATTAGTGAAATTTGAATGGAACATGAGGATTCAATAACAGTAATGTGTTGATGTTGGTTCCTGATTTTGATGGTGAGATTACTGTAAAGAGAAATAATCAGAGAATTATTTATCTATCTACCCAAGATAGAATAATCTATCTACCCAAGACCTGCTACTTCTCTGGTATTCTCTATCTTAATTGGTGTTACCACCATCTATCCAGAAATACAAGCTTGTAATAAGGGAGTCATCCTTGGCATCTTTCTTATAACCTAAAAGTCCATTTGGAACAACCTAAGTATCTACTGATAGACTAATAATATTTTGAAACATCTATGCCTTGGAATATTATATTGTTATTCAGAGGAATGAAGTACATCTGTGCAACATAAAAATAAAAGGAGAAAGTTGTGAAATAGAATAGATCCCCAATCTTGTCAATTTTTATACCTGCAAAGACCAAGTGTGGTGAAGGATATATTCCAAAATGTTAAAAATATTATCTCTTTGGGATGAAATTATGAATTTTCTTCTTTACTGTTTGGATTTTTTTAGGGTGATGCATTTAAAAAAACACAATAGGGACTTCCCTGGTGGCGAAGTGGTTAAGGATCCGCCTGCAAATGCAGGGGACATGGGTTCGAGCCCTGGTCCGGGCCACAGCTACTGAAGTCCGCATGCCTAGAGCCTGTGCTCCACAACAAGAGAAGCCTCCACAATGAGAAGCCCGCGCACCACAACGAAGAGTAGCCCCTGCTTGCCGCAACTAGAGAAAGCCTGCGTGCAGCAACGAAGACCCAATGTAGCCAAAAATAAAAATAAATTAAATTAAAAAAATTAAGAAAAATTTACAAACACAATAAAGATATTTTACTTTTGAAGAATCATTTAATATAAGTGATATGGTAGAGATTTAAAAAGGAGATAGAAGCTATTCACCTTCAAGGAACTTCAAATCTAATAGAACAATGTAAAAATTATGTATATGGTACAGAATACTTATGATAACAAGAGGAAACACAAATTTACAGGCAAACTGCAGCTATAAAAAAGAAGAGGACATAAGAAAGAAGAAAGACTGGACTTCCTTGGTAGTCCAATGCAGGGGACACAGGTTCCATCCCTGGTTGGGGAACTAAGATCCCACATACTGCAGGGCAACTAAGCCCACGCACCACAACAAGAGGGAAGCCTGCGCACCACAACCAAAGAAACCCATGCGCCGCAACGAAGACCCAGCACAGCCAAACTAAACTAAACTAAACTAAACTAAAATGAAATAAAATTTTAAAAAAAAGGTAAGAAGGAAGACTGATACTGGCAGACTTGGACAGACTGAACAAATGGGGCACAACTGGGAAGGTCTTGGCTATGTGATGATTTTGAAGAAAAGAGGCTCATGGGAGGCAGAGGGAAGGCTGTTTCTGAGAGTGGGGAAGTCGGCACCTGGTTCAGAGATTTGAGCCAGGGTGAGGGGCTAGAGGGAGAGGCTTAGCTGGCATGAGAGGCAGTTTTCTTCCTGAGTTTTTGTCTTTCCTTTAACTTCTCTCATTTTTGATTCCTCCTTCCCTACTGTTCAGGGCCCTAGGGGTAAAACGTACCACCTATTCACTCCAAGGAAAGCATGGACAATACTCCCTTAATAGAGTTGAAAGAGTTAATGGGAAGAAAAGTTATTTTATGAAAAACCAAGGGACTATATAAAGAAAATAATGTCTGATAGTACAACGTAAAAACAATTAAGCCACCTATGTCTGGTTTGTTATTCTAAAAAACTCTGTGAAAATATCTAAGACCTGTACCTAGCCCTAAGTTTCTCTGCTCTTGAAATAATTTCACGCTAACTCTTCAAGGCCTAGCATAACTTTGCAGGCACCTGGTCTGTTTTCCTATCCTCCCAGTTCCTCCGCCTGCCTCTTAGTCACGTGTTCTCTGGGTGCCATCTTGTTTCCTAGTGCAGGGAAGCTGGTCCAACACATAAATCTTGCTCCACGCAGGGACAAACACCAGCTCCGTTAAAATTCAACCTGCTGGAATCTCCAGAAGCCTCTCATGTTCTCCTAGTACAAGTTAGTATCCGGGCACACCTAGGTCACAGCTGAGCTTTCAGGCAATACGGATGGACATCTTTAAGCCCTTCCTACTGAAGTCTTTGGCTCTACCTACTTTAGAAACATTGATGATTCACTCAAATGAGTCCCTACACACAAGGAAGGGTCTTGTAAAATCTGCCTATTATAGTTTCACAACCTGATAATAACCACATAGTAAACATACCATTCATATAGTGTGAATTAGTACATTTACAGCACGAGGAATGTCATTCTCATTTACTAAGACAGGTGGTAAAATCTTGCCTGGAGGGCACATGCTGGGGAGGCTTGGGAGTAGTTTTGCAAGCAGGTAGAAGCCGGAGATCCTCTTTCCAGCTATTCTCTCAACTAGGTGGTTTACAGATTAAAAAAACAATTAAGTGAATTCCACCTCAATAAATTATTTTAAAAAATTGTGTCTGTGTCCAACTCAATATAGGGATAGCTATAAAACCCACCTCAAAATATAAGTAGATTAAATTCCTTTGGTTAAAGTAATTCTGTTTATAATAGTTTCAGGGGAAAGTTCATTTTGTACTGGGCTACAAGGCTACAAGTTGTACAAGGGTCTACAACTGGTGTAACCTCAGCTCATGATAAGTTTTTGAGCTTCTGTTATGCAAGACCCTTGGGAAATACCTTATGGGGCCTGAGACCTTCTAACACCACCAAGAAATGATTTTATGTCTTTGTGGGAGGCATATGAGATGAATAGACTTTATTCACTTCACAAACTCTTTTACTTACTAAGTGCTTAGTATTGCATGAGTAGTAACTCGTGTTAGCCTTCTAACAGCCCTCTGAGGCAAGACTATCATTAGTCCAGTAAAAACGAGGCCCAGAGCGGTTGAGTGATATACCTCAAATCTCACTGCTATTAAGTGGCAGAGTCAGGATTTGAACCCATCAGTACAGTCAGGCTTCAGAGTCGATGTTCTTTACACATCGTGTTGTGGCGCTTATCTACTGGGATTAAGCAGTGGAACTCCAAGATCTGAACATCCTTTCCAGAAGATAGGCTGACAGTTGCAATAAAGGAAGACAACAAAAAACGTATACACATTTCCTGTTAAAATAGGTCTTTGTGGGCTTCCCTGGTGGCGCAGTGGTTGGGAGTCCGCCTGCCGATGCAGGGGACACAGGTGCGTGCTCCGGTCTGGGAAGATCCCACGTGCCGCGGAGCGGCTGGGCCCGTGAGCCATGGCCGCTGAGCCTGCGCGTCCGGAGCCTGTGCTCCGCAGTGGGAGAGGCCACAACAGTGAGAATAGAATGCACATCCTCTCAGGTCCCGATGTGTTCCCCCGTGACAGGATAGTGCCGTGGGAGGACTATTTCTGCTCTGAGGAAAGTGATAAACAAGAGGCAGACCGTCTTCCCTCATCGACAGATGCCCCACTACGGGTATGGGCTGCCCCCTCTGTCCTCTACCCCAAGTCCCAGTGAGCTGCCCAGTTTGGGGGCCAGGGGTCATTCAGATAATGGAAGAATCCTACCCTCAGGCAGAGGATAGGGAACACTGTGGATATTGCTTGGGGCTGCATTTAATAGGAAATGAAGGGAAAGTAAAATTATTTTGGTCAGTCTTAGTCTTTAAGGCTCTATAATTACCTTATTGCTATAAATGGAAATGGAAGTACCATCTGGACCAGATGGAAAAGTAGTGTCTAATTTTGCCAGTCCTTAAGAAAGCCACGCTGAACGTATCAGCTGACACTTAGAAAAGTCTTTATTATGACGTGGTATACTCATGCGCACAGTCTGTCTGAACACACTTCAGATACTATTCAGAACGTTTAGAGTCATCATTTTTGCCCTCCCATTACATCTTACTATGGAAATAACATGTATGTATTAAATATGATTATTGATAATGCCTTTGTCATAAAGGTTTTTCTATGGCTCCACAATTACCTTCACCTGTTCTCCTCGCTACTGAGCAGAGGAGTTTTTAGAGCAGGTGAGTTGAGTTTTATTTGAGAGATTGAAGTAGAGCTTTAAAGGCATTTGATGAAGACACAGGTATCAAAAGAAGAAAAGAATGAGCTCTGAAAAGTCTGACTACTGCACTAAAATAGGATCAAGTGCATGGTTAGGGATACCCAGTTCCTTTAATTTCCACTTATGTGGTCGACCACACAAACTGTCCCATAAGCAGCAGAAGTCCCATGCTCTCCTGCCATCAGCAGAGATGGCTGAAGTAGCAGCTCCTCATTGCTTCTGACCCACACCCTCAGTTTCTTGGGAAAACATATGTTCAGAAGGGGCTTCCTATTAGGGGCAAAGGGTTGTATCGGCCCCTTTTGAGGGCAACCAGCAAAAAGGAAAGATCTTCTCAGTAAACGTGGATGAGAAGGTAAAATGGGAGTCAAATCACCACATTGTGGAATGACACGTGACCCCCTTCATAATCCAGAGACGCTGGCATCTTCCTGGGTCTGTCTTTTAAGAGATGTCACTGCAGAGGTGGGTGAGACTTTGATAGATCCCTACAGCCTTTTTCAGGTTTTAGTTTAAACCACTCTTTCCTTTTCCCAGATTCCTTGACAACACCAAGCCCCCAGTAGCCATTAAAGGCCACATCCATGTCCCAGTAGTGCCTGCCTGACAAGATCCCACAGTGCCCAGCACACAGAGGAAGGAGAACCTCTCCAGGTTGGAAGGCACAGATAGCTTTTTCTGTGTTTATTCTTCTCACGTCACCTACTGCTTGGAGGTAAGCACTGGCACTTTCTGGGCCCAGGATCACATTGTCTGGGGAGAGGCGACCAGAGGGAGTGCTGGGTGGGCGGCTTAGGGCAGGGATGGGGTCAGTTTGGGAGAGCAGCCTTGAGTCCAAAGAAGGCTGTGCCTGGGGCGGTGCCCTCCACATCTCTGCCAGGGAAGAAAGCCTGCCTGCCCCAGGCTTGGGCGAGCCCACCAGCCATTAGAGGACTGCGTACCTGCAGCAGGCCTTACTTTTCCTCTCTCAAGACAGGGAAAACCTGGCGGACCCATGTGTGGCCCAGTTCAGCACGTGCCTCAGAACCACCTGCCGCGCCTGGTGAGGAGGGCGGGGCAGACAAGGTGCCAAAGGTATAGAGTTAAAGAGGCGCTTGCTCTTAGGGTCGGGCAAGTACCCCCTTCCCTGGGCTCTGGCCCTTCTCCCAGCACTGGGCTGAGCGGTCAGGAGCCAGCCTTTCTTAGGCTTAAGCTTCACTGCCATCCTGAGGCCGCTGGCCAAGCTCAGCCTATCAGCTCTCCCAGACCCACTGCTCATCACTCACCCCTCACTTCTCCCTCATCCGGGGGACTGATTCCTCTCTCTCCACGTGCATGTCAATAACCCTACCCAGGTGCTTTCCTTAAGTGTGTTGAAACACTTTAGGATGACAAGGAACGTGATAAGGGTTCCTGCCGGGCACCTTCTCTGCACACTCAGGGCAGCTGACCGCTGACAAACCTGTCTCAGTCTCCAGGGTTTGCCAGGCATATTATCCCTTCCATAAGTAACACGGGCTGGTGCCCATTCAGATGCCTCACTGGACTTGTTATTCTGAGCAATTTACCTCCCATCTCCTCCAGGGCTGTCGACAGGTTCTTTAGGGACAGAAAAAGGAAAATGCTTTGAGCTCCCAGCCAACAGGTGCTTTCCACATGTATCTTCTCTTCACACTAAGAAAAAGCCAGGGCTGCTTTCCAGCTGCAGGGAGAAGCCTGCCTCCCTCCTCTGTTCCTAGACTAACAGTGACCGCCCCAGGGGGAAGCAGGACTTTTCATCACCTTTTAGCTCCTGTGGGATATCACTGAGCTGTTCACCCCTCCTGGAGAAAGTGTTGGTTCTCTTGCCCAGTTCAGTTAACTTGGAGACTAATGGTTTAGCTTTAATGTTTTCACCCCTAGGAATCAACACAGACTTTTTTTGCAAAACAAGGATGAGTTGATTTACTTCTTAGGTATAAGCAGGAGGGGAACTGCACATTCTGCTCCCCAGAAGTGGCATCTGGAGGAGAAGGATGCAACCTAGGAACAAGCCCTCCCCTGACATTTGCAAGGCCTGGGGGGAAAGGACAAATGGAGGCCCACACACCACATGTCTACATCTTCAAAAGTTATAGATCAAGCCAGGGAACTGCTTAATAAAATAAGTTGTATCCTCCTACTTTGACATGTATACTTTCATAATAACCTAGAAGGTCAAGTTCAAATTGAGAATTCTTGGACTTCTTGGACTTCTGCCCATGGACATGGCAGTCCAAGGAGTGCCTGCCCAGCCATTCCCACCCCCCTTCTCTTCCCGTTGTGGCTTTGCTCTTTACCGAGAGGGGCCTGTGCACACACATGTGGACACACCAGTCTGCATGTCCGAGCTCCATCCATATGTTGCCCTTGGCCACCCTTGGGTTTTGGGAGCGTTAACCAGAGAAGGACACAATGCAGTCCCTGGAAGTAAGCTCAGGACTGTTTGGGCAGGAAATTTGGGGACTGTTGTCTAGAAGATGGGGCTGGGGCTTCGTTGTGTGTGTGTATGTGAAAATATCACTTTGGTCCTGAGGGAGGGCAGCTCCCAGTGGAGGGCCAGAGAGGGAACTTTTAATAGGGCCTAAGGTAGCGGTGCCTCTTGCCCAGGTGCAAGGGCAGTACTACCGGGAATAAACAGCCCCCCCACCAGGACCTTCCTCTTCTATGGAGACACAGTCTTCTTCAAGACCTTGCCCTCACATGTGCTCTGGATCACCAGGGAAGAGTCCAGTAGGGAGAAAGCGGCCCTAGTTCTATGCTACATGGACCCAAGTCTACGAGGAATTCAGTGAACCACCTTCTTATCAACTCCCAGGCCTCCAGCGACTGCTCATGACTAATGCATTTGATTGGAGCCCCTAACCCAATGGAAAAAATGGCCATTCCCAGGTTCTATGGGATCCAACCAAATGCCTTGTATGGAAAGGAGACGTGGGTAGAGGGAGTGTTGTTAATTATGTCAGAGCCTGCCAGGCTAATTGTTCATGTTTGGACCATTTTACTCTCCGGATAAAGAAGCAAAAGCAAGACATCTGATGACACCACTGTTTTCCCCCCTTGGCCCATGTCCCTTCACATACCAGTTTAAGATGTTACTGCTATTCTGTAAAGAAAACAAAGAGGGCTCAGGTACTCCCCAAATGCCGGCCCAAGTCCTGAATGAGATTCCATGACCTTTCCTAGATAATCCACAGCTTCCTTAACAAAGTGGACCAGCATTCATCGTGTGCTGTTGTTTCATAGGCTGTCTTATGACTGGAAAGAACCTGCTTATTGTGAATCTCTCTTGTGGGATTTACAGAGGTGGTGTCTGTTCTATTTTCCTGACTCTTCCACACATTTATTTAGCTTCATTTATTACTTGGCAAGAACATTTTGTATTCTAAACCTTAATCATATAAGAAAGAAATATTGTCCAACAGACACAGCTGTCAGTGTACTTATTATGGTTTTATTCATTTAAAAGGTGGGGTTTCTCCCCCTTGGTAGTTCTCCAGCTTTTAAAATACATTTTCTCTGTGAAGCCCTAGAAATGGCTCATAAAATTGGTGTGTTTGAGTTTGTGGGCTTCCAAGGGTGCAAAATGCTTTCTTCAAGGAATAAACTCAAGTTTGCTATTGCTCCCGAGTTTTACAAACTATCTTCTTTGCAAGGGAGGGACAAAAGTACATTCTAATTTTTGTTTTTCTCAATTGCTGACTCCTAGGGTGGTCCCTGATTTCCCTATCCGTCTTTGACCTCAGGAAGTTTTGGGGCCCTTCCAAACTCTCTCCTGGCATTTTTTTGGTGTGTGTGTACCTAAAATCTACATAATGCATAATTTACCATTTTGAACATTTTACAGTGTACAGTTCAGTGGCCTTCACTACCTTCACAATGTCGTGTAACCACCACCACTATTTCCAGAACTTTTTATCACCCAAACAGAAACTCCGTACCCATTAAGCAATAACTTCCCATCTCCTGGAATTTTGATCCTTAGCTTGTGTAGTGTTTATGCTCCTTAGAGCCAGGGAACCTGACTTGAAATATTTGCTCTGCCCCTCACTAGCTCTGGGATGTTTAACAACTTGCCTGATCTCTTTAAGTCTTGGTTACTCATCTGCAAAATGGAGCTAATTAGGGCTTCCCTGGTGGCGCAGTGGTTGGGAGTCCGCCTGCCGATGCAGGGGACACGGGTTCGTGCCCCGGTCCGGGAAGATCCCATGTGCCGCGGAGCGGCTGGGCCCCTGAACCATGGCCGCTAAGCTTGCGTGTCCGGAGCCTGTGCTCCGCAGCAGGAGAGGCCACAACAGTGAGAGGCCCAAGTACCGCAAAAAAAAAAAAAAAAAAAAAGGAGCTAATTAGAATCAGAATAACAGCCTTCACAGAGTTGTTATGTGTACACAGTACCACACGTAAAGGAACATCACCACCCCTCAAGAAGCATGTTGACTTCTCCTTGTTGTCAGGGCCTCTTTGCATCAGATGAGGATTCTCTGCTATTATCCCTCAAATCCCTAGATCCTCACTGCCACCTGGGCTAGACCTGGCTCCCTCTCTACCCCTGAGGCAGGGCTAGGAGGGGATAGGGCATTTCTTAATCTTCCCAATAATGACTAACATTCGTCAAGTGGCATTTGTCAAAAAGAGGAAACTTAACACAGAGACAGGTGCTAAGGACCGTCAAGAAGGTCTCCCAGCTTGTAGGTGAAAGACAGGTGAATGCAGTCTGGCTTCAGGGCCCATGTTCTCAACCACTGGACTCTAAGGCCTTGATGTGCTTCTAAGCATCTGGTGACGATGGTGGCAGAAGCAGAACTTGGAGAGGGAATTTCAAGCTCACCCAGCAAGTCAGTGGCACAGCTAAGAAGACAGTCTGTATCTTCTGACTCGCCACCTGATGCACCAGCCACTGGCTCTGGCTGTGCTGCAGGGGTAAATATTCTAAGAGTGTTATGTCAAAAGTAAGCAGGGAATCAGGTAATCAACTTCCCCTTCCTTAGAATGAGGCCTGAGTCTTTAGGGAGCTTTTAGACATGAACAATGGCTTTCCTCCTGGAGTATTGCTTTGATGGCTTCCCTCATATATCTTCCAAACCATATGGCTGGAGTTGCCTAAGGATGAATGTCACCAGCCACCTACCCACCCACTGCCACCATCCTGATGGTCAGTCCTCCAATACATCCCATCTTTAAAACTTTATTGACAGAGCTTGGGTAGTTGAGGAGTAACTTCTCATTTAAGACATTGTTTATATTTTCATGTTTGTTTCTTAAAATGGTTTTGTTGAAGTCTCTCAGTTGGGACAGAAGACTTTTTCCCTTATCCTCTAGGAACTGATAGAGTTTCTCAAGCTCACAGGTGACTTTCTGTCATTCAGTTTCTGTTTGTTTCTAAATTAGATAGAGACAAGTGGTCACATGAATATTGAAGTAATCACATGCATTCTTTCCTTTTCATCATTTCCCACAGATGCTGCTCTATAATTTCTTCTTTGTTTGATTCTATTCCCATCACATACCCACTGTAAAGGAATTTTAAAAGGGAGACAAAACACAAATATATTTAGAACTTTAAAGTGTATATCACACAATGTAATTTCAAACTGAGTTTTTGCAACTCCAAGGCTACCTTCAGTGATCTTAAGTGATAATCTTAATAGCTTCTCAGAAAATTAATTTTAATTCACCTTAGTTCAAAAATAGATGTGTCCATGTATTTCTAAGGGAGAATGGGATATGTCATGAAGTCAAGAACATGTGTCTGTGGGTGTAATTATGAAAAGACTGGGAATGAGTAAGTTATTCTGTAAAGCATGTGGGTGTCTGCTTTGTGGTTCAGTTCCTTGGCTCTGGAGTTGGGCTCTAGGGAAGTATATGTATCTTAAAACGTGAAAATGGAAAGAGTTCAAGGAACATGACTGGTTCTACTGCATCCAGACTCTATCCTTGACAAGTATCAGAGTGACTGCAGAATGGAGAATGAAGAGGGAATACAAAAGGCAGAGGGCAGGTGCTTCGGAGAGCTAACCTGCTTGGATCAGGAGGGCGTGTGCTGAGAGGTAATTAGTAGATAATTAGATAATTAGTAGCAGACATGAGATAATTATTTATCACCAAGAGCTGACGTATTGGGAGCAGAACCATTTGAACCACAAGTGGTAATAACACTTTTTAAAAATAGCCCAAATATAAAACGCTCAATTAGAAAAACTTCAGAATCAGTAACCGTTAAGGTAGAGAAACGGTACCAACTTGTGTTTACAAGTAACTTTTTTTCTTGGTCTTCTTCTAAGTCAAGAATTGGCAAACTACTGCCTGCTGGCCAAGAACCACCCACACCACCTGTTTATGTTTGGCCATTGAGCTAAGAATGGTTTTTACATTTTTTAATGGTTGAAAAAAATCAAAAGAATATTTTGTAACATGTGAAAATGATAGGAAGTTCAAAGCTCAGTGTCCATAAATAAAGTTTTATTGGCACACAGCCATGCTCAGTAATGTATTGTGTGTGGTTGCAGAGGTCAGTAGTTGCACAGAGACTAAACGGCCCTCAGAGCTTAAAATATTTATTAGTGGGCCATGTTCAGAAAAAAGTTTGCCAGCTCTCAGGCAGTTCTTGCAAAGTGGGCAGTTAGTAGCTGTTCCCCAAGAAATGAGTTCCATTGACAAATAAATTGGGAAATGCTATTTTAAATAAAATCAAACCAGTTTCTTTCTTTTTTTTTCTGCTGCAACGCTGGGCATGTGGAAACTTATTTCCCAGACCAGGGATCCAGCCGGCGCCCCCTACAGTGGAAGTGTGGAGTCTTAACCACTGGACCACCAGGGAAGTCCCCAAACCAGTTTCTTTAATAAAGTAATGCCACAAGGACATCTACAACAACAACAACAACAAAGTTGGGAGGAGGGAAGCAGAGTATTTAGTGTTTCCCAAATGCTTATTGTCCCTGGAATTCTTTTCTTTCTCTTTTTCAAATGGGCTCTTCTGTGGGACTAATGATCCAGGGAATATGACTTGGTAAATACTGATGAAAAGAAAATGGTGATTTATACACACACAATCGAGGAAAAAAATCCTGCTAATTAAAAACTGATGGTAGGGCTTCCCTGGTGGCATAGTGGTTAAGAATCCGCTTGCCAATGCAGGGGACATGGGTTTGAGCCCTGCTCTGGGAAGATCCCACATGCCGTGGAGCAACGAAGCCCGTGTGCCACAACTACTGAAGCCCCAGCGCCTAGAGCCCGTGCCCTGCAACAAGAGAAGACACTGCAATGAGAAGCCTGCTGCACTGCAAGGAAGAGTAGCCCCTGCTCACGGTAAATAAAGCCCGCAGCAGCAACAAAGACCCAATGCAGCCAAAAAAACCCAAAAAAAACTGATGGTAGAATTTCTCTCAGAGGGAAACCTGTTTTTTGTTTCACAAAACATTTTCTAGGTTATTTGGTCATGAAAAGTTAGGTTTCAGGAATTGGATCTGGTAGGTGGAAAATGGAAACAAAGAGTGTTAAATAACTCTGCATAGCACAGTGAGGACAACTTGGGGTTTGGGGCGGGGCACGGAGGAAGGATTGAGAGGTGAACAGGAAAAGACGGAGATGAGCAGCCTCCATGGGAGTCAAGAAGAATCAAAGAAACGTGGTGAGGAATGTTGACGGTCAGAAACGCACTGAACGACAGCCGGGACCGACTGTAGAGTTTGTGGAGCCCGTTGCAAAATGAAAACGTTCAAAATGCAGCAAAAGGTTACGTTACAGGTACTAAAATATAAAGCCTTTTTTCTTTCAACTGCAGTCTCTCTCTGTCTCGCTGGTTTTAATTTGCTATTTAACCCGTGTTCCCGCATGCATAGGGGACTCCACAAGTGCAGGTCCTTGTGGGCGCCCGGATTCAGCTGCGACTCGGCGCACGCGCATGCCGCCCACCATCTGTAAGCTCCCCGCTCCGGACCCGGCCTGGGCCAGGAAGTCAGACCAAACTTCTCCAGTTCCCACGTGCCCACCATCCCACCCCGCCGTGGACATGTGAGAGGCTGGGTGTAGGTCACAGGGTGAGGGTGGGAAGGGGGGCCTGGGGCACCATGCAGAGGTGGGAGGTAGTTGCAGGGGATAGGGATTGGAGTAGGGGTGCAGCTGAGAACCTGCCCCAGGAAGGCAAGGAGTTGGCGGGAGGACTGCGAGTGAGTCCCAGACGCATGCTCTGTTGATCAATCAGACTTCACTCAGAAGAGCACAAATTCAGAGATAAAATTTCAAGAATTTGGAAAGATTTTCAAAGACAAGTGACCACAGAGCATGAAACCCTAAGTGCAGGCCCCTCTGAGCACCAGTGCTTGTGGGAGGGCATGAGTTGCACACGTGTGAAGCCAGGTCTGGTGCTGCGTAATCACGTCTACTTTCTGAAAAGAAATTACTCCACACCCTTGGTAAAAAGTGTTGGGTCATCAGTTGCCTTGGCAAATTAAATGCAAAAAGGACCGATTTCCTTCTTTGGGTCCATGCCAGCAAAGGGAACAAAACAGTAGTAAGGAGGCAGGGCTAGAAGGAGATTCAGATTTCAGCATAAACAAGAAATTGGACCAGAGGTGGCCATGAGAACACAGTCCCAACTAGGAGCATGCGGACATTTTTGGTTTCCAACCATGCAAGTGACCAGAGCCAGCTGGAAGGCTTGGAAACAGACAGATGGCCCACACTTGGGCTTCCCATAGTATGACTGATGTTTCATGGGGAACGTGTTGAAAATATGTAAAAATCATCTGAGGATATTTAATAGTCCATTTTTACTGTGTTCATTTCCCTATGCTAGAAGTAAATCTCACTGTGGTCTTGTGCTCCCTGAATTTGTCACTATTAATCACTGGTGACAGGAATCAGCAGAAAATGATGGTGATAGATCTTAGCTCAAGTGCTGGTTCCTACTTCATGCCTCAACTCCCATGTGACTTGGGGGAGAAACTGGCCATAGGCCAAGAGGCACTCTTCGCAAATAAAGAATACATAATGCATCTTTTCCAGAAAAAATTCCAAGACAAGGGGGAGCAGAACTGCTTCTGCCCAATCAACCTGCCTTTGATCAGAATCGAATGATGGAGAATATGGGGGAAGAGAGGCAGTGACCATATCTAGCTCACTTGCCCAGCTGACAGCATTGAGTAAGTCAGTAATGAATGACTGATATAAGCCACTATTTTTTTTTTTTTGCGGTACGCGGGCCTCTCACTGTTGTGGCCTCTCCTGTTGCGGAGCACAGGCTCCGGACGCGCAGGCTCAGCGGCCATGGCTCACGGGCCCAGCTGCTCCGTGGCATGTGGGATCTTCCCAGACCGGGGCATGAACCCGTGGCCCCTGCATCGGCAGGCGGACTCTCAACCACTGCACCACCAGGGAAGCCCTAAGCCACTATTTATTGAACACTTTCCAAGTATCAGGCATTCTGCCAAGCCATTCTCATGTACTATCTCACTTAATTGATTCTACCAGGTAATTATCCCCTGTATTACAGGTGAGAAAACCGAGGCTCAGAGAGGTTACACTTGTATACAGTAATGCAGCCATAAGTGCTAGACCCTGATTCAAACCCAGGTCTGTCTGCTTGCTAAGCCCAACCTATTCAGTCATATCTAAGAAAGTGAGCTTCTACTGGCTTTTGCTGAGAGGTGAAACTCCTTTTACTCTTTCTTAAGTGTACATATCCAGAAGGTCCTGAAGCTGCTCAGATATTTTGTTAATCGTAGTAGCCTGAGATAAATCACTTTTCCAGAACCAGACATGAAATAGTAGAGGGGATTGATGGCATTTGGTATCTAATGTTATTTGTTTGATTTAAAATGTTTTATCTCAAGGATTGAGGACTGAGGTCATATTTCTCATGCCTCATTTTATCGTCAATGTCTTACACGTAGCAGTCGCTCAGTAAATACTGGAGAACATAATGCTTTGAGAAGAATCTTAAGATTGTTGTTCATCTTCTTGAAACTTTTGGTAGCTAGTATGATAAACAGCTGTTTTAGGACAGCTGTTCAGGACTCATCGGTTTGCCCCTTTGCCCTTTTCCTATCCTCATTTTCTGTGGCTCACCACTCCACACTCTGAGCTCCAGCTGAACTGCTTGCTTTTTTCTATATGCACATACTGTGTTCTTTCATGCCGTTTCTTCTCCTGGAATGCCCTATCCTGCTTTATTTGCCTGGCAAAGTTCCTACTCAACTTACAAGATTCAGCTCAAATTGCTTTTCCTCTGTGAGACCTTCCTGTACAACTTTAGGATGAATTCATATTTCTCCTCTGGGCTCCCACCAGGGCCCTCACACAACTCCAGGGGGCACCATTTACACTGGAGCCTATGTGAATGGTACCTTCTGGATCTGTGCAGTGCATGGTATATGCAGCCCTCGTGGTGGTCAAAGTCCAAACTTATATACATGTTGCTATTTTGATGCAATACTTTTATTGAGGACATTGATTTATTCATGTCCTCAGGCACTGGGTTTGGCTTGCATATAACTGTAGTCTTTTGTTTCTATGTCCTATTCCTGTGCCATTCTGTGAGTCCTGCAGGAAGGGATCTTGTATCCTAAAAACCTGGCTTAGTGCCTGACACATAGTAGAAACTCAATAAATCTCCTTCGAAGCAGGGGCTGGCAAACTACAGTTTTTGTATAGCCCGTAAGCTAAGAAGAGTTTTTACATTTTTAAATGGTTAGAGAGAAATCAAAAGCAGAATACTATTTTGTGACATGTAAAAATTATGTAAAATTCAGATTTCCATGTCCGTACATAAAATTTCATTGGGACACAGACACGTCATTTATTTCAGTATTGTACGTCGCTGCTTTGGCCTCACGCATGCAGACTCGAGAAGTTGCAACAGAGACCATGTGGTCAACAAAGCCAAAAAGATTTACCGTCTGGACCTTTACAGAAGAAGTTTGCTGACCTCTGTGTCAAAGGAACACAGAAACAGACTCCTTCCCCCTCAGAGCTCAGATACTCCTTCTCCTATCTTTTCCTCCTCACTACCTGCTTCAGAAGAGGATGTGGCCCTGGTGCTTGCCAAGCTCCACATTACAGATCCTCACTCCCTGGCCTCCTCTGGTACCTTGACCCGTCAATGGTGCTGCTGTCTCTTATTCCAGGTTATTCTTGCCTCCCACTGTATGCTCCAGAAATATCAGATGGCTCGAAGTTCCCCCCAAACATGTA
The DNA here is from genome assembly GCF_949987515.2 of Delphinus delphis. Lineage (NCBI taxonomy): Eukaryota > Metazoa > Chordata > Mammalia > Artiodactyla > Delphinidae > Delphinus > Delphinus delphis. Next base: position 36,899,784 of record NC_082684.1, on the reverse strand, counting down.
TTTTCGGCCTTTCTTTGATAGTCTTAATACACAAGATTCCTCTTTTCCCTCCTCCCAGTTTTTAATCCTCCCCTGCACGGCAAACACATATATATCTGCCTGGGGATCTTCTGGGACCCAGAGCAGATAAAACAAAACTCCAGAAAATCTTTCTCAGTCCTTCGCTCTCTTAGATTTAATCACTGCTCTCTGCAAGTTCAGACTCTTCACATACTTGGCCTAGTAAATACCACACTATGTCCTAGTGAATAGTGTGTGTCTAACACGTTTCCTGCATTTCATTCATGAACCGACTCATACACATGTGCCAGGCCCCGTGCTACGTGTTGTGGTTGAGTCAGATGTGGTCCTTGCTTTGTCTGGCTGGGTAGACAGTGATTAAACATGAAAACAAGTGCCTGATTATACATCGTGAGAAGCGTCATGGAGGAAACATAGGGTGCTATGAGGAGCGTTATCTGTGAGACATTCAGAACTGTTGCCTCGATTGGTGCTGAGTTGAAAGAGATGGCCCGGTCAAACCCTTTCCTTTCCAGTGAGGAACTGAGGCACAGAGATGTGACGTGGCTTGCCCAAAGTCACCCAGCCCCTAGCAGTCCGTATAGCCACATGCAGCCCGTTAATTAGTTTCATTTGGGCCACTCCAGGTCTGATGGTCTTTATGTTACCCTGTTTACATTATTGTCCATGAATATTCTTATCGATAGTCATCATGTACCTCTGTGAGAACGTTATATTCGTGTATTAATAACTCGCTAACCTAAATTTGATCCCAGCTAATCAGACATATTGATTAATTGGTGAAAGGTGCCCAAACAGTGACAGTGATAATTTCCAAAGGCTTCAAAGTGTGTACCAAGCTATCATATATTCCCGCAACCTTTTCTTCCTTCCACATTGCCCTAATCCTCCTCTAAGCAGATGTGGGTATATTTTGTTTTTGTTTTTGTTTTTTTTTTTAAAAACTTAACAGATTTATTGGGGGTATAATCAATATACAATAAACTGTATTGTATACATATTTAGAGTGTACAATTTGATACATTTTGACATAGGTAGACATTGATGAGACAGTCAAAGCAATAAAGATAATGAACATATCCATCATCAGCAAAAATTTCCTCATGCCCCTTTTGTATTTCTTCCTTCCTGCAATGCCTGCATCCTCTTTTTTTTTTTTTTTTACCCTTCCCCCTCCCCATAGCCTCAAGTCCATTCTCTAGTAAGTCTGTGTCTTTATTCCTGTTTCACCCCTAGGTTTTTCATGACATTTTTTTTTTCTTAAATTCCATATATATGTGTTAGCGTACGGTATTTGTCTCTCTCTTTCTGACTTACTTCACTCTGTATGACAGACTCTAGGTCTATCCACCTCATTACAAATAGCTCAATTTCGTCTCTTTTATTGGCTGAGTAATATTCCATTGTATATATGTGAGATGTGGGTATATTTTGTTGTAGTCTTTCCCGGCAATGGTGCTGGAGAGCAGAATGGCCCCAGAAGCTCATTCCACCCATACCTCATTTGGCTGGAGGATGTCGTTCCTGTCAGAAGGCCTTCCTCTGACTCTCGCACGTGATGACAGTTTCACTGGAGTCAGGTGGACATGGACTCATCAGCGGCTGATATCGAGAAGCCGTTGGATCGAGGCAACCAGAGTGGTTTTGAGCAACCTCAGGTGAGCAGACGGTGAAGTGCAAGGCTGCAGAGAAACGAGGACTTGGCCTGCTTAAAAACAGCTCTCTCACTGTGCCCCTGAGTGCGTTCGCACTGTGCAGGGTGGGGGCAAATGCGCGCGTCTGGGGGCTGGGATTGAATTCTGGCTCCTCTGCGTCGGGTGGGTGACTTGGGCATCTCATTTAGCTTCTGCGGGTCTCAATTTCCTCACGTGTCAAGTGGAAGTACTGAGGGCCGCTGTGGAGGTTAGATGAACTCGTGTGTGTAAAGAGATTAGCAGCCAGCACAGGGTGAGGACCCAGTGGCTAGACCGGCTCCATACAGAGCGCCACTCTGCCCCAGGCACTATCCTGTATTAACATACTTAATCCTCACAAAGCCCCTCAGAACCAGGTACCCATCCCCTCATTTTACTAGATGAGGAAACTGAAGCACAGAGAGGTTAACCCCTGTGTCCAGGACACACAGCTAGTAAGCATCAAAGCTGGGATTTGAACCCAGGCAGACTTGTTCCAGCATCCATGCCCATCAGTGCTACACTAAACGGCCTCTCAATAAAAATGGGCCAGGGTGTGTTCTTACACTGACTGTCCCACCCTTTTGCTTTAACTTGCCAGTTCCTTCTACTGACGTATTCTATGATTACCTTATTATCTGAGCCCCAAATTTGAGATCCGTGTTCAAAGAAGATTTTGTGCTGCAGAAGATAAGAGGTTTAGAGGAGAGAGGCCGTTTTGAAGATGTGCTTTGGATACTGCAAAGTTGGGGTTTCTAAAACATTTGTGATAGCTCAAGGGGACAGCAGGATAGAATATTTGAAATCAATATTGTCCTGAAAAAGCCAGAATGGTAGATGAAGATATTCTTTTCTTTGCCCTTTAAGTCCTTTAAAAACTAGACAGTATGAGATTCAGAGCCTGCGTACAGAGCCCGCTCTGAGCATGAGTGACTGGCAGACTATGAGGTGGGATAGGGCGCTGCGGAACTCCCCTCCCCTCCTCTCCCCTCCCCTCGGGAGTCAGGGCCCTCTCTGAGCAGCCCTGTTGGCCCATTCATCCTACCAGGAGTTCTTGGTTCTCCATTGCTCCTCCGTCCTCAAATTCCAAAGCAAACTCCGTTTCCTCATGGTATCCAAGTGGTTCTCAAGTCCCTGGAAACAAACAAACCCAAGATAATTTTTAAAGAATTTTGTGCTTTTATTATTTCTTGTACTCCAAAATTTTCTATAACCCAGGATTCTGACCCTGTTCAAACTTGAGTTTTAGCAGATACATGAAAGGAGGGGCAGGTAGTATGAGACATTCTGGGACAGCTTCAGAGTCGAGGGAGAAGAAACTGGTACCCTTGGTTGCCTCTGGGGAGGAGAGGCATGGCTGGAGGAGAGGGTGATGTAGTCCTTTGTACCTTTTGAATTTTAGCTTATGTGAATGTATTACCTGTTCCAAAAGAAATGGAAAAAAAATTAAGAAACAAAGGTGGTGTTTGAGGCTGCACACCTCTTCCTCTGTGAGCAGGGAAAGTGGTGATAACTACTCTTGTTGGAATGATAATCTTCCTAGGTAGGTTGGGAGGGAGAGGCAGCTGCGGTGGACTGGCACACACGCTGCCACTTTTATGAGCCACATGACATGCTCCCCCCCAAAAAAAATCACTCTTTCTCATCTCTACCAAAGGAAGTACAGCATATAAATTTAAAACACAGACTCAGCTCCACCACTGCCAGCTGTGTGACCTTGGGCCTTTTAGCTCTTTGTGACTCAGTTTCCTCATTTGTAAAATGGGAACTAATAGTGGCGGTTGGGAGGATTATAGGTTAAAGCACTTAGAATAAGGCCCAGTATATAACAAATAGTCCAACACCCATTATTATTACAGGCAGTCCTTCCTTTGCGTAGTTCCAATATGCAAACTTAAGTTACCACATTTTAAGGAACATCAGTCCCCCAATAACGTGTCCAATTTCAGTTACCACTGTATATTAAATGTAATTGCATAAAGTACAAACTTCACTGCTAGCTCTTCATTCCACAGATCACTACATAAACAACAGATGCACATCGTGATCAGTGACCAGTCATGTCACTTATTTTAAAGCCTATTGGTTATTAAACCAATCTGTTTATTCAATTCACGCACATCTGTTATTCGGTTCATGCAAAGACAGCAAAGCACTTGGTTGCGTTGCTTCCTTGTCTTCCGGTCATAAACCCACATGCCATTTTACGGAGATAGTTAATCAAAAAAGAGAATTGGCCAACAAAGATGGAAGTGCAGCAAACAAATGAAAAGGGATAACACTGGAAGTAAAACTGTATGTGACAAAAAAATCTGAAAATGGCAACGTCAAAGCAAAGGTAGGATGGGATCTAAACCTGCACGAAGCTACGGTGCGAATTATATTGAAAAAGTCCAATGAATATAAAAGCAAGCTCAAGTCCCTTCAACCTCTTGTAGTTTATTTTATTATTTTTTTAAACATCTTTATTGGAGTATAATTGCTTTACAATGGTATTAGTTTCTGCTGTATAACAAAGTGAATCAGCTATACATATACATATATCCCCTTATCTCCTCCCTCTTGCGTCTCCCTCCCACCCTCCCTATCCCACACCTCTAGGTGGTCACAAAGCACTGAGCTGATCTCCCTGTGCTATGCAGCTGCTTCCTACTAGCTATCTATTTTACATTTGGTAGCAACATCTTGTAGTTTAAATTGTACTAGGAACAGAAAGCTGCTTATGGTTGAAATGGAGCATTTATTTCTACTTTGGATTCCGTGCAGTGTGGCAGTAACTTTTACTCCACTGTGCAAATAACTTTGCAGGATTTGAGTCTAATGTAAATGAAGTTAGAAAAAAAAAAATAGATGGCCATAGGAATGTTGACACTGCTGCCATTACAGAGACTCTAGATGTGCAGGCAGAGGAACCTAGTGAAGGTGGGCATGTCAGGATAAATGAGGAAAGTGGTGGTGACAAAAAGGATGAAGTCTCAGAAAAAAGTGACATCAAAAAACATTTGAGTAGGGCTTCCCTGGTGGCGCAGTGGTTGAGAGTCTGCCTGCAGATGCGGGGGACGCGGGTTCGTGCCCCGGTCCGGGAGGATCCCACGTGCCGCGGAGGGGCTGGGCCCGTGAGCCATGGCCACTGAGCCTGCACGTCCGGAGCCTGTGCTCCGCAGCGGGAGAAGCCACAGCGGTGAGAGGCCCGCGTACCGCAAAAAAAAACCAAAAAGCACACACACAAAAAAAAACGTTTGAGTACTTCCTTGGTGGCACACTGGTTAAGAGTCCGCCTGACAATACAGGGGACACGGGTTTGAGCCCTGGTCCAGGAAGATCCCACATGCCGCGGAGCAACTAAGCCCATGCACCACAACTGCTGAGCCTGCGCTCTGGAGCCCGCAAGCCTCAACTACTGAGGCCTGCGTGGCTAGAGCCCATGCTCTGCAGCAAGAGAAGCCACCGCAATGAGGGGCACACGCACCGCGGTGGGGAGTGGCCCCCGCTCGCTGCAACTGGAGAGAGCCTGCGCGCAGCGACGAAGACCCAATGCAGCCAAAAAATAGAATAAATAAACATTTGACACTAAAGAACCCCTTAGATCTATTTCACGACATTGAATGTTCAATGGGTAAAATGTTGGAAAGATCCAAAGAAGCATGAAAATTCATGAAGTCATGCAAATGATGCTTGCTCTGTATTGTAAATTATGTGAATAGAAAAAGAAGGCAAGCACTGTTCAAACTACTCTTGATAAGTTTTTTACCAAGAAATAGAACAATTAACTCTCAAAATTCCTAATGTTTTAAATAACGGTGTATTATATAGAGTTACTATTTTTTCCCTCTACATTTATAATGGACAGTAAGAGAGTTTTTAACGTTTTGACAAAACATTTAAAGGTCATAGAACAATCATCATTTTTCGCATTGACTATTTAGGTCAGTTTCAATGGTGTCAGCTTGCACAGTCATGTTTAGGGTCCTGCACTGCTGTGCAAAGTGAGATTACCTCTACTTCCTCATGGAAGAGTACAGAACAGCTTTTTTGTTGTCGTTGTTTTAAATTGTGGTAAAATATACATGAGTTACCATTTTAACTGGTTTTAAGTCTGCAGTTTAGTAACATGAAGTGCTGTCACAGTGTTGGACAACCATCATGTCCAGAATGTTTTCACCGTCATAAACTGAAGCTCTGTGCCTGTTAAACAGTAACTCCCCATTCCCTTCTCCCCCTTGCCTTGGTAACCACCTTTCTACTTTCTCTCTCTATTGGTTTCGCCTATTCTAGATAAACTTACGTAAGTGGAATCATACAATTTTTGTCCTTTTGTGTCTGGTTTATTTCACTTAGCATAATGTCCTCCAGGTTGATCCATGCTGTGGCATGTGTCAGCATTTCACTCCTTTTTTGGCGAAATAGTATTCCATCGTACATACATGCCACATTTTGTTTATCCATGAATTCGCTATTGCGAATAATGCTGCCACAGACATGGGTGTCCTATGAGAGACTTTGAAGAGTAGTTATCTCTGGAAAGTGGGGCTGGGGCTTACTCTTCATCTGAGACCCTTCTGTACTATTTGATTTTTTTTTAAAAAACTATGAGCACAGGATAATTATAATAAATAGGTCAATAACATATAATATTGGAGAATTTGGAAAATCCTACCACGTGGGAGTGGGTTAAATGTGTCCAGCGTGTGTGAGGGCACCAAGCTTGGAGCTGGAGCGTAGAAGGTACGCGATGGCTGCTACTTCCAGTGCAGTCAGAATTTTGTATGCTTCCCTCTGGGCAGAGGGCATGGGAGTGCCCCAGACTGGCAGCAGGGTGGGGCTCAAAAGGTTGCACTAGAATTTGCTTTGGTGACCCATTTGGAGGCAGCTACCTTCCTTTTGTTCCCTTCCCAAGAAACCCAAGGCCTGGGGCTGCTCCAAAGGCACCCAAGCTTCCCATCTGCGCCCCCATCTGGGCTGGTCCTCCTCAACCACCAGCACCAGGTCTCAGGCAGCATGCCATTCTCAAACCCCCTTCTCAGAAAGTCCCTGTTCTGACTCCTGTGACCTCAAGGCCCTACTAGTAATGGTGGTTAGTCATCACAAGTTCATGTGTTCTCGACTGGCGTATAGTTGCACTGTAAATGTAACAAGAATTCTTTTAAGGATGACAGTCCTGTGCAAAACCATTGGCGCTTCTTTTCCAGTCTCCATTGCAGATACTGCTGATTGATTGCAAACATGCTGCTGAGACCAGAAAAGGCCTGAGAATCTTTCTGAAACAAAATCCAATCCCAATAATTTGGAATTGGCACTTGCAATGAAACCTATTTGTCATTTCTGTGACACAAGGAGTGACCTTTTTGGTCTAGATAGCAGGTGTTGGGACAGGGGTTTGGCAGGGAGATTTGGGGGGCGTGGTTTGCAGCGCCTCTGAACTCATGCCATGGAGCTAGGATCATACCTGGATAGCTCAAGCACCTGCGATCTTCTCTGATTTGAAGATATAAAGGTGACCTTGAGAAAACTGAGCTTGTAGGGCTGGCCTCAAGGCGGCCACGATGAGTCCATCTCCTGATACCATGGGTTAAGTCCTGAGAGGTGGATTGCATCATGGCATCTCCACACCTTCCGTGTACTCTCAGGGGAGGAACAGGAAGGCTCGTAGCCCAAGTTACGGCCATGAGCAGGTCTGGGGAACTGGGCCATGATGTGTCAGTGCTCTCCCCGCTTCTGTTGGCCCTTCCTGTGAATTAATAAGATCCTCAGGCCTTGCAGATCCAATCTTGGAGGAAGGCAGAGAAAATTCATTATAAGAAAAAGAACCAAGAAATAGGGAAATCAAATTGTCTGCTTTTGTCAGTGGAACATGTTTGCAGTGAGTCTGGCTATACACTTCGTAGATCAAGCCGTATCCACTGAACACTATATAGATGGAGCCATTAGCACCCTAACACTGGCTATTTTGAAATTTGTTCTTCTGGATCTTTGTTGTCCTAGGGCTGGACATGCATCTTCCATAAGGTTTAGCTGTGGAAAACCTTGTTCGTTCAGATGCTTATCTACCACTCGTGACAATAATAATAAAAAGAGTAGTAACGGAGAGTTTACTATGTGCCAGGCACTGTGCTAAGTGCTTTATAAACATTACTTCACTTAATTCTTACAGGAACCCTAAAGGTAGGAACTACTGCCATCATTTTATAGATGAGGAAATGGAGGTTTAGAGAAGTTAAGACATTTATCCAAGGCAACCCCTGGGGGAAGAAGCAGAGCATGGATTTGAATCTATATGACTAACTGTAGATCCCTAACTCTTAACCACCAGGCCACTTGAAAAAATGACTTTCTCCTGTAAAGCTTTTAAGAATAATTCTGTGAACATGATGGTGGCTTATACTGGGAAAATATTCCACTCCACTAAAACTAGGCATTGCCTGCCAGGTCCCCTCCCCTCTCTTCCCCATCCCTCCTCCATCCCTCCCCCACTTCCCTTCCCTTTCTCTGATCATCTCCAGGTTAAACCCCCTTCTCATCCCTCTGCCTTAAACCCTGCCAGCCCATGTGAATGGGAATCGTCACTCTGCTCCACTGTCCAGGCAAACCCCGCAGACGGTGGGCCTCCTGGTCCTTCGCACCAATGGCTTTAGTCCTCCAGGTGCTTCTTCTTTTTTTAAAAAAAATTTATTTATTCACTTATTTTTGGCTGTGTTGGGTCTTCATTGCAGTGTGTGGGCTTCTCGTTGCAGTGGCTTCTCTTGTTGCAGAGCACAGGCTCTAAGCGTGCGGGCGTCAGTAGTTGTGGCTCACGGGCTCCAGAGCGCAGGCTCAGTAGTTGTGACTTGTGGGCTCCAGAGTGCAGGCTCAGTAGTTGTGGCACACGGGCTTAGTCACTTAGATGGTCTGCCGCATGTGGGATCTTCCTGGACCGGGGCTCGAACCCGTGTCCCCTGCATTGGCAGGCAGATTCTTAACCACTGCGCCACCAGGGGAGTCTCCTCCAGGTGCTTCTGACAGACCGGAGATGCAAGGGCCCTGCCTCCTGCTCCAGCAGCAGTCTGGTGACATCCACGGTTCCCAGCTACCTGTTGCGTTTGAAGCTCTTGGCCTGAAGGCTCTGGTGGCACTGGAGGCAGGGGGGCAGGAGGGCAGGTGAGGCCCGCTTCCAGCAGCAGATGAGGCAGGCCTGGTGGAAGCTGTGGCCGCACTCTGTGATTACGGGTCTCGGCAGTACTGGAAGCAGATGCAGCAGTGACTTCTTCCTTGGGTGGCGAGTGGATCAGCAGCGGCCATGGCAGGTTCAGTTTCACTTTCCTTGTCTCCACACTCTCTTCATTGTCTCCTCTGAGCTGAAAGCTTGACCGTGGCCTCCCAGACCAGCTACAAGTAATCTGAGCCTTTTTACTTTGGTTCCTTTCACTTTCCCGGTCACAAGCTGCTTCACAAGCTGCTTCTCTCGGTTCCGCAGCTTTCCTCTCAGCAGGCCTGTGGGGGGGGGGGGGGGCCCTGTATCAGGGGAAGGAGACTGTTTAGGGTGGGGAAACCAGCAAGGGTTTTAGCCCCATGGCTGTTCCCCGGCCCAAGGGGCTCCCCGTTTGTCAGATCAGGATGTTGGGAAAGTGCCTTGCCATAACCGCCGTGCTGGCCCCGAAAGATGTGAACCCACGGGAGATGTGACGGCTGCTTCCCAGAGCGATCCGACGGAGCCCACGGGGCTCCAGCTGCTCCCAGGGCTGGGGGAGGGGCCGGAAGGCTGGCTTCCTGAGAGTTACGAAGGACTCTAAGCAGTTGGCAGGGTGACATTGTCTGAGTCACATCTCAAGAGAATTTGGGAAGAGAAGTGCTTTTCTAAAACGTTTCTACATGGAAAATCAGACTTTGCATTTAATAGGGAATTGGGGACAGGGGATGGTGAGGGGTGTGTGCTTTTTCAGGGCTGGCCTCACTGACAGGTGACATCTGAGCCTTATGGAGAAGGGAGTCAGGGATAAGGGATGAACTGGATGTCCTGGGTTCTGGTGGTGAGGGGTGAAGACGTATTTAAGTTATCTGGGTGGTCTTAGGGCTTGGAGCTCCTGCCTCTGCATTGACTTCTGCCCCTGGAAAGGGAGGCTGCATGCATGCTGGTGGGTGGGGAGGAGCCGGAGACGTCTTGTCCTGCTTTGAAGTAGGTTCTGGAACCCTGGACTTCTGTTCTTGGGTGCTGGGAAGTGAGCCTACAAAGAGGAGATCATAAAAAGGTGATGTGCTTTACCAAGAGCTGGTGATGGCCCAACACCTTTCCCTTTCCCTTTCCCTGCTGACAGGGGACGTCCTGGTTAAGAGGTGGGAAAGGCCTCGGGGTTGGCCACTCAGAAGCACAGCTCAACCAAAGAGAAGAGTCCTGACTGGTAGGTGCTGACTTTGGAAGGGCTGCAAGGGGACTGTGAAAGTTCAGTGAAAAGAGACATTTGCCAACAGGGGTGTGAGAGCAGTGAGACTACCTTTGCTGAGCCTAGCTAGCTTGTCCTACTGTTGCAGCTTTGCTTGAGAGCGAAGTGTTGAGCGGCCTGTTTCAGGAAGGAGCCCCTTATCCCTCATCACCATTCGCTGAGCACCTGCAAAGCGTTCTTTCACAAATGACCTCTGGACACACTCACAGCCCCTTCTTCAAGCTCACAAGGTAGAAACACTCGCCTGAGGCCAAACTTCCCGGGAAGAGGTGGAGCTAGCATTCCAGCCGAGGTCAGGCTGAGTCCCAAGCTCGGGTTTTTACCGTAGATACGAGGTGACCTCTCACAAACAGTAAGAGACCCTGAAGGAATATGACAGGACCTGTCCTCTGGGTGGGGCTAAGCATTCTCTTAGGAGACAGAAGTCACTGAGACCTTTGCTCTGGCAGCAGGAGAGAGGACCAATGCAGGGGGTGTCCTTTGCTCTTTGCACTTACTGTGCGTGTCTGGAGAGAAGCAGTGGCAAGAAGCTGCTGGACTTATCCTAGGCATTTAGGGGAAGAGTGCCTGTCCTGGTTTTCGCACTATCTAGCCTGAAACATCTGGACTGGAAATACTTAGTCACAAGCTCTTCTAGTACATGCAGCCTCACAGAAGTGACATTCGGGACATGGCTCTTTGGACCCATCAATGCACTTAAGTCATGTGAGCATCTCAGGCCCCTCCCAAGTGTTTGGAGACCTGGAGTTACCTCCTACTCCGAGTTGGATTGGAATATTGGAGAAGTCAGGGTGAGTAGGACTCAGGCAGGGGGGCCCAGCCATTATCATTATAGAGGAAGAGAGACCCAGGTCATTTCTGATAGCCAAAGAAACACCTGTTTTAGGGCAGAAGTGAGGGAGAGGATCTTGGTAACGTCGATGAAAAGATGACATTTTGTCAGATACCGAGAGAGAGCCCAGCGGAACAGATTTGCATTGATGTTCTACATGGGTTCCTCTGGTGATTCGTGGGCCAGCCACAGAAGACGGTGAGGTTTTCAAAAGTATTTCCTACGGCAAATTCAGTTCCACATTGAAAAGTGCCTGAGAATCAGCATTTGAACAGCACGACTGCAGCAATATATGCTTTACTAGTTGAAAAGCTTCCCAATTTTAATTTTTAAAAATTGATTTTACAAATCGCGATAGGCAGGCAAGGAGATCCCTAAGGCCATGTGGTCTTTCCAAACTGGCTTGGAGAACAAAAAGTTTGAAGGCCTCTATCAGGAAGAACAGGTTCGATTTCCGAGGTCTCTTTATTTGGGATCCCAGCAGGCCTTGTTTCTAGTGAGAGACTAACTGCCCTCTTTCCTACTGCAGGGATGAAGAGAAACGCTGTTGTCAGGCCTGCAGGCTGGAGCAGGGAGAGACCACTGCCCCTGAGTCATTAATATCCTCATCCTTTCTTTTAACCAAGGTGTATCTATATACATAGAAAAAAAGACTGGGGGAAATACCAGATGTGCATGGTGGCTCACTGTAGGTGATTTGAATTTTTTTTCTTTTAATACCCAAATGTATTTTTCAAAATTTCCACAAAAAATATGTTCCTTTAATAAGAGAGAAAAAAACCCACCCCACATAAATACCTCTCTGAGTAGAGACACAGATGTAGAGAACAAACGTATGGACACCAAGGGGGGAAAGTTGGGGGGGGAGAGGGGGGTGGTGTGATGAATGGGGAGATTGGGATGGACATATATACACTAATATGTATAAAATAGATAACTAATAAGAACCTGCTGTATAAAAAAATAAATAAAATAAAGTTCAAAAATAAATAAATACTTCTCTCAGGTAGAAAAATAACAAACATTTATGGAACACTCTGATTTGTCAAGTCCTTCTCACATACATTCTAATTTAATCCTCTCCACAGCACTCTCTGATGACTTTTTCTATTTTGGCTTCAGAACACAAGCCTCAGGAGGTTTAGAAACTTTCCCAAGGACCCATGCAAGCCAGAGTGGAACCCAGTCTTCTCACTGTGGGTTTCCTCATCCGTTAGGATGCCAGAACCTGGGGATGAGGGGACTGAGGCTGCGGAAGGAGATCTGAGGGCAGGTTGGGGCAGGAGGCAAGGGGCAATGGTAACCTCATGGGAGGTGGAGGCTGGTAGCTGCTGTCTGGAGAACTGTGGTCATTCTTCTGGTTTTATTTGGTGGGTCTCAGGGATGATTTCTGGGCTGAATAGAAAGCTTGCCCTCGGCATATGGGTCCTCTGGAGCTCCCAGCAGCTGGGTTTTGCTCTGCCTGGCTCACCTCTCTAGTTGGATACAATGGGGAACTGCTTCCCCAGGTCACCCATGGCCCCATTCTTTCCTCCTTCTTTCCTGGGCCCAAGGCAGGGCTTCTTCCTTGTGTTGGACAAAGTGAGAGGCATACGGTCCAATGTTGGCCTGCCTGCTTATGCCCTGGTCCCGGGCTCCTCCAGGAGCTAAGAGGTGCCCTCTGCTGGAGTGGAGGCTTCCGGGCTGAGGCAGGGAATCTGGAGATGAAGACAGGAAGGTGGAATGTGAAGGAGGTTCCCTTTCAGAGCTGGAAAGAGGGAAGGTGAAGTGGACCATTGGCTAGAGCCACCAGAGGATGCTCAGGGAACACTCCAGCTGGCAGTCCGCCCTTCTCTGTTAGATGTCAGCCTTGCTGGGGTGAGGCTGATCTGTCCCTGATCGTTAGTGTGGACCAGCTGGAAGAATTCTCGAGTCCAGTTGATCGGGAAGGAAGATGAGAAGGTCTGTTTTTTTCGAGAGATGAAAGAAGTGGTGTGTTGGGGCCAGCTCCTGCCAGCTTTTGAGAGGCCAGTTGTTAAAACTTTAAGCATCTTGTGAATCGTCATGCTGGTAGCTTGAAACTGGTCATAGTGGGAGTATTTCCACCATCGAAATGGACAAATGCCACAAATCAGAGCTTCTCCCTGCCAGAGAATTGACTGTCAAACATTTACCTGCATATCCCTGGGCAGGAGTACCCTTTACCTCATGGTTTGGGGCTCACTTTGTCCTTTTAAGGGAGATAATGACAACGCTGTCTGGCTTTGGGCTCTTCTCTGTGATGTCAGGATGGGAAGTGGGGTCACCCTTGGCCTGTGGTTTTCATTTTCCTATACCTAAATCACAGGGGGCAAGCTGGGCTGGAAAGGGACCTCCTGTGTCCTCTAGGCCAGGTGACAGCTGGTACGATGCCCGGGACAAAGTACGTGCTCCAGAAATAGTCGTTCAAGGGGGACGAGGGAATCACTCTCACCTATTATAATTTCATAATTTTCCTGACTGTTGCCAGCAGAGGGCACTACAGGACTAATGATGTTTGAGTTATGGCTTCCTCCGATTATCTTAAAAAAAAAAAATCATTAATTTGAAAGAAACAGAAACGGCCCAAACTGACTTGGTAATTTTTAGGTAAAGCACCAATTTTGAAAAAAATTGCAGTGCTCAAGTGATAGATAATAGTGAACATTGCTATATCACTTTATAGTTTATAAAAGCACTTGACCTACATCATCTTGTAAAATTCTCAGGACAACCCCGTGAAGCAGGTGGAAGCGTCACAGTGTAGGATGTAGGAGATACACGTGTGGGCTCTGGAGTCAGTGTCTGGGCTTCAAATCCTGGCTGTGTCAATTACGGACTCTCTGACTTTGGACAGGTCACGAAGCCTTCCTGTGCTTTGGAGGTAACACTGGTACTTGACTTGGAGGCTTGGTGTGAAATGGGAGGAGGTTCGCAAAGCACTTAACAAACTGCTTTGCAGGTAATGAGCGCTCAGCAGACGTTAGCTCTTATTATTCTTGTTATAACACCAGGCACCTGATCTGAGCGTGAAGGAAACCCTCAAGATCGTATCATGGGTAAGGGCAAAGCCAGGACAGAAGTCCCACCTCTTCTAATACAAGGTCTCTGCCTCTGGTCGTCACCCATCCCCAAACTGTCACTGCTGACAAACCTCCCAGCTGGGCTAATAATGCTCATCATTCCTGCTGGAATGCTTGAAAAGTACTTCAAAAAATTCCCTCTTGAAATCCTTAATCCCAAATTAATTTGCTTAGTAACTCATTTTTCTTAAGGAGCTCACGGCTAACTTCAGCCCAGTGTTCTCCAGGCCTCATAATCTGAACCTGAGTGCTCAAAATCAGGGAAGTTTACTGTGCTGAGCAGTATAACCCTGGCGTCATGAACTCAAAAGTCTTCAGGGCCAGCAGGTGTAGTAAGATAGCAGTAGTGGGGATTCCGGCCCTGTCTGAAGCAGGAAGTGGATGTGCAGAATGAGCATGGTCAGATCATCTGATTTGCAGCAGAAGCAAGGAGTCCAGATGTTTATGTAAAATATCCCAGTTGATAAATCTTGTCAACTAATTTTAAGTTTTATAAAAATCACTGTGGGGAGCAAGTCAAACATGGTTGTAGGCTGCATCCACCGGTGCTACCAGTTAGCAATCACTGGATAAGCCTTAAGGTGCGGTGGGGTAGTTGTGACGCATGCTTCCAGGGGCAGCAAGGGCAATCCCACGGCAGTTTGGAGATCCTTGTCAAAAGCCAGTGTATTGATATTGTGCTTAATTGATCATTTTTTCCATTTGGCTGAGTTAAGTCTTTGCTCTTTCTGTAAAGAATCAATTCCTTGCCTGAATAGTGTGGGAAACATCTGGATGAGAATTAGACTAACTGGAATCGATCTGCAACCCTGCGGTGTGACTCCAGGCAAGTTTCAAACCCCTCCCCCACTCCCTCCAACACACCCAAAGCAGCTGGGTTTCCACCTTTTTAAGATCAGCACTGTTTTGGATTTTTTTGACATATACACACTGCTATATTTAAAATGGATAACCAACAAGGACCTACTGTATAGCACAGGGAACTCTGATCAATATTATGTAACAGTCTAAATGGGAAAAGAATTTGAAAAAGAACAGATACATATATATGTATAACTGAGTCACTTCACTGTACACCTGAAACTATCACAACATTGTTAATCAACTCCACAACACTATAAAATAAGGGGATTTCCTTGGTGGCACAGTGGTTAAGACTCTGTGCTCCCAATGCAGGGGGCCTGGGTTCGATCCCTGGTCAGGGAACTAGATCCCACATGCATGCCGCAACTAAGAGGTCGCATGCCACAACTAAGGAGCCAGCGAGCTGCAACTAAGGAGCCCACCTGCCGCAACTAAAAGGGAGCCCACATACTGCAACTGAGACCCGGTGCAACCAAATTTTAAAAAAAGACAAAACCCCCCCAAAAAACCAAAAAACAATATAAAATAAAAAGTTAAAAAAAAATAACAGTCTAAAGTAAAAAAAAAAAATCACTTCAAGATTTAAATTAGGATAGAATACAAAATATGGCTTAATTAAACCTCTTCTAAAACTACCAATTTTCATTCTATATACTGGTTTTTCTTTTCAACAGATTCAACAGCAAACTAAGAGGCAGATTAGTTATGAAAGTTCAAAATGAGTTTACCAAAAAGTGCCAGTGTGGGCTGAGTATGAGACATATAACTAAGAGGATTGAACCATACACTTTGAAACCAAAATGCCTGAGTGTGAATCTGACTCCTCCAGACTGTAACTGTGTGACCTTGGACAAATGACTTAACCTCTGTACTTTAGAATGAGAGTGACCTAGTACCTACCTCCTCAAGGTGTTATGAGGATTGTATAATTTAAAAAATGAGGATTGTATAATTTAAAAAATCTGTGACTTCCCTGGTGGTGCAGTGGTTAAGAATCCGCCTGCTGTTGTAGGGGACATGGGTTCGATCCCCGGTCTGGGAAGATCCCACATACACGGACCAGCTAAGCCCATGAGCCATAACTACTGAAGCCTGTGCGCCTAGAGCCCGCGAGCCTCAACTACTGAGCCCACGTGCCACAACTACTGAAGTCTGCGTGCCTAGAGCCCGTGCTCTGCAACAAACCACCGCAGTGGAGAAGCCCGTGCACCGAAATGCAGAGTAGCCCCTGCTCACTGCAACTAGAGAAAGCCTGCACACAGCAACGAAGACCCAATGCAGCCAAAAATAAATAAATAAATAAATTTATATTAAAAAAATCTATTTTGAGACATATTAAAAAAAAAAAAAGATCAGCAATGGCTGTTGTTCTCTATTTAGAAACTTGCTCAGAGAAGGAGCCTCCACTTTTTGAGTGTCAGGCCAAGAGCCTCCTCATTGGTCTGCATTAGATCCGCCCCACCCCCAATTTTGAATTATTCTGTTCATTGCTTGCTTGTTTTTTAACACTCAAGAATCTTTGGAAACATGCATACCTGTGGTGTAGTCCACGCAGTGAGTCAAAGCAGGTACAAGAAGCATGTCATTTTGGGGCTTCTGAGAAACAGACACCAGGATGGAGTTAGGTATGCAATAAACGAATATCTATGAAGGATAAAGGGCAGGGGAGCAGAGGTCAGTGAGAAGAGCCTTCAGGCAACAATGCAGGTCTGAGACTTGCCAAAGGAGAGAGGACAGGAAAGAGGGTTGGGTAGGAAGAACCTTAGACTGGAGCCCAGCTAAGCTGAGAAAGTCTTGGCCAGGCTGATCGGGAGCCCAAGAGCTGAGGAGTGTCCTGTCCCGGCTGAGGTTCCCCTGCTGTGCTCAGTGTGTGAGCTGCAGGGTCCCAAAGGTGCCGTGGCTGGAGGCGGCTAGCCGGCTACGTCCCTTGCAGCAGGTTCCCTCCCTAAGGGAGATCTGAGTGGTACTCTCTTGTGACTGCCCCAATCAGCAAGAAGAGTTCCACGATCCCACAAGTGTTTGGCTTATTTTTACCCAGCAAAAGGGAGTGGAGTGTGGCGGTTCAAAGTTACTCCTAGGTTGGTGGCTCCACTGCTGCGCTGGCTGTGACCTTAGGGCCAGGAGCTGAATTTCCTTATCTGTTCAGTGAAAACAGTGAAAGCATCTCTCCCATGGAGTTACTGTGACAATGATGATAGAATGTATGTAGCGTGCTTAGCAAAGTGCCAGGTGCCTGAAGCAAGTGCTGAATAAATAGGTTTACTTTGGAATGTGCTGTGAGATGAAATATAGGCAGCTGTACAACTTTTTTTTTTGCTTTGATTTTTAAAGGTCTTCTAAGATGGCATTGTTAGGGTGAGTCTGGTCAGTAGGCCAAGTGAGGATGCATTTATGGAAAATGGCTACCCGCAGCACTCTTCCACCAACCCTGTGAGGTAGATTCTACTCTTATGTCTATCTTACAGAAGAACAAATTGAGGCCCATAAAGGTCTTGGTGATTTGGCAGAGCAGGTGACTCAGGTAGGACCAATCAGAGCACTGTATTGCATCCCCTTGGTTCGGGAATAGGTGGGGGACCCACCAGAACCAAGGAGATTTAATGAGAGTGGCCAGGGTAGCTGCAAAGAGATTGGGCTCTTTTACAAATGAGCTTGGACCAGAGAGGGTGTCAGGATGGTGATGCTGACGCTGTCTTACTTCCTCAAAGGTAAGCCTCTCTGAGAATAAGACAGAGGCAGAAATGGTTGGCTGGCTCATCCAATACCCATTCAAACCCTTTCTTGCATAACTGCTCTGGAGGAGATTGCTGACTGTCCCCCAATACCCCTCCCTTTCTTTGTGTTAGTAACAGAACTCTTCAAGTTTTAGGTGGGCACATGGCTACCCCAATTCTACATTTCCCAGATTCCCTTGCAGCTGGTTCTGATCATGTGACTAAATTCTGGCCAGTGGGATGCAAGCAGAAGAGTAGTAATCAGTGCAACTCCGGCATCACATCCTTAAAAGGAATCTTCTTGCCCTTCTCTTCTACTTTCTCCCTTCCTGGCTGGGAAATGACAACAATGGAGTAACCAGTCAGACCCTGTAACGAAGAGGCAGAACCATTCCACAATACTGGGTATGGCTTTTCTTTGACTATTAGCTGAAGCAAAACAAAAAACACAGCAACAATGACAAACCCTGCCTCTGCTGTAGGAACCAGAAAAACCCAAGACCATGCTTTCCTAGCCTCCTTAGTGGCTAGGTGGCCATGTGGCACGTGACACTTATGTGTCCAATCAATTGGAAACAACTAGGGGCTTTGGGGAAGGATTTCCTTTTCTGGATAAAAGAATCAGATACAGCTAGCCTCTTCTTTTTGCCTTGAATGTCTGGAACTGGAGCCGTCCTCCTATGACTCTAAAGATGGCGGAGCTGAAATGAAGAAAGAGGCTGAGTTCTTTTTTTTTTTAAATTAATTTATTTATTTTTGGCTGCACTGGGTCTTCGTTGCTGCGTGCGGGCTTTCTCTAGTTGTGGCGAGTGGGGCTACTCTTTGTTGCGGTGCACGGGCTTCTCGTTGTGGTGCCTTGGCTTGTTGTGGAGCACAGGCTCTAGGCACGCGGGCTTCAGTAGTTGTGGCACACGGCCTCAGTAGTTGTGGCTCGCGGGCTCTAGAGCATGGCTCAGTAGTTGTGGCACACAGGTTTAGTTGCTCTACGGCATGTGGGATCTTCCTGGACCAGGGCTTGAACCTGTGTCCCCTGCATTGGCAGGTGGATTCTTAACCACTGTGCCACTAGGGAAGCCCCAGAGGCTGAGTTCTTGATAACATCACCGAGCTGCTGCATGGTAGTGTCATCTATGCCTATTCTGGGCTACTTATTATATGAGAAAAATAAACCTACCTCCAGATTTCTTGTGTGAGAAAAAGAAACCTCACTTCCTTGAAGCCTCTATTAGCTGAGTTTTATGTTATTACAGCCAAAACGCCAAAATATCGGTAGAACTTAGTGTGACAGAGGGCCCAGATGTTGATGATGTCATCTGGCCCCTGAAGACAGTAGTGCCTAAGGCTAGCCCAAAGCCCTGGACTTTTCAGTTATCAGAGACAGTAAGTTCTCTTTCTGCTTTAACAGTTTAGGTTGGGTTTTCTGTTTCCTGAAATGAAAAGGCTACTGATACAACTATTAACAACTAGCCAAGCAGACTGATGGAGTTTTCTATTTCCTCTCAGTCCCTCCTCCATATCTTATGGTGAAAAAAAAGGTGTAAAATTAAAGGAAGGAAAGAAGAAGAAAGGAAGAAATGGAAGGAATAACACACAGCAGTAAACCTTGAGCTAGACTGACAGAAGGTTAGTATGCTTTCATAGTTCCTTGTCCAGAAACCTGGGTCCTAGCTTCCCTCTTCAGGGTGTTTGTTACTGACTCATGGGGTTTGCCCTTGACACCATGTGAGCACCCTGACTGCAGTGAGTACTGTGATTCAGTTTCCCATTCCAAGCAACCCAGCGCCACATTTCTGGGGCCTTTCATTCTCCACTATTCTTCCTTACATGTGGCATGACCCACGCTAAGTGACCCATGTCCTGAACCAGTCTGGCTGTTCTCCCAGGTTACCCTTGGTTCATGGGCCATAACCCTCTTGTACTTACTGGTCTCCAGGGTTTTCATCACTTCTGAGAAGGGACAGTTTAGTCCAGTCTAGGTGTGGACCAGCATTAATAGGCAATTGCCACACGGAGATAACACAGGAAGAAAAATGGCTAAAAACATACAGTGAATCACAGAAAATTACATCTCTTAAACCCTACAGTGTATTCCTATTGCCATAGCAACCCCCGGCTAGTAAAGACAGAGCTGATTTATTGCCGGCTTTCCCCAGCGCTCAATTCTGCCGGAAGCGCCTCCAGCCTGTGATGCGCGTCCCAGTGAGGAGAGAGATGCGGACATCACAAACCCAGTGTTTTCTCTCCTCCCTCCCTTCCGGTGGTGTTTCTGGGCTGAAGAAACCCGAGTTCCTTCCATACAACCCAGATTGTCTCCCTGCGCCTTTTGTGAGGTGAAGGTGACTGTTTCTAACCTCTGACAAAATATCCTTCATTCCGCCAACACGAATGCTCATGGCAGCAGAGGGCTGACTTCCTGGAGGGGGTCAGTGTGGATGTGGAATGGTAGGAGGCTGTAGGTGCCAGGCTGGTCTGAATGAATGAGGTGAGGAGAGGAGTCCCCCTCTTTCCTTCTTTCTTTTCCTTTCCTTTCCCTCTCTACCTCACTCTCTCCTTCCCTCACCTCCCTGACTCGTCTCTCTCCCCTGCTATTTCCTCAGTAGGTCCACTGTGACATGGACTTGCCAGGAGATGGGGGAAGGAGTCAAGCCCTCACTTATAGTAACATGAGTCTGGTACATAGAGAGGCAATAAAATGTATTTAAATAAACATTTTGTTATTCCATTGGCACTCTAAAATTCCTTGGTGTATAATGTTTGTTTTGTCATAATGTTAAAAATGAGATTCCTGATTGCTATTGAAATTTTCATAGTTTGGAGAAATATTCTGGACCAGTTCTGGAGTATCCTCTCTCAAAAATAGCCCTGCCTGGACCTGTCAAAAGGACAAAGGAAGGGCTTCCCGGGTGGCACAGTGGTTGAGAGTCCGCCTGCCAATGCAGGGGACACGGGTTCGTGCCCTGGTCCGGGAGGATCCCATGTGCCGTGGAGTGGCTGGGCCCGTGAGCCATGGCCGCTGAGCCTGCACGTCCGGAGCCTGTGCTCTACAACGGGAGAGGCCACAACAGTGAGAGGCCCGCGTACCGCAAAAAAAAAAAAAAAAAGGACAAAGGAGATGATGGCTGGAAGGAGCTCCCACTGGCCAAATCTGGGACAATCTGAACTTCAAAAACAAAAACAAAAAAGATAGTAGTGGTTTGTAATCCATTGAATAAAATAAGAAAATATAGGTTCATACTGATATAAACAAACAAAAAAATGGAGGAATAGAAAAAGCCCTTCCTTACAGTAAAATTCCAACCAATAAGTGTAGAAGAAAGGATAGGATTAGAAAATCACCATCTGGCAGCCTTCAGGCAAGAACTGTCAATGGATGTGTAAACCAGTGGGTAAAAGTTTGATGAGAAGCAGTATTTTTATACAATCTCAACATACCTCCTCATAAAATATTTATTGATTTCAAAGAGAAAAATAATAACTGCAGTGGAGAGGCTTGACAGACCCCACCTGAGCCAAATGATCAAAGTTAACATCACAAGGGACAAATGGGACAAACCAGTATCATGCCTCTCCGGATGTGATATGCTAAGAAGGACACAATATCACCTCTGTGGTATTCCTGCCAAAAACGCACACCCTGACTCTAACTGTGAAGAAACATCAGAAGGTCCAAAAATAAGGGACAGGCTATTCAATAAGTGGCTTATATTCTTCAAAAAAGTCAATTCATGAAAGACAAAAACTGAGGAACTACCCTAATTGAAAAAAACCTAAAGAGATCTGACAATGGTGATCTTGGATCGGATTCTGGATCAAATATTTTTTTGTCTATTGCTATAAAGAACATTGTTAGGAAAACTGATGAAATTTGAAAAAGATGTGTAGTTTAGATACTATTTTTTTTTTTTTTTTTTTGTGGTAAGTGGGCCTCTCACTGTTGTGGCCTCTCCCGTTGCAGAGCACAGGCTCCGGACGTGCAGGCTCAGCGGCCATGGCTCACGGGCCCAGCCGCTCCGCGGCATGTGGAATCTTCCCGGACCAGGGCACGAACCCGTGTCCCCTGCATCGGCAGGCGGACTCTCAACCACTGTGCCACCAGGGAAGCCCCTAGATACTATTATTGAATCAAAGTGATTTCCTGATTTTGATACTGTATTGGGGTCATAAGAGGGAATGACCATTTTTTAAGTATTTAGGGATAAAAGGGCATCGTATCTGTAACTTAACTTTCAACCAGTTTAGGAAAAAAGTATACAGGATAGATTATAGATAGATAGATAGAAAATGATAAGCAAATGAGGTGAAGCATGTACAGGAATTCTTTGTACTTTTGTATTTTTCTGTAAAAAGTACTTTTCTATAAGTCTGAAATGATTTCAAAATAAAGATTAAAAAATAGCCCATCTTCAGACTCAAAGTCGTTTTAAGTGAAATTTCCTTCCATTCTTTTCTTTCCTGCACACTGATGCTACACTGTAGTGTTTAGGTCCTCACAGCTCCTGCACAGAGCAGGAAAGTACTGCCATGATGGGGGAGTGTGAGGTGGGTGTACTTTATGTGTGCCTGTGTGTGTGAGGAAGATGCAGCATCTCCCTCAGGGTGTCACCAAAGGCCAAACATAAAGCCAGGATAAAGTCATTTGTTACAATGCCCAGATCAGACCGGGAAATGAAGTCAAACGCCCCTTAGTGACTCCTTTCAGGTTTCTGAGGGAAGGGAGGGCGTGGCCTGGGTGGGATGTACTGACCCAGCTCAGTGAGAGCTGAGAGCCAGCCTACGATGTGAGAAAGCCAGGGAATGAACCCTCATTCTTTCTCTCTCTCTCTTTCACGCCCACCCCCCCTTCACACACACACACACACACACACACACACACACACACACACACACACACACCCCACTTTCCTCTTATTTCCTAGAATCTTTCCAAATACTCTGGTACCTGGTGAACGAGCCCGTTCTATCAGGGACAGAACATCTCTCCACAAAAGGGGGCGCTTTCTTCCTCTGGGAGCATGGAAGGCAGCTCAGTATGTGGAAACCTGCTAACTTCAGACTTAGAAGGTGGCAAGGTGGATGGGAGGACCATGTGAGGCCCAGTGCCCTATCTTCCTACATTTGGTTCAGCCTGTCCAGAGCTTGTATCCAGGGCCAAGAACCTGGTATACAAGTCCCAAAGCACATGCCCCAATGTCTACACAATGGTCATGACATGAAAAGATTCCAAAGGAAGGTCTTCCATGCGCTGCATTAAAATTCACTCCACTGCTTTCTCTAATAGGCATTTACTTTAATTCATTCATCTCAATATTGTGAGCTGCAGTGAAGCAGAAAATGGTTCTGCTATTTCTAAGTGATCCTGATCAAATGAAATAATGTCTTGATTTCTTCCCAGTGGTCTAGGGACAATAACAAGAGAAGCCTAAGGGCTGGGTGGGGTAGAAGCTCCCCTCGCCCCTGGAAGTGGGCATCTGTTCCACCCTCAGCTTTTAGACCACTGCCTTGTGATTGGAGGGAGGCACAGGGAAGGAAAAAAGTGGAGTCATTTTCAGTTCTGAAAAGATGATATTTGTCTCAATCAACCATCAGCTAGGTATGAGGTATAAAAATCAAATAGGCACAAGGCTTCAGGCTGGACCGTGAAAAAGAAACTTTAAATATTTAAGAGCTGGTCAGCTCTAATCTGATCAGTTTAGAGTGAAAAGTAAAGACACTAAGTGTAAGCCCTTTTTAAAGAGGCCACAGTCTGTATGTTTCTGCAGAGAAGGTAGACCTCCATGGCTGGGTCTGAAGTTGTGCACAGATTATAGAGGGTCCAACTTCCTGCCATCATGTGGCCCATTTGCCCACATACTACTGCCACATGGCTTTGTTTCAGAGTTACTATACACCAGGTAGCAGCATTTTTTTTTTTATCATTCAAGTGGGAATCAGGCAATAAATGACTTGATATAAAATTTAGACCATGCTCAGCACTGGGACAAACCTGTAAGAAACTATAAAACTAGCTCTCAGATAGAAGTGGGAGTGACCAAGAAACTCCCTGTGCCATCCCAGTAACTGTGACGGGGATAGTCAGGGTCCTTCCATCAGACCTCTAGGGCCCAATGACATGAGAAGGATTTTAGTTTTTTTTTCAAGTCTCCCATATGGAAAAATATTATTTTAAAATATTATTATTATTACATAGGAAATTCATTATTTTCATAGGGCAACTTATACCTTCTTTTATTTCACCAGTCTTAGGAAGCATATCAACACTTTCAGAACCAATATTTGTAATTTCAACAAAAAAAAAGTTCTTACTAAGATCTCAAAACTCATATAACATAGACTTGGGAAGGAACTCCTATATTTAAGGAGTGAGGAAGGAATCTGCAAAAGGAGAAGCAGATGCCTTGCTGGAGCCCAGGGACAAGGAAGCTCCACGGCAGAGGGAGGAGTTGGGAGAGATGCCCATGACCCAGTACCCTTCTCCAGCACTGTGGGTGGGGACAGTGGGTCAGGATGAGTGTTACTGTTGTCTCCTGTGAGTTCTGCCAGGGATTCCATTTCCCACATGCCACCTTTGTAAGATTCTCTTTTGGTTAATAGCTCAGAATTGGGGCAAACTCTTTTAGCTGGTTGAGTCCACACTTGGGACTTAGTGATTTGCAACATGATAATGTTCCATTTTTCTTCATTACAGATGAAACCTATAACCTTTTGTCCTCATGATATTTACTGTGGTAGGTTAAAGATGGATGCAAATTCTCTGCCTCTCCTCTCACCAAGAGGTAGAGTCTATGTCCTCTTTCTTTGAGTCTAGACTGATCCTAAGACTGGCTTTGACAGAGTACACTAGAAATAATACAGTGTAACTTCTAAGGCTGGGCTTAAAGACATCAGCAACTTCCAATTTTGTCCTCCTTGGAAGCAGTTGCCATGTAAGAAGTCTGGCTACCCTGAGACTTCCATGCTGTGAGGAAGCCCAAGTTAACCACGTGGAGAGAGAAAGACCATGTGGTGAAGTGCTGAGGTCCCCCACATGTGAGTAATCTTCTTAGACCTACCTGCTCAGCCACCAGGTAAATGAAGCCAAATGAGTGACCCCAACCAGTGGCATACAGAGCAGGAGAACCACCCAACAGAGCCCTGTTTGCTGACCCACAGAATCATAAGCAAATGAGATGGTTGATTTAAGCCAGTAAGTTTTGGGGTGATTTATTGTCTAGTTAGTTAACTAAAACATATACAATCAAAGCTCATGGAATTAGTGACCCATCCATTATTACCAGATGGAGATAAGGGGACCTAGATGGATAAAGCTTCTTCAAATAGCAAAAATTCCACTGAGCTGGGAGCAGAGCCCAGAAAAACTCCAGGATTCCAGCTGTGGTCTACATGTCAGACAGGAATAATATTTTTCTGAGAACAACTCTTTTTTCTCATAGCTCCTTTTCTGTACTGAGCCCCATATTTCCTACCCTAGCTGTCTGGCCATTATATTTCCCTTCTGTAACCCCATTATCTAGGTGTGCATTCATTTTACTTTTTAATGTCTCCAGAGAATACCATAATAGTAACATTTGGAAACAATCTAGCTGTCCAACACTAGGGGCCTGTATGAATAATTTGTGGTACATTCATATAATAAAAAATCTTGAATTTATTAAAATTGATGCTATAGGAGGGTGTCATAAGCATAGAGAAGTATTCCCAGTATATGTTATGAAACAATATGATCTCACTTAAAAATCTTATGTACTGTATTTATATATGCCTGGAAAAAGATGTGAGGATTTGCAACAAGACTGAGTAGTATATGGGAACTTGATGCTTTTATTTGAGTTTCCTGAAATAAGTATGTACATTTTTTTCAGGAAACTCAAAAAGTAATATAGCTTTTCTAATATGATAAAACAGTAAAATAAGTGTTATTTAGGAGGCAGAAGTAGTGATAGGATGGCAGGGTCTGCCAGGCCCCTACGGGAAGTGGAATTGGGCTGAAATGATGTTGTGACTTAGACTGAAATAACTGTGGTTTCATGGGGCCCCCACCCAGTATTTGGCCCTCCTGTGCACAGAACCTGCTTCAGGCAGCCTGCCCAAAACATGAACTCTATTAATAGCAGCCGGAACTCTGGGGTCATGCAGATTCTTAAGTGAAATAGGAATCAGAGTCAGAATCATGGTTATTAAGTGAGTGGCCTTGTCAGAACTTTATCATCAAATACTATTTATTAAATACTCTCTTGCTTTAATGAGTCAGGAAATAGGTTTCTCTTTCCTTTTATCATTCACCATTGTGTTTCTCAGCAGGAGGAGGGTTCTCTTCCTGAAATGGGCTGGGACCTTCATTTCCCTGAAGTCATATTACTAGGCAGAGTTTTCCAGGGAAAGAAACTGTTGATTCAACCACATACCACCAAGCAAGTGTTTGGTTGCTCTCTGTGATTTTTTGTTTGTCTCTTACTTCTTTTTCCTACGTCGTACCAGAAAATACAAGAGTAAAATCTGTGTGTGGTGGACATGTTGTTGTCCAGAATCTCCTTCTCCCTTCTGTTAGCAACATCGCCCTGCCTTGCTTCTAAGGGACCACCTCCTCTCATTCTGTTTATGTGGTTGGGGGTGGAATGACCTCATCACCTGGCACATGACCCAGGCTTAGCATATTCCATTCTCCTGGCCGCAGGTGAAATGGCCATAAACAGGCACAGGACCTGGGTCAGGCCCCTGAGACTCAATTCTGGGACTTTTGCTTGATCTTTCAAGAAAGGGGTGGATGGTTTCTGTTTGGGTTGCTGAGCTGATAGGTTGCAAGCCCAGAGCAGCTTGTGGCTGTCTTTGCCACCTCACAGGAAGAGCTTGCCTGAGAATAAAGGCAACATAGAGGAAAGCAGAGCTGAGAAAAGCAGAGAACCAGATTTCTGAAAAGCTTGTCTTTTGGGAACCTGGCGCCAGCTACTTCAGAATTTTTTAGTTGCAAGAGCTAAGAAAATCCTTTTTTTCCCACTTCAGACAGTTTGAGTTGGATTTCACTCAGAAAAGGTGGGGCTTGAGTGAAACCTATAGGATTGGGTAGGATCATAACTTTTAATTTTTGCAGAACTTTACAACTTTTGAGGCATATTCACACATAATCACATTTGAACCTCATGGCGACCTTATGAAGTAGGCAGAGTCTTTATGACTATTTCCATTTTACAGAAGAGGAAACTGAGGTTCAGAGAAGTTAGGTGATGTATGCAGAGGCATAGGGCTGGGGAGCGGCAGAGCTGGGGCACAAATCCAGGCTCTTTGCACTCCCTGGAGAAGCTTCTGAACATAAATCAGATTTGGTGGGCAGAGAAGAGACAGGGTGGGATGTTGGAGAACGTACTTCTCAGTGACAGTGACTATTTCTGCTCTTTTTGCCTCTCCCATGATTGCTTAATACAGCACTAAATACATAATAACAATAATAACTAATATTTACTGTTTGCCATGTGCCCAGCATTGGGCAAAGTAAGCACTTTACTTGGATTATCCATCTCCTTTTGCTTTTCCCAACATTTATATGAATAAGGTGTTTTTGCCTTCTTTATCACCATTTAATTAACTAAGATGAATAAACTAAAACTCTGAAGAGTGAAGCCACTTGCCCAAAATGACACATCAAGTAAGTGGCAGAGCAGGGGACTGGAATCCAGATCTGATCCCGAAGAACCCTTTTTTTTTTTTTTTAATAAATATATTTATTTTATTTTTGGCTGTTTTGGGTCTTCGTTGCTGCAAGCAGGCTTCTCACTGTGGTGGCTTCTCTTGTTGCGGAGCACAGGCTCTAGGCTTGCGGACACCAGTGGTTGTGGCTTGCAGGCTCTAGAGTGCAGGCTCAGTAGTTGCAGCGCACGGGCTTAGTTGCTCCGCAGCACGTGGGATCTTCCCAGACCAGGGCTCGAACCAATATCCCCTGCATTGGCAGGTGGATTCTTAACCAATGCACCACCAGGAAAGCTCCCAAAGAACTTTCTCCCTCTTAATCACCAGGCTGAATTGGCCACTTTGCAAGGAATACAATGAGGCTGTCAGCAACTCCTGGTTGGCCTTTTGGCCTTTCAGTTGGAGTTGGGGAAGATGTTCTAGATTATTCTTTTTTTCTTTCTTTTTAAAAAATTGAAGTACAGTTGATTTACAATATTATATTAGTTTCAGGTGTACAGCATAGTGATTCAGTTTTTCTTACAGATTATACTCCATTAAAAGTTATTACAAGCTAATGGCTATAATTCCCTGTGCTATACAATACAATGTCGTTGCTATCTATGTATCTATTTTATACGTAGTAGTTTGTTTCTCTTAATCCCATACCCCTAATTTGTCCCTCTCCCCTTTTCTCTCCCCTCTGGTAACCACTAGTTTTTTTCTATATCTCTGAGTCTGCTTCTGTTTTGCTATGTTCATTTGTTTGTATTATCAATATTTTTTAGATTCCACATATGTGATATCATAGGGTCTTTGTCTGACTTATTTCACTAAGTGTAATATTCTCTAAGTCCATCTACGTTGTTGCAAATGGCAGAATTTCATTCCTTTTATGGCTAATATTCTATTGTGCATATATATATACCACATCTTCTTTATTCATCTATCTGTTGATGAGCATTTAGTTTGCTTCCATATCTCAGCTATTGTAAATAGTGTTGCTATGAACATTGGGGTCCGTGTATCTTTTTGAATCAGTGTTTTTGTTTTTTCCAGATGTATACCTGGGAGTGGAATTGCTGGTCTAGATTTTCGTTTTTTTTTTTTTTTTTTTTTTGCGGTACGCGGGCCTCTCACTGTTGTGGCCTCTCCCGTTGCGGAGCACAGGCTCCGGACGCGCAGGCTCAGTGGCCATGGCTCGCGGGCCCAGCCGCTCCGCGGCATGTGGGATCTTCCCGGACCGGGGCACGAACCCACGTCCTCTGCATCGGCAGGCGGACTCTCAACCACTGCGCCACCAGGGAAGCCCTAGATTTTCCTTTTTAATCCTACTTCTCCCCTCCTATGTTCTCTGAGGCTCCACAAGGACACAGTCCCTTTCGTTCCATCTTCTCACGGTGGCTCTGCCTGGTTGGTGGGCAGCAGCAAAGCCCATAGACGTTTCCAAATGACTCCAGGCAACTTCCTAGCTTCCAATTTTCTGGCTCCTGCTGGCGCTCAGAAGCCCAGTGTAGCACTGTAGGGGGAACAACGGAAGGAAGGTCCTGCCAAGAGGGAGGCCTTGCACCCTGCAAACCCTCAGAAGGCTTCCTTCTGTGTCTCCTCCCACCCATTCCTGCTTGCTTCATCTCCATCCTGCAGCGAAGCAAATACATTATCTATTTATTTTATAAAGTGCTGCCCTTGGTGTTCCAATCACCTCAGGGCAAAGAGCACACAATTTAGAAACAATTAAAAGGTGTAAAACAGGGATTGGCAATGACTGGCAGTTTTTAAAAATCAGCAATAAAACGCTGGTTCGAGGAGCCCCAGCTCATCCTGGGCCCTGCAGATCACCTGCAGGGACTCTGTCACCAGGAGGGGCCGGGAGTGATCTTCCTACAGCCTCTGAGTTGTTTGCTCATAAAGCCCAGACGATCCAGTCACCTTCCTTCAGACTCTGCGGTCTGAGTCTTTATGACTCAGCTCAGGCCAGCATCAACTCGTTTTTTTTCTTCCTGTTCCTGGCTGTGGGAGGCTTGCAGGAGGCCTGCAGTGTCTGCCAGGGGACAGAGGGGCTCTAAGTGCCGGGCAGGGGGGGACCAGCTCAGTCGTTGGCCTGTCACTGCCTGGGCCTAGCTAGTAGTTGGTGCCCAAATGATAATAATGATAATGACAGTGTTAATAACAAGAGCTAAGCTGGACTGAGGCTTCTGCTCGGTGAAGGAAGGAATGTTGGCTCATCACTAAGGTTTCTCACACTTTGAAAGAGGTGTGGTTAGAACCAGAGGGGGGAGGAAACAAGGCACAGCAGCTATGTAATCCAGGTTGGAGGAGAATTTGGGAAAAGGAAAGCACCATGGTGAAGCCACCTTAGCTTGAATGAAGGTGGAGGTGCTGCTGAGGCTCCAGCCACGAGAGACAGAGACGCTGCTAACTGCGGACAGGTTTGCCTAAAGAACAAGCAATGAGCCCAGACGTGGGCAATCTGATCTATGATTCCCAGCTACTTCAGGACCTGCGGGGCCTTGGGCAGGTCACTTGACTTCTCTGGACCAGTTTTCCACCCAATAAACAAAGAGACAGGCCTAGATAATCCCCTTATAGCACTGCATTATAGATTTCTGATTCTTAGAATTCAAATAATCATGCGTAAATATCTATTGGCCACCTTCTATCCTCCAGTCATCTGTGGGATCTCCCAGGAAAACAAACATTTCCCAATCTCTCCGTATCACACAGGCTTCTCTCCAGTGGAACCTGGCTCTCTAAGGTGGAGGATGGCAGGGGGTGAGGGTGGGTGTTGAAAAGAAGCATCCTTCCACTCAATTATGCATCTGTTGATCACTTACCTCCCCACCCTCTGAGTTGGTCGTTGCCACTCAGTAGCTGTTCCATTGGATTCTCATGCAGCCGTGTTCTGGAATTTCCTGAGCACCACTCCACCTGAAGAGCAGCCCCTGCTTCTCTCTGGGAAGTAATGAGGTTTCCTCTCCAGTCTCACACTGGCCCACTATCTTTCATGCCACCGGGCGTCCCCATGGCTGCACTCATTTCTCTCTATGCCTGGGTTTATTCAGCTGTGTTCTCCTCTGCTCCGCAGGCTATCTGTCACAGGAGGCTGTCACAGCCCACTTGGAATTCACTTGATCCTTCCCTCTGCTTTATTCGCTGAGCAAACGGGTGCATTTGGCATTTCAGTCATGGAGATTCTCTGACACCCATTTGCTCTTGCCTAAAATGGAAACCTCAGTGGTTTTACAGAAAAATTACACATTCTCCTGCAACCTAAAATCAACAGCTATTTGTTGAATACTTACCATGTGCTGTCATGCCCTCAAGAAGCTTATGATATTGTTGATGAAATGAAACAGACACATGTGAAACAACTTGAAAACAGCAAAGCACAGTAATGTCAGCATTATCGTTTTTGGTGCCGAAATATGTGTTACAATAATACCACCACAAACACTAATAATAGATGCTGACACACACCCAGCACTTACGCACATCTCATTTAAACCTCATAACAAACCATTGAGTTGCGTATTACTGTCCCCATTTTACATATCAGCAAAATGAGTCACAGAGAATTTAATTGGCCTACAGTCTCATGCATGGTAAGACAACTCAGCTCTTTTCAACTCCAAAGTGTGTGCATTTAAAACCTTAACTTTATGCTCAACGCTGCTCTGTAAGCTCCATGAAGGTGGGGTCTATGTGTTTTGCTCATGGCTGTTTTCCAGAGCCATTTTCTCAGTGCTTTCCATAGTAAATGCTCAATTAAAAAAATATATATTGCATACTGCACCTCTTATGGACAGAACGACCTATAGAAACAGCTAGATAAAATGGTCTGTTTTCTGGAGTCAGAGGTGGGGGAAATGTTGAGGGGTTTGGAGGATTATGAAGTTCAAGCTCGGCCATCCCGTTTCCTGGGGGATGGGCTTGATGACAAAAAGAGTAGGGGAATAGAAAATGAAAGAAAGTAAAAAAACCAAAACAACAGAACAAAACAACACAATAACAAAGCAGACACACAATAACACTGCTCCTCTTTTTAAATCCAGCTCTCATCCCTGCCCTGTCCCCACCCCCTTCCCCGTGCACACAGCTCCTCTCTGTGAGGGCAGGCCTGCTTTGTGCTGCTTACATCTGAGTCTCTCACAAAACTGTGGGCATCAGGAGGATGGGTGCTGGCTTTATCCTAGTTTGTATCCTCCAAGTTGGGTTGATTCCTCAGAGCCTATGTTTGTTGAAATGAATTGAAATTAGAAAGTGTCCCGTGCAGCTCAGCTTGTTTTTTGTTTTTTATGTGATGCTTTTTGGGAAGTAGCAATGATATAGAAAGAAGAAAGAACAGTAGAGAAACCCCCTGGTAGTTATAAGGGGAAATGAATGTGGTGGCAATTTTTTTTTTTTTTAAAGCCCTGGCTCTGACCTGTCTCAGATTGGATTCCCATTCTTAGAAGGAAAAAAGGGAAGTCAGCCTGGAGGGTCTGCCTCAAAGAGCATTGAGGGGGAAATGTTCAATTTTATTGGTTTG
This sequence comes from Delphinus delphis, assembly GCF_949987515.2. Lineage (NCBI taxonomy): Eukaryota > Metazoa > Chordata > Mammalia > Artiodactyla > Delphinidae > Delphinus > Delphinus delphis. The sequence continues at coordinate 36,868,001 of NC_082684.1, read as the reverse complement.
TTCTGCTGGGTCCTTCTCTCCAGGACACTGTTTAGTGCACTGAGTGAAGTGGAAAATAAAGAACAGGTGAGCAATCAGCCGTGCAAAGCTTTAATGGACCCGGCACCCCTTTGGGACTGAGGCAAGGCTCTTGCTGGCACTCAGGACCACTCTCTTCCAGCTCAGTGGGCTTTGTCTTTGTAACGGGAATTTAACTCCCTCAGGTGGCCCCGAATGGAGGAGCATTACTGTCTTCAGCAGCAGTGGGGCTGCAGCATCTGGAACAAGAACCAAGGCCACTGTCCTGGAAGGCGCCCCTGGCTCATTGGGTGCTTTGGAAATGTTGAACTTCCTGGGTGGCCAGCAGAGTGGGTCATGTGACCCTGCAAACAGAGGGATCCTATGATTACCTGGGGCTTCTAAGCAGCAGAGCAGAGACTGTTCCTGGAATGGGGACTGTGAGTTGGCGTGGATCCAGCCCCAGGGGACTTAGGACCACCACAGTATCTGTGTGGGAGCAGTGGGATGGGCAGGCCTCTTTTAGGCTTTTAAGCTTCCTAGAGTGTTCTATAAAGAACGAGGCTGCAGATTTGGGCTGGGTGGGTGGGAAAGGATGTCTCCCTAGTAGCAGTCATGGGGAGGAGCTGGGGTAAGAGCAGGTGTGCCCTCTGTGTTTACTATATTCCAGACCCTGGGCTAAGTACGTTCTTTATGAATGTGTGAGAGTGCTGCCTTCACTCCCTAACCCCGACAAAAATTTACTCTTTGACAGTTAGCTTCTTCCTCTCTCCTGCCTTCTCAGAGTTTTCCTGGCTACTGAACTTTGGAAGATATAGAATCAGGGTACGGAGAGGCAGGACTGGAGAGGCAGGAGGGAAGGGAAAGGACTCTTCTTGCTGGGACAGCTCCAAAGCTTTCCTTTGCTGTGGACAAGGCTGGTACTGGGGAAAGTGTAGAAGGAAAAAAAAAAAAATGAAGGGAGAGAAACTTAGTGAGTTAACCTGTTACTGACCTTTTCAAATTGGGACCCAATAAGGATCCCCCCTGCCCAGTATCACTGGAGCCAATAGAATAGGCTGAGTTTGGTTCAGAAGCAAAGGAAAGCCTTATTCTTGGATCCAAGAATGGAGAAGCACAAGCTTGTGCTCTAGACCAGGGGTCCCCAACCCTCGGGCCGCGGACCCGTACAGGTCCATGGCCTGTTAGGAACCGGGCCACCTAGCAGGAGGTGAGCGGGCGAAGCTTCATCTGCCGCTCCCCGTCGCTCGCACTACTGCCTGAACCATCCCCCCACCTCCGTCCGTGGAAAAACTGTCTACCATGAAACCCGTCCCTGATGCCAAAAAAGGTGGCGACCGCTGCTCTATAACACAGTCTCTCCCCAAAAGCCCCGGTGGGGCTGCTTTATAGGGATCTCATCAGCAGGGAGGGAAGCGAGTTCTCGCGGGATCTGTTACAGCTGGGCTGCTCAGGCTACAGCTCGCGGTGCCGGGTGCAGCATCTCTGCGCTCGGCCCGCTGCCGCCATCTTGAATTGAACGTCGTGCTCAGCGCTTCTGCGCCCAGCCCCGCCCAGCTGAGGTGGTGGTGCAGGCGTGTCGCACTGGGAGCTGTGGTGTGAAGTGCCGCGCGCGAGACCTCTTCATATGGCACCCCGTGAGCAAGGGAAACTAGACGAAGCACCAAGGAAAAGAAAAAAAAGAAAGGTTAGCCTTTATTACCCAGTTTCTATTTTTATTTCCCAGGAATTGTTAATGGGCTTTGCTGTGACAAACCTACATAACAAACATGGGATGGGGAAGAATGAAAAGCAGAAAAAAACCTTTGTGGGTTGGGTGTTAGTTGGGGTTGCCAGATAAAATACAGGACACCAGTTACATTTGAATTTCAGATAAATAACAAATAATCTCTGAGTATAAGTACGCTCCCATATATTGCTTGGGAAATTTTTATACTAAAAGGATTTGGGGCTTCCCTGGTGGCGCAGTGGTTGGGAGTCCGCCTGCCGATGCAGGGGACGCGGGTTTGTGCCCCGGTCCGGGAAGATCCCACATGTCGCGGAGCGGCTGGGCCCGTGAGCCATGGCCGCTGAGCCTGCGCGTCCGGAGCCTGTGCTCCGCAGCGGGAGAGGCCGCAGCGGTGAGAGGCCCGCGTACCGCAAAAAAAAAAAAAAAAAAAAGGGATTTGTTGTGTATCTGAAATTCACATTTAACTGGGCATCCTTTCTCTTGTTTGTTTTGTTTTGCTAAATCTGACAAGTCTAGTGTTGGGAGAGTTTTGTGAGATTTCTAGAGTTGAGATTCTGACGTAGTAGGTGGGTGAGAGGTAGGGGAATTGGGCAGAAGAGGAAAAGATTATTTTTATGCTGTGGTTTATAAATTGGATCCCCTTTTATGTTCCTCAAGTGAATTGGATCCCCTTTTATGTTCTTTGAGTGCTGCTGGTATGATTAGAAAACTTTATGAATTCCATTTGGTTTTAGAATTGTCTTCTTCAACTGTAACTCTGTGCAGAGCCTGGGGGATATGAGATCCTGGCTTACGTCCGGGGTACGTAGACATTATCTCATATCATCCTTACAATTGAGCAAGCTGGGAAGCATTTTCTTGCTTTATAGATGAGGAACTTAGGCTCAGAGAGGTTAAATGACTTGCTCAGGGTCACCATTAAGTAGTGGAGCTGGGTTCCAAGCCTTAATTCATTCAGTCTCCTGTGCTCTAAACCTGAAGTCTAAACAACCCATGTTAAACTCAATCTCTCCTTCCCAACTAGATGCTGCTCTGATATACTTAAAAAAAAAATACTTGAATGTAACATTCTAAATGCATGTAGAATAGACTCATGGATCTTTAGCATTCCTTTTTCAGTTGAAGAAATCATTATCTGAAGAAGATAAGGTTTGCACAGGTGGTTAGTGGCAGAGCCAACATTAGCAGTTGGACCCACAGAGGGGACAGGGATTGAGAGCTCCAGGGAACAGCTGCAAAAAAGTAACACAAATCGAGTTGACCGCCCCTTTATTGTCAGCCTCGTCCTGCTTCAGATTCACCCCACCTCTCCCCCTCCTACCTCCTTCCCTCCTCTGGGCATTGAGCCATGTCCCATTTCTACATGTTCTTGCTCTGAGCCAGCTGTCATAATCCCTGCAAGGTGTTAGCTGATAACAGTCTGTGGGAGGATCATACAGTGTTAGCCCAGTGAAGGATATTAAAGGCTGTGGAAGTCTAAAAGCAAGTGTGTGCCGAGACAGACATCACAGGAGGCACCAAAAGGCCTGGCTACCAGGAAACCTTGCAAGGTGGCATTGACCTTCAGGCATTTCCTATGGTCCAGCGTCTGGTGTGTTTCCAGCCTTGCCAGTCCAGACACTGTCTTCTCATGCCCCAAGTTTGATTGGATGCAACAATGATGACCTACAGTAACATGGCTCAAAGAGAAATATAAACCAAAAATAGCTGATTTATTAATGTATAATAAGACACAAACCTGCTAAGCTGACTTTAGCCCAATGGGTGCCTTCTCTTTCGTGGGGTGAGAAGCTACGTGAAGAATCAAGGTATCAGCTGGTTGTTCAGGGCTTCCGGAATTGGCACAGGGGGAGTTAGGTAAAGACCAGAGTTTAATGGCATTGAGCATGAAAGTCTGGGGCCACAATGGCTAGGCGCATGCTCCCGTCAAACGGGGCAGTGCTAGGACACGGCAGGTATCAGACTAGGCCCAGGAAGAAAAAAAAACTGCACACTCAAAAGGGAACAGTAATTGCAGAGAGTTTAAAGAAGGGATTCTTTTCAAACATATCTCAAAACCAACAGGGGATGTTGAATCACCCCCAGTCTATCTCCAATCTGGCAACTCTGGGAGTAATTACCACCTCCAGGGTGAAAAAAGAAGCAGTACCAGAACCTGGAGAGAGCTGTAACTGCAGCTGTAAGGGAGAGCATTTCCACAGGATCCATGGCCTTTGGTGGAGGAATACGGCCATTGCCAAAACAGTCTAGCAGGGAGGGAATGGGGGGAGGAAATACTCTGGCCTGTCTCTCCTACTGTCCCCTGATCCTGCTTGTGGCCTCCACAATCTGAACACAGCTGGAAGATGAAAAGCTTGAGAGAGGCCAGCCTCTCAGATCACAGAGTGAGGTAGAGAAGGAAGAGAGTGGATCTGGACAGGTAGACAGAGAGCCTGGGCGTGTGGGCCTGTGAGCATTGTGCCTCTTCTTTCCCATGCTTCCTTATCGGATCACCTTGCTTCTGCTTGAGACATTCCAGAATAATTCCTTTGATCTGGTTACACAGGGATCTTCCTGCTCGTTTTCTTTCTTTACGGTGACTCTGGCCATCTCTGTCTGATCAGTTAAGGGATGAATTCACCTATATAATCTTATCATCTTATTTTCCTCATTGTCTCATGGTTTTTAGGGCCAGGGTGGTGGCTTCCATAAACCAACATAATTCAGCCTTATTGGGTAGCAGAATTAAGGGCAGAGGGAACTCAAGAGCAGGCCAGGTCTTTCTCAGATACACTTGGCATCACCTTTACCAGGAGTGTTTGCATTTTATTTTTTATTTTTTTATACATTTATTTATTTATTTTTGGCTGTGTTGGGTCTTTGTTGCTGCATGTGGGCTTTCTCTAGTTGTGGCGAGCAGGGGCTACTCTTCGTTGAGGTACGCGGGCTTCTCATTGCGGTGGCTTCTCATGTTGCGGAGCATGGGCTCTAGGCGCACAGGCTTCAGTAGTTGTGGCACACGGGCTCAGTAGTTGTGGCGCATGGGCTTAGTTGCTCCGCAGCATGTGGGATCTTCCTGGATCAGGGTTCAAACCCGTGTCCCCTGCATTGGCAGGCGGATTCTTAACCACTGCACCACCAGGGAAGTTAGCGGAGTGTTTGCATTTTAAAAGGGATTCTTAAACAAATGAAATTTAAGACCCAAAGGAATGTCTCTCAAATGGCATAATTTCAGGTTAGTAGTAGGGAGGTGTGGTGGGCTGAAAATGGCCTCCTAAAGATGTGCACATCCCAGTCCCCAGAATATGTTGCCTTATGTGGGAAAGGGGACTTTGCAGATTGATTAAATTAAGGCTCATGAGCTATGGGGATTATTCTGGATTATAGCGTCAATGGAATCACAAGGGTCCTTATATAAAGGAGGCAGGAGGGTCAGAAGCTGAGAGGGGAGATGTGATGCCAGAAGCAGAGGTTGTATTGATGAACTTTGAAGATGGAAGTGAGGGGTCCACAAGCCAAGAAATTCAGGAGGCCTCTAGAACCTAGAAAAGGCAAGGATTCTTGCCTACAGCTTCCAGAAGGAACACTACCTTTGCTTTTAGCCCCATAACACCCATTTCGGACTTCTGACCTCCAGAACTGTAAGATAATAAATTTGTGCTGTTTTGAGTCACTAAATTTGTATAATTTGTAACAGAATTACACGTAGAAAACTAACACAGAGGATATCTTTGGGGTAGAGGCTCCTTTCCAACATCCTTTGATCACAGGCTACACTAAGACCTGCTTAGCCTTTTTGCCAGCCAATGTTGGGTCTCTACACAGACACCAATGGACTGGAATCCTGAGCATAAAAGCCACCCTGGTTATGTCTCATAACATGCACAACTGATTCTAAAGTGAGTTTCTGCCCAGATAAGCAGGTTCCCAGAAGTTGTCCTTCACTGCTCACCAGGCCCTCCTCCCATCCCCAAAACCTTGAGGTGAGAGCACTGCATTCCCAGAAAGGCAAGTAAGTGGGCAGACAGAGGTGGCGAGGAGGCCTCTCCAGGGAGGGATGGTTGGTGAAAAAATTAAAGAGTGACACAAAGGGCAACTTTCTTCTTGGGCTTTTGCAAAAATAGCCCAAGGAAAGGGCTTTGAATCTGCTTTGAACTAGAACACTTGGGGGAAAAAATCCGCAACATGAACTTCATGTCAGTGAGCAGATTTTCTTGGTTATATTCTCCACCCCCGCAGTGACCCCAACAGGCTCTCAGGAAGAGTTCCTTCTCTGTAAAGCTGTTTTCTTTCTTCTTCAATTAAGTCACACACATTAAATGGAAATGAAGAGGACATCAGTTAAAGTGTGTCTTTAGAGTGAAATGGAATATGAAAAGGCTCAAATCCATTTGAGAGACGGCCTCTTCTGTCAGAAATCAATACAGCCCTTGCTTTCTACAGTGTGCCAGTTCATAAAGTGAAAAAGGCTCAAACTCTCAATTTAACATTTTCAAAGCTGATGTTAAATTCTAAGATTTTACATCTGCTCTTGCACATTTAGGTCCAAGTTATAAAGCTGCAGTCTCTCCCCAGCTTACGAATCTGACAGCGTTTGATAAAAACTTTTATAATCAAGTTCGATAAAGAATCACAAATCTTCCTCTTGTAATTTTTAGCTTACGACAATCTTCGTTAATAACATCTTCCTGCTTGATGTTTGTCAATATTTGTCATTTTAAAAAGGGATAAGATAGAAATACTACGTAAACTCTTACCTCTTAGACGGAAATTACTGTTAGTAAAGGATTCCATAATAATATGATGGAATAAGATGTCTTCATAGTGGCATTTATAAAGAAAGACTGTGAAAAGCCAGAAGATGGTATCTTTAGTGACAACCATGGTCTGCTGCTGCTGGCTTTCACAGGGAAACAGAAGACAGGCCATCATCTGGAAGTCTTAGAAAAGACTCCCCTTTGCTCGTTAGCATTTACTCCAGTCCTGAAATGGGCGGTTGTGCACCCACCCTTCTAAATTGTCCTTAGGCTAGAAATAAAGGGGCCAGTTTCACTACCAAGGCTGTTTTGGGTGAGCTCTTTTCTTCAGACACTTAAGGAAAAAGTTAATAAAAGAGATGTTTTTATTCAAGCAAGGTTGACTCTGAGTTCTGTGTTTTCCTATCTGTAAAAAGAGACTAGAAACATATGTACACATACATGTATATACATACATACATATATACTATGTAATATATGTACCATGTACTAAAATTATGAAGATAAATGTGGGAATGGTAATCATCAAATTCAGGCCAGTAGTCCCCTCTGAGGAGGAGGGAAGGGGATGTGACGAGGAGGATACACAGAAAACTTCAGGTGAGTTTGACATATTTTATTTTTCTAAACTGGGTAAATCACAAATTCTCATTATATTATTGTCTGTGCATTTTTTATTTGCACATCTGCCAAGTTTTATACTTAAATTAAAAAAATCTTTTATTTATTTAACTTATTTATTTTTGGCTGCGTTGGGTCTTCACTGCTATGTGTGGGCTTCCTTCTAGTTGTGGTGAACAGGGGCTGCTCTTCGTTGCCATGTGCAGGCTTCTCATTGCGGTGGCTTCTCTTGTTGTGGAGCACAGGATCTAGGCACGCGGGCTTCAGTAGTTGTGGCTTGCAGGCTCAGTAGTTGTGGCTCGTGGGCTCTAGAGCAGAGGCTCAGTAGTTGTGGCACATGGCCTTAGTTGCTCCGCGGCATGTGGGATCTTCCCGGACCAGGGCTCGAACCCGTGTCCCCTGCATTGGCAGGCGGATTCTTAACCACTATGCCACCAGGGAAGCCCTGAAACAAATTTTAAAGAGGAGTTTTGGGTTGTATGACAGTCAATTTTATGTGTCAGTTTGACTGGGTGAAGGGATGCCCAGATAGCTGGTAAAACATTATTTCTGTGTGTCTGTGAGGGTGTTTCTTGGAGAGATTAGCATTTGATTGAGTAGACTGAGTGAAGAGGATCTGCCTGCACCTATGTAGGCAGGCATCATCCAATCTGTTGAGGAACCAAATGGAATAAGAAGGCCAAGGAAGGGCAAATTCTCTCTCTGTCTTCTTGACTTGGGATGTCCATCTTCTCCTGCCACTGACATTGAAGCTCCAGGTTCTTGGGTCTTTGTACTCTGGAACTTTCAACAGTGTCCCTCTGGTTCTCAAACCTTCATCCTGGGACTGGGAATTATACCATTGGCTGCCCTGGTTCTCAAGCCTTTGGACTCAGACTGCCTTAGACTGCCTTACACCCTGGCTTTCCTGGTTCTCCTGCTTGCAGACAGTAGGTTGTGGGATTTCTTAGCCTCCATAACCATGTGAGCCAATTCTTGTAATAAATCTCCTCTTCTCTCTCTCTGTCTCATCTTTCTATGTATCTGTCTGTCTGCCATCTATCTATATCCCATTGTTTCTGTTTCTATGGAGAATCCTGACTAATACAGGTTGTGTCATCAGAGAAGTAGGGAAATGAGGAAACAGTCCAAATGCCATTCAGATTCAACATGGCATTTTCACTCTGCCCAAGGTTGCTGTCCTGACTCTACAGCAAAGTGGGGATTAAAGACATGCCAGTGATAGGGGAGGGTGAAAGGCAAAATGGTGTGCTGTCTTGTACCAGCTCATGAAAGCTGATTGATTTTCAGAAGTTTTGCAAGCCGTCAAACACGTGTTATTAAAAATTAAATTATGTAAGCTTATAATTAAATAAATTATATTAAAATGAAAGGTAATAAATGCATAAAACTTATCACATCATAACTATTTTACTCTGTTATGCTATTATCCATGCTCTTGAGGTTATTTCTGCCTATTGTATCTGTATGGTGGAAATATTATATAATGCACATCTCTTTACAACTCTGCATTCAATGACATCATGTTCATAGCTGGAAATTGGCCATGATGGGAGTATTCACACCATAGAAATTGGCAAGTGCTGCTGCTGGGGCTCCGGCTTCCCCAACCCCACACATATGAGAGCCTGTTGTTAAACCTTTACCAGCACACCTTTGGGCAGAACCCAACTTCCTCAGGTGCTTCTGGACTCTCACTTGGTTCTGAACATTCTAAATGCTTAATCGCCACGAAAAACTCATCCTGCCACTCAGTTTGGATGACTTTGGCAAAGTGAACTGCGTAGATTCTGGAGGTATTAGGCAACTGGGGGGAATTTTCAGGAGAGAAATGCTCTGTTTCCTTCTATACTCCACTAGACAGACTCCAGAGTATCAACTGTCAGTGTCCCTGATAGTCCCCTGTCAATGGTGTATTTGTCTGTTGGGGTATTCCAATCCTAGATGTCACATTGTTGGGCCAGAGGCCTCTGCTTGACTATCCCTGTTCTAATTCTCTTTCCTTTTTCAGTCCTGACTTGTCTTCAGTTGGTGACTCCCTGGAGGCCTGAGACCTTGATTTATATAAAATGAGGAACTGGCAAAGGGGTGGGACACTGGCCTGCAGGAACTCGGGGATGTGTAGGCTTGGGCATCTGCCTGATGACCAGATCCCCTGCTGGGCTGTATCCCTGCGGCTGGCAGCTCCCGGGGCATCTGGAGTTTAGCAGGGGGCAAGCGGAGCTGGTTGACAAATTATTGCCCTGCCCCCGACCCGCTCCTTTTCTGACCTTGAACTATCCCTGAGCCTGGGGCTTCAGCCGCCTGAGTACTAGTGACAGTCAATGAACATCAGTTCTGAAGATGGTAGGAGGAGGTCAGCAGGATGCTGCTAAGAACAGTCAAAAATAGAGGTTATTGCTTGAAGTGGATCTTGATTTTTTTTTTCTCTCCCAGCTCTTCTCCAAGCCATTTCAAATATAAACTCCATGAAAGATGGAAAAGAATCTAAATATCCATTAATAGGGGACAGATTAAGTACATTCTATCTTAAGAAGGAAAATTTTGAATCAGTGAAAAATCACCTTTTCTTTTGCTATTGTATCATGTCCATATAATACTGATTTGTATTTATAATACAAATAGTTTTTTTTTCAAATGTTAGAAAGGTAACATTTGAAAAATAAACTATAAATAATTACGTTGTAGAGATCACATGGCACATGAAAAATCTACCTTCTATTATTTAACATTGTATTTAAAAAGAAAAACAGAACTGTTTTAGGTAGAATTAACTGTTCTACTTGTGTTTTAGGATAAAATTTCCAGTAACAGCAAGTAGATTCAAAAAGTGCTATAACTCGAAACAATTGAGATGGAAGAGAAGGTAATGTACTATAGAAAACTGTGAGATGACTCAAAAAGTGGCTCAGGAGATGACAGAGACACTAAATGTGAAAGAGACATGGGAAAACTTTGAATACATTATGTCATGAAATGTGAGAGTGGAAGAAAGTCGTATTTCTACTTTAGTGTGTTATTTCATACAGTACGTGATTTTAAAGATGTATGTGCAACTAAACCAATATATGGCTTAAGTTAAAAATCATGTTTTAGAAGACCAGCAACATGGGGGAAAGGTCGTGGCAGTGATAAATCAGTATAAAAATTCTTGGTTTATAAAAACTACCCACCTGTGAATACAAATACACATGAAAGAAAATAAATGTATGTTGATCCTGAAGGAAAGTCACTGAAAAGTGGTTGTATTTGTATGTAAGATTACAGGTGACTTTTATTTTTTTCTTTATATGTTTTCATAGTTTCCAAACTTTACACAATGAATAGTCATTACCTTTACAACAAAAAAGAAACATTTTAAAAACAATATGATAAAACATTTGCCTGTAGTGCCTGCCTCCACTGTGCCCTGTGGATCCTTCTAAGTACATTAGTGTGGAGTAGAATTGAAATAACTAAATTTGATTGAGTGGGAATCATGTACCCAGAACCATGCTCAGCACTTTGTTATTACAGTTGATTGTTTTATGTAATCAGCACCCTCGTCCTATGAAGTTGCCATGAATACCCTGATTTCATAGGTGAGGAAACTAAGGATCAGAGTGGTTTGGGTCTTTGCCTAAGTCACACAGCTAGTGAGTGGGGGTGCTGGCATCTAAGCCCAGGACGACCAACTCCAGAGGCCACATTCTCAGTCTCGGCTTTTTGCTGTGCTGCCTCCCACCATCCCAGTACACATCTGGCAGGATTTCAGAAGTTGTAATGGACCAGACTGTGGGAGACTTTCTAGCCAAGTGTCCTGAGCATTTCTTCTCAGCTTTACATATACTTCAAGGAGTTTGGAATTTTAATTGAGTTATGCATGTTTCTTACCTGGGACTATCATGTTTGCATGAGTAAAGGGGTGGGATGAGCTTGTTGGGAAAACATGTTTTCACCCACTCCATTAGGCAGGAAGACTTCTAAAGGAATGGGACAGTTGAGTGTGCTGGTTTAGACGAGGGTCTGTGAGGTTGTTTAGGGGGCTACTTAGGTGGCAAGGAAGAGATCTAGATTGTGAGGACTTGACCAGACCAGTGGTGAAGCACCAAGATAGGGAGCTCTACATAAGAACAGCAGAACAGGGAAGGAAAAGGAGGCTGGGAGAGGGGCCAAAGACCAGCTTTGTCCAGCAAAGGAAAGGGAATTAGCACTTACTGAGCATATACTGCATGCTGGGTATTCACGTTTGCTCTTTCTTTCCATCCTCCCAACAACCCTATTTGGTAAGGGTCATTTTCTCCACCTGCTAGACGAGGAGGCTCAGAGAGATGAACTTGTCGGAGGTTGAGTGGTTAAGTGGTTGAGTGGTTATTGAGTGGTAAAGCCAAGACTTGAACTGTGGTCTTCCTGCCTCTAAAGTGCCTCTAAAGTGTTTCCATTTGTATCAGTCAGTGTTCCAGCAGGAAATGCTCAAGTGGAGTAATTGAGGAGAGTTTAAGAAAGGAGATGCTTACAAAGGTGTAGGCAGGGATGGGGTTCAGGACAAGCTACCCTAAAACGTGACACCTTGGCATTTTGAACTCCCACGTGAAAGGTACCCTCCCTGTACCAGGAGGAACATTCTTATCACTAGAGATGGGAATTTGGGGCAGAGAAATCTGTACAAACAAATATTGTTAATCTAGCCCTTATCTTCCTAGATACTTCTTCACTATGGACTACCCCAAGCCCAAACCCCACTGTTTTCTCAAATCTTGACAAATTTACTGTTTCTTTGTCTAAAAGGTATAAAAGCTTCCTGATCTATCCACTTCTTCATATCTTCATTCTCTTGTGAAGGCTCGCATGTACATGTAAAATTTTAATGAAATTTGTATAGTTTTTCCTGTTAATCTGTCTTTGTCCATTTAATTTTCAGACCCAACCAGGGACCCTAAGAGGGTCCTAGGTGAGGTTTCCTTCCCCTACTCAGGGTTAAGGGAAACAGACATGCATGGTGCAGTATCTGTAGGCTAGGGTTAGCAGGGAGCCATTATTGCACCTAAATGTGAAAGGCCTTAAGGTGCACGAGGGTGAGCCAGTTACCAGACGTGGAAATCATAGAGCCACCTGACAGGAACTGTCATCTTTGGTAGAGGTACAGGCAACCTGTGGCCCTGCAGGTCTCCTGATGATGTCTCTTCTTGACTTAACCCAGTTGGGAAGCAGAGGGCAAGGGACCCCTACATTGCTGTACCTAGAAGCCAGCCACCTAGTGATGGAAGCCGGGTGGGAAAGGTTGGAGAGTGGATCTGGGATGGGGGAACCAATGAAAAATATCTTGCACCCTTTTTAGGCATCAGTAGTCTGCCATGTTAATATTATTTCTTCAAAAACCTCCCCACTATGTACATCAAGGACACTATCAAGAGAGTGAAAAGCAAGCCCACAAAATGGAAGAAGATATCTTCAAATCATGTATTTGATAAGGGATTAATATCCAGAATATATAAAGAACTCCGAAATGCAACAACAACAAAAATGCAACTCAAAAATGGGCAAAGGGGGCTTGCCTGGTAGCGCAGTGGTTGAGAGTCCGCCTGCCGATGCGGGGGATGAGGGTTCGCGCCCCGGTCCGGGAGGATCCCACATGTCGCAGAGCGGCTGGGCCCATGAGCCATGGCCGCTGAGCCTGCGCGTCCGGAGCCTGTGCTCCGCAACGGGAGAGGCCACAACGCTGAAAGGCCCGCGTACCGCAAAAAAAAAAAAAAAAAAAAGGCAAAGGACTTGGCTATTTCTCCAGAGGAGATACACAAATGGCCAATAAGCACGTGAAAAGATGCTTAATGTCAGTAGAGAATTGCAAATCAAAACCACAATGTGATACTACTTCACACTCATTAGGACGTCTGTTATAAAAGTGAACAAAAAACAAAACAAAAAACTTGGAAGGTAATAAGTGTTAGTAAGGATGTGGAGAAATTGGAGCCTTTGTGCTGGTGGGAATGAAAACTTACGGAGCTGCTGTGGAAAATAATTTGGTGATTCCTTAAAAAGTTAAACACAGAATTACTATATGATCCAGCAATTCCACTTCTAGGTATATACCCAAAAGAATTGAAAGCCGGGACTTGAACATATACTTGTATACTAACGTTCATGTCAGCATTATTCACAATAGCCAAAAGGTAGAAACAATCTACATGTCCATCAATAGATGAATGAATAAACAAAGTGTGATATATACATACAATGAAATGTTAGTCACTCATAAAGAGGAATGAAATTCTGACACATGCTGCAGCGTGTATAGTAAGTGAAAACATTATGTTGAATGAAATAAGCCTGACACAAAAGGACAAATATTGTATGATTCTACTTATATGAGATACCTAGAATAGACAAATCCACGGAGACGGTAAGTAGAATGGAGTGGCCCAAGGGCTGGGAGGAAGAGGGAATGGGGAATTATTGTTTAACGGGTACAGAATTTCAGTTTGGGATGATGACAAAGTTCTGGAAACGGATAGGGGAGATGTTGCACCACCAAGTGTGAATGTACATTTAAAAAATGGTTAAAATGGTTAGACTTTATGATATATATGTTTTACCCTCCCTTCCCCCTCAGTGCACAGGCTTTCCCATCTGCCCCAATCAGAACCCACTGAAAGGATGAAAAATGCCAGAACCCTTAGGTTTTTACCATGGGGTTTAATGACTCTGAGCTACCTCACTGTCCTTCCACTTTTTTCAGTCAGCAGATAAACAGAATTTCCTAGCCTGACTCAAAATTTTTCTAAGTCTGGTGGCTTTTTTGATAATGCAATTTTATGAACTGATGGCCCTAGGGAAGGGATGAGCCCTAATTTTTTCTTTTTTAGTAGTGACACCCCCTCCCCCCAGCCCCAGAATGGCTGCTGGCAGCCCCCTACCCCTGTAGCTGGAGGCTGGAGGTTGAGTGGGCGGGAGTGCTTGCCTGGGAGCAATTCAGGGCCTCAAGAGGTTCCCAAAGAAACTGCTGCTCTGAGGTTTCATCTGATGGGAAGACTCTGGTGAGAAAAGGCAAAACTTTCTGGTAAGATTTAGCCAGAATGCTGCAAGGAGAGATGGCTTGGGGTGGATTTTGACAAAAGTGGAATCCACGCATTCCCAGCTGCAAGGGTGGGGCTGGGCAGGCCCTGGAGCCCCCAAACCTTGTGGGCCGAGTAGGCTTTGCGGACTTGCAGTCTGAGCAGTCGCACAGGGACCCACCCTCAGAAGGGCCGTACCATTGGTTTAATGCTCTGTTGTTGCCATCTTGAAATTCTTAATCATTTGTTTAACGAGGGGCCTCGCATTTTTATTTTGCACCGGGACCCACAGATTATGTAACCAGTCCCTCCTGTTGGGCATCAGAAGGGAGAAATTTCACCTGGAGTCACTGGGCCAAAAGGCCAGGTAGGAAGGGAGAGGGACCTCCAAGGTGCAGGTCCAATGACAGCAAGCATAGCAGAGCAAGTGCGCCAGAGATTAGGGATGCCAGCTTCTCTGTCAACCCCTTTAATGAGAAAGCTCTCAAGGCAAACGCCAGACTGGGGTCGGGGAAGGATGGGAGGTGGTGAATCAGCTCCGTAGTCTCCCTGTCCAGGTCTACTTTGTTATCTCTTTGGCTTGGTCCTTAGGTCTTGTTTCAACCCTACCTGGACCTATGCCCACTATTCAGTATTAGAGTTTTCATACATAACATTTCTACTTGTTCTTTAAATTTTTTGTTTAATATCACTTCTGTCTTATCTGTTTCGTTTTACTTGAGTCTTGTTTTAGATGTTTTTCTGTTTGTTCATATTCTACTGCTTCTTCTTCAGATAGCAGCGTGTGTAGTTTGCTATTTTTCTTCTGAAGGAGTGACAGTGCCCTGTTTGGGGGCACATATTCCCTGGGAGCACTGGCTGCTTGTCTGGTGAGGTGTACAGGAAATGGCTCAAGGCCAGGCCCTTCTCTGAGCCATCTCTCCAGGGGCTTCTCACGCCTTGTTGCTATTGTTGTTAATTCCTGGAATCCCTGTTTTCCTCTGTAGTTTCTCTAGCCTGGATTTGGGAAAGGGAGCCAGCAGCCCTCCTGATCTGCCAACTTGGCAGGGACTGGAAGTCTCTTTCTGGCTCCCTTCTGTTTCTTGTGTAACCTCTTCAGACTGCATCCTACCTCACATTGTAGATGGGTAAAACCTATTCTATTGTAAGTTTCTAGGTATGGATAGTTCTCCATTTCAGCTGGTCCATTTCAGTTCATTTACAAAGGGCCAACCAATCAACTGTTACTGCCATTAAATTACAGGATCCAGATAACCTAGGCTTATAAGCAAGGTATTTGTGAGGGTAATGCAGTCATTCCTGAATTCTGATTGGCTGAATTTTCTTGCTGTTTGATTGGCCAAAATGTCAGGCAATTAGGCAGGAAAGTGTTCTTACTTTTTAGAGAGGGTATTTAGGGGTGAAATATCATGATATCTATAATTTATTTTAAAATACTTCAGCATTAACTAAGCAAGCTTAAAAACAAGAGTTGTTAGCTCATGGTATTACATTCACAAAACCATATGTTGCAGGAATCATTCTTGCAGGGAAGTAATGTTTCTATTTTATATTACATATAATCATAAATATAAATGCTATGATCTGAATGTTTTTGTCCCCCCAAGATTCATATATTGAAATCCTTAGCCCCCAAAATGATGGTATGAGGAGGAGGGGCTTTGGGGAAGTGCTTAACCATGAGGGTGGGACCCTCATGAATGGGATTAGTGCCCTTATTAAAGACTCCAGAGACATCCTTGGCCCCTCCCACTGTGTGAGGACATAGTGAGAAGATACCAGCTATGAACCTAGAAGTGGGCCCTCACGAGAATGTGACCGTGCTGGCACCCTGATCTTGGATTTCCAGCTTCCAGAACAGTGAGAAAGAAATTCCTGTTGTTTAAGCCACCGAAGCTGTGCTATTTTGTTACAGCAACCCGAACAGACTAAGATGGTATATATTTGGCAGTATCTAATTTAATGAATTCTGCAGAAGTAATGCTCATTTGACAGATGAGAAAATGGACCTGCTGACCTTGTGACTTGCCTGAGGCCACATACAAGTTGAGATCTTAGTTCTCTTGGGCACAGATTCAGGGCTGTTTCCACCCTACCCTACTCCATCAGGAATCAGGAAGGAGTCCAGGTTGACCTGCTCTGCTCAGCCATTTTGCCTTTAGAGCCACAACGTCTCCTTTCACAGCTTCATCCCCAGTGAGGTTAATAGAACATATGTTGCAAAAGATGATTCAGATGTTTCAAGTCAAACGTCTCACAGAGTAGTTGTAATTGATGGGATGTCCATAACCCAGAATGGTGGGTGGCTGTCCTTTTCTTTATTCTTTCTAGTCTTTTTAATATATTATTTTACATGTGCTTGTTTGGATATACAATAATATAGGTTTATTGAAAAATTTGAAGATACAGATAAGACAAAATTAAAAATGAAAATTCCCATAATCTCACTATGGCTAACAGTTTAGGGATGTATTACTCATCTATTGCTGCATAATAGATTACCCCAAAACTTAGTCATTCAAAACAAAAGACATTTATTATCTTACAGTTTTTATGGGTCAGGAATTCGGGAGCAGCTTAGTTGGGTGGTTCTGGCTCAGGATCTCTCATAGGGTTGGAACGATATGAATGGTTTGCGTGGCGCTGGAGAATCTGATTCCAAGGTGACTTACTCACGAGGCTGTTGGCTGGAGGCCTTAGTTCCCCACCATGTGGACTTCCTGCAGGATTGCTTGAGTGTCTTCACAGTATGGCAGCTGGCTTCTGCCAGACCAAGTGATCCAAGAGAAGGAGCAAAGAGGAGGCTGCAATACCTTTTATGACCTTCTTGGAAGTCACACCCTGTTCCTTCTGCCACACTCTGTTAGAAGAAAATCACTAAGTCAAGTCCACACTCGAGGGGAGAGGATTTAACTTCCAACTCTTGAAACAAAAAGAATCAAAGAAATTGTGGATGTATATTAAAAACACTACAGGGGATCTCCAGTCAGTTTTTTGTTTTTTGTTTTTTTAACCAAAATGGGATCTTATTATACATGTGGCTTTGTATCCTACCTTTGTGTGTTTATAAACTCAGATCTCCTGGATTCAATAATGAATCCACTTAATAATGGATTCACTTAATAATGCTATAACCTTGAGTAAGTTTCTTAACTTCTCTACCTCAGCTTCCTTATCTGTAAAATAAGGGTAAAATTAAAATATACCTGGTAGGGTATTGGTGTGAATCACATGAGTTAATATAATTAAAGAACTTAAATCTTGTCTGTCATAGGATAAGCAATATGTGTTAGCTCTTACCATGTCAGCAAGGCTATTTAAAAATATATTAATGGCTTCTGAATACATTATTATATGGACATTCTATACTTAATTCCATTATTAGACATTTAGGTCATTTATAATGTTTTTATTACTGTGACATAATAAAATATATATATTTGGTCTTCACAAACATTTGGAGTCGGAAGTGTGAGCAGAGAGAGAGTTTTCTCTTTTAATTGCTAATATTAGTAATGCTGTGATAAACATCCTTGAAGCTAAATCTGTGAGCTGGGGATGGAACTCTTTGGAATGTATACACAATTTTTCATGTATGATGCTATTTATGGAGAAAGGGGTCCATAACTTTCATCATATTCTCAAAGAGGTCCCTAATCCAAAAGGTGTTAAGAGCTGTTTGTCTAGGTTATTGTCCTCAGCCATCTAGGTTCAGGTCTTGGAGGAGAGGATGAGAGATGTGGTCATCAAGGTCAGGAGCACTGATTCATACCAACCAAGCTCCCAGGGGAGTTTTGGAGGCACCTTAATCACATCAGCAGTGCATTCACGTGTTGGATTTCATGGTCGTTTATTTCTAGGACAATCTCTAGGTGACTAATCTGGCCACCTTATTATTCTTGTTACGAGATCAGATACCTATGTGGTCTCAAGCTCTGCAGTTCTTTGGTCCCTTGTGTCTGGGCTGATTCCACTCAGGGGTTAGGTTCAATTACTCTAGTATGTATTTGGTACGTACTAAGTATTCTATAATATTCGTTGAATAAATGGAAGTATTGTAAAAAATGGAAATCTGTACGAGGAAATGCAAAGAGGAAGTGGCCTGTGTTTGTCAGGCTTTGGAATGATTGAGTTTTTGTGACGTTGGCCTACAAGAAGCCCTAGAAAGGAATTGGGGCCCCAGTATCCTGGTGGGAAAAAGAATATAGTCAGAGATGCTGCAGGGAGATGTTCTGAAGCATGGGCTCCCAAAGAGCAGGCTGAGTGTGAGGATGATGGACTGATGCCTCAGATAAGGAGTAGGGGTGCCAGGGGCAGGAAGCACCTGGCCTAATGTGTGGGACCAGCTGCTACAGTCATTGCACTCGTCCTACCCTGCGGCCGAGAACTTAGCGTTACACCAAGGGCAGCAGCCCGGTGGTGCTTCAGAAGCTCACTTCCCACAGGTGGCAGCCTTTTCTCTGAGTCTTCACTGCAGCAGCTGCTCAGGAACTGTCAGTCTTCCAGGCCAGTGGCATCTGCATCATGTGGGCAGGTCATCCGCAGGGTGGATCCCCAGCCCCACCTCTGAGAGTCTGGCTCAGCGGGCCTGAGGTAGAGCTCAGGATCTGCATTTCCAGTGCTGGTGGCTCACAGACCACCTATGTTCATTCAGGTCCACTGAGAATGAGACACCAAGATGGGATTGAACACAAAAGAAATTTGGTGGGGAAATGTCTGTGGATGATGAAAGGGTGGGAGCCCAGGAAGGGGGTGAGCTTGGGCCCCAGTGCAGGGACTGGGAAGGAGAGGCATGGGCAACTGCAAAATTTAGAGGGAGCAGTTGCCACAAGACTTCCCTCATTTCAGACACCAATTGCAGGTTCGGAGGCCCCCAAGACCACCCTCAAGTTTCAGTAATTTGCTAGAAGAACTCAGGGAACTCACTGAAAGCTATTTTACTTGTGGTTACAGTTTATTGCAGGGAAAGGATACAGATTAAAATCAGCAGGGATCAAGTACATAGGATAGAGTCCAGGGAAGTACCAGACTCTGAACTTCCCTGGTCTCCTCCCTGTGGAGTCAAGATGTATTACTTTCCTGGCACTGATGTGTAACAATATGCATGGAGTATTACAAACCAGGGAAACTCACCTGAGCGCTGGTATTCAGAGCTTCTACTGGGGCTCCGTCATGTAGGCATGATCCATTGATTGCCCATGTAGTTGATCTCAATCACCAGGTTGACTGATACTGCATGACTCAAAGCCCCACCCTAAATTAAACTGTTGGTCTTTCTGGTTTGGCTAGTCCCTACCGTAAGTCACACTGTTACTCTCTGGCCAGCCCAAGGCCCCAGGCAAACAGATTATCTCCTGGGAGCCAAGGGCAAAGGCCAGACCACTTTGGGGGCAAGGTTAGATTCTTCACTGTACAGGTAGGAAGAGTCTCAGACAGTAGTGCAGCTCTGAGAAAGGTTCAGGCAGGTGGATGGGGAGCGCTGGAGCCTAAGCTGCCTGTTGAAGGACTCCTGGGGACCTGGGGGAGAGTCCTCCCCCACCCCCATGCTCAGCATCTGCTGGGAGTAGGCCTGGGGAGTGTGGTCTCAATGTGGATCTGGGGGTGGATCCTGGGGGGCAGCAGCGGGGGCCTCCAGCCAGGCCTGCTCCCTGGAGCAGGAAGGCTGAGTGGTACATATTATGGCTGCCATGTGCGTGCCTCTGGAGCCAGGAAGGGGCAGTGGGGGGGGGGGCGGGGTGGAGCTGGCCTCCGCCTTCCTGCTGCAAAGCACTGCAGGCCTTCTGTGCCAGAGACGACTGTGCCTCTTCCTCCTCTTCTACCTGGTCTCCTGGCTCCTGCAAACAGGAAAAGGGTTAGGGCAGGGCTGCCAACACTGCCGTATCCACACGGGCCAGGCCCTGGATTGCGTGTTCTGCGTGTTCCCCTCCCGCTGCTGTGTTGTTGGGGATCTGGAGCACAGGACACAGAGTAAGAACAAAACAAGAACAAAAGACATTGGCGTGTGGATGATAGACTGGCTTCTGTGCGTGGTCTCTCCTGTGGCTTCTGCTCTGGCTGCAGCTCTCTCGGGGTCCCAGTAGCTGCGCCTCAGCCTCACACAGGTGCACCCCAGGGTCTATGGCTCGGGGTCTCCCACGGTGGTTGTTAAAGGTGCCCAGAGCGACTGACTGAGGGAAGCGTGTGCTCAGGAGACAGCTGGGGAGGGGCCCTTTGAGTCTTCTGTTGATTTCTCCTTCTTAAACTCCACAAGCTGCTTGGGGAAGAAACCAGGTGGGGGAAACTGAGATTATAGAGAAAGTGTGGTGTATAGACCAAACATGTGAAACCAGGAAGGGGGTGAGTAGAACCAAATACCAGCGCGGTGTGTGTGTTTTCTGCCTGGCACAACTGTGCTTGTCCCTTGCTCTGAAGCCTAGTTCCTATGTCCCCTTTGCTTTCACGTTGTCTTAGTGCTTTCCTTTCTGGTGGTCAGATCGCAGCCCCTGGGATGGTGCACTGCGCTTTTAATTGAAGAATGAGGATGAATCTTTGCACATTTAAAAAAAGTCCATTTTGGGGACACAACACTAGACATGGATGCTGGAGTCCTGGGTCCTGTCCTGACTTTGCCCTTGACTATTATTACTGCCTTTCCCAGATTCTCAGACACCACTGATTGTAAGATCCATCATCAATTTAATAACTGCTTTTAGCGCGGGAGAAAGAAACGTGGTCACGTCATATGTACACATCAGTTCAAATACCCATCCTGATTCCATGGCTGTTAACATGTAAAAAATACATTGCATTTTAAAAATGAAGAAAATAAAAAGCAGAATTTATAACAAAAAACTAACAAGAGGAGACTTTTTCTAATTCTGGGATTAAGATGCAAAACCAATACCCATATTTTGGAATAATTGTATTAATAAGCTTTTTACCATGTGTCATTGCTATTTTTTTGACAGGAAGAGGACATGAGTTGACTTGATATACACTCACCTGAAAGAGTGTATATTAGTGATATTTATATTCAGCAAGCCATGCAGGCTTTAAACTGGTTACTAGATATTTGCATCTTCTAACTACACAGCTGAAATAAGAGAACTAAAAGATATTTCAGTTTTAGAATAATAATAGCTAATGTTTGTGCAGTGCCTTTTATGTGCAGGCACTGCTCTGGGTACTTTACATGTATCAACTCGTTTAAGCCCATGGAAGTCTTGTGAGAAGGTGCTATGACTACCTTGACCTTCGAGATGCGAACAGTGAAGCACAGAGGTTTCACAGTGTGCTCAGGGTCCCACAGGTAGGAGGTAGACTTGAACCCAGGTGGTGTGTTTCCAGAGCCCACCTCTTTACTGCACTGTACAGTCTGTCTTAAAGCATAAGTGAGAGTTTCTAGTCCTTGTCTGGGTTCAAAGGAAAGGTTGAGTTGGGCTAAAAGCAGTGGTATGCTGGTAAGCTGCCTCCCCCTCTTCCCCCTATAAAGCCCTGGTTTATAACATGTGTCAGTTTCCTTGGTGTAAATACTTCTACTTGGGCTAATTTCAAGGTACCTACTCGCTGGTAAAATTCCAGAGTGCTTAACAGTTGCTTCTCAGGAATTGGCACAAGCCAGCTGCCACACACCACTGGCTGAAAGCATTTGTTCAAGTTGGTGTGGGGCAGTTTGGCCAGGAGTGTGTCTTGCATGATGCTCAGTTAAGCCAACCACGGTGGGACTCGGCATGTACATTCAGGGCTTGAAAGTGGGTTTTCCCCCTCTGTTTCCCCACCTGCCAACCAGGGAAGACAGCTGTTTGCTGGACTCTGAGTGTGGGAGGCTGAGTGCGTGCTCGCCACACCTCGCTGGCCTCTCTGCGGGGTCACAGATGAAGCTGAAGTCCAAGTTTCCCACTCAGAGGGAGGCAGTTGCCTGACTCATGCTCAGGAAGGAGCATTCCGTGGCTGCCCAAGTGCTCCTTCCTGAAGCAGAGTGGCACTGGTGACATGAGATGTAAGGGAAGAGAACCACCAGATTAAACAAGAGGGAAAAGGGTCTCTGAAGTGTGGAGCTGAAGGCTTCAGAAGAGGCCCATGAGCTCTGGTCAGTGAGGGCAAAGAAGAACAGAGCAGACCCTACAAAACGAAATAACTGGAAAACATTTAGGTTACTATCAGGACAGCGCTAGAAACAGTCATGAAGTAGGGGTCACAAACTCAGATGCCTACAAGGGCCAGGCAGCTGACTCAAGTGGGCAAATCAGACAAGGTAGAAATGGGGAGTGGTAGAGACTGTGGTAAATTACAGCACACACCCTGCCAGAAGACACTGAGGTACTGTCTGTTGGGGTTTATATTTTTATTTATTCTTTTAATATTACAGGCCCCCCAAAATAGGTCTGTGACCTGGATGCAGCCCTCTACTTTGTGAGTTCTCACCCAGACTTTCCTTGCAAGGGTTTTTTCTTTTTTTTCAAGATTTTTTTATGTGGACCATTTTTAAAGTCTTTAGTGAATTTGTTACAATATTGCTTCTGTTTTTTAGTTTTGGTTTTTTGGCCTGGCGGCATGTGGGATCTTAGCTCCCCAACCAGGGATCAAACTCACACCCCCTGCATTGGGAGGGGGAGTCTTTACCACTGGACCACCAGGGAAGTCCCCCTTGCAAGGTTTTGAATGCAAGACTCATAGGTTGACCTGCTATTGGCCAGGGGCTGCAATTATCCCTGCCGCTCATCTGAGCAGTGGGGCCCCAGGGGTGGAGCAGACAGTGGGATCTGTCCATCCCATGTGCAGCCAATAAGCGATACATTGTAGCAGATTTTAAAACAATAAAACAAACTAAAATTCAGTCTACCTTTTATGATCAACTTGTGTTGGCAATCCTGAGCAAGGTCAGTGATAAAAATAGCCTCCTTGAAAAAAAATCTTTTGTTGGTCTAAGTTCTAAATAATTGCTATGGTTCTTGTTGAGTTTTAAATATATCTGTATCTATATCTAAATATATCTATATATGCTTCAAATTAACACATTTAAATAACTTATCTATTGATGAATATTCTGTTCTACATGGACGTTATTTGGAGAATTAGCCCCTAACTCAAGTGGATTCACCCACAGACATTTGTTTCCAGAATAAGTACCTAATGATTTGGAAACCCTTCAGTTCCAAACTCTGTAGAACTACATATTCCTGTGTGTAAACAATAGAGTCAAAATAACAGTGATAGCAAATGATTGTAAACATGCAGAAACAGAATACAAGATAGTTCCATTTTGTTGTCCATGTGACCATACCAGAAGAACTCAAAAGAACAATGTCTAAATGACTTGATTGTTTTCATCAAGAGCTGGATGCTCGTTCTAAAGCAACGTATCAAGTAATTCCAATATTTACTGTCATTCAGCCATTTTCTCTGATTTTTTAAAAAAAATAAATTTATTTTATTTATTTATTTTTGGCTGCGTTGGGTCTTCTTTGCTGCGTGCGGGCTTTCTCTAGTTGCGGCGAGAGGGGCCTACTCTTCGTTGCGGTGCGCAGGCTTCTCATTGCGGTGGCTTCTCTTGTTGTGGAGCATGGGCTCTAGGCACGTGGGCTTCAGTAGTTGCAGCACGCGGGCTCAGTAGTTGTGGCGCATGGGCTGAGTTGCTCCGTGGCATGTGGGATCTTCCGGACCAGGCCTCGGACCCGTGTCCCCTCCATTGGCAGGTGAACTCTTAACCACTGTGCCACCAGGGAAGCCCTTCTCTGATTTTTTTACAGAAGAAAAATTTCAGAAGTTTACCAACTATAATAGAAATTTATGGTGAATTTTCTGATGAAGATATTTTAGCTGAATTTTTTTTGACTGTGGAGACCATTTGAAAGCAGCTAAAATGGATCCCAAACACACAAATATGTGGACAGCATTACAACTTCTGAAATTAATTGTGAAATGGGATTTTTATGAATCTCTGAAAAACCTGTCCTTTTCTGGCCATTATTATCATTTGTTTCATTTCCTGATTATTGCTCAAAGTTGTCACGTGGAGGAGGAGGAGGATGTTAAAAATGATCTGCCCGTGGAGCTAACACGCCACTGCTCCGAGGTCTGCTTAGCCTCTCAGGCGGAGATGGCCTCTGGGCTGCAGGAACTCCTGGGTCTCTTTAGGACAAAGACTCGACATTTTATTTGAAGGTTTTTCCAGCATAGGAATTGTTTTAACACAAGCTGATCTTGACCATTTAATGGCCTGGTTGGAGAATCTGTCTTGGCAGCACAGAATGGGTTTTGGAGCAACCATGGAAATACCAGTATTTAAAAGTTTGATCCCGGGGACTTCCCTGGTGGTCCATTGGGTAAGAGTGCGCTCCCAACACAGGGGGCCCAGGTTCGATTCCTGGTCAGGGAACTAGATCCTGCATGCATGCCACTACTAAAGACCTGGCATGAGCCAAAAATAAATAAATATAAAATAAAATAGAAGTTTGGTCCCATCCCACCATCCCAGATGGGTGGCTTGGGGGTTTTCATGGGCATAATGCCCTGACATTGGGCATTGAGCTCCTGCTGGCTCCTGGCCCCTAGACAGACCATTTCACTTCTGGCTCCATTGTGGTTGCCCCTGCAGAATAGGGAAGTGGAGACTCACCAGCCTGATGAAGGGACAGAGTTAAGGCAATGAGGCTGACCCTTAAACCAGTCCTGGCAGGTAGGGCCAGGCTGGGCCCTAAGTGTGCAGAGATGGTAACTCTCTCTGAGGAATAACTTGAAAGGTTACTGGCCCAAGATAGACTCCCCAGCCCACGGCCTGAAAACCTCACCATTGTAGTCACTCCACTGAGATCTTACTACTATGGCTATTACTACTACTGCCATCTTCACTCTGCTTCCTAGATACTCTTGTAAAGACACAAAAGTGCCACATGGAGGGACTATAACATCCACCCTGAAAGTGACAAGGAAGACCAGCTCCTTGGTAATCAGCCTGGTCACACAGGGTTCTGGAAGCCAGGGATGCAGAGCAGGGGTGGGTTTATGGGGAGTCTTGGTTGGGGAGAGATCTGGGACAGTGGGACAGGAGAAAGAGAACGTAAAAGGAGGGGAGAGGTCTGGCCTGCCAGGGCTGGGAGGAGGGACTGGTGCCCAGGGACAGGACAGGCAGAGGTATTAGTCCTCACTGCTTTGCGTGGTTCAATCCAGGAATCTAAAATTGTCATGTGCCGGGGAGAGCAGGTGGTGGCACAGAGACACTCCAAAGGCAACTGATTTCTTCTTGGAAGCTGTTAAGGTTATTGATTTAAATCAGGACAGGCTCAAGGACAATAAGAGATTCTCTCGAAAGGAAATCAAACTGCTTCTCTTGGTGAGTATTGCTTTTTATTTAGGCAGGGGTCTAAATCTATTGAGGTGAAAGCTGCTGGGTCTCGCCTCTGGAGCCATCTGGGGAGGCCTATAAAATTTATTGATTGGACTTACTTAACTTACACTGGCTAACAATAAAACAACTAGACCCATCAATCAGTTCCCAGCCCTCCCCCCCACCCCAATGATTACAGCGTTGATTGATTCCTCCTCGGAAGTTCATGGAGAAAGTACTGAGGGGATCAGGACATAGATGCTGCACAGTGACATTCCAGGGAAGCACACCAGGGAAGCCACATCTCACCCAGGTGAGAGGCCTGGGGGAGGGCCAGGAGTTCTCTGGGAATAGGCTGCTGTGACTCCTCTGGGCAGGAAAGAGCTAGGCAGCCCATCAGGAAGGCGGTAGAAAGCTGCCAGGTTTCTGTTTGCCAGGTAAGAATGGGCAAGTGAGTGAGGATATTGATACAGGGCAAGGAAGGAGAGGTGTATGGAGAGGGGCCGCCACCAAGATAAACCAGTGGCCAGCACGGCTACCTTGAAGTCTGGAGCAGGGCCCTCTGGAGGGCACGCTGCAGGCTTGCCTTTGTGTCAACTTGGAGGAGGAGTTATTCGTCCAATTCACCAAGTATTTCTCTTGCCTTGAGAAGTGAGACACGTCCTTACCTGAGGTCGTTTGCAGCCTTGTTGGAGAGACAAGATGTTCCTTGAATGAGATAATGACCTGAGACCTTGGATGACGAACTGTCATCAGTGACTCGTGCTTTAAGTGCTGTGGGAATTCAGGAAAAGGGGTGCTCTGTGAGGGCTGGAGGGGTTGGGGAGGGTCTCAGAGGTATGATGAGACTTGAACTAGGCCTCCCTAATTCAAGAAGAGCAGAGGGGAGTTGGATAAATCCATCTTCTAGAAACATGGCATCCATTGTCTAATTGGGCAAAGACATACTTGAGGACTGTGGGATCATATGCTTAGTGCTTAAATGTTAGCGCTCTGGAGTTAAAGTTTCAGTTCCAGCCTGGGCTTTACCAGTTATTATTCATAGGGGCAAATAATCCAGCATCTACAAGTCTTAGTTTCCTCACCTATAAAATGGGGATAATAATAGTACTCATATGGTAAAGTAGTTGTAAAGATTAAATGAGACTAACGTGTGTAAAGCACTTAACACAGTGCCTGGAGCAGAGAAAACATTCAGTAAATGATAGTCATGAGCACTATTATTATTATTAGTGGTGGTAATAACAGTATTCAGATTACCACCAGGTTCTGGGGTGCTCTGGTTCCTTAGAGACTACTTGGAGGAATGAATAAAGGGCAAGAAGAGACTCTCTCTCTGTCCTGAGGGAGGTCACATAGGGAACCATATTCAGAGTTAGAACTTGCACTCACCCAATGGAAAGAACTTCCATGGAGTTCCGTGAAGTTATTTCTTTACCTTCTTGGGCCCAGAATGTCCTCCCTGGCCAACTGTCCCTCCCATCCAGAGCCCATTCAAGCTCCCCTCCTCACGAAGGCTTCCCTTACAGCTCTGGCCATCAGGCTCTCTCTTTCCCTTACTGCCCTTGCCTCTCCAAGGGCATGAAGTCAGAGGGCTGACTCCTGTTCTGTTGAGTCTCTTTTGTGGCTGTGTTGCATTTCCCCATAAGGGGCATGTGTCTCAAAAGTAGAAACTGAGCAGAGCGCTTGCTCCACAAAGCTTGGAAGAATTATTGAATCTCGTCGATGCTACAAACTTTCTTCTCTGCCCAGATTGACGTTTCTGTGCTCTCTCTCCCAACCCACCCCCATTCCTTTTCACCAAGCCTCATGCTCAGTTCCTGGAACCCAGGCACACTGTGGGGTTCTGCTCTGGACCTCTGTGAGCTTCTCAGGCTGCCTGAGCCTCACTGGTGAGGAGCCCCACTGGGTGGGAACAGTGCTGCTGGCCAGGCTGGGCTTCTGTGAATGACCGGAAGGGAAGCAGCTGCTTCTGCTCCGGGCCCAGACTTAGATCTAATATCTGGCTTCTCTGGACTGGAAGAGAAGTTCCCAGAGAGGTGGCCACTCTAGTGCCAAACAGGTCTTGATAAGTTTCCCATGGAGAGATCTGAGTCCCAGTTGAACCTGACAGCTGAGGCAGATTGGGGTCTGTACTGGGAGGATGAGGAATGAGACCACTGCCTTGCATTTCTTGTGGCTTTCCTTCAGGACTGGGAATCCCCCCCCAAATCACTTTTTGAATCTTATTTTTCAATAGTCTCCTGTCTGGGAAGCAGATTATTGGAACCATTTCTGTTCCTCTCATCCCTGTTTTATTCTCTAACCCACAGGGTTAGGCTTAGAGGGAAGATTAACATGGAGATAGCATGGCTGGGTGATGAGAGAGAGGCTCTGGGCCACTAAAAGAGAGGAAAGCTAAATGGGCAGCACCTGCATCAGGAATAAGTCATCTTAAACATCATGCAAGGACAGGTACACGTAGGCCAAGGACAACCAGTCATGTTAGAAATGATAAGACTGAGGTCTGGCTTAAGTCTCTGCTTCTTTAAGGAGAGGCACTTTGGCCCAAATGTCATGGTGTTTGCTCCATATACAGTAGATATTTCTGCAAGTGCATGCTGTCCTTTTTTGATTGATATCTGTGGCCCTTATCTAGAACCCGAAGGGCAAGGACAAGAGGCCAGGAGCCCACTGAGGAGGTGAACAGTGGTGTAGTGCAGCCAGCAGGCAGCCAGTTTAGGGTGTGCAGGGCAGAGATAAATGACCCCCAGCTCCTACAGGGCCTCCCTGAAAGGCACCACTAGAGATTGGGCAGGGCTGTAATGAGAGTATGCAGCTTTGATTTTTGAACTTGAAGAAACCTAGAGAATAAATAGGTTAAAGAAACTGTAAGAGAAGGCAATCCTCTGGGTATCCAACAGAGACATATCTAGAAGTGCTGGCTCTCCACAGCAGCAGTTACATAAAGGGACTCCTAACCCTTTGTGAGATGAAAAATAAACCAATCTCCAGTGCAATACCAGACTGCCTTGGGTGGTATTTACAACACCTTCAGAGCTGGGAAAAGGAGCAAGGGCTCCTCACTTATCCTCTAGTTATTTCTCCTTTGCTTTTCCCTGTGCAGACAAAAGTTGCGGGACTAATGAGCCCTCAGAATGGGGGAAAATGGAACTTCCATCAGCAGTACTTTCAGCAAGTTGGGAGGGATAAGGCAGGAGCTCTCAGAGATCAAGAAATACATGGGCCACTTTCATATTTTAAGGCTCCTGGTATATTAAAAAGAGGAGAAATATCAAAACAGAATCACAAAAATTGTGATTTTTTTTAAAACCTTGCATTTAATAAATTGGTATAATCTAGCACCAAAGGCACTGAGTTATTCACAAGATAATTATAGGACTTTTAAAATATATTAATTTGTAATGTATTACAGGCAGTCTGATTTGGATAATGGGGACACGTGTTTCAGTTGTATGACAAACAGCATTTTCTTTCATTGTTGTTGCAGTGTAGCTCTGAGACTGTATGTATAACCTCATTTGGAGATGAATCAAAATCTTAACTCTGAATCAAAATCTTAACTCTGAATCAAATCTTAACTCTTGGGTATCCCCAACACAATACTCCCCTCCCTCATAGCCCTTGGATTAGCAGAAGTAGGTAGTTTATATAAGTGCAGCATCTTATAAAGATTTAGAAATCTTAGGTTAATATTTAATAAAGATTCCTTTGTTGAATTAGATTTAAAGAAGGGATTATTATGGCTTCTGGGACAGTATTTTGGGGGACCTTTTTACCTATAAGGACCTAAATATCATGAAAGTATTGCCAATGAGATTTAGTTATACACACGTATCTTCACGAAAAGCCTAAGAAGACAGATAAAGTGGTAAAAGGAGGGAACTGTCCTTCCCCGCCAATGTGTGTGTATGGGACACCACTTGTGAATCACTTCAGAGGTTTGGATCTCACCTGTCCCTTGTTCCGGCTGTGCCCAGTTCTGTGGGGTGGCAGCCAGCTCCCCCAGGTGCAGATGACCATGACCCACCTCAGGTCCACTCTGTGGCCTCACTTTCTGCCTTCAGGCCTCTGAGTAATGTTGTCCGTGGGGCCACATGGTAACATGCTTGGCTCTCACACACGGGCAACATAGATGTCCACGGGGAGAACCTTCGCCCAGTTGTCTGGGGGCAGTGGAGAGCTGCTGCCCCTCCCCCTTCCCCCCTTTTGGTTGTTGCTGAGACACCTTTCAGACAGTAACTCCATGGTCTCCTGGGATTGTGTTACACAAGCAGTAGCCTGGAGGCATGGCCAACTCCAGACATAGCTCTGTCTTGGCTCCTTTTTCTTCTTTTTCAATCCCCTCCTTCCTTACTTCTGCTCCTTCCATCACATTCCCCAGGGAAGAGCTGACACTTAGGCCTCTGTTTTAGGATCTGCTCTTTGGAAAACCCAAAACCCTTTGTATGGGAGCGAGTGGTACACTTGATCTTTTTACTGTTTTCTTGCACTTGGTGTTTGGAACCTAAATGCAAGACCTGACATGGAGATTTGTCACATGCCATCTATTGAAATGTTTTTTATTTCTGATTTCGTCATTTAACAGTGTTTGCTCTCCTTCCTAGCCTTGAGTCATCCACAAATTTGTTCATAAAATTTATTGGCTGTTCAAAAAAAGCCATCAACAACCAACCTCTGTAACCTCATCTCAGGCTTCATTCTTGATAACTACCCTTCTGCAGCCTCACCTACAAGTGCACGAATGGGCCGAACTTCTCCCCCCTCAGGGTCTTGTACTCGCTCTTCTTTCTGTTTGGAATCCTCTTTGCTCAGGCTCTTCACGTGGAGGTCGGTCTGTCATGCTTTAGGACTCAGCTTAACGGTCACTTCTCAAAGAGTACTTCCGTGACCACTGTGTTTCTCTCATGGCACTTATCCCAGTCCATGGGCACCATGGATCCACTCATTAGTTTACTTTTTGTATTGCTCATTGTCCTGATTAGTATGAAATCTCCAGGAAGGCAGGGATGTTGTCTGTTTTCTTCACTGCCCTGTCTCCAGCGCTAGCCCAGGTTCCGACACTTGGCAGGGGTTCAATAAATTTTTGACTCATCCTCTCTACTTCTCCACTGGATCCCATCCTCTCTCATCTACTCAAGGACATCATTCCACTAATTCCCCTTCCTCTCTTCTGTATCAGTATCATCCCCCTATTTACAGGATCATTCCCATCAGCAGACAAACATACTGTAATTTCTCCTGTCTTAAAAAGCAAAGCAAAACAAACAAGTGCTCTTAGCCCACATCCTCTTTCAGTTGACACACTATGTATTTTATTTGCTGTCTGTCTCCTCCATTAGATGAGAATCTCCACAAGGGAAAGATTTGTGTCTGTTTGTTTATGGTTGTATACCTAGTGCCTGGAAAGTGCCAGACACATAGTAGTCATTCAATAAAAATTTGTTGAATGAATGAATCATTTTGCAGAATGAATGAATAAAACAAAAAAGCCTTTTTTAATCTACAGAGAAAAAAATCAGTCTACATTTTGAGCAGTGTTTAAATAACTTAAAAGATAACATTCAACTAAGAAGCATAAGACAGCTTTGCAGAGACATATGGTGGCTATCTAACTGTGTAAGGGAAGAATTCTCTTCTGTTCTATGGTGCTGCCTTCTAACGTGGAAAGCCCAATAGGGCAGTTTAATGGAGAAAGGAAAACCAGCGATAGACTTCTCAGCGTTACGGTAACAGCCAGCTTTGACTCAGAGATGGAAAACTGAGGCCCAGAGGTACTAACTTTTTCCAAACTCTGTGTTCTCCCCTTTAATGGCCTAGGGCATAATTATCCACAAAACACATCCAGATAACCAACTCACAGTAAAAGGGAAGCTGTTATCCTTAGAAATTGGACACCACCAATTGCTTTCTGGAAAATTGGCATGCAATAATAGCGCCGGCCAGTAGATGGCGACTCGCCTTTCTCTCCAGGACGGCTGCACTCTAGGTGGTCACTGAAGGGCAGAGAGCTACTGGGACCCGGCCAGGTCAGCTGGCTGGGTCAGCCAGGGCCTCTCTGGAGAGTCCCCCAAACAAAGCTCTGCCTCAGAATGCCTCATTCTTGTTGGCTAGACCCCCATAAGTACAATAGTTGCTGAAAAAGATACAATTTTAAGGCTTCAGATGCAAAAGCAACTGCAAATCCAGGACGCTTGGCAGGTCCAGTCAGGATATTTATCTCAGATTCAGAGGGTTTGAAAATCTAGGACAGCTCCTTGGCAACCCAGCACTGATGGTCCTTTTGTTAGACTTTTCTTAGGCTCAGGCAACAGCCTCTGAGAGCCAACCAGATTTTCTCCAAGAGGGCGACTCAGCCTAGCGAGCATTCTACCGCAGGAGTTATAAACCTGAGATTTGGGGTCCACCAACCACTACAACAAGGCTGTGTGCAAGGGCTGGAGGTGGGGACTGTGCTGGCAGGTATTTACAGTTTCTAGAGAGAAAGGCCATTGTTTTCATCAGTCTTTCAGAGAGCTCCATGGTTCAAGAAAGATTAAGAAACTGCTCTAAGCATTTTCCAGCCTTTCCTCCAGAGACCTCAAAGATTCTTCACCGCAACCTGTCCCCTGAGATACTCCAGTTCTCCAGTTTTCATTAAAACGGGTATCCGTCAGGGACTGGCCAAGAGCCAGAAACATCAGTTATTTGAACAGAGAGGGTCATCTAATGATTGTGAACTAAGTGTAAACTTGTTAACTAGGTAACTGAAAAGACAAAAAGAGTGCACTAAGGTATCACCGAGGTAGCAACTGCAGGAGCAGCCCCCAGCCCTAGGACCAGGTGTGGGAAGAGGTGGAAACTGTTGAAGTTTAGAAACCTGAACGACTTTGAGGAGGAGGATCTGCTCAGCTGAGCTGGCATCTCTGAGCTGCAGAGGGGCCTGGGGTGTGTGTGTGGGGGGGGCACCTGGTGTCTCCTGGGAGGGGGGAGTGTGATGAGGCTGGTGCTGTAAGTGTTGGAAAAGTGGCAAACTGCATACATATCCTGCTACAGGAGGGAGCTGCCACTGCCAAGGTGAAGAGGGGAGACTGAGGTGACATGGATAGGAACAGGAAACCCAGACCGGAAGAAACAAGCCCCTTGCTTCTCCTCCAGCCATGCTGTCTCCCTCTAGTGCCTCGCATTGGAAGAGCTAATCTGGAGCCAGCTGGCAAAGCCGAAATATGATTTGCAGAGTCCCAGCTCCAGATCACAAGGCTGAGCACAGAAGGCTAGGTTTGAAGCACCAGCTGTCATAGCTTCCTCCCCTTGACCTTCCCTCTACTCCGTAATCAAAGCCATAGTCAGCCCATCACTCGTCCTTCAGATTTTTCTATACCTGTGCACTGGGTCCCCTTAGCTACAAGGGACACATGTTAAGCTCTCTCAGTGGACAAGTCGAACCCCCCTTTCCTAGGCTACCTAGGCTATACTCCCTTCTCTCCCCCAGGGGTGGGAGTGGACTCACAACACAGCAAAAACTTTGTCCAGAAATCCTCTTTTCTCATCTCCAAACTCCTGGCTGTTTTGTCACTATGAATGAGGGGTACAAGAGTCAAGAAACTGATTTTCTCTGCCTTCCTTTCTTCCAAAGCCTGCACCGTGGTCTGGTACCTCTTCTTGGAATGTGATCTCTATTGCCTTCAAAACTTCTAACATCTTGTTACATGTGTACTCAGAAAAATGAATAAAGTAACTGGGTTGCTTTACTATTTCAAAAGCATAAATATGCTTAAAGCTTTCAAACTGGAGGAAAATGGCCAGAATGATTCCTTTCAGGTCCATTAGGGACTGTTCAGATAGAGGAGAGATGCTGTGAAACTTCCCTCAGGGCCTTGGAATCATCTCTCAACTGAAATCACTAACCTGTTTCTAACCCCTTGTAGCAGGATTGAAAACTGGGATTGCTTCAGAGGACTGTCATTCACCTCACTGGTTCACCATGAGGATTAAATGAGATCATATATGCAAAAGTATTTTGTAAACTAGAAGGCACAATGCACAGGCAGGAACCAGACTGTCATGATAATGGATACTTTAAGGGGACCTTGATTATCCAGAATTTCTGAAGACATTGCTAAGCACTTGCAGTTCTGAGAGGAAACTTTGCCCTTTAAAACTAGATCCAGAGCAAACAATAGGACTGTTTGGCAAGTGTTTCTGAGGAAAAAACAAAGAACACCTAGAGTGTTAGCAACACTGAGAGATTACTGTGTAGCTGGCAAGCAGGGCCCACCCATAGGTCCTTGGCCTGCCCCAGGGTCACCTGCAACATGTTCCTGTTGTACCAACAGCTGCCTGCTTCTTGTTGCCTGCAGGTGTGCCCTGGCCCCTGGAGCATGCTTGAGGTCGACAGGGACCGAATGCCTGTGGTGTCTGTGTGCCAGGGTCCTCAGGGATCCCAGTACGATAGAGCACCCCTCCCACCAGTGGTAAGCTGCTCAGTAACACCCTTTATTGAATTGCTTCCCCTCCTGTCTCACTTTCCCCATTCTCTCAAAGGGCTTTCTGGAATCACCACCCCCATCAAGTACTTGAATCTTTGCCCTGGAGTCTGCTTTTGGGGAAGACTCAAGCCAAGGCAGAGAAGTCTGGAGGGCTTCTCTTTGGCAGGAGAATGTAACTTATATTAACGGAAATGAGAGTTTCTCTGTAAATCCAGCTATTGGGTGCTAGCCGGAATTGCTAAGTAGCAGTAATAACTTCTGTTTATTGATAGCTCCCTTCATGCCAGGCACGATCCTAAGCACTTTTCAGATACCTCATTCATAGTGACCTTAGAAGTGGGCACTCTTATTATCCCCTG
Organism: Delphinus delphis; assembly: GCF_949987515.2. Classification (NCBI taxonomy): domain Eukaryota; kingdom Metazoa; phylum Chordata; class Mammalia; order Artiodactyla; family Delphinidae; genus Delphinus; species Delphinus delphis. Next base: position 36,833,755 of record NC_082684.1, on the reverse strand, counting down.
TGTTATAGATGAGGAAACTGAGGCACAGTGACTTGCGAAGGTCGCATCACCTATAAGTGAAAGAGCTGGGATTCTGACTCTGGCAAGTTGATTCTAGAGCCCACACCTTTATCTATTCACTGTACTTTTCAAACTGTTGACCACTGAGTAAACAAAGAGCCAAAGAGCCTGGCCCCATTCCTCACACTGTTTTAAGAGGCCTAACTCAAGGGTTGCTGAAAGACAGAGGATATAGTAAGATAAGTGTGGGTTTGAGAATTGGAAGCCTAAATTCAAAACCACATTCCACCTCCACTTACCAGCTTTGTGACCTTGAACACATCACTTCTCCTCTGACCCTCAGCTTAAATCTTATGTGTGACATGGGGTGGCAGAGGTTGGTGAAAAATAATGCCTGACTCATGGGGCTACGGTGAGCTTCAAATGAGATGATGCTTGTGGAGCACTGGGCAGACTCCAAGCGTGATGGACAATTTTGGATGCTATGACATCAGCCACAGGCTCCCAGCTTCCTCCCCTGCAGATCACTATCCCTTTTAGCCCGCCTCCTAGGAGCCAGGACTCTACTCTCACCTGCTGCTTCCTTAAAGGAGTTAGTATGTAGGTGATAGAGGATGGAACTTTGGAATCTGACAGACAGGGATTTGAATGTCAGAGTCTTTGCTGTTTCTACCTTTTAAAAAAAAAAAAAAACTCTGGGCAGTTATCTAATCTGTCCAGGCCTCTATTTTCTCATCTGTAAAATGGGAACAATAAAACAGGACTGTGGAAAGGATTAAATAAGGCAATGCACACAAAGTGCTTAGCACAGTCCAGCACATCTTAGTGTGCAAAACATGGTACCTACTGTTGTTACTGTTGATTTTATGAGAGAAAAATATGAGCCCCATGTACAGACAGGAAAAGTCTGTCTGTCTGACTGATTTTACCTGCTATATAAGAAAAGAATTATTAGAGGTATCCATCTACTTAAGAGAAAGTGAAAAAGCCTCAATCTGTCATTGCATTCCTGTTTACATGTGAATTCTGTACATCTTGCTAGAGAAAAGGATAAAGAAGATTTGAAGAGAAAATAGTTTTGAAAGCCATTATTATTATTTTTAATATGGTTAATTATTTTTTTAACATCTTTATTGGAGTATAATTGCTTTACAATGGTGTGTTAGTTTCTGCTTTATAACAAAGTGAATCAGTTATACATATGTCCCCATATCTCTTCCCTCTTGCATCTCCCTCCCTCCCATCCTCCCTATCCCACCCCTCTAGGTGGTCACAAAGCACCGAGCTGATCTCCCTGTGCTATGCGGCTGCTTCCCACTAGCTATCTATTTTACATTTGGTAGTGTATATATGTCCATGCCACTCTCTCACTTTGTCCCAGCTTACCCTTCCCCCTCCCCGTATCCTCAAGTCCATTCTCTAGTAGCTCTGTGTCTTTATTCTCATCTTGCCCCTAGGTTCTTCAGAACTTTTTTTTTTTTTAATAGTCCATATATGTGTTTTAGCGTACAGTATTTGTTTTTCTCTTTTGAAAGCCATTGTTGAAAGAAACAGTGACGAAACACAAAAGATAAAATCTATAACAGTAAACGCACATGTATGCCTTAAATGTGAACAAAAGCTTTTCTTTCTGAATCTAGCTCCTTTCCTCCACCCCTCCGCCCAAATCAAACAGTGTGTGTGTGTGTGTGTGTGTGTGTGTGTGTGTGTGTGTGTGTGTGTGTGTGTGTGTGTGTGTGTGTGTGTGTGTGAAAGCACGGCTAGAAATATCTCCCTCCAAAGCCAGGCATGGACTTTGAAAGGAGCAGGGCACGGGCAGAAGTGTGGGCAAGGAGGGCAAGAAGACTGGAGACATGGGCAGGAAATGGTGAAAAAGAAAGCTGGCGTGGGCCTCCTACCTTGCGGCTGGCGCCTGAGGGATTGATTCCCTCCTCCCCGGCCCCAGTGCCTCATGGGAGTGGACCCGCTGGGTCTCCTGACTCCAAGCTTAGGGGGGCATAAGTGCCTGTTGGAGACTCAGCACTTGTTAACTTGTCACGGCATGTAAGAAGGGAGAGAGGTCTGACATTTCCCCAACCCCTGAAAGTGAAAGAAGAAAGGATTCGTTACTTTCAGGGCCATATCCTGAATGACAGAGGTCAGTGTTTGCAACTGATCCGTGTGGGCGCAGGCTTCTAATTATTTCCGGGATAACCTGTTATCTATTAGCCGTCAGGCTGCTTGCCAGAATATGCTAATGTCTCCAGAGTTCCTGGTCTGGATTCTGAGGAGCCGATTTTTTGTTTTGTTTTGTTTTTAAGGGGATGTAAGAGTTCGGATGCAGACAGCTGCGAGTCCCACTGGCAGAAACGCTGTCCTCTCCTCTGCCCTTAGCTGTGCTGAAAGAGAGAGAATGCCCTGGAACATAGGGCACAGTCCATGCTGGTGCCCATGCGGAACCCGGCAGCATCTCCTCTTTCTCCTGGCTCCTTGATTCCACACCTGTAGGAGATTTGGCTTTATTGGAATGTTCTGGAAAAGCTTCTGAGAAAAATGTTATTTGAAGTTGATATCATTTGTTTAGAGAACAAGGAAACTCTTCAAGTAATCTTTTGTTTGGTGAAAAGAGGGTAAGAAGGGTGTCAGAATTCAATAGGCCTGTTCTTCTGTTGTGTAGGGGCAGAACTTGGCTCACCCAGGTGAGTTTAGTATCGTCAACCATCAGTTACACCTATGGCCTCTACATTTGTACTAAGACACAGTGAAATGTTATATGGGAGGGGTACACAAATATAGGGCATCATTCTTATTCTTGTTAAAAAGGTAGCACATGTTCATTATTTAAAAATTTAGAAACTCTAGAAAAGAAAAAAGAAGAAACACTCAAAATTTCATTTCTGTAAGATAATTATTGTTAACCTTTTGGTGTATCGTCTTCTAGTTTTCTTTTTCTGTGCTAATTTATACCTATTTATGAAAAAGTTTTTTTGATTAAAAAGTGCAGTGGCGCTATCTGATCTTTTGGAAGGGTCTGAGGGATATATCCTTTAGCACTGGGGTTTGTGACTAGCTCTCCAGTAATCCTCAGAGAGTTAGTTTTATGGGGCTAAGATAGAACAGGGCTCACAGACCAGCAGGATTTAGTCCTAAAGGACTAAAATCCAGGACCTTTGGTTTTAAGCATTTATTTTCATTTATGTGCATATAGAGAAGGAGGATCAGGTAGAAGTGCCTAGAAGTAGGGAAAGTGTACATGTCAATTCACACGATCAAAAACCAAGCAGGCAAATATTGGACCAGCTCTCCAGTGGTAAACATTTAGAAAACTAGACAAAGTATATGAAACAACCGTTTTCACAAATTTCAGACATTTGCTGAGAGAACGGAAACAAATAAGGTGATCCCTAGATTGCCTCAGTTTTTTGTCTAGAAGCACATTCCAGGCCACAGCCCAGGGATGGGAAACAAGCAGAACGTGGGAGTCCTACTGAGTTGAGGAGACAAAGACCAGGGGAGGCTTCAGCAATTGGAATTTGCCAGACAGAGACCCAGGGAGGAGAGAACTACATAGAGGAAGACCTCTAGAAAGCTTCACAGGAAATCTCATAAGGATTTGGCTGAATACCAGGACACGTGTATAGGCTCCATGAGTTTGGACAAAGAGCAGCTATGGGGGAAAGAACAAGTACTGGGGAGCTGCAGACTGAACACCTCCAGAAACTTGTACACAGTTGGAGTTATTGAGCTGTAACCAGCTAGAATAAAGAGACCTCAGTGAACATCTGGAATATTCAGTAAAGACCCCAGAAAAGAAGGACCTTAGGAGTGAGACCAAAATAGCTCTAGAGTAAAGGTTACTCTAGATCAGCCCTAACAAAGCTTGCAAACTCAAAAGTATCGTAATGATCCATAAAAGACTTAAACAAACCACCAAAACAAAATTCAAAACTCTTTGAAGGAAGACAAAAAAAAAAAAATTGGTCTCTCTACAGTATAACATTTATAATGTCCAGCATCTGTTAAAAAGTTAACATAACCATGATGAAGAGAGAAATAGAAACTATAAAAAGGAACCAAATGGAACTTTTAAAACTAAAAAAATGCAACATCTGAAATGAAGAATTAGGCACTGCAAAGGAAAATATCAGTGAAATTAAAGACACAGCAATAGAAGCTATTCAAACTGAAACACACAAAGAACAAAGAATGAACAAAAATGAACAAAGTTTCAATGACCCATGGAAACATATCACAAGGTCTGACACACATATGATGGTAGTAATCAAACAAGGGGAGAAGTAGAAAAAATTCTGCAAAAATACTGGCTGAAAAATTTTCCAATTTTGACTCACATATTCAAGAAATTCAACCATTTCCAAGCAGGATATCCATAAAGAAAATCACACCAAGGCATATCATAATCAAATTGCTAAAAACCAATGATACAGAGAATTCTTTAACAGCCAGAGAAAAAAGACACAGAAAGCAAATTAGAGGTTTCCTGAGGCCAGGAGTGGTATAGGGGGATTAACTGCAAAGGAATACAAGAAGGACTTTTTGGGGTGATAAAGTGTTTTGTACCTTGACAGCAATGGTGATGGTGGTGGTTGTGGAAGTGTGTATGTTTGGATTTTAGAAGTCATGAGTTCATATTAACACATTCAATTCCAATCCAACCCATCCCATAATTGTATCTCCATGGTAAGAACACTTCTCCATGGTAAGAACCCTGGCTCCCAACAACATAGACATATGTATTCACTTGCCTAATAGTTTCAGAATTGCTGCTATACTGCTAGAGACTATACTACTATAAAAAATAAACTTATTAAGAAAAGTTCAAGTTTTTTTTCACTAGATTGAATGTATAAAATCAAAATGTTATGCTCAAAAATTATTTGAATTAATTCTTTTCCTCCTCACTTAAGTATGATTATGTTATACAATTAAAATATATTTGTGTATCTGTCAGGGTCCAGTCAGGGAGCAGAAACCACAAAATTAATTTTAACACAGAATTTAATATAAATATTTGTTAATTAGGTATTAAGTTGCTAAGTAGGTACCTAAACAGATTAAAAAAAACTCTAAGGCAGCAGTTCCCAAACTTTTCAGTTTCAGGAGTTCACTGAGGACCTCAAGGAGCTTATATGTTGGCTAAAGCCAGTAGTATTTATCACCAGTGTTAGAAATTAAAACTGAGAATTTTTTACAATATTTATTTTTTAATTCATTAAAAAAGAACAGGCAAAGTAGGTGAGGGAAATGGGTGGGGGAAATTGGTAGGGGAAAAGATGGTCGTAGGGTACAAATTTCCAGTTATAAGATGAATATGTTCTAGGGATCTAATGTATAGCATAGTGACTACAGTTAACAATGCTGTTTTGTATACTTGAAAGCTGCTAAGACAGTAGATCTTAAAAGTTCTCACGCCCCCACACACAAAATGGTAAGTATGTGAGGTGATGATTTGTTAACTAATCTTATGGTTGTAATCATGTTGCAGTATATATGTATATCAAATCATCATGTTGTACCCCTTTAAACTTACATTATATGTCAATTATATCTCAATAAAGCTGAAAATAAAAACATCAAACTCATTGCATGTTAACATAAATAAAATATTTTTATGAGAAACAACTATATAAAAAATTTAGTGGGAAGAGTGCAAATCTTTTTAATATCTGGCTTAATAGAAGTCAGCTGGATACTCATCTGGTTCTGCATTCAGTCTATTGTGATATGTTGTTTTGGTCAAAATATGTGAAGAAAATCCAGCCTCACACAGATATGTAGTTAGAAAAGGGAGGAATATTTTAATAGACTTTTCAGATAATTATGATTATATTTTTGATCTTACACCAAAACTGAACAAATAGTAGTTTCTTAAAGATTGATTGCAGTGTAGAATCTGAGACTGTATCTAAAGAACTTTTTGTTAATCTGTTATATTAAAATCCATTGGTCTGTCTTACCATTTGGACGGACCTTTTACCCGTGCGTGATTTTGTAATCCCATGCATTGCTCATTGGAAAATATCAGTTGACTGACTGATGCAGATATTTCAGATGTTGACATATTTCATTATTCACTTTTTAAAAAATTCACATTTGTTAATATCACCACCAATCTCATCAGGAAAGTTTTTAAGTATTGGAAACTGTCAAGCTCACAATGGCAGATGCATATTTTCCAAATTTCTAAATTTAGCTTGGAAGCTCAAATTTTATCATTGGCAACAAACGCTGTCAGTGGTTTTCCTTGAAGTGAAAGGTTTACTTTGTTCACTTTCGAGAAAATGTCTGCTAAATGCCCAAGTCTGAATAACCATAGTTTGTCCATCGTTCCTGCAAGTAAAAATGGTGTTCAATGAAAAAAGTGGCCAGTTCAGCTAACAACTCAAACAATTGCACAAGTGCTATTCCTTAAGACAGCCATCACATTTCACTCTACAGCACAAGTGTTTCAGTTATCATAAGAATATTGAAGTGATCTGAACATAAGGATCATGATTTAATAAGGTTACTAATTTTACTGCTTCATCAAGTGTGATTCTTAAGTAGAACTGGATTTTTTTCCCCTGCAAGTACATGGTGGTAAAAAATACAGTGACTGCTAGTGTGGCACTGCCTGTATTTATGCTAAAGGGCCAACAGTCTTATTCAGCATTCCTTTTGCACCATCAGTGCAAATGTCAACACAGAAAAAGGAAAATAATGTCTTATTATTATTTTGAAAATATTTTTGACCTCATGGATCCCCTGAAAAGCCTCAAGGACCCTCCACAGGGATCCACAAAACACACTTTAAGAACTGCTGCTCTAAGTTCTTCAAGTAGCAATAACAGGAAATAGTTACCACCTCTAGTGTTGAGAGAATAAAAAGAGGAAGCTGAATTTTTAAAACTTAGAAACTTACAAGGGACTTGTGGAGTTGAAACTCAGACCTCCTCTGAGGGAAAGGGGACACTTGGCTGGCACTGGCTTCTATGAGTTCCTGGGAAGGGGCCCTTAGGGTTGGAAACTTAGAGCTTGAGAAGCAGGTGCCTGCTGGTTGGTGCTGGTGTCTCTGAAGTGGTGTAATGAGACTGCTTTTGTACGTGTTGGAAAAACTGTAAGCTGCATTTCACTGCTGCTTTGAGAAGGAGCTCCTGCTGCCAGGGTGAAGGCGTTGCTGGAGTGAGACTCAAAGGAATTATCACCAGAGAGGAAAACAAGAAGGAATAAGCCCTTTCTCCCCGCTCCAACCTTGCAGTCCCCTCTTGGCTTTGATAGGCAGAGTCCAATAGAGAGGCAGCAGGCAAAGTGGAAATGTGGTTTGCAGAGCCTTTCCTCCAACCTCACAAAGCAGAGTACAAAAGGATGGGCTTGGAACTGAGAGACAGTAGTAGGCATGTTTGGGTCTATTTGCTCTTGTTTGCATTAACATTTAGATTTTCTCCCATCCTTATTTATTAAATTTTATTTTTGAATATATAGAACATTAATATGTTTCAAAAGAATAAAAAATATACATAAAAATGTGCCCAGGGAAGTGTCCTCACTTGCCTATCCCTTCAACCTGTACCCCTACTTCATTGTTTCTCATTTATTCTTCATGGGTGTGTGTTTCAAAATTAAGTAGATACATATATTTTCTTATTCCCTTTTGTCTTTTAGACAAAAGCATATTATATATAATTATTTGCACTTTGCATTTTTCATTTACTATATTCTGGAAATCACAGTCATTTTTATAGTTCTTCATAATCCTTAAACCAAACTCTATCATTTATTTAACCAATCTTCTGTGTTTGGCTACTTAAGATATTAATAATTTTTGAACTTACAAATAACATTGCATGAACAACCTAATGCATGAATCATATTAAATTGTTGGAGGTGTATCTTCAAGTTACCTTCCTAGAAGTGAGACTGCTGGGTCAAAAGGTGAATGTAGTTACGGTTTTGTTAGATATTGCCAAATTCCTCTTCATTTTTTGTTCCTACTGGCAATATATACGTGCCTGTTTCTCCAGTTTCACTAGCAGAATATATTGTCAAGATTTTGAATTTTTGCCAACCTGATGAGTGAGAAATGCTGTATCTGTATGGTTTAATATGCATTTATCTTATTATGTGATGTTGTACATCTCTTCATATTTAAGGATGAGTTTTACATCTTTTTTGTTGTTAATTTTCTATCCATGTCTTTTGTCCATTTTTATAGAAGATTTTTGTTCTTTTCCCCTCAACTTTAAAACATTATTTATATATTAGAAATTTTGGTCCTTTATCTGTGATATATATTGCAAATATCTTCTGTAAATTTGTTGTTATTTTTTGACTTTGTTTATGGAGTTTTTGCCCTGCGAAAGCTTAGTTTTTTAAAAGTAATTAAATTTATCAATATTTTATTGCATTTTCATTTTGAGACTTAATTAGAATTTCCCCATACTCAGGTTGTAGAGGGATTTACCCATATTTTCTTCCGATACTTGTGCAGTTTTCAGTTTTTGCATTTAGGTCTTTGATCCATTTGGAATCTGTGGTATCTTTTCCCAAATGGCCGCTTTGGTTCTTTATTGCTGTATTACAAACTATTCGAAAGCTTAGTGGCTTGAAACGAGATCCATGTCATTATCTTCCACAGTGCTATGTGCAGATTGGGCTCAGCTGTGCAGTTCTGCTGCTGATCGTGCTGGGGTTCCCTAGTACAGCCGCAGTATCTGGTGGCTGGGGCTGGAGTTGTTGAAAGGCTTGATTTAGATGCTGGGACAGCAGAGCCTCTCCTTCCCCCACGTAGTTCCAGGGCTCTTCTCTCCATGTGGCCTCTCCATATGGTCTTTCTGGGAGGGTAGCTGGACTGCTTCTATTTCTCTTTCTTTTTCTTTTTTATACAGTTTTATTGTGACAGATTTTACATACCATAAAATTCATCTATTTAAAATGTACACTTCAGTGGTTTCTAGTAGAGTCACAGAGTTGTACAACCATCACCACAATCTCATTTTAGAGTATTTTTAACACCCCCAAAAGAAAGTCTGTACTCATTAGCCATCATTCCCCATTCCTGCTGCAGCCCCCATCCCTGCACCAGCCTCAGACAACCACAAATCAACTCTCTGTTTCTGTGAATTTGCCTATTCTGGATATTTCAGATAAATGGGGTCATACAATACATAGTCTATTTTGACTAGCTTCTTTCACTTAGCATAATGTCTTCAAGGTTCATCTACGTTGTAGCATGAGTCAGAACTTCATTCAGTTTTACATAGAAATAATAATCCATTGTATGGAGATAACACATTCTGTGGCTATCCAGTCATCCATTTGTGGACATTTAGGTTGTGAGACAGGAAGGGGGCAGGGTGCAACCTTTAAAAGAATGACATAGTCATTGAGGACAGGACATAAACTGGTTAGAACCAACTAGCTCCAAGATGGCAGACGATCGACTTCCACTAGACCTCGAGCCTCAGTATACACTCATTGTAATGCATTAGCATATGCGAAGTGACACACCCACCAGAGCCATGACAGTTCCAAGGCCAACCATAAAAGGCCAAAAAGTGGGTAGTGCCCCTATTCCTGGAAATCCTGCCCCTTCCCCAAAATAGTTGGAATAATCCTCCCACTCATTAGCCTATGAAATTACCCACCCCCATGAAAACTGACAACCCCTTATCCTGCTGCTTCTTACCTTCTGAGATGGCTCACACTCTGTCTGTGGAGTGTGCTTCTCCCATGGCCTCTCTCGCCTTCCGAGATGGTCCACGCTCTGTGGAGTGTGTATCTCCCTGAATAAACCTTCTTTCACTTTACTATGGCTCGCTCTTGAATTCTTTCCTGCATGAAGCCAAGAACCCACACTTGGCAGCCGTCTCAGGGACTTGGATGTGACCTGGGATGTGACCATCCTCTCCGGCCCCACTTTCTTTCCTGCAACAGTTGTTTCCACTTTTGGGTTATTATGAATAATGCTTCTATGAAGATCTTTGTGCAAGTTTTTGTGTTGACATATGTTTTGATTTCCCTTGGATATATACTGTTGTTGAACCCAAGTTCATGTGCCTAACACACAGTGAGGCCAAATAAACTGAAACATCAGAGTTTGTTGCAGAGAAAGTTTTATTGCAAAGGCCAAACAAGGAGAATGAGCAGCTTGTGCTCAGAAGACCCAAACTCCCCTATGGTTTTCAGGGAAGGGTTTTTAAAGGCAACATTTGGGGTGAGGGCTGCAGGGTGTGTGACTTTCTTCTGATTGGTTGGTGGTGAGGTAACAGGGCAGTGTTCCAGGAATCTCAATCATCAGCCTTCTGGTTCCAGCCAGTCTGGGGTCTCAGCATGTAGTTACCATCCTCCTCCTGGGTGGGGGCCTTAGTTCCTGCAGAACAATCCGAAAATATGTATCAGATTGTTATGTACATCCCTTGAGGAAGAACTAGGACTCTGTTTTGTTGCTCCACTATTATTTCCTGACTGCTTGTCCTTTGTTTCTGCATTCCCTCACTTCCCTAATTAGTAACTGCTTGAATCTGCCCTTTGGAACTCAGAGATGATCTGGGAGGCCGAAGTCTTTTCCTACAAACAAGAAATGGGGGCACAAAAAAGTTTTTGTACTCAGAAGGGCCCCACACTGCTCTGTTTCATTTCCTAACAACATTAAGCAGTGTGGTATGATGGAGAAAGTATTTTTTTGTTTTCATTTATTTATTTATTGGCTGAATTGGGTCTTTTTTTATATATAAATTTATTTTATTTATTTATTTTTGGCTGTATTGGGTCTTCATTGCTGTGCGTGGGCTTTCTCTGGTTGCGATGAGCGGGGGCTACTCTTTGTTGTAGTGCGCAGGCTTCTCACTGTGGTGGCTTCTCTTGTTGCAGAGCATGGGCTCTAGGCTCGTGGGCTTCAGTAGTTGCAGCATGCAGGCTCAGTAGTTGTGGCTTGTGGGCTCTAGAGCACAGGCTCAGTAGTTGTAGCACACGGGCTTAGTTGCTCTGCGGCATGTGGGATCTTCCCGGACCAGGGCTCAAACCCATGTCCCCTGCATTGGCAGGTGGATTCTTAACCACTGCGCCACCAGGGAAGCCCCTGCATTGGGTCTTCGTTGCTGCACGTGGGCTTTCTCTAGTTGCGGTGAGTGGGGGCTACTCGTCATTGCAGTGCATGGGCTTCTCACTGCAGTGGATTTTCTTGTTGTGGAGCATAGGCTCTAGGCATGCGGGCTTCAATTGTTGTGTTGCATGGGCTCAGTAGTTGTGGCTCACGGGCTCTGGAATGCAGGCTCAATAGTTGTGACGCATGGGCTTAGTTACTTAGTTGCTCTGTGGCATGTGGGATCTTCCCGGACCAGGGCTCGAACCCGTGTCCCCTGCATTGGCAGGCAGATTCTTAACCATTGCGCCACCAGGGAAGCCCCTGCGTTGGGTCTTTGTTGCTGCATGTGGGCTTTCTCTAGTTGTGGCGAACGGGCTACTCGTCATTGCAGTGCGTGGGCTTCTCATTGCAGTGGCTTTTCTTGTTGCAGAGCACAGCCTCTAGGTGCGCGGGCTTCAGTAGTTGCAGCATGCAGGCTCAGTAGTTGTGGCTCACGGACTTAGTTGCTCTGCGTCATGTGGGATCTTCCCAGACCAAGGATAGAACCCATGTCCCCGCATTGGCAGGTGGATTCTTAACCACTGCACCACCAGGGAATTCCCTGATGGAGAAAGTATTGACCGGGGAGACTTGAGTTCTAGTTTTGATTTGTCTGTGAATGGCTGCTTGACCTTGGATTAATTAGTCTATAACTAGATCAGTGGTTTTCAAAGTTTTGATCACCTCTGAAAACAAAATATACATTTTACACCATGGTCTAATAGTTATATATATATATATATATATGTATGTGTGTGTGTGTGTGTATATATATATATATATATATAAAACTGAAGAAAAGTTGCATAGTATAGTACTTATCCTTACTATTGGGGTATTATGTTAGTTTTATATTGTTGTGCAACAAATTACCACCAATGCAATGGTTTAAAACATTAAACCATTACCACCAATGCAATGGTTAAAACAACATACATTTATTATCTCAGTTTTCATGGGTCAAAGTTCAGGCATAGCTTAGCTGGATGCTCTGCTCAAGGTCTCACAAGGCTGCAATTAAGGTGTTGGCTGGGGCTGCCGTCTTATCTGTAGCTTGGGGTCCTCTTCCAAGCGCATATGGTTGCTGGCAGAATTTATCTCCTTGCAGCTGTAGAATTCATGGCAGCCTGCTTTTTTTTCAGGGCCAGCAGGAGAACCTCTCTTTTAAAGGGATGACGTAATTAGGTCAGGCCCATCCAGAATAATCTCTCTTTTGATCATGTCAAAGTCAACTAATTATTGGTGACTGAAGAAAAATATGCAACTAAAAGTTGTGAGTTATGTTTTATTCGGGGATCTTATTGAGGACTATAGCATGGGACGCAGCCTCTCAGATAGCTCTGAGGAACTGTTCTGAAGAGGTAAGGGAGGAGACAGGACGTATAGGAGTTTTTGCTGAAAAAAACAAAACAAAACATGTAGTTGAAGATAAAAAGATTACTGCTAATCACAAAAGACAGAAATCTCAAGTTAATGATTTTAGTCCTTTTTTATGTGTGGGAAGATGCAAGAGACTGGGATCGTTGAAATTATTCCTTTGATTTGTATCTTAACTATCTAGGGCCAGTATCTGTTTTTTTCCTTTCCGTGGGAAGGCTGCAGTGCTGATGGTGGGCAACATTCATTGTTTAGTGAAATGGCAGGCAACAGTTTTTGGCCTGCATTATGAACCTTAATTATTCTGCAAAATCCTTTCCTTTTCTATATAACTATCATAATCCTGGGAATGATATCCCATCATATTCACAGGTCCTGCCTACACTCAGGGGAGGGGATCACATAAGGTCATTGGGGAGGTGATCTGAGAATTCTGCCTACCACAAATATGATGGACTCTGATATTTTCTATTTTTTTCTTTCCTTTAAAAAATTAGATTTTTGTCACCCAACTAATGGGTTGCGACCACTAGCTTGAGAACCCTGGACTGGATGATTTTTAAGGGCCAAGAATTCATGTTCTTAAGCACATATCAGACCCTTGGCCATGTGGAGGGCTCTGGCCATAGGGCAGGAGACAATTTTATTAATAACGTGTGTGGAGAGCATGAAGGTATCAGTGCTAACCTGACTGAGTTTCTTTGGCTCTGATCCTTATGGAGAACTCCTGACCTTCCAGCTTGGGAGGAGAGCCTCTCAGCATGCTGGCGAAGTTTGTCTGGGCAACTCCCAAGAGGAAGGAAGAATCAGAACAAGCTCAGAAGCAGCCAGCAGTCATGGATTCTGCCTGGCTCATTAGCTCAAGGGAGTGCCCGGGAGGCAGGGTGATGTGGGGGAACAGGAAACAGGTGCAGCCCAGCCCCAGTGGTGTGACCTGCTCAGGACAGTTCTCCTTTCTGGGCCTCCATTTCCATCTCTGAAAAAGAGGGGCCAAAGGACCCTTCACATTCAGAACCTTTATGACTCTGAGAGGAAGCAGAATTGCCACATTTCTTAGAGGCTGAGTCAGGAAGGGGACCACCTCCAACCACCTCCACCTCCAGGTGGCTTCACTCTGCTGGCCAATAACTAGGTGTTTTCCAGAAAAGTTTAGCTGTGAGAAGCTAGGCTGGGAACTCCCCAAGAGCAGGGATGAGGGCTTCCCCACCTTTGGGTTTATGCCCAGGAATAGCACCTGGCACCTAAATCTTTGTTTAGCTGAACAAGGGGACTCTGGAGTGAGAGATTTTTGTTGTTGTTTTGTTTGTTTTTTTAAGCTCTGGAGTCCCAGATCCCACTTTGAAAGGCATCATCTTGCTCATGGAAAGGACTGATCATGAGCACTTCAATCAGTGGGGCTATGGATGGTGCCTTCTAAGGATTTTAAAAGAAGTCAGAATTCTATTCTGAGGCTGTTGGGACTACGGGATGGTGCCAAAGAGAGGTGACAGGAGATAAGTGTGCTTGTTCTCTGGGTCTGTCTGAGAGCTGCAGGACATCTGCAGCATCTGCAAGACCTTGTAGCATCTCATCTCCTTTTAGAACCACTCTCAGCTCCTGTCTGGGGTAAGGAGGTGAGATAGGAATCTAAGAGGGGAGGGAGAGGACTGATGGGCTGAACTGGGAAGTGGGGAAAGAGAGGTAGGGATGGGAGGAGGGAAAGAAGGGAGTTAGAGAGAGGAGCGAAGGAAAAAAAGATGGAATTTTAACAATAGATTTTCTTCCCCCCAGGAATTTTCAAAGACAACACTCCCCCCGCCCCACAAAACCCAATATCCTATCTCTGTCTGTCTCTTTCTTTTTTTCCTAATAAGAGTTGCTAAGCTACTGCAAAGGGAGCTGAACTGGGACACCCAAACGTCCACTTTGGGATCAGTAAGGAAACGTTTAAGAGACTGACTGTCTAGGCAGAGAGTACTTCAGAATTAGGTGGCCCTTAGACAGAAACATATTCAGCAGTGTCAGCACTTATCAGTAATAAATATGGCCTCCATCTGTTAACTCATTTGTAACTCATAAGTCCTCAGCTGGCAGAGGACTTGGTGGGGAAGAGGGGTATTTCTTTCCAGCCCCCTCAAATGTCCCACATGGTAGGAAACCCTGCCTGCCTCTCAGGGCTGCTGGAAGGAAGAGGCGTCCACAGTAAGCCTTTGTGTAAGCAAAGGAAGCTCGGTTTACGATGGCTGTGTTCATGTGGCCTCTCTCTCCCCAGTGCCCCTTCCAAAGGAGGCCACTGTGGTGTGGGTGGAAGGAATGTGCCTTGGTCTCTGTGGGAGCAGCTGAGTCAGCCACGGACCTAGAGGAAGAAGACCCTGCATGACTCATCAGCAGCTGTTTCACTGCCCCAAGACAGTGTGAGCTCTGGGAGGAGAAATGCATGCACATAGGGGCTCAGAACCAAGCTCAGGGAGCCCAGCCTTGCAAGCTGAGGGAAATAGGCATAGAAGCCTGAGAAGAGGGAGTGTTCCAATTTCTCCATGAAAAGGTAGAAGGTGATTGTGCAGGGGAAAGGCCCTGACAACTCTCCAGACCCCACTGCTTCATCCACTCTGGGGGTTACCCAGGGGAACTTCAGTCTTCTGGGTCTCTTGCCTCTGCTACCTGTGTGTGTGCTTGGAAATGCTCATTGCATTCAATATTAACATAAGGAAAGCTAGTCAGGAATCCACTGCAAAATAAATGCTGTGTTACATTTGCAAAGGAATGAATCATCTATTGTTTGGAATTGTTCTGCCCTGTTCTCCTTCCATAGCTTGTGGCGAGCCAAGTGTGAACCAAAGTTGTTGTTCCGTAATGGAACAGTATGTAGTAAGGGCCACAAGAGTTCTGTAGACTACATGCACAAATAGGTTTCAAGGAAGAAGAGATCATTCTAGGCAGGAGTGCCAGAAAACGTTTCATAGAGTTGGGAATTGAACTAAGCTGGGGTGATATTCTGTGACATAATTTGTCGGGTTCCTATGATATCATTGTATAATTTTACCATAATTTACTTAATCAGTTCCCTATGGTCAAACATTTATTTCCAATTTTTTGGTATTATAAGTAACGCTGTAATGAACATCCTTATACACACATTTTTATGAACTTAACCAGTTTTTTTTTCTTATTAGTCATCAATTTTATACACATCAGTGTATACATGTCAATCTCAATCTCCCAATTCATCCCACCCCCACCCCACGCCCCTTTCCCCCCTTGGTGTCCACACGTTTTTTCTCTACATCTGTGTCTCAATTTCTGCCCTGCAAACCAGTTCACCTGTACCATTTTTCTAGGTTCCACAGATATGCGTTTATATACGATATTTGTTTTTCTCTTTCTGACTTACTTCACTCTGTATGACAGTCTCCAGATCCATCCACGTCTCTACAAATGACACAATTTCGTTCCTTTTTATGGCTGAGTAATATTGCATTGTATATATGTGCCACGTCTTCTTTATCCATTCATCTTTCGATAGACATTTAGTTTGCTTCCATGACCTATTGTAAATATTGTAAATAGTGCTGCAATGAACATTGGGGTACATGTGTCTTTTGATTTATGGTTTTCTCTGGGTATATGCCCAGTAGTGGGATTGCTGGGTCATGTGATAATTCAATTTTTAGTTTTTTAAGGAACCTCCATACTGTTCTCCATAGTGGCTGTGTCAATTTACATTCCTACCAACAGTGCAAGAGGGTTCCCTTTTCTCCACACCCTCTCCAGCATTTGTTGTTTGTAGATTTTCTGATGATGCCCATTCTAACTGGTATGAGGTGATACCTCATTGTAGTTTTGATTTGCATTTCTCTAATAGTTAGTGATGTTGAGCAGCTTTTCATATGCTTCTTGGCCATCTCTATGTCTTCTTTGGAGAAATGTCTATTTAGGTCTTCTGCCCATTTTTGGATTAGGTTGTTTGCTTTTTTAATATTGAGCTGCATGAGCTGTTTATATATTTTGGAGATTAATCCTTTGTCCGTTGATTCATTTGCAAATATTTTCTCCAATTCTGAGGGTTGACTTTTGTCTTCTTTATGGTTTCCTTTGCTGTGCAAAAGCTTTGAAGTTTCATTAGGTCCCATTTGTTTATTTTTGTTTTTATTTCCATTACTCTAATAGGTGGATCAGAAAAGATCTTGCTGTGATTTATGTCAAAGAGTGTTCTTCCTATGGTTTCCTCTAAGAGTTTTATAGTGCCCAGTCTTACATTTAGGTCTCTAATCCATTTTGAGTTTATTTTTGTGTATGGTGTTAGAGAGTGTTCTAATTTCATTCTTTTACGTGTAGCTGTCCAGTTTTCCCAGCACCACTTATTGAAGAGACTGTCTTTTCTCCATTGTATATCCTTGCCTCCTTTGTCATAGATTAGTTGACCATAGGTGCATGGGTTTATCTCTGGCTTTTTATCTTGTTCCTTTGATCTATGTTTCCATTTTTGTGCCAGTACCATATTGTCTTGATTACTGTAGCTTTATAGTATAGTCTGAAGTCAGGGAGTCTGATTCCTCCAGCTCTGTTTTTTTCCCTCAAGACTGCTTTGGCTATTTGGGGTCTCTTGTGTCTCCATACAAATTTTAAGATTTTTTCTTCTAGTTCTGTAAAAACTGCCATTGTTAATTTGATAGGGATTGCATTGAATCTGTAGATTGCTTTGGGTAGTATAATCATTTTCACAATATTGATTCTTCCAATCCAAGAACATGGTATACCTCTCCATCTGTTAGTATCATCTTTAATTTCTTTCATCAGTGTCTTATAGTTTTCTGCATACAGGTCTTTTGTCTCTCTAGGTAGGTTTATTCCTAGGTATTTTATTCTTTTTGTTGCAATGGTAAATGGGAGTGTTTCCTTAATTTCTCTTTCAGATTTTTCATCATTAGTGTATAGGAATGCAAGAGATTTTTGTACATTAATTTTGTATCCTGCAACTTTACCAAATTCATTGATTAGCTCTAGTAGTTTTGTGGTGGCAACTTTAGGATTCTCCATGTACAGTATCATGTCATCTGCAAACAGTGACAGTTTTACTTCTTTTCCTATTTGGATTCCTTTTATTTCTTTTTCTTCTCTGATTGCCATGGCTAGGATTTCCAAAACTATGTTGAATAATAGTGGTGAGAGTGGACATCCTTGTCTTGTTCCTGATCTTACAGGAAATGCTTTCAGTTTTTCACCATTGAGAATGATGTTTGCTGTGAGTTTGTCATATATGGCCTTTATTATGTTGGGGTAGTTTCCCTCTATGCCTGCTTTCTGGAGAGTTTTTATCATAAATGGGTGTTGAATTTTGTCAAAAGCTTTTTCTGCATCTATTGAGATGATCATACGGTTTTTATTCTTCAGTTTGTTAATATGGTGTATCACATTGATTGATTTGTGTATATTGAAGAATCCTTGCATCCCTGGGATAAATCTCACTTGATCATGGTGTATGATCCTTTAATGTGTTGTTGGATTCTGTTTGCTAGTATTTTGTTGAGAATTTTGGCATCTATATTCATCAGTGATATTGGTCTGTGATTTTCTTTTTTTGTAGTATCTTTGTCTGGTTTTGGTATCAGGGTGATGGTGGCCTCATAGAATGAGTTTGGGAGTGTTCCTTACTCTGCAATTTTTTTTTTTTTTTTTTTTGCTGTACGCGGGTCTCTCACTGTTGTGGCCTCTCCCGTTACGGAGCACAGGCTCTGGACATGCAGGCTCAGCAGCCATGGCTCATGGGCCCTGCCGCTCCACAGCATGTGGGATCCTCCCGGACCGGGGCACGAACCCATGTCCCCTGCATCGGCAGGCAGACTCCCAACCACTGCACCACCAGGGAAGCCCCTTCCTCTGCAATCTTTTTTTTTTTTTTTTTTTTCCTCTGCAATCTTTTGGAAGAGTTTGAGAAGGATCGGTGTTAGCTCTTCTCTAAATGTTTGATAGAATTCACCTGTGAAGCCATCTGGTCCTGGACTTTTGTTTGTTGCAAGATTTTTAATCACAGTTTCAGTTTCATTACTTGTGATTGGTCTGTTCATATTTTCTATTTCTTTCTGGTTGAGTCTTGGAAGGTTATACCTTTGTAAGAATTTGTCCATTTCTTCCAGGTTGTCCATTTTATTGGCATAGAGTTGCTTGTGGTAATCCCTTATGATTCTTTGTATTTCTGCAGAGTCAGTTACTACTTCTCCTTTTTCATTTCTAATTCTATTGATTTGAGTCTTCTCCCTTTCTTTCTTGATGAGTCTGGCTAGTGGTTTATCAATTTTGTTTATCTTCTCAAAGGACCAACTTTAAGTTTTATTGAGCTTTGCTATTGTTTTCTTTGTTTCTATTTCATTTACTTCTGCTCTGATCTTTATGATTTCTTTCCTTCTGCTAACTTTGGGTTTTGTTTGTTCTTTCTCTAGTTCCTTTAGGTGTAAGGTTAGATTGTTTATTTGAGATTTTTCTAATTTCTTGAGGTAGGCTTGTATAGCTATAAACTTCCCTCTTAGAACTGTTTTTACTGCATCCCATAGGTTTTGCATCGTCATGTTTTCATTGTTATTTGTCTCTAGGTATTTTTTTATTTCTTCTTTGATATCTTCAGTGATCTCTTTGCTGTTTAGTAACGTATTGTTTAGCCTCCATGTATTTGTGTTTTTTATGTTTTTTTCCCTGTAATTCATTTCTAATCTCATAACGTTGTGGTCAGAAAAGATGCTTGATGTGATTACAGTGTTCTTAAATTTACTGAGGCTTGATTTGTGACCCAAGATGTGCTCTATCCTGGAGAATGTTCCGTGTGCAGTTTAGAAGAGAGTGTAATCTGTTGTTTTTGGATGAAATGTCCTATAAATATCAATTAAATCTTTCTGGCCTATTGTGTCATTTAAAGCTTCTGTTTCCTTATTTATTTTCATTTTGGATGATCTGTCCATTGGTGTAAGTGAGGTGTTAAAGTCCCCCACTGTTATTGTGTTACTGTCGATTTCCTCTTTTATAGCTGTTAGCAGTTGCCTTATGTATTGAGGTGCTCCTATGTTGGGTGCATATATATTTATAATTGTTATATCTTCTTCTCGGATTGATTCCCTTGATCATTATGTAGTGTCCTTCCTTGTCTCTTGTAACATTCTTTATTTCAAAGTCTATTTTATCTGATATGAGTATTGCTACTCCAGCTTTCTTTTGATTTCCATTTGCATGGAATATCTTTTTCCATCCCCTTACTTTCAGTCTGAATGTGTCCCTAGGTCTGAAGTGGGTCTCTTATAGACAGCATATATATGGGTCTTGTCTTTGTATCCATTCGGCAAGCCTGTGTCTTTTGGTTGGAGCATTTAATCCATTCACGTTTAAGGTAATTATTGATATGTATGTTTCTATGACCATTTTCTTAATTGTTTGAGGTTAATTTTTGTAGGTCCTTTTCTTCTCTTGTGCTTCCCACTTAGAGAAGTTCCTTTAGCATTTGTTGTAGAGCTGGTTTGGTGGTGCTGAATTCTCTTAGCTTTTGCTTGTCCGTAAAGCTTTTGATTTCTCTGTTGAATCTGACTGAGATCGTTGCCGGGTGGAGTAACCTTGGTTGTAGGTTCTTCCCTTTCATCACTTTAAATATCATGCCACTCCCTTCTGGTTGTAGTTTCTGCTGAGATATCAGCTGTTAACCTTATGGAAGTTCCCTTGTATGTTGTCATTTTTCCCTTGCTGCTTTTAATAATTTTTCTTTGTCTTTAATTTTTGCCAATTTGATTACTATGTGTCTTGGCGTGTTTCTCCTTGGGTTTATCCTGTATGGGACTCGGCGCTTCCTGGACTTGGGTGGCTCTTTCCTTTCCCATGTAGGGAAATTTTCGCCTATAATCTCTTCAAATATTTTCTCTGATCCTTTCTCTCTCACTTCTCCTTCTGGGACCCCTATAATGTGAATGTTGTTGTGTTTAACGTTGTCCCAGAGGTCTCTTAGGCTGTCTTCATTTCTTTTCATTTTTTTCTTTATTCTGTTCCACAGCAGTGAATTCCACCATTGTGTCTTCCAGGTCACTTATCCGTTCTTCTGCCTCAGTTATTTTGCTATTGATTCCTTCTAGTGTAGTTTTCATTTCAGTTATTGTATTGTTCATCTCTGTTTGTTTGTTCTTTAATTTTTCTAGGTCTTTGTTAAACATTTCTTGCATCTTCTCGATCTTTGCCTCCATTCTTTTTCTGAGGTCCTTGATCATCTTCACTATCATTATTCTGAATTCTTTTTCTGGAAGGTTGCCTATCTCCACTTCATTTAGTTTTTTTTCTGGGGTTTTATCTTGTTCCTTCATCTGGCACATAGCCCTCTGACTTTTCATCTTTTCTCTCTGTGAATGTGGTTTTTGTTCCACAGGCTGCAGAATGCAGGATTGTAGTTCTTCTTGCTTCTGCTGTCTGCCCTCTCCAGTTGTTTTTTTTTTTTTTTTTTTTGCAGTACGAGCACCTCTCACTGCTGTGGCCTCTCCTGTTGCGGAGCACAGGCTCTGGATGCGCAGGCTCAGCGGCCATGGCTCACGGGGCCAGCCGCTCTGCGGCATGTGGGATCTTCCCAGACTGGGGCACGAACCCGTGTCCCCTGCATCGGCAGGCGGACTCTCAACCACTGTGCCACCTGGGAAGCCCTCCGGTTTATTTTAAAGGATGTGCTTCTTGAAAGGGAGTTGATGAGTCAAAGGGTATACACAAATTTTTTAAATAATCATTTCTTTTTCTGAATACCAAATTAATACACACTCACTATAAAACACACTGTAGTGCACAACATAAGTGTAAGGTTTTGAAAATGAAAGTCTCCTGTAATCCCATGTCCTGGAAATATTTTCTGTTAACAGTTGGATATATATATTTTTAAACTCTTTTCATTGAAACACTAACATGTTGTAACAGACACACCTCCAAAGACTGACTTTCCATCACACTTAGAATGGATTCCAGAGCCTTTGCCATGGCCTGGCCCCATTGCCTGGCCTCTGTAGCTCTGTGTCCCACTACTCTCCCCTCCCATTTACTTTGCTCCAGCTGCAGGGGTCTCCCTGCTGCTTCTAGAGCCAGTTACGCTTGCCACTACTACCAGAAGGGTGGCTGATCCTCCTGATTGGAATGTCCTTTCCTCAAATAGTCACAAGATTCCTGCCCTCATTTTATTCAGGTGTCTGCTCAAATGGTTACCGTTTTAGATGGGCCTTCCCTGATCAACTTACCTAAGATGGCACATCTCATAGCACTTATCATTATCTAACATGTATACACACACACACACACACACACGGACACACACACACACACACACACACACACACATGTTTACTGTTTGTCTAGAAAGCTCTGTGAGAAGGACTGTCTTGTTCTCTGAGCATCCCCAGCACTTGGAGCAGAAACTGGAACATAGCAGCTGCTCAATAAATGCATGTTGAATAATTGAATAAGATGAAACTAAAACATTTATCATTCTGAAATCTCCTTTTTTAGTTAACAGTGTATCAAGTAGAGTTTTCCCATTAATATATAAATCTTTTTAGTCTTTCTAAGGCTCTGCACTTGTATTGTAATTTGTTTACCAATTCTCTTTTGATAGGCATTTGGGTTGTTTCCAGTTTTTCAATATCATAGACAATGATGCATTACACATCCTTGAATACAAATCTTTGCGTGCTTTTAATGTTGTATGTCCTTTATCTGAAATGATGAAAAAATCTACACGCATAAATGTCTAGCATGATGTTGGAAATACAGGCTTGGAGCTGAGAGATACCAGCCTGTAGGTAGACTGGAGACTTCTTCACACTGGCCTGATCACTGAAATCATAGATATAAAGAAGGAAATTGAGCAAAGCTCAGAAACATGATTCTTAAGCAATGTCTGTATTTAGATGGCAGGAGGAGGAGGGCAAGAAATTATTCATTCATTTGACAAATATGCCTTGATTGGTACTTTCTAAAGGTTGGGACTTTAGAAAGTACCAATCAACACCTGAGTGACATAGACCTTGCCCCTCCCTTCTTGTGGCTTAGAGTCTAATGGAAAGAAGGACATGGAGAATAACAAAAGAAATCAGAAAGTCATAATAGGGAAATAGGACAGGGTGGCACTGAAGTACAGAGGAGGGGAACTATCACAGACTACAGATTTTAAGGCAAGTGTTCCAGAAGTAACATTTAAGCTGACACTGAGGTAATGGGAGTTAGCCAGGAGAAGGAGTGGGGGTCAGGAATGAGGAAGTGTTTCAGGCTAAGGGAGGCTTGGAGGCATGAGAAAGCATGGCACATCCAGGTCACTGAAAGAAAAAGTTTATGTGACAGACGAGTTAAGAGTGGTGAGGGTGGTGGGGACAGATGAGATTGACAGGTAATAGGAGCTCTCTGGGCCTTGTTAAAGGGGTTGGCTTTTATTTTAAAGGCAATGAGGGTTTTAAGCAGGGAGGTCATGTGATCATAGTTACATTAGAAAATGACTATGGCCACAGTGTGGACAATGTATTAAAGGTGGGATGGGGCATGGAAGTGCTCAAGACTAGAGGGACCTGTTAGGAATCAACGAAGAGCAAATGTTGGCCTAAATTAGAGTAATGGTGTTTGGCATGGAGGACAGTAGATGGATTTCAGAAGATTAGAAGGTATAATCGACAGGACTTCTTTACAGATTAGATTTAGGAGGCAAAGGAAAGTGAAGAATCAAAGGCAGTGATGAGCACTTTCTGGCTTGTGTAACTGAGACAGGAGGAGAAGCTGGAGGTGGGCTAAGGATGTAAAATTCAGTTTTGGAAATACTGCGTTTGAGGTGTATGTGGAATAGCCAAGCAGACCAGGTAGGCAAAAGAGAGAGGTTTGGGCTGGAGGCAGATTTATGTGTCAGCAGTATCCAGATGGAATTAACACCATTGGCAAATGTCAAATCCATGAGAACAGGAACTTGTTATAACCTCAGGGCTTAAATCAGTTCTTGATCTGACTTACAGTGGGTGCTCAATAAATATTTGTGGAGTAAAGGAGTAGGTAAGATCACTCAGGGAAAGTGAGAAAAGAATGAGGCCCAGGAGGAGAGATGTGTGCCAAGGGGCAGAAGGGAAGCAGTCAGAGGGCCGGGGGTGGGGGGGGGGGGCGTGGGGAGGTGGTCATGGGGAGGGGAGAGGCGGTCATGGGGAGGGAGGAGGGTGTGAATAATGTCAATGCTGTCAAGAATAGGTCAAGGGGGCTATAAGGAACCAAAGATTGTAGCCTCAAGGAGGTCATTGGTAACCTTGGTGAGGTTATTTTTACTGACACATTGGAAACAAAAGCCACATTTCAGAGGGCTGAGGAGTGACCAGAAAGGGTATAAGGGGAGACAGTGGGAACACACAACTCTTTTAGGAAGTTTGACAGTGAAGTAGGTATAAAAGGAAGTAAAAATAAGACAATTTTGAAAAAAGGAGAGAGATGGTGACGTTTTCTTGATGTTGAGAAAGAAGAGAGCAAGGAGTTTAAGAACAAGAGAGGCTAATTGTTCGAGAAAGGTCCCTGAGGAGGTGGGAAGGGATGGGATTCCCTTCTAGATGGAGGACCTGCTGCAGGTCAGGGAAGAGACAAATGTTCCCTTTTATTTTTATTTATTTATTTTAAAGATTTTTTTTTTAATGTGGACCATTTTTAAAGTCTTTATTGAATTTGTTACAATATTGCTTCTGTTTTATGTTTTGGATTTTCGGCCACCAGGCCTGTGGGATCTTAGCTCCCTGACCAGGGGTCGAATCCGCACCCCCTGCATCAGAAGACAAAGTCCCAACCACTGGACCACCAGGAAAGTCCCTACAAATGTTCCTTTTTAATCAGAGAAATGATGAACTTTTAGATTTGCAGGTGGTAAGTTGGGGGTGTTTGTCTGGTGGCCTGTAGTCTCTCTATGACCACCAAGCAATGGTGGAAACGGTTATGAAGGAAGGAGAAGCAGCAGAGCAGGGCAAGGGGAGTCACGAGAAGAGAGGGGTCCACGAGGGAGATAGAGAAAGCCTCCTGGGCACAGCGCCACAGAAAGGAGAACCTGAGGACTGATGAGGCACTGGGTCTGGTAAGTTGGAGATTATTCATAATATTTAAGAAGTTCTAGAAAGTGATAGAGGGTGGACCTTCTACTGGAAGGATGTAAGAAATGAGCAGATGTGTGCGAAGGCAAGGCAGCAGTTATACATAACTGAAGAGAATCCTAGAAGGGGAAAGCAGGGGTGGGATGGATGCTAATGGTCATTTGAACTTAATTCAGGATTTTTTAAAAAAATGCAGGGTTTGAAGACATGGCAGGAGCCACTGGAGAAAGAGGGTTTGAAATGTTGGAGAAAGAACAGAGGAGCCAGACAGAGATGGGATCAGAAGTTTGGTGGAGAATTTGGCCCTTAAAATGTGGAGGGATACTTCTCTTTTGCAACAGGAAAGAAGTTGGAGAGGACTGGTACACAGAGAAATATTCATAAAAAATATATGTTTGGTCAGTCTTTGTCCAGGTTCCTGGCACAGAGCTCCTAAAACCCTTGGAAATTTTTGTGAGGAGGGCAATAAAGGTGTCTTTGTTATGTTAATGAGCTGACTTTTGGAAAGCCCCTAGGTAACCTTAGGATGGGGGCTGGTTGCCAGGGGAACCAACCTAGTGATTACAGGGTTGGCACTTTTAGTCCTTCCCCCTCCCCCCCGCCCTCCAGGGAGGGGAGAAAGGCTGAAGATTGAGTTCAATCTCCAACGCTTTAATCAAGCATGGCTTTGTAATGAAGCCCCCATAAAACCTCAGTAAGGGTGGGGTTCGGAGAACTTCTGGGTTGGTGAATCCATGGAGAATAGGGGAGAGTGGCTAGTTCAGAGGGTGTGGTCTTTGGCCTATGCATCTCTTCCATCTGGCTGTTACATCCTTTAGTAATAAACTGATAATCGAGTGAGTGAAATGTTTCTCTGAGTTCAATGAGCCACTCTAGCAAATTAATCAAACCCAAGGAGGGGGTCATTGGAACCTCCAATCTAGCTAGGATAATCTTTCTAAGAATCTGTTGTCTCCAATCTAAGCCAGTTGGTCAGAAGCACAGGTGATTACCTGAGCAACCTTCAACCTGGCGGATGAGGTGGAGGGAAAGAGGGACGTAGTCTTGTGGGGCTGAGCCCTGAATCTGTGAAATCTGACCCTATCTCCAGGTAGATGGTAGAACTGAGTTGAATTGTAGGACACCCACCTGGTGTCACAGAGAATTTCTTTTATGGGAACACCCTACACATATTGGGATTGAGTGCAGAATCCTTGGAGGTATAAACTCAAAATTCTGGGAAAATTGTTATTTCTACACAGATTATCCATGAGGAAAGAGGACGAACTTGTACTCCATCTTCCTCAAACCTCTACTTCACAGGCTACTGGGCATTTGATGACCACCCCTCCCCTAGAAATCTGACCCACTGGTTGGGTCAAAACCTTGGACTAAGGATTTGGTAGTCTCTGCCCTGAGCCTAACAGACTGAAGGCTATTGTCACTCCTGCCTCAATATCCCCTTTTTAGACCGAAGCATTACAAAAGATCTGGGCTGGAAGGGACCTCAGAAAACATGTGGTGAAAACTGCACCCTAACCAAGAACTTCCCAAGAGATCACCTTTTCTCCCCAGTTTCACTCCCCTGCTCAAGAACCCTTTAGCATTTCTCCATCTATGGAAAGAAGTCCCAAGTATTTAGTTTAGGATTCAAGACCCTTCACTATCTGGCCTCACTTGACCCTTCCAGCTTCATGCCCTACTTCTCCTCTATACATAAAACCGTTTCAGTTGGACTGATGTTGCTCCCTCAAATTGGAGCACCTTGCCTTTATCTCTGTAAAAACCCTACTGTGAGATACTGTAATATATATATATCTGTCTTTGCCCAGTTTCTGGCACAGAGCTCCTAAAACCTTTATAATTCCTAAGTGGTAGGAACACTAGGAGATCTTTTGTTCTAATGAGATAACTCTGGGTAGACTCCTGGATGGCTCCTGGATGGGGTCTGGTCACCAGAAAGACCAAGCCATGATTGGAAGCTTGGAGTTTTCAGCCCTGCCCCCCATTCTCTAGAGAGGGGAGAGGGGCTACAAATGGAATTAACAATTGATCATGCCTGCATGAGGAAGTGCCTATAAAACCCCAACAGTGGGGGCTTCGAAGAGCTTCCAGGCTGGCGTACACATCCACACTGGGAAGGTGACACACCCCAACTCCATGAGGACAGAAGCTCCTGACTGAGGACCCTCCCAGACCTCGCCCTGTGTATCTCTTTATCTGGCTGTTCATTTGTATCCTTTGTCGTATTCTTTAATAAACTGGTCAACGTGTTTCCTTGGGTTCTGTGAGCTGCTCTAGCAAATTAATTGAACCTGAGGAGAAGGTTGTTGGAACCTCTGAGCTATTTTTGGTGGGTCAGAAGCAGAGGTGAAAACCTGAGCTTGTGACTGGCATCTGAAGTTGGGGGGTGGGCAGTCTTGTGGACTGAGCCCTTACCTGTGAGATCTGACACTCTCTCCAGGTAGACAGTGTCAGAATTAAGGTAAATTTTAGGATACCCAGCTTGTGTCTGAGACTTGATTGTTGTCGTGGGGAAACCCCACATGTATTTGGTGACCTCTAGAAGTGTCAGAAGTGAATCGTTCTGTGTGAGTAGTAACGGAGACTCAGAGAAGAAAGACGCAGTAAGCAAGAACCGGGTTTTTCTCTACGTAGGAAGGAAAAAGCTGTAGGTTTTTCCTTTTACACTTACCTACCTCAATGAAATCCCAAAGTCCTAGCAGAGGTTTTTTTTTTTTTTGGTAGAAATTGACAAATTCTAAAATATATGGGAAAACAAAGGCTCTAGAATAACTAAAACAATTCTGAAAAAGAACAGAGTTGGAGACCTCAAGGTAGCTGAGTTAAAAACTTACTATAAAGCTACAGTAATCAAGAGAGTAGGGTATTGGAATAAGAATAGTTATATAGATCAAAATCGAAAAGAGTCCAGAAAAAGACCTACATTAATATGGCTAAGTAGTTTTTTGGCAACGTTGCCAACTCACTTCAATGGGAAAACGATAGTCTTTTCAACAAATGGTGCTTGAACAACTGGATTTCCATATTTAAAAAATGAACTTGATCCTTACTTCACACCATACACAAGCATTAATTTGAGATAGATCATAGACCTAAATGTAAAAGCTAAACTATAAAGCTTCTAGAAGAGAACATGAGAGAATACCTTCACAACCTTGGAGTAGTCGAAGGAATTTTTTTTAGACAGGTTACAGAAAACAATAACCGTAAAAGAAAAAAAAAAAACCAATCTATTAGATTGCATCAAAATTGAAAATTTCTGCACCCTTAAGAAAATGAATAGGCAAAACAGACTGGGAGAAAGTATTTGCAAAACAAAAGATGTTATTAATAAAATATAAAGCTTTCCTACAACTGAATAATAAGAAAGAAAGTAACCCAACTTAAAAAATATGGGCAGACACTTCACAAAGGAAGATATACAGATGGCTGGTAAGCACATCAAAAAGTGCTTAACATCACTAGTCAATGGGGAAATGTAAATTAAAACAAATACACACCTACTGAATGGCTAAATCAAAACACTGACAACACCAGATGTTGATGAGGGTGTGGAGCAACTGGAGCACTCATACACTATATTGGAAAACGGCTTGGCAATTTCTCATAGTAAGACATGCACATACCCTATACCAGCAATTAAATTTCTAGGCATTTACCCAAGAGAAATAGAAACATATGTCCACAAAGAGACTCATATAAGAATGTTCCTGGCTCTGCCACTTAATTAGCTGAGTGACCTTAAGCATACGACTTAACCAGTCTGCACCTCAGTTTCCTCTTATGGGAAATGGGGTTAATATCAATGTACTGAATAACCTGAAGGGGAAACCATGATACCAAATACACAGCCTCCTGAGAAAAACAGCACAGCTAGTCTCTTCTCAATGTGGCTGCCATGGCTTATGAAAAGTTGCTGGTGGCCCAACTTTTCTCTCCTGGAGGCAGAAGATAGGATATGGTCTAGGGTACAAGCTGGAGGTCTTGGCTAAGCCAGAGCTGAAGTTAGATTTATCTGGCGTACAGAAAACTAGAGCGCCACCTCTCTCCCGAGGCATATATTTCTCTAAGGAGCTGTTTCTGCTGAAGAATCTCGTGCGAAAGGAAACGAGCAGCATTTGCATGTGGAATTCAGAAATGGATAAGAAAATCTGAGAGCCTTCCAGGCTATAGAAGGGGATGCTAGGGTCCCCAAGAAAGCATTTAACATAAATTAAGCATGATCCAAGCTCAACTATATCTGTCTGATTTCACAGTGGGCAAGGCTGCATTTGGAAGGTGGAAAGTACTTTATTAGGGTCCTTTGTGGTTGACTCTTGAGCTTCCCTTCAAGCCAGCCACAATGATCTCACTCCCCTTGCCAGAGATTGGTTTAAGAACAGGAATGTACCCAATTCTGGCTAATGAGACATGAAAGGAATTCTACCGGGGACTTTTGGAAAAAGTTTCCATGCTTCTAAGAAGCAGACGTAGAAAGAGTTTGCTTCCTCAGGATGTTACTGTGTCTGATGAAGACGTCTCGTTACCACATAGGGAGCCAGCTGGAGGACAAAGCCAACATCTTGAGGACAGCAAAACAGAGATGAAGACAACTTGAGTCCTTTACACCTTGAGCACACCTTGTACTACACCTGGAATCCACTACTAAATACATAGAAATCCTTCTAATGTATTTCCTTATATGTTTGAATCTGGGTTTTGTTTTACTTGTGGCAAAAGCATCCTATTATTTGCAGCTAGAGCATCCTAGCCAACAGAGCATGGGACTGGAATTTCTCTCTTAGCTGATGGGAGCTTAGAGCTAATAAGGTTTGGGTATTAAGGTGATGTAACTGGTATCTTTGCCAGGACAGTGGGGTCATTCATGCAGCTATGCATGTCGGGATGTGACTCTTACTTTACAACCCAGCTGAGCTAGGGATATTGTATTCCTCTGCTTTTTCTTTTTTTTCTCTTTAATCAAAGTAAACCTGATTCTGAGCCCCCAGTCCTGTTCAGTGGGCTGATTAATCTGTCACTTCAGGGGCTCAAGCCCCTGAAAGATTGTATGTAATTGGGTGAAAGTGTAGAGGTGTCCAATCCACTCATCAGCCTATAGTCCACACTGAGTTTTCCTCTGATGCCTCAGGTCTCTTCTAGTTTGGTGATTTTGTTGTTTCCGAGTCATACCCCAGGATCTTTGGTGAGACTGGAAATTCAGTGCCTAAGGCCTCACGTCCTCTTGAGATCTGGCCGTTACCCAGGACCCTGGAATGGGTTCTCATAATCAGCGTTTGTTTTTGTTTGTTTGTTTACCTTTTTCTATCTTTCTGGTTTCTGATGGCTCTCTTTGCCCTTTCCTGATCCTTCAAAGCCCTCCTCTCCCTTACCCCGACTCCCCCCTCTCCCTCTGAGTATCTGCATCATCTCTTCAATAAGCCAGGGCTTCTACCCAGACAGGAAGATCAGTTAGCTTCAAGGAGCTTTTGCTTTCTGTCCTGCAAGAATTCCTAAGGCAAGAAAAAACAAAAAGCCTGATTAGCAGTGCCTGCCCGGAAAGAGAAGGAGGCAATGGAAAAATACAGCAAGTGAATTAACATCGCAATTATCTTGTCACAGGTACCTCAGAGGCGACTTGGGTAAACTCAGCCCAATAGGAGGGCTGACCCCATGGTGAGTGGCAGCCAGCCAGCCAATGAGAGTGAGTCAAAGAGAAAGAAGGCGGGTCCTCAGTACTGCCGGAGAAACATTCCTGGTAGCATGCGACACCTGCCTCACAGCCTGGAATTGAGAGCCTGGGAAGCAGGCTGCCTGTTTCCTACCTCGGGTTCCTGGGTGTTCTTAAAAATACATTTCCATTCCCATAAGCATTCTCTCCATCTCTGCCTTATGGTCACACCTGGGGCTACTATAAATACTAACTTCACTAGGGAGTGGGAAGGATCCAGTGAGATAATGTAAGTGAAAGACCTTTGAGTTTTCGGAGTTGGGAGGCTCCTGGTCTTCCCCACCTCCTCTGTGGGGGTCATCCGTCTTGTGGCCATGGAGGTCCCTGTCAGCCTGTATCTGCCCCAGTCCTCCAGGTGGCGCTGGGACTCCTGGGCTTCTGGGCTTGCCTCAGAGGTAAACAAGAGCAGCAGTATATGCCCCTTGGATTGATACTATCTTCCCACCCATAGCTGAAAGGACCTTTGAGATCATTAAGGCCAACTCCCTAATTTACAGATAAGGGCCCGGAGAGGCCAGCCAGGGGACTTGGCTCAGGTCATGTGAATTTATAAGCGAATAACACCAGGGTGCGGGCTCTTTTCTCCCAACCTTCCCTTATCACCCTGTTCTCCCAGTCTTGGTTCTGTCCCTGGATCCTCAGGTGCTTTTGAATGTTTGACCTGTACTATCTTCTTGTTGCGTCTGAGGCCAGCATACCTCTTGCTGAAGGGTCTCTCTAGGTTGTGAGGTTATGGAATGATTAACCCAAGGACAATGATGGCGTATAGAGCCCACAGGCCTCATATCTTGGGCTGGGCTCTTGCTCAGTCTGTCTCATCCTTAGAGCATTTTTGGAAGGAAATGGGACTGTGGGTTACTCAGAAGGCAGCCATGGGCATTCCCCATTATACAGTTATTTTCTGGGCAAGCTCATTTGTGACTCTGACCTGAAGCATTTCAGTCTGGAGATGACCTGCAATCTAACCATGGGGCAAACAGATCTAACAAAAACCTTGGGGCATTCTGATGCAGGTAGCCTATAGAGTACCCTGTAAGCAACATTGGGAATTCCCTGGTGGTCCAGTGGTTAGAGCCCTGGTGGGGGAACTAAGATCCTGCAAGCCATGCGGCGCGGCCAAAAAGAAGAAAGAAATATCAATTGGTGAGATTGGGCAAAAGCTTCATAGGGTGATAATGAGAATTAAATAAGATGATGAGATGATGGAATGTAAAGTGCTTAGGCCAATGTCATACACATGGTAAGTTCTCAACAAATGTTCACTGTTATTGCTGTTATGATTATTTCAATCATGTCACTGTTCAGCTAGGCTCCTTGGTACTACTTCCTGTTTCTCATCTCTGCCTGGTCTGAGAGATCTTCTGTTAGTCTTCTTCCTCAACTCTCTACCTCTCCATCCCATCAAATAGATTTCTTATTACTTACTCCCGGCGTAGACTAAAATGCCAGGACTACCTCCTTCCCCCACTCCCCCACTCCTCAACCACACACACCCAACCTATGCTCCAGCTTGGCTCCTTGCCTCCTGCAAAATCTGGTTGTCAAGGTGTTGAGAGACTTAAAGACAACTTAACAGAAGTTGTCTTTGGGTGGGTGAGATTGTAGGTGTTTTTTTTGAAATTTCCTTTCTTTGCTTGTCTGCATTTTCTGATTTGTTGGTCATGGGCATGTATAGAATTTGTACCAAGAAAATATTCTTTTTAATTTTTATGAAATCTACTCACTACCTCTAGGAAACTTTCCCTGAAGGGTTCTGCTGCATTCTGAGCACTCCTTTTCACTTCCCGCCCCCTCAGCATCTCTCTTCTCTGTGCTCTGTACTGTATTTGCATTCACTTGTGAGTCGCTCTGCAGATGTTCTTAAAGGGCTTCAGCATCCGTGAGCAGGCAGTAGGCATCTTGAGTGTAGAGGCTGTATCATCTCTTCGGTAGAAGAAATTTTCTACAGAAAATTTCTGTTTCCTTAGAAATAGCTTGAATGTTTCTTAGATGATTTTGGCTCTACACCCTCTTCCGTACCACTGAGCCTAGGTGACTGAGAGTCAAGAGGGCTTGGTTAAACAGGGCTTGGTTCTGCCCAGCTGAACTTCCCATTGTTCCCGTTTTACCCTCTCTGACATCAGGGCTAGCAGCAGAGGGTGGTTTCTGGGGAACCCTGATGGATATACAGGGTAGCTTTCAGCAGGGACTGACTGCATCATGGGGCTTGGGGCAGTGTCTTAACCTGAGCATGGATTCAACCTAGATCTTGCAAAACCTCCAGACTGCTACTTGTGTGGCACAGAGAGAGTCTCAGGTAGCATAGCCATAGGTGGGAGAGAGTGAGGGGCACACAGTACATGGAAGTGCTGAGAGTGTCATACTAAGGGGAACAGTCTGCGAAGTCTTCAGAAAGGAGGTCTTTGATGGACCCAAAGGGATAGGTGAAGAGATGGAGAGATGGGGGTGGGAAGAAAGGCAGGGGGCGAGGTACAGTACAGAGGAGAGAAGGCAGTGGGTGGGAGGATAGGAGCTGGCTAATAGCAGTAAAGACTAGTGGTTAAGAGCTTAAGCTCTGTGGTCCAAAGGTCTGTATTTGAGTCATTCACTAACTATGTGATCTTGGGATAGTTACTTACCCTCCACAGGCCTGGGTTTTCTTTTTCTTTTTTTTTTTTTTGCGGTACGCGGGCCTCTCACTGCTGTGGCCTCTCCCGTTGTGTAGCACAGGCTCCGGACTCGCAGGCTCAGCGGCCATGGCTCACGGGCCCAGCCACTCCGCGGCATGTGGAATCTTCCCGGACCGGGGCACGAACCCGCGTCCCCTGCATCAGCAGGTGGACTCTCAACCACTGCGCCACCAGGGAAGCCCCAGCCTGGGTTTTCTTATCTGTGTAATCCAGCTAGTGGTAGTTCCTTCTTGTTAGAATTTTTATGAGGAGTTAATGAAATAATGTTTGTAAAATGCACTTTAAATATCTAATAAATGCTAGCCAAGGTTACAGATAGTATTATAATTACTATTATAAACTCAAACCTGGTATTTGTTTTGCAGAAGAATCCCATTGCGCATCCATTCAGGCCCTTCTTTCCCATGTTTGTTCGCCTGCATGCGTTCATCTATCACATAATGGTAATAGGTAATACATATATACTAACGTAATAATAATATTATAATAGGTAACATTTAAATTGCATACTCTATGTGCCAACCATTGTACTAAGTCCTTTATATGTATGAAACTCATTTAATCCTCCCACATATGCTGTGAAGTAGGTACTATTATTATGCACCTTTTGTCGAGGATGAAATTGAGATACAGAGAAGTTAAGCAGTTTGCCCAAGGTCACACAACTAATAAGTGACAAAACTAAAATTTTTGGTGCCAAGGAATCTGGTTCAGAATCCAGGCTACTTGGCTATTGAACGCCCTTGCTGTTTTCAAAGACTCCGGGGAAAATGGAAGGACAAAAGTATGCATTAAACACTGATCCCACCTGTAGGAGGTAGTAACCAGGAGGAGTGCTAAGACACAATAAGATCATAGCCAACCAGGGCAGTGTGATCATGGCTGCCTGGAGGTCTAGGTAGAGCCCGTGTAGGCCTCTAGGCATGCCTGAGTTTTCACTCATAATTAGCTTGGGCCATCAATGAAGTCCCTGTTGTAGGTTATGTAAGGAGACCCCACTAACTTAGTGCATTGCTGATAGCTTGTAGCCACGGTTGGTACCTCCTACCACATGGAAGGCTGGATGACAGAATGTGGTTGGATGGGTATAAATCCCCACAAATGATTGAACAAATCACTCAGAGTACACAGCCTATTGAGTGTGAGTTGTGTCATCGCCTCATTGGGTGGTTGTATCATTCACTGGCTGGCCACCTAGTTTTAGCTCTGTGCTGTTTTTCAGTTCAGTGATGTGACATCAGTAGCCCGAAAGTAGCCATGGTGGTAGTATCTACACCACAGAAGTCAGCAAACACTACAAATCAGCACCCCCATCCCCGACCAAGCTTGCTGTTAAACATTCCTCAGCACCCTGGCCCTAGAGAGAATCAGATCTGGTGATTCTCACCTTGTTTCAGCGGACAGGATGCGCTGAGGGGGCTTGGTTGCTGCCTGAAGGAGAAGGAGGTGGTGCTGGGCAAGGTGAGAGTACGTGGGGCTCTGCACCGAGCTAGGCCAGCAATGTGTTTGCTTGTTTTTAATATGAACTTATGTGTAAGACTTTGTGTGAGGACAGTTCTTTTCACATTAAAGCTCTTTTCACAGTTCTTTTTCCAAAGTTCATTAAAAGCAATGGAAAGTGACTAATCTGGTCTAATCTTACATTATGGTCAGGAACTGGAACTTTTTATAGTTCAGAGCCAGAAAAGTGAAGTGACTTTCTCTAGGTCTCCCAGAGCCTAGTCCACTGCTTTATATGAGGAAGATGACACCATGGCACCCAAAGTGGGAGACAGACTCCTGCAGACACTAATAGGGGCTTCCCTCGGCCCCAAGCCTCAGAGACTCTCACTGCTCTGCTCAGATAGGTGTCTTCCCTAAAGCTGCGTCCTCTGTGCCCCTTTGCCCTGGAGATGGAGTGGGCCTCCAGCTGAGCCTTCAGGTGTTTTTCTCCCATAATGAACCCCCTCCTGGTACCTCAGGATGACTTTCTGCTTTTCTGAGCCCATCGTCTCCACTGATGTGAGGCCACGTTGAAAATCTTACCCTCACAAAATGGCTTTAAAACTTGCTCCTGACTTTTGGTTGGGGAGATGTGCTTAAAGCCTTAAAAACAAACAAATCAGCTATTTTATTTTTTATTAAGCAAAGCTAGAAATGGATGTTAGGGC
This sequence comes from Delphinus delphis, assembly GCF_949987515.2. NCBI lineage: Eukaryota > Metazoa > Chordata > Mammalia > Artiodactyla > Delphinidae > Delphinus > Delphinus delphis. The sequence goes on along the minus strand of NC_082684.1, from coordinate 36,798,674 downwards.
TTGCTGGAGGGCAAGTGGATATGGTGGTGTAGGGGGTACGGTTTAGGGAAGAGTAGAAGGGGGGCAAAGTGGGAAGAGAAGAGGGTATGGAGTGAAAAGATAAAAAGGAACATTTCAAAGAATCATTTTTAGTGGTAAGAAAATTTAACTACGGGTGCCAAGGGGTATACAATTTCCTGAGACTGTAGAAAGTCTTGCCCATTGCTTCCCTCTAGCAAAACCTGATCTCTTGTGCTATCAGTCAGTTGTGCTTTATTTTGTAATCCCAGTTACCCAGAGCCAGTGAGTACATGAATGTGTTGCACAAACACAACTTTGTGGTAACGCCTCAATGAGGAATTCTGTAATATATGTGGTATTAGTTTGCTAGGGCTGCCATAAAGAAAAAGCACAGAGTGGGTGGCTTAAACGGACATTTTCTCACAGTTCTGGAGACTGGAGGCTGAAGTTTAAGATCAAGGTGTGGGCAGGTGTGGTTTCCTCTGAGGTCTTCGCTCCTTGTCTTGCAGGCGGGCACCTTCTTGTTGTGTGCTCACATGGTCCTTCCTCTGTGAGTGCACACATCTGGTGTCTCTGTGTGTCCAGATTTCCTCTTCTTATAAGGACAGCTGGATTGGATTAGGGCCCTTGCTAACAGACTCATTTTAACTTGATATCCTTTCTAAAAACTTATTTCCAAACGCTGTTACATTGGGAGGTAACTCAGATGTCTCAGATAATTCATATTTTGAGGTTGGGACTTTAATATATGAATTCTGGGGCACACAATTGAGCATATAACAAGTGTGTAGGCACTGTTTATCCGATATATGTGCATAGGACCCAGATCACATACTTGGATATTAACAGTGCCCCCTCATTGACACTGAGAGGTTTTATCATCTACACAACTTGACTGCCATGCCTTGGGCTGAGAGCTCATCAGGCGACATGCCTTTACAAAAAAGTCTCACGTTGACTTAAAGATTTTTGGAAGTTTCATCTGTCCTTCAAATTCTCTCTTGTTTTGTTTTCACCAGGAATTTATTTCCTAGGTGGGATGTCCTCAAGGGACTTTCAATACTAGCAGAAGCTACTGATGTGGAAACAGGTGCACTGGCTGAGTTTGACCAGTCGTAGCAAGGAGAGATCATTGGTCAAGGTAGACAGGGCAGGTGAATGTCAAGTCATCCCCTTCTAAAACATGTATTTAGTACTTTCTCTTGTGCTGTGTCACCCGTTCCTTCATTCTTTCCTGAATCCTGTGATATTTGTCAGGCATCTAAAATGGGCTGGGCAACTGCAGATAGACAGGTGATTAATGTCATCAAGTTCCTGCCAGAATGAGTTTACAGTTCAGCTGTGCTAAATATTAAAGAAAATGGTTCAAATAGACACAATTCTTGCATTTCAAGCAGAGAGGACCCTGAAGGGATCATGACCAGCAATTCTCTTGGACCTGGAATAGTGGTTTCATTCAATCTCCAGAAAAAGACTTAAAAGTTTTCTGTAGACTTTTTATGAGCTGAAGTAAAACTACTTCCTGTTTCCCCATACACACACATTCAAATGATTCAGAAGTATGAATTTTAGGAATCCCTTTAGTGACCTAGGTAGTGAAAAATAAACAAGAAAAATCATTATCTATGCATTTCTTGCCCCCTGCCCCATTGGATTATAAATCATTTGAGGATAAGAACTGAGGTATGTACTCTACAGCCCCAAGTGTTCTCTGCATGAAGTGAATACTCAATATATATACTCACTGATTTGACCTGAATCTCCAAGAGGAAAGATAGTTTAACCAAAGGCACTAGAATACTCAAAAATGTCATCACTCTCTGAGACTATGGAAGGAGGAAAGACCTGATTACCCCAGGAAAAAAACCCAAGTGACTATGAGAAAGTCAGCACTCTCCTTACTTCAAGGGCACTAGAGGCCTGTGTTCTTCAAGCAGTGAGTTGGAGAGGAGGGGTTGGCAGTAAATTCCACCTGAATTTCCTACTACCGTTCTAAGGTGTGGACTTGAATAGCCTATAACTTCAGTGTAATTGCTCTGTGGTCTGCTCTCTATAAGTAGTGGCTTATTTGTGGGTAACCCAGGGCTGCCTATGAAACTGCCAGACTCAGAAATTAAATCAATTCAATTCAACAGATATTTATTGTGTAGGTTAAGACAAGAGAACTCTCAAACAGCCTAGATTGTAAGGAGAGAAGAATCTAGGAATCTGGAGCTTAGAAGAAAGTTGGCCTTTGTATGTTGACAATTTCTCTTTTAGTTCTACACACTGGACCGCAAGACAGAGAATAAGTAGAGCTGGGCTGCTAGATGGGAAGATACAGGTCTAGAAAAGTGGAATGCTCCTCATTCCACACTGGTGATTCGATGATTAGTATAATCCAAACATGCACTTGTATTCCCTTGGCTAGTGATAGTTTTAGGTCATAGGTATGTGACCCAGTGCTGGTCAAGAAGAAATGAAAAGAACCAATGCAGGAGGACAGGAAGGGGAGAGGAAGGAAGGTTTCTGGGAAAGGCTAATACTGATAAAATGTTCTTCAATCATTGTTATGTTTCAGATAACAGACACCACTTGAACACTCTAAGCAGAAAAGGATGTAATTTAGAAAATTAGGTGCTTAAAAATCTATGGATGGGCTAGAGGAGAAGGTCCTAGGCTATACCTCCAGCAGTAACCTGCAGAGCCCTGCAGAAACGTCGGCTAGGGTGGCTGCTACCTGTGTCACAGTGGGGAAGCTGGGGGAATCAGGAAGGCACCACAGCAAGTGTAGCTCCAGAACTACACCCTTTATCCATATTTAGGGATCAGGAAACCAGTTCCAGGGCCAGACTGTCCCTGCTTGGTCTGCCTGGGCGAAAATGGATGCCCCACTTCCTGCTTCTCTGTACCCAGGAAGCTGGTGACGGGGCACTGGGACTTCTGCTGATAGTAGAACAAAAGTCCAGTGCCTCCATGACCATGTTTGCCAGGAAACAGCAGGTGAAACAGACCACACTCTCCTCTCACATCTTAAGAAGGTGCATCTGATGTGCATTCTTCCATGTGGAGGAGCTCTGCTAGTGCAACCCTCCTGCACTCCCTCCATCCCTTCACACACCCCTTCCCAGGGGAGGTGGAGTGACGTATCTGATTGGTAGATTTGGAAGAAGAAACTTGACATGCATGAACCAGTCCTTCCTTCTCTTTCTTTTGGGAGTAAGTTGCCCACAGGAAGTATGTTTTTCCCTCTGCAGTTCCAGGGACAAGCTTTCCCCTGTGGGGGGGAAGTATGGTCCAGAGTTGCCTGGGATTGGCTGGGTGAATTGGCCTAATGTTGAAGTTCAGAGTTAGGAAGCTCACTTGCCTACAGCTATACTTGCTAATACAGACTTAGCAGAAATAGGGTAATGTTTGGACCTCCATATGCCATCTTTTTCTTTTTTTAGTTCTTCTTATTTCTTTGTTGATTTGGGAATCTGGTGAGGAAACTAGGACTGGAGACATGGAATCAAACTCTCCTTGTGCTACTGAATGACACCAGGCTTGTGGTCTGTCACGATGCCTCCAGTTGTATAACCATCAGCAGTTTTGAAAGCATTTCATCCTATATCTCATGTGATCCTCACAGCAACCTGTTGACAAAGGCAGGACAGAATTTGTTAGCTGAGGAGCTAACGCTGCAACTCTTAGTGCTTCCAACCTTTTCCATATTATGATACACATAGGACATTGCAAAAAATGTGTATATATGTACATACATATATGCATACACATACACACATACTTGTATATACATACACGTGTGTGTATATGTACATATCTCACTATGGAAAAGGGGTGCGGTTGCTGGTGCTGGAGGTGATGAGCCCAGAGATTCTGGTTGCCCTGGGCCTTACCTGGCTACTCCAAGCATTGAGAAGATCAAAATCTCAGCACACCTATAACCCAGTCCCTGTCCACCAGTTGGGAAGTTCTAGCTTAGAGAAGTGTGCTAGCATAAGGCCACAAAGTTAATATACAGAAGTTTGAACCCAGATCCTCTGAATCCAAATCCAAAGAGTGTCAGTGCAGCCTGAAATGGGGGAGGCGTTTGTCACCATCACACGTCCTCACTGTAGCCTACTAGGTCAGACAAGTTTCAAAGGAATGGCTTCTCCATCCACTCTCTGTTTACCAGCCTAATATCTATAAATATCTCAGTAATAAATCTATTTGTAGAATATGCCTACTACATGCCAGGCATATTCTAGGCACTGGGGATACCTCAGTGAACAACACAAGGTCTCCATAATCATAGAGCTTACATTCTACTAGAATCTTCTGTAAGTTCCATTTCGGGTTTCTTTAAATTAGAGCGAGAACTTAAAGACACGAGGCAATCTGAGTACAGACTTATCCTAAGATGTTTAGGACTTTTTCCCAGCCTTTTCCACATGTCGTTCCCATACCACTTCAACAGGGATTTTGTGTGTGTGACTTGTCCTCGTCAAGCCTTTCCAAAGTACACAGCGTCATTTGTCACAGGAACAAAACCTCTTTTTGCACTCGCATTTCATTGGTTTTCATAATAATTAAATTATATAATCAGAGTTTCAAGAACAACAGGCAGAAATGGGTTTGGGAACAGATAGCACCGACCCTGGTGAGCACACAGCTCAATTTGTGGCCGCAGAAGTCCCTGAGAGGACCTCTACTACCTGAGTATCTGGAACGCCATGGACACTTGTGGGCTTATAGAGGGAACAGCGTCCGTTAACCTGGTGACTTGTCAGGTGGAGGTCAGTTTTAAGAGCTTCTGCCACACTGATTCACTATCTTCCCCAGACTATATGCATATTGAACTTTGAGAGTAGCTTATGCCACTCTTTTATTGAAGGGCTCAAGTACTTATTCCAAAGCTTTACAAAGGTGGGGGAGACCAGGATTTGTACTTTTGTTTAGCTAGGTTTTGTTTTGTGTTTTTGAATAAAATTTCTAAAGGGAAAAATATGCCTCTGTGTTGCCTTTTGTGTGATATCTCATGATATGTGAGATGTTCTTTTCTCCACAATCCTCCCTTATGTATCTCCCCAGTCAGGAGTCCCAGCCCCTTCCTCAGATACCACTTCTTCCCTCAGGATAATGCAGCCCCAGTGCCAGTCTTTTCTTGTGCCTTACAGGTCCTGTCTCTCAGGCACCAAGTGAGTATCACTGCGTTTTCCCTTAGCTCAGGCTTCTGCAGGCTCTGTAGGGGGGAAGAGGTGAACTCCGGTATGTGATTGGTACCAGAGGAGGGTAAAAGAGTAGAAGCAGGGGAAGACTAGCTTCTTTCCATCTGGAGGCAAATGTAAATCACTACCCCCAAAATGCAGATTTCTTCAGAAAATCACCCAGTCTGGCCTTCTTTATTTTGCATTAGAAATTTATATTTATTTTATCATTATGGCTTGGCCCTGATTTTCCTGGCCTGGATTTCATGCAAATGAGTGCCCCCTTTAATGGATTTTATAGTTTATAATGTGTAAAAGATAGCCATTAAAAAAAAAAAAGAGTGCCTCCTTTACTGAAAATGCCCCTTGCAGGCTCATTCAGGACATGTGGTACTGTGTTCAAATAGCATATCTCTGATGTGCAAGTTTCTCCCCATGAGTAGAGGTGGTGTATTCAGTCCATCCTCTATAATAGAACACCTGCTCTATGGGAGAGCCAGTTGCCCTCCCGTTTGTAAAGGGATAGGAAGAGAGTATGTGCCCATATGTATATACTGACAACAGCACACCAGAAAGAGCAAGCCATATCAGAAACAAACAGGCAATAATACTGATAAGTCAATGATAAAGATCGTTCAGTGTCCCACAGGGCTCCTAAATTGACAGTGAGATGATAGAGATTATTTAATCCAACTTGTTTATGTGGCAAATACAGAGACACTTGAGTGAAATGACTTGCAGTAGACAGAGCTAGCCTGAGGCAAAGCTGGGGTAAGAGTTCACTGACCTTTAGTCATTCGTTGCATCTCCTATACCTGCTGTTCTCAAAGTGTGGTCCATAGACCTCTGAGGGATCCCTGTGACACTTACTAGGTGTTCATGAAGTTAAAACTATCTTCATAATAATATTACAACATTTGTTGCCCTTTTCACCTTACTGACATTTGCACTGAAGGTGCAAAAGCAGTGGTGGGTAAAATTCCTACCATCTGAGCATGAATCAAGCAGGCACCAAGTTGTAGTAGTCATCATTGCCACACACTTGCAGTAAAGACAAATGCCAGTTTCATCTAAGAATGTCCTTGATGAAGCAGTAAAAATGATTAATCTTATTAAATATTGACACTCTTCACAACATTCTGTGTAATAAAAGTTGGCGGTATGCAAAAAGTACTTTCATTGCATTCTGAAGTGTGATGGTTGTCTCTAGGGAAAGCACTTAGGCAATGGAACTGTGAGTTTGTGAGTAGAAATAGCCATTGTTTTCATCGAACATCTTTTCTTTTTTTTCCCTTGCTTGAAAGACTAAAAGGCCAAGAATGCTTTTTCAGGCTGGGTGTTCGGCAGCTGTTTTCTCAACATGAACAAAGGGGGCCTCTGTCACTTCAAGGAAAACAAGTGATAGTATTTATTGCCGATGATAAAATTTGAGCTTACAAGCAAAAACTAGAATTGGAAAACTTGTATTCACCACTGTGGAGCTTGACAGCTTCCCCAAACTTAAGGATTTTTCCATAGAGATCAATGGTGATACTTACGAATGTGATTCTTTGATATTATATGATGAAATGGGTCAACATTTAGAACGTCTCCATAACTCAGTGAAGCAACATTTTACAATGACCTCTGCGTGGTATTACAAAACCATACGTGGGTAAAAGATTCCTTCAAGGTGCACAATAGGTCAAATGGATTTTAATGTAACAGAACACTAGAAGTTCATTGGTATGCTTTCAGATTCCACATTGCAACTAATCTTTGAGAAACTTGTTACGTTTTGGTGCAGTATCAAAAAAGAATATCCACAATTATCTAAAAAGACTATTGAATACTCTGTTTTTCCAGCTCCATATCTGTGTAAAGCCAGATTTTCTTCACATGCTTCAACCAAAACAACATATTGCAACACTGACTGTCTATTAATCCAGACCTTTAAAAAATTTGCAAAAATGTAAAACAATGTCACTTTTCTAATTTTCTTTGTTTTAAAAGTTTTTTAATGAGAATATGTAATTTATGTTAACATGTAGTAGATTTATTGTTATTTTAAGTTAATTAATAAAGATTTTAGATTTTCTACCAATAGATATAACCTACATAAAATTTAAGAGTAAAAGGGTCCTGAGACTAAAAGGTTTGAGAGCCGCTACATTTCACCATGCTGCCTTCCAGAAAGTGGGCTGGAGGATGTACTTCCTTCCCCTTTACCCAAATAAATCAATGCTATTGCTGTTTTATTTTTAAATCCAACATGCCCTCTTCCTCCAAAACTGTTAAAAAGTAAACGGCAAAAGTGCTGCAAATACCTGAAACCAAAAGACCCAAAACAATGAGAGAAGGCAAAAGAGTGAATAAAGGAGTTTCTCCAAAGCCTGAAAGGCTGACCAAGCACCACCTCCCCTCTGGCAGCCTGGCAGGAGTTGCCTATTTCTTCTTTTTTAAAAAAATTAATTAATTAATTTATTTTTGGCTGCGTTGTGTCTTCGTTGCTGCATGCGGGCTTTCTCCAGTTGCGGCCAGCGGGGGCTGCTGTTCATTGCGGAGCACCGGCTTCTCATTGCGGTGGCTTCTCGTTGTGGAGCATGGGCTCTAGGCGCGCGGGCTCAGTAGTTGTGGCTCGCGGGCTCTAGAGCACAGGCTCAATAGCTGTAGTGCACGCGGCATGTGAGATCTTCCCGGACCAGGGCTCGAACCCATGTCCCCTGCATTGGCAGGCAGATTCTTAACCACTGTGCCACCAGGGAAGCCCCGCCTATTTCTTTTTGCTTCACTGGACTAATCTTACATCCATCCACCCTCTCCCACCCCTTAAGTCTCCGCCCTGTCCTGGAACGCTAGTGTTCTCTGGGGCCTTAAAACATAAATGGCCTTATTAAAGCTTTGGGCTGACACTCACCCCCAGGCCCCTCCTTTCTTGTGTCCCCTCTGGGATGACAGTGCAGGGAAGGGTTCTCTCAGATCGAGCCTCCACCAGCTTGCTGTCTTCAGGCTCAGGGCTGAGATGGAAAGGGCAGGGCTCTGTTTGTGGACTGAAAAGGAAATGTAAATCTCTCAAAGGCCATGTGCCAGAAGCTGCCAGAAGACCATTTCCCTGTTAGTAAACAGGGCCACCGGGGCCATCCTTCTCTCTTTTAATAACCTGTGGGACACCTATTGATTGCACATGCTGGTCCCTCATAAATTAGAAGAAAGATGGCTTCCGGTTGCTCAGGAGCTGTGTGGCTGGAGAAATTGCTCACTAATACTTCGTGCTCATAGAGCACAGTGCATCGCACCACAAAAACAGGTGCTGAGAACACATGGGAATCAACTCCAGTGGCTGCGGAGGCTTAGGGGCGTGCTGCAGACCTTAATTAGGCTGTTTCTTGTGCTCCTGCTGGAGACCTACAGACACACTGATTGCATGCCTCCTGCTACAGCACGCTCTTCAAATGGGAGGGAGCACCAAAATCTGGTGGGTAGGAGACAGGCCTGCTCCCATCTTTACCTCCTCACCAGTATGGGAGCCAGCAAGTAGGAAGGAATGTTCATGTCTTGTGCTGTGGTGGAAAGAGCACCGAGTTAGGAACCAGAAGACACTTTCTAAACTCCTGTTTCAACCATTTACAGCTCCGTGATCTTGGGCAAGTCCCTCAATCTCCCTGAATCTCAACATCTCATCTGGAAAGTGGAGAAAAGTAATAATACCTAAGAAAATAAGCCTGCCTGATGTGCTCTCAGTAAACGAGTATACATTGCTAACACTGAATTCGAATCAGTTAAAAGACATGGCGGCGACAGGTACAGGACTGAAACGATTTCTTTCTCCCACTTCCAAAACCTGGCATCAGGAACTTTCCATCATTATCCTTAGCCAACACCTTGCTCTTAAGTAAGAAGTGAGGCCATGGAACTCATAGCTTGATAAGTGGGAAATGTTTCTCTCATCCTTCTGTCTTCCCGTGCCCCTCCTGACTTGGCTTCCAGGTTTAAAATTCACTTCACAGGGACCTCTCTAAAGTGGATAGCAAACACAGAAAAACATGCCAGCATATCTCACCATTCTACTGAAAAACTTGACACCCACATGCCTATTCTTGGCAGAACCTTCAGAGTTTCCCTGGCTTTAAGGCTCTGGGTAATTGTGTCCACTTAACGCTTTTCCAAAATGAGTAGCACGCGCCCTGCAGTTCTACCATGGTCCCTTTTGCCATTGCTAATTAAAATGGACCAGAAGGACAGTGTGTATAACCGTGTTTTCCTACCCCTTCCCCTGGTCCCAGAAATGAAATCTGCTGTTCTGGGACAAAGTGTGTAGTGGGTTGGATGGTACCCAACCCCCCACCCCCACCCCCACCAAATATGTCCACATCTTGGAACCTATGAATGTGACCTTACTTGAAAAAAGGGTCTGTGTAGATGTAATTAAATGAAGGATCTTGAGATGAGATCATCCTGGATTACCTGCGTGGGCCCTAAATCTCCGGTGCAAAGTGTCCTTATGAGAGACAAGAGGAGAAGAAACAGACCTGGAGGAGAAGTCTATGTGAAGATGGAAGCAGAGTGATGTGGCCACGAGTCAAGGGATTCTCAGGCCACTAGAAGCTGAGAGAGGCGAGAAAGTATTATCCACTAGAGCCTTTGGAGGGCGTGTGGCCTAGCTGACACTTTGATTTCAGACTTCTGGCCTCCAGAGCTGTGAGAGAATAAATTCTGTTGTTTGAAGCCACCTAGTTTTGTTACAGAAGCTCCAGGAAGCTACTACAAGTGAGCTCCCTGGGGATGGACCCCAGCTCAGGTTCTTCAACAGGAGGTGTTTCCTCCCCCTATGAGAAGATCTGTCTGAGAACAGCCTCAGATGGCCCGGTCAGCAGCTAACTCTCAGAAAGTCCAAACCCCCATCTGGGGCTGTGGCCAAGCATCTGCATGGGAGAACGCATCCTGGGGTATTTTCAGCAACCATTGGTGGGCAAGGCATAGGGGAAACGGCCTGAATTTTGGAAATAGACCTCGGTTTAAAGCTCAACGTCACTATTGGCTCTGTGCCTCTAGACAAACTACTTGCCTCCTTTGTGCTTCAAGTTCCTGTATAAAATGAGGAAAATAATGCCTACCTCGTAGGCAGGAACGGATCCAGGATGTGAGGCATGCATAAGTTTAGGGACCCTTTCAAAAAAAAGAATCCAGAGTTTCAATGAGGAGTGGGGCCTTGAAAGGGCCTTGTGTTAGTGAGGGGCCCTGAGGCTTAAACTAAGCCTGCCTTTGGTCACAGGGTGTTCTGAGGATTATAGAAGAAAACATGAAGCCCTACGCAGTGCCTGGCTTCTAGTGGGTGCTATGTGAGAGCTAAAGCTGTCTGGATAAAGACTTGAACACTAAGTGTCTCCTGAAAGGTACGTAGATATGTTTGCAATGTGTAGAAAAGTGTCTGGTAGGATACATTCCGTGGCACGTTGCTAGCTGTTGCCTTGGTAGCCATTTTCCCTTTCTTTTCCATAACAGAAAACTGACTTTTGAGGGGATGGCCATGTACTCAGCTAAAGCCTAGCTTCCCAAGTATCTCTCGCAGCAAGGTGTATTTATGAGACTAAGTTCCGGCCAAAGGAGTCTAAGCAGAGAGGTGTAAGAGACTTCTATAAAATCTTCTTATGGGAGAGTGACATGAGTTGAATTGTGGACCCTTGCAAATTCATATGCTGAAGTCTTAATTCCCAGTATCTCAGAATATGGCCTTATTTGGAAATAGGGTCCTTGCAGATATAATTAATTGAGATGAGTTCACTAGGGTGGGTTGTAATTTAATATGAATGGTGTCCTTATAAAAATGGAAAATTTTAACATAGACACACACACATTGGGAGAATGCCATGTGAAGATCAAGTCAGAGAATGCAGTGATGCTTCCAAAGGCCAGGGACAACAGATTGCCAGCAAATTGCCAGAAGAAAGGAGAGAAGCATGTAATAGGTTTTTTCTTATAGCTCTCAGAAGGAACCAACCCTGCTGACACCTTGATTTCAGACTTTTAGCTTCCAGAACTATGAGTTAATAAATAGATTTCTGTGGTGTAAGCCACTCAGTTTGTGGTACTTTGTTACAGCAGCCCTAGCAAACTAATACAGAGAGATACTCCCTTCTTCACCACTTTTCCATTCTGCTGCCTGGAATGCAGATAAGAGGGCAGAGCCTCCGTTAGTCATCTTGGCCTTGAGAATGAGAACTACATTCACAGATGGTAGATCAGAGAGCTAGCAGCCTGGGACCCTAAAAACTTCATGGAGCTACCAGACTAGCCCTGGACTGCCTACCTTTGGGCTTATTTTCCTGAAAAATGAATAAACCTGAAATTTTGTTGTTATTGTTTTGTTTTTTTGTTTTTTGAACCATAGCTGAGCATAATCTTATACACACAATTTTGATAAATTAGTTACTCTTTGGAGAGATGACTAGGATTAGGTATCAGTGATAGGGAAATTTTAGCTTTATCTGTAATGTCTTAATTTTTATATCAAGAATATATTCATGTATTCTTCCGTAATTAAAAATATATTTCTTTTATAATAAATTATAAGGAAAAAAAGAGGGATGAGAACCTATAGATAAAAGAGACCAAGAAATACACCAACCAATTGCAATGTGTGACCCTTATTTGGCTCCTGATTTAAACAAAAATATTTTTTTAAATTATTTTAGATAATTGAGGGAATTTTAATATTAATTGGATATTTGATATTAAGGACTTACTGTTAATTTTTCTGTATGCTAATAATATTGTACTTATGTATTAAAAACGTCCTTCCTTATCTTTTAGAATCTAAAACAGCGCGGCTCAGCTTCAGCGCCATTGTTACTTTGAGCCAGACAGTTCTTTGTGGTGGGGTGTTCTCTTGTATGTCGTAGGATGTTTGCCAGCATCTTTGGATTTTACCCACTAAATGTCAGTAGCACCCCCCCCCACACACACGTTGTGACAATCAGTAATTGTCTCCACACATGGCCAGATGTCCCCGGGGTGGGGTGAGGGGCAAATGGCACTGGGTTGAGAACTACTACCATAAAATTGAGAGATATTTACTGAAATATTTATGGGTGAGGTGATTGGATGTTTGGGTTTTGCTTCCAGATAATCCAGGTGATGGTGTGGGTAAAGTGTTCCACAGTAAAAAGTTTAAAATATATTTTAAAAAATTGAGTCTATTTAGACTTCTCTTTCTATCAAATGGTGGACTCAATATTTTAAAATATTTTCTTACAATGAAATCTGAATATATTGGACTTAATATGGTAGATATTTACCTTTCTTCGTCACAGATTTTTGTCTCACGTCTCCTACATGACCATTAAAATGCAAGGCTCTGGGTTCCAGGTCTGACTGTGGGCAGGGCGCCCTCCCTCCCCAGCACTCTCTCCCACATGCTAGCTCAGCTCCACCCTGCTGCTTTTTTACCCAGAGGCTCCTCTTGGGCCCTACTTCTCTTACCCCGTGACCTAACCCCTGAGGCCTGCCTCCCAGCTCTGCGCTGTGGACCTCCTCCCCTAGTCCTTAAGCTCTAGCCCAGAGCGGGCGCGTTTAGAGCCGGATTCATTAGGGCCTTGCTGCCTTGCCCGTCCCTCAGAGAGTCCAGCCCGTTAGCTTCTGGCTGACTGTTTGCAGAAACCTTGTGCCCTGCCAGCACCAGGCCAGCACACTCCCTTCATACACGCACCACACCTACACCCATATTCTGCACCTGCTGCTTCGCTTGGCCACCTGCTCAGGATGCTCTTAGGCCTCCGTGCTGCGCATGCTCCCCTGGTGCCTCTGCTGAGACTGACTTTCAGGCCCACTTGGTCCTCTCAAGGCCCTGAGCTTTCTGCGGTTTAGGCAGGACCCCCTCACGACGTCGGCTAAGAGTTACCACCCGAGTCCACCAGGGGTCAGTCGGAGTGTCGGTAGGAGCAGGGGCCTCTGAGCTGGAGCCACTGGGGGTTGAAAGTTCTCTGCTGAAGGGCTATGCAGTTGGCCCTCTGGGGCCTTGGTGGGGCTGCAGGCTCAGCTCCCCACCCGAGGTCTGAGGGGCAGTAGGCTCTGTTTGTGAGATGCCCAGGAGCCTATCCGCGGCTGAGACACCTCCATCAGCCCGAAGCGGGTGGAAACAGCTGAGGCACTGAGTAAACTGGGACTGCAGACAGTCTTCAGACAGAGCAGGGTGCAGCGTGGGGTACGATGGGCCTGGCTCTATTTACACAGATACTGTTCCAACCACAACTGACAGCTTTCAGACGTGGGCGGTATCTATCTGGTGGAAGGATCTTTGAGGTGAGAGCGTGGCAGGGGGCCTGAGCACCCCCACTTCCTCTGCCTTTCTGAGTATACTGTTGTCAAGCTACTAATCCTGGTTCTGCTCCATTTTTGTGCCCCTTAAAGGAGTAGAATGAGGTGAAATCTGGCCACCTACTTGCCTGGGAGGCAGTCATGGCCGCTGGTGAGTTTCCAGTGCTTTGAGAGCTGTGGGTGGCTTTATGTGAGGAGTCATTTCCCTCCCCTTCATAGAAACCGGATGATGTGTGGGTTTACAGCAGGGCTTAGGATCGGAGAGCCCTGGGTTCAAATCCCGGGTCCTCTATTTATTAGCTGTGTGAAACAGGAGGCAAGGTGCTCAACATTTCTGTGCCTCACCTTCCCCGTATGTGAAATGAGGATAATCCTGCCTGCTTCATGGGTTGTTGTCTATTAAATGAATTTATATGTGTGTGTATATATATATATATCAAATATATACTTATATATATTATGTACGCATATAATGCAAAGGCAGGACAGGACAGAGTAATGTGACGTTTCATGTCAGAGAGGTGGGATTGTTCTCAGTCTACACAAGTGGCTCTTCCTTTCCGCAGTCTCAGTAGACACCTACCTATGATATTTGAGGGGTCAATAATACTGCCTGTGCCCATTACCATAGCTCTCCCTAACAACAGCTACAGTTTATTGCGAGCCTGATCATGTATAGATAGAGACCCTATTCATCCTTGGCCCTTTTGTCAAGCAAGTGAAGTAGACCCAGCAGGAAGATTGCTGACTGGCAAGGGGGGGCAGGGGAGAGCCGTTTAAGATTCTGGAGGAAGAGCATTATTGAAATAATCAAATATAGGCACAATAGGACTACTGTTATTTGAGGGTGGAGGCCTGCTGATTACTCAGAGGTGTTTGAGGTTAGGGCTCACCAGCAGCAGAGCTCCTAGCCTCTGTTTGTGGAAACTTGTTTTTGCCTACACACCATCCCCTCCCCCTTCCTCAATACCAAAGGGTCCTTTGGGAACCACCCGTCTTCCACTCTTTCCATGTAGTTCAGGTGGGGATGACCTCACCCCACCACGCCCACTCTGCTTCTAGGGCAGGTATATGACCCAGACTTGGCCAACCACAGTCACAGTGATTGGTTGAGGAGGAAGTCCTTTGTCCAGGGAGGGTCAATGAGAGTCAGCACTTCTGCTGAAAGAGGCACTCTTTTTCCACTGGAGTTGCTAAGCTGAGAAGACGTAAGCCAAAGCCAGTGGTGGCCACCTTCGCCACTGCATGGGCAGAGTCTACCTGAGAATAAAGACAGCAGAGGGAGAGGGCAGATCCAAGAGACAGAGTCACGTAGAGTTCTTGTTGCCCTTGCTGAGCACCTGAAACTAGCCATTCCTGAAGCTGTCAAGTTTTAAATTACATGAGCTAACATATTGCCTTTGAAAAGACAGCCTGAACTAGGTTTTTGTTAATGGCAACCAAAGGGGTTCTGACTAATTCATCTTTCTATTTACTTTTATTTTGATGAAAAATTTGCCATTTTTTACATTGTGGCGTAAAAAGAGAAGTCTGACATGTTTGACAACATACTTTCGACAGTTCTATCTATTTCTGACAAGGACATGCTGGGAAGTTGTGGGAACACATCCCCTGTGTCCGTCCCCCTCCTTTCTGAGTACACTTTTATTCAGAGCTACATAAGTGTATGCTAATGACCTTACGATGATGACAATCAGATCTGCGCTCCAAGAAGATTATAGCAGAGTCATGAGTAAGATTAGCGTAGGGAGAGACAAGAAGCAAAAAGTCTACCCAGGAGGCCAATCTGATGATTCAAATGAGAAGTGATAAGGATCTTTATGAGGTGGTAGCCACAGAAATGGAAAGGAGAGAGCCTGCAGAGGTGGGATTGTCATGGGTTTGCAATATGTTAGAGGGTAGAAGAGTCAAAATAAAATGTTTTCATCTGCAAGGCCTGACCACCCTGTTTTGTACTTATCTCATAGCTCTTCCTCTTGCCCTGTCTGCCCAGCTACACTAGACTTTGTGCTGACTGTGCCCTCTGCTCAGGACACTCTTACCCCAGATAGATCGTGGTTCATTTCTTCACTTCCTTCAAGGCCTCTGCGCAGCTGGCAGTACATCAGAAAGGCTTCCCTGAACTTCCCCTCGAGCTGTTTATTTTTACAACCCCCATCCTAGCACTCCTTATACCTGCGTAATTTTTCTCCGTAGTATTCAGCCCCTCATTGACTATGTGTGTGTGTGTGTGTGTGTGTGTGTGTGTGTGTGTGTGTGTGTATATATATATATATATATATTTCTTTTCTGTCTTTCTTGACTAGAATGCAGGCTCCACGAAGGCTTGGTGACTTCTGTTCACTGCCAAGTCCCCAGAACCTAGAACAGAATCTGGCACAAAGTAGATACTCAACAAATACGAGTAAAGAAATCTTGAACAACTGGGACAGTGATGTGGCATTGACAAAAACAGAAACACTGGGAGAGGAGTGGGGCCAGGGTTGGTGGAGTGGAGGAGTGAGGTGGTGAGTTAGTTCAGAGCCCATGGAATTTAAGTTTAGATGTGCAAACAGCACTATCAGGCGGGTGGCCCAAGTGCTGATCGGTCTGGCACTCTGGGAATTAAGCATTAAAGGCTGGTGGAAGCTCTGGCATCAGTGAAATTCCTGAGGAGACCATGGAGAGAGAGACCAGACATGGGTTCAGAGCCCTAGGGAAAGCCTACGGTGACCAACTAGTCCTAGGGTGCCCAGCACTTTCCTGAGTTAAAAACTGGAAATCTAGCTTGGGAACCGCCTGAGTGTCAGGCAAATTGAGACGGGCCTAAGAAGGCCCTTCCACTGAGGTAGAAGGAGGGGAAGGACTGGTTGGAAAAGGCAGAGGAAAAGCAGCCTGGAGCTTCCTCACAGAACCCAAGGAAGGGGAGGGCTCTGATAAGGACATGTCTCCACTCCTTTCTCTCTTCCCCCGAGACCAGTTTGGTTCTAACTTTCTGAGCCCAGGAAGGCTGAGTTACCTCTGAGCTTCCCCCGACCCCACCTCCCAGCAGCAGTTGATGGCTTCCTGGGAAGCCTGGCAGTTGGTTTAGTTCCAGGGCCAGGCCCCAGACCAACTGGAGCAAGAGTGAAGCTTTAAATTCTGGTGTCTGGGATCTTAAGTGATACCCTGGGTAAGGGTTTCTCAGTCAGTGATCATTTTCTGCTTGTCCCAAAGTAGAGTTTAAGAGGATAAACAACTCTGCATTTGCCTAGCCACTGGGGCTAAAGAAACAGGAAGTTGCCTCTTCTCTCGTAAACAACACCAGCCAAGATTAGCAGCACTCGTAAGGTGCTAGCTCTTAGCAGTGGGCACTGAGTTGAACCCAGGACTAACTTTCAAGTGAGGGAAATGATTGCTGGGTAGATAGAAATTCAAAAAAATCCTAAGGGACTTTTTTTTTTTTTTCACGGTATGCGGGCCTCTCACTGTTGTGGCCTCTCCCGTTGCGGAGCACAGGCTTCGGACGCTCAGGGTCAGCGGCCATGGTTCATGGGCCCAGCCGCTCTGCGGCACGTGGGATCCTCCCGGACCGGGGCACGAACCCGTGTCCCCTGCGTCGGCAGGTGGACTCTCAACCACTGCGCCACCAGGGAAGCCCCTAAGGGACATTTTCAAACCTCTTTCTGAACTTGGTAGTTCTTGGAATAAGTCTTGAACTAAGTATTTGGAATCTTGGTTATTCTAAAGAGCAGATGAGACAATAAATTATAAAGTACCTCAAGATGTGTAATTTAATTCCATAATTAAAAGTGTATAATTATTTTAAATAATTACACAAATACAAGGTCTTATCACTAGGTCTCATTTGAAATGAAAGAACTGTCAATATGTGATCTGTAGAAAACATGGTCCCTGTCCTCAGAGAATGCTATGGCTTACCTATAGAGTCAGTACATATTCCCAGCTCATGATAAGAACTTAACTATATTTACTAACTGATATTTAAGGAAGTAGAAGTAAATGTTGTGTCAACTCCCCGACTCTCTCACCCCTTCCCAGCTCCCTACAATATTCACATCCACCTTCCCAATGAGCATGGAGAAAAGGCCAGAGTGTGGCCATATTTCCAGCCATCTTTCTTCACCCACAGACCTGTTCTGGGAAGAAAGGGTCAGGAATGTGGCAAGCCTGAGTTTAAATACATTGCCTAGAAATTTAATTCAGTAAGTGTTTACAGGCCATCTACTTGAAGACTAATGCTGCATTGGGCCCTTTGGAGATCTAAAAGAAGGTCCCTGCCCTTAATCTCACTGGAGTGAAAAACTCCAAAAAAGTCCCCCAAATGAGATCCTGTGTTATTAAGTGCCAGTGTTAGTTGTAAGTGTGAAAAAATTCTGGAAAAGGGAAACATTAATATTTTAAGCAGACTTTATATTTCATGGAGGCTAGGCCACGAACTGGACAGCCTGTCAAGAGAAGGAAACTTGATGAGTCAGGGTGTAGTAAAATGAATAAGTATGGCAGTTGGAAAAACAGTGACAAGACTTTCTGCTGAGATCTAGCTTGAGAAGGAAGGGGGAAATGCTTCATCATTCCTTTAAAATATGGATAGCTTTCAGTAGTATAAAAAACCCCCATGGCTCTTAAGAAGTTAAAGGGCTTAAATGAAGACACCTCCATACCCTGGGACTTGAGCAGATAACCTGGCACTTAGGCATTTAAAACCCCAGGTCTCTCTGGAATGTGAAAGCCCACTGTGCTGGGAAGAAGCACTAGCAACTGGTCGATACAGCTTTATAAATTCATCAGGATAGGAGAGGTTATGCTATGGTAACAATGAACCTCTAAATCTCAGTGTCTTGATACAATAAACATTTATTTCTTGCTCATGTTACATGTCCAATACAGATAACAGTGCAGTGGGGTGAGCTCTATTCCATATAATCTCCCAGGGACCCAGGCTGATGGAGATTCCCCATCTTGGAATGTTACCATCTTATCATATGGCTTCCAGGGTTGCTGTAGCAGGGGAAAGAAATCTGCAGTATCACGCAAGATGTTTAAATGACCCAAGTCTGTAGGTGGCTTATATCACTTCTACCAACATGCAGTTGGTGAAAACCCAACCATAAGCGAAAGGAACAATGGGATATATCAACTTCCTTTGTGCCCTGAAAGAGGAAAAGTGAAATAGGATTTAGTAAACACACTGCATTATATTCATCGTGACCTATGATGTAAAGAATCTTACTCTATTGATAATAGCTAACACATATTTTGCTAATCCTTATAATAATCCTGTGAGGTAGCTTTTATTGTTATCTCCATTTTAAAGATGAGGGACGTGAAGGAAAGAGGAGTTAAATCACTTACTCAAGATCCCACAGCCAGTAACTTAGCACAATAGAGTTTCAAACTCAAGTAGTTTTTCTCCAGAGTTCACACTCTTAACCATTATGCTATACTACCTTTGTCATTGATTTAGTTAAATCGGAAGTCAAATCATGGCCCCATGTACTCTGAACCTCTCACACTGGGGTATAGAAAGCTTCTAGCAATAGTGCTAAGCTTGACTCTCAGCAGGCCCCCTTGCCAGTATTGCCATAGCATCCGTAGCATAACTCTACTCACAGTGTTTTTGACCTGCCTATCTTGGCCTTCTATCTGTTCTAAGGGATGTGGCTGAGAACTTAATGGTGTATAAACTGTATGGGTAGGTGCTGTTTCTAAATGCAACACATTCTTGCATAGGCATCAGCAATTGTCAAAAGCATTGTGTCCTCTATTTCTGTCCTTGGGTGAGGCATTCTTGTTCCCCTGTTCTTAAGTGCTCTCCAGCATAAGTTCTTTTCATTCTTTGTAGAACAGAGATTAAGTGAACTATATTTTTCTTCTAAATCAGTGTAATGGAGCAGCTTATGTACAGCCAAGTGGTGGCGGAGACACTGGCAACTGGCCCTGAGCATGGCTGAGTAATGGTGTACTAGGAATCCAAGTTATCTCAAGCCTCAGACTTATTCAGGTTTGCTTATGTAACCCACGTGTCCAAGGTTAGACCAGCCTGGAAGCAACATTAGGGCTATAATTTCAATTACGTCCACATTTTAAACCTAATATGAGCTGGAATTTTGTTCACTGCCATATGGTGAGCATCTAGAGCAGTACCTGGCATATAATAGACATTCAATAAATGTTTGTTGAGTGAATTTGTTGACTAAATTCTGATCCTCTTTGGAGACACTGGTGTACTGGGAGAGCATTGACTTTAGAATCAAATAGACTTGGGTTCAAATCTTACAAGCTATGTGACCCCTTGTAAGTTATTTTTTCTCCCTAACTTCATCCTTCCTCATCAATAAATGAGGCTAACATTACCTACCTCTTAGATAGCTATGAGAATTAAATGTGTTAATTCATGTCAAATACTCAATACACTGTAGCTAGGTATGGCTTCTGTCCTTACCAGAAAAATTCCTGGAAATCCAGCTGTTCCTCAACGTTCCTCTTAAACATTTCTGAGTCTTCAGGGGTACCTTAGGTACGTTCACAAGTAAGTCTTCTTGGCTACAGAATCCCACTCCTCTCTTGGGTTCCCCATCAGCTTCCACCTCCTCTGCTCTGGTTTCTTTTGGTCTTGTCTGATGCTGAGTTCTCCACTGCCATTTTGCAGTGCCCACCATGTAGGGTGCTAATATCTGAGCTGATACACTGCCTCCTACTGGAAGCCAATGATGTCAACACTGAGTCAACAGCACTGAGGCCACTGCTGCTGCTGCCACCCCCTGAAGCTTTCACCAAAGGCACCATCATTGCCCGTTAAAGTCACCGTGTGCTTCTCTGCTAGGCCACCTCGCTGGGCTGTTGCTTCCAAGGACAAGAATCCCCCTGCTGAAGCAGGAAGCATGCTTAGGCTGTTCCTATTACCCTGGTCCCAAATGACTCTGCAGATTGAGGAGTATTCCTGATCCACACTCCTTTCCCCATGTCCCCATTGTGTTGTTTGTGCACCCCAATATCTCACAGAAATTTTCTGTGACTGTGCCTACCTCAGTTCTCCACCACCCCAGGCCCATCCCGGGACTTGGTCACATCCATAGCCTGCTGGGTGGGAACAATCTGAGCGGCACACACCAACTGTTACTCAAAACCAGTCCTTCCCCCACAAGTCATCTGTGGCAGCTCGTGTCTACCAGTTTCTTCCTCTCCTAGAAAGAGTCCTTCCTTGGTGGTTCCTGGGTCCCTCATACAAATAGGTTCCTGACAGGCCTCCCCACTGGCTCTCTAGACCAGCCCTGACAGGTCTGAGCCCCAGAATAAATATGGCTGTCTCCAGCCCAGATCCTCGCCACTTTTAAAAGGGGAAAAATCGACAGTAAAGGTTAAAACATAACTTTCTTGGGACCATCAGAGCTGATCAACAGAAACTTAATACTGAGATTTCAAAATAAGGACTTCTTGGATAAACATTAGAAAAACAAAGGGGGCACTGATTGAGATGATTTGGTAAAAAAGTCCTAACCTTTAACAGATGGGCGAAATTGCACCAAAATCAGTGACAAGGAAGTTACCTGCACATCTGGCGTCAGTGATCTACAAAAGCTGATGGAGCTGGGAAACTCAGAAGAACTAGAGGAGGTACCCTTTGGGGATGTTTGACGAAACAAGGGCTATCACAAGTGCTAGGGGCTGTGCTAGGAGCTTTTCATACACTATCTCTAGTCTTCCACCCTGTGTTACTGGAAAAAACCACCCGTCCCCGTCCACTCCCTCCCATGCTCACTAGACGAGGCCTGGGAGGAAAAGAGCCTTGTCTCTCAGAGTGAGTGTAATCTGGGGCCCTCAAAAAGTACAGTGGGTGACTTTAAAGCTTTGACAGAGTCCTTGGACATGTTAAGGGAAAGCAGCATTTGCAAGTAGGGACTGGAGAGAGATGAATTGCTCGCATAGATCATAGGAAGAATCTGTTTTTCCCTTGAGGATGGCAGCAGAGATGAAAACAGGCAGAAGAGAAAGAGGAGGTCTGAGAGCCGTGGAAAACACCTGAGGAATGAGAGACCGAGAGAGATGATATCCATTTTTTGGTATGCTTGGCTGGCTCTAAATCCCTCTGTGCACTGTGAAAAGGCCTTAGATGAGTGAGTTTTCATTGAAATTAAGGAAAAAGCTGAGCTCCACAACTAGATTGACATGGCACAGTTCTGAAGCAGTGTGTGGGGATGATGAGACACTATTCCAGAATTCAGATAACCTTGGGGAAGCAGGAGCTCACAGAGAGACCATTCACATCCCCAGCAAGTTTTCCCAGGGGGCACATGGGACACTGTCTGTACCTGTGTGATGGGTGTCTGAGCACATCTTAGCTAAAAATTAAGGGCCAGGAAGACCCTCTGACTGACCTCTGCTTACTTATACCTGTAGCCACATGGTTTGTATAATTTTTGAATTGTTTGTCATTTTGCATCCCATTTATAAACATTTCCAATGTCATTAAAATCTCTTTGGAGACATATTTTCAAAGTTTTTGTACAATATGGGTGTACCTTAATTTTCTTAACTCTATAAAATTGAGCATTCTGGCTGTTTCCACCCTTGTTTTTTGTTTGCAAATAATTTTTTACTGAGCAGCAGTTTGTCTGATACCAACCAGGGTTCTTGGCCTTCCCCAATCAATAGGAATTGACTAGAGGACAGGCAAGGCTTTACTGGGGCTCCTGCAGCTGCAGGAGGGAGTGAAAACAAGTAACAGTTTCCCTGGCTCATCCTGGAGATGCGGCAAGCGGGTTCCTTATATGGGGTGAGGGTATGCAGGGGTGGCTTAGGTGTTTTGCCCACCCCTTTTGTGGTGTTGGGTACAGGGGCATACACAGTACCCCGCTTTTGCTCCTGACACCCTGTTTTTGCTCCGGGCTCTTCAGAAGTGGCAGTTGGGTTTTTTGGTCTTTTTGTCTCTTTTGTCCATAATCTGTCCGCAGTTATTTTTAGTCCCTTATAGTTTCTTTGTATTTTGTTGTTTGAGGAGATGTTTGTCCAGGTGCGAGCGCTGCAGCAAAGGGTCCCAGGCCCAGCCTGTCTCATAACTGTCCCAAAATGAAGTTAGGTAATCTAGACTAACTAGCAGTCTCAAAGTTAGTCTCTGTTGAGAGCCTGACTATACAGATGAACAATGGCCAGACCATATACGAAAATTGAACTCTGACCCACAAGCTCTGCAACAACGGCCCAGGAAGCCAAATTACAACCTCTGTAGCCATCAGCCCATAATCGCCAACTTCCCTACATTTTGCCCCTGCATTCAAGTCAGGACCAACCAGAGACAGTCAGATATGCTTTCCAAAACAATCACATAGGGTGTTCTGCTTCCAGGTAGCCTCATGCCCAAAACCTCCCATCAGAGCCTTGAAGCCTTGAAGCCTTCCCTGTTTTTCACCATGAGGTTTTCCCACTCCACTACCTGTCTTTGAGTCTCTGTCAAAAGCAAGTGATCATGGCTGAGTCCGTTGCTATAGCAAGCTTGGCAAAAACAGTCTCTGCTTGTTCTCATCTGGGTGGTCTTCCTTTATGTCCACACTCCCCTGGAATTAACCTGGTGGACACTGACCCCAAAGGAATGTCACAGGCAAAAATACTGCATCAGAGTTTTTTCCACCATGAGCCATTGGAAAATACCGGCTAGAGAACCCAGAAGCTATTTTCAGCCAGGGGCCTCTCTGTGAGTGGTGTAAACCCCACCATGGCTGCCTTAAACCTACCACCCTCCGCAGTACCAGGAAGCTTAGGGCAAGTGTCTCAGGCTCTAGTGAGAGCTGGATATCTTACCATCACCCCACCACCTCCAGTCCCCAGCATCCTGCCACCAAAAGTACCCAGTGTGGAGTTAATGCAGTAAGAAGAGCCCTGATGTCTACCTTCCTAGCTGTGTGATCAAGGATAAGAGGTCTAGAAGGACATCTAAGAGAAAAACACCTCCATACCCCGTGCATACCTATCAGACAGAAGGTCCTTGGCCCGGTGTCTTTCTTGGCTACGTGGTGCCTGTGGACACACAGCAGCAGCGGAAGGAAGCCACAGAAAATAAACCAGCTGCTCTGTTCAAATTGCTCCAGTCCATCACATCGCCACGTCACCAGCCCATGGTGCTGTGCTAAGTAACACAACATGCACCAAAGTCCCTTTTCAAAACATGGTCAAACAGACTACAGCAGGGCTGGCCAGGCATTAAAACGCTCAGGCACAATTGTCAAAGCAAAGAATTATGTGGCAGTAAATAGGAGTCTGGACTCCAGTTAAGGCATCACCTGGATGACAGCCTGAAGGTTACTAACCCTCTGTGGACAGACTGGCTCATCACCACTTCTGCTAAAGAGAGAGTAAAAGAGCATGGGATGGGAGCGACCAGGCATGAGATCCAGTCAGACTGAAACTGGGGTGGTTTTCTCTACTGTTATCCCTGGGCAACCACAGCTTCGGGGGCTGTGGGTGACGCTGTCACCTCAGATTATCTGAGGCAGGTGTAGGTGCTTTACGTACTTTCTTAAGCCTCTTGGCCAGTTCTCCCAAACCACTGGGAAACTGGCAAATGTTTCCTGATAGACTACTGTGTGTCTAGCGCTGAGGTTCCTCTGTGGTTGTCCTTGGAGGACACAGGACAAAAGCCCCACTTCATCTTCTCAGGGCTCCTTCTCTAGGGTTATTATCAGAGCCACTGTAGGTGCTGATACTTTGGGCTCCATGGGGAGTTCTGAAGAGCCCCTCGCTAGCCCCACGTTCTGAGAAACGGTGTGACTAACACTTGAATAGGCTTCTAAAGTCTCTTAAGCACCTTTTACAAAACCCACTTGGTTTAATCTCTGCAAACCTTCCAAGTCGGCATTATCATTATCATTATCCTTCTTCTGAGGCTCAGAGAGTTTAACTAACTTATCCTTGAACACGCAGCTAGGAAGGTGGACAGCACGGCTCTTCTTAGTGCATTAACGCCACACTGGGTAACTTTGGTGGCAGGGGGGCTGGGGAATGGAGGTGGTAGGGTATCCAGCTCTTTCCAGAGCCTGCGGTGCTTGCCTTAAGCTTCCCAGTACTGAGGGAGGGTGGTGAGTTTAAGGCAGCCATGGGGTGGGGTTTACACCACTCACAGGGAGGCCTCGGGCTGAAAATAGCCTCTGGGTTCGCTTCGAGATCCAGAAAGGGAGTGCCTAAGTGAAACAACTCCTCTGCTATTTTAATGGGAAAAGAAAAGCAGGAAATACGAGGAGTTAGCTGGTTGCCCGGATGCCCTTAACACACACTTTAACTGTAGAACTGGTCACTTCCTGGATGTAAAAGAAAGGTTTACGAAAAAAGTGCCCGAGAAGTCTCCCACTCCCAGCCACCAGCCCAGCCAGCTGCAGAGGGGGAAACAAATGAGCTTCTATAGATGGAATCCTTCGTTGGAATAGAGGTTAATTGTGGCTTCTCTTTGCTTGTAACCTGGGGTGTGGAGGCTAACACTTTAATGCTTCTCTTGGGCCGTAATTAGGAGTCCCTGGAGAGATGACCACTGTCAGAACCCCAGAGGGGACCACTTAAAAGAAAGGTCATGAATCTGGAGAAATTAAGGGATCAAGTCAGAGGGGTAAAGGGCCTGTGGAGCTGGGAGAGAAGGGATGTTTTCCTGCAAAGGGTTTCTCTTCTTATCCTCTTTTCCATGCTACAATTAGGTAACAAGACCCCGTGCTAATAAATACCCCCTGGCAACCCTCAACCAACCAGGGTAGGAATGCCCAGACTGGCAGGCAGCCTGTGCACAGAGGCCACGAGTACTGGCTGAGTGCAGAGGTGCCGGGGCAGGCCTTTGTCTCTGCCCCTCCTGACCCCAATAGCACGACCCTCCACCATGGTGACGGAGTACTTCCTGGAGGCTGGGAAGACAGAGGCCCTGCCCATTTGCTCCCCCCTGTCATTTCCCTCCCCCACTGCCTCTGCACAACTTCCACCCACCAGCTCCTCACACCTCAAACGGCCTTTCCCACAGGGAGGTGTGGCAGAGACAAGCTCGTGCATTTATTTTTATTTTATTTTTTAAACATCTTTATTGGAGTATAATTGCCTTACAATGGTGTGTTAGTTTCTGCTGTATAACAAAGTGAATCAGTTATACATATACATATGTCCCCATATCTCTTCACTCTTGCATCTCCCTCCCACCCTCCCTATCCCAACCCTCTAGGTGGTCACAAAGCACCGAGCTGATCTCCCTGTGCTATGCGGCTGCTTCCCTCTAGCTCTCTATTTTACATTTGGTAGTGTATATATGTCCATGCCACTCTCTCACTTTGTCCCAGCTTACCCTTCCCCCTCTCCGTATCCTCAAGTCCATTCTCCAGTAGGTCTGCATCTTTGTTCCCCTCTTGCCCCTAGGTTCTTCTGACCATTTTTTTCTTTTTTTTTTTCTTAGATTCCATATATATGTGTTAGCATACGGCATTTGTTTTTCTCTTTCTGACTTACTTCACTCTGTATGACAGATTCTAGGTCCATCCAGCTCACTACAAATAACTCAATTTCGTTCTTTTTATGGCTGAGTAATATTCCATTGTATATATGTGCCACATCTTCTTTATCCATTCATCTGTCGATGGACACTTAGGTTGCTTCCGTGCCCTGGCTATTGTAAATAGAGTTGCAATGAACATTTTAGTACATGACTGTTTTTGAATTATGGTTTTCTCAGGGTATGTGACCAGTAGTGGGATTGCTGGGTCATATGGTAGTTCTATTTTTAGTTTTTTAAGGAACCTCCATACTGTTCTCCATAGTGGCTGTATCAATTTATATTCCCACCAGCAGTGCAAGAGAGTTCCCTTTTCTCCACACCCTCTCCAGCATTTATTGTTTGTAGATATTTTGTTGATGGCCATTCTGACTGGTGTGAGGTGATATCTCACTGTATTTTTGATTTGCATTTCTCTAATGATTAATGATGTTGAGCATTCTTTCATGTGTTTGTTGGCAATCTGTATATCTTCTTTGGAGAAATGTCTATTTAGGTCTTCTGCCCATTTTGGGATTGGGTTGTTTGTTTTTTTGATATTGAGCTGCATGAGTTGCTTATATGTTTTGGAGATTAATCGTCTGTCAGTTGCTTCATTTGCAAATATTTCCTCCCATTCTGAGGGTTGTCTTTTCGTCTTATTTATGTTTTCCTTTGCTATGCAAAAGCTTTTAAGTTTCAGTAGGTCCCATTTGTTTATTTTTGTTTTTATTTCCATTTCTCTAGGAGGTGGGTCAAAAAGGATTGCAATCCCTATCAAACTACCACTGGCATTTTTCACAGAACTAGAACAAAAAATCTTAAAATTTGTATGGAGACACAAAAGACCCCGAATAGCCAAAGCAATCTTGAGAAAGACAAACGGAGCTGGAGGAATCAGGCTCCCTGACTTCAGACTCTACTACAAAGCTACAGTAATCAAGACAGTATGGTACTGGCACAAAAACAGAAAGATAGATCAATGGAGCAGGATAGAAAGCCCAGAGATAAACCATGCACATATGGTCACCTTATCTTTGATAAAGGAGGCAAGAATATACAGTGGAGAAAAGACAGTCTCTTCAATAAGTGGTACTGGGAAAACTGGACAGCTACATGTAAAAGAATGAAATTAGAACACTCCCTAACAGCATACCCCAAAATAAACTCAAAATGGATTAAGGACCTAAATGTAAGGCCAGACACCATCAAACTAGGAAAACATAGGCAGACACTCTGTGACATAAATCACAGCTCGCGTATTTAGATTGATTCTGTGCTTTGTCTCCTGATGACTAAGTCACTCAGGGTACTAACTGCCTCCTGGCCTGGGAACAAGAGAGAACAAGGAGCTGGAAGTGGAGAAAGCCATTCTTCTGCCTTTCTTCACAGGTCGTGCCCCATGAACGGCAGTGTCATGTTGGTCAGTGACTCTTGCTGTAAAACTGTTGCAGGAAGGGAGATCCCTTCCAGGGCCCAAGAATGGGCTCTTGTCTAACATCTGGAAGTGAATTGTCCGAGGAGACACACATGCTCACAGAGCAAGAGCTTTATTGGGAAGGGATGCCTGGATGGAGAGCAGGAGGGTAAGGGAACCCAGGAGAACTGCTCTGCCACGTGGCTTGCAGTCTCAGGTTTTATAGTAATGGGGTTAGTTTCTGGGTTGTCTCTGGCCAATCTTTCTGACTCAGGGTCCTTCCTGGTGGCACGCGCATCACTCAGCCAAGATGGGTTCCAGAGCGAAGGATTCTGGGAGGGTGGTAGGACATATGGACTGGTTTGTCCTCTCTCCTTTTGACCTTTCCAGAATTCTTCTGGTTGGTGGTAGCTTGTTAGTTCTGCGTTCCTTACCAGGACCTCCTGTTGTAAGAGAACTCATGCAAGTGGTTACTATCTTGCCCGGCCAGGGCGGGCAGTTTCAGTCAGTGGTTTCCCTAACAAAACCAGCCTCAGGGCACTGGGTGGTGTGGGAGCAATGGTGGTCAGTGACACAGATGGGGAAGGAGATCTCAGTGTCATGGTTGCAGGGCTGGGCCATGTGCTTCAGAGACTGTACAGGGAGAAGGGAGCACAGGATGCATGAACTGGGACTGAGTTTTGTCCTAAAGACCTTTGAAATCTTCGTGAAGAGAATAGAAGACACATATGGAAAATCACAGTAAACCCAGATTTTAAAGAGTCCATAAATGAGCCTTGGGTTTTGCAAGATGCAAGACTTGGATACAGCTTTAGGGCAGATGGTTACTTGGTTCTGGGAAAACCAATGTAATGGCCCATTTAATTATGCAAATGTGGGAATACAGTGGCTGGAAGAGAGAAGTTCTCTGGGTGGTAAAGTGAATGAGTGTATTTGTTGTTGGAGTCTGGTACAGGTCTCCGCTATGCTTTCTTAGGAAACACTGGATTTGCTGAGAGAGAATTTGGCCTATGCCAGGCTGATGCCCCATTGAAGCTTGCTTATGTTTTTGCATAGCTCACTGTAGATGATGGGCCTGCTCTTGGCAAGGGTTTTATTGGTACCCTGGGCACAAGCAACACAGATTTGGGGAGATCTGCTAGGGGCCCAGCCATACAGGCTGCTCTGGCATCTCCAGGAGAGACCCCCTTGGCGAGGACATTGGCATCGCCTGATGGACACCATTAGCAATAAGGCTTTTTTGAGGGGCTTCTCTAGTATGAAACATTCAGTACACTAGGCACTGGAGTTCTTACCCTGAGTCTATGCCCCCTAAGAGGTCAGTGAGTAGAATTCAGAGACTCTATGTACTTGAATGAAAAACATTTTTAAAAAAATTTTACTAATTTCTAAATGAAATACAGCATTTCCTTCAATAATGATGTAGGCAATAAACTTCAATAGTCTTAACAGAACTTATGACTTTGTTACCAATAAAAATCACAGATATTTTCTTATCACTTTGCTGTTGTTCCTGTTATCTTAAAATCTTTTTTATGCTCATCACTGCTTCAAAGCGACAGTAACTGTTAGATCTGCCAGTAGAACCTGCAGGATTAAACTAACCTTCTAGTTGGGATTAGGTAATAGAATCATTTGTTGGGTGGCTTTCACTGGATCAGATTGAATCCTTGGCTTAGGCCATCCTGAAGGACATCAGTTATTGAACTGTTTGGGCAACATAAAACACCTATACTATATTTTTAGCCAATGCACCTATCTTGAACACAACTCATTTTACCAGTGAAAACTAATATCTAACATATACTATGCTAACTAACAAGCCCTCCGGTGTTATTATAGATAAAGGTAGTTGAAGTTGTTGTGGTATCCCTCTCTTGTTAGAGTGTTTTTTGCTTCGAGTTCTGCTTAGGGTTTTTTTTCAGATGCTATTCATCTCTGAAGAGTACATCTCTTTCTGGGGACTCCAAATGTTAATAACTGCTCCAACAGTGGAGGTGACACATTTGTCATGTTAACTATGCTGAAATATTTTAAATTAAATGACAGCAATATAACACAAATCAAGGCTGACCCAGAGGTTTGGTAGGAATTGTAGGTTATCTGGCACTTAGTGAATACTTGTGCTTCTCTTGAGTAGCTAAACATCAAACTTCTCCTTGAATTTACAGTTGAAACCATTTGGGAGATAGCACCAGGTATATGGGCTCACATCCTGTGAATCCCTTGGTCATGGGTAGACAGCCTCCAGGGCAGGTTTGGCAAACTCTGTAAAGCCAGGTCATTAGAAAAAGAGTATCCTAAAAGCAGGAGACCACTGCTGCATCCCCTTGCCCTTTCTTTGGAAGGAAGCGTATTATTTCACGGAAAGCAGATAAATGCTGAGTGGCTGCCTTACCTTGCTCTTAGCTCTGTATTTCAAGTGTCCTATTCCCAGATGCTACTGCCAGATCTAGCTAAAAATAGCCAAGACATTGAACCCAAGAGCAAGAGAATGCTAAGTTTCACCACCTTTGGTATCAGTTTCAAATGTAAAGAGGTTCAACGCCCTTTAGCAACTAGAACTACAGGACTGTTTTCTCCCCTTTGAAATTGAACTGTATTTTGACCAGAAAGAAAAAAAGTTATTTAAAGCCTTAGTATTATTAATGCAGGAAAGGACTACAAGGAGCATTTGGTCCAAGTTCCCCATTTTAACAGATGAGGAAACAAAGGCTAAGCAAGATAACTTAATAGCTACATAGCAGGCATGCTGACCAGTCTGAGAGGATCTTCCTTTAACACAAAGATCTAGTCCCTACTGAGATGAGACAGTGGGAAATGATGGAATTGAATCTTCAGAGCAAGCACGTGTGCATATACTAGCAATAACACTCAGAAAATGCAATGGGAAAAATATCTCACTTATAATAGTAGAGAAATGATAAAATTGTCTAGTTAGATTTTTCCTTCATTTCATCCACAAAAATAAATTCTAGATGGATTAAAGATCTAAATGTAAAGAAAAAAACAAGTTGATAAAGGTTCTAGAAGAACAGATAGGTGAATATTTTTATGATATTTGGGTAGAATGAATGACCTTCCTAAGCAAGACACAGAATCCAAAATCATAGGAGAAAAGACGTACAGATGTGATTGAACAAAAATTAAAAACCACTGTAAACCAAGGCAAATAAGAAGCAACAGAGTAAGAGGAAATACTTGCAACATATGTTACAAGCAAAAGGTTAATATCCACAATATATAAAACTTTTCAACAAATAAATACAAAAAATAAAAATAATTCAATAGGAAAATGGACAAAGGACATGAACTGGCCAATCACATAAGTTTCAGAACCATCTAGGCAAGAGTATTAAATCATAGGCAAGGGATGGTCTTCAGGGAAATGGGCTTTCCAGAAAACTGAAAAGGTATAGGCAGAGCTATTATTCAGGGAAAGCCAGCCTTAAATTTGTTTCAAGAACCAGGAGAGTTCAAGTTGGATAAACCTTTCCTTAGACAGAAATATGGCTTGTGTGTATAAGGGAACAAAAACTCTGAGTATGGAAAGTTTAAGGCATAGTCAGACTTGAATTTTTCTACATCTGGCTTGACTCCCCTTGTAGGTGTGGTGTGCCCCACCCCGAGGCCTGGGGCCAGGGAAAGATGCACTGAGACATCCACCTTTGCTCCATGTGGCCACCCCACTGCTGATAAGATTGTATATCACTGGCCAATTACATCCAGACTTTAATTTTTTTTCTACATTGGGTGTGTGTGTGTTTTGTGTGTTCCCCTCCCAACAACTGGTAAGTACCTGGAATGCTGCAATGTTTATTCTAATTAATATAAGAAATTTAGTTCAAAATATGATACATCTATTTTTGTCTAAATGAACAGAACAAATGAAAATACCCATAATATCCAGCGCTGGCAAGAGGTGAGGCCAAGTAAACTCCAACAAGCTGTTGGTAAGGGTGGTATTTTAAATATTTATTTATTTAAGCTGCGCCAGGTCTTAGTTGCAGCATTGCAGGATATCTTTTAGTTGTGGCACACGGGCTTGTAGTTGTGTCGTGCGGACTTCTTAGTTGCGGCATGCAAGTAGGATCTAGTTCCCCGTCCAGGGATCAAACCCTGGCCCACTGCATTGGGGGCATGGAGGCTTACCCACTGGACCACTAGGGAAGTCCCAGTAAGGATGTTATTAATAAACCATTTGGGGGCCAGTTTGGCATCGTCTCTTAAATACCAAATGTAGTTTTCCCATTGACTTAGCAATTGTAATTCAGGAATATGTGCATATGCTTAAGCCAAGTGGATAAAGATTTTATTGAAGTATTATTTTTATTGAAAATCAGAAGCAATAAATGGCATTAATAAGAAAATGATTAAATAAACGGGAGCATGTCCATGCTCAGTTTATATTCTTCTGGAAGCAGGTCTTGTGACTAGGATTCAAGTGCAAGATGTTTGGGGAGTGTAAGTAGGGAACTGGGGAAGTGATGCAGGGAAGGACAGATGACCAGTAAAGGGTGTGTTATTAAGCCAGTGAGTGACTAAAGTTTAATCTTTCAGGAAAACTCTGAAGGTAGTGCAAAGCACGTGACTTGGAATTATCCTAGCCAATGAGCCAGGGAGCTGGGGTATTTATACTCCTACAACTTTTAGTCATTGTTGAAACTGTCTCCCAGAGGGACATTAATTCTCAAGTACTTCCACTCAACCATCCATTGGCAAATTGGTTTCAGTGGCTGGAGGGAGCTACCCAACAAAGGACGAGGTACTGCCCATTGGCAGTCAGGCTGTAATGTGTGGAAATGATAAGGGTTTCCAAAGGGATATGAGTGGATCATGGACAGTGTCTGCTACATATGCTAACAAATGCGAAGAGGCCATTAAAAAGAATGAGGCAAACCAAGGAGCAAATAAATATATCGTATACTCTCACTTTTGTAATAAAAATACACATCACATAGTCCACAGTGGTTACCTCTAAAGAGAACAAAGTAAAGGAAAGGATGGAGTTTTAAAATTTTATTTTATACCTTTCTGCCATTTCTTTGTTTTACAAGCCTATAGAATCTTTTAAAATTAAAAGAAATAAGGGAAAAATGAGGAAACACATTCATGACGTAACAAGGAAAAGATGAAGAAACTGAAAAAGAGCATGTAGCTAGGACCAAAAAATACATTCACTAATTCAGTCACTCAACATATTTTTATCAAAAGCCTTCTATGCAGCAGGCTGCATACTAGATTAGATACTGGCTAAAGTGGCCAGTAAAGACTTTGCCAACTGATGTACTAAACTTGCTGATCCAAGAACCTCTCATGAGTTCCTGGCATTGGTGGAAAGTGTTATTTTTTTCCCTTGAAGAATCCATCCCATTCCCAAAGCTTCTGAAGCTAAATATTCATGCTCTTGAGAGATTTCTAAAGTTGGTCCTTTTTAAAAAGGGAAAGCATAGAGCTTTGGAATACATGTGGATATGCTTTTAAGTTAAAAAACACTAATGCATAGTATAGGGTTAGCCAAAACCCAATAAATTGTGATTTTTTTCATATGTATCCTGAACGGAAGTGAAGTGTTCATTGACAGATACACAGGGTGGTGGCTCTTTCACCCACCTGAGAATTTTAAATGTTTTTTCTGGATACATGACTCTTGTGCTAAGTGGTTATGCTATTGGGGTTAGCAAAGTCTTTTCTGGGGAAGAAAAAAAAAGACTGAATCTCCTTTCCCTGAAATCATATATACCGACTCTATGAAAAAGAAGAATGTACGTAGAGGGCCCCTTTTAGCTCCCAAACATTGACCTCCATAACTTTTGTTCCTTCTTATCTAAAGCCTTGAGAACCATTGAAGAGGTGGTATCAGTGTGACTTGGGGTGAATTGCTTCAAACTCTTTGTTTCCAGCTTTCTCATTTGAAAGGTGGAAGAATAGTAGACAATTATAGGGATGGTAGAGGACCAGAGGTAGAAAGTGGAGCACGCAGTGCAGAGCACAAAGCAAGTGTTCCATTAGCGTTAGCTTCTGTCCTTCCCCACTGGCAAGACCTGTCTCCCCCTGCACCTCTCCTAACCTTAGTGAAAAACTCTATAAAAGTAGCTGGTGAATGAATATTGTTCTACCTCCTGATGAGATCTCTGTGTCATTGTAAGGTGCCCTGTGATGATTTCCAGTCTCCTGTGTCCCTACCTTTGTGTAATCCCCTGTGCTTGAACCACAGGGAGAGGCTGTGACTTGCAAAGGTCATGGGATGTCACTCCCTTGATTAGTTTACATTATATGGCAAAGTGGAGGGATTCTTAATGTAATTAAGGTCCAAAGTCAGTTGATTTTTGAATTAATACAAAGGGAGATTACCCTGGGTGTGTCTGATTCAATCAGGTAGAAGCCCTTTGAAGAGGACCTGGGCCCTCCCTGAAGTCAAGAAACTTTCTCTCTGTTGCTGGCTTTGAAGAAGTAAGCTGCCGTGTGGTGAGAGGGCCACTGGAGGGGATCTCACTGCAAAGAACTGAAGGTGGCCTCTAGGAGCTGACAGTAGCCATCAAGGAGATGGGGGCCTCAGTCCTACAGCTGCAAAGAGGTCAATTCTCCCAACAACCTGAGGTAGCTTGGAAGTGGATTTTGCCCCAGTCAAGCTTTTGATGGACTGTAGCCCCCACCAACACCCAGATTTCAGCCTGGTGAGACCCTAAAGCAGAGAACCCAGCTAAGCCAGCCCTGGACTCCTGACCCACAGAGACTGTGAAATAACGACCGTGTGTTGTTGTAAGCTGCTGATTTTGTGATAACTTGTTACACAACAGTAGACCACCAGTACAATTTCCCTCTAGCTCTTCTGCTTTATACTGAGATAATAAAGAGGATGGTGAGGATAATGAAGGAATGGGGGAGGGGGAGGAGGAGAAACACGAAACATTTATTGAACAGTTATTATATGTCAGGCACATTAGTACATGGTCCTGAAAGGAGATAAATGGGACACTCAAGTGGTAAAATAGGGAGAATCTAACAAAAGGACTATATACAGAAGTATGCATAGCGTTAGGGTGCCCAACAAGGGATGCTGAGGCCATGAGCATCTCTAGGTGTGAAGGTCTAAGGTGAGAAAGCAGAGTTAATGGAACCTTTAGAGAGCTTAGCTACAGGACAGGGCTGCCTGACAGGAGCTGGGGATGGAGGTAGAGGTATACAGCCTCTGTTGAAACGGTGGCCCACCATTGTGAAAGCCAGGGGAATAAATACCATGGGTTCTTATTCCTCTGATTAGCTATTCTTCTACTAGTATCTCCCCTTTGGCTGAATCCAACCAGAAGCCAGAAGACAAAGGACACTTGGTGATACAGGCTTAGAGGTTAGTCTCTAAGGCTCAGTCTCAGGGCACAGAGCAGGGATGAAGAAAGGGGTGGAGAATGCAACTGGGTGGGTTTATTATGGAGAGTAATAAACCCTCATGGATTAATTAGCTCATTGATTTTGGCACATGAGGACTGACGCATGGAGATGTTACATAATTTGCCCAGGGTAAGAGTAGGTGGTAGAACTAGGACTGGAACCTAAGGCATATCTAGTCCCAGAGCCCGAACTCTCGACCACTCCAAATACAGTCCTTAGGACCCTTTGTGCCTGCTGCCTTTCTATTCTGGGCTTTCCTCTGGAGCCAGGAAGTCCCTTCCACTCTCAGCAGCAGTGCAGGCTTGAGTACCTCTTTCTTCACCGTGGCCACCTTCATTTCATCAAAGTCAGGTACCGGCATCTTGCTTGTGGGTGGCCAGAATAGGTCCTCCACAATCAACATGTGTGACCAGATGCGGGGAGAAACAAACCTTTGCTCATGAAATTTCCAGCCTAGTTGTTCAGGACCAACAAGAACAGAAAACTCTCCAATATTTCAAGAAACATGGATCAAAGCCTTTGACATTTTCTCCCAGTCATCCCCAAATTACTTCGAAGTGTTTGTTCACACCTGGCAGGAGGGCAGGAGAGGGAGCTTCAAAGCCATCTGTGGAGACTTCCTCCTCTGAAGAGGTGATGAATTCAGCTATTTCAGGAGCAAGAATATAGATGTGACCCTGGCTCAGCTCAGAGTAGCGGCCGAGAATTCCCACCAATATCAAGAAGGAAGGAAAAGGAAAGTTAAAAAGAAAACCTCTCAACATAGTTCATAAACCTGCCAAATGCTTAATTAGCTTCTCTATAGGTCCACTTCCCACTTTCTTCCAGAAAGTGTCCTGGTAGGACAGCAAGGATATAGGATTTGGGGGGACAGAGGGCTTGGTTCTGGTCCCAGCTCAGCCTCGTATTAGCTGGGTGACCCTGAGCAAGTCATTCATTCAGCAAACTTTTATAGAGGGCTTTATCCTTGAGAAGTGCAAAGATGAAAGACACAGTTTTTGCCCTCAGGGAGCACACAGAAAATTGAGTAGAAAATGATATATAAACAAATAACGATATCCCATTGTGGTAAATGCTAAGGTAAGGTCCCACCAGGGGTGCCCGGAGAAGGGGAACCTAGCTCAGCCTGGAGGGGCTGATCTACTGAGCTCTCTGAGTTTCCATCCCTCAGCTGTGAAACAGAGAGGTTTTATGTGTTTGTGAGGGGAGCTAATACGTTATTCATTCATTTAGTGCTGGACACTGAGAGGAATGCAAAGCTGTATAAGACTCAGCTCCCACACGAAGCCCCATCAGTGACTTGCACCTGTCTCTGTGAGAGGGGAAGAAAACCAGCATGGCCCTCAAGCCCTTGCTCAGGATACTTGTGAGGAGGAGCTCTTGCCTCTCGCTGCTCCTGCCTCAGTTTCCTACACATTATGTGATTTCTTGACTATCCATATGTTTCTGGTGTCCTGTCTCTGTAAATATGCTAAACTGAGAGAGGTGAGGTTTACTGGATTGGCAGAAGCAGAGCTGCTTGACAAAGGGAGTCAAAACTCAGCTGGCGCGAGACCCAGAACAAGGAGGACGGGAGAGAGTAGAAGGGAGGGAACCGGAAAAGCTAGAAGCAAATTAGACCAGCTCCCAGGAGAATCCAAGGCCTGGCCTGTGCCTTGGTGGCTCCAGAAGTTCAGGACAGATTGGCTTTTCATGAGGATGAAGAAAAGCCAGCAGAACTGTTTCTTATTGGCAGCCAGATTATTTTAGCAAAAGTTCTGCCTTCTAAGGAGGTAAAAATCAAGATGTAATTAGGAAGTGAACACAGACTTCTTGAATAACTCGGGAGATGACACCGCTGCTTGCAAAGGCGTATGCTTTTCTTCAAAGGCAAGTCTAAAACGGCATTTCTCATTCATGAATGCCCCTGTCATTCATTCATTAAGTGCTAGGCACTGAGAGGGATGCAACGTTGTACAAGAC
This sequence comes from Delphinus delphis, assembly GCF_949987515.2. Lineage (NCBI taxonomy): Eukaryota > Metazoa > Chordata > Mammalia > Artiodactyla > Delphinidae > Delphinus > Delphinus delphis. The sequence goes on along the minus strand of NC_082684.1, from coordinate 36,761,974 downwards.
TCAGCTCCTGCCTTCAGCTTTATTCTAGTGAACGTTTATTGAGCACCTACTATGTGCCAGGCACTGGACCCCATCCTAGAATCAAGAATAAATAAGAGCACAATTTCTTACCTCAAGGAGCTTATAGTCTAGTGGATTTGCTAATAAAATGTCTTCCCACTTAGAATATTCTAAACACTGACTTGAACAGATAGTATATATTTTTCTCTCCTGTGATTCTGTCCGTTCTTTGGCCCTTGTTGGGAGAATAAATCTTCTGGATTTATTCTAAAAGCTCACCAGTTCGGCTCTGAGCTCGCAGTTATTTGTGACTGAGAGAGAAAGAAAATGGTCTGTTCCCTATCTCTCTCCACAGGTTTAACAATGCACCCGGCTGCATCAGGAACATCCAGTTTGTTCTCCAGATGAGGTGTTACACACTCTGAGTCATTTTTCTGGCTTTTGAAAAAGCTCAGTTCAACCCTCCAATTTCCTACCTTTCTCTTCCACCTGCCTTGTTTAATAATTAGGCTATTTAATAAAAGCTTTTGATGAAGAGTTGGGGAGGAAGATGGTGATTGTTCCGGTTTACAAGTGCCTGGGGAATAGAGCAGCTACCTCTGCCAGAGTCATCATGTTCTGGGTCATTCCCTGGACGTCATGCTGAGTGAAAAGGCCAGAGGCCTTTCCCACTTCAGGGCCCAGACATGGCTAACCGGGGGTCATTCTGTCTCCAAGCGCCCTGCCAAAGAATCAAATTTGGTTCCTGTCTCCAAGACGCCTTGTTGTTCCTGCTCCTGACTTTTCATTGCATGTACTTACTTGGAACTTCTACCAACAGCAGACGAGTTCAAGTACACACTGGGTTTGGAGGGTAGAGAGCAGATCAGACTGGGTGAAGGTAAGGAAAAAACTGCAGGTCAGCTTATAATGAGGCAGAAGAGTCCAGAGGCCTCACTGGAGGAACACATTTCAGTAGGAGGGCACTCAAGGCATGGATTTGAGCACAATAAGTGACAAGTCCCTGCAGAGAGAGGGAGAGAACATCATACTGAGAGGCTACATAGCTTGGGGAGAAAGAGCACTGGTTTTGGAGTGATCGAGATGTCAGTTCAGATTCCAGCTCCACCATTTACTAGCCGTACGATCTTAGGCAAGTCGATTAGCCTTCTCAAGCTTCAGTTTCCTCATCTGTAAAATGGAACTAATAATCTTGTACAGTCATTGTGAGAACTAGGAATAAAATAGATCAAGTTACTGGCGTGCAATAGGCCCTCAGTAAGTGGCGTCTGTAATTATTTATTGAGCGCTTTTAAAATACTAGGTACTAGGTACCTTATATAGTAGGTTGGGGGCATATGTGTAGAAAGTGGTTTGACCAGTAGGACTGACCAATGTATTATCCCAGGAGATTTTCCTTGGGTTGCCAGGCAGTGGGCTAGCTCCCTCTTTCTCCAACAGGGGGACCAGCTGTACCCAATCTCAACTTCCTGTGGGACCCGGAGACCTCAAGCTGGGCATTTCAAGCACTTCCCTAAGCAATGGGCCCCTAAGCTCATACTGCTTAGTGTCTGAACCCCAAGATATTTACCCCCTCAGCACAGCCCCTCTCAAGCTGACCTATGAAAAGGAAGAGCAACAAGTGATTCCTCCTTAGGAGCGCTGCTCCAGAGCACATCCAGCCACACCCCACCCGACCCTGCCTCTCTGCAGGATCCAGAGAGAACAGAGGATGTGCGTACCTGCCCCTTTTATGAGTGTCACCTGCACCAGTGATGCTACTAGTACTGAGTCCTTTGCCAGAGCAGAAAGCCAGTCTCTACTCAGAAACAGCAACTCTAAATGCTGTATGAAAATATCATGCTATGATACAATTATTTCACATGGTCCTATTGGGGTGCAGAGGAGAGACATCTAATTGCCTTTTGGAGAATGTGCTGCTTGAGCTAACTTTGAAAGAAGAGTTGGCTGGGCAGATGTGGGGAGGGACATTCCATTCAAAGGGAATAGCAAAGCGTGGAGGTGAGAGAGGAAGTCTAAGGAGTTCTGCCTGCTCAGTTACAGGAGTAGCAATGTGACACATGATGCTGGGAAGGTAGACACGTCTTTGAGGCTTGTGCTGAGAAACTGGAATTTATTTTGGAGGTAATGGAGAGTCACAAAAGGACTTGAGGCAGATGTGCAGTTTAGAAAGTTCATCTTGCAAAGCTCTGTGAAGCGTGATTTTGGAGGAGCAGGACTAGAGGCAGTTGCAACAACCCAGGGGAGAGCTGATGATCGCACAAACCAGGGTGGAGCAATGGGAATAGAGCAGAGAGGATTGAGAGAGAGGATTATAGTCATAACATGTTAGGATTAAGAGAGAATTTAGGAGTCATTAGTTCTTTCTTTCACAGCTGAGGAAATTGAGGACTAAAGAGATTGTATAACTTCTTGCAAATTGAATCTCCTTGCACCCAAACCTCCTTTTTCTAGGGAATTTCCCAGATGGCTAGGAAGACCTGTCATGTTTTTCAGGGTCCGCTTCCCTAGGTATGGTATTCTTGGTCTTTGGAAGTGTAAGGGTGGGATAGGTGGCTGACTTCTAATGAAGATTACATTAGAAAAGGGAAGGGAGCGGACTGTGGCAGTCTCTTTCCTTCTCCTGAGTGTCTCTCAAAGCTTCCTTCATTTTTGAAGGATGTGGGGTTTATTTGCAGAACTGCAACCTCTTGTGTTGGTTTGTTTGTAGAAGGATTGACAGTGTTACTTCCTGGCAAACAAAACACACCCAATTTGTTCACAGTTGTGACGAATGCATGGGAGTAACCCAACAATGTACACAAAGAAGCAGAAATTCTATCTGATGCAGTGAATGTGGGATATCAGCAAAATCTGATTGGTCGCCTGGTGTGCTCTGACAACCAAGCTTTCAGCATCCTTTCTAGAGAGTGTCACTTGAGATGTGTATATGAAATAGTCCTGTGATATAGGTATTATTGGGCACATTTAACACAGAGGGAAACTGAAGCCCAGAGAGCCTAAGATCATGCCTGTGGACACAAGTAAGTAAGCAGCAGAGCTGGGGTTCAAACTCACAAGTGCTCGATTCGTATTCCCTATTTTTCCCACTCCATCTGTTTACCTTCCTGGAAGTTGGTGCAGGACTTGCCATCGTTTTCTCTTTTAACCCTAATGTGTGCACATCTACGGCTGTATGATTGGTTGATCAGAGAGAGGGTATGTACAGCCTTGTATTTTTGATCCTCTGACTTAAGCATGGACTGAACCACCCATGGATGAGTTTGAGTTGTTCTCAGAAACAGATGTCCTTCAACAACACAGCTGTCATGCTAGCCCTCTGCAACATGGGGTTTGCATAGGGCCAAGGGGACAAAACTACTGGAGTGGGGTCCTGGCCTTATCAGAGTCCTCCCTTTTAAGGCCAATTTTCCAAATATAGTACAATCTACACGTTTAACAACAACCACTTCTCTTCCCTTAAGTGAGGGTGGGAAAAAGAAATGCTAACACCAATTAGCTTTTTTCTTAAACATACCTTGTTATAATGTTCTTTAATTATAAAATATCATATATTATAAATATTATAAATATATTGGTTTGGCCAAAAAATTCATTCGGCTTTTTTCTATAAGCTGTTATGGAAAAATGTCTATAAAATTAACAACGTAAAATAATAATATTCATTGTAAGATTGTATATATAAACATTTGAATATATACTCATATACATGTATCTATATATTTGCATATGTGAGTATAGATACAATGAATAAAGCTATCTGTGTATGTACATATATAGGCATAACCATATTTCTTTTGCACGAATGCGCTCGCGATGTACAAACTATCCTGCAATTTTCTTTTTTTCAGTTATCAAATAAACTGAATTTCTTTGTAAGATCATACTGATGGGTTTCTCTGACCCAGTGGTTGTGGGGAACGTCAGTACCCCCACTGTTTCCTGATTGCTCCTGACACCTGCTCATCTTGATAAGGCCTGTATGTAACCGGATCGAATAATATCATGTATCTGAGAGCTCTCTACAAATGTAGGGTGCTGTACTGATATTAGTTATCAAAATACCATATGTAATGTGAAGATACATTTATATAGGAATGGATTGGATGCTTCTCATAGCGTTCTTGTGCCATAGCTAGGGGAGAACGTTTGCACTTTGGACCGGGAGAAGAGCAGACACTGAGGTTGATAATGTAGTTGGTCCTGCCTGCTGTCAAGTGCTCACCGTGGAAGGAGTTGTTAGCCCCCTCTGGGCCTTGCTTCTGGTCACCTTTGTCCCCCGAACCACCCGGGTGATTGATCTGAGGAAGTTTCCTAATCACATCTATTTCACCAAATAAGGCGACAGCCACAATGGGAGCAGAGATTTCTTCCAACCTCTCCTGGGAGCCCAGAATCTAAGGACGGTTGACTTGGTGGAGAACAAGGGGCACCTTTTAGCTCTTTAAAACACCCCTCAAAAAACTCCAAATCCCTTTTTGGTTCAGTTTAACGTTTCACTTCTCCCTGCTTCCAGCTGACAGTTGGAGAAAAACCAAATTGGTGGTTGGCTGGTTGGGTTTTTTTTTAACCTAATGACAAGCCTGGCTTAGAACTGCTCAACCATTCTTCAGCTCCCAATACTGTAGGTCTATAGATAAACAGGCATGTATATAATCATAATCTACTTTTGTTTACTTCTCCCCAGATGGAAGTCCATTAATTTCCCAATCTATTTTACAGAATGACTTGCCTGTTTCCAGCATTGGGAAGATATATTAGTTCTTAGTTCTGAAATGTTTAAGTTAGAAAATAATAGGAAATAGAAGAAATAGAAGGACTGAGATGACTCATTTATCTCAGATGTTCACCCTAAACTACTTCAGAAATGCCAGCAATGAATTAAAACCAGAATTCCAGAGGAATGACCTAAATCCTACTTCACCAGAGACACTCTTCAAGCTCCTTAGCAAAAGTTGCAGTTTATCTCTAGAATGGAGGAGGCTGATGATGGCTTGAGTCAAGTAGCATGAACTTAGCTCCAACTGGTCTAGGGATAACGAATCAATATTGTCTCTCTATGGGCAGAGACCTCTTTAGAAGATGACAAAGGGAAGGCACAGTCAAGTATAAGACACTGATTTCCTGTGATATGTTAGTGCCGAGAAGGAGAGCTGGCTTGGATAAAGAGAAAGATCTTTTCTTGCTCACTGAATTGTAAACCAAATCTGCTCCTCTGCTTGTTCTGCGGTGCTCCTCCTACTTTAATTTTTCCCTAAGCACAAATGAAATGGCCCTACAGAGATCCATCAATAGCTGCCCCATCTTGTGTTTGATCATGGGGTCCTCCCCACAGGCGTCCGAGTTTTCTAGAAGGTGATCTGAAGTCTGGGGATCCCACCATGCAATGGATATAAAGACTAGGGTTGTGGTTGAGTCAAAAATCAGGGAAAAGATAAAATTCAGGTCAAGGGACAGAAAACTTCTTCGTTGAAAGATTAATAAAACTTCATATTTAACTAGCAACTGCAGGGAAGAAACTAATCTTACAACGTAATAGATGTTGTTGATAATGTTAATTACCTCCTTGGAAGCCACCAAGAAGTGGCTTTCAATTTTATGCATTTATTGTCCAAGTTGTAAATTTGGTCTTGGAATGAACAGGTAGTAAAAGACTTGGGAAGCTTAATAAGGGAGGTTATTTACTTTGTGTATAAGTGAAGAGAAGGTTTTGAGTGAATAAAGATTAAGAGACACAGAGAGAGAGACTGACTAACCCTAACCCTGGGCTGGTACCTTAGGTGAGCCCTCCATAGGGTGTTGGTGAAGGTGGTCTCAGAGGCAGCGCTGGCTCTCAGTCTTGTGTATGCAGACCTCCGTTTTATCAGTCCACTTGGCAGTGAGCAGGCTCTAGTAGGGTTGACAGAAAAAATACAGGGCAGTCAGTTCTGAGTTCGATAGATAACAATGAATATTTTTTTAGTATAAGTATTGCCCCTGCAATATTTGTATATCTATTTGCTAAATCTGGCAACCCAATCTAGGAGGCTTCCATTAATTAACTCACCAGAGACTTATTTATAAGTCAGAATGCCAGTGTGTGGATTTTCAGGGCAGGGTACACCTTTCCACATATTAGAGTCCTTGCGCCTACTATCTGTACCACTGTACAGATAGTTTGTTTGGAAAACCAAGTTTGCCATGGTTGGTGAATCCCACCTTGTAGTAAAGTGGTAAAGCAGGCTCATGGGCTGTGCATCCAGGCTGCAGTAGAACATGGGAACCCTGGGTGTTTGACTACAGGGACACCACCCAGAACCTGGAATAGCAATCCAGTCAGACACAGTGTCTCTCTCTCCCCCCAATAGTGTTGCAATAATGTTGGGCTTAAACTCTCCTTTTTCAATATTTATTTATTTTTATTTATAGTTATTTATTTTTTTTGCGGTATGCGGCCCTCTCACTGTTGTGGCCTCTCCCGTTGCGGAGCACAGGCTCCGGACGCGCAGGCTCAGCGGCCATGGCTCACGGGCCCAGCCGCTCCGAGGCATGTGGGATCTTCCCGGACCGAGGCATGAGCCCGTGTCCCCTGCATCGGCAGGCAGACTCTCAACCACTGCGCCACCAGGGAAGCCCTTCGCTATTTATTTTTTAAAAATTTTTTACAAGTCACCAAAATCTTACTCCTCATCATAGACATGCTGCCATTTCCAAGATATCTGCTGACTCTGCTGATTAAATCAATTTATATTTTGAGGGAGTCATGCTAGATGTCTTTTGAGGTTTAGGAAACTTGATAGTCTTAAGTAGTAGATGTTAATTTTACAAGATAGTTTCAGGTACATACATATGTGTCTTTGATTTTCTAAAACAGAATAGTTTTCATCTCAGACTCCCCTTCTGTGCGATGCAGAAAAATTAATCTAGGAACTACCAAGGAGATTAATTCACACTCACATTCTCTCCCTTGCTCCACTTTAGATGGAATCTCAGTGGGATCGGAGTGAGAGAGGGGGGACCATGTAACACCATGTGCTCTGTGTTGGTAGCTCCCAAGATGAGTAGCTGCCCCATCTTGTCTTTGAGCATGGGGTCCTCCCCACTGGGCGTCCAGAGTTATCCTCAAAGGTGGCTGCATGCCCATCTGGTTTGCTTAGCTTGTTCTGCCATCCATGGTTGTTCCTCCATGGTGTGACTCCTTCGGGCCGCTGGCTGTCACTCTCAGCTAACTTCTCAGAGTATGAGTAGGGTTCAGCTCCTCTCCCACACCTCTTTGGGGCCACAGGAAACAAGGCTGTCACTGAGTTCTCTTCCTTTATCACCTGTAAAGCCATCTCTTCTCTGTTGACCCCATATCAATGTGGCATAAGCACATCTGTGGAGTCAGCTGCCCTCCCTAGATAGGAAGTAGACACAAGCCTCCTCCATTCTCAGTTTCCTCAAAGCTCATCTGGTGTTCTACCCCCAACCACATTTCCCTCTCTTCTGAGGTGATTCACCCTGGGAAGATGACAGGGGGCTGGGGCCTCTCTTGGAGACCACGCATCCCTACTGTCCAGGTAACCCTACTGGACTGCCTGAGGGTTGGTTATGTTGGACGGTTCTTTTGGATCAGTCCTATTTGTCTACTGGTTAGGCTCAAATAGTTGTTGAAAGCTCAGAAAGTCCTTTCTCCCAAGTCTAGGTCTTGTGTTCAGTACTCTAATTTGAATATCAAAAGCTAAGCACTGACTTTCTTGCCATTCCAGCTGTAGCAGCATCACTTTTCCCTAGCACAGGGCATGCCTTGGATGACACAGTGGGAGAGGACAGTGAAGTGTGCAGTGTTGATGGGTGCAAGGAAGACCTAGTTAATGTCTCAGAATGTCCTTCTGCTGCACTGGCAGGGGACCTGTCACTGCACTCTGTGCCTTAGACCCACATAATCCTCAGAACAATCCCCCAAACTATTATCATTCTCATTTCCAGATGAAGAAGGGAAAGGTCGAGGAGAGGATAGGTAACTTGTTCAAAGATTCCAGTTATAAGTGATGGGGAAAGAATTGAACTTAGGGTAATCTAATTTCAAAGCCTTCATTTAAAATCCTAACTATGGTCTCTTTACCTTGGTGAACCACTGACGCTCCAGGAGTTTGTTAAAAACAATTTTGATAAAGACCCAGTGCAGGAGATCCTGATCCAATTGATCTGCGATGGGGCCTGGTCGTCGTATTTTGAACTGTCTCTGTAGGTAATTCAGACGCACACCAAAGTTTGAGAGCTGGCTCTGTCACTTGTTAGCTGTGTGATTTGGGACAAATTACTTCACCTCCCAGGGCCTCAGTTTCCTCATTTGTTAAATTGGGGATGGTGATACCCCCTACCTTCGTGTTACTGTGGGAATTAAATGAGTTTAAAATGAAAGCACTGGGAAGACTGCATGGCACGTAGTAAGTGCTTGATAAGCATTAAAGACGATTACTTTCTCTGCCTCTTGGCAGCAACTTACTTAACAAAACATCTTTCAGGAGCTCTATTTCCTGGACAGATTACATAAGAGAGTAATTGCCTGCATTTGCATAGATTTTTAATAGTTTGTGTCTCAGAAAGTGATTTTTTTTTTAGCCTCTTTTTCCAAATCTCGGTTTATGCCAGATTTGGATCCCGTGGTCTCCTGTCGTCCTAACCATCTGGAGGCCATATTTTGAAGGTAGGTTGAAATTAAGCCACGGATGTAATGACGATGGCAGGTCAAAGAGAAATAGGTCTATGAATCTTGACCTTGGTTGTAACTTAGAAATACAGAGAGAGCTTTAGACAACACCCAAGTCATATCCCAGATCAGTTAATATCAGAATCTTGGGGAATAGGGCCCAGCCATCAGTATATTTTAATCTCCAGGTGATCCAATGTGTGGCCATTGGGCCCCACCCTAGCTCTACTAAGTAGAAACTCTGGTGGTGGGACCCAGTAATCTGTGTTCTAATAAGCCTTCTGCAAACCTCAGGACCTTTGATGTGAACCATTTCATTATCCTCCGCATGTCCAGGTCTCTGTTTCTGCTTCTCTGTCCAGTAGGGACAAAAAGCAAGAGAGAAGATGTATTAACTCAGTTCCCTTAAGAAGGTGCAAGCGGGTCAGTACTGCCCTAGCCAGGCCTGCCCTAGTATGGGGCAATGAGGGTCCTTCAGCCTAAATGCCTGTATCTCAAGGGGAAGATGATCCAATTAAGAGAGGCCCCACTTTCTCAGAATGGAGACCATGTCAATATTTGCCTAAAATACCCCTTTTTTCCAATCCTAACTCTGCCCTGGAAGCTTCGCGGAGACCAATAACACGTAAACAAGTTCCACACCAACCCATCTGCTTCTCATTTCCTGCGGAATGCTAAAATGAGTCTTTTAAGGTTGCTTACGATATGTCCCTCTCCTCCTGCCCTGCCCCTGGGGCGCTAGCTCTGCGTCCTCAGACCACCTCAGGCCCTGCCTCCTCCTCCACCCGGGTCCTGTCTGCGCAGACTTGGCTTCACACAACGCTCACAGTTATTCCTGGCATTTGCTTTTTTGGCTTAGGGCACAGCCAATGATATCGTTTTCTTCTTCTGTTTAAAGCACTGTCTTCAGTCTCCTCCTTTGTCCCTTTCTCCTCTGGCAAGTGTAATGCTATTGACAATTGAAAGTGGCCTGGTTCCCTGGAGCCTGGTAAATGGCCCTGCTGCTAGAATTAGGGTGAGAACCGTGGGCAGAAGTGAGAGCTGGGCTAACAGGACCTGCTCTCCCGGGGCTCCAATGCCCCTCTTGGGACCTCCCCAACGTACTTGGGAGGTTGGAGTACCGGGGGGGCACGGGGGGTTGGGGGTGGGACCTGGAGTAAGTCTGAATTTCCTTCCTAAATTTGAGCAGTGACTCCATGTGACCTTAAACCACTTGTGGCTTTGCTCTCTTCTGTTTAGCTTCTCTTAAGTAGACCTTTGCCGGAGTGAGGCCCTATTCAGTTGCATACCTTATTTTACTGCACTTTGCTTTATTTCACTTCCAAGATATTGCTTTTTTTTTTTTTTTTTTTTACAAATTGAAGGTTTGTGGCAACCCCATATCCAGCAGGTCTATCGGTGCCATTTTCCCAACAGCACTTGCTCACTTCGTGTTTCTGTGTCACATTATGGTAATTCTCACAATATTTCAACATTTTCATTATTATTATAGTTGTTTTGGTGATCTGTGATCTTTGATGTTACTATTGTAATGGTTTTGTGGTGCTATGAACTGTGCCCATGTAAGATGGTGAACTTAATCAATAAATGTTGTGTGTGTTCTGACTTCTCCACCAACCAGACATTCCCCATCTCTCTCCGTCTCCTCGGGCTTCCCTATTCCCTGAGACACAACAGTATTGAAATTGGGCCAGTCAATAACCCTACAATGGCATCTAAGTGTTCAGGTGAAAGGAGGAGTCCTACGTCGTCTCTCAATTTAAATCAAAGCTGGAAATGATTAAGCTTAGTGAGGAAGGCATGTTGAAAGCCGAGATAGGCTGAAAGCTAGCCCTCTTGCGCCCAACAGTCAGCTGAGGTGTGAGTGCAAAGGAAAAGTTCTTGCAGGAAATGAAAAATGCTACTCCAGTAAACATATGAATGATAAGAAAGCAAAACAGCCTTATTCCTGATATGGAGAAGGTTTTAGTGGTCTGGATAGAAGATCAGACCAGCCACAACATTCCCTTAAGCCAAAGCCTAATCCAGAGCAAGGCCCTAACTCTCTTCAATTCTAGGAAGGCTGAGAAAAGGAAGCTGCAGAAGAAAAGTGTGAAGCTAGCAGAGGTTGGTTCATGAGGTTTAAGGAAAGAAGCCGTCACCATAACATAAAAGTACAAAGTGAAGCAGTACGTGCTGTTGTAGAAGCTGCAGCAAATTATCCAGGAGATCTAGCTCAGATCATTAATAAATGTGGCTACACTAAACACAGATTTTCAGTGTAGACAAGACAGCCTTGTCCTGGAAGAAGATGCCACCTAGGACTTTGTAGCTGAAGAGGAGAAGTCAATGCCTGGCTTCAAAGCTTCAAAGGACAGGCTGACGCTCTTGTGAGGGGCTAATGCAGCTGGTGACTTTCAGCTGAGGCCAGTTCTCATTTAACATTCCAAAAATCTTAGGGCCCTTAAGAATTATGCTAAATCTACTCTGCCTGTGCTCTGTAAGAACAAAAAAGCCTGGATGACAGCATGTCTGTTTGTAACATGGTTTACTGGATATTTTAAGCCCACTGTTGAGATCTATTGCTTAGAGAAAAGATTCTTTTCAAAACATTACCACTTATCGACAATATACCTGGTCACCCAAGAGCTCTGATGGAGATGTACAATGAGACGAACGTTGTTTTCATGCCTCCTAACACAACATCCATTGTGCAGCCCATGGATCAAGGAGTCATTTTGATTTTCAAGTCTTATTATTTAAGAAATAAATTTCATAAGGCTATAGCTGCCATAGACAGTGATTCCTCTGATGGATCTGGGCAAAGTAAATTGAAAACCTACCGTAAATGATTCACCTTTCTAGAGGCCATTAACAAGATTCATGATTCATGGGAAGAGGTCAAAATACCAACATTATCAGGAGTTTGGAAGAAATTGATTCCAACCCTCATGGATGCCTTTGAGCAGTTCAGGACTTCAGTGGAGGAAGTCCCTGCAGATGTGGTGGAAATAGCAAGAGAACTAGAATTAGAAGTGGAGCCTGAAGATGTGACTTGAATTGCTACTATATCTCATGATAAAACTTGAACACATGAGTTGCTTCTTACTGATGAGAAAAGAAAGTGGTTTCTTGAGATGGAATCTACTCCTGGTGAAGATGCTGTGAAGATTGTAGAAATGATAACAAAGGATTTAGAATATTACATAAACTTAGCTCATAAAGCAGAGGCAGGTTTTGAGAGGATTGACTAATTTTGAAAGAAGTTCTACTGTTGGTTCAATGCTACCAAGCAGCATTGCATGCTACACAGAAATTGCTCATTAAAGAAAGAGCCAATCTATGTGGCAGACTTCATTGTTGTCTTATTTTAGGAAATAGCCACATCCACCCCAAGCTTCAGCGACCACCACTCTGATCAGTCAGTGGCCATCAACATCGAGTCAAGATCCTTCACCAGCAAAACGATTACAACTCACTGAAGGTTCAGATGATGGTTAGTATTTTTTAGCAATAAAGTGTTTTTTAATTAAAGTATGTACATTGATTTTTTAGATATAATGCTATTGCACACTTATTAGACTGCAGTATGGTGTAAATATAACTTTTATATGTACTGGGAAACCAAAATATTTGTGTCTTGCTTTATTGCAGTGGTCTGGAACTGAACCCACAATATCTCTAACATATACCTGTACTGTTAGAATGTGAACAAACTTGGAAAGACCAGTTCCAGGGGACACTGTGGAGGAGGAAATGTGTTCCTGTATTTTCCTTTCAGTTTCAGAGAGATGCTTCTCTCCTCTTCCTCAAGGACTTAATCAGGACCCTATTCTAAGGGCAAACCCCAAGCCCTCTCTTAAATGTGCTGTCCTATCCTGTACTTCATCTTCTCATCATCCTGCCAAGACCAGGTTAGAAAAATGATAACTCTCATTATCCTAATATATTTTTTCTCCAAATCTGTCAACAGCATAAACTTTGGAATGCCCTCTTTATACCAGACATTGTGCTTTAAGACTCAGCTCTGGCCCTTAAGAAGCTTGAAGAGACAAGACATGCACATGCAAAGGTAATAGCTTTGGACCATGTCAAGTGAATCAAACAGATAACAAAGCTTAAAGGATTATGCATTATTCAATAAATATATATTGAGTGCTTGTTATATGCTATGTTACATGCTAAACCAGTGAAAAAACAGATAAAACCCCTGGCTTCATGGATCTTAGATTCTAATGAGACAAGACAGTGTTAACAAATAAATATATAATACATCAACTTGTGACAAGTGCTCTGAGGGAAAATGAAGTAGAGTAAGGTGAATTTTTTTAGATAGGAGGTCAGAGAATGCCTCCCAGATAAGGTGCCATTTGAGTCAAAACTTGAAGAAAGAGGGAGAGCAAGACATCAGAATATCTGGAAGAATTTTCCAAGCAAGCTGAATAGCAAGTGCAAAGGCCCTGAGGCGGGAGTGTGCTTGGTGGGTTCTAAGAAGGACAAGTAGGCCAGTGTGGCTGGAGGGCAGTGAGTGAGAGGGGATGGGCAAGATATAAGGTTAGAGAAGGGACAAGTGTAGATCACCAATGTTCTGGAGGCTGTGGGAAGAATTTTGGATTTTATTCTGAAGCCATTAGAGAGTTTTGAGAGTTTTGAGCAGAGCAGTGACGTGATCTGAGTTATACATTGAAAGGATCATTCTGTGTGAGGGTAGATTTAGGGGTGCAAGAGGAGAAGCCTGAGGCCAGTCAGGAGGCTACTATAATAATCCAGGGGTGAAATGATGATGGCTTAGACCGAAGTGATAGGACTGAGGTTGGTGATATGAGGTTTAATTCTGCATATATTTTGAAGGTAGACAAAATAGCTAAGGTATGGGGTTATAAACAGAGAAATTAGGAATGACACCAAAATTTTTTACCTGAAATGAAGGTTTTACATTCATAGGAGAGAGTGGCTGCTTCTGGCTCAGCTAATCAGAGTAGGATTAATGAAAGACCTAAGATTTGAGTTGCACTTGAAAAAACTAGTAGGGTTTTGTGGCTTGTGGAAATTCTCAGTGGCTTATTCTGAGACATTTTTTCTTCCTAGACCCCATCACACCACCCCAAACCCACTCCTTTGTTAAATTTTAGTACCTCTACTACAGGAGACAAGGGACTCACCCAGCCCAAGAGAGGCAGATCTTGATTCTTTAAGCCAATCATGGAAATTCCTTGCTCTTGCCAGTAACTGGTTTAGAAATGGGCTGGTTTAGGAATGGGCATGCCCTACAATTCTGGGCAATGGAATGTAAAAGGGAACTCTGAAGAAGGGACTTCTGGGAAACTTTCTGAGTCTGAGATGCCCTGGATTTGAGATGCTGTCGTGTAAGGACATGGTACTCAAGCTGCCATTGTCATCTTGCAAACATAAAGGGAGAAGATGAGGTCAACAGCCACATTTTGAGGGTGGCAGAGGAAAAAGGTTGGAAAAAGCATGGTTCTTTGAGGACATCGTTGAGTCACTGAGTTACCCAACCTTGGAATTGTGCCACTTCTGGACTTCTTATTATGTGAGATTAAAAAAACAAAAAACAAAAAATACCCTCCTTATCATCAAATGCTTTTTAAAAAATATTTATTTATTTTATTTATTTATTTTTTGGCTGCATTGGGTCTTAGTTGCGGCATGTGGGATCTTCATTGAGGCATGCGGGATCTTTTATTTTCGTTGTGGCGCAGGCTTCTCTCTAGCTGTGGTGTGTGGGCTCCAGGGCGCATAGGCTGTGTAGTTTGCAGCATGCTAGCTCAGTAGTTGTGACGCATGGGCTTAGTTGCCCCACGGCATGTGGGATCTTAGTTCCCTGACCAGGGATTGAACCCACGTCCCCTGCAGTGGAAGGTGGATTCTTTACCACTGGACCACCGGGGAAGTCCCTCATCAAACGCTTTTGAGTTGGATAGTTTTTGCTTGAAGTGGAAAGTAAGTCATTTTAGATGAGGAATAAAGACCTTAGGTAGGAAGACATAGCAAAATCAAAGATACTTTGAGGCAAGATTTCCTTTGAGACAAGAGAAATCAATGCACATTTGGGAAAGAGTAGGTGGAGTAATTTGGCATTCATTCATAGGCTTGTTCAACAAATATTTGTGGAGCCCCTACTATGCGCCAGATGCTGTTCTAAGATGGGGGATGCTGCAGTGAACAGGATAGACAGGATCCCTCTTCTCATGGAGTTTATTACCTTGTGAAGGAAAGACAGGTGGTAACAAAGGAAACACAATAAGAATACTTTTAGGAAGTTGTAAGTATGATAAAGGAAATAAAATACACTGATGTGCTAGAAAGGGACTAGAGAGGCTTCCTGAGGTTGGGAATTGTACATTCAGGAGACTTAAAGAGGGAAAGGAGTCAGTCAGGTTGACAAAGTGAAATGAGGCTGGTGTGGCTGTAGCCTAGGGAGAGAAAGGAGAAGGAAGAGGCCAGAGACGGAAGCAAGGCCATGTCCTTTGGTTTTGGGGCCAAGGTAGGCATGCAGATTTTATTCTAAGTCACAAGGGAAGTAGCTGGAGGATGTTTAGCAGGGGCGTGATATGACCTTTTTATCTTTGTAGATCTTTCTGGTGACATCATGGATGGACCCAAGTGGAGGGATGTGGGAGACAGAGGGATATAAGTCTGGGAAAGCAGTCACTGCCAGGTGGCTTCCTTCCATTTCAACAACCCAACCCAACATTGTGGCTCAATGGAGAATTTCAGGCATGGGAGCAAGGGCATTGGGGGAAAAATTATGGCAGAGGCCCTTTCCTCTGCCGGGTCATACATTTATCCTTCCTCTTCCTTTTTCTAGAAAACAAGTCAGCCTTGCCACAGCACTAGCTACAGAGAACCATGTTGATTAGAAATAGAGCTGATTACCTAAGATGCTGGTCACTATGTTACAGAAATACTAGGACAGTGCTGTCTAAAAGAAATAGCATGTGAGCCACATAGGTAGTTTAACATTGTCTCTTAGCCGTATTAAAAAAGTAAAAGAAAGTAAAGATAAGAAATTAATTTTAATAGTATATTTTATTTAAGCCAATATCCAAACATTATCATTTCAATATATAATCAATATAAAAATTATTAGTGATCTATTTTTCTCTTTTTTTTCCTTCCCCCTAAGTCTGAAATTTGGTGTATATTTTACACTTACAGCACATCTCAGTTTGGACTAGCAACATTTCGAGTGCTCAGTAACCACATGTGGCTAGTGGCTACTGTACTGAAAAGCACAGACATGGGAATATGGCCTGGGAAGGCCCTGTACAGGGAGGCCATGTCAGGATGGAACCCTGGACTTTGGCAATGGTTTCATGATTCTGCTGCTCTGCTCTGAATCCAGTCTCTAAAAGAGATGTATTAGGTCAAAGGACATGAACATTTTTAGGACTCTTGATTATTTTCCTAATTGATTACATCTATTTATGATACTACCCACCATGAATACAGGTGCCAATATCATCAACTCCTGATTTAGAAATTTGCATTTTAATTTGGGGGGGGTGGTTAAGTTTAATTTAGTGAAAGAAATACCATGCTTCTTTTAATCTGCTTCTCTTTGATAACTAGTAAAATTGAAATATTTTTACATATTTATTAATATTTGTTCTTTTGTGAATTGTTTTGTTACAAATCTTTGTTCTGTTACCAGCTAAAGTCTTAATGACATTTTTGAGTGGATCAGAATGCTTGCTCAAGTCAGCCTGACGATCACATTTTGTCTCCTTAGATTGGCCTCAGGGGCAGCCAGATTATCAGGCAATGCTTAGGAAGCATGAAATCAGACCAAGGACGGAGCTGATCTCAAGTGTTTCTCAGCTAAGTCAGATCACAGCCCTCTATGGCTGGAAGTGTATGTGGGAGTCTGCTTAGTAAAGAGATTCCTTTCCCTTAGCTGTGTTTAGGGGGAACTGGTGTGCTTGCTTGGCTGACTAATTCCCTTGTATGTACTGGGTCTTTTTTCAACTTATGTGTAAGTTTCTGTGTTCTGCACTACTGTTGCATTCTTTCCGTGCTCCCCTGAAATTACTCCCGGAGCACCTGGGCTGGAATGCTGGCTCTTCTCAACCTTTCAGTCACAAATTTACAACCTCTAGATTTACCTCTGTATATAACCAGTCATGTTTGTGATGGGGGAAATCTTACCAATTTAATATTGAAATCAACTTTATTTCCAGTTTCTTGGATAACATCTTGTTGTGATCTTTAAGAAGTGACAACAGCTTCTACAAAATCACCATTGAATATGATGTCCAATATTAGGCACTCTTTCTTATGTGAAGAAGACTCATTCTATCGCTATTAAAATTTTTTTTTTTTTTTGGCCGTACCACGCGGCATGGGGGATCTTAGTTCCCTGACCAGGAATCAAACCTGTGCCCTGTGTGGTAGAAGCGCACAGTCCTAGCCACTGGACCACCAGGGAATTCCTCTATTAACATTTAAAAATGAATGAATATGGAAAATTAAATACCCTTTTGCATTTGTAAAAATAATTTAAAATTTTCTAGTTTAATATCTTATGATATTCTTCAATTAAGGTATTTTTTATCATTGAGATTGACCCCTCCTTTTGTTAATGAATCATTTTGAAAAGCTAAAATATACACATGGCATAAAATTCAGAAGGTACAAAAAGCTATATAATGAAAATAGTCTTTCCTCCTCTGACTTCTACCCACTTAACTTCCCTCTTGAGGGCAACTGATGTTATCAGTTTCTTGTTTATCATTCCAGACATGGTTTTTGCATTTTCAAATATCCAACACACACACACACACACACACACACACACACACACACACACACACACACAAATAGTAATGCACCATTCTATATTATTCTATCCTGCATATTGCTTTTCTCACTTATCAATATTTATTTGATGTATTTTCATGTCAGTACAAACACAATTGTTTCCTTCTTTTTAATGGCTGCATATAATTCAATATGAATGTAATGTGATTTATTAATTGGTTTCCTACTGCTGGTCAAATGGCTAGTTTTCAGCCAATTTGCATTTACAAACAATGCTGTAACTAGTATCATTGTGCATGTTATTTTGCTCACATGGAAGTGTGTCTATAGGATGAATGCCTAGAAGTAGAGTTGTTGGGTCAAGTGCATTTTTAGT
The DNA here is from genome assembly GCF_949987515.2 of Delphinus delphis. Classification (NCBI taxonomy): domain Eukaryota; kingdom Metazoa; phylum Chordata; class Mammalia; order Artiodactyla; family Delphinidae; genus Delphinus; species Delphinus delphis. Next base: position 36,744,167 of record NC_082684.1, on the reverse strand, counting down.
TTTGACAGTTATGGCCAAATTGCCTTCCATAGATTTATACTGTTTATAATCAGCAACAAATGGGTGTGCTGGTTTCCCCTTGGCAATATTGGATATTATCAAGCTTTTTGATCTTTGTCAATAGGGAGATGAAAAATGACATCTCATTGTAGCTTTAAAGTGCATTTCTCTTTAAAAGTGAAGTTGAGTTTTTCATATGTTTAACAGTCACTTTTGTTTCATTTTGAAGCTGAAGTTTGTAGCATAGTATGATCTGGCCTTTGCATCTCAAATCCTGCCTTGCAGAAACCAGAACATGTCTTTTATATCTCCACAGCTTTTGCATCAGTTTAGGTTCATTTTGACTGCAAGTAACATAAAACCCTGACTCAACTGACTTTAACAATAAGGGAAATCTTTTATCTTACATGACATCATGTCCTGGGATAGAGTAGCTTTAGGATTAGTTAGTTCAGCTACTCACCAAGGTCACCGAGGTCCCTGGTCTTTCTATCCTTCTGATTGCCGCCCTCTTCATGGTCACTACATGGCTGCATTACAGTCAGGCATCCCATAGAGACAATGCAGCAACCAGTAGAAGGTGAGGGATGTTTCTTACCATGAGTCTCTTTTTAAGAACAAGGCAACTTTTCCTGAAGTCCCCTTTCAGAAGATATGCCCTTGAATCTCATTAGCCAGATCTGAGTTTTATGCCCATTCCTAAACCAATAACTGGCATGGAGAATGGGACCATCACAACTGGTTCATGTTAGTCAGGAGTTTTCCCTGAATTATATGGAGTAGCAGGGGACAATCCCCTGCCCTCCAAAAGTAATTGGGGCACGACCAACAAGAAACATGTGGATCGGCTGTAGGGGGACAATCGACTATGGCTGCCACAACTCTGCACATGTTATTCTCTTTGCCTGATACAGCACTCCTTTATTTACCCTCCCATCTAACTACTATTCATCTTTCCAGTATAGGCTCGGGTTTGGCTCCCAGGAAACTGACTGTTTCCTCTAGGAAACTGACTTTGTTTCCTCCATTCCCATGCAGCCTGTGCCACCCTCTTCACACTGCATTCTAAAGCTGGCTTCGCCTCCCAGTCTCCCACCACATCCCAGATCCGTGAGGGCAGGGGCTGGGTCTGATTTGTTTCTGTATCTCTGGCCCCTAGGACATTGCACAGTACAGAACAGACACTTAACTCATGCTTGTTGAATGATGTGTCTGCTAGTATTTAGAGTTTCAAGTCTATATTTACAACAGAAATCAACTTAGAGTTTTGTGTTTGTGAATGATTTGCTTGTTGAAATTTGGAATTAGGATTATCTTTTCCACATACAGCAAACTGGAGAGTTTACAGAACAAATTGTTTAACTTGTGGATTATTGGTTCCTTAAAAGTCCAGAAGTTCAACAAATATTTCCTGAACACATATTATGTGTTGGGCACTGTCCCAGTTGGCTCTTTATACAAGAGTAGTATGAGGGCTTGTCTTTGAATGTGAGTTTATGCTTTAAGGCAGCATTTTTCAAACTGCAGGTCAAGGTCTCTTTCTGGGCAATGAAATCAATTTTGTGGGTTAAAACCATTATTAAAATGAAAAAAAGATTAGAATAAAATATATCCGAGTGCATCCTCTTGGTAAAACTTTTGGTTTATATTTATATTTATGTTTATGTTTATATTTATATGATGTCCTGGGTCAAGATAATAAAATGTGTTTTTTACTATGGATGATGGTCAAAAAAGTTTAAAACCAGAGAGACTGGTTCAAGATGGCGGAGTAGAAGGACATGCGCTCACTCCCTCTTGCAAGAGCACCAGAATCACAACTAACTGCTGAATAATCATCGACAGGTCACTGGAACTCACCAAAAAAGATACCCCGCATCCAAAGACAAAGGAGAAGCCACAATGAGATGGTAGGAGGGGCACAATCACAATAAAATCAAATCCCATAACTGCTGGGTGGGTGACTCACAAATTGGAGAACACATACCACAGAAGTCCACCCACTGGAGTGAAGGTTCTGAGCCACATGTCAGGCTTCCCAACCAGGGGATCCGGCAATGGTAGGAGGAATTCCTAGAGAAACAGACTTTGAAGGCTAGCGGGATTTGATTGCAGGACTTCAACAGGGCTGGGGGAAACAGAGACTCCACTCTTGGAGGGCACATACAAAGTACTGTGCACATGAGGACCCAGGGGAAGGAGCACTGACCCCATAGGAGACTGAACCAGACCTACCTGCCTGTGTTGGAGGGTCTTCTGCAGAGGCGGGGGGTGGCTGTGGCTCACCATGGGGACAAGGACACTGGCAGCAGAAGTTCTGGGAAGTACTCCTTAGCGTAGGCGCTCCCAGATCCGCCATTAGCCCCACCAAAGAGCCTGGTAGCCTCCAGTGTTGGGTCTCCTCAAGGCAAACAACCAACAGGGAGGGAACCCAGCCCCACCCATCAGCAGACAAGCAGATTAAAGATTTACTGAGCTCTGCCCACCAGAGAGCAACACCCAGCTCTACACACCACCAGTCCCTCCTATCAGGAAACTTGCACAAGCCTCTTAGATAGCCTTATCCACCAGAGGGCAGACAGCAGAAGCAAGAAGAACTACAGTCCTGCAGCCTGTGTAACAAAAACCACATTCACAGAAAGATAGACAAGACGAAAAGGCAGAGAGCTATGTCCCAGATGAAGGAACAAGATAAAACCCCAGAAAAACAACTAAATGCAGTGGAGATAGGCAATCTTCCAGAAAAAGAATTAAGAATAATGATAGTGAAGATGATCCAGGTCCTTGGAAAAAGAATGGAGGCAAAGATCGAGAAGATGCAAGAAATGTTTAACAAAGACAGTAGAAGGAATCAATAGCAGAATAACTGAGACAGAAGAACGCATAAGTGACCTGGAAGACAGAATGGTGGAATTCATGCCGTGGAACAGAATAAAGAAAAAAGAATGGAAAGAAATGAAGACAGCCTAAGAGACCACTGGGACAACATTAAAAACAACAACATTCGCATTATAGGGGTCCCAGAAGGAGAAGAGAGAGAGAAAGGACCCAAGAAAATATTTGAAGAGATTATAGTCAAAAACTTCCCTAACATTGGAAAGGAAATAGACACCCAAGTCCAGGAAGCGCAGAGAGTCCCAGGCAGGATAAACCCAAGGAGAAACACACCGAGACACATAGTAATCAAATTGACAAAAATTAAAGGCAAAGAAAAATTATTGAAAGCAGCAAGGGGAAAAATGACAAAAAACATACAAGGGAACTCCCAAAAAGTTAACAGCTGATTTCTCAGCAGAAACTCTACAAGCCAGAGGGAGCGACATGATATATTTAAAGTGATGAAAGGGAAGAACCTACAACCAAGATTACTCTATCCGGCAAGGATCTCATTCAGATTCAACAGAGAAATCAAAAGCTTTACGGACAAGCAAAAGCTAAGAGAATTCAGCACCACCAAACCAGCTCTACAACAAATGCTAAAGGAACTTCTCTAAGTGGGAAACACAAGAGAAGAAAAGGACCTACAAAACCAAACCCAAAACAATTAAGAAAATGGTCATAGGAATATACATATCGATAATTACCTTAAACGTGAATGGATTAAATGCTCCAACCAAAAGACACAGCCTCGCTTAATGGATACAAAAACAAGACTCATATATATGCTGTGTACAAGAGACCCACTTCAGACCTAGGGACACATTCAGACTGAAAGTGAGGGGATGGAAAAAGATATTCCATGCAAATGGAAATCAAAAGAAATCTAGAGTAGCAATACTCATATCAGATAAAATAGACTTTAAATAAAGAATGTTATAAGAGACAAGGAAGGACACTACATAGTGATCAAGGGAATCAATCCAAGAAGAAGATATAACAATTATAAATATATATGCACCCAACATAGGAGCACCTCAATACATAAGGCAACTGCTAACAGCTATAAAAGAAGAAATTGACAGCAACACAATAATAGTGGGGGAGTTTAACACCTCACTTACACCAATGGACAGATCATCCAGAGAGAAAATTAATAAGGAAACACAAGCTTTAAATGACACAATAGACCAGATACATTTAATTGATATTTATAGGACATTTCATCCAAAAACAACAGATTACACTTTCTTCTCAAGTGCACACGGAACATTCTCCAGGATAGATCACATCTTGGGTCACAAATCAAGCCTCAGTAAATTTAAGAAAATTGAAATCATATCAAGCATCTTTTCTGACCACAACACTATGAGATTAGAAATCAATTACAGGGAAAAAAATGTAAAAAACACATGGAGGCTAAAGAATACGTTACCAAGAGATGAAGAATTCAAAGAGGAAATCAAAAAATACCTAGAGACAAATGACAAGGGAAACACGACGATCCAAAACCTATGGGATGCAGCAAAAGCAGTTCTAAGAGGGAAGTTTATAGCAATACAAGCCTACCTCAAGAAACAAGAAAAATTTCAAGTAAACAATCTAACGTTACACCTAAAGGAACTAGAGAAAGAAGAACAAACAAAACTCAAAGTTAGTAGATGGAAAGAAATCATAAAGATCAGAGCAGAAATAAATGAAATAGAAACAAAGAAAACAATAACAAATATCAATAAAACAAAAAGCTGGTTCTTTGAGAAGATAAACAAAATTGATAAACCATTAGCCAGACTCATCAAGAAAAAGAGAGAGAGGACTCAAGTCAATAAAATTAGAAATGAAAAAGAAGTTACGACAGACACTGCAGAAATACAAAGCATCCTAAGAGACTACTACAAGCAAATCTATGCCAATAAAACGGACAACCTGGAAGAAATGGACAAATTCTTAGAAAGGGATAACTTTCCAAGACTGAACCAGGAAGAAATAGAAAATATGAACAGACCAATGACAAGTAATGAAATTGAAACTGTGATTAAAAATCTTCCAACAAACAAAAGTCTAGGACCAGATGGCTTCACAGGTGAATTCTATCAAACATTTAGAGAAGAGCTAACACCCATCCTTCTCAAACTCTTCCAAAAAATTGCAGGGGAAGGAACACTCCCAAACTCATTCTCTGAGGCCGCCATCACCCTGATACCAAAACCAGACAAAGATACTACAAAAAAGAAAATTACAGGGCTTCCCTGGTGGCGCAGTGGTTGAGAGTCCCCTGCTGATGTGGGGGACACGAGTTCGTGCCCCGGTCCGGGAGGATCCCACATGCCGCAGAGCGGCTGGGCCCGTGAGCCATGGCCGCTAGGCCTGTGCGTCCGGAGCCTGTGCTCCGCAACGGGAGAGGCCACAGCAGTGAGAGGCCTGCATACCGCAAAAAAAAAAAAAAAAAAAGAAAATTACAGACCGATATCACTGATGAATATAGATGCCAAAATTCTCAACAAAATACTAGCAAACAGAATCCAACAACACATTAAAGGATCATACACCATGATCAATTGAGATTTATCCCAGGGATGCAAGGATTCTTCAATATACGCAAATCAATCAACGTGATACACCATATTAACAAACTGAAGAATAAAAACCATATGATCATCTCAATAGATGCAGAAAAAGCTTTTGACAAAATTCAACACCCATTTATGATAAAAACTCTCCAGAAAGTGGGCATAGAGGGAACCTACCCCAACATAATAAAGGCCATATATGACAAACCCACAGCAAACATCATTCTCAGTGGTGAAAAACTGAAAGCATTTCCTGTAAGATCAGGAACAAGATAAGGATGTCTACTCTCACCACTCTTATTCAACAGAGTTTTGGAAGTCCTAGCCACGGCAATCAGAGAAGAAAAAGAAATAAAAGGAATCCAAATCAGAAAAGAAGAAGTAAAACTGTCACTGTTTGCAGATGACATGATACTATACATAGAGAATCCTAAAGATGCTGCCAGAAAACTACTAGAGCTCATCAATGAATTTGGTAAATTTGCAGGATACAAAATTAATGCACAGAAATCTCTCGCATTCATATACAATAATGATGAAAAATCTGAAAGAGAAATTAAGGAATCACTCCCTTTTACCATTGCCACATAAAGAATAAAATACCTAGGAATAAACCTACCTAGGAAGACAAAAGACCTGTATACAGAAAACTATGACACTGATGAAAGAAATTAAAGATGATACAAATAGCTGGAGAGATATACCATGTTCTTGGATTGGAAGAATCAATATTGTGAAAATGATTATACTACCCAAAGCAATCTACAGATTCAATGCAATCCCTATCAAATTACCAATGGAATTTTTTACAGAACTAGAACAAAAAATCTTAAAATTTGTATGGAGACAAAAGAGACCCCAAATAGCCAAAGCAGTCTTGAGGGAAAAAAATGGAGCTGGAAGAATCAGGCTCCCTAACTTCAGACTATACTACAAAGCTAGAGTAATCAAGACAGTATGGTACTGGCACAAAAACAGACATATAGATCAATGGTACAGGATAGAAAGCCCAGAGATAAACCCACGCACCTATGGTCAACTAATATGACAATGGAGGCAAGGATATACGATGGAGAAAAGACAGCCTCTTCAATAAGTGGTGCTGGGAAAACTGGACAGCTACATGTAAAAGAATGAAATGAGAACACTCCCTAACACCATATACAAAAATAAACTCAAAATGGATTAAAGACCTAAATGTAAGACTGGACTCTATTAAACTCCTAGAGGAAAACATAGGAAAAATACTCTTTGACCTAAATCACAGCAAGATATTTTTTGACCCACCTCCTAGAGTAATGGAAATAAAACCAAAAATAAACAAATGGGACCTAATGAAACTTAAAAGCTTTTGCACAGCAAAGGAAACTATAAACAAGATGAAAAGACAACCCTCAAAATGGGAGAAAATATCTGCAAATGAATCAACGGACAAAGGATTAATCTCCAAAATATATAAGCAGCTCATGCAGCTCAATATTAAAAAAGCAAACAACCCAATCCAAAACTGGGCAGAAGACCTAAATAGATATCTCTCCAAAGAAGACATACAGATGGCCAAGAAGCACATGAAAAGCTGCTCAACATCACTAATTATTAGAGAAATGCAAATCAAAACTACAATGAGGTATCACCTCACACCAGTTAGAATGGGCATCATCAGAAAATCTAGAAACAACAAATGCTGGAGAGGGTGTGGAGAAAAGGGAACCCTCTTGCACTGTTGGTGGGAATGTAAATTGATACAGCCACTATGGAGAACAGTATGGAGGTTCCTTAAAAAAGTAAAAATTGAATTACCATATGACCCAGCAATCCCACTACTGGGCATATACCCTGAGAAAACCAAAATTCAAAAAGACACATGCACCCCAATGTTCACTGCAGCACTATTTACAGTAGCCAGGTCATGGAAGCAACCTAAATGCCCACCGACAGACGAATGGATAAAGAAGATGTGGTACATATATACAATGGAATATTACTCAGCCATAAAAAGGAATGAAAGTGAGTCATTTGTAGAGACGTGGATGGATGTAGAGACTGTCATACAGAGTGAAGTAAGTCAGAAAGAGAGAAACAAATATCGTATATTAACGTGTATATGTGGAACCTAGAAAAATGGTACAGATGGACCAGTTTGCAGCGCAGAAATTGAGACACAGATGTAGAGAACAAACATATGGACACCAAAGGGGGGAAAGTGGGGGTGGGGGTAGTGGTGTGATGAATTGGAAGATTGGGATTGACATGTATACACTGCTGTGCATATAATGGATGACTAATAAGAATCTGCTGTATAAAAAAATAAAAAAAGTCTATGTGTTTGGAAAAAAAAAAAGTTTAAAGCCATTGCCCTAAGGGTAATATATTTTCTTTCCTCTTTCTCTTTGAAGCGTGTGTTCTTGTACTTCTAAAGTCTGGGCTCCCAGAAACAGGGAAAGACAGGGCTTTGAGATTCTATCTCCCACACCACACTCCCACCCCAAGCCAGGCCCCCAGCCTTAGATTTTATCAGCCTGGCACAGATTTTAGAGTCAAAGGCAGAAGTTCAGTCCTAGGCTCCAGCATTTAGGATCTCAGCAGCCTTAGGCAAGTCACTGGACCTTCAGAACATCTATTTCTCTCTCATGCAGATAACGATACCTGTCCCACAAGGCAACTAAGGAGATCGATATGTGAAAATATGGTGTGGTTTCGTAAACTCCTTCCTTTTCCTCAGTGGAGAAAAGCAATCTCAGCTCCTGGTTGAAAAAGTTCTGTCTCCTGAGGAGGAAAGACCTCAAGGAATAGCCCTGCAGAGAAAGTTAAGAGGGGGCTCTAAACACCCGGGGGCTGCAGATGTTTGAATCAAAAAAGGGGAGAGGGCTTCCCTGGTGGCGCAGTGGTTGGGAGTCTGCCTGCTGATGCAGGGGAGGTGGGTTCGTGCCCCGGTCCGGGAGGATCCCACATGCCGCGGAGCGGCTGGGCCCGTGAGCCATGGCTGCTGGGCCTGTGCGTCTGGAGCCTGTGCTCCGCAACGGGAGAGGCCGCAGCAGTGAGAGGCCCGCATACCGCAAAAAGAAAAAAAGGCGGGGGGGAGAAATCAATGGGAAAAGCTCAGGGCTCTCCCATTTCTCCAATGAGCAGTTATTTTTTATTTCTCCAGGGAGCAGGAGGTCAGGGGGTGTCTGGAGGTGCTGACAGTGCACAGTGCTGCCTCTGGAGGGGAGAGATGCTGACAGTGTTCCTTTTGCATAAACTTCGGAAGAAGGACTAGACGTTGGACTCTGTCCTCCCTTTACCCCTTGCAGGAGGTGTGGAGGGGTCGTGCAGCCTGGAGGTCACTCAGGGTGGACATTGTGGTTGAGGGCTGAGGTGGGAGGAGTGGGATGGGGTCAGGGGTGGGGACTCAAAGGAGAAGCTAATCTGAGTGCTTGTTACGTCTTGAGGCTCATTCCTCACACTCTGAGGTTCTCTCTTCTGTGACTGTCTCTGAGCAACAGTCACAGTGGACAAGTTGGGCACAGGCTGTCCTGCCTGTTCCTTTTCTCCCTGGAAAACTCTGCAGCCTTCACATCCTGGGTCCTTCTGTCATCAGATGTATTAACAGGAAGACAGGAATGGCGCTTCTTTAAATAAGAAGTTATTTTTACTTATTTGTTGTTACCCCTGTATTGTTGAGACAGAGAAAGAGGGAATTCTAAGAGTTTTAGGTGAAGACCGGGGATCTCCAAAAACCTGGTGCTTCTTTGTTTGTTTCTTTGTTTCTTTCCAGAGATTCTGTCCTTAAGAAGTCCCATCCAGGATCTTGACACCTCAGTCTCTATTCTCTGATACATTTCAAACCAGCCTTGGCCCTGGGGGTGCCAGTGTTCCCCAGAATGCCCAGTGGACGGCGTAGGGAAGCATGGGCAAGGGCAGTCATCCCCACTGCCAATACAGGGAACGAGAAAGGCTTCAGCCGTGTGTGAACAGCTGCAGCTCCGACAATCTCCCCAGCACAGTGTCGGTTGTCCATTTGCCAATGTTTGTCTCTAGTTGTGCTTTCTTTTTTTTTTTTTTGGTATGCGGGGCTCTCACTGCTGTGGCCTCTCCCGTTGCGGAGCACAGGCTCCGGATGCACAGGCTCAGCGGCCATGGCGCACGGGCACAGCCGCTCCGCGGCATGTGGGATCTTCCCGGACCGGGGCACGAACTCGTGTCCCCTGCATCGGCAGGCGGACTCTCAACCACTGCACCACCAGGGAAGCCCCTCCAGTTGTGCTTTCTTAAAGGTCACCAGTGACCTTTAAGTCACCAAATCCAGTGGCCTTTCTCAGGCCTCATCTTCCAACTGACCAGCCCCTTTCTTAAACGCTCCCCTAGTGAGCTAACTCTCTCCCCTGCTTCCTTGACAGCTCTTCCTCTGGCTCTTTTTCCTTTTTTCTGCATCCTCAGTTTGTAACTCCCACAGGCTTCTGTCTTTAGCCCTTTTCTTTCTCTACTCTTCCTCTGTCTGGGAAAACTTTGATTTCCTTTGGTGGTATTTTAGTTGAGACTTTTTTTTCCCCAAGTAACAGTAACTAGTTTAGGCAAAAGGAGGGTTTACATTATAAGGTGTCTACAGAGCCCAGTGGAAAAGCGAGGGTGAGTCTCAGCGGGGGCTGAACCCAGGACCTAGTAGGCACCCAGGAAGCCAGGCAATTTGCTGAGGAACTGGTCTCTGCCTCTTTGCATGTCTGCTCACGTTCTGTTCCTACATGTCTCTTTAACTTCTCCCTCCTTTTCTGGACTAACCATCTTACCTGAGGCCTTCACGACCTCTCTAGTGATTTCCCTGCTGTTGGTCTTATTTCACCAGTCTGCCCTCTGCCTTGGGTCCCATGCTTTAGAGGGACCCCCTCTGGCCCACTTTGGCTATAACTTTCTAGGAGGAAAGAATCCACAGGGCCAGTGAATGCTTCCACTCAAAGCCACAATTCCCTTTCTAGAGCCTGTTTCCTGGGCCTGGGCCAGCCTTTTCCTCCACGTGCATTCTCCTGAGGGCAGACCACACAGTTGTTGTATTTACTCCCAGGCTTAAAAGGTGCCCAAGGGATAGTTGTCTGTTGGAGAGAGGTATGGTAAGGTGGGAGCAGGACTGTGACCAGAGCTTGGACATGTCCACTGAATGTACTCAAGGCTCCTTGTCATGTGGGATGGAGCCCGAGTTGAGAAGTGAGGGTGGCCAGGGGCCAGGGGCCAACTTTCCCTCATTCTACCTTGTCCCAGCATGGAACTCTGAGAAGTTCAAGAACTCTGTATTTGAACCTGGACTTTCACATTGTTATGAAGGGTTATTTGTTAGTATGGGAGGATGGAACATATTTTACTTCATAGTTTGTTGGTGTGATTTATAACTTTTAGACATGTGGCATGTGGACCTCCACTTGTACTAATTCCCTGGGCTGCGCAGACCTTAGGGGGCAAGTCTGCATTTCACTATGGCCAGTTTTAAATATATATATATTCCCTAAACAAGGCTCTGATTATGTCATCACCTGCCTCGAAGCTTTTGATGATGACTACTCCTGCTTGCTGGGGAGTAAGTGGCTCTGGTTGTTCATTGTTCTGTGTCAGATAAAACTGACAATCAAGTGGGACCTGCCTTTCATCAGAAAAAGGGTCAGGCCAGGCTCGAGTCTGCAAGGGAGCAGCTCGCTGCTCAGAGCCCACAGGGGAAGCTCAGAGAACAGAAGACATGGCAGCCTGACAACTAGCAACTGGAGCCTCAAGCAAAGATGGTGTAAGTTGATGCAGACAAGTGTCAGAAAATCAAAGTCAAGTCTAAGGCAGGCTGTCAAGAAGTGGCCAGTGTGAAGTTGTTGAGGAGAGCAGGGCACACACCAAGGTAAAGGAGAGTTGATTCCTGGGTCAGTTTTGGCCTCCGTTCCAGATTTTCCTATAGTTCCCATGTGCCAGAACTTGTCCTAGCCTAACCCATGTACAACCCTTCCAGGGGGTGGGAGTGGACCACGGAAACAAAGCTTAGTAGTTAGCAGTACTCAGCAACAGCTTCCAATGAACAACTCAAAACAATAATGAGCATACTATGTTTAAATCAAACATAATGAGCATACTATGTTTAAATCGAACAATAATGAGCGTACTATGTTTATAATCGAACAATAATGAGCGTACTATGTTTATAATCGAACAATAATGAGCATACTATGTTTATAATCGAACAATAATGAGCGTACTATGTTTATAATCGAACAGTAATGAGCGTACTATGTTTAAATCGAACAATAATGAGCGTACTATATTTATAATCGAACAATAATGAGCATACTATGTTTATAATCAAACAAATCTCCTATTGAACATCTTTAAAGGGATTGAATTTGGATATCCATTGAGACCAGGAAAAGGATAAGTGGGTAGGACTGAAGTTGAAGAAGGTAGACTAAGGCAAGATGATGTTCCAGAACCTTCTCCTACTTCTGAAGTTGAGTCAGGTGCTCATGCTGGGAAAGAAGGTATAGGACTGAATCCAGGCTTAGGCTTCTGTTGGGCACAGCTCCATCTGCCGAAGCAGTGCAACTTGTAATGTTCTCATTTCAGATATGCAAGGATAAAGAGCTTCACAGAAAAGCTGTTGTGAACTTGGGAGACAAATAGGTAACTTTAAAAATAGGGAACATGAAGAAATGCATATGCTAGGGAAAGCCTTGAGTTTAAATTAAAAAAAAATACTACTCGTACTTTATTTATTTATTTATTTTTAATAAAAAAATACTACTCGTACTTTATCTATTTATTTTTGGCTGCGTTGGGTCTTCGTTGCTGCGCGTGGGCTTTCTCTAGTTGCGGAGAGTGGGGGCGTCTCTTCGTTGCGGTGCGCAGGCTTCCCATTGCAGTGGCTTCTCTTGTTGTGGAGCACGGGCTCTAGGCTCACGGGCTTCGGTAGTTGCAGCACGCAGGTTTGGTGGTTGCAGCACGTGGGCCCTAGAGTTGTGGCGCACTGGCTTGGATGCTCCACGGCATGTGGGATCTTCCCAGACCAGACCTCAAACCCATGTCCCCTGCATTGGCAGGCGGGTTCTTAACCACTGCACCACCAGCGTAGTCCCAGGCTGGCTTTTTACATAAACTTGTTTTTGTTCAAATTCATTGATAAGGGCCCTAGTGGAGGGACATCCTGCCACTTTGGATGTCTTAAGTGGGCTGATGTCTTAAGAGGGCTGCCTTGTGAGGAGCTTAAAGAGTCCACTTACCCAGCGCTTCTTAAACCGGCATGCATCAGAGCCACCTGGCAGTGCTTGTTCAATATGCAGAATTTATAAGAATATTTTTCTTGTTTATCCAAAATAATCTCTTGAAAGCAAATATAGTAAGGATTTCATTTCTCACAATAGACCAAAAATTATTTTCTATATTTAAAAATTTTTTAAAAGCTACTTTAGCTTTACTAGGGAAATTTTTTTCTAAGGGAAAATCAAATCTCACTTGCAGAAACTTGGGAAAGGGCAAAATCAAGTTAAAAATTTCCCCCTATGAACTTAGAAATATTAATAAAAGCAAAATGTTCTAAAGGTTACATCGGTCAGGGTCCTGACCCCTCTTTCCCCCCCCGCAAAAAGCCTTATATTGAGTCATTAGAGAATATTGTAATAAAGGCACTATTTGCAAGAGACGTGTTGGGCTGAGATAAAGAACAAGGGATGCTACACAACTCTTAGACCAGTAGGTGCAGGAGCCATTACCACCACTAGACCTGAAAGGGCAAGGGAGCCCTGATCCAGTTAAGGGAACCTAGAAAGAAAGCAGATGGAGAGGGCCGCCTGGCAGGAAGGAACCAGGGCAATAAATATGCCACCCTCATTGGCCAACTCTTCCAGAGGCTAGAGAGCAAAGGGAGCCCATGGATGCAGTCCCCGTGGCTCAGTGTTGGGGGGCAAAGAGCAGGTGGAGAAGGGGAGAGAATGGATCCTGAGGGACAAATGGAGAAAATCCAACATCCATCAGAGGTGTCTAAGTGACAGGAGTGGCTATTGTGTATCTTAACAAGCACTGAAGAAAACAGTAAGATTTCCTTTCTACCGTCTTGTGTATATTACCCTGTAGTATGTTTCTAAGAAATGTATTATCCTTAAGTGTTATGGTCTTGTATCTGGGGAGGGGAGCAGAATCCTGTGCCCCGCTCCCAGACGTATAGAATCAAGTCTCACCCTGGAAGGGGCCCAGAAATCTGAGCTTTAAACAAGCACTCCAAATGATGCACACACAACTTTTAGAATCATGGAGCTACAAAATGAAAGGCTGGGCTGTAGCAGTTACGTTGGTAGGAAAGTGGTAACAGTTATCTATGTTGAGAAAACAACTCTACACAAAAAGTATGTATGCACATAGACAAGGGAAGGGGTGAGTTCTAAAACTTATTTTCCCATGATAATGTTCATGTAAGAGCCTATAAAACTAAAAACACTCAGAGAACTTGGGGCAGGTGAAACATTAGGTCACCACAAGGGTCTGAGCCCCCTCCTGAGGAGTCCCAGGACCCCAACCGGGTACCTAGGTTCTCTTGGTCCCTGTCAGAGCTGCTCAGAATCCCAGTCTCCCAAGCCAGCTCAGTCCTAAACAGACATGCATAGGGAACGTCTGTGGCTTGAAAGAGGAAGGTCAGACCCTGACCTGGCTTCACAGGACCCCACAAGCCTTTTAGGTATCAATGGGCAGGCACCCTCCGTGGACAAGTCTTACCTTCCCCTGCTCCTGGGGTGAGTGGCTGAACCTTTGGTACTTGGGCTGGGGAGTTTGGTTTCCTTGTCAGCGGTTCCCAGGTGGTGAAAGTTATCTGCCCAAGGTAATGTTAAGCACAAGGGAAATAACCCTTGGGGCTAGAGACAGCAAGGTTGTTCTGGAAGTTTCCAAGGCAGCACAGCTCTTGTGGCTGTGTCCCTATGGAGGCCCTGAGCTGGGCTTTTTGCCTCTCCTTGAAGTCTTCTGTCTTTGACTGGACTGCTAATGACCTGTGAAGCTTGGGACAGGGAAGGGGAATCTGCAGGGTCAGCCTAGCTTCCCCCAAGAAGCCAGTGAGTTGCCTGCAAAGAGGAAATTCAACTGTAGGCCTCAGGGCAGAGAGAGAGGCCTTCTCTAACCCCAGAAGTTAGGAAATGCTCATTATATTCTATGTAAAGGGACCCCCAATACTTTCTGGGCTGACACAGAGAAGGACTATTTATTTCTCAGCAATGCTTGTCTGAGTTGGCAAGCTTGGGCTGGAGCAGGGAAAAGCAGATACAAAACAATCATGTGATGGAATTACACCTGCTGAGATAAAGAACAGCGTGGCTCCCCGAGCAAACATTCTTGCAGACTCTGCATTGCAAACTCTGGCTCAGGAGGTGCTGGGTTAATTTGTCTTTTGCCAACTAAAGGCAAATGGAGGGAGGCAGAGCCTGGCAGCTTCTCCAGGTGCCTGGTGATTTGAGGATCACTCTAACCGCTCCCCTCCTCCACCACTGCCCTCCCACCCATGCCTAAATAGCTGATATGAATTTGCTCCACTTCATCAAGGAGCAAGGAAATGCACAGCTCTTTATTTTTCCAAATCAACTGAAATGAAGCTCTGAGTCCATTCTTGGCCTGGCTGGTGGGATCCCTCTTCCCTTAATTATTATTCCCTTAATTATTATTGAAATTCCCTCTTCCCTTGCACTGGGCAGTACTAGAATCCAGGCATCTGCTTGGAAACAGGAAAGTGGGACAAGGGTCTGAGATAGTCTATAAAAAAGCCACCATTATTAATATTGCTTCTTTTATTATGAGATGCAGATATTGGACTAAAAGATTTCTAATCATAGTGTCTACTTCACTGCAGGCTCTGCCGTAAGAGGGCCCTTGACCATGTCTTCAAGGTCATAAATTAGAGATTGTCCCTGAGGCAATAGTTTTGTGCCAAGTTTGGGGTAGAGGGAGGGTAGAAGGAGCTTTAAGGAAACTTTAGATCTTCCGCCCATAATCTGGGTCAGTTTCCCCATTCTTTGCTATATGAGTAATATAATTGCTCATTTTCATGTATATAGCCAGATAAACAGCTGAGAGCATCCTCCTCTTCTCCCCAGATTGCTGCCACTGAGACCCTCCTACAGAGACATTTTGGAGGCTTAACTGCTAGGCACCAACTGCTCTCCCAGAGCCCTACAACCTCCGGAGCCCTGCACAGAGGAGGCAGGATCTCCACCATTTGAGGATGCCTCCCCGTTAATGTCCCCCCAGGCTTATAGAATTCAACTCTCTCCTTCATTCAGGAAGCTCCAGCTTCTCTCCACCCATCCCCACTCCATCCTCTGGGGCACCTCCAGCTTAATTCTTTCTTGGGCCTGACCCTTGAATTGTAGAGAAGCCGTTAATTAGCTCATTAGCTTACTGCCGTCATCCCCCAAGAAAAAATCAGGAGCCGAGACCACTGAACATAAAGCCTTGGCTGATTTGTAGAGCCAGTGAAGAGGAACAGAAATTGTTCATTTGTTTTTCTTTCTTTTTTCCCTATAGAAGAAAGGAAAATAAGCCTCGTTTGATTATCACAGCTGAAATTCTGTCACCAGAGAGTCAGTGCTTCATGTGGGATATTGCTGCCTCCAAGGGATCCTAAGACGCCCCCTTGGCAAAGTTAACAAAGTATTACAAGCACCGGAGTTCCCTGGTGGTGCAGTGGTTAAGAATCCGACTGCCAATGCAGGGGACACGGGTTCGAGCCCTGGTCCGGGAATATCCCACATGCCGCGGAGCAACTAAGCCCGTGCTCCATGACTACTGAGCCTGCACTCTAGAGCCCACGCTCCACAACAAGAGAAGCTGCCACAGTGAGAAGCCCGCGCACCGCAACAAAGAGTAGCCCCCGCTCACCACAACTAGAGAAAGCCTGCGCGCAGCGACGAAGACCCAACGTGGCCAAAAATAAATAAATAAATTTATTAAAAAAAAAAAAAGTATTGCAGGCACCTTACTAATAGGTGTTCATTTGACACAGCCAGACAGTGGCAGGTGGGAGAATATGGGTGGGGAATGTGTGTCTTGGGGAGGCCTAGCTTTGCCCCACTTTACATTCAGGTCAAGTGGCTGGCTTTGTGGTTGGCCGTATCAAGTGACGCTGACCAGGAAGGCCTCTCCTCTTTCTGTTGAAGATAAGCTTGCACATTTCCTGTGGATTATTAGGGCTGGGTCACTGCATCCTAGGGAGGTAGCAAGGTGGGGTGATTAGTTTGGATATCAAATCACCTGGGAGTTATTGCTGTTTTATAAGAAACAAAGAATGACAAGGCCAAGTTCAGAATGAGGAGGGAATCAGAACATAGGTTCACATAGTGTCTGGCAAGGCACTGAGGGCAGAGGCCTCATTTAGTGCCACTACGGTGGGGATTGGCGGTGACTTCATTAAACTCACAGGGTCAGGGGCAAGCACTGGGACAAGGTCTCCCCAGGACTGCCAAGAACCACTAGGCAGCTCCTGGGTCCCATCGTTATTAACAGAAGCTACAAGCAGCCTCTTGTTGGAATCAGTGCAACCTTGGCACTTATGTTCTGTTCCTCAGTTTTCCTCTCCCTAAAGTGGAAATAATAACATACCTACTCCATGGGGGTGTTCTGGGGATTTGTTAGTATATTTAAAGCACTTAGAAGAGTGCCTGGCACATTGCAAGTGTTATATGAATGGTAACTGTTGTAGTTATTGTTGTCTGTTTAAAGCCAGGTGGATCACAGAACCAGGGGCCTCAGGCAAGCCTGTGGAGCTGCAACTAGAAACAATTATTTATACTTGCTTCCCGCCTGCCTAGGGCTACAGATGAAATAATAGCTGTTAAACCCTCTTGGAGCCTCCCTGGGAAGGGCAAAATACCTGGATTTGCCACCACAATCCAGGTAACAAAGGCTCTTACCTGGGATTCTGCAGGTTAAATAGACACTACCCCTAGGTGGTAAAATACCCCCTTAATAGCCACGGTTTGAGCGGCTTTGCAAGGCTTTCCGGTTCCAACACATCCCTGTCACGGGCTTGCCTCAGAGCCTAAAGTTGTCTCCAGTGCTTCCAGGAGTTCTGAAGAGGTAACCCAGTCTGCAGCCAGATTGTGTGGATCTTGATGCTGTACTCACTAGCTGAGAATCTTGAAGAAGTTACTGAATTTCTGCATCTCAGTTTGCTCATCTATAAAAGTAAGACTAATGAAAGTACCCTCTTTATAGAGTGTTTGGGAATTAAATGAAATAGTATGAGTAAAGGTTTAGCAAAGTGCCTGGTAAACCCAACACTCAGTAACTGGTGGTGATGGTGGTTTTAGCTAGAGAAGCCATCAATTAGTGATTTAATAGTTATTAATCCACAAATACTCGATTTTTAAACATTTTATAATAAAATTATTAAGTATACAAAAATGTTGAAAAAGTAATACAGTGAACACCTTTATACTCACCATTTAGATCCAGTAATTGTTTTCTCTTTGACTTTGCCATTTTTCGGGCTATTCATGATTTTGTGTGGTTATTTTGCTATCATGTGCATGTGTATTTTTCCCCTCAGTCATTTGTAAGTTGCAAGCATCATGACACTTCACTCCTAAATATTGCTACTTCAGCATGTAGCTACTCCAAATGAGATTCTCCTCATTACCATTACTAAATTTAAAACAATTGACAAAGATTTTTAAATATTTTCTAATGCTGAGCCAACATTCACACTTTTTCTGTTGTTCCCAGTATGTCTTTTAGAGTGTTTTTTCCAACTAGGAACCAATCATACATGCATGCATTGTGTTTGGTTATGTTTCTTTAAATCTAGAATCCCATCTTTCTTTTATAGGGCCACTGACTTTTGAAGAGGCCAGGCCGTCTGTCTGGTAAAATGTCCCACGTTCTGGATTTGCCTTATTGTCTCCTTGCACTGCTGTTTTCAGTGGGAATTTTGAGATAGGATGGAAAAACCTGGAGCTTGAATCTGGGGTCCCTGGGCTGTCCCAAGGACATATAATTCTACTGCCCATAGGAAATGAGGGAGGAAACCAAAAAACAAGGCACACTCATGTTTTTGAAACTCTAAACCTATTAAACACTAACTTCCTATTCTCCTCTCCCCCAGCCCCTAGCAACCACCATTCTACTTTCTACGAATTTCACTATTAAGAGCCTCATATAAGAGGAATCTTACAATGTTTGTCCTTTTGTGATTGACTTATTTCACTTAGCATGATGTCTTCAAGGTTCATCCATGTTGCAACGTGTCAAAATTTCCTTCCTTTTAAAGGCTGCATATCATTCCACTGTATGGATATACCATATTTTGCTTGTCCATTTGTCTGTTGGTGGACACTTGGGTTGTTTTCATCTTTTGGCTGTTGTGAATAATGCTGCTATGAACATGGGTGAATAAATATCTGTTCACACCCTGCAAGGCACACTCACTTTTACCTTTTATCTTGGAGCTAGCCCTCATGCCGCCTCCAGTAACTGGTAACTTTAGAAAACATGTTTTAAATCCAATTTTCTTTTCCATCATTTTCTCCCTTTTACTAAAGTCTAACATAAAACTACTCCTTCAGTTTTGCCATTATCTGAAGCTTACAGCCATCTATAAGAACAATCTGGACACTGCTCAAAGCAGATATTTCTATGCTTCCTAATGTGGCAAGTATATTGATTATAATAATATCAAGGTGTGAGAAGCTGAAAGCTCCAAGCTTTTAAAGCCACCAAATGTAAAAGGTCAGAGATGCCCTTTTAAATCTATTTAATGAATTTAAAAAATTTTAATGGGAACCTGTTAGGCTCCCATACTTTAGGGGGCTGTCTTATTAAAGGTATTCATTCCAAGTTCCAAATTAACATGTGTGATTTATTATCTAGCTGCCAACAAAATACAAGAGGAAGCAAGACAAAGAACAAACTCTGAACTGGGTGATCAGAAGATGGGGATCCAGCATCTGAACTCTTTTCATAACCATGTGATCTGGGGCAAAAGCCTCCACTTTAAGTGGTTTAGTTTTCTCATCTGTCAAATGGGAAGTTGGCTGATAGCCCTCAAATGTTACGATAGCCAGAGCTACATTTTATTTATTTGCAGAAATCAACAATAGGGAGGCAGTTGAAGAAATGGGAAAGCCCTGAGTTCCAGCTTTCCTGCAAATTAGTTGGGCGATCTTCAGCAGATCCCTTAATTTTATGAGTCTTTTCTAACTTTTCTAACTTAAAATGGAGATGATAAATATTGCAGAGCAGTGATAAAGATTATAAGTAATGAAGTATGGTGGAAGGGCTTTGTAATTTTAAGGTGCTATAGGATCCCTTGAGAGTTGTTACATGGAGGATTTTAAGCCATAAAGAGCTGTACAAATGTAAGGTATTTACTATAGAAGTAAGGACACCACTCTTAGTGACTCACTTATACAAACTTACAACATTTTACATCAAAAATGGATTCTAAATCCCGCTCCCCACTTCCGAAGAATCCATTCTCTATTGGTCCTTTTTCCTTAAACTGCCTTGGATATTGTGGTAGATCCTCCCCTCATCCTTACTTTGTAAACTTTCAACAGCTGTTTGAAAGTGCTTGCTTTATTTTGCTCCAGAACTTGTTGCAACATATCTTGTTTTAACAACCCTCCAGCCTGCCAGTGGAGCTTTGGTTTTGCCAGCTGTGATGACTCTAAAGCCCTTCATCAATTCTTTTGAGTCCTGGAACACTTGATCAGCTAGTTGGGTTGCAAGTTGCTTTAATCACTGAAGAGCAAGCAGCTTCCCAGGCTTTGCCATGTTTTACAACCTGCAGTTTAATAATGATTGTTTAACACGTGTTCCTCGCTGGAGCTTCAAATAGTCCCTATCAACGTTTGTTCACCCTTCTCTTAATAACCACACAACCCTCTCTTCTAAGGAACTCCTTGTGTTTCCAGTTCAAATAGGGAGTATTTGAGGAAAAAGAACACGGGAATAGATGAGCTCAGAATTGAGCTAAGAGCTCCAGGGATTACAAACTGTTTTAGAGTTGAGGATGGTATTCCAGGCTAAATGATTCGTATGCATAAGAATTACCTGGAATTCAAAAAAAAAGCACAGATTTCTGGACCCTGACCCCAGGGGTCCTCTTATTAAGGATTTATGAGGCGGGTCATTTAGAATATGCTCCTCAGGTGGTTCTTTTTTTTATATAAATTTATTTATTTATTTATTTTTGGCTGCATTGGGTCTTTGTTGCTGCACGCAGGCTTTCTCTAGTTGCAGCACATGGGGCCTGCTCTTCGTTGCAGTGCATGGGTTTCTCACAGCGGTGGCTTCTCTTGTTGTGGAGCATGGGCTCTAGCCGCACGGGCTTCAGTAGTTGTGGCTCGCAGGCTCTAGAGCGCAGGCTCAGTAGTTGTGGTGCATGGGCTTATTGCTCCACGGCATGTGGGATCTTCCCAGACCAGGGCTCAAACCAGTGTTCCCTGCATTGGCAGGTGGATTCTTTAACCACTGTGCCACCAGGGAAGCCCTGTTTCTCAAGTGGTTCTGTTGCAGGATTCTACATGTTTAGAAACTTGTGGAGAGAGCACTGTTTCTCCTACTGTTTTAAGCAAGTTGATTCTAGGCAAGCCACAAACTTATTGTGCTCAGTCTCCATGTTTATACACGGCCATGAAAACAGCAACTGCCCTCCCAAACTCACGGGTTTGAAATGGGAGTAAAATGAGGTGTCAGACATGAAACCATTTTGAAAAGTGAAGAGCTCATACAAGTGCAAGCATCCTCTTGCCTCAAGGGAGCAGACCCCAGCTGACAGCATCCTGCCCCTACCCCACTAGGTGCTGGCAGGTATTCATTTGAAGGGAGGGAAGTTCCACTGACCTGCCTTTGTCCACTTGGTCCAGACAGGCTCACCTAGGTTTATGCCTTTCCCAATAGAGTGCTATAGGACCACACATATTTTTGCCTGAAATCTTGCCAAAAGGGATCTGGGATGACCCTCCTAATAGGCCCAAGTCCTTCTTGAAATCTAGTTACATCTGTATCATTAATGAGCCTGTTGATTTCATGTTCTACAATGTCACATCCTTCCTGGGCCACACATGCCTTCTCTTTGAGCCAGGGCTTGCACCTGAGGGTTTGCAGTCCACATCCGCCCCTCGTGCTTTGGCCGTGTTCCCAGGTACAGTATGTACCTTTTGAAGTTCAGAGTGATCAACTTCACATTAATCTTTTCTCCCTCACTCTATTCTAATCTCTTTGGCGAGAACTTTCCCAGGGTATTCTACCCTTTGGGGCTACATTTATCTTGGGGAGTATCACTTCCAGTTAAAGCACGCCGGATTTCTCTTTCAGATATATTGGGCAGCCTACCAGCAAGACCCTTGACTGTCTGTGGCTTCATTTAAATATTCTGCAATTTCCAATGAGTGGCTGAGTGTTTGCAATTACCCTGGCCCCCTAAAGAGCAAAGAGGGGCATGATTCCTCTCCTAATGCCTGATAAATTCTTCCCTTTGCTCACTCTCTCATTCATTCACTTGTTCATTCAGCAAATAATCATTGAGCACCTAAGATGTGCCAAGCATTGGAGACACAGCACAAGACAGACAATAATCCTCTTGTGGCATTTATGTTCTCATGGGGAAGACAGCCAGTTAATGAGTGAGCAAGAAAATTTAAGGTAGTGGTAAATATTATGGAGAAAGTGATACACTGTCGTGTTATGCAGAGTGAATGGGGCTGGGGAATTACTACTGTAGAGTAAGTAGTCAGGAAAGACATCTCTGAGGAGGTGACATTTGAGGTAAGACTTGAATGAACCAACCTTGGAAAGATTGGGCCCTGGAAAGCTGTTACACAAGTTTTTATTCTGATTTTTAATACTTCTCTGGTATGTTGCAATGAAAGGAAATCCTTAGAAAGTCTTACACTCTGATCACAATGACATTATTATAAATTATTGCTGTTAATACACACCAGCACACCAGATCAAGTACTCAGCATATGCCCTGCCAAAGCTCTGTGCCCTTTTCAAAGCATCACTTTGGTCAGTAGTGGCAGTAGTGGCAAATGAGCTATAGGATCCCTCAGAATAGACTCCTGAAAAGATCTACTTCACCCAGCTAAATTAAGCAGTTTACTAAAGTGTTATGCTTTCAGAGCCCTGGGAAAGGGCTCCCGCCCCTCAAAATATCCTAGAGTTTCCAACTGTATCCTGGAGACTGAAAGTCTTTCTAACCAGTTTTCCATTCTGTAGCCAGTTAAAAGGCTTAAAATGCAATACCGTCAGAAGTAGCAAACTGGCCCTGCATACACACTATGGTTCTACAGAAGATACAGACTCTTTCTGGAAGGGGAAGAGGGAGAGCAAGAGAGAACTAGAAAAGGAAAGTTGGGGGAGAGGGAAGAGTTGAAGAAATGGGAAATGGAAAGGTGGAAAGGCTGTGTGTCCTTGAGCAATTTATTTAGTCCCTAGGGACGGGACTGCAGCTTCTCTAGACCTCTCCAGAGCCTGAGGCAGGCGGGCACACTTGGAGTTGGTCAGATGCATTGGCTGTGGCTGGTGTCTGTCTCTTGTGCCCCCATTCTGAAGACTTGTTCCTACATTTCAGAAGGTGGATTTCCCCATGAGAGGGAGCAGTGTGTATCTGGAACCGTATGCCTCAGAGGAAGTGTAAAGTGCCGAATAATTAATGCCCAGGGACAGTAGGAAAGTGACATCTCATTAAGCAAATGATTCTTCATTTCTAAAAGGGAGCCTAGTGGGTAAGACAGGTCTCAATTGGGATGAGACCTCCATTAGTACTATCACCTGTCAACCCCACAGGAATGCTGTGTGAGGTTTAATGGGACAAGAGATGGGGTGGATGGGGTGGGGTGGGAATCCGGAGGGGTCGTTCCAGCACTGAGCAACCTACTCTCATACTCTGGGCCCCAGTTGGAAGGGTGAAAAAAGTGGGGAAAACAGATGGAAAGAAAAGTCCTAAAAATCTATCTGGACTAATTCAATGAATATTTAGAATAATAAAGTAACCTGAATAAATCCTGAAGCCCTCAGGAAGCTCAGTTTCCCAGAACCATAATCAAAGAAGGTAAACCAGGAGCCAAGAAGAAGTTAAACTTGCATTACAACCTGTAGAGATGCAAAACTCTAAAAGAACACTAAAAGGAATCTGATTTGTAACCCAGGAATACTATTTAAATTCCTTTTTCTCTCCTTAATCTGCACCGGACAGAGACTTTTACTCACGGGACCCCTCAAACTGTCCCCCGTACCCAGGCCACATGCTCATTCCCCCTCTTCATTGCCCCCTTCCCTTTCCTCCCTCCTCTCCAATCCCATTTCTCTTTATCTTCCAACTCAGCATAACAAAAGCCTGTAAACTGATTTGGAAAAGACAGGATTGACCTTAGAACAGTGCTGTTCAGGGAAAATAAATGAACCACATATGTAATTTAAAATTTTCTAGTAGCCATGTTTTAAAAAGTAAAAAAGAAACAGGTGAAATTAACTTTAATAATATGTTTAACTCAATATGTCCAAAATACTATTATTTCAACATGAAAACAATATAAAAATTATTCAGGAGAGATCTTTTATTTTCATACTATGTTCTTGAAATCTAGTGTGTATTTTTCACTTACAGCACGTTTTAAAATGGACTGACCACATTTCAAGAACTTAATAGCCCCACGTGGCTAGTGACCTTATTGGACAGTGCAGCCTTTTAGGGTAGGTGAGTGGGCAGGGGGAGAGGAAAAATTGGGTCCCAAATCTAGCAACATAGCCTGGTTCATGAAGATGTTTTCACAAGTTGGTGCAGTAGCAAAATTACAAGAAGAGAGACAATGTGCTGAGTTTCACTTAGAGGCAAACGCATTCAATTTTAAAGAGATTGTATCCCTGCCAAAGTAAGATGCCCCTCACAGAAATAATTATTTATGAAATGTTAGTAATAATTGATGGTAGTTTTATTCTTCTTAACGTCATCCTGTAGTGAAATAAAAAGATGGTAACTAGTGCTCCCGGACCATGAAGTCCAAATGTGAGGAAACCACTGTTTTATAGCACCCATAGTCTTTTATATATATTAGCCCATTCAACCATCCTGACAACTGCATGGTATATATATTTTTTGGTTGTTTTGAAACAATCACTTTCAGAAAAGTTGCAAGTACAGTGTACAGAACTTTTTTCCTTGAACCACTGAGAGTAAATTGTTGATTTGTTGCCCTATCACCCCCCAAGTTTTAGTGTGTATTTCCTATGACATAACCTACAAAACCACAATACAGTTATGAAAATTAGGAAGTTAACACTGATATATTACTATACAATAACTTAGGTCCCATTCAAGTTTTAATAGTTGTCTCAGTTATGTCTTTAGTTTCCTTCAGTCTAGATTCCTTAGTCTCTTTGACTTACATGATTGTGATGCTTTTGAAAATTACAGGCCAGTTATTTTGTAATTAAGAAGTATTTAGGGCTTCCCTGGTGGCGCAGTGGTTGAGAGTCCACCTGCCGATGCAGGGGATGTGGGTTCGTGCCCCGGTCCGGGAAGATCCCACATGCCGCAGAGCGGCTGGGCCCGTGAGCCATGGCCGCTGAGCCTGCGCGTCCGGAGCCTGTGCTCCCCAACGGGAGAGGCCACAACAGTGAGAGGCCCGTGTACCGCAAAAAAAAAAAGAAAAAAAATAAGTATTTAGTGGGGAGTTAATTTAAAATATACAAATATGGGCGATCCCTGGCAGTCCAGTGGTTAGAACTCAGCACTTTCACTGCCGTGGGCCTGGGTTCAATCCCTGGTCGGGGAATTAAGATCCTGCAAACTGCGCAGTGCGGGGAAAAAACAAACAAAACAAAACAGAACATCAATAAATTGCTATTAATTACTTTCACCCTCCTGCCCCCCACAGTACTATACAAATATCCCATTACTCATCAAATGTTTAATTTATTCAGTATGTCTTTTGATGCTTGGATTGCCCCCAATTTAGTCAATAGGAGTCCTTCAAGCTGCCTGTCATGTCCTTTTGACATATCCCCATCATTCTTTAAGCAGTTTTTTGCTTTCCAGCACAATGTATTCTTTCAGGTTTACCTTGTACTTCTCCTGCCTTGTGCTGGGGCGTTTCCGCACAGATATCTTCCTACCTGCCTTGGGCTCCAACACCCCACACCAGACTTCCTCTGCTTATCTTCCAACCTTATAGTAAAGTTTTAATTTCCAAGAATTTTCTTATTTTCTGAACTTTCTTCCTTCTTCCCCTTTCTCCCTTTCTTCTTCTTTTTTAAATAGAATACTGTTCTTGTTTCATGAGCATTTTTTCTCTGATCTCTCTGATGACATTCATTCTAGGACATTTAGTTCTCTTCTGTTTCCTTCAGTGTTTCCGTTTCTTCTGAGTTCTTTTGTACCGTTAGTTGGTTTGGGCCCCTGTCTTTCCTGTCAGAGGCTTTTCTCACATATCTGATGTTCTTAGCTTTTGTTCCTGTATAAGAATGAGGCACTAAGAAGCCGACTGGAATTTGGGGGGGAAGATAGAGATGCCAGATGAAATACAGGATGCCCAGTTCAACTTGAATTTCAGATAAGCAAGAAATAACATTTTAACATAAGTATGTTCCATATATTGCATGGGACATATTTATACTAAGAAATTATCTGTTGTTTATCTGAAATTCAGTTTACCTGGGCATGCTGTATTTTTATATGCTAAATTTGGCCAATCTAGGTGGGCTCTGAGTCAATAACTGGGATCCCAATTTTTCTTGGGCCTGTCAGTTTTCTCAGAAAAATCCCACAGTTTGACCTTTGGGCTATAAGCCCAGTAACTAATGTGCCACAGACCAAGTGTGGGAAGGGAGCGGTGTTCAGACTGTCTTCAGTGTCACTATCCACCCCTCTTCAAACTGTGTCTAGTGTCCCTCTCCCAAATAAAATCCTGGAGGAGTGTGGGAGGGGCAGCTGCCTGGAAGGGAGGGTTCAGGGGGGAACTAGAAGTGATCTGAATGGGTTTTATACAAACTTTCAACCAATCCTCCTGTTTTTAGGCCTGTCCAGCACTCCGACCTTTGGAGGTATCCATTGCCCCAGTGTCTGAGTCTTTCTGGAATTCTGAGACTGATTGTTTCTCCTGTAAGTTGAGTTTTCTGCTTTCTTTGACTATTGTTTCTCTCATCTGCTGTGTCTTTATCTAGTGTATTTTAGTCTTTGTGGGTTTATGTCACTGGAAAATTCCTTTGCTGAATTGGTTTTGTGAGAATAAAGATAAATGTGAGTGTTTAATCTGCCATGTTTAACTGGACAACAACGATTTTTCTATTTATTTTATTAGTCAGTATACCTGTAATGTGTTACATACTCAAATGTCCTGGGAAAAAGGTGTTTGGGTAAACCCAGGATTTTCTCTTCTTCTCCCTTTTATCCCCTGCCCTCAATGAAACATCAAAGGTGACACTGATACAGGTTATTTGGCCTTCTAGACCTGTTACTTTGGCACTGTTGGCTCCCCAAGGAGAGCTGGACTAGAGTGCCTATAAATCTTCAATCTTAACCAACTGTGAGTTTTAAACCTAACCATTCCCTACAATCTGTGGCTTAGAGCAATGAATTTAGATACGGTAGGGTTTACTGTTATTTATTGCTTTACAGTAAGTGCTGTTTGCTCGTGGTAATTGGTTTACAAAAGCTCTTCAGTCTCTAATAAATAAACATCCAGGGTCATTTGTTAAGTTGGAAGGTGAGGGGGGTTCCCAAGGCTCAGTGAGGACTGAGAACCTTGGTCTTTGCCTAGTTCCTTGGACCACCCTCTGAAATGAGCCCAGGAAATTGCAAAATTAGTCTGATCACTTTCAAAAATTTATTTTCTACCAACTCATATTATCATAATTAAACTAGTTGCTACACATGGCAAATATTGTAGGCAGTAAAATTCAGGGTGACAATCACCATAATCAAGGAATGGAAGGGAATAGCAGGAATGCGGCAGGGGTACCATGAGCTCTCACTAGACTTGGCCCCATTTTACAGATGATGAAATAGGCTCAGAGAGCCTTATAACAAGTAACTAGTGCCACTGGTATTAAAATCAAGTCTGTCTGACGCTGACTCTTAGAGAGGGATTTAGACCCTCTGAATTTAAGAATATAAAAGGTCTGTACTCATTCTGGGAAAGCAAAGGGTAAAACTGAAGAACTTTCTGTAGAAGGAAATTTCCTATTCTATTTGGCAAACAGAGTTTTCCACAATGGATTATTTCTCTAGCAAATATTGCAGGGCAGTGGGATTTGGTGGACAGTTGTCGGGAAGTCTTCTGTTTTGGTGGTAATATCAGCCAGACAAAATCAGGAAGAATGTATGGCAAGAACTGGGAATCTCTCTTGGTTCAGTCCACAGTTAAACAGCACTGATTTATTTTATAGTGGATAAGCTCATCTTCAGGAAAACCAAGAGACCTCTTGCCCTGACACAAAAACAACTCCAAGCTTGATGGGACCCAGACCTGGGCCTGCCTGTCACCTCTATGTAGGGAGGTGTTAGAGAGACAGCTGAGTTCCTGTGAAAAGTTTCATGTGAGAAGGAGAAAGATGCGTTATGTCAGTTATGCTCATGTAGTCTGGAAGAGTCTGGCAATGTTAGATTTCTATGTTCATTTTAATTGTTTTGATATCTTAGCCTAGTAATAAATTGTCAGTTAATCATTTTACACAATAATAAAAGGTACATAAAACATTAGTGCTGCTTCCTGCTCAGGGCCCCCTCCCCAACATGGAGTGTTATTGAGATACATTTCATTCAGATAAGTTGGCAATTTTATCAGAGTTAGAGGACACTGACAATTATCCCTCATGCTGCTGCAGACAATGTAAAAAGCCTCCAAGTTCTAATTCCCTTTGGCCCCAAGAACATATCTTACAGAAGGAGCAGCTTTGGTGGCCCTGGAGAGTTTGGTCACCAAGTTTCATTATTTTGATTGAAGGGAAAGCCCATATTCCTGCTTTAGAACTTAGAGCCTAGGGGTCAGTAGATAGGGAGGTAAGTGATTAATAAATGTGATAAAATCGGCATTCCGTATTAAATCTAAGCTACATGGGTATTTAACTCAGGTTTGTATAAGAACATTCTTGAATTCTTTCCAACTACCATGGAGATCAGAGTGTCCATGGAAAGCTGCCATACACAGACACTGGAAAGACAGAATCATTCCCAATTTCTGCCGTGTGACTCCAGTATGACCTTGCTGATGTGTCTGAGTTTTAGTCCCTTGATATAAGTGAAACCTCTTTACAAGGTTACCAGGTAGAACAGTACTTGTCAACCTTGACCTGGCGAAAAGCAAGAGCCCTTCTGAGGTTGTTGCAAATTCCTGAGAGATTTCAATCTCTCCTAGTGAGCCCCTCCCACCAAGTGCATGACATCAGGAGAAGCAGCTGTGAATTTAAACAATGATGGGGTAATGCAACTCCAAAAAGGTTAGAAATTCTTAATAGCATAAGGTCCTAAAGCTACAGAGTAAAGAAATGACTTGACTTTATGGTGACTAACATAACAATCTCAGCACTTGGTTTGGGCGCTGTTGCCGAAGGAGGAAGGAGGGGGAAGGAAAGACGGAGCCGGGGGTGGAGGGAGAGCTGCCTCAGTTGTGACAGTTCTGCTAGACCATAAATTAAGTTAATTATTAGTACCAGCTGTTACTTATTATTTAATTCAGTAATGCTACTCTGTAATTCTATAACTCTTAAGTTGGCAAACCACTTTGCAATGGAGCTGTATGAAAGATCCTATATAAAATTATGTTTACTGTTCTCGTTATTATAGTTTAGGAGTTACTTGACCAAGCTGGTGTGGTCATGAATTAAGAAGATGAGCTGCTAAGGAAAAAGCTGAGAGAAAGCTGAGGTTTGTTTTAAGCCAGTTTGTCTATAATTCCAGCCACCAGGAACAGAAGGCCTGTGGATAAAAGTTAAATAGGATGAAATCTGCAATGAAGCCAAAGGTGTGGGTTCTAGTTCTGATTTTGTCGTCCTTTTGACTTTTAGAATGGAGATGAAATGAAAATGTTTGTCTTGTATCTACCTGCCCAGGATGTAATAGAGAAAAACTAGCCTCTGGGAGAGAAATAACGCGTTCTCTTAAGAAATGCATTAAGTAAGTGTCAGGTGATGTAACCCTTGAAGGTCTTCTAGCCACAACAATTTCACTTGAAAGCTATTAATTTCGGAAACAGAGGACAGAACACCCTGGAGTTTCAAATTAATACTCCCTCAGTACACCTGTGTTAGATAACGTTCAGGACTATAGGCAAAATAAGTCCACAGGACGATTAGGAAAACGTCTGCCTGTCTACGTAGTGAGTATACCTTATAGCATCAAAATTTTTCTTTGACTATTTAATGTAAAGAATTATGAAAAAATATAGTAATACTTAAAACTTTACAAGGAAAATTTTAAACAAATAAAAATAATATGTAGGAACACTAGAAAGCGGAATCATGTGAGCAAAGTTCTCACATTCAATAACTACCTAGTGAGCACCGACCTCCTTACATGCCAGGCACTATACTCTTTTAAGGCAAGGCTCAGCAGCCTATGGCAAGGGGTCCAAGAATGGCTTTGGAAATAATTTATAGTGGTTCAGTATTTAAGCTGTGGAGAGGCAAATAGGGGTGCTACCCTGAGTTCATCCCAGCCTTTCCCAGCCTTCCTGCAACCTCATCCCCACCTCCACTCCCACTGAACTTCTGGAAGCTGAGAGATCATCCTTCTGGGGTCCCCCAAGGCTCATTCCAATAGGTTGGTCAAGTCTTCTGCCTTTCCTTGCAGCTATGCCCACTTCCCCGTTTGGTTCACTGGATGTCAGTGAAGGAAACCCTTGGTAGCTACTTCTAACGGTCCTGATCCCCACTTTGGAGAGTGTTTCTAAGAGAATAGGATAGCCAGTGTCCCAAGTTTCCCATCTAGAGGCTCCATTTGCATCTGGAAAATTGGAAGTCATCTAGCTTGCTGGCCTGCTTGCCTGTACCACAAGGCGTGGATAATAATGGGAGGGTCTGGCAAAGTAGGACGGCTCGGTCCTCAGCTGTTACCCACTGAGTCCACACCATTGCTCAGGCATTGTAGAAGGAGGTAGCACAGCCCTAGCCCTTGATGGACTTGTAAACTCAAGTTACATTTTTACATTTAAAAGAGGAACTTAAAAATACGCAGGTTAATTCTACTTCCTAAATATTTATTGCCATTCATTCAGACCATTGAACACTAACTTTTTGAAACTCCAGTTCTCCTTGCACTCACTAATGAAACGTTCCCAATAATAGGCCTTTTCTCTTTCTTAAGTGTTCTTCCATGGCTTTTCCCTTTAAACTAAACTAAGGAAATATTATCGTAACTGAAATCTTTCCCTATTCAGGTAGAAATGAGCATTTAACTTAAAACTAATTGCAGGCCAAGCTTTAAAGGGCCATTTATTAGTAATGGTACCAGAGGAGCAAGGTGACTAGATGGCTGAAATTGGGCAGAACAAGCCTAATTATTTGCTTCTTATTCCATCTGACAATATTTGTCCTTCAAAAGCACATTTAATTATCAAATGGGGTAACTTGGTAGAATTTCAACATAGTGCCTGGCATGTGGGAAGCTCTCAATAACTTTTCTCTGCCCTGTTTCCCTCTTCCTTGTGCCTTCTTTGCTTTCTGCAGGCACCCATGTCTTCCAACTCATTATGAAAAAAATGGCTTGAACTCCTTCAACTGTTCTCAAATGAAACCCGTCTCTTTGGTATGCCTTTCCTGGTCTGACTCCCCTGATAACCTTGATGCCACCCCCTCCAGG
Source organism: Delphinus delphis (assembly GCF_949987515.2). NCBI lineage: Eukaryota > Metazoa > Chordata > Mammalia > Artiodactyla > Delphinidae > Delphinus > Delphinus delphis. The sequence goes on along the minus strand of NC_082684.1, from coordinate 36,712,946 downwards.
CTCCTCTGCAGCCCTGCTCTTCCAGTAACCCCTTCTCTACGGTGTATCTTCATTACCGTCATCAACTAATGCATTCCTTTTTTAAAAAATTAATTTATTTTATTTATTTATTTTGGCTGCGTTGGGTCTTCATTGCTGTGTGCGGGCTGTCTCTAGTTGCGGCGAGTGGGGGGCTACTCTCCGTTGTGGTGCGCAGGCTTCTCATTGCGGTGGCTTCTATTCTTGCCGGGCACGGGCTGTAGGCGCGCGGGCTTCAGTAGTTGCGGCTCGTGGGCTCTAGAGCACAGGCTCAGTAGTTGTGGTGCACAGGCTTAGTTGCTCCGCGGCATGTGGGATCTTCCCGGACCAGTGTTTGAACCTGTGTCGCCTGCACTGGCAGGCGGATTCTTAAGCACTGTGCTGCCAGGGAAGCCCTGCATTCCTTCTTAAAGTCCAAAAAACTTTCAATGCTTTTGCTCCTTAAGTTACCGGTTATCTTCTCCTACATAGCCAACCTTGAAAGAGTAGTCTACCCTCCCTCCTTCCAATTCCTTATCTAAAATCTACCCCTTGCCTCTTGCAAGCTGGCTTCTGCAGCAACTAAGACTGCTTTCCCGGAGATCAGTAATGACTTCTTCTCATTCCTCTTCCACCTGTTCATGGCATGTGATGTGCTTAGCTACTCTCCTGATTAAATTCTTTTGATTGCCTTTATCTTTATCTGCCACTCTATCGTTTCCCGTGTCAGTACCTTAAATGCTGCTGTCCTCAAGTACCCATTCTTAGTTGCTCCTACTTTGCTCGATTAGTGCTTCTCAATCTGGATGCACATAAGAATTACCTGGGAGCTCTTTTATCGTGCAAACCCAGATTAAATCCAATCAAGTCTGATTAAATCCATACCAATTAAATCTGATTCCTGATACCACCAAGAAATTGGATTTGATTGATTGGGGGTTGAATCCTGGCATCTGTCTTATTTTTTTTAAACAGATGCTTTTTTTAAAAAAAATTATTTATTTATTTTTGGCTGTGTTGGTTCTTTGTTGCCGCACACGGGCTTTCTCTAGTTGTGGCGAGCGGGGGCTACTCTGTTGCAGTGCGCGGGCTTCTCATTGCGGTGGCTTTTCTTTGTTGTGGAGCATGGGCTCTAGGCACACAGGCTTCAGTAGTTATGGCACGTGGGCTCAGTAGTTGTGGCTTGCAGGCTCTAGAGCACAGGCTCAGTAGTTGTGGCACACGGGCTTAGTTGCTCTGCAGCATGTGGGATCTTCCCGGACCAGGGCTCAAACCCGTGTCCCCTGCACTGGCAGGCGGATTCTTAACCACTGTGCCACCAGGGAAGTCCTGGCATCTATTTTTAACATGCTCCTTAGGTGATTCTCAAGTACAGCCAGGACTGAGAACCACAGCTCTAGAATAATCAATTTTTATCTTTAGGTCTTACATTCTCCCGATACATAGACCCAGATTTCCAGCTCTTTGCTGAGCATCTCAGACTGGATGCTCCACAGCACTTCACTTTCTGGGTGATCCGAATGAAACTCATGTTCCTCATTCGAAGAAGCTCTGTCTATGTTTATAGGGCTACCATTCTCACATTATCCCAAGCTGGAGACCTAGAAGTCACCCTTAAAATTTTCTTTGGCTTTGCTGCTCAATTCACTTATTTGCCATGCCTTGTAGATTTTAATACTGACCCATTTCAAATCCATTCTCCCTACCACCATCCTATGCCCCATTTTAGGAGCTTGTTGCAGTAACTTCTTACTTGGCATCTTCACCTTCAGTCTCTTTCCTCTTCATTCCATCCTCCACATGCTTGTAGAAAGGTCTTCCTGGAACACAGACCTGATTGTATCCACTCAGTAACCACCACTGGGGGGGAAAAAAACCACCATTGGATTACGCTTACCCAAGAATAAAGCCCAGATTCTTTAGTGAGGTGCTCACAATCTGACCCCCGTTCTCTAAAACCACTCTCTTCTAGCCTAGATTCCCACCCCATGAGGTTCCCCATAGTGCAGTCATGGTTCCTGAATCATGACATATATTCCTTCTTGCCTTTGCTTATACTATTCTCTCTGTCTAGGACTGAATTCAGCTCAGATGCTTCAAACAAAGGGACGACTTACAGAGATACAGTCAAGGTAAAGGGAAGCTACAAGAGTGGCTGAGACATCCATAGAGTAACAGAGTGGGATGCTCTTATTTTCTGTAGGCTCAAAGGCCAAGGGGGTGAAATACCATTACCACATCTCGGTGAGAGCTGAAGCCTTGGAGAGAGGGCCATCACTAGGAACTGTAGGCAGGGAGGGTTAGAGCCACTGCCAAACCACATGCCGTAGCAGAGAGGGGACAGTGAATAAACACCCCAAACTCTCCTCCTCCCGCTAATCTCTGGCAGGTGTCTTTAATTGGCCAAACTCAACTAGGAGCCAGCCAACCACCAAGAATGGTCAGATGATGCAGTCTATTGATTAAAAATTGGGGCAGAGAGAGGCAGAGAATAAATGGTGGTATGAGGGAGGGGGAAATTAAATGGAGGATAACCAGGTAATCCCCATTTATATATAGTAAAATCCCTTGTGTCTTTTAGCACACAGTTCAAATGTCACCTATTATGTGAAGTTTTCCCTTATTTTCCTACCCCAAGAACCAGTTATTTCATTCCTCTGGTCTCCTGTAGCTGTTGTTACGTCTCCGTTATTGCAGCTATCAATCTGACTTATGATACGATTATTTATGTATCTGCATCCATCTCTTACATCATATTTTGTGCTGCTGGAGGAAAGGGATAGTACTTCATTTGGTACAGTGTATTGCAGATAACAGGCACTCGATAACTGTTGGTTAAATTTAATTGCACTTTCATGTTATCTCCTCCTCAGCCTCTGTCAGGGAGATTCATATGCACTTGTAAACCGCAGTCCTCACATTTTTTCCCACTTTACATAAGAGTTACTTTTTTGGGTCCTACTTCTGCTTCTTGCTTCATTTTCTCCTTCTTCTCTTTATTTCTTAGGTTAGGTACTTTAGACTGCAGCTCATCAACAAATTGTTGGGAATACTAACATCACCGATCCCGGCAAGGGTCTAAAAATCTCTAGCTTTATTTTATGTCTAAGTGGTACATATAGAACTTTTTTCTTTAATTTACACATGTACCAAGCTTTAAAATGAAGTCCCAGAACCCAATTTTTTGTTCTTCATTGGACTTGAAACACTTCTGAATAGGAGTTATGCTTGGCTTGACATGTTTTGCATCTAGAAAAAGCTGTGCGCTGCTCTGTTCTTTATAAATACCAATAGTGAGTGCAGCGGACAAATTTTTACTGGGCAAACACTACTCTACATTGGTGGTTTTGATACATATTGAGATTTTTATATGAAAAGGAGTATTTTTAGACCCAATGAAAATATTATTTTCATTATGGTGTTGATAAGATGGAAATAATGGCAAAAATTATAATTCCCATAGCAGTTCAGAGTTTTCATCTAAAATATTGAATTTTCCATCTTACGAAGCTCAACTTTGGTCTTTTTAAATATCTTCCTTCTCTGGGACTTCCCTGGTGGTGCAGTGGTTAAGAATCCACCTGCCAATGTAGGGGACACAGGTTTGAGCCCTGGTCCGGGAAGATGCCACATGCCGTGGAGCAACTAAACCCATGTGCCACAACTACTGAGCCCACAATCTAGAGCCCGCGAGCCACAACTGCTGAGCCTGCATGCCACAACTACTTAAGCCTGCGTGCCTAGAGTCTGTACTCTGCAACAAGAGAAGCCACCGCAATGAGAAGCCTGCGCACCGCAACAAAGAGTAGCCCCCGGTCCTGCAACTAGAGAAAGCCCGTGTGCAGCAACAAAGACCCAACACAGCCAAAAATCAAATAAATAAATAAATAAAATTTAAAAAAAGAATAGAACTTCATTAAAAAAAAAGTCTTCCTTCTCTCTCTTTAACAAGCTCATTCCTTCCTCTACCTTCTTAAACATATAGAGCACAGTTATAAGAGCTGTCGATAATAGCAGTTTTAATGTCTTTGCCTACTAATTTTATCACCTGTGCCATATCTGGCTCTGTTTCTATTGAAGGATTTATTTGTTTTCCTCATTCTGGGGTTTCCTGCTTCAATCTGAATGCCTGGTTAAAGAAAAAGTACCGATAAAAAATTGAATCACAGGCATTGTGAATTTCACATTGTTTGAGGCTGGACTTTTTTGGGGGGAGGGGGTTTATTCTTTTAAATATTTTTGAATTATGTTCTGGGACACTGTGAAGTTACTTGGAAACAGTTTGATCTTTTCGAGGCTTGCATTTAAACTCTGGTGGGCAGAAGCAGAGCCGCCTTTCATATAGGGCTCACTTGGCCTGCTAATGAGGCAATGCCTTTCTGAGTACTCAACACGACACCCAGTGTGTTAGAAGGTTTTTCCATTCAGGCTGCTGGGAATGTGGATTATTTCCAGCCCTGTGTGAATGCCAGTAATTGCTCCTTTCAGGTGTTTCTCTTCCTGTCCCCAGGTAGTTTCCTCACACATGTGTGCTGATCAGTATTCAGCTCAAGACTCAAGAGGAAGGCCCTGCGGAACTCTAGAACTCTCTGTCTCTCTCTGTGCAGCTTTCCTACCCTACAAATTCTAGCTACCTTAGCCAATCTGAATTCTTAACTTCAGGGAAGCTGCCAGGCTTGGTGGGGTTCCCTTGCCTGTACTGTAGCCTGGAATCTCTCTAGGCAGTAAGCTGGGGCAATTATAGTTTCACGTCATGTGCTTTTCTTCTTTCAGAGATGACTGTTTTGTGCTGCATGTTGTCTAATATCTGAAAACAGTTTTTTATATATATTTAGTCTGGTTTCCATTTGTTTAAGATAGAGGGTAAATCAGGTCCCTATTACTCCAACATGGCCACAAGTGAAAATCAGTTTTTATTTTTAAATGGAAGATGGGGGAGTATATTGAACCAATTTGTATCAGAAAAATAAGCTAGAGTTTGGCCATGGCCCAGCCATTTCTCCTTTTTTTTTTTGCGGTGTGCGGGCCTCTCACTGCTGTGGCCTCTCCTGTTGCGGAGTACAGGCTCCGGACGCGCAGGCTCAGCGGCCATGGCTCACGGGCCCAGCCGCTCCGTGACATGTGGGATCTTCCCGGGACCGGGGCACAAACCCGTGTCCCCTGCATCGGCAGGCGGACTCTCAACCACTGCGCCGCCAGGAAAGCCCCATTTCTCCTTTTCTTAGCTTTACTTTTCTCATCTAGAAAATAAAGAGGTTGGTTTGTATGATCATTAGGTTTTTCCCTGTCTCTTAAATTCTGTAATTCTAAATTAAGCACAGGTGTATCTTTGCAGAGACTTGATATATAGTCTCCGATGTGATAGTTAAAAGATTTGTAGTTATGGAACTCCCACTTTGCCATAGTAAAGTGAATTTAGAAGAGAAGATTAGTGTTTTAATAGATGAGTCTTTAGTTATGAGTCCTTAATAGAAGGAGTCTTTAGTTACAGACCTGGGAGGGACAATTACAAATCCCAGAGCACACACATGTAAAATGACCAAACAGTTTGAAGAAGGGGAAATGTGTAGGAATATTCTTAGTTTCATTATTGTTTACAGGGCCTGGTGCTGTGTATTAGATGGGTGTTCAATAAATATCTGTTGAATAGCTCAGTAGTACTTGAAGCCATTTTGCTAACAGGGAGAAGTAATTGAAAAGCTTTTATTATAGCAAAAGTTGGAAATAAACAAAAAGTCGATCAATATTGGGATTGGTTAGTGGTACATTCATGCAATGAAATATTATACTATAGTCAAAAGTACTGAGCCAGAGTGCCATGCACTAATATGGAACGCTTCGAGAGATTATATTATTAAATTAAAAAAAAAGATCACTATATATATTTTATACTCTTGCAATAAAGAAGGTTTTTAAAGGAATTAAATCTGTTTTAAGGCAACATATACATACATGCTTGTATATTCAGAGAATACATCTAGAAAGATATACAAACTGGTGACACTGATACCTCAGGGGAGGAAGATTAGGAGACAGTATGGAAGAGGGACTTTTCCATATCCTTTGAATTTTGTTATGTCCTTGTACATATCCTTTGAATTTTTTTAATGATGTGTATATGTTATCTAGTTTAAAAAATTTTGCTACTGGATATATATATGTACACTTTTTTTAGTGAAGTAACTGAAATACTCTAAAAGGGTTAGATTTCCATAAAGCAGTCTGGGAAATTTCCCCATCTCTAGATTATGTGTTTAAAGGAACCAGACCACACCTACTCTTTCTACTATTACTCTAGGAAAGTACAGGTACCTCCATGGCTGTGATTAATTTCCCATTCCTTATGAAAAGAATCATCGTGCTAGATACCTAATGACTGTGGAGCCTAATGCCTACTTGAATATGGGTGCTTGAGAGAACAAGGCCATTTGTTTCTAATGGTCCTATATACATTTTATGGTGTTTAGCCTTTATAATCTAACCCACCCATCTTTCTGGCTTCCAGATGAGCAACCAAGAAAGTACAGGGTGCAGGAGCTGGACAGTGAGGCTGTGAGATTCACAATATGTTAACTCATGGCCCGTTTGCTCCATTCCAAGGCTGCAGGTAACATGTAAGTGTGCTTAGAAGAGAATGAAATAACACCCACCAAGTGGAGGTGCTACCTTTTATGTTTGAGGGAGAGAGTTACATCTCTGGCAAGCTATCTTAAAGGAATGACTTCTAGGCATAACCTGTGTTCCTATGAGTGTCTGATTTGCCTCAGGTAAAACCCAGCCAAATATTTCCTGGAAGACAGGGGGAGATATGTGGAAACATGTGCAAATCCAAAATTAAAAATCCATGGCTCATAATGTAAGTCAGAGAAAGTGCTAGGATGCCCAAGGCATTTTCTTATGACTCTGTTATCTGCTTTAAAATTTCTGGTGCTGTTGCTGGTTTTGAATTCTTGAAACACTAATGTAGCAAGTAGATAGTCAGTGCCAGAAAGATGGCTCCGAGGTCCAGCCAGCCAATGAAAGAATAGGAAGAATAATATTCCTGACTTCACGAAGCTTATTTTTGTCATATGTGGGCTATTACTGTGTAGAAATTACTAGAACACATGAATAACAGGGAGAAAAGCATTCGTGGAGGGGGAAATGCTATTTAAAACGGCAGTGTTTTTGGTGGATTATGCATTGGCCAGAAGAGTCCTGCTTCCACCCGTCCCCACCCCCAGTCTGAACCAAAGCTCAAGAATTTAACGAAAGGGAGGCCTCTATTGGGGGTGCCAGATTTAGCAAATAAAAATGCAGAATGCTCAGTTAAATTTGAATTTCAGGTAAATAAAAAATTTTTTAGCATAAGTATGTTATGCAATACTTGGGATGTGCTTATACTAAAAAAATGATTTGCTGTTTATCTCAAAGTCAAATTTAATTAGACATCCTGTATCTCATCTGCGAATCCTAGCTGCTACACAGAGTAGGAGTAGCTGTATTATATGTTGTTGTCTTTCCCTCACCTCTTGGTTCCCTCATGGTAAGATGAGTTGCTAGTGACACACTGCTCACAAGTAGGGTCCAACCAGGGGTGAGAATACAGCTGATTTCTTGTTATGCTGCAGAACCAAAATGGAGGAGCAGGCTATAAAGTGAATTAAGAACTCAAGAACAGCTGTGAGACAGATTCCCCCTCCCCCCCACAAATTAGCAGATGGAGGTGCCCTTATAATACACAGGATGAAAGACGAGCTTTTGAATCTGGATATTAAAGGAAAAGGTGACTCCAGAAGGCTTGGAAGCCTTGAAGAAATTCTATACTATGGAAATTCTCGGAGTCAGTGAAGGTGGAGGTTCCATAAGCTAGGAAAATGAATGCCTGTTCTGTGGAGTCAGGCTGAGGGAGCTCCTGGCTTCATGCCATGCAGGCTTCCAGAGCCAGAGAACACGGGGTGGGGGGTGAGAAGACAAAGGTAGTAACTAGGATGCATAGGTGGATTTGTTCAATGAATTGTGGAGGGTCTTGGAGACCATGTTAAAGATTGGGGCCTTAATCCATGAAGCAGTGGGGCTCCTCTGGGGGTTCCTGAGCAGGAAATGGCATGATCAGTGTTGTGCTTTAGAAACATTAATCTGGCATCCTCTTATAGAGGGATTGCAAAGTGGAGGCAGGATGATCATTTGAGTGGAGATTCAGTCAGGGCCATGCTAGTTCTATGGCATCTGTGTGTGAATTAGAGGAGGATGAGATGCAGATAAGCTCACTCATTTTGGTAAAAGACTGTGCCAAGGCATGTGGTTTGGTAATTAAGTCAGGAGGTGGATTTTAGCTCCCCATTATTCTCTCAGCCAGTATGGTTGTTGGTTAGTTAACACTAGTGGCTTAAAGCAATAAAGGTTTATTCCGTGCTCATGTCACAGTCCAATGCCTGTAGGGTGGTTTTCCTCCTAGTGGACACTCAGGGATCTGGGATGCCTACCTTTTTCTTAGCGTGAGATCATGTGGAATATGCAGGCTCCAAGATCACCGAGGCAGGGGAAGAAAGAGCTGGAGATTTTCACAGGGGCATTTATGACCAGACTTGGAAGTGACTTAAATAAGTTCTGTCCACATCCTAGTGGCTAGAACATGGCTCCAACCTGACTACCAAAGAGGCTGGGAAACATAAAGGAGGACAGTAACTTGAGGTGCTCTTGAGTCTAGAAAGCTTTGGGAGATGATTCTAGCAGTTGGAGAAGATTGTAGGGATATTAGGGGAAATCTGACACACTTTATTCAGTTTTCATTTTGACTGTAATAAAAAGAGCAATATCCTTTCTTTTGTGCAAAGCAATTTAATGAGTATCCATACCCAGCAGTTTGGTTTTTCTAGAACTATATAAGTGGAAAATTATGAGTCATGAATACAGGAGGAATCTCCAGATATTACATGGTCCATGATACTGTCAGAGCATGACTGACTTAAGCCTAAAACCAAAATACCAAACCAAACAAAACCCCCCAAAATCAAAACTATTCAGGTTAGTTTCTACCTGTAAAAATTGGTCTTAGTTCACAAATATCATATGATATCACTTATATGTAGAATCTAAAAAAATGATACAAATGAACTTATTTACAAAACAGAAATAGAGTCGCAGGTGTGGAAAACAAACTTATGATTACCAGGGGGAAAGAGAGGGGGAGGGATAAACTGGGAGATTGGGATTGACATATACATACTACTATACATAAAATAGATAACTAATAACGACCTACTATATAGCACAGGGAACTCTACTTAATACTCTGTAATGACCTATATGGGAAAAGAATCTAAAAAAGAGTGGATATATGTATAACTGATTCACTTTGCTGTACAGCAGAAAATAATACAATATTGTAAATCAACTATACTCCAATAAAATTTTTTTTTAAATTGTCTTCATCTGCAGCTGATAGTGGAGTTCTAGATTTGATGTGATGAATGTAAAATTTATCCCAGGTCCTTTGATGAGCAAAGTGGTAAGTAGTAATTGGGAGAGAGTGAAGGAAGGATAAAAACTCTCCTACCACAAAATCAAAGTTATCTGTGTGCAATCCTGTTTACCAGAGCTTCACTTAGCCCCCCTGCTACTAAGTTAAGCTCATAGATGACAGATATACTCTTTGAATATTCAAAATACTATTACATGGGCTCAGACGATAAAAATAGACTCCTGACTAATCAGAATTTTGCCGTATTGGCCAACATCAGCCCTGCTATACAGCCAAGGACACTTTAAGGGCATGGTTGTGAGGAAGCATAACTATAATGCAGACTTTAAATACGTATTTCAGACTCATCCCTATCGTGTCCATATGTCTTAGGCTTTTCAGGAAAATTCATATTTAAGTATTAGGTTTAGTTGTTAGGTTTAGTTTCACTCCACTTGGTGAAAAAAATATGGCCACCACAGCCATATCTATCTGGGAGGAGTTGGTACATTCCTTCATTGTAAGTTGTGGAGGAGAACTAATCAAGCACATTTTCTCTTAGAGGCACACAGAATGTTAAAAGTGAAAGGACTGTATAGATTATTTTATTAGGCACTTATTTTTAAAATGAAGAATACTCCTATAAAAGGAAAGACAAAGTTAATTGGATTTCTTCTATTATTTAGGAATGTGGACATAAGTATATATAAGGTTTCCTATGATCCTTTAAAAATAGCTATTAAAAGCTATTAGAAATTTATTGGAAACCATTTGCAAGATCTAGCAACATGTAAAGACAAAACTACTTTTATTTAGTCAGATCCTTTCTGTGGAAATAAATTCCACTTTCTTCATTCATTCACTCACTCATCCATTCAGTCAATTACTATTCATTGAGTACATCTAAGAGGCCAGGCACTATTCCAGACGCTAGGGATAACAATGATAAATCCATCTGATTCAGTGATTGTTATAATTTTGCTTTTTTGTAAATGAAATATTGAGCCTGACACAATGAAAAGAATATTTGGTTTGGGATCAGAAGACCTGAATTCTAATTGTGGTTATACTCAACCATGAATTATTTTAATGGTATCAAATAATGATTCACTCAAGCCTCAGATCTCACTTATCTTTAGTCACTTTTTCACCTAACCAGTTATAATGTCTTTTATAATTTCTGGAATTCACCTCCTGCTATCCATTTCATCTCTTGGTTATTTCTTAAATTATTGCATCCAGAGCCATGCCACATATGATTGTGTAGGTCATCTGCTGCGTGTGGCAGAGACATTAGTTCCAGTCTCCCTTGTTGTTAATTCAGAGCTATATGACTTCTATTGCTACTATTTATATACTAGACATTCGTAAACTCTTTGTTTCAACACATGATAGCATTAGCTTTTTTTTTTTTTTTTTGCGGTATGCAGGCCTCTCACTGTTGTGGCCTCTCCCGTTGCGGAGCACAGGCTCTAGACGCGCAGGTTCAGCGGCCATGGCTCACGGGCCCAGCCGCTCCGCGGCATGTGGGATCTTCCCGGACCAGGGCACGAACCTGTGTCCCCTGCATCGGCAGGCGGACTCTCAACCACTGCGCCACCAGGGAAGCCCAGCATTAGCTTTTAATAAAACTTGTTTAGAGATTAGCTTTTAAAATGTCTGTCTTTCCTATGTGAAGACAGTTTTGTCCCATTATCGTAGGGCTTTTACCTTTTTGCTGTTTTTAAAAGGAGCCAAGTGTTGCATTTACACAGATTATGATTTCTTCTTGTGACCAGAGCTCACCTTGTGATCAGACCATTGTAAGGCAGGCAAGTTATTTAGTTGGTGGGGAGCTCGATGGTCCACGTGGAGACAAACTCCAACACAGCCCACCTGACTTCATAAACAAAATCAAGACTGACATTTACTAGAAACAAACTTACTGGACTGGGGAATTTCATAGGCCAATATGAAGGCTGAGATTGAGTTGAATTGCTAAGTAGAAGGATAGAGTTGTAAGGTCTACATGTGAACATTAGAGGGATTAGTGGAGTTGTAAAAAATTGAAGGAGAAAGCAAGGAAAAGGAGTACAGCTGGGTACCAGAGATGTCAATTCTTGTCTGCCCACCTCCTGCCTCTACTAAAGGGTCTGCCATGCTCATGCCCATACTCCCTGCTGAAGGGGCAACCTCCACGACCTTGACACGGTAGTTTGGATCAGAAGTAATACCTGACTGAAGGCCAGAAGATCTATGATGTAACTGAGTAAAGAAAGACGTGAAGACCCAACAAGATTTCCCTCTCTGGAAGTTGAATGGACTTCTCAGCTGTTTGACATGTGAGTGTAAGAGCCCAGAAGACTGGCAATGTATTTTAAACTTAAATGATCAACTTTGAAATACATATAAGTTAGCCCCACTTGACCCTATCTGTGTGAGTTTACAAGTCTACTTGTAAATCATGCCAGCACAATTTATAGGGGGTTGTTTTTAAAATCTTTACTCTTTGTTTTAAATACCAAGAGTTGTGTTGTAGCATGTACTGCAGAAATGAAATGATATTCAGCCTTTGGTCCAGGAAATCTTGTCAATCATTTTTTTTTTTTTCTTCCTGAGATTCTGTTTTCATGTCATCTTGACCGGATTTAGATCAGATAATAACAGTAGTGTTCACAAAGGCTTGCTTTAGCTCAGGGTTTTTGTAGAGCTATAAATGGCTAACATTTATTGTGTGCTTACTCTGTGCCAGGCATTGTTGTTAGGAGCCTTATAAGTAATAACTCAGTATACAGTCACAACAACCCGATGAGGCAGATAACATTATCATTCCCATTTTACATGAATGAAAAAATAAGACAGAGGTTTAAAAACTTTCCCAAGGTCTCATCACTATTAAGTGGCAGAGCAAGGATTCAAATATAGTCAGAATCTACGTTCTGAACCACAACTCTATACTGCCTTGTTCCCATGGAAACTGTAGAAGATCCTGACTAGCCAGAGGTTATTACTTTCTTGATTTTCCCCTTGGCAGGTCTATGGCAATGAAAATGAATGAACTCATTCAACAGATATGCTACATAGCGGTGATCAAGACAGGCAGGATCTCTGCCCTCAAGGGGCCTTCTGGTATTTCAGACTTTTGTCAGTTTGGTTAGAGTTAGTTTTTCCCCTCAGAACCCAATGTTTCCTCGGGTGAAGTCATAGAGTTTTTGCCCCTGTAAAGTGGAACATTGGAACTTTGGTGACTTCAGCGAAGCTCACTCTTACTGGAGCAAGTATTTATAACATTTTGACAGGGGTAATTATTTTTTTGGCTGGAATTTTTCTCTCTGAAAAAATTCTTTCTCTTTCACCTATCCCATCCTTCCCCAGACTATAGTTTTAGTTTTGGTTTAAAATTTTAAAGTATAGTAGTAGCATGTACTTGTCTTTGTTAGATTTCTTTCAAATGTTTTCAAACATTTTGGGATTTGTTTCTCTTTTTGCAAAGCATTAACAATCCAACTTAACTCAACATAATTTATCAAACTACTATGGCATTGTATCAGGATTAGGTTCAGTGGCATGTAACAGAAAAACCTAGATGATCGAGGCTTAAATAAGATAGAAGCTTATTTCTTTTTTGCATAAAAGAATTTTGGAGGTAAGCACTCCAGGATTGGCATGGAGGGTTCACAAATTTGTCAGGGAGCCAGCCTCTTTCCTACTCACTATTATGCTATCCCTAGGGTATGGCTATTCTCCTCGTGGTCCAAGATGGCTGAAAGGGCTCCAGTCATCATATCATGTCCCAGGTAATAGGATGGAGAGTAGGCAGAAAAAGAGTATAACTCCTTTCTTTTTATGACTTCTTTAAAAAAAAAATAGAAGTCCCAAATAATGCTTAGATCTCAACAGCCAGAATTTAGTAATGTGGCCACAGCCACTGCAAAGGAGACTGGGAAATGTAAGATTTTAGTTGATTGGCAATAGGACCATGAAGGAACGAGAGAATAGATAAGAGAGGGGAATATGAAATCTCTGCCACAGGTACTTTTCCTGTAGTTGGCATTTGATAAAAATTTATTGATTCATTTTTATAAACTTGACAATTATATTCTTAGAGGTAGAATTCAAGTTGTCAATAAAGATAATGAATCTAAGATTTTCCCTTTTTATTTTATGATATCATATAGCATATCATTACATTAACTGCATCTAAAGTAAACTCACCTGGAATTCGCTTATGCAAAATGGGAAATATATAGGAAGAATATGGGGGAACCCTTGGAAGAGGCAAACCTAAGCAGAAGGAAAGGCAGAGATTCTACCAATGGTCAAGAAAACCTGGAACTGGGAATTCCAGTATAACAAAGACATTTTCTGCATCTTCTCTGCTTCCTGTCCATTGACTGTATTTTCTCAATACAGAATGTACTTTTTCCACTTGGCAAAAAAACATGTCCAATGACATTTCCCAGATTTTATATCTAGGTGAGACTTGGCATGACCTCTCTTCCAAAGTCTAAAAATCTTGGAGGAATGGCTTCCTTGGCTCATCTTGGGTCTGATATCCACCTCTTGAACAGTTAGCTGTGGTCAAGGGGACAGTCAGCGGTAATATGACTTCTCTAGCTGCCTTCATATGATAGAATTGTGAAATGGGAGGAGTGTTTTTATAGGAAAAGTGTATACTGGCTACACAATTGTATAGACTTCACTATAATTATATATTATGGAAAAACATAGGTCAGCGGCCTGAATTAAATGATAAAGGAGAACAGGATCTATCTTAATGAAAAAAAAAGTTGATTTAGCAATGAATAAACATCCTTTGATATGGCTGCAATATATAGAATGTTTACTATGTGTCAGGCATTTTGCTAAGTGCTTTTTATTTTTTTATATAAATTTATTTTATTTTTGGCTGCATTGGGTCTTTGTTGCTGCACGCCGTCTTTTCTCTAGTTGTGGCGAGTGGGGGCTACTCTTTGTTGTAGTGCGCGGGCTTCTCATTGCATGGCTTCTTTTGTTGTGGAGCACGGGCTCTAGGCATGTGGGCTTCAGTAGTTGTGGCTCACAGGCTCTAGAGCTCAGGCTCAGTAGTTGTGGCGCCTGGGCTTAGTTGCTCTGCTGCATGTGGGATCTTCCTGGGCCAGGGCTCAAACCCGTGTTCCCTGCATTGGCAGGTGGGTTCTTAACCACTGTGTCACCAGGGAAGCCCGCTAAGTGCTTTTTATATGTTGAGTCACTTATTCCTCACAACTCTATGAGTTAGAGATTGTTATCCTCTTTTACAGATGGAAAAACCAGGGCTCATGGAGGTTAAGTACCTTTTCCAAGATCATATAGCTAATAAGTAAGCTACTTTTGTCTTAATTTCAAAGTTTTTAACTACCAGGGTAATACACTGTCTCATTACTTCTCCATCTTGAGTTGGAAACTATTGTCATTTTTTTAAAAGTTTAATTTAATTTTTTTATACAGCAGGTTCTTATTAGTTATCTATTTTATACAAATTAGTGTACATATGTCAATCCCAATCTCCCAATTCATCCCACGCTCCCCCCCTCACCCTGCTGCGTTCCCCCTTTGGTGTCCATACGTTTGTTCTCTACATCTGTGTCTCTATTTCTGCCCTGCAAACCGGTTCATCTGCACCATTTTTCTAGATTCCACATATATGCATTAATATACAATATTTGTTTTTCTCTTTCTGACTTGCTTCATTCTGTATGACAGTCTCTAGGTCCATTCACGTCTCTACAAATGACCCAATTTCATTACTTTTTATGGCTGAGTAATATTCCATCGTATATGTGTACCGCATCTTCTTTATCCATTTGTCTGTCAGTGGGCATTTAGGTTGCTTCCGTGACCTCGCTCTTGTAAATAGTGCTGCAGTGAACATTGGGGTGCATGTGTCTTTTTGAATTATGGTTTTCTCTGGGTATATGCCCAGACTACGGTCGTTTCTGATGAAGCAATTATTAGGTTTTTTTCCCCTTCAGTTCTGCCATAACGATGCTATGTGAACTTCATAAATTTTGTAACATACCTGGGTCTTCTCTTCACCTGTAAAAAGACTGAGTTGAATCAAATTACTTTTCCCCCTTGTTAATGCAAGTAATATTTTATTTCTGAAGGCAAGAGTATGAGCTATTATATTTTTAATTCATCCAATATTTTTGAGTGCTTCTTGAGCTAGATCTGTGTTAGGAAATGTGATGAAATTAATGATATTCAAGGTGTATTTTCTGCTTACAGCATTTTGGAGAAGCAAACAAGCAGAATTATTATTTTGCAGATTTAGAAGTCCACAGAAGATTAGCCTTCAGGAGTGATATAACCTTCAGCTCAATCATATCTTCAAGTGTTCTTCTCTCTGTTTGCCATCCTTAGTGTGTCGACTTCATTCTAAGTTTAGTTCCTCTTGTGGTTGTTAGATTGCTGCCAGTGGCAATCTGGGTTATAGGCTGACCTGTTCATACCTGGTAGGAAAGAGAGAATCTTCTCCCCAAAGCATGGGCTCAAAATCCTTCCCTTCAGTTGATGGGACCAGTTTACCCCAGGACTACAATGGTTTTCAGGTGTAATAATTAGGGTAGTCTAGGACCTAGCATAACTTAGATTCTAGGTCACACAGCAATAAAAACAAAAAAACCCCCAAATCTCAGTAGCTTAAACAACAAAGGTATAGTTTTTACTCAAACTATATATCCATTCTGACTTGATAAGGGTGGGAGGTGGGCTGTTCCACATTGTTCTTTCTTGGGGACCTAGGTTGACAAAGGCTGTATCATCTTCAACAATACTGGTCTTGAGACTGGGGAAGAGTAACACTAGATGGACTTATACTTGCAATTAGGTGTTTTATCTGGAAGTGACACATATCACCTTTATCCACAACCCACTATAGACTAGTGACTATAACTAGTCACATGGTCCACCGAACTACAAGTGTTGGGGTGGGTGGCAGGGATGTAATCTCTGTACGTGCCTGGAAAGACAGGGTAAGCCTTACGAGCCTCTACCATACAAGGGAATTCATTTACTGATTGACTCAGACTAATTGAGTTGCCCTTCTGTAGCCGGAGGTTGGATGGTTACCTAGAAAACAAACAAATAAAAATAAAAACAAGGAACTCAATAAGGAAGGAACAGGAGTAGATGTTGAATAAGAAATCAACAGTGTGAACTATCTGATACTTTATCCTAATGGAGAAGACAGTAATTTCAGCCATGCAGGCAAGGAGGGATAGTTTGGCCAGTTTCATCAGTCTTTACATCAGTCACTTTATTTAACCTTCTGATTGGAAAGACTGGCTTTGGCTCTTTAACGAGTAGGTGTAGTTAGACAGAGTTTCTATTTAAGGAGTTGGCTCAAAAGTGACTTAAAATATTTATTGGATTTGAAAGTATGGACTGTTTTTCCATATTTCATTGTTGTAGTTACTACCAATGGTGTGTCAAACTAGCTAGGTTTATTGTTTTAGAACTGGCAAACAACTAAAGTTTATCTAGTCCAACCCTTCTATTTTGCAGATGAGAAAACTAAGGCCGAAATTGGTAAAATGATTATCTCAAGGTCACACCTTCTTGCATGTAGTAATAACAATGCTGTCCTTTGGATGATTTGCTGCAAAAAGGAATCCTCTAAGTAAAACGTAGCTAGAGCAACAATTAGAAAACAAGAGCAATTAAAATTTATCAAGAATGTTTCTAGGGTGGGCTTCCCTGGTGGTGCAGTGGTTAAGAATCCACCTGCCAATGCAGGGGACATGGGTTTGAACCCTGCTCCGGGAAGATCCCACATGCCGCGGAGCAACTAAGCCCGTGCGCCACGACTACTGAGCCTGTGCTCTAGAGTCCGCGAGCCACAACTACTGAGCCTCTGTGCCACAACTACTGAAGCCTGTGCGCCTACAGCCCGTGTTCCCAACAAGAGAAGCCACCACAATGAGAAGCCCGCGCACCGCAACGAAGAGTAGCCCCCGCTCGCCACAACCAGAGAAAAGCCCGTGTGCAGCAACGATGACCCAATGCAGCCAAAAATAAAAAAAAAAAAAAAAAAATGTTTCTAGGGCTGATATTCAGTTGGTCCACAATGACAGAGATGGAGAATTTTCTAAACTATTTGGTAAGTAGCTGCTGCTGAACCTCCTGAGAGCCTCTTCAACCTTTCTCTCTGATCCCCCCAACCATTGTAATAAGAGGCCCACCTCAAAGGGTTGATTTGAGAATTAAATAACGGAGGTAAAGAGCTTATTATGGGGCCTGGCACTCAGCAATATTACACCTCATCTATTATTTTTATTATAGTCATTAATGAAATGGTAGTCAATTTCAAACTAGTTCCTACATGAATGTTCAAAATTTTGGAAATGTGATAGTATTCAAGTTCATTAACTTTGATCTAGCTAATCTCTCAATAAAATGGCCACTCATGTACTCACTAACTTTCATTTTGATCTTTTCCATTGTCTAATGGTTAATTCCTCCTCACCCCATCCACAAGACTCCACAGCTCTAGTTGATGACTAAGAATTTCACGCAGGCTTATGAAAAAGAATAAAATGTATGGACAAGGTTCTATTAGTTCTCAGTACAACATGTCATGAAGAATGTTCTGTACAATGATTAGTTCTCAGTACAACATGTCATGAAGAATGTTCTGTACAATGTTTTGTTGAGCAGAACTTGCCTGTAAGTTTTCAGATAGGCAGAGATAGGCGTAAAACCTAGTTGGTGAGGGAGCCATGGAGGAAGTGGTGGAGCAATTCTACTTGCTCAGGCAAATATAAGAAACTAGGGATGATGAGAGGCAGAGGCAGGCAGCTGGGGTAAGAAGAGCTAGAGGGCCTAGAAGCAGAGGGGGAGGCTGGAGCTTATGGAGAAAACAGCCTTTGACAGAGATGTCTTCTGGTGGCCAGAGATGTTTAGAATCTTTTGGGGATATTTTCTCTGTCAGAAATTTAACCTAGCAAGAAGAAGGCAGAGTTTCAGTAATTATCTCTCTTGTGAGAGTAAAAGAAATGTTTTGTTTTTTTTCGGTACGCGGGCCTCTCATAGTTGTGGCCTCTCCCGTCGCGGAGCACAGGCTCCAGACGCGCAGGTTCAGCGGCCATGGCTCACGGGCCCAGCCGCTCCACAGCATGTGGGATCTTCCCAGACCGGGGCACGAATCCACGTGCCCTGCATCGCCAGGTGGACTCTCAACCACTGCGCCATCAGGGAAGCCCCAAGAAATGTGTTTTTTAAAAACTGGAATTGTTGGGAATTTTATGGAAATTCATTATTGGCCTGGACCTCAATGTGTAAAGATTGGTTCTCACAAATCAGTTGTTTAACTGATACTTCCAGTTCTGAGGTGGCATCTAACTGCTGGGCATGTCCTGGAAAGGGCTTTGATAACAGTGTTCTGTCAGAGGCTGTGACGCACACTGACTCAACAGAACACAATCCTAATTGCTGAAGAACTAGTTTTTGAGTATATTTTAGAGACACCAAAGTTATTTGGTGTTTCAATATATATTATGCCACCCTATTAAAGTGCACTAAATCCTAGATGAACATTACTTGGACAGAATTTTTTATTTTTTTTTTAGCAGAAGGAGGTAGAGAATATAAATATTTCAATGCCTAGGTTTTTGGAAAGGAAAAATGAAGCCCAGATTAAAAAACCCAGATGTTTTGAGGCAAATATAAATTAAAGCTTTGAAGTTGGAGATCTTAAAATATTATACAAGGTAAGCTTTAAACATGCTTGCTAAAATATTTTTTTAAAGTGCTGTTTAAATTAAAAAGTAAATATCCACCTCATCTCTGACTTCTAAAAATTACCTAGAGTTTGACTGATAAGACTTTGGCTTTAATCTATCTTACTATGTCATAAGCCTAAAACTTCTGATAATTTCCAACAACTAAAGTATGTGGCTCTTATAGCAGAATTTTGCTCAATTTATAAGCTTAGAGCAGAAACCTCTTCAGTGGAGGATAGCACCCATGGTTTAGATAAATGATGGTTGAATGATGGTGTCTAAACTCTGAGCTAGAGTATCATTCTGGCTCTGCCAGTATATTTTTGTGTGACCTTAGCTAAGTCAGTCTACTTTTCTCTCAAATTTCTCTTCTTACAGGGAGATAACAATCATAAAATGACTGGAAACTACCACTTCGCTGACAGCTTTTTGTTTAAAGGTCTGAGGATAAATACCAGTCATAAGGTCCAGCAAACCTCTTTCAGAGGAAACTGAACTTCTTGAGGACAGGAACTTTTTTCTTCTTTGAATCAGCAGCATCTTATTTGTATTTCTGTAATACAGTTTCTGGCCTATAAAAAGGTGTCAGTAAAAATGTAAATTTATTAGTGTTTTTAGGCAGATTGCAGTCTTGGCAGACCACTGCCTCTTAAGTCTCTTTTCTGTGATCCGTTCATACTCGGCATGTAAAAGGCCGCCGCTCTTTGCTCTGGGATAAGTACCTAAGGCATTTACTTAAAAACACCCAAGTCTAGAGAAATAATTTTTTTGTGTTTAGGGCACCATTTCCTTTCCCAAGGTATTGCACCCCAGGCTTGGGATCTGGGTCCGCAGGCTACAGGGAAGAGTTCGGTACGGGAAGCTCATCCTCCCACCCTCTGATTGGCCGGCTCGCATTCCACTCACGCGGCTCGCGTCTCTGATTGGCCTCCATGGCACTCCCCTCGGCCCGCGACTACTTTGTGTGCCTGGGCTGCGCGATCAGGTCCTCCGGCTCAGCTCGCCGTCTGGGCTTGACTGGTCTAGCTCTTCGGCCCACTGCTCTGCATCGCGGGCGCCAGGAATTTCCCGAGTCCGAGCGGTAGGAAGCATCCTAGGGAATAGCCCCCTCCCCCCCGCCCCATGTTCTCCTTCCCGTACTGAATAAACTTCCGCTTCGGAGGGGCTGTTGCAGCCGTGGGTCGGGGGAGAGGCCAGGCACCGAACTCGGGCCCTCGTGGCGGCGGGGGTGTGTGTGTGTGGGTCTTTCTGTCGGGGTGAATGTGGAAGACCAGCTCTCACAAGATAAAACAGGGCTTCGCTAGTCGCATGTGGCTGCGATGCCATTCTATGATCGTGCTGCAAGCTGCAGCGGAGCGGCCAGACCTGGGCTGCAGGGGCTGAGCAGCAGCGATCACTCCTGAAAAGTAGCAAGGAGCCTGCTGCAGATCTCCAATACCAGTGCTCCTTAGGGCCGCGGGCTGAACTGGCACGGGCCCGTCCGTTTCCCGGCGGTAGAGAATACGGCATTCCCCGGAGGTGGCGCTCCCTGGAGTGGAGAGCCCGGCTCCACTCGCGCCCCCTTTAGCCTCCGGCCTTCAGGCGGTAGAGGGCGGCCTACGCTCGTGTCGGAGCCGGCGCCCGCGCGCACATCTGCTGCCCTGCTGGAAGTCTCCGGGTCCCGCTGTAGCCCGCAACTCAGCCGGGCGGTGGATGCTGCGACTACGTTATCAACGGGCGCGGCGATAAGGGGGCAGGGAGAAGCCCTGGCACATGCCGGGGTCCCCGTAGGTGGCAGCGGCCAGCGCATGCGCGCCTTCTCCTAGAAGCCTGGAACGCTGAGGGGCGCGCGCCCCCATTCGCGCGCGCACGCTTGCGCTAGCCGAGGCTTCCCCGCCTGCGCTCGTTGTCAGAGCAGCTCCGGCGCGTGCGCGTGTTATCTCCGGCCGACCGGAGTAGCCGGTTTCCCTCCGCTCCAGGCCCCCGCCCGCCGCCGCCCCCTCCCAGCCCTCGGCCGCCCCGTCCCCTTCCTCTCCTTGCGGAATGGGGCCGGCGTTGCTCGGGGTCGCGCGCCCGGGACCCGGCTCACGCTCGGTCTCGCGCTGTCAGCGACTGCTTGGCTCGCGCCGCCTCGCGCTCTCCCTCAGTCAGTGGCGCCTAAGGCTCCGTTAAGCAGCGGCGGCGGCGGCGGCGGTTCCTGTTTCCGTTTCTTCCTCTCCTTCAGTAGGGAATAGCATCCTCCACCCAGCCACCCCTCCCACTACCCCAACGCGGGGCAGCTGCGGCTGAGGGCTGTAGCGGCGGCGGCGGCGACTGGGGAACTGCGGAGACCGCCTCTGCTCCCGCCTCGGGTAAGGGGGCGTTTGGGAGCCGGCCCCGCACGTCTTGGGGTCTGGGGCTGGGCAAGCGCGGGATCTCAGGAGGCTCTGGGGAGGTGCCTGACGGCCGTCGCTGCTCTTTTTCCCCAGGCAACCCCCCGGGCCTGTTGCTGCCACTGCTGCTGCTTATCCAGCGGCTCCGGGGAAAGTGGGGAGGGAGCCCCCGGGACCCTCTGGTGGGTGCCTTTGCGGTGCCCGGGGGGCGCGGGCAGGGGACTAGGGGCGCCTGCCGCCCCGGCAGGGGCGTGTAGCGGCGCGGCGGCTGCCCCCGGCGTCGCGCATCCTTGGTTAGGGAAGGGGCCGAAGCCGAGGAGAGGAGAAGGGATGGGGGCGGGGGTGGGAGGTGTCCCTCTTCTCTCCAATACACCTACCTACCTTTTCGCCAGCAACTCGCTCCATGTTGTTACAGACAGTGGGGAAGAGCATTCCTGTGCGTTAGGGGCTTTCGTGAGTGGTTCTCCGGCTGGAAATCGGGGAGTGGACCCGTGCAAAGATCCGCTCCCGGCGAGGGGCCAGTGCCAGGGCAGTGCACGGTGTGAGTGCCGCTGCACCCCCGTTTGATGTGGAAATGATGAGTTTGCGGCTTTAGAGTATCCAAACTTATTTGGGAAGGTTAAGTGAGTCCCTATTTATTAGTTAAAGGTTTGCCCTGCAAGAGTGAGTGGGCTGTCGTGTGCAGCACCTGTTTTTCACTCACAGTGGGGTTTGCAATCCTCAGCCCCGCAGAACGTCGGAGATGCAGTGTATTTCTTAAGTTAAATGGCAGTGTCGTGGTTAAAATTTATCCTTGGTGAGCTTTAGCGTTTTGCTGTATATTACTTTTGATTGAGGCCTTGGATAGAGGCAGGGAGAGGTGGTGTTTCTTCTTCCCATGTTTGAATTAATTTACAGTTGACTTAAGCCAACTAAAGAAAGTGGACCTGGGAAAGCCAGAACCTCCTAAAGAAACCACAAACCTCAAGGGAACGCAGACCAAATTTCAACAAAAGTTTTCTATCAGTTTACAATTAAACTCATCACAAGTAACTGATTGAACTTTGGCTTGGCTCTCTTTAGAAACTGCAGGCAAGGTTTAATTATAGTTTCTTTATCCCCTGTTATTCTTGGGGTTAAGTGCATATTTTTTTTTTTTGATTAAATTTTGTCTTTATGCATACTTCTTTTAAAGGGTGCATCATATAGGAAACATTTTAGGAGAGAAATTTGCAGCACTGTAGAGTTATACTGAAGTATAAGCTGTATTCTCTTTTCTTCAAAAATAACTTAAAATTAACCTGAAATCCTATGCCGTATAATAAGGCTGCATACATTGCTAGCCTTGTGAAATATATCATAAAGTGTATATAGAAAGTCTTAATTACTTGATTTATAACTACTACAATAGTAGGGATAGGGTGGGAATTAAAACATTTGAAATTGTGATTTTACAGCTTAATATGTAAAAATGTGGGGAGTTAGAAACGAATAGGATTTAAGGAACATAGAAGGATGGTTTGGAGGCATGAATTTTCTTTTCCTGCTTTATAAACTGAGAATTCTTGAATTGCTGAACAGCTGGAATGAAAGTTGCATAGATTGCAGAAACATGCAAAATGTGTCTTTGATCAAGTAGTGAGTTAACATGAAGAGTATGTTGTGGTTTATTAGGCTAGTGATCAAAATAATTTCCATAAAATATAGCATCATATAGATTGTACTTTAGGATGTTCTTAAATTGAAATAGTCACTTGAAGTTGTTTCCCTACAAGTCAGTTTTATTTGAGACATATGGAATTGAAAAAACAGTACCTCTGATTACATTCTGCAGCGTTTGGTTACAGATTTTAACTAGTTATTTTAAGGAATTGGAGTGTCTTTAAAAGTGGTGAATTTTGAAATTGCTAGTGGCTTGGAAAAACTTGTGTTTCTTACTTGTTTGTTTTTTTAAGTGCAGTTATATCAGTAGGTTGGTCTGGAGGGGGAGCTAGTGCCAAAGCAAAGCATGGCTTAGTATATGTTTGAACTTTTAAAACACCCCAAACTGGATTTTTATGACCAGAAGAAACATAAACTTAATTTTTAGTTAAAAGAATAAGGGAATATTTATATGGATGTATGTCTGTAGATCGTTATTTGTGGAGTATATATATATATATAGTATATTACAAATTAGTTAAAAATATCTTTCATGATCTGAAATAATGGGAAGTAAATGCGTAACGTTTATTGAATTTCTGATTTAAAATCTCTGAAAATATGTCCCTAAACTTAAGGGTGTATGGTAGTAGTTTCTTAACCTTCTTGTGCATTGCGTCAGAAAGGAAGGAGTATATGTTGACCCTTTGTGCATGTTGCATCTTCTTAAATTTTTTCTTTATAATATCTACAGTCCTAAAATTTCAAAAGAGCTTCAAGTAGAGTCTTATAAGAGCAAAGACATCAAGTGTGTAGTAAGCTAGGTATTTATCAAAAGTAGAGATACTTTTAATAAAGAAATGGGTCCCTCAGACATCTGGAGAGCAGGATCCCAAGGTCACTTCTTAACCTCTCTCTCCTGCAGTATAATGCAGTGAGTCCAGACGATCTGTGAAGTTGAACTTGTGCCTTTGAATATGAAGCAGTTATTTTTTGATCTATGGCACTTTATTTAGGTTTCTGAACCGTAATCAGTTAGGTTTTGATTTTACTTCTCACAGGTCACATATTCTTCAAATTCAAGGGTAGAATTGATAGTGTGTATATTAAAATCAATAGAATATTTAGTTTTCTGAGGGTAGTGGTTTGGTTGGTTGTCCTCCATTGCTCTTCATTGTGTAAATAGAATTTCAATGCTGCTAAAATAAAAAATAGATTCTTTGAAAAAAATTAAAATATCTGTAAGATACAGAATAGTAAGGTGTTTACTATATTTAAGGGGTTAATGCTGTAAATTAATCAGTTTTATAAGACATTCTAGAATATTTTTATATCTTTTTTCATTTCTTTAATGATTATTTTTGATTTACTATAAAGTGAATTTAGTAAATCTCTTGGTTTAATTAAATGGTGAACGCACCCATTTCATATTATAGCACATTTATAAAAGCAAAAGAAAGTGTTTTCATTTCATAATCATAAGAGTAAATATAAAAATAAACATGTAAATAAGTTTCTTTACTTAAAAATAAAACAAAACTAAGATTCTAAACAACTCTGAAACCAGAAGTATTGCTTTTATAGTAATTTTCTACTCTGCTTCAGTACTGGTCCTATTGGTACTTTTCAGATGAAACATCAACTTCCAGTCTTCTGCAGTCAACTGTAGTATAGTAGGTGTAGGATTTAGAGACTGCTACAAGATTTCCCTGTTTCTTCTCTTGATGATTCTCTGGCTTATATTTCTGTACCAAATAGTATATGGTTTTGCAGTTTGAATTGTTATTAAATTGTAGTTTGTTATAATGAGAAAAACATGTTTAAAAGTAAAAGATGTTTACAACTGATTTAAAAAAAAAACCCTTTTAAAATTCCGAACAGAAGAATGTTATATGGGGATGTGTATGCATTTAAGATATATATATGTATATATATGTGTATATATACATGTGTGTGTATGTGTGTGTGTGTATGTATATATATATATATATATATATATATATATATATATATAAAAACAGATCAGTCTCAAGTCTCAACCTTCCTTTCTCTCTACATTCTACTCTCCTGCCTACATCTCCCCTTCTCCAGCCATCCTCCGTCATCCCACAGTTTTCTCCTTGGAATAATTAGGAATTCAAACCAATAAAATGAATCATATCATTCACTTGGCATAGCTTTTTCTTCCTTGATTAAATGACTTTATATCAATCTGTACAATATTCTAAACATATAGCTTAGACTATACAATACTGTAGATTTTCCTATTAATGGAGGAAGAGCACATAAGGGCCCAAGGGGTTTATGCCATGTATTTCAATGTAAGAGTTATTCATACTCTTTACAGAAAGTAGAGCTATAGGGTTAACTTCATTTACTTTTTTAAAAAAATAGACTTTATTTGCTAAAACCCAATACCACACTGATTTACTACTTTTTAAAAATATCTTTTGTGATAGTTTTTGTGTGAGAAAATGACATGCAAAGGGGAAATGTGTTTTGAATTTTAAGTTTTTTAAAAAATTGACAAATTATATCAATATAAGGCTGGTACAGATGTAGTTCAAACTTGCCTTTGCTGTCGTTCTCTTTTGCACTGGTCTGTAATATAACCTCTTCATTAAAGCACTGGAATAAAACTTTGAAGATCACTACTGAAATGCTCCCTATATTTATTATATCTTAGAACTTGGGTTTTTTTTTTTAATTAAACTGATTCAAGGATAAACTGAGTAAACGTGACTTAACATTTATGTTAAGAAGATCAGACGTAGCATTTCTACTTGTCACAGTCTCTATGACTGGTTAGTGTAAATAAAGTTCACATTACAAAATAAAGTGTTGATACTAATCTTAGATTTAGATGTAAATGGGAAATTAAGGTCATGTTTATTTTACAATCTGAGTTATGAGAAGCATTACATTATATGAACTTTAAATGCTGTAACTTTCTGATTATAAATGAACAAAAGTAAAGTGAAAATGGGAGATTGTTATATTTGATTTACCTCAAATATACAACTAAAATGAACCTGTTTTGTGTCTGTAAAGATTCATTTAAGACTGTTAATGAACCATGAATGAGTTTTAAATTTATACTAATTTATGGCTGGTTATTTACATTTTATCCCTTAGATGAGATAAATGCCATTTAATATGCCATTAATACCTAGAGCCAGAGTAAATTTGCCTGTAGTAAAAAATGATATTTACAAACCGTCAAACTGTAAAGCATACTAACGTTCCATAATCTAGTTTCTAAAATCACTTGTATAATTTTTAAAATATAATTTGTTGTAATATCTTGATAAAGTAGTAAAGGTGGAAAAATATAGTTTGTAGCTTCGGGACAGTCAGTGAAGGGAGGGGGGTTGAGAGAGAGGGTGTACTGGTTGATGAGCCTGCCTTATTTGGAGTTAAGGGAGATTTCTTCAGTTTTTTCCTCTCCATCCACTTCCTTCTTCTCCCTGTTTGTTGTCTTTCCTCTCCCAACAGTGGTGGAAAATGTGGGAGTTTACCATCTTTGTAGGGTTTTTGTTTCCTTAGAGTTCATAGAACATTTCCTAGTACAACATTACCTTTTATGTTACAATAAGTTTATTATAATGATTTCATTTTCTTTTGCAGCAGTAGGCAAGAGACTTGAAGTTCAGTTGATGTGGGGTTCAATATTGTTTATTAAAAATGATTTTGTAACTCTGTATAAAAGGGGTATGGGAGATTTTGGTTCATTGTTAAGGGTCCTGTATCAGTCACATTATTGTTCTGCCTACTGTTAGTATATGGTAATCCCTTCTTCCAGTTTCTTGGAATGCAGTCTCATGCCTCCTCTGCTATTTCTGTCTTCATCTATGGAGTTTCTGAATACAAGGAATTGTTTTTAGAATATCTCTTCACCTTCTTCGTGTCCCTCATTGCAATAATATAATGTAAAAAAAAAAAAAAAAACTGCCCCAAACAATAAGAACCTGTGTCCATTGAAGAGAACCAGCTCTGAAACTAAAATGGACAGCAGTGTTCTCCATTCATGGCAGTAGTTTTAGCAGATTTAAGCCAGTTATTGTGGAAAGTTCATAAGGAGAAAGTGTATGTTTGATAATTAGGGCCCTAATCATTAGAGATCTGACTGATTCGATTTCTTTAACACATGGAATTGTACTTATACCTGAAAGAGATGTATTAACTAGAGATTGTTATTTTTTGTGTGTCTTGAGTTTTGTGAATAACTTCTTAATTCAGTCAGTTACCAAATGGCAAAAGATTGTAATTTTGAGAAAATCTGTTATTTAAAATTAGAGCTTAAGCCAGGCTAAATATTTTGTTTTCTTTTTATAAGTTTCAGATTTTTCTTCCTTATTTATTTATTGTATATGTGTGTGTGTGTGTGTATATATATATATATATTATTGGAGTAAAATTGCTTTACAATGTTGTGTTAGTTTCTGTTGTACAATGAAGTGAATCAGCTATTTGTATACCTATATCCCCTCCATCTTGAACCTCCTTCCCATCCCCCCCATCCCACCCATCTAGGTCATCACAGAGCACTGAGCCGAGCTCCCTGTGCTATACAAGCAGGTTCCCACTAGCTATCTGTTTTACACATGGTAGTGTATTTATGTCAAACCTAATTTCCCAATTCGTCCCACCCTCCCCTTGCCCACCCTGTGTCCACACGTCCGTTCTCTACATCTCTATTCCTGCCCTACAAATAGGTTCATCTGTACCATTTTTCTAGATTCCACGTATATGCGTTAATATATGATATTTGTTTTTCTCTTTCTGACTTACTTCACTCTGTATGACAGACTCTGTAAGTCCATACATATCTATAAAATGACCCAATTTCGTTTCTTTTTATGGCTGAATAATATTCCATTGTATATATATGTACCACATCTTCTTTATCCATTCATCTATCGTTGGACATTTAAGCTGTCTCCATGTCCCGGCTATTGTAAATAGTGCTGCAGTGAACACTGGGGTGCATGTGTTCTTTTTTTTTTTTTTTTTTTGTGGTACGTGGACCTCTCACTGTTGTGGCCTCTCCCGTTGTGGAGCACAGGCTCTGGACGTACAGGCTTAGCGGCCATGGCTTATGGGCCCAGCTGCTCCGCGGCATGTGGGATCCTCCCGGACCAGGGCATGAACCTGTGTCCCCTGCATCGGCAGGTGGACTCCCAACCACTGCACCACCAGGGAAGCCCCATGTGTCCTTTTGAATTATGGTTTTCTCAGGGTGTATACCAAGTAGTGGGATTGCTGGGTCATATGGTTATTCTATTTGTAGGTTTTTAAGGAACCTCCATACTGTTCTCCATAGTGGCTGTATCAATTTACAGTCCCACCAACAATGCAAAAGGGTTCCCTTTTCTCCACACCCTCTCCAGCATTTATTGTTTGTAGATTGTTTGATGATGGTGTGAGGTGATACCTCATTGTTGTTTTGATTTACATTTCTCTAATAATTAGTGAAGTTGAGCATCTTTTCGTATGCATCTTGGCCATCTGTATGTCTTCTTTGGAGAAATGTCTATTTAGGTCTTCCGCCCATTTTTTAATTGGGTTTTTTGTTTTTTTGATATTGAACTGCATGAGCTGTTTGTATATTTTGGAGACTAATCCTTTGTCCGTTGCTTCGTTTGCAAACATTTTCTCCCATTCTGAGGGTTGTCTTTTTGTCTTGCTTATGATTTCCTTTGCTGTGCAAAAGCTTTTAAGTTTCATTACGTCCCATTTGTTTAGTTTTGTTTTTACTTCCATTACTCTAGGAGGTGGGTCAAAAAAGATCTTGCAGTGGTTTATGTCAAAGAGTGTTTTTCCTCTAAGAGATTTATAGTGTCCAGTCTTACATTTAGGTCTTTAATCCATTTTGAGTTTATTTTTGTGTATGGTGTTAGGGAGTGTTCTAATTTCATTCTTTTACATGTAGCTGTCTAGTTTTCCCAGCACCACTTATTGAAGGGGCTGTCTTTTCTCCACTGTATGTTCTTGCCTCCTTTGTCATAAATTAGGTGACCACATGTGCGTGGATTTACCTCTGGGCTTTCTATCCTGTACCACTGATCTATATTTCTGTTTTTGTGCTAGCACCATAATGTGTTGATTACTGTAGCTTTGTAGTATAGTTTGAAGTCAGGGACCCTGATTCCTCCAGCTCCATTTTTCTTTCTCAAGAATGCTTTGGCTATTCAGGGTCTTTTGTGTTTCCATACAAATTGTAAAATTTTTTGTTCTAGATCTGTACAAACTGCCATTGGTAATTTGATGGGGATTGCATTGAACCTGTAGATTGCTTTGGGTAGTATAGTCTTTTTCACAATACTGATTCTTCCAGTCCAAGAACATGGTATATTTCTCCATCTGTTTATGTCATCTTTGATTTCTGATGAAACACATTTCATCAGTGTTTTATAGTTTTCTGAGTACAAGTCTTTTATCTCCTTAGGTAGATTTATTCCTAGGTATTTTATTCTTTTGTTGTGATGATAAATGGGATTGTTTCCTTAATTTCTCCTTCTGATTTTTCATTGTTAGTATATAGGAATGCCAGAGATTTCTGTGCATTAATTTTGTATCCTGCAACCTTAGGAAATTAATTGATTAATTCTGGTAGTTTTCTGGTGGCATCTTCAGGATTTTCTATGTATAGTATCATATCATCTGCAAACAGTGACAGTTTTACTTCTTCTTTCCAATTTGTATTCCTTTTATTTCTTTTTCTTCTCTGATTGCTGTCGCTAGGACTTGCAAAACTATGTTGAGTAAGAGTGGCGAGAGTGGACATCCTTGTCTTGTTCTTGATCTCAGAGGAAGTGCTTTCAGTTTTTCACCATTGAGTATAATGTTTCCTGTGGGTTTGTCATATACGGCCTTTATTATGTTGAGGTAGGTTCCCTCTCTGCCCATTTTCTGGAGAGTTTTTATCATAAATGTGTGTTGAATTTTGTCAAAAGCTTTTTCTGAGTCTATTGAGATGATCATATGGTTTTTATTCCTTAATTTGTTAATATGGTGTTTCACATTGATTGATTTGTGTATACTGATGAATCCGTGCATTCCTGGGATAAATCCCACTTGATCATGGTGTATGATCCTTTTAATATGTTGTCGGATTCTGTTTGCTAGTATTTTGTTCAGGATTTTTGCATCTACGTTCATGAGTGATATTTGTCTATAATTTTCTTTTTTTGTGATATCTTTTTCTGGTTTTGGTATCAGGGTGATGGTGGCTTCGTAGAACGAATTTTGCAGTGTTCCTCCCTCTGCACTTTTTCGGAAGAGTGAGGATAGGTGTTAGCTCTTCTCTAAATGTTTGATAGAATTCGCCTGTGAAGCCATTTGGTCCTGGACTTTTGTTTGTTGGAAGATTTTTAATTACAGTTTTAATTTCATTACTTGTGATAGGTCTGTTTATATTTTCTAATTCTTCCTGGTTCAGTCTTGGAAAATTGTACCTTTCCAAGAATTTGTCCATTTCTTTGTGGTTGTCCATTTTATTGGCATATAGTTGTTTGTAGTGGTCTCTTATAATCCTTTGTATTTCTGCGGTGTCACTTGTGATTTCTCCGTTTTCATGTCTATTTTATTGATTTGCGTCCTCTCCCTTTTTTTCTTGATGAGTGTGGCTAAATGTTTATCAGTTTTGTTTATCTTTTCAAAGAACCAACTTTTAGCTTTATTGATCTTTGCTATTGTTTTCTTCATTTCTATTTCATTTATTTCTGCTCTGATCTTTATGATTTCTTTCCTTCTACTGACTTGGGTTTTCTTTGTTCTTCTTTCTCTAGTTGCTGTAGGTGTAAGGTTAGATTGTTTGTTTGAGATATTTCTTGTTTCTTGAGGTGAGATTGAATTGCCATAAACTTCCCTCTTAGAATTGCTTTTGCTGTGTCCCATAGGTTTTGGGTCATTGTGTTTTCATTGTCGTTTGTTTTTATGTATTGTTTTATTTCTTCTTTGATTTCTTCAGTGATCTCTTCGTTATTTAATAGTGCACTATTTAGCCTCCATGTATTTGTGTTTTTTACAGTTTTTTTCCCTGTAATTGATTTCCAGTCTTATAGCATTGTGTTCAGAAAAGATGCTTGGTATGATTTCAATTTTCTTAAATTTTCTGAGGCTTGATTTGTGACCCAAGATGTGATCCATCCTGGAGAATGTTCCATGTGCACTTGAGAAGAAAGCGTATTCTGCCACTTTTGGGTGGAATGTCCTATAAATATTAAATCTATCTGGTTTGTTGTTTCATTTAAAGCTTGTGTTTCCTTATTTATTTTCTGTTTGGATGATCTGTCCATTGGTGTAAGTGGGGTATTAAAGTCTCCTACTGTTATTGTGTTTCTGTTGATTTCCCCTTTTATGGCTGTTAGCATTTGCTTTATGTATCAAGGTACTTCTTTGTTGGGTGCATAAATATTTATAATTGTTATGTCTTCTTGGATTGATTCCTTGATCATTATGCAGTGTCCTTCCTTATCTCTTGTAACAGTCTTTATTTTAAAGTCTATTTTATCTGATACGAGTAAAAGAAAGCTACTCCAGCTTTCTTTTGATTTCCATTTGCATGGAATATCGTTCTCCATCCCTTCACTTTCATTCTGTATGTGTCCCTATGTCTGAAGTGGGTCTCTTGTAGACAGCATGTATATGGGTCTTGGTTTTGTATCCATTCAGCCAGTCTGTGTCTTTTGGTTGGATCATTTAATCCATTTACATTCAAGGTTATTATTGATATGTATATTCTCATTACCATTTTTTAAATTGTTTTGTGTTTGTTTTTGTGGGTCTTTTTCTTCTCTTGTGTTTCCTGCCTAAAGAAGTTCCTTTAGCATTTGCTGTAAAGCTGGTTTGGTGGTGCTGAATTCTCATTGCTTTTGGTTGTCTGTAAAGCTTTTGATTTCTCTGTTGAATCTGAATGAGATCCTTGCTGGGTATAGTAATCTTGCTTGTGGGTTTTTCTCTTTCATCACATTAAGTATATCCTCCCACTCACTTCTGGCCTGCAAAGTTTTTGCTGAAAAATCAGCTGATCACCCTATGGGGATTCCTTTCTATGTTATTTTTTGCTTTTCCCTTGCTGCTTTTAATATTTTTTGTTTGAACTTAATTTTTCTTAGTTTGATTAATATGTGTCTTGGTGTGTTTCTCCTGGGATTTATCCTGTGTGGGACTCTCTGCGTTTCCTGGACTTGGGTGACTGTTTCCTTTCTCATGTTAGGGGAAGTTTTCCACTATAATCTCTTCAAATATTTTCTCAGATCCTTTCTTTTTCTCTTTTTCTGGGACCTGTATAATTTGAATGTTGGTGCGTTTAGTGTTGTCTCAGAGGTCTCTAATATTGTCTTCAATTCTTTTCATTCTTATTTCTTTATTCTGCTCCTCAGCAGTTATTTCCACCGTTCTGTCTTCCAGCTCACTCGTTTTCTGCCTCAGTTATTCTGTTATTGATTCCTTCTCGTGTATTTTTCATTTCTGTTACTATGCTGCTCATCTCTGTTTGTTTGTTCTTTAGTTCTTCTAGATCTTTGTTAAACATTTCTTGTATTTTCTCAATCTGTGCCTCCATTCTATTTCTGAGATTCTGGATCATCTTTACTATCATTACTCTGAATTCTTTTTCAGGTAGATTGCCTATTTCCTCTTCACTTATTTGGTCTTGTAGGTTTTTACCTTGCTCCTTTATTTTGCTGTCTCTCTTTTTTTTTTTTTTTTGGTGGGTGGGTTTATGTTCCTGTCTTACTGGTTGTTTGGCCTAAGGCTTCCAGCACTGGAGTTCATAGGCTGTTCGGTGGAACTGGGTCTTGGTGCTGAGGTGAGGACCTCTGGGAGACCTCACTCCTATGACTGTTCCCTGGGGTCTGAGGTTCTCTGTTAGTCCAGTGCTTCAGACTCGGAGCTCCCATCACAGGAGCTCCAGCCTGACCCCTGGCTCATGAACCAAGATCCCACAAGCCGTGTGGGGTGGCAAGGAAAGAAAAAAAAAAGAAGAAAGGAAAGAAGAAAAAGGAGCAGAACAATAACAAAGAGTAAAAAATAAAATAAGGTTAGAAAAGTAGCGGATATGTTAGAAAGAATAAAAAAGTAAAAATATAGATGAAACAACACCTGGAAGTTTTTTTTTTTTTTTTGTCATAATGAGATATTTATTGGGACTCATACAAAAAGGACTAGCTCAAGAAGGAACGTGGCAGAATTACAAAATTATGAAATCCACAGTCCAGGAAAACCTGGACCAAGGAAGCACTCTTTAAAAATCTTGAGTATGGTAGTACTTTGTATAGCACATAATAAATTTACAGAACTTAATATTTGAGGATGGTAGTAGAAACAATGTTCTGTTTTCTTTTTTAAACGGCACAGTTGCACAGTTAATACTTTGTGTGAGACACACAAAACTGTTAACAAAGTTGAAATATATCTAATCGAATCCTGGAACAGATGGAGTATCTGAGCATCCATATCCCTAAGCTCAAGGCAAAAGCTTTAAACAGAGCCATAATAGTAAAAAAGAGGAGGAAAAAAAAGCCCGAAAAGGCCTTGGCCATGGGTCGTGGGGCTTAGGCGGGGGTGAGGTTTAGGTGTGGGTGGGGCCTATGCTTAGGACCCACAGGGCCCGAAAAGGCTCTGGGGGTTGTGAGGGATGGGGCTTAGGCTCAAGGCAGCAGGAGGGGCCTAGGAGTGCCTTTGGCCTTGGAGGGTGGAGGACCAGGTCCAGGACCCCAGCAGCTCACTGGGCCCAAGTGGGTGGGGAAAATGCTAGGTGTTTTTCCACCTGATTCTCCAATCCGGAGGGCACCCCCCCGTTGGCCTCTCTTCTTCTTCCCCCACATCCTCCCTCCTATGCCCCTAAGACCCATGTAGCTGGAGGGGTCCCGAAAGGCAGGGGACCAGACCCAGAAGCCCAACAGGCTACCTGGGGCCGAGTGGGTGGGGGAAACGCCTACAACACTTCCCCTGATCCCCCAGCCCTGGAGGGTCCCACTGTCCACCTCTCCTACTCTTCCCCCTTCCTCCCTCCCACCCATGCCCCTAGAACCCATGAGGCCGGAGGGGGCCCCAGAGAATGGAGGGGACAAGGCCCCGGAGCCCAGCAGGCTTCCGGGGGCCCGAGTGGGCAGGGGAAATGCCGTCTGCACCTCCCCAGATCCTCCAATCCCGGAGGACCCCTCCCTAATCCGTCTCTCCTCTTCTTCCCTTGCCTCCCTCCTACATCCCTAGGACCAACGTGGCCCAGAGGGGGACCTTGGAGGGCGGAGGACCTGGCCTGGGAGCCCCACAGGCTTCCTGGGAATGATTGGGCAGGAGAAATGATAGGCACGCTCACCCTGATCCTCCAAGCCTCTGAGGGTCCTTCTAGGTGTTAGAACCCCTCCCCCCTCCCAGCCACCCCTCAGGGGCACGGGTCCTGTCCGGCCTACACTTCTCCTCCCCCCTCAGTCCTCCCATGTCCTACCTAGTCGCTTGGGGGTTTGTCCCATCTCCTTGGGCATTGAGGTCCCCCACCAGCATCTGGCAGGTGCCCTAGTTGTGGGGAGAGGCGAACTGTGAGTCCTCCTCCGCTGCCATCTTGACTGTAACCCCCTTTCTTTCTCTTTTAGAAAGTTTAGTGAAACTCTAAGGTTTAGGAGGGTGGTAATTGAAGCTCTTGGGCCAAAAGGTCTTTCCTTAGCATTGGTAAAATGAGTCTCAGCCATGAGAAATGTAGGTTTACTGAGTAATTCTGACTGCTTCCTCTGACGTGATTACAGACATCTGGGCCTTCACTAATTAAAACTGTTTATTTTTAAGGTCCAAACAGTAGAAGTATCAGCTGATACTTATAGGTGTAAAGCATTCATAGAATGAGTGATGTAATGTTATTTTTAATTTGTAAGTAAATGAAGACTATGCTCATTGTGCTGAGTAGGCTTGAAGAGATGTATACCTAATAAGGATGTACAAACAATAAACTAAAGAAACTTGCTAATATGCAGTTAGGAATGGGTCCTCTTAATGAAAGGACTCTTATAAGTGTTTATAATGGCACAAATTATAATGATGAAAATGAAATCATGGAAGAATTCTGTTCTGGAGCAGTTTGTCAGATAACAGATAAAAGAGCACATCCTCTATTCTATAACTGTCTACAGAGGTTCACTTAGAGCCATGCAGAATCCTACCTAAAAGGAAATAGTGATCAATAACTAAAATATTTTCACAAGAATCGTGCACATTTCTTCTGTGTAGATTTGCATAGTACCTGTCACTTTCTCTTTCCATGGCAAATGTAAGGTTAGAAAGTAAGGTACCTAACTTTTGGAAATTCTGAAGGGAAAGGATCTGAAGTTTGGAAAAAAGGATGTTTTCTTTGTGTTTTAGTGATGCTTTTTGACATAAAATTTTTTGAGAGCTCCACAGATGTAAAGCTAAAATCTGAGTTATTTCATAGTAATTTTTTGGATAGCTTTATTGAAGTATAATTTATATACCATAAAATTCACAAGTTTTTGTAAATATATACAGCTGTACAACAGTTATCACAATCCAATTTTAGAACACTTTCACCTTGCAGAAAGCTCCCTTTTGCCCGTTTGCCCAACCCGTGTTCCTACCCCCAGCTCCAGGCAACCCCTCGTCTGTATTTTGTCTCTATAGTTTTGCCGTTTCTAGAAATTTGACGTTAATGGAATCATACAATATGTAATCTTTTGAGTCTGGCTCTTTTCACTTAGTATAGCCCTGTTTAGTAATTTGAAAGAATGGATAAAGTAGAGAAGGTTTGAACTTGGAATCAGGAGACTTGGATACTAGTATTGGTTCTGCCACCCAGCTGTGTAAATTGGGTAGGCCATTTGTCCTCTCTGGGCCTCTGCTTCTTTCTCCATAAAATGATTTATTTTGATTTTCTTCTATTCCAGTTTTCACACCTGGGTAGACATTCACTGACCTTTCCCTAGAATGTACCTTAACTCTTCCCCTTAAGTGTAAGCACTTTATGTCAACATATGTTTTTTCTGAATCAAAAACAAGGCTTATGGTTGAAGAGATGACTCAGCAATGGCAAATTTGAGATTGCCTTGAAAAATCAAGATGGCTGATTAAACTTTTTCTTGGGCATTTCTTAGTTCCTGTGTACAACTTTGAGAATAGCGGTAGTCTTAAATGCTGAGTTAATAATTAAGACTTTTGAAGAGAATAAAGGCAGAGTTGAATAATTGTCAGAGGTAGAGCTTTAAAAGTGATTGAAGCTTCTTATGAACATAGGAAAAAATTATGCTTTTTAGTTATTTCTTTTGTTTTGGAAGTAGATGGTGGGGTGGAGCAACTTTAGTTATGTTTGAGCCAGGTTGGGCTCAAGGCAGCCAAGTGGGATTAGAGTGTTTTTCAAAGAAGAACCGAAGGAAGTGTATGGCTACTGTTGGGAAGATAGTCCTAGGCCTCATCTGGAGGCAAAGCTGACAGATAATATTCAGGTGACAAATTAGGAAAAAAATATGTATACAGGGAATTAAAAAATATGTTTGTGCATGTGTTTATGTACGTGTAGCAGGTATAGACATCTGACTGAGTAGCTGGTATCAGGTATATTCCAAGGGGGTAATGTGCATTTTCAGTATAGTATAATAAAAGATAGGGCATTGAATAACAACTAGCTAAATTAAAAAATAAGAGTACTGTGACTACTTTCAAATATTCAATAATTTTGACTCTTAGAAACTATCAGAGCTTCTTATATCATCTATAAGTAGTAGGAAGTATGGCTATAAAATGATTGAACTTTTATTTTTACCTAACATACTAGAACGTGAGTGGTAACCCACAGAGCAGGCACTGTGAAGGAGGGGAATGTAGCTATAAATATATTTTACTGATGGTGTCATTAGAGCAGCATAAGAAAATTTGTTTCATGCTTTATAGTCACACTTTTTGCTCAGAATGGTATTTTTAATAAATACCATAAGTCATCTAATTATCACCAAAAATATCCCCAAAGCAAACCTATATTAAATGAATGAAGATTTGTCACTTTTGACAGTATTATGAAGATTGTGTTAAAACTGATAAGGAGTTCCAAAAGTTGAATCCCAAAGCTTTTTATGCAATGGCAGCATTCTAGGAATAAGTAATAAAGCTTTCTAAGGTGACTGTTTTTATGGCAACAATATTCTTTTGAATATATGCTATACCGTATACTTTAAATGTCCTACTGAAGTTGTACTACACATAAAATACCTAAATATGAATTATGTAATTGGAAAAATTTCAGTGTAAAGGAAAGAGACACTTCTTTCTATAACTTCTGAAGCTCCAAAATATTAAAGATGATCATCATTCATATTTTCCCAGGTAATTTTAATTTTTAATAATAATAAGTGAGCAACTGTCAGAAGGTATAGCCATTTCTAGGTTTAGAATTCTTGTTCTTTATATAGTTCTTTCAAATACTTGTCCTTAAGAAAATAGATTTCTTGAGTAATGAAATACTAATTTAATATTTAAGCAAAGCATCAGAGCAAGACTAGAACCGCATTAAAGCAGTAAAAATGATTAATTTAAAAGTTTTAGAAAACTTTTAAAGGGTGCTCCAAAATACTTACTTATATTTGTTAACAATTCTTTTCTGCTTGACTTCCTACAGGGGCTGTTTCAGCCCTTTTCTACCTCTTTCCTAGCCCCCAACAGCATACTGCTCTCAGACTTTGCAGGTTATTTCACTTACTTTTTTTTTTTTTTTTTTTGAAAAGTGTAAGAAGGTTAAGACCATCAAACAGAGGCTTCCTCAGCTTTGCTTTTCTTTATCTGTAAATTGTGCAGTTTCCCCTCCTCTGTACCATTTGGTGTCAGGGATGTGTCCGTTAGGCTTTCATGACTACTTCATGACTACTTTTTATCCCTGCTACCCTTTAGAATATAAGGTTCATTAGTTCACTCCTTTATCATTTTAATTTCAGTCTCCCCTAACAACATCTTTACTGGCCTAAAAAACAAAAAAGCAAACCCCAAACCACCTTTCCTTATTCTTTCTGTCACATCCTGCCCTTTCCATCCCCGGCCTTTTTTGGTATTACCCACAGCCCAAAGAAAGAGCAATATGCCTATTTCAATTTTTCTACCTTCTTTTTCAGTAAAACCATTCTCTCTGTTGTTACCAGTGACCTTCTGAACTGCCCAATGGAGACTTTTTTTAGTATTAGTTTTTGCTTTTTAATTCTTCAGATTTGACACTGTGAATCCCTTTTCCTCCTTGCTTTTCCTTATAACTTTGTAGTCCTCCTGGTTCTCCTATATATTCTAGCAACTTTCCTTTTCATTTACAAGGTCAACTTCTTTATTAAGTATTTGCCTTATACATTTTTCTTAATCTAGACTTTTTTCCTTGTAATGTTATCTTCAGTGAGTACCTCTTTCAGACAGCTCCCACCCATATAGTAAACGTTGAACTTCAGTTTCCAGCTTGAGAGCTCCACTTGTTTGTTATTCAGTCAAGCTCAATGTGCTCATTTTCTTTCATCTAAAATGTATTATTCTTTCTAACTTTCCTTCCTTTATTGTTGGCTTATCCCTTCCATTTTCCAAACTTGAATTCGAAGTTATCTTTGAATTCCCAATCAGATCCATTCAGTTGTCAAGCTGTGAATACTATAGTGTTTCTCTACTTTATCAACTCTTTTCTATTTCCTCTTTTTTTTTTAACCACAGAAGTTTAGGTTCTCATTACTACTAACATATAAATAATTATAATTTTGTAATTGCTATAATAGAGGGAGAGGAGGAAGAGGCAGTTCTACTAGGGTGTGATAGGTGGGGAAGGCTGTATTGAAAGGAAGTGACATTTAAGCTTAGCATCAAAGAATAAGTAGGGACATTCCAGGCAGGCAAACTGAAGAAAGACTTGCTAGAAGTTTATCATATGTTGTCAACTCTTAAGACTTTTGCTTTAATCCTTACTGCATGTGGGTGTTTTTCCTATTGGCATGTGCTGTTGCTTTTCTTCAGATATTGGAACAATCTAAAACCAGAGTGACACAAAATAACATGTATCTGTATTACCTCACTTTGAGTGAGTAGAGTGGTAAAAATGTGAAGGGGTGAAAAGTGAGCACCATTTGCATTGAAGACTTAAAACCTAAAGATTAAAATTTACATTAAAGGCTGTCTTTAATGTTCCTGACACTTGGAATGTAAATCTTTAATGGGTAGCTATTTTCAGTCTACCGTTGACCCTTGAACAACTCAGGTTGGAACTGTCCAGGTCCACTTATACCTGTATATTTTTCAGTAGTAAATGCTACAGTACTATAAGGTCTGTGGTTGATTGAATCTGTGAATGTGGAGGAACCGCAGATATGGAGGGCTGACTATAAATTATACTTGGATTAACCCATGCATGTCATTCAAGGGTCAGCTGTACTTATATATGGCTTTATCTTTTTAAAATTTTAAATAATTAATTTATTTTTGGCTGCATTGGGTCCTCGTTGCTGTGCACGGGCTTTCTCTAGTTATGGCGAGCGGGGGCTACTCTTTGTTGTGGTACGTGGACTTCTCATTGCAGTGGCTTCTCTCGTTGCAGAGCACAGGCTCCAGGCATGCTGGCTCAGTAGTTGTGGCTCGTGGGCTCTAGAGCACAGGCTTAGTAGTTGTGGCACATGGGCTTAGTTGCTCCATGGCATGTGGGATCTTCCCAGACCAGGGCTTGAACCTGTGTCCCCTGCATTGGCAGGCAGATTCTTAACCACTGCTCCACCAGGGAAGTTCTGGCTTTATCTTTTATTTTTGCCTCTTTCCACACTCCACACATGTTTGATTGCCCTACAGTAGGGCTTGGTAATATCTCTATATTAATAGCCACTAATACTAAAAGTAAATTAACTGAAGGCCACAGCAAGTAAAGAAATGATTTACTATTTCTGTTCCCTTAGGGAAACAAAATGTTTTGTTCTTTTCAAATGGGAAGGATTAAAAACAACAACAATTCTAAAATGGTTAAAACAAGATGACTTTCTGGCTTTATAAAGTAGGAAGAACAGAGGTGGAGCAGTCCAGGAACAACCAGATCCAGAAATTTAAATGATGTCTTCAGGATCCTCTCCATTTCCTGACTTTACTTCTTTCTTTGTGTTGGTCTTATTATCTTCTTATGTTAGAAGGCTTCTTTCATAGCAGAGATGTGTGGACTCAGACCACTGAGAGTTTAAGTTTCTGAAGGAAGGCCTCTAATGGGGCCCATCCTTGAGTTAATCACTGTGGAGAATTGTCATTGGCATTGTCATCAGAACCACATAAAATGGGGGAGGATTAGTTCCCCAAAGGATGGGAATACTATAAACCAGAGGAATGGGAGAAGGAATGTGAAGTAGGCAAAAACCATCTATAGCCATTGGAGAGGAGGAGGAAAGGAAGGGAGTACGAGACACAGGGAAAGAGAAATGCATACATAGGAGAGGGAAGCAGGGAAAGGGAAAGGAACTAGTATTAGTTGAGAATCTACTATGTGGTAAGCCTTGGGTTAAGCATTTTACTTTTTATCTCCACACCTCAGTGGAGG
This sequence comes from Delphinus delphis, assembly GCF_949987515.2. Classification (NCBI taxonomy): domain Eukaryota; kingdom Metazoa; phylum Chordata; class Mammalia; order Artiodactyla; family Delphinidae; genus Delphinus; species Delphinus delphis. The sequence continues at coordinate 36,672,284 of NC_082684.1, read as the reverse complement.
CAGCTATATTATCTCCAGAGGATAACCATTTCTAGAATAGTCGTTTTTAAAAACCTTTTCTTTCTTTTTTATTCTTTTCTTCATTTGGCATATTTCCTGTATTTTTCCATGTGTTAAAAAGTAGAAGTCTTAAAAAAGTTACATGCACTAAAACTCACACTGTGATAAATACAGTTCTTTGGGTTTTGATAAATGCACAGAATATGTATCCACCACAAGAGCTCCTGTTGCCCCTTTATAGTTAGCCTCTTCCCTCTGTCTCCAACCCCGTAGTGAACACTGATGTGTTCTTTATGGTCAGCGTTTTGCTTTTTTCCGAATGTCGTATAGATGGAATCACAGTTATGTAGACTTTTGAGTCAGCCTCTTTCACTTAGGAAATGTTTTTGAGGTTGATTCATGTTGTTGCATGTATTAATAGTTCCTTTTCATTGCTAAGTATGGATGTACATTGTTTATCCCTTCATCTGTTGAGAGATGTTTGGGTTGTTTCTCATTTTTGGCAATTATGAATAAAGCTTCTATAAACATTTGAGAATAACTTTTTGTATGAACGTAAGTTTTCATTTCACTTGGATAAATACCTAGGAGCGGGATTGCCGAATCATATGGTAAGTGTAAGTTTAATTTTATGAGAGACTGCCAAACTGTTTTCCAAAGTGACAGTACTGTTTTGTGTTCCCAACAACAACGTGCGTGAGTTCCAGCTGATCTTCATCCTAGCACTTAGTATTGTCAGTTTTTTTTTTTTAGCCCTTTTAGGAGATTTTTATCATTGTGGTTTTAATTTACATTTTCCTAATGACTCATGATACTGAGTATATTTTCTTGTGCTTTAAAATACATTTCTTTAACACTCTGAGGGTGTGTATTTGCTTTTTAAAAAACGATTGCATTTTTTTCCTGAACAGTACAGTAAGTGGCCTTGACAAGGCCTTTGACAAGCATTTGGGTTATAGCTGCGACATCGCACAATCCAGAGGACACCATTCATACTAAAAAAAAAAGTGCTCTATGGAGTTGTGCAATGCAACAGTCCTGGCTATATGTTTATAGCCATCATCTAGGATTATCAGTGACTAGGTTCCACGGAAGATTTGAGTACTATCAAATGATGCATTTAAAAATCATTCTTCATTGTTTCCCTGAAATGAAATTTTGTCCAGGAGCAGGTTCTGAAGAAATGCCCTACAGGAAATATGTCTGATGGATCAGACATAGGAGACAGAAAGTCCTGTTTCAAATACTCTGCTCCTCCATTTACTGCCTGAGTGACCTTGGGCATCTTATCTAGCTTCTCTGAAGCCATTTCTTTATCACCAAAACAGGGTTGATAATATCTCCCTTTTGTAGATGATGTGGTAAGAATTATCAATAATGCATGTAAAATACCTGACACCGAGTGGACCTCCTCAAGTTGCAGCGGCTTTTACTTCTATTTCCTACCACTGCTTATGCTGATTACCCAAAAGGCATATCCAACAAATGTTTAGGGTACCAACAAAGCAAAGGAAAAATAATTTGAAAAAAAATTAAAAGCACTTAATATTAAAAAAAATTTTGGAAGTAGTAATTGGGAAAAAAAAAGAATTTATTGGAATAATTTAATCTTAGTTTAGAATTTCGTAGGGAGGAGGTAGAGGATTATATTATTATATTTTCTGTACTTGGAGCCTCTAAAGGTCTTAATTTGGTCCCACCACTGCCACTGTCACCGCTGCCACCTCTGTATCATGCCTGTATTAAAGAAAGATTCTTTGAAACATATTTAACTGTTTATGGACTTAGAAATACACTTTGCTTGTTTGAGACAAGAAGATATGTGACTGAATACTAGTTGACATCATTAGTTCTGTCCAGTGAAGTGAGAATGTTTGAGATCCCAGATAATTTTATAAGATATTTCTAAACTTTGTAATTTCTTCTTGTGAGTCTATGGTAGCTACAGTAAAATCCTTAAAACAGCAAGGCAGGGGAACCAGGGAGATTATATTAGATCTGCTCTATGGATACGAAGAGAGAGGTTTACCAAACAATGGAGTGGGTATGAAGAGGAGCTTGGGTTGAGCTTCTGGACCTGGGAAGTAACTTAAAAGTCTTAACTGTAGAAGAGTGATAGTGTGCTTTTGTTTTTTGGTTTGGTTTTAAACTATCTCTCTACCTTGGTGTTTTCTGTTTGTTAAACAAGTTGGTTTCTACTTCTGTATAGTAAGGAGGTTTCACAACTTTGAGTCAAATTATTTTGGCTTACACTTTTGTTACTTCTCAAGTGAGTTTTTTTGATAGCAATATGAGGAGGAGAAAGAAATAGCCTAAGAAATAGAATTAAAGATCCTTCTCCTCTTTCTCCATTTCTTCTCTCTCAGGTAAGTAATATTTCATTCCAGTCATTTTGTAGCTTAGATTAGAGAAGGAAGATTTGCATTCACATCTCCTTTTTCATCTGTCTTTTCTTGCCTTTGATCTACTATGTCAGATTGTCTTTTTCTCAAGTTAACAAAACCTAGCTATTTAGTGAGCACGAGATAGTGCTAGTTGCTGAAAGACTAAGTTTCTGAGGTTCTTTTACAGATAGGTTTATAACCTGGTGAAGAAGTTCTGATAAATGGTAAGTGGAAGTATGTGATACTTCCCAAAGTTTTATTTAAAAGGAGAGGTGTACCTTTATCTTCTTCTCTGCAGCTTCCAACTTAGACCATGAGGATGGACTGTACTTTAGGGATGGTGGACTGGAGAGTGGAAGGATACCATATGTTGATGACATGGTAGAACAGCCCTAGATTGCCTTTTTTTCAGATTATTTTATGTCAGAGAGAAATAAACTTTTGGTTTATTTAAGGTGCAGTTAATTTGTTTTGTTTTGTTACTCATAGTTGAATCTACTACCCACCCCCACCTCTATCCTAAGGCACCTCCCATTCTCCTGCTTCCTGGTCTGTGGTTGAACTCTTGGTACCATTTCACTTTCCCACTTCTTAAATCCCGAAAGTCTCTACTTCCAACATTTTCAGCTATATTTTTTCACAGACACAGAATTACAATTAGAAGCAGTTGTAAATGCTAGATATATGGTTTCTGACATTTTAATTACTTATAAAGAAAATTTTTAGACTGGAATATAAAAGAATTTATGTGTAGTTGCTGGTATTTTATTTTCTATTGAAAGAGATATAATTTCCAAAAAATAATGTGTAGCCGTTAAGTGCCACCACCACCTCCTGTCCCCTGCCCCCCAGTGGTGGTAGACATAGATTAGTTTGGTTAATTAGCCACCATCAACTCCTCCAGTGATTATGTCTAAATCACTAATACCCTCATTCTTACCTGCCTCTTTTGGAGAACTCATCCTACCCCTACTCTAGTCACATGGTCCAAATGGAAGCTTATTACCTCATAGTTTATGGATGGTTATGTGAGATGAGCAAATACTAGCTCTGTTCTTGGTTTTTGGAATTGCACCTAGCAGAGAAAGAGGCTGTAAGGATCTGGAAAAGCTGGTTTAGGAGAATCATACTAATACTTAGAAGCAGAAATAGAGATGGAAGGAAACAATCCAGTCTTTTTCTCAGAAAATGGATAGTGTACATCATCTGGGCTAATTAGAATTTCTTTTCTAGTAACTTCTGATAATTTGCAACTGAGATATAATTTCAAGTCAGACTGTGTTGGGCACTTGAACTGGAGGGTCAAGTCAAGGTACAGAAGTTTCTTTAAAACTATATTCCTAAATATAAATAAATATATATGTATATATATTTTTGGCTGCGTTGGGTCTTCACTGCTGCGTGTGGGCTTTTCTCTAGTTGTGGCAAGTGGGGGCTACTTTTTGTTGCAGTGCACAGTCTTCTCATTGTGGTGGCTTCTCTTGTTGCGGAGCATGGGCTCTAGGTGCATGGGCTTCAGTAGTTGCAGCACGTGGGCTCAGTAGTTGCGGCACGTGGGCCCTAGAGCACGCGGACTTCAGTAGTTGCAGCACATGGGCTCAGCAGTTGTGGCTTGTGGGCTCTAGAATGCAGGCTCAGTAGTTGTGGTGCATGGGCTTAGTTGCTTCGCGGCATGTGGGATCTTCCGGACCAGGGATTGAACCCACATCCCCTGCATTGGCAGGCAGATTCTTAACCACTGTGCCACCAGGGACGTCCTAAATAAATATATTTTAAAAAAATTTAAAAGGATGATAGAAGCTATATTCTTTGTCATTTTGAAGAAAGTTCCTGCCTAGTACAAAATTTGTGCTGTCTCAGTTATTCAAGCAAATTACTTATTCGATAAACTATAATGTTTCATGGAGAAGAAAAGAAACTACAAGTTTTTCTTTATGGATGCAGAGAATTTTTAAAGGAAAAAAGCCCACGTGCCCCTAAACATTAGCAATAATAAAATATGCACAGAAACCTCCTAGTGCTAAGAAACCATCATTTAAGTACTGAGCCCTCTAGTCCTTTTCTTGGACCTCTTTATAAAGAGAAAATGATCTTGTTTTTATTTTAGGAATACTGTATAGGAAAGTTATGAACCAGTGACTATACTGGTCCTTTGAAGTGTGGGATGGTAAATAGTAGGATCTGATCAGAGCTTAAAACATTTACTTTTCTATCCCTACTATTGAAAATAATATTGTCTTTTGTAATTCATTTAATATTTATGTCTCTTTTCCTTTTTTTTGGCCGTGAGGCTTGTGGGATCTTAGTTCCCCAACCAGGGATCAAACCCATGCCCCCTGTAATGGAAGCGCAAAGTCTTAACCACTGGACCACTGGACCGCCAGGGAAGTTCCCTATGTCTCTTTTATAATGCAAAAAGTATTGGGTTGGCCACAATATCCGTTTGGTTTTTTTCTGTAAGATGGCTCTAGTAGTGCTTAGTTGTCTTTAACTTCATTCGAAGCAGTTTTATTGTCTTGTGACAGCTGTCATATCAGTGTGCATTTTAAAAAAAACTTATCAAAATTGGTGAATTTTTGTGTAGCCATTTTAATATTGAAGATGGAAGAAAGAAAGCAACATTTTCAGCATATTATGCTTTATTACTTCAAGAAAGGTAAAAACACAACTGAAACGCAAAAAAAGATTTGTGAAATGTATGGAGAAGGTGCTGTGACTCATTGAACGTGTCAGAAGTGGTTTGCGAAGTTTCGTGCTGGAGATCTCTTGCTGGATGATGCTTCACGGTTGGGTAGACTGGTTGAAGTTGATAGCGATCAAATGGAGACATTAATTGAGAACAATCAACGTTATACCACGTGGGAGATAGCCGACGTACTCAAAATATCCAAATCAAGCACTGAAAATCAATTGCACCAGCTTGGCTATGTGAATCTCTTTGATGTTTGCGTTCCACATAAGTTAAGCGAAAAAAACCTTCTTGACCATATTTCCACATGCGATTCTCTACTGAAACACAATGAAATGTTCCGTTTTTAAAACAAATTGTATCGGGTGCTGAAAAGTGGATACTGCACAATAATGTGAAATGGAAGAAGAGATCATGGAGAAAGCGAAATGAACCACCGCCAACCACACCAAAGGCAGGTCTTCATCCAGAGAAGGTGATGTTGTGTATATGGTGGGATTGGAAGGGAGTCCTCTATTATGAGCTTATTCCAGAAAACCAAACAATTAATTCCAAAAAGTACTGCTCCCAGTTAGACCAACTGAAAGCAGCACTTGAGGAAAAGCATCCGGAGTTAGTCAACAGAAAACACATAATCTTCCATCAGGATAATGCAAGACCGCATGTTTCTTTGATGACCAGGCAAAAACTGTTAGAGCTTGGCTGGGAAGCTCTGATTCATTTGCTGTATTCACCAGACATTGCACCTTCGGATTTTGATTTATTTCAGTCTTTACAAAATTCTTTTAATGGAAAAAGTTTCAGTTCCCTGGAAAACTGTAAAAGGCACCTGGAACAATTCTTTGCTCAAAAAGATAAAAAGTTTTGGGAAGATGGAATTAAGAAGTTGCCTGAAAAATGGCAGAAGGTAGTGGAACAAAACGGTGAAATGTTGTTCAATAAAGTTCTTGGTGAAAATGAAAAAGTCTTTTATTTTTACTTTAAAGCTGAAGGAACTTTTTGGCCAGCCCAGTATTCCTTTTATGGCAGAATCATCTGTGGTTTCTTAAGCAGTATCATATACTTCACTCTTCTAAATTAGAACTAGAGATTTTTCCTAAAGTCTTTGTTTTTGATAGACCAATAGATAGGCAATTGAAAGAAAATTTGTAAAGAGTGATCAGAATACTTTTAGTAATGCCACACTGGTTTTAATATAAATGGATGAAGAAGTACCTAAATTGCAATACAGGTAAAGGAGAAGGCAATGCGTCAGAGAGAAGTTATCTTACTAGGTATCATCCTAAGGATATGTTACTCCTGAGAATGAACTAGTTTTCAAAATATCCCATTTTCCCCCTCCTGACACAAATTTTCTTTCCTGCTGCCTCTGGGCAACCTTTCCCTGTACTTCTGAACCTTTCATGAGAATGTTATTAGATAGCTTTTCTTTTGTCTGTGAAATTCCTGCTCTTGTAACTGAGTGGTTTCCTAAACTTGTCAGTACTGCTGCCCAGAATTGACAGAGAGGCACATTTTCTTAGAAATTTTTGTCACCTCTTTTGAATAGGGACACTTTTATTGTCTCAGAGGTCTGTTTTCCTCTTTGATTAGGCAGTTCAATAATTTGTTCAGCAAATGTTTGTTTATTGAGAAAGTACTATATGACAGACACTGTATTAGGTCCCATTTATGTCAACAGAAGCTAAATTGCTCGAAGAGAAGACACTTTAATCTCTAGGTACTAAAGCTTTACCTATTTTTTCATTCTGTTTGTAATTTTGAACTTCAAAAGCAAAAATAGAGATTATATTGATTTCCCATGAAACATCACCCGACTTCAACCTCTACCCTCTGTTAGAAAACAAAATTCAGCTGAATAAATTTGAAGATTTAATTGGCTTAATTCAGTGATTCATGAATTGGGCAGCATTCCATCTAGCAAATAGAAAGGAGCTATGAAGAGCTGAACAAAATGGGAGACTTTTATAGGGAGAAGGGGACAGGGACAAGGAGAAAGCAGATTACCTCATCTTTCTTTGGGGGAATTGAAGGGGTCTATCAGGCTGATTAACTCACTACTGCTGACCAGGAAATTCCAGGTTGACTTGTTTAAGATTACATTCCTGTGAGAGATTGAAATTGCAATTAAGTTAGGTATTAAGTCTTGGATTGTGGACATGGGGCTTAGCACAAGTGACTCCATTTTGGGCCTGTTGTCTTTTCCCTCAACACTTTTTTGTTGATGTATCTTCATGAAAATTCCAGAAATCATGCTGTTTTATCCATAAATACTTTAGGATGAAACTTGAATTTTTTTTTTTGTGGTGTAACTACAGTGCTGTTATCATACCTAAAAACAACTAACTGTAATTCCTTAAAATTAATTAATACTCCCCAATTATGTACAAACTCATTTTGCATTTGGTTTGTTTGAGTCAGGATTGCAAAAAGTCTACTCACTATAATTGGTTATGTAACACCTGTTTTAAGTTTCTTCTAAAAAGGTCTACTTACTATAATTGGTTGTGTAATGTGTTTTGTTTCTTTTAAATTAGAATAGCCTGCCTCCTCTCTTCTTTTTCTCTATGCTGTTGACTTGTTGAAAAAATAAAGTTTTATTTTGTTGGTTTTGTTCTGATAGAATTTAGTTAGATTTGGAATTATTAGCACTTGCTGCAACACATTTTATTTGTATTACTTCCTCTTGATAAAACCTAGTTTTCCAGGTTGTCAATTAGTTGCAGAAAGTGACTTCTGTGTCTTAAGTGAATTCTGTGAACTCTGCATCCATCCAGAGTCCTTCTTGATGGGAAAGACTTAACTTCTCTGGTGATTTAAAGCCTTTTTTTAAAAAAAACCTCTTAGATTTTTATGACATTTGTGGCTAGTATGTAAGTTACAAGCACTAGAGTTTATTAGGGCAATAAAGAAGAACCAATAAAGGCAAGAAGTGAGATACCATAGCAAGAATTACGGGAACATTTTACCATAGTCCAGTTATCTCTTTTGTTTTAGATGAGAAGTACCCTTGACCTAAATGAGATTGAGGAGAAACTTCCTTACCTGTGCAGTAATTTATAACAGCTGAATCTTGTAGTCATTATTTTAGACCCAAGGTAACAGAACTAGAACTACATTTTTTTAAAAGATTTTAAAAAATTTATTATTCATTTATTTTATTTATTTTTGGCTGCGTCGGGCCTTAGCTGTGCATGCGGGATTTTCGTTGAGGCATGCGGATCTTTCGTTGCGGCGTGCACCTTCTCTCTAGTTGTGGTATGTGGGTTTTCTCTTCTCTAGTTGTGGCGCGCAGGGTCCAGAGTGCGTGGGCTCTGTACTTTGCGGCATGTGGACTCTAGTTGAGGCGTGTGAGCTCAGTAGTTGTGACACATGGGCTTAGTTGCCCCGCGGCACGTGGGATCTTAGTTCCCTGACCAGGGATCAAACCCATGTCCCCTGCATTGGAAGGCAGATTCTTTACCACTTGACCACCAGGGAAGTCCCAGAACTACATTTCATAATATAATCAAAACCACATCTGTCGCTTAAATAAAAGAGGAAAAGATGAATAAATGTAATAAGCAATTTATACAGAAGGAAATGTATTTTCACACATTTTAAGTGGTTAATTTCTTATTAAGATGGTATCTTGGATAAGTGGCAAGATATTTTGACAGAGACAATACATTGACAGGTAACTTATTTTCATTATAATTTTGGGAATTTATTTCCTTCCTTATTTCATATATGGAGACCTGTTATACACTATGGTGATGGAGTTAGAGATCAGGTTTGTTGAAACATAGATGTCAGTTTAATTACGGTTTATAGTACTGTACCTTAGAATATTTTCATGTATTTTTAGAAAAATATACCTGTGTTATTAGTAATTAAAAATTTTGAACCAAGCTTTGGTTCACAATGAGATTTGTTTAATGAGTAAAATTTTTTAAGTTTAAAACTGAGTATGGCAAAGAGGGGCATCCTACAGAATACCTCAGAACTGTCAAGTCATTAAAAACAAGGAAGGCCTGAAAAACTGTCACAGCCAGGAGGAGCCTAAAGAGACATGACAACTAAATATAATTTGGTACCCTGGATAGGATCCTAGAACAGAAATAGGGCTTTAGGTAATCTGAATAAGCTATGGGCTTTAGTGAGTAATAATATATCAGAATTTGTTTATTAATTTTCACAAATGTCCTATACTAATGTGAGATGTTACTATTACGGGAAACTGAATGGGAGGGCAGTATATGGAGTGAATTTTTCTTTAAATCTAAAACTGTTCTAAAAGAGAAAGGCTATTTAAAAAAAATGAGAAAGTAGTTATTTTTAAAAATATATGAAATTAACTGCTTGAGGACAGGGTCATTTGACTTATTCATATTTGTATACTTAAGGTTTAGCATAGTGCCTAGCACAAAATAGGCACTAAATAAATGCTGTGTGACACCGTTACCGTTAGGTTATTTTGTGGAAGGAGCTTCTGTAAAGATGAGAAGCAGGAAGTTGAAAAAGAAGCTACTTAATTTTCTCAATTTTTATGAAAAAAGCTGCCAAAAATTTATTTGAGTTGATTTTATTTGAATACATTTTATACCGAATGAATTGAAAATGTTTGCATAAACTTTCTATTATTGCTTATGAGGCCAATTTGAAATTAGCAGTATTGTAAATGATTCTGCATCAAGCTTCATTTAGTTTATAAAACTATTTCATTCTATTAACAGGCTGAGTGCTAAATATTAAAAATAGTCCTTAAACAAGAATTTAATGTCATATTAATAAAACTCCTGAGTATATCAACATTATTAGCCATTAGGGAAATGCAAATTAAAACCACAAAGAGATACCACTGCATACTTTTTAGAATAGAAACAAAACTTTGACAAATACCAAGTTGGCAAGGATGTGGAGCAACTGGAACTCTCATACATTGCTGATGGGAATGCAAAATTGTACAGCCACTTTGGATAATAGTTTGGCATTTTCTTATAAAATTAAACATACGCTTAGCATGTGACCCAGAAATCTCACCACTAGGTATTTGCCCAAGAGGAATGAATTTATGTTCCCTCAAATTAAATACATGTCTGCTTTATAAGGCATTTGGTCTAAGTACTGGTTAAATAAACTTTGGTTAAGTATTGTTTGGTGTTTTCTTTATTAGATTTTTTTTAACTTTGAAGGATTTGTACAAAAAGTGACTGATATACAGAAAAATTTTTATATTAAAAGAATTAGTACTATAATCATTCTGTGCAAAGAATTTGACCTAGAAGTACAATGTCACATTTTTGAATAGGTAATAATTGTTATTGAAATCATAATACTGTCCAGTGAGCACTTCGCTAAACATTTTAACTATATTTTCCTCATTATTATGGTTATTATTTTCTGTTTCACTCATGAGGAAGCTGAAGCATAGAGGTATTAGATGTCTTGCCAGGATCACACAAGAATGTGATAGAGCTGGAATTTCAGCCAGCTAATCCATAGTTTCATCACCCAAGTGTGTACTACTAGATAGTACACTTTAATCTTACCTATTTTATTTTTGAATTTGATATGTCTTTTGAGCCTTTTAATCTGTAGGTTTCTCTCTCATCTCTTTCTTTTCCGTACAGTTTAGCTACTGAACCCTGAATGACTTGTAGGGTTTCCCACAGTTTGGTTCTGCTGATTGCATACTAATGGTGTAATTCAGCATGTTTTTCTCTTATTTATGTGTCCTGCAGATCTTCCGTGGGATCTAGAGGCTTGATCAGAATCAGGTGTGATCCTGGCAAGACTATATGAGGTGTTACATTCATCAGGAGGCACTTGATATCTGGATGAGTCTTCTTCTGTGATGTTAGCAGCCATTGATATTTAATGCCTAGATCCAGTAATTCATTGGGGGTTGCAGAATGGTGATATTCTAAATTATTTCTCTTTTATTTATGATTTAAGGTACTTACATAGAATATTCTCTTCAACTGCTATTTTGTTATTAAATAGTACAATTTACAAGGAAAGGCAGGATAAATGCTTAATTCTTTATTTTTAGTTACCAGTTTTCAAGGTAGTGAATTTGTGCTCTAAAAACCTCTGAAGGTGTTTTAGTTTATTTAAGGATCATTATGAGCTCGTGGATTTAGACCTATTTAGATTTTAATCCATTGCAATTAATATGGTTAATAAAGCTCAAATTGTCCCATCTTTGACTAGTGGGAGCCTCTTTAAGAGGTTTCTGAATCCTTTTATATGTCCCTAGTTGTCTTTTATTGCTTTCTTGCTGCTGGTATGAAAAGTTGTTCCAGGCTTATTTTGTAATTTTCTGCCGATTCTGTGAAATCAGACATTTCTCCAAAATTCCCTGGCGATGGAGATGATTATATAATAGAGTTAATACTAGTTGAGGAGAGCCTCAACTAAGAGCCACCAGTAAAAGCAACTTTGATTCAGCATAAAACATTATGTTCCTGGAACATAATAGGAACTCAAGAAATATTTGTTGAATGGATATTAGGATGTGAATATCTTTACCTCTGTGATTTTGTACCTTTTTTTCCCTCACAGTGCCTGGCTCAGAGGTGCTCAGTCAATGTAGTGAAGGGAATAATGAATAAGATCATGGCCTTTGATAGCAGACCTCATTCCACCAAATATTAATTGTATGATCTTGAAGAGAGAAGTAAATTAACAAATTTCTATTTCTCTGTCTGTTAAATGGGTTAACAACTAGCTCATAGCATTGTTATTAGAAGTTTAATTGAAGTAATTTAATGCCAATCAATAAGTTTAATAATCAACATAGTGGCTGTTACATGATAGATGCTTAATAGAACTTAGCTGTAATTAGTATTCCTGTTGTTATTAGGTTTATGTATTTTCTTCAACTAATTATCTAATTATATTTTATTTAATCTCAAAGCAAAATACCAAATACATGGGATATATATGCTAATTGGGGGGTGAAAGCAGCCCAACAGCAGCCTGGGTAACAAAAATTAGCTTGGCAGTATAGATTTCCTTTTGCAAATGAATGTAGATATAATGGTTGATGTATTAATAATTTAAACTAAAGTGTTTGCCAAATTGGCTATAAGCATTGTATTTATAGTTTTATGTTGGTCAAGTAAAAATAGACAAAAAAGGAAAGTAAAGATGTGTTTTCTGCTGTACACCAAATTAACCAAATTAACCTGTGTAAGTCTTTGACTTACACACACACTCTAGATTTAAGTGCCCTATGGAATAGAAATTGCCTGGGGAAGTGAGTGATCTCTCTGTAGAGGAATTCTGTCTTTTATGTGATTGTTCAGATTTTCCAGCAGGCACTATTAATTAGTCTTCTCTTTGACCCCAGATTCTGCTGCTGAATCCCTGCCTCTCTGCAAGGCTGCCATGGTGCCTTGGGTGTCAGGGACGTCTCTGCTCTCACTGACAAACAGGGAGGCAAGTGAATTTTTGAGATCACAACTTGGAACTCAGAATATTAGTACACCCACACTGCCCGCCCTGCCCCCCAACATGTATATTTCCCTATATTTATAAATGGTAGGTAGATATAGTTCATAAATTACTATTTAAATTTAGCTTGGCCTGGGAATAGAGTTACCATTTTTAGCTTGTTTCCATATAAAAAGAAAGTGCATTCTAAGGTCTGAATAGGTTTTGGAATAGCCAGTTCATTCATGATGGCCTATTTACTTTATATATGAGGACCTTTTTGCTTGCCAGGGGCCAAGCATGAAATGTTTGGTACATTTACTAGTTTGTAATCATTAGGGATTATATATCTCAGTTTGGGGTTAAGCCATGTACTGCAGATAATTTACATTTTTGTGTAATTGAGGCTGAATGATAGTATTGCTGATATTTTGTTAATGAATGATTGAAGACTGTAAGTTTTAATCTGTGTAACTTGGTAAAGTGGAAAACACTATGGTTTTAGAGTCAGATCTGAGTTCAAATTTTAGCCCGACTATTTACTAACTGTATTTGTTTCCTCAACTGTAAAATGAAGATGATAATTACAGAATGTTTATGAGATTTTAAATGATTTAGCAGTAGCCCATATAAAGTGCTTAGTCAAAGCACTTGGTACACATTAAACACTCAGTAGCATACCATTAGATCCTTAAATTCCTCGCACTTAGTTCTTTAGCGTAAAGACATACATAAAAGCGAGCGTTTTACTGAGGTACAGCATAGAATTATGTTTTAAAACGCATAATAGTAGATAGGTGTGATAGTATATGTTGATATCTCTTTGGCTATGTTAATTAAAGACAGCTTCTTAATTTTTCACATTTTTATAATGCTCATAAACAACATTTATTAAGTACTTATCTATTAGGGAAAGCTCAAGTAAAAGCAATGAATAAAATAGTGTGCTATATTTTCTTCCAATTAATGTTTGCTTCTGCAGGAAGTCTTATTTTATAGGGAGATTGGGTGAATTTTTATTTCCTGTTTTGAAATAGTAAACTTTTGAAATGCATATATGCCTCTGAAATGCAAATTAGTTTATCAGTAGCCAGTACTGACTTATAAAGCTATTTCGGTGAAAGTGACATAGAAACCTTATAATGTAACTGAATTTGATAATTGTTCTTATATGAACCTGATGATAAAAATATACAAGTTTAGTTAATATAATAATGTTTGCAGTTCAGTTTAAGGTTAACAAGCTAAGCATAATTAAACAAAAAGAATAATGCTTTTGGCCTTGAACATTGAAAATGGTTTGTAAGAAAGTTTGTCTCAGATAACAAGTGCTTCATTTAAGCAATGTTATTTGGCTGGGCCATAGTAAATATGAGATACCTAGAGAAAATTTGTTTATGGGTATCATATACTTAAAATGTCCAGCCAGCTTTGTGGAAGGTAGAGTTAGCAGGTCATTCATGCTTTTCCTCTCCTCTTATTTCCCCTTCTCCTCACTCCCTTCTCCTTGCCCTCTTCTCATCCCTCCTCTTTTCTTTCCCCTTCTCTTCCTCCCTTTTTTTCCCCCTATTCTTTCCCTGTTTCCCTTTCCTCCAATAGTCTTTACTGAGATTTTTTTTTTAACCTGTGAAACATTTCAGACATATTAAAAAAGTATAGTATATCATATAGCAGACAGTATCCACCACTGAGATTAAGCAGATGTTAATTTTTTTGCAGTATATAGTTTAGCTCTTATTTTTTAAAAAAAGACAGGCAGAAGAGTAGGGATCCTTAACTTTTGTTAGTTGCAGTATCTTTAGCACTTTGTGTAATGCCTGGGTCTTATTAGGTGTCCAGCAAATATTTGTTAAAATGATCAGCAAAGGAGAACTAACATATATTGAGAGAAGAACAACAAAAACAGGTGTCAAGACTGGAGTGTTTGAAGAAGAGTCATCCACACTATCAGGGATAATGAGAGTTTCAGTAAAAATTGAAAGCAATCCATGGTCATTGATAACCTGGGCAGTCACTGAAAGCATTAGTTTTCATCTTAGCATACATCACTAGGGAGGCAGTGTCATATAGTCATTTAAAGCCCATGTTCTAGAGACAGACTGCCTGGGTTCAAATCCCATTTTCCACTTGATCAATCTGTGTCATTGAGCAAGTCGTGTTGTTTCAGTTTCCTCTCCTATAAAGTAGAGATGAGCTTAGAACTTAGAGGGTTATTAGAATTCAATGAGTTATCTCATGTAAGAAAAAAGCACTTAGAACAATGCCTGGAACATAGTAAGTACTAAAAAAAAAATTGTTGTCATTACCAAATAACCTAAACACTGTACCTGGCTACTTGAGTCTTCTGTAGACTCTATCTTAATTTGGCAAAAACAAAGTGACTTCATCAGCAATAAGCAATAGCTACTGGTATGAAATGTCTTACAAACTCTATGACTAAGGATGCAAACAATCTCATTATTTGTTTTTTTTTAAATTTCTTTTAGTACTTCCAAATTTATTGACTTTAAAAAAAGGGAGGTATTAATATAAACTTAATGGTAGACAATAATTTTAACATTATCAGTGAAAATTAAGCAGTGCTGAGTTTTACTTTAAAAGTTTTACTTTAAAACCATGTATTTTCGATGGCATTTTATTTTCATAGCTGCCTCTTATCCTGAAAAATCTCATAAACTTTGTTCACTTGTCATAGTTTTATATAGATCTGAAAGGATGGTGATAACAGCTGCTAAGTAAATAGTTTGGAATTTTAGAATTCTCAGCAGTACTGTGATACTCTTATGCATTGAATGTCAGTATAAGCAGGAAGAGCTGACAATTTTATTTTCTTTTTTGAGCTTTTAAATGTATCCCATTCCATCTGAAACCATTGACCATTTTTCAACATTAATGATACAATAGGAACAGAGAAATTTAGAATGAGAAAATATTTAGGGGTTCTAAAATTTCCTTCTTTTATATTTGAAAAAAATAAGTGTGATTATTTACTGAGGGAAAATAATTTAATTTAAGATTAATAGCAATGTTTTGTTGTATTTGAGGAACACTTGTTTTTACTTGTACTGAATTGAATGGAACTATGGTGATAATAATAACAGTCAGTTTTTTTTTTCTTATTTCTAATTCTATAGAGATTAGAGGAAGTTTTCTGACAAATCAGCTTGTTGCTCTATAGTAGTATTTCTCAAACTTTTGTCCTTAAGACCCATTTTACATTCTTAAAAATTATTGAGGGATACTACAGGAAACTTTCTGGGGGATTATACTGATACCACATTAGATTAAAACAAATTTAATATAATTATTAATTCATTAAAAATAACAAACTCATTACATGTTTATGTGAATAACATTTTAATTAAAAATAACTAATTTCCAAAACAAAAAAACTTAATAAGGGTGGCATTGCTTTACATTTTTGCAGAACTCTTTAATGTCTGGCTTAATAGAAGATGTCTGGATTTTTATATTTGCTTCTGCATTTATTATATTATGATATATTGTTTTGGCTGAAGTATGTGAAGAAAATATGGCCTCATATGTAGTTGGAAAAGGGAGAAGTAATTTTAGATTTTTAGATGATTGTGATCTTTTTTTGATTCTCTATCAAAACTTGACAAATGGTAGTTTTCTAAACTGTGAAATCTGAAACTATATCAGTGAACCTTTTTACTTTATTACATTAAAATCCATGGCTATGCTGTGTACTTTGAATGGATCTGTAACCCGTATATGGTTTTATAACATTAAACTTGGTTCATCTGGAAAATACGGGTTCATTGAGTTATGCAAATCTTCCAAATGTTGACATGTTTCATTATATAACATCAAAATACCACTTGTTGATAGCATCACCGATCTCAAGGGAAGATGTTAAACCCATGGTGATGAATACATGTTTCCCCAACTTGTAATTTTCACTTGAAAGTTTAAATGTTATCATTAGCAACTGTCACTTAAGAGGTAGGCTTACTTTGTTCATTTTCAAGAAAATGTCTACCAAATACGCAGGTCTAACAACCATAATTCTTTCAGGTAAAAACAGTGTTCCATGGAAATTGGCTCTTTCAGCTTGCTACTCAATCTCACAGGTGGCTTTCCTCAAGACAGTTGTCTTTCGGTATACACAGAAATGCTTTATTGCATACCTCCATTTCAATACACAGACTTAAGATCTGTTCTGAAGGTTTGAGATTTTAAAAAATAAAAATAATTTTTTACTCTTTTTTTAAAAAATTTATTTTTAATTTATTTTTGCCTGTGTTGGGTCTTCGTTGCTGCACGCGGGCTTTCTCTAGCTGCTGTGAGCGGGGGCTACTCTTTGTTGTGGTGCGTGGACTTTTCATCGTGGTGGCTTCTGTTGTTGTGGAGCACGGGCTCTAGGCTCGCGGGCTCTAGAGCACAGGCTCGGTAGTTGTGGCACATGGGCTTAGTTGCTCCGCAGTATGTGGGATCTTCCTGGACCAGGGCCAGAACCCATGTCCCATGCATTGGCAGGCGGATTTTCAACCACTGCGCCACCTGGGATTCCCAAATTTTTTACTCTTTATCAAGAATATTCTTATAAAACTAGCTTCCCTCCACCTTTCCCCCAACTCCCCACCAGTTGTGTGTCAGTGAAGCATACACTGACTACTAATATAGTTTGATGACAGGGCCTTGATTCATTCTAAGGCACCATCATTTTTATCCATCTTTGTTTTTGCACTGTGCATGCAAATGGTAACTCTGTGATAAAGGCAGTTACAATCTCAGTGTTATTATGAAAATAGTTTTGTCCTTGTGGATCCCTTGTGGATCCCAATTGATTCGTGGATCATACTTTATATGCAGTAGGCCAATTTGTGGATATATCTTTTAGTTATTAGAGGATAGTTATTTACTGATTTTTTTTTTACGTGAATTTTCCTGTTCAATTTTCTGTTTTGAGATAAATTTCAAAGCTTTGAATTACTGTACATTTTTAAGGAATCCAGGTGATAGAAGGTTCTTGAGAGGAACCAGTCTTGAATACTGATTATTTAACAATTCCAAAGATTCAGAACAGTGAAAAGGAAATAATTTTGTCTTGGTTTTGAATGGTTCTCTGGACCAAGGTTTAGAGAAAAGCAAGGAAAAGTTTTTATCAGTGGAAGCTGGTACAAGAGCTTGGGTGCACTGGTACAAGAGCTTGGGTGCACTGACTCTTCTGTGTTATTTCCAATCTGTTCTTGTTCTAGATACTCTTTTACTATTCTAGAATTTCCATTTGGTTCTTCTTTATGGTTTACATTTCCTTGTGGGCATATTTTCCTTTATTGCTGAGCATAATTATAATAGCTCTTTTAAAATCCTTGTTTTAAAGGATTTAAATCACCAACATCTGATTCCACAAGCTTGTTATTTGTTGTTTTGTTGTTGTTTCTTTGTTTGGTCTCGTTTTCTTGGCCTTTATTTCAAATGATTTTGGATTATAATCTTTAAGTTTGATTGTTATGGATTCTGTTATAGTCTTCCATAAAAGGGCTGATATCTTTGTTTTAGCAGGCAGTTAATTTTGTTGTACTCATACTTCAAACTCTGTGTCTTAGGAGACAGTTCAACTGTCGGGTTTTTGTTTTTGTTTTTTTTTTTTTAATCATTAGCTGGTGTGTATCCTCCATATATGCAGTTAATTGGTCAGCTGGTTGGTCTGCCAAAGATTTGGGCAGAGGTAAACATAGGGTTTACGACTTCCCCTGTCTGATCCTCTTCTTTCTGGAATTTCTCCCTCACTTTCCGGTGTTGGTGGTTGCTTTGAAAGCTTCCTCTGGCACTCCAGAAAAAAACTGCACATAAAAACTGTGGTTCTCTGTTGGAATTTTAGTTTGTGCAGCCACTGATTGTGGCCTGCCCTCCAGCTATACACAGTATATTTAGAAACTTACTCCTGCCATTTTTTTGTTCCAAGTATATATGCCCTCCAGAATCTGTCTGCTTTTGTTTATTTTCCTGTGCCTTCAGAGGTTGGTGGTGTTTTTTGTCAAGTTTTATAATTGTTGTCTAGAGGAGGATTGGTCTGGATAAGCTGCTTCTACCATACTGGAGATGGAACTTACCCACTCTCCCATTTTTAAAAGAATGCATAGTCTCATTGATTTTAATTTATTTAATATTTTACAGTCATTTAAGGTAACTTCTTTTTTGATGTTCAGATTTGGCCACTGGGAGCCCCTTCAAGCTTACTTTTGTGGGGTTTTTTTGTGTGTGTGTGTATGGGTGTGTGTTCTCTGTGTCTTTCTGATGGGCCTTTATTCGTCTTTGAATTCTTTCTGTCAAGCATACAATGATGTCCCAGGCTCACTTTATATATTCCCTGCTTCAGATATGAGAATAAGATTTAGATACTATTATCTGGGTTCTACGTTCATTTTTCAGGGGCATCATTTATTCTAAGACTTCTTAGAAATGTAAAATTACATGTGGCTACTAGAAAACTTAAATTACACGTGGCTACTAGAAAACTTAAATTACACATTATTTTTCAATTTTAAAATTTATTTTTATTGATTTATTTTTTGTTAATTTTTATTGGAGTATAGTTGCTTAACAGTGTTGTGTTAGTTTCTGCTGTACAGCAAATTGAATCTGTTATACATATATATATATATCCACTCTCTTAGATTCCCTTTCCATTAAAAAAAAAAATAATGACAATATCAGATGTTTACCAGAATGCAGAGAAACTGGATCACTTATACATTGCTGGTGGGATTGAAAATGATATTGCCATTCTGGAAAACAGTTTGGCAGCTTTGTAAAATAATAATAATAATTAATAAAACATGCAGTTAATTACATGACCCAACAGTTGCACTCCTGGGCATTTATCTCAGAGAAATAAAGATTTAAGTCCACACAAAAACTTGTAAAACAAAACAAAAAAAAAAGAAAGCTTAAATTACACATTAAAAAATTAAAAATAAAGTTTCAGTTAATTATAGATCCAAATATTATCACATGTATTAAAATACTACCATGTCAGTGCTTGAGTATTATCATTGATATGTAATCAACATAACAACTATTAATGAGATACTTAAATTCTTTTGTTTGTACCAAGTCTTCAAAATCTTGTGTGTGTTTTACACTTAACAGCATATCTGGATTTGGACTGGCCACAATTCAAGTATGCAGTAGTGCTCAGTAGCCACATATTTTCTTACAGTTTGTGTTTTGCCTTTACTTATAGTTTTTGGCAGTTTTGGCCATCTATATTTCAAAAATCAGTTTTTATTGTTGAATGTATCAATTAAAAATTGTATCTTTTGCCTTTGGATTTTCAGTCACTGCTAGACTTCTCTCATTACAGGATATAGTTGGAATCATTTGTGTTTTCTTCTAGGATATTCATAGTTTTAATTTTTGTGTTTTACTTCCTGATCCATTTGGGATTTTATGTATTCTGCAGTTTTTGTTTTTCATTTCATTCAAAAGTTATTTAATAGAATATTTTTTAACTTGCAGGAGGAAGGGCTTTTTGTTGTTGTTCATGTGTAGTTGTATTGTGATCAGAGAACATAGTTTGTGTTATTTCTACTCTGTTAAACTTATTGAGATTTTCTTTATGACCTTTCATATGATCAGTTTTTGTGAATAGTCCACGTCCACTTAAATAGAGATTGTTTTCTCTATCAGAGTACAAAGTTAAGTATAGTAAGTTCAATATAATATAATCTACCTTATTGATTACATAGCTTATGTCTTCTGTAGCTTTACTTACTATTATTTTGTTTCTGTTAATTTCTTCATCTATCTAATGTAGATTTTTGTTTTACAAAGTTTATGACTGCTCTTTGGTGCATAGATATTCGTAACTGATTTATCTTCCTCATTGTCAATTTGTACTTTAGCATTAAAAAAAAAAAATCCTACTTTGTCATGTTAGGTGCTTTTTTGGGCCTAAATTCTACCTTGTCAGTTAATAAGATCATAACCTCTGCTTTCTTTTTTGTTGTATTTGCCTGTTATACCTGTTCTCATATCTTTTCCTTTTGATGTTTCTTAATTACTTTGTTTTAGGTGCTCCTTGTATATAGTGTACAGTTGGGTTTTGGGTCATGAGCTGATCAAAAATCTTTTTCCTTTTAGTAGAGCAGTTAAGCTCTTTGCATTTACTATTGACACTGATATCTTGAGCTTAGCTGTGACAATTATTTATTATATTTGCTGTTTGTATTCTGTTTGCTATGTGTCTTTTACTATGTTTGATGTTTCCATTGCTCTTTTGAAGAATTTTGTTTTGAAAAACTTTTTTGATATTGAGTATGTTTATCCTACTAAAGCATGGGATTTCATTAATAGTAATATATTAATATTGTTTCCTTAATTGCGGCAAATGTACCAGAGTAATGCAAGATGTTAACAATAGGGGAATCTGGGTATATGGTATGTGGAAACACTGTATTATCATTGCAACTTTTCTGTAATGTAAAACTATGCTAAAATTAAAAAAAAACTTTTAATGTAGTGGTGCTGAACGTGTCCTGGGTTGGTTTTGTAAAGTGAATTTTATGTGAGTTTATTGCTGAACTTGGTGAATATAAGCTGTTTTTGTCAGTTTCCAGTAACTCTGGGAGGTATAATCATATATTTATGGTAAAGAGTTGTAGGAAAATATCTTTGTTTTATAATAATGAAACAAAAAGAAGTTTTTGTACTGGAGAGAAATTTTTTTTAGCAAAAGATTAAAGAAAAATTTGCTTCTAGAACTGGTTACTCAAATCATATCTTGTGTAGATGAATTATTTAGAATGTTGTTGGGGAAGAGGGCATGTTTAGTAGTTAACAGTTGAGTTCTGAATTGAAATATAAGCTGAAGAATTTTAACGGCACCTAGAAGGTGTAGTTCAGGCTTTCAGTCCCAGAATTTTAGACCTGGAAGAGACCTTTACAATTTATTCCAATTCTTTCATTAATAGAAGAATAACTAGAAGTCTAGGAAAGTGATACGTTATATCCAAAATCATGTAGTAAATTAATATGAAGAGCTGGGACTAGAACCTAAGCCTCTTCATTTCTGTTTCAGGATTCTTTCTTCAGTGCCAGAATGTGTTCTTAAAAGCCACGATTATCCAGATACTGGGATCTTCATATCCTACTTAGAGTGCAGCTGTGGCAATGTTACATGCTTATACTGGCATTTAAAAAATGGCACCGAAACACAAGTCATTTACTCAATATCCCAGAGGTAACGTTAGGTCATAAGACTGGCTTATTGATTTTTACCTCTATATCTAATCCAGTAAGGGAAGGGCTAGCTAGAAGATTATAGTAAGTAGGCCAATTGTTATGAACTATAGTTGGGGAGCTAGAACAGGACCTGGCACTGGAAACCATAAAATGCCAGAAGATTTTTGGGCTGTAGTGATGTGGATGATGTCAGAGTGATGAGAGCTTCTACCATGACTAAGTGGACTCTAGAACCTATAGAATGGAGGACAGAGTAAAGGAGGTTGTGGAGCCACCATCAGACTTGCTCGTCGAATGCCATTTGTTCTGTTCTCATTCCCTAGAACATTCCACTACTTGCCAGGTAGGATTTAGAATAATCATCGATAATGAAATTAAATTCATCTGATATCTGCAAAACACTTTTATTTTGTGAAGTACTCTCACAAATATACTCTGTGATCCTTGCAGTATCCTTGTGAGATGGGTAGAAGGGATATTGGTGAGCAGAAAATGTTAAATACTAATGTGTGTCAAAGCAGTGTGCTAGAAACCACTAAAAGATATAAAGATGAATAGACATAGTCTTGGCTCTCGTGGTGTGCACAGTCTTGTGGGGGACGGGGTGGGGAAAATAGCCAAGTATAATGTAAATCAAGTTGAAAAAGATTTAGAAAGTTAAGTTATTTCCCATGGGAATTTAAAAGGAGTGATGGTGTTATAAATGATGGAAATTGTAATACTTTGCCTTCTGATTTCAGACTAACTGAAAGGCTTATAACTATAAAAGGATATTGACTGTAATAGATACAGATATAATTTTCTTTTCTAATTTTTCGGAAATCTTATTTTTATTTTAGGTGATTCTACAAAGCTTATCTGAACAAATTTATGGACTAAGGATGACAGAAGTCACTTAAATTTCTGTTTCAATGATTTTTGGCATATAGGGCTGGCTGGAGGAAGAGGAAGAAAAAAAGGGAATTGACATTATAATGTCAAACAGGACTTACAAATTTACCTAGGCCAAAATATGAATAAAAATTTAACTGGGCCCTATTAACAGTTAAGAAGATCGATAGAGTAAAGTTGATGCACTACTAGTTTATGTTGTCAAGGTAGACAACTTCAGAATAGGAGAGGGAGTAGTGAGGACTTCTAGTTCCTAACTTGGTTTTTTATTTTGCTTCAAAGTAATGTTACGTTTCAGGATCATTATAGTAAACATTTGCTTACCAATAAATATGAGTTTAACAGTTTTAGAATAATGAATTCATTTTTATTGAAAAAGTGGACAAAACAGGCTTTTCAGTTTTTTGTTTATTTTTCAAATTCATATTGGTTATCAGGTTTTTTTTCTCTTTTCCTTTTTATTCTCAAACTGATTGTTAATGAGAAAAAACATGGAGCGATTAACAACGACACTTGAATATTTAGTCTTCTCTTTCCAACTCAAGCACTGAAATATGACACTCCTTTCATAATATTCTTTCTGGCCATCACATTCTCTCTTTTCTTTTTGGCTTCAGAGTCCTTTCCAAAAGGAAATATGCTGCCTGGCATTCTATATTATTCCTAATTTCCAGGTGGAAAAATGAGACCAATGAAGTGACACCTAAATACAATGGGGATTATAGTTTTAAAAATAAGACAATAAGTCAGATCTTCTTGCTTTCATTCTTCTCTATTTTACCACGACAAAATACTTACCAAAGTCCAAGAGATTACTGATATGCGATAATGACCAATGACTTCACATTAATGGAGCTATTCATAATAAACTCATCAGAGAAGTAATTGGAAAAAATGTAAATATAAAGAGTGATTTTCACTATTCTATTTATATAGTATTGAAACAACCGTAACATTCAAACACCCAGGAAGTGTAAAACTCTAAGTAATATTAAATAATAATTGATATTAACTCTGAAATATTGCAACATCTTGAAGTATCTTGTGAATGACCAAAAACAGATGAAATTTTGTTTGGTATAGCTTCAGTTGTTTTCCACAGAACTATATATTAAAAAAACTGGTAATCCATGTAAGATATACACAAAACCCTGAACTGACTAGATTGTTCAATGAAAAATACTCCACACTGCTTTGTTGTTATGGACAAATGAGCTTATAATTCAATGAAACCCTTTTAAGAAGTTCTAGTCTATGGAATGACATCTTCAAATTGTTTGATCCTATTAGTTTTATTAACAGAAACCTCCCATTCCTTCATAAGATGCTTATTAATTCCTCTGAATATCATCTTTAAAAGGGCTGACTTGACTGTTGTCAAAATAAATCACAGGTCAAGTGCAACCCTCCAGTCTCCAGTCTATGGGCTCTTCCATGAGTTTCAGTTCCGTGTAAGCCACACAGTGACCTTCCCACGAGTTTTCCATTGGAGATTTCACAGTCCTAACTTTAACATTTTCCAGAAAGTATCCCTCCCTTCTCTAGGCTTTGGGTAGAATGTCAAATTAATAATGGCATGTGGTGTTCCTTAGCATAACCTGCCAAAATGTGATAATTTCCTTAAAAGAAAAGCCATGGGCTGCAGTCACACATCTGAGATGACAGACGTCCAGATGAATCCTATATAAAAAGAAAAGGTTGGTGTCTTCTGGAATATGAATGTACACCTTTAATAAATTCAAACAGATCCCAACATAAACATCTCCAAACTTGACGGGTTTTACGTGACTCATCATTTCATAGATTCTTGGCACCAAATCTCTGGACATGATACTTATTAACCCAACCCACTGCAATAGGGAGGAAACACCTTGAAGGGATACTCCTGGTATGAAATATGGGTTTTTTGGGTAAAATCCTCTATAGGAATAATTATCAATTAGAGGATAACCTGTGAAAAACTTCTCTGAGTGGTTTAAATTTAAAAGATACTTCACTAAATTGCCAGTATTGATGAAGACATCAGTGTCTGTCTTCATGATGTACCTGGCGTTGGGGCAAAACTCAGTTACCCACCCAAATGCCATAATCGTTTTCAAGGTCAGGTTATTGTACGTGTCTATAAAAAATCGTGTCATATTATGTCACCATAAAGGAGGTGTTCATCCTCTAAGGATAATGCTAACAATTTGTCTTCCCTTTCAGCCTGTTGGCCTAGTAAGAAAAATGTAAGACCCTCATATCCCCACCAAGACTTCTTTTCACCCCAGGTAACTCTAATGGCCTGTCTGGCTTTCACATCTGAGGGTTGTGAGGTCACCAGGATAACAAGAAATGGGTTTTGATGAGAGCAGTTCTAATGCTCTTGAAGTGTGAAGTGGAAGTCTTTTTGTAAATGGGCTCATACTCGTAGAAGTACATCCAGTTCACGCGTTCTGTCACATTGTAGTGGGGGCAGACTGACGTACCACATCACCAGGAAACTCAGGAATGACAGCAGCAGGAGGCTCCATTTGGGGGATCGCAGTGACATCCTACTCGGAAGGGTGGGGTGCTCAGGAGGGCCGGGGCCATCCATTCACAGCCCCTCAGGAGCACGCGAGCCTCAGGTTCCAGCTGCTAAACACTGTACAACCTTTTGGGGGCTCCATTTAATCTCAGCCATCCATGACCTTCTTCTTGATTTATTCCTTCTGAGTGAAAGACCTTCAGTTTCACCAACTGAACATTCAGTAGTAAGTAGTAGTCAAAAATAATGCTTGAAATTTCTACTGAAAAACAGAGACTCTCAGATTGGTTTAAAATTCTGCCATATACTGCTTATAAGACACATGCCTGTAGAATTTCTTATGAGACTAAAGCACTAGCTGAAGTTTTCTGTTTTCGTATTCCATGCTTTAATTAAAAGATTTGCCGTGAACTACTCTAAGTGGCCTGGAGAAAGCTAAAACCCAAAGCTGTTCCCAGTTGAAGACTGCAAACTCAAATCTTCCTTACCTCTGGTGGGGCAGCTGATTGTCACAGAGGCCCTGGCCCCTGGGCCCATATTTTCTTAATATCACCTACTTCAGTGATGTCTATTTGCCCATTTACAAAGTATGCTAAAAGGAGCAACTTCCCTTGTTATAACAGATTCATTAGCGTATTAATTAATGCTGCAGGGAAAGGAGAGGGAAAGAGTGGTACAACATAGTCAGTATTTTCTTCTCCTTTGGGGCTTATTTCTACCTCTGTGTGTTTTCTCTCTTAATGTTGATCCATAGCTAAAAGACGGCGAGGTCCTATCTTACTGCTTTTCAAATCTAAGCCATACTATAAGCCATACTATAGAGAGGTTGACAAATTTCTAGTAGTAAAATTATTCCTAGCAAACAGCCTCCTGTAGGCTGTCCCTACTCCTACCCTTACCCACTTCAGTCTGGTAGTCTCATCTATACAGCATTACCTCCTTGTTTGAAGTCCAGCCTAGAATGGTCTTGGGATCATCAGTGTTATAAGGCTCTGCATTGCCTGAGTTATACTTAGATTTTTAATTTACATGTGTTCACAGCTTCACTACCTATGGGTAAATAGCTTTTTATATAAACATGCAGAACCTCTCTTCTCTTTTTCTTAAAAGTGACCAGTTTCATCCCTGACATTTTCTTTTGTCATCTGTTAAACATGATTTTCCCACAAATTTACTTTTTTGTTCATTTCATATGTGATGATTTTTTTGTGTGTGTAGTTTCCTTTTTTAGAACAGGACAGTTGTGTTTCTTTGACGATAAGAATCAACGGGCCATGTGCTGTTTTTTCTTTTCCTACTCAGAGTATGTTCAGTTTAGCTCACAGTCTGTTTCCTTCCTATATGGATAAAAATGACTGACTCTGTTCAACAGCAGAGATTGAAAATAAAACCTGTAATTCCTAACCTTTTTTTTTTTTTTTACAGTTCTTTCTTTAAACATCTTCTAAAGGATTTTTCTTTCTTTATATTTTCCTTTACCTGTCATGGGGAGAGTAAGATGTTCATTTGGTTCTACTGTATTTCTCCTGAAGACTTATTTGTTTTGCTTCTCTTCCTTTAGTATCTTCACCTTTGATTAGTCTACAGCAGATCTTGTAACATTTGACCTGAATTCCAATGCCACTGATAAGCACATATAGCATTTCCTCTTCTTCTTATTTTTTTTGCGGTACGCGGGCCTCTCACTGTTGTGCCCTCTTCCGTTGCGGAGCACAGGCTCCGGATGCGCAGGCTCAGCGGCCATGGCTCACGGGCCCAGCTGCTCTGCGGCATGTGGGATCTTCCCAGACTGGGGCATGAACCCGTGTCCCCTGCATCGGCAGGCGGACTCTCAACCACTGTGTCACCAGGGAAGCCCCAGCATTTCCTCTTAAATGAATAATTTTCTCCATACATTTGATTTGAGCATATGTGAAATCATATGCTGTATCCTTGGTTATATATTCCCATGTACATTTCTTTCAGAGAAATCTTTCCCGAAATTAGTTTTTCCTTGTGTTGACTCTTTATTTCTGATTACTGAATGCCATTTATTCTTTACACTCAGCTGGTATTGCCTATTTCACTTTCATGGTTACTGTTCTTTTCTACCACATAGTATGCATTTATTATATGGTTCAGGATAACTTATTAACATGTGAGTGTTGTTAACCGAATACATCTAATTTTTGGAAAATTTTAGCTTTCAGTGCTATTACAAAGTTGGTTTAACTCATAGTCTCCCTTTAAAATATTTAAGACAGTGCTTCCAGCCAAGTTGGACTAACGGATTGGTATCCTTTTACTTGAAACAGCTAACTAGACAAAAAACATGAAACAACAGTTCTTAAGGCATTTGCCATCAGGCAACAAAAGACATCGATCCCTGAGAGACAGGAAACAGATTAGATGAGACCTATGCTTGCTCTGCCTGGAGAGTGTTTCTAGGTATGGGCTAGGGCAGTAGAACCCCAGAGGAGCCTAGAGATCTCCCTGAAATGAGGAGATGGTGCTGGGAGCCTAAGGAGCCAAGGCAGCTAGAGTTCAGAGAGCAGAGTACCAGAGAGGAGAGAGCTGCAAGAGAATTTTGCACATCTGCAGAAGTCCCTTCCAAGAATTCAGTTGAGTACTGATCAGTACAGACCTGTGAGGAAACTGCTTGAGGTCAAGGAAGAACCACCCAAAAGGAATTGAGGGAACAATAAAGAGCTCACACAATGTCAGGAATAGAGCCTGAATCCATCAGACAGAGTGGAAAATATAATTCACTGAGTGTCAGGTAGAGCATCTCTAACATTCTAGTTTTCATTTCTAGATGTTCAATTTGGGTCCTTTTTCTATGTTTTAACTTAAATTACACTCAGTCTTTTCTCTAGCTTCTAGAGCATATGGAACACATTTATAATAACTTTAAATCCTAGTTTCCTAGTTCTACTGTCATTTCTGGGTTGGTTTTGATTGATAGTTCTCCTCATTTGGCTCTACTTTCTTGACTCCCCGCCCCTCCCCTCCGCCAAAACCTGCTTGGCACATTAGTTAATGCTTGTCAGGCATGGAAAAGAAGACATTGTAAATTTTACCTTGTTGGGTACTGGATATTTTTGTATTCCTGTAAATATTCTTGAAGTTTTTTCTGGAATGTATTTAAGTTACTTGGGAAGTATTTAGTCCTTTAAGGTATTCCTTACTGGGACCATTTAATGTAATTTTGCTGTATTCCTGAGGCAGAACCTTTATGAATACTTTACCTGATGCCCTGTGAATTATGAGGTTTTCCATTTAGCTAACCATCTGGTTACAGACGTTAAGTTGAAGATCAGGTTGTTCCTTCAGGGTTCGTTTTTAAGCTCTGCTGGTATCGTTATAGATTAATCTTTATTTTGGGACTAATTTAGCCCTGCTGAGGTCTCTACTTATTGTCCAGAGTACAATACAAGGTCTCTCTCCTCTGGTTAGTTGCAACTCAAATGTCCCTAGCTCTGTATGAACCTTGAATTGTTCATTTTTTAAGCTCCTCAGCAGATTTTTTTTTCCTCTTGCATTATGGAATTTCCCCCAAATATGTGCAAATTAGTATTAAGTCAAAGACTCAAGAGAAGATGTGTGGAGCTTTTTTCTGCATTACTCCCTCCTCTCTGGTACATTATTCCAGTAATTCCTGCCACCTATACTTTCTGAACTCTGATCTTTGTCTTTTCACGTTAGTGACACTGCTGTGCTTTGCTTTGAATCTCCCTGCCTGCGGTAGTGTCTATAACTTGTCTCATAGCAGAAAGTCAAGGTGCATGTAGGCTTATCTAGCTTGTTTCCTTCTCTCAGAGAATGCAGATCTACACTAATTGTTTTCCATTGTCTGGAGACTGTTGCGTCCTATATTTTGTCTAGTTTTGCAGTTTTTTACTGTTTGAAGAGAAATCCGGTACCAGTTACTCCATAATGGCTAGAAGCATAAATCCCATAATACTGGATTATTGTGGGAGGTTGGTAAAGACTTTTGGGTGAAATTTTAGGAAGGAATCGCAATGAGCCTTAACAGATTTTATAGTTAATGGCTATTTAGGAATTGTCTGTTTATGGCCCCTGGGAGTAGTTGACTTGGCAGTCGTTTGTCCTTTTCAATGAGAGCTATCAGGTAATGTAAATAATAAGGCAATATACAAATGTGCTTATTTTTGGTTTGCAATTATTTATTAAATGTTTTTATAGGCTGTTCTGTCTCAGAATAACAATTTTTTTAATAGACCTTTATTGGAGTTTGTTTCACAATACTGTGTTAGTTTCTATTGGACAACAAAGTGAATCAGCCATATGCATACATATATCCCCATATTCCCTCCCTCTTGAGCCTCCCCCATCCCACCTCTCTAGGTCATCGCAAAGGACCAAGCTGATCTCCCTGTGCTATGCTGCTGCTTCCCACTAACTAACTTTTACATTCGGTAGTGTATATATGTCGATGCTACTCTCACTTCACCCCAGCTTCCCCTTCCCCCCATGTCCTCAAGTCCATTCTCTATGTCTACATCTTTATTCCTGCCCTGCCACTAGGTTCATCAGTACCATTTTTTTTTTTTTTAAGATTCCATATATATGTGTTAGCATATGGTATTTGTTTTTCTCTTTCTGACTTACTTCACTCTGTATGACAGACTCTAGGTCCATCCACCTCACTACAGATAACTCAATTTTGTTTCTTTTTATGGCTGAGTAATATTCCATTGTATATATGTGCCACATCTTTATCCATTCATCTGTCAGTGGACACTCAGGTTGCTTCCATGTCCTGGCTATTGTAAATAGGGCTACAGTGAACATTGTGGTACATGTCTCTTTTTGAATTATGGTTTTCTCAGGGTATATGCCCAGTAATGGGTTTGCTGGGTTATATGGTAGTTCTATTTTTAGTTTTTTAAGGAACCTCCCTGCTGTTCTCCATAGTGGTTGTATCAATTTACATTCCCACCAACAGTGCAGGAAGGTTCCCTTTTCACCACACCCTTTCCAGCATTTATTGTTTCTAGATATTTTGATAATGGCCATTCTGACAGGTGTGAGGTGATACCTCATTGTAGTTTTGATTTACATTTCTGTAATAATTTGTGATGTTGGGCATCTTTTCATGTTCCTCTTGGCCATCTGTATGTCTTCTTTGGTGAAATGTCTATTTAGGTTTTCCACCCATTTTTTAAATTGAATTGCTTGTTTTTTTTGATATTGAACTCCATGAGCTGTTTGTATATTTTGGAGATTAATCCTTTGTCCATTGCTTCGTTTGCAAACATTTTCTCCCATTCTGAGGGTTGTCTTTTTGTCTTGTTTATGATATCCTTTGCTGTGCAAAAGCTTTTAAGTTTCATTAGGTCCCATTTGTTTAATTTTGTTTTTATTTCCATTACTCTAGGAGGTGGGTCAAAAAAGATCTTGCTGTGGTTTAGGTCAAAGAGTGTTTTTTTTATGTTTTCCTCTAAGTTTTATAGTGTCTGGTCTTACATTTAGGTCTTTAATCCATTTTGAGTTTATTTTTGTGTATGATGTTAGGGAGTGTTCTAATTTCATTCTTTTACATGTAGCTGTCTAGTTTTCCCAGCACCACTTACTGAAGAGACAGTTTTTTCTCTATTGTATGTTCTTGCCTCCTTTGTCGTAAATTAGGTGACCATATGTGCGTGGGTTTATCTCTGGACTTTCTATCCTGTACCATTGATCTATATTTCTGTTTTTGTGCCATACTCTCTTGATGACTGTAGCTTTGTAGTATAGTCTGAAGTCAGGGAATCTGATTCCTCCAGCTCCGTTTTTCTTTCTCAAGAATGCTTTGACTATTGGGGTCTTTTGTGTTTCCATATGAATTGTAAAATTTTTTGTTCTAGTTTTGTGAGGAATGCCATTAGTAGTTTGATAGGGATTGCATTGAACCTGTAGATTGCTTTGGGTAGTATCATTTTCACAATATTGATTCTTCCAATCCAAGAACATGGTATATTTCTCCATCTGTTTATGTCATCTTTGATTTCTTTCATCAGTGTTTTATTCTGAGTACAAGTCTTTCGCCTCCTTAGGTAGGTTTATTCCTAGGTATTTTATTCTTTTTGTTGTGATGGTAAATGGGATTGTTTCCTTAATTTCTCTTTCTTGATTTTTCATTGTTAGTGTATAGGAATGCCAGAGATTTCTGTGCAGTAATTTTGTATCCTGCAGCTTACCAAATTCATTGATTAGTTCTAGTAGTTTTCTGGTGGCATCTTTAGGATATTCTATGTACAGTATCATGTTATCTGCGCACAGTGACAGTTTTACTTCTTCTTTTCCAATTTGTATTCCTTTTTCTTCTGATTGCCATGGCTAAGACTTTCAAAATTATGTTGAGTAAGAGTGGCGAGAGTGGACATCCTTGTCTTGTTCCTGATCTTAGAGGAAATGCTTTCAGTTTTTCCCCATTGAGAGCAATGTTGGCTGTGAGTTTGTCATATATGGCCTGTATTATGTTGAGATAGGTTCCCTCTATGCCCATTTTCTAGAGAGTTTTTATCATAAATGGATGTTGAATTTTGTCAAAAGCTTTTTCTACATCGATTGAGATGATCATATTGTTTTTATTCCTTAATTTGTTAATGTGGTATTTCACATTGTGATTTGCATATATTGAAGAACGCTTGCATTCCTGAGATAAAACACACTTGATCATGGTGTATGATCCTTTTAATATGTTGTTGGATTGTATTTGCTAGTATTTTGTTGAGGATTTTTGCATCAGTGATATTGGTCTGTAATTTTTTTGTGATATCTTTTTCTGGTTTTGGTATCAGGGTGATGGTGGCTTTGTAGAACGAATTTTGGAGTGTTCCTCCCTCTGCACTTTTTTGGAAGAGTTTGATGAAGGATAGGTGTTAGCTCTTCTCTAAATGTTTGGTAGAATTTGCCTGTGAAGCCATTTGGTCCTGGACTTTTGTTTGTTGGAAGACTTCTAATTACAGTTTCAGTTTCTTCAATTACTTGTGATAGGTCTGTTTATATTTTCTAATTCTTCCTGGTTCAGTCTTGGAAAACTGTACCTTTCCAAGAATTTGTCCATTTCTTTGTGGTTGTCCATTTTATTGGCATATAGTTGTTTGTAGTAGTCTCTTATAATCCTTTGTATTTCTGCAGTGTCAGGTGTGATTTCTCCTTTTGCATTTCTAATTTTATTGATTTGTATCCTCTCGCTTATTTTCTTGATGAGTCTGGCTAAGGGTTTATCAGTTTTGTTTATCTTCTCAAAGAATTAGCTTTTAGTTTTATTGATCTTTGCTATTGTTTTCTTCGTTTCTATTTCATTTATTTCTGCTTTGATATTTATGATTTCTTTCCTTCTGCTAAGTTTGGGTTTTCTTTGTGCTTCTTTCTCTACTTGCTTTAGGTGTAGGGTTAGATTGTTTATTTGAGGTTTTTCTTGTTTCTTGAGGTGAGATTGAATGCTCTAAACTTCCCTCTTAGAACTGCTTTTGCTGCATCAGATAGGTTTTGGATCATCGTGTTTTCATTGTCATTTGTCTCTACCTATTTTTTGATTTCCTCTCTAATTTCTTCAGTGATCTCTTGGTCATTTAGTAGCATATTGTTTAGCCTCCAAGTGTTTGTGTTTTTTATGTTCTTTTCCTACAAATAATTTCCAGTCTCACACTTTGGTCAGAAAAGATGCTTGATATGATTTCAGTTTTCTTAACTTTATCAAGGCTTGATTTGTGACCGAAGATGTGGTCTATACTGGAGAATGTTCTGTGTGCACTTGAGAAGAAAGTGTAATCTGCTGTTTTTGGATGCAATGTCCTATAAACATCAATTAAATCTATCTGGTCTGTTGTGTCATTTAAAGCTTGCGTTTCTTTATTAATTTTTTTTCTGGATGATCTGTCCATTGGTTTAAATGAAGTATTAAAAGTCCCCCACTATTATTGTGTTACTGTCGATTTCCTCTTTTATGGCTGTTAGCATTTGCCTTATGTATTGAGGTACTCCTATGTTGGGTGCATATATATTTATAATTGTTATATATTCCTCTTGGATTGATCCCTTGATCATTATGTAGTGTCCTTCCTTGTCTCTTGTAACATTATTTTAAAGTCTATTTTATCTGGTATGAGTATTGCTACTCCAGTTTTCTTTTGCTTTCCATTTGCGTGGAATATCTTTTTCCATCCCTTCACTTTCACTCTGTATGTGTCCCTACGTCTGAAGTGGGTCTCTTGTAGACAGCATATATACAGGTCTTGTTTTTGTATCCATTCAGCCAGTCTGTGTCTTTTGGTTGGCCCATTTAATCCATTCACATTTAAGGTAGTTATCCATATGTATGTTCCTATTACGATTTCTCAGTTGTTTTGGGTCTATTTTTATAGGTCCTTTTCTTCTCTTGTGTTTCCCACTTAGAGAAGTTCCTTTAGCATTTGTTATAGAGCTGGTTTGGTGGTGCTGAATTCTCTTAGCTTTTGCTTTTCTGAAATACTTTTGATTTCTCAGTGGAATCTGAATGACATCCTTGCTGGGTAGAGTAATCTTGGTTGTAGGTTTTTCTCTTCATCACTTTAAGTATATTCTCCCACTCCCTCCTAGCCTGCAGAGTTTCTGCTGAAAAATCAGCTCGTAACCTTATGGGGATTCCTCTGTATGTTGTTTTTTATTTTTTCTTTGCTGCTTTTAATATTTTTTCTTTGAATTTAATTTTTGTTAGTTTGATTAATATGTGTCTTGGTGTGTTTCTTCTAGGGTGTATCCTGTATGGGGCTCTCTGTGCTTCCTGGACTTGGGTGACTATTTCCTTTCCCATGTTAGGGAAGTTTTCCACTATAACCTCTTCAAATATTTTCTCAGACCCTTTCTTTTTCCCTTCTTATTCTAGGACCCCTATAATTCGAATGTTGGTGTGTTTAGAGTTGTCCCAGAGGTCTCCGAGGTTGTCTTCAATTCTTTTCATCCTTTTTTTTTTTATTCTGCTCCTCGGCAGTTATTTCTACCATTTTGTCTTCCAGCTCACTTATTTGTTGTTCTGCCTCAGTAATTCTGTTATTAATCCCTTCATTTCAGTTATTGTGTTGTTCATCTCTGTTTGTTTTTCTTTAGTTCTTCTAGATCTCTTTTAAACATTTCTTGTATTTTCTCAATCTGTGCCTCCATTCTGTTTCTGAGATTCTGGATCATCTTTACTATCATTACTCTGAATTATTATTCAGGTAGATTGCCTATTTCCTCTTCATTTATTTGGTCTTGTAGGTTTTTACCTTGCTCCTTCATCTGTGACATATTCTTTTGCTGTCTCATTTTTTTTTCCTTTTTTTTTATGAGTGGGATTGTGTTCCTATCTTATTGGTGGTTTGGCTTGAGGCTTGCAACACTGGAGTTTCTAGGCTGTTGGGTAGAGCTGGGTCTTGGTGTTGAGATGAGGACCTCTGGGAGACCTCATTCTGATGAATATTCCCTGGGGTCTGAGGTTCTCTGTTAGTCCAGTGGTTTGGACTCTGAACTCCTACTGCAGGAGTTTCGGCCTGATCCCCATCTCGTGAACCAAGATCCTGCAAGCCGAGTGGGGTGGCAAAAAAAAAAAAAGAGGGAGAACAATAACAATGTAAACAATAAAGTTAGACTAGGGAACTAACAGATATGTTAGAAAAAAAATTAAAATATAGATGAAACAACAATCGGAAGGTAAAACAGAACCACAGTAGTAAAAAAGAGGAGGAGAAATTAAAAAGTTGGAAAAGGCCTTGGCTGTGGAGGGTGGGGCCTAAGCAGGGGTGAGGTTTGGGCAGTGGGCGGTGCCAATGCTTGTTTGTTTGTTTATTTGTTCTAGGTTGCTGCTTTTGCTAAGAGAGCACCCATGACCCTGATGATGTTTCCATTCACAATAAAGGGCTCTATTGCCTTCATTGATTAGCTGATCAAATTCAGGTTAGTAGATTTTGTGGACAGTACTTCTCTCTTCCAATTATATGTTAATATTTTGAGAAATGGATAATTTTGTATTTAAAGCTACATATGTATATGCCAGTGAAGTAGAAGGGCCAGGTCAATCTAAACTCTATTGAATTATGTACCTGCTATGCTACCTACTATGTACAATCTGTAGTGTATAAAATGGAAAAATATTTTATTTCCTGTTTTATAGTTTTTTACTGTAAAGTAAGGGCAAGATAAAACAAGTTGTGGCTGAATATGGTACACTGTACTTTTGGCATCGTTGTGTGGCATATTTGATGCTGAAATAAACAGCTCATCTTAAAATTGTTTGAAATTTTTAGTAGCTTTTAAAAGTTTCGTTCTTGGGCTTCCCTGGTGGCGCAGTGGTCGAGAGTCCACCTTCCGATGCAGGAGACATGGGTTCATGCCCTGGTCCGGGAAGATCCCACATGCCGTGGAGCGGCTAGGCCCGTGAGCCACGGCCGCTGAGCCTGTGTGTCCGGAGCCTGTGCTCCGCAACGGGAGAGGCCACAACAGTGAGAGGCCCGTGTACTGCAAAAAAAAAAAAAAGTTTTGTTCTTGTTTGTATTTCATTTATACACTCAAATTTTTATTTATTTGTTTTTTGTTCAGTCTGTGAGTTTTGACAAATATATATTCTTTCCCATAATCTTTGAAATTCACTCACGTTGCCTTTTTGTAGTCAACCTCTCTCTCCACCTCAATCCCTAGAAATCACAGATCTGTTTTTTGTCCTTGTTGTTTACTTTTTCCAGTATATCATTTAAATGAAATCATTTAGTGTGTAGCTTTTAAAATCTGGCTTCTTTCACTTAGCATAATGCATTTGGATTCACCCATGTTGTGTGTACCAGTAGTTCATTCTTTTTTATTGCTGAGCAGTGTTCCATTGTATGGATATACTGCTGTTAGTTTATCCATTCACCATCTGATGGACATTGGGGAGTTTCTAGTTTTTGGTGATTATTGCAGTCATACTATTTTTTCTTTTTTTTTTCCTTTGATAAAATGTATGTAAAATGTACCTTCTTAACCATTTTTAAATGTACAGTTCAGTGGTGTTAAATACATTCACGTTGTTGTACAGCCATCACCACCATCCATCCCCATAACTTTTTATCTTGTAAAACTGAAACTCTGTACCCATTAAACAGTAACTCTCCATTCTGTGCTCCCCCCAACCCCTGGCAACCACCATGATACTTTATTGTTTTGCCTACTCTAAGTACTTTATATGAGTGGAATTATATAGTATT
This sequence comes from Delphinus delphis, assembly GCF_949987515.2. Classification (NCBI taxonomy): domain Eukaryota; kingdom Metazoa; phylum Chordata; class Mammalia; order Artiodactyla; family Delphinidae; genus Delphinus; species Delphinus delphis. Next base: position 36,635,993 of record NC_082684.1, on the reverse strand, counting down.
TGTCTTTTTGTGACTGACTTATTTCACTTAGCATAGTGTGCTCAAGGTTCACCCGTTTGTAGCATATTGCAGAATTTCCTTCCTTTGTAAGGTTAAATGATATTTCATTGTATGTATATACCACATTTTTTTATCCACTCATCAGTTGATGGATAGCTGGGTTGCTTCCATGTTTTAGCTACTGTGAATAATGCGGCTATGAACATGAGTGTACAAAGATCTTTTCAATACCCTGCTTTCATTTCTTTTTGTGTATGTACTCAGAAGTGAAATTGTTGCATCATATGATAATTCTGTTTTTAAGTTTTTGAGAAACCACCATACTGTTTTCCACAGGAGCTGTACCATTTTACATTTCCACTAGTAATACACAGGGGTTCCAACTTCTCCACATCCTTGCCAATGCTTATTATTTTCTGTTTGTTTGTTTATTTATTTATCTATTTATTCTTTCTTTATTTTTTAAAGTAGCCATCTTAATAGGTGGTATCACACTATAGTTTTCATTTGCATTTCCCTAATGATTGGTGACATTGAGCATCTTTTCATGGCATTTCATATTGGTAATTTGTATATCTCCTTTGGAGAAATGTCTTTTCAAGTCCTTTTTCCAGTTTTGAGTTGTGCTGGTTTTTTGTTATTTTTGTTGCTGTTGTGTGGATTTTTAGAAGTTCTTACATATTCTGGATAATAATCACTTATCAGATATATGACTTGCGAATATTTTCTTCTATTCTGTGGGTTGCCTTTTTACTCTGTGGGTAGTATCTTATGATGCCCAAAAGTCTTAATTTTCATGAAATCAAATTTGTCTTGTTTTTCACTTTTTTAATTTGTGTCTTTGGTGCCCCCCATCCAAGAAATTATTACTAAATTCAGTGTCATGATGCTTTTGCCCTTTGTTTCTTCTAAGAGTTTTATTATTTTAGGTCTTACATTTAGGTACTTATCCATTTTGAGTTAATTTCTGTATATGATATTAGGTATGTGGATATCCAGTTTTCCCAGCACCATTTGTTCAAAAGGCTTCTTTTTTCTCATTGAATGGTCTTAACACCCATATCAAAAATCATTTGACCATATGTGAGAGTTTACTTCTAAGCTCTCTGTTTCTGCCTTTATGCCATTGCCACACTATTTTGTTTTCTATAGCTTTGTAGTAAAATATGGAAATCAGGAAGTGTGAATCCTCCAGTTTTTCTGTTCTTTTTCAAGATTGTCTTGGCAATTCAGGGTCCCTTGAGATTCCATGTGAATTTTAGGATAGGTTTGTCTCTGTACAAAAGTCACTGGGATTTCGATATAAGCATTGCATGGAATCTGTAGATTGCTTTGGGTAGTATTGACATTTTAGCAATATTAAGTCTTTCAGTATATGACCATAGATGTATTTCCATTTACTTATGTCTTCTTTAATTTCTTTCAGCAATATTTTGTAGTTTTCATTGTATAAATCTCTCACCTCCTTGGTTAGGTTATTTCCTAAGTATTTTATTCTTTTCTATGCTACTGTAAATAGAATTATTTTTGTAATTTCCTTTTCAGATTGTTCATTGTGTATAGAAATGCAACTGAGTTTTGTCTTTGACTTTGTATCCTTCTACTTTGCTGAATTCATTTATCAGTTCTAACAGCTGTTTTTGGTGGAGTCTTTAGGGTATTCTACATATAAGATCACATTACCTGCAAACAGAGATAATTTTACTTTGTCCTTTTCAGTTTGAATGCCTTGTATTCTTTTTTTTTTACCTAATTGCTCTGGCTAGGGCTTTCAGTACTATATGGAATAGAAGTGGAGAAAGTGGGCATCCTTACCTTGTTCCTGATCTTAGAGGAAGAGCTTTCAGTCTTTGACCATTGAGTATGATGTTTGCTGTGGGTTTTTCATACATGGCTTTTATTATGTTAAGGTAGTTTCCTTCTATTCCTATTTAGTTGAGTGTTTTTATCATGAAAGGATGTTGTATTTTGTCAAAAGCTTTTTATGCATCAAGATGATCATGTGAGTTTTTCGTTTATTTTGTTGATGTGGCATATTATTGGGTTGGCCAAAGAGTTCTCTTGGTTAATGAATATGTTGAAATATTGGTGAAAATGAAAAATGTTTCTTTTAGTTTTACTTAAACTCGAATGAACTTTTTGGCCAACCCAATACATTAATTTTTGTATGTTATACTCTCCTTACAATTCAGGAATAAGTTCCACTGTTTACTATGGAGCCATAAATTTTAAAATAAAAATGTGATTATATTTTCTTTTTTTTAAAATATTTTTTTAAATTTAATTTTATTTATTTTTGGGTGCATTGGGTCTTCATTGCTATTCATGGGCTTTCTCTAGTTGTGGCGAGCAGGGGCTACTCTTTGTTGCCGTGTGCAGGCTTCTCATTGTGGTGGCTTTTCTTGTTGCAGAGCACGGGCTCTAGGCATGTGGGCTTCAGTAGTTGTGGCACGTGGGCTCAGTGGTTGCGGCATGTGGGCCCAGTAGTTGCAGCACATGGGCCCTAGAGCACGCAGCCTTCAGTAGTTGTGGCGCACAGGCTTAGTTGCTCCGTGGCATTTGGGATCTTCCCAGACCAGGGCTTGAACCCATGTCCCCTGCATTGGCAGGCGGATTCTTAACCACTGCGCCACCAGGGAAGCCGTGATTATATATTCTTTATTAAAAGAATGTTACTTTTTGTTGTTGTTATTAAGAGACCATGATGATTTGTTGCCTTTTTGGGTTGGGGTTGCATTTATTTTTAAAAATGTCATTAAAAGTAAACTAGAAAAAATTTAACAGATCTTGTGGGTAGGGGAAGATACCTAAAATTTATGTTCATTTTGAGTAAAAGAAGAGAGGTGATGCAAAATTATTAGGGGGTATATTGAAACTTATGGTGTTTCCTGATTATTGAAAAATCAGGTAGCTTTCTTGAGTATGCAGTTAGATCAGAAATCTACAGGTTTTTATATAGTTAACCCTCACATATAGGTAGCTCCGAGAGTCACCTGTTTAGAGAAGACAAGTATTTATAAGAATTCTCCTATTTTAAAAATGTACTTCCCTGGTGGCGCAGTGGTTGAGAGTCCGCCTGCCAATGCAGGGGACACGGGTTCGTGCCCTGGTCCAGGAAGATCCCACATGCCGCGGAGCAGCTGGGCCCGTGAGCCATGGCCGCTGGGCCTGCGCGTCCGGAGCCTGTGCTCCGCAACGGGAGAGGCCACAACAGTGAGAGGCCCGCGTACTGCAAAAAAAAAAAAAAAAATGTACGTAAAGAGGACAAAGGTCGGGTGTGAAAAGTCAATTGGCATAACGTTATAATACAACATCAAAAATATTACTGAAGGTCAAATATTAGAAAAGGGATGAATAGCTAGCATCTGGCAATACAGATTCCATTTGCCAAAGAGCAAGGCATAAATTTTTAAGACAAATATCATATATTTCCTAAAGTTTATTAGAATTTCATGTACATACTTACTTCTGAGTTCTCAAATAGAAGATTGAACTTCTTGATGTCAAGGATCATTTTAGATTTTGGTGCTTTCTGAAGTAAATATTCCTACAGCAAGTATTATTACTTGCTGAATGAATGACTTAGTCCCACCCATTAGTGGGCTACTTTGAGTTCACTAGAGCACATTTCATCCATGGATTCTTCAAGATTGTCAGGGCAAGAAGTAGGAAGTCAGTTTTCTGAAATCATGAGAAAATAGAATTAGAACTGTGAAAGCTGTACTCCTTATAGAACTCGTAAGCAAAATTGACCTTGAACATTTAGTCTAATGCCTGTTGTTTTTTTGTAAATAGGAAAATGGAGACCCAGAGAGGTGAGGTGATATGCTTTTAGTCACACAGATAGCTGGAGACGTGTTATGTAGTGCTCATTTTACTCATCATCCTGCCTCTCTTCCTCATGGGATCATTGCTTGATCTTAGGGTTGGAATAAAGTTAAATTGCTCAATTTAAAATTGTTGATTTACGAAACTCAGTTTTAATTTCTTTTTCAATTGATTTTAAGTTAAAACAGGATACTATTGAAATGATATGAGATATGATCTTAATTTTCAAACAGATGCAAAAAATATGCTAATATTAAATATATAGCTAGAAAAATCTAAGAAGTTATTTTTTATTTTTCAACAGCCTCAAAAATTTTTATTTGGCTTAATTTAAAATGTACAATATTTAGGGCTTCCCTAGTGGCACAGTGCTTGAGAGTCTGCCTGCCGATGCAGGGGACACGGGTTCGTGCCCTGGTCTGGGAGGATCCCACATGCTGTGGAGTGGCTGGGCCCGTGAGCCATGGCCGCTGGGCCTGCGCGTCCGGAGCCTGTGCTCCGCAGTGGGAGAGGCCACAGCGGTGAGAGGCCCACGTACCGCAAAAAAAAAAAAAGTATAATATTTAAATAAGACCCAAATTTTTACAAACTTTAGATAGATATGGACCTTAGATTTCTTGTTTAAAATCTAAGGACCCTAAAATGTGAATTATATTCGGCTCTGGAGGATTTCATTTAATAATCTTATTTACAGGTATAATTGGTGAAGTTCAGAAATACCAAACAGTTTTCTTTTTTTTTTCATGAGCACTACTGAGCCTAGAAAATTAGCAAAAAAAACTTGTTCAATATACTGTTTTAGAAATGGAATAATTTAAAATAAAAATAGGAATCAAACATTTACTTTTGGATATTTGATGTAAAGCCATGTTAAGAGAGTTGAAGCCATGTTTAAGAGACTCAAAGTGGTTTTAAGTTATACAGGAAGTATACCTCTTTGCTCTAATTTTTTTTCTTCCTAGAACATTTTCTGCTCATTTTATTACACTAACTTCATCCTGAAGTTAGTATCTTTAGCCCCTTAAGACAGAGGAGACACCTATTGGGATCTGGTTCGCCATGAGTCTCTTGTGCTTCAGCACATCTTCTGAGCAGAGGCATTGGCAGCTTTTGTTGAGGGCAATCTTCTCAAGGAAATTTGCATAGCAAACAGCCTGGGAAGATAGAAATTGTATTACCATAAGGACAGAGGGCAGATTTCCTTGCTGTCCAGGATAGTCAAGATAATCCCTCTGGGGAGTAGGTGGGGTACATTTGCAACTCCTTTAAAATATTGGTGTTTCATAAGCTTCAGCTTTCTTCTCCTGTAATGTAACTCACTGTATGTGCAGGCATCATCTGGCTCTCCTTGTATTGCCCTTTAGGGATTAGAGCTTTGGGAACCAATGCAAAAGATGATACAGTGGCTACTGCTATTGTTTTGAGGAGTAAACTTTTCTTTGTCTGTGACCCAGGAGTGTCATATTTTCTGCCAGGATTATTTGATGCTGGCTCACCAAATATCACTAACACAACCTATTGATAAAACAAAGCTGAGTTTATTGCTTACTGCAGTAAAGGAGAACACCACCTTGACAGAACTTTGGTAGTGCCTTAGAGGGGCAAAGTCAAGGTAAAAATTTTAGAATTTGAAGTTTGATTTAATTTGAGTTTGCAGTGGTGGTGATCGGGCTTGATTAAGAGTGAATAAGTATGATGATATAACAATTTACAGTAGAATTGGTCAAAACAGCAATGCAAGGATTTTAAAAACTGTTGATGCTTTCTGTTGAAGAGTTGATGCGTCTTTCCTGAAGCTTCTGTAATGAACAATCAAGTTATGTCCCTGCAAGAATCTCCTGGAATAGTAGAGTATGCTAATGAAGGCATTGGACTAGTAAAGTCAGGCTAATGTACACAGAAAGATGTGTGTGTGTGTAGGTGTATTAGTTTCCTAGGGATACTATAACAAATTACCACACAATTGGTGGATTAAAATAATAGCCCCTAGGGGAAGAATTCTTTCCTCTCTCTTTTAGCTTCTGGTATTTTTAAGCAAGCCTAGGTGTTTCTTGGCTTGTGGCAGCGTAACTTTAATCTCTGCCTCCATCTTTACATGGTGATCTTCACTCTGTGTCTGTGTCCAAATTTCCCTCTTTTTATAAGGATGCCAGTCATTGGATTAGGGCCCACCCTAATCCAGTATGACCTCATGTTACCTTGATTACATCTGCAAACACCCTGTGTCCAAACAACGTCAAATTCACATGTTCTAGTGTTTATAAATTTTGGGGGGACAGTATTCAATGCAGTACAAGGAGTATATGGTTTCGATCCTCAGTGTTCAATCTGTGTGTGGCTAGATGGTTTTGGTTCTCAGTATCCATGAAACTGTCATGGCCGATTGCTTAGCTTGCATGTAGGAATCTCAGGCTCATCAGAGTTCTTGACAACAGCATGACGTGTAGTGAAAAGTATACCAATATGGAAATCAAGGTGCCTTAGTTGTAGTTGCTGTCCTGCTGTTAACTACCTTGGGAAAGTTACTGTCTTTTCCAACTGTTAGTTTCTCAATGGGTAAAATGGGACGTCTGGAAGAAGAAAAGAGGAATGGATCTCTGAGGGCCTTTCTAGCTCTCAGGTTCTAAAGTTATGTAATTGTTGAGTGTCTGCTATATACCATATTGGTATTCATTTTGTTGGAGTGAAATAATTGAAAAAAGAAATAGAATGCTTAAGTGCTGACCTGATAGATTCTGACTTGGGAATGTATTCTGACTTAATTTATGCTTTGGGTGAAGATCATTAATGAAGACATTAGGTAAACATGGAATTAGCCCATCTCTCTGACTTACATATTTTATTTTTCAGTTTGAATATTGTATTTAGAAGGGAGACATTCTTCAGGTCAGTTAATTCATTTAAAGTTAGAAGAATGTGTTGTTGCTGCACTGTCTCAGCTGAGTTCAGAAAATGAAATAACCTTTTCTGAAGTGAGCATGATGGTAGGGTATGGATGTACTTGATTTCTTTTATGGTTCACAGCCTTCACTTTCTATGTAGTGTTTATTTTTTTGATTTATAGATGCTTGAGAACCTAGAGGAATCCTTTCCCCTCCTCCCCAGCTACTCCTGCAGCTCCATAGAAAAAAAGGAAGGAAGGAAAAACCATGTTGAACACATATTTTCCTTTTCTTTATTTTTTCTTGAAGTATAATTGACTTACAGTATTCTATTGGAAGATGATTGTTTATTCGGTTTCTTTGATCAATACAGGCCTATTCAGATGATCTATTTCTCCTTATGTGTGCTTTGGTAGATTGTGCCTTTCAAAGAATTGGTCCATTTCTTCTAAGTGAGCAAATTTGTGGGCATAGAGCTATTCATAATATTTCTTTATTATCATTTTAATGTTTGTAGGATTGCTAGTGATGGCCCCTCTTTCATATCTGATATTAGTAATTTGCTTCTTTTTTCCTTTTCTCCTTGGGAAGCTTGGCTAGGGGTTTATTCATTTTGTTGATCTTTTCAAAGAATCAGCTTTTAGTTTTGTTGATTTTCTCTACTGTTTACCTGTTTCCAATTTCATCGATTTCTGCTCTGATTTTTATTATTTCTTTTCTGCTGCTTATATTGAACTTAATTTGTTCTTCTTTTTCTAGTTTCCTAAGGCAGAAACTTGGGTGATTGACTTTAGCTTTCTTCTGTTTAAATATATGCGTCCAGTGTTATATAAGTTTCTCTCTCAGACAGAAAATGTAGTATGGCATTTGCTGTATCCCACAAGTTTTGATGCTTTATTTTCATTTTTATTTAGTTAAAAAAATTTTTTAAAAATTCCTCAGCACTTTGTTTGACTCATGTATTATTTGTGTATGTTGTTACTCTCCAAATATTTGGGGATTTTCTGGCTATCTTCTGTTATTATTTTCTAGTTTAATTTTATTGTGGTCTGAGAGCATAGTTCCTATAATGTGTTATTTTAAATTTCTTAAGGTGTGTTTCCTGGTCCAGAATGTAGTCTGTCTTGGTGAATGTTCCCTTTGACCTTGAGAAGAATGTGTATTCTGCTGTTGTTGGATGAAGTAGTCTATAGATGTCAATTAGATCCAGTTGACTGATGGTGCTATTCAGTTCTATGATATTTTACTGATTTTCGGCCTGTTGGTTCTGTTAGTTACTCATAGAGGGGTATTGAAATCTCCAGATATAATAGTGAATTTATATATTTCTTTTTGCAGTTCTACTAGTTTTTAACCTCAAGTATTTTGTTCTGTTGTTAGCTGCATGTGTATAAGGATAGTTATATCTTCTTGGAGAATTGACCCTCTATCATTACATACTGTTTCTACTTATTGCTGGAAATTTTCCTTGCTTTGAAGTCAGCTTTTTCTGAAATTAATATAGCTACTCTAGTTTTCTTTTGATTAGTGTTAGCATAGTGTATCTAACTTCATCCCTTTTCCTTTAATAGATCTATGCCTTTATAAGTGGGTTTCTTGCAGACAAGCTATAGTTGGGTCTTGTCTTTTGCTTCACGCTAATTGGTATATTTAGATCACTGACATTTAAAGTAATTATTGATATACCTGAATTAATATTTACCATATTTTTAACTGTTTTCTAGTCCTTGCTCTTGTTCTTGGGTTTTTGGTTTCCTTTTTCTTTATTTTGGCCTTCCACTCTGTTTGTGCTTTCTCTCATTTTAATTGAGCATTTTATATTGTTCCATTTTCTATCCTATCTTAGTATATCATTATATTTCTTAAAAAACTTTTTTTTTAGTGGTTGCTCAGAGTATGCAATTATACATTTATAGCTAATCCAAGTTCATTTTCAAATAACACTACACTGCTTCATGGATACTACAAGTACCTTATAACAGAGTATTCCCAATTCCTCTCTCACATGCCTTATAGCATTTCTGTCATTCATTTAATTTATCTGTAAACTGTGATCACAAAATATATTGCTTTGAACACATTGTCTGTTAGATTAAGAATAATAAGAGATTTAATTTTACCTTTGTATATTCCTTCTCTTATGCTCATCATTTCTTTATGTAATCCATGTTTCTGCCTATGTAATTTTCTTTCTGTCTGAAGAACTTCTTTTAACATTTCTTGCTAGGCAGGTCAGTAGGTTTTCAGTTCTCTCAATTTTTGTTTGTCAGAGAAAGTATTTCTTTTACACTTTTGAAGGATAATTTTGCTGGATACAGAATTCTAGGTTGGTTTTTTTTTTTTTTTTTAACACTCAGTATTTCACTCTACTAATTTTGCTTGCATGGTTTTTGAAGAGAAGTTCAATGTAATTCTTATTTTGCTCCTCTCTAGGTGGGTTTATTTTTCCTTCTCTCTGTTTTTTTTTCTTGATTCTTTTCCGATTTTCTCATCTATTCTTCTGTAGTTTTATTATGATATGCCTGGGTATAAGTATTTTTTATATATATATATATATATATATATATATAAAAATATATATATATTTTAAGTATTTATCTTGCTTGATGTACACGGAGCTTCCTGCATCTGGTTTGGTGTCGTATTACCAAAGACATTCTTTTTGTTACAGTGTTGTTGATTTGTAACATTTCCGTTTGATCTTTTCTTAGAGTTTCCATATCTCTGCTTGTATTACCCATTTGTTCTTACATGTTGTTCACTTTTTCCATTAGAGCCCTTCGCATATTTACCATAGCTATTTTTAACCCAGTGATAGTTCTAAAACCTCTGCTGTATATGAGTCTGGTTTTGAGGCATGCTTTGTTTCTTCAGATTGTGTTTTTGGCCTTTACAATGTTTTGTAATTTTTTTGTTGATATCCAGACATGATATATTATATAAAAAAGAGGAGGTAAATAGGCCTTTAGTGTGAGGTTTTATGTTTATCTGACTAGGAGTTAGGCTGCATTTACTATTTGCTGTAGCTGTGGTGTCAGAGGCTAATATTTCTTGTAGTGTCCTTGTTTTGGTTTGCTGTGTTGTCTTTGGGTTGCATAGAGAATCCTTAAATAGGGTCTCAAACTTTTCCTTTACCTGTAATCCTCTGTTATTGTACAGGAGTTGTATTGATGTGGAGGTAAGGTGGTGGGAGTTCTGTAGTACTGTGATTAGGTCTCAGTTTTTTAAGCCTGATTTGGGTATCTCTTCCCCTGTCTGAAGGGTAGAGGGAGCTGGAATTAGGTACTTCCTTTATCCCAGGTTGGCTAGACACTGTGAAGTCCTGGTATGTTAGGCTCTGTTAAAATAGTTTTTTTTTGTTTATTTTTTCAGGCAGTCCTTTTTAAGAAGAACAGAGAGCTCTGGGTATATTTAAAAATGATTACTTTTCCCCTCCCCCTGCTGGAAACAAAGAAATTTTTCTCAGATTATCACAGTTGAAAACGTGGTAGGGCTTCTGGAGGTAAAACTCAAGAAACTGTTGGGACCTTTCAAAGACTGAGTCCCCTCACAGGTTTTCCTTCTAAGCTAGTCTACACTGAGTCTCCAGCAATTCGTCATTTACTGTTTAAAGTGTTCCTACTAATATCGGCTCCATCTGAGGGTTTATCTTCCTGGGCTTTTGCTTCTTGCACACTGCTATTCTCTGTATCTACCTGTCTCTCTCTCTAGTTTTCAGGGTGGAGGTTTGCTCTCTGGCTTTAATTCTCTGACAGATTTAAGAAGAGTGGTTGATTTTCTTTTTTTCTTTTCAGCTTTTTTATTGTTGTAAGGACAAGGTTGATGAATTCCAAATTCTTTACATGCTGGACCTGATTGAAGATTAGTTTTGAATCTTTTCCACAGTTTCGTAATGGTAAAGACTTGGTACAAAACACTTTGCCTGATTTGGCAGTATTACTCATTTGGAATGTGATTTCCTTCTGGCATCAGGTTTGTACATTTTGAGGTCATGCATTGTAATTTGCAAGAACGAGTAAAGAACTTTTCTAGAGGGAAGTTGATACTAGGACTGACTTACGTTATTGGTGAGATGGCTTGTTCTTAGCCCATTTACTGTTATTCTGTTGGCAAGTGTATTTGGGGGCGACAGCCACCTTTGTTTCCTATGTTGATAGTCAAAGTTTCATTTTTATACGTGTATACCTTACAAAAAATACCAGATTTTTACAGCCTGTTTGGGAATAGGGTCGTGTCAAATTACACTGATTTGCACTCTGATAAATATACTGATGATGCTAAGAGTGGTTATTAAAACCTTGTGCTGATACTTTGTATTTATGGAACCAATTAATTGTATGACCTATTTAGACTGGGTGTCTTAATTTAATTAGTACATTGCTCACTAATTATTTTTATGAGTAGAATAGGGTAATGTTAATCCTTAAATTTTCTGTGATGTGTTAAAAAACTTAATGCGCATCACGAGTATTAGATATCTTGGTAGAAATTGAGACATAAAAAGAGAAATTGGTCTAAATTATACATAAAATGTAGTTTTCTTTATTTTCTTTTGTAAAACATTCATATTAAAAAATTACTGTGTTACAGAAAATTTAGACAACTTCTTCTTAAAATAAGAGAATCACCCTAATTCCACCAGTGTAACATGACTATAGTTACCATGTGGGTGTATGTGCTTTCTAGTCCTTTTTTGTATAGATTATTGTACATAGTTGTGATCATAGTTTATTTTTAAATCTGTGCTTTTCTTTTTGCAATTAGTAGTGCGTTTTCTCATTCTGCATCATTGTGTTTTTAATAGTAATATTTTTTTCATTGAGAAAGGTATTATTAGGTTGATCAGACCTATCACTGTGATAAACTGTGTGTGCATTTAGCTTTTCTGTGTCTTTTTTTTTTTTAATAAATTTATTTATTTTTTAGTTTTGGCTGTGTTGGGTCTTTGTTGCTGCACACGGGCTAAGTGGTGAGCAGGGGCTACTCTTCGTTGCGGTGCCGGGGCTTCTCACTGGGTGGCTTCTCTTGTTGCAGAGCAGGGGCTGTAGGCGCGTGGGCTTCAGTAGTTGTGGCACTCGGGCTCCAGAGCGCAGGCTCAGTAGTTGTGACACACAAGCTTAGTTACTCTGCGGCATGCAGGATCTTCCCGGAGCAGGGCTTGAACCCACGTCCCCTGCATTGGCAGGCAGATTCTTAACCACTGCACCATCAGGGAAGCCCTAGCTTTTCCATGTCTTTTGGTTTAGCTTTTCTCTGTGCTGTTTCCTTGCCTGGATTTTCAGAGGTCTCAGTCTCTCTTTCTTTTAGTTTCTCTGTCTTTCTTTTAAGGAATATTTTATGTATTTCATGTTCTCTCCCACAGGGCTAATTAACTTTTACTGGATCTTGAAAAATGGATTTTTTTCCTCATATGATTAGAAAACAATGCTTTAGGGCTTATACTGCCAAAGTGATTCACACAGTTCTAGTCGAAAAAATTGAAAATTTGTAACTAGGTGATAAAAATGATCTCTTAGATATGTCAAACTTGGTATTCTAGACTCTCACCCTTAGGTTGTAAATTGTGTTTAGTCAAATAATTTAATATTTTATGTTGTACTTACAAATTGGATTTTTCTTACCTCATGTTTGTGGGTTTAATTTGACATCTTTGTCAGGATTCCTTATTAGATTTCTCTGTAGGCTTCTGACTTTTCCTCTGTCCTGTGACTTTGTGTTTAGAGTTGAATTGAGTCTAGTCATTTGAATGGAAAGTCAGTACTAACAGAAACTTATAGAAACTTCTACTGAGTCTGATGATTCTGAACCCACCTAATTCTTTATGCACAATCTTCAGCAACTTCTTAGCAACCATTAGTTAATTTTCATTGTAAATTATACACTAGATAATTGAATGTTTTTTAAATGGGGCAATTGTTAATTGAACTTTTATTGTGATTCAGGTACTCTGTTGAGTGCCCAAGACAACCACATGGATAAGATATGAATTAAAGTCTTGAGGAGGCAAAAGTCCAAAGGAAAGACAGAAGTCTCTACAGTTATGACAAATAGGGAACTGTGCTCATATAAAATATGCTTTGTGAACATAGGGAGGGAGTAATGATATCCCCAGAGTGGAAGATTAAGGAGTTTGAGAATGAATGGCACTTGAAGGAGATGACCGTTGAGTTGATTGCAGAGATATTTTTAAAGCTAAACTTCAAGTACCTGTTCTCCAAAGTTTCTTCAACTCTAGACTTCTCTGGTCAAGTTACAGTGTGCCATAGCATTCAGTCATGGATCTGTAGAAAAAGAATTATTGCTTCTAACAAGGACCCTGATATTTTACATGGTTCAGGATCAACAAAGCAAAATTATATTTTTCTTGGCATATTATGCTTACTAGTAATATTACTATAACTACTGTACTACTGCTACTGCATCTGCCTCTTCCATTACTATTACTACTGTGTTGTTAGTACAGTGCTATTTCTAACGCTATTACTGCTACTCCTCCTGTTCCTTCTACTACTACTGCTGCTGCTGCTGCTACTTTTACTAGATGATACTTATTTTTACTGGGGACAACTTTATATTCCTTACAGATTTAAGATGGGAGATTAGATCAAGTTTTAGGCATGATTTTCAAGAGAAAAAAGTGACTATTTCACAAAAACTTAATAAAATTACCCTCATTTTCAAAAAGTATTCGGATTATTCAAGTTCTAGTTATGAATGGTTACCCTGTGTTTTCCCTTTCTTTATGTTTCTTGGTAACTCTTATTTTATGCATGATAATATGGTTAAACTTTTATAATTAGACTTATTCCAAATAAAAATCAACCTAGATGTAAAGCTTTTCTCTAGTTAAATATAAGCGCTTTTTTTGTTGTTATTCCTGAGGATTCTTAGTACTTCTCTGAGCATTCAGGTCAATCAGGATGTTTATGTGAGTTCTAGAATTGCTCTAAAGAGTGTAAGCTGTGGAGTAAGGCAGATGTGGTCTGATTCCTGATTTGGATTTACTAGCTGTGCTTGGATAGTTAACTTAGATGCTGAGTTTGCCAAGACTAGATTCTAGGAAGCCCCATTTTATTTAGTTATTTATTCATTGAGCATGTTTTTTTGCATTGTTTTAACTTTAGTAAAGTACATAAGACCATTCTATTTCTCTGCATATGTACCTATATGGAGAATATTGTTTATAGAATGACCTGTTCTGGGTGTGCCTTTCTGACCTGAAGCTAATTTAGTGCTGAAAAATTTTTGAAGAACCCTAATATTGTAAAAGAGTAGTACAGAAGAAACAGGCTCTTGGTTTATGTTTAAATTCTGTCATAGAATGAGACCACAGGTTGGTTAGGTTTCCCTATGTGATGTAGGCATAATCCTATAGCAAGGGTTGATGAGAGAAACTCTTCACAGCTTCTAGTCTGAGTAAGTTGACTCACTTGGGATAAGTTAGAGGAATCTGAACTGTGTTGCCAAACTGTAGGGAGAGATGTCTTTTTTTTTAAAGTTCTGTATTTAAAAATATAGATGTTGTCAGTGATAACTTATTTTAGATGTTATCAGTGATAACTGATGAAGGCAGCAGAAAGGTCAAGAGACAAATGTAGTCAAGTCTAGATTGTATCTCCTATAATCTTTTCAGTTAGGTTCTAGAACCAGGTCTGTAAAATGTTGAGGGACCTTCTAAGGGGACCTGATGATAGTCAAACGCTTGATGGCTTTGAGTTTTCTTTGTCTTTTTTCTTGGGCAGTGGAGGTTGGAAATGCATTAACAGTCACAGAAATCTTTGTTTGTATGTTTAATGTTCTGAAAAGAGATATTCTACCCTCCACCCTAGATAGTATCTATCTTAGATACTTAGATTTTTAGAACAATGGTGTTACTGTGTTTTAGGTTCTGAGTTCCTGACTTGAGGGAATATGATATAGGCAGCTGCAGAATAGAAGATAAATCTTATTTTAAAAATATTGATTACTTCCTGTGCACTACTACCAGGTAGTAGTAGTGCTTCATAATACAGGTATGTTCTTAAAAATCCTAGGAGAGTTATCCTTTGGTGATAGTTTAATTTATTGTATACACTTTGTAGTTTAGGAGTTGTAAAAAACTGCTACATGGGAAAGGGGATGGCTTAAAAACGTTTGTTTCTTTTACATACCAGTAGATTACTTGACAGTTTGATTAATTGTAATTGAAAGTAAGAGTTTTTAATTGATCTAATTTTAGATTCTAGAGAATGCTTTACAGAAATACTTGGTTAGTCAATTAATACAGTGGTGGACTTCCCTGGTGGTCCAGTGGTTAACACTCCATGCTTCCACTGCAGGGGGCACGAGTTCGATCCCAGGTCGGGGAAGTTCCACATGGTGTGTGGTGCGGCGAAAAAAAAGAAAATTACAACGGTACTTTTCATACATATTGTTAAATTAAAGTCAGAATTTGTGGAGTGATAGTGTTATACAGTGACACTTTATCAAGAAGATTGTATTAGTTGCCAGCCTCAGATAAGCTTTTCCTGATTACTCAGTCTGAAATAAGCATCTTGTAACTTTTTGTCACATTATCTTATGTATAACAGTCTTGTTCCCCCTCTGTGTGTGTGTCTGTGTACACATATGTGTATGTGTTTGTTTATTGATTATTTTCATGCTGGAATGAAAGTTCTATGAGGAACGTTTTTCTTCTTTTTCAAGAAAACCTTTATTAAATGCCTAAATGCACAGGGCCTGAATTATGTACGCGCTATTAAAGGCTGGAGTGCCTGGCTAAAACCAGGAAAACTGCTGCTCCTTTTTCCTGTTCTCAGAGTTTCTACTGTTCATAGTTGGGCCAGTCCTATGGCATGCAAAGGAGGGGATAAATATCCCAGAGCAAGATTCTGGTGAAGGGGAATGAAGCCAGGGGTAAGGACACAGAGCCATTCCTTCCAGCCAACCCCTTAGGACATATCCTGAGCACTTAAAATATACCTCCTAACACAAAGAATAGGTGGTCAATAAGTATCTGATGGGGCTTCCCTGGTGGCGCAGTGGTTGGGAGTCCACCTGCCGATGCAGGGGACACGGATTTGTGCCCCGGTCCGGGAAGATCCCACATGTCGTGGAGTGGCTAGGCCCGTGAGCCATGGCCACTGAGCCTGCGCGTCCGGAGCCTGTGCTCCGCAACGGGAGAGGCCACAACAGTGAGAGGCCCGCGTACCGCAAAAAAAAAAAAAAAAAAAAAAAAGTATTTGATGAATGGAGGATTTCCTTTTCTTTTCTTTCTTCCTCCTCCCCCCTCCCCCTCCCCCTCCTCCTTACTCCTCTAGCAAGGGTCAGATTTGAGTGAAATATAAATAACTTTAATTCATTTTCATAAAGACTGTGCCAGGAGAATATTTCTGCATGCTAAAAGAATACCTTTTAACACTTTAAAAGTGAAGAATTAAGAACTCATTAGTTTTAAGGCTTGCTGGTTTTCATCACTGTAACCTATTAAAGGAAAATATAAATCGTGATAATTAAATTGAGAATTCAAGAGAAATTTTGGTTGATGAAGTGATAATAGATTTGTGATAAAATTATAAATATAATTAAAATTTTAGAAAAACTTGAGTACCATGAAATCACTAAAAGAAAAAAGTTAAGGGAAAAATCTCTGAAGTAGACCTTTATTCTAGAATCTGGAGGAGAAAAGGAGTATAAAGTAGGCTTTAAGTAGGATAGGGATTGCCAAAGCATGCCAATCTAGGCTAAATGACAGCCAGGAAAAATGCCCTAGAACAGATGTTAGATGGAGGAACCCAGAAGTAATACCTTCAACTTGCTGTTGAATTAGATTGTGTTGGATCCATCATGGACTCTCCTTAAGGCCATTGACTAATAAGTTCAGTTTGTTTAGTGCTATCTTCAGTGTCCAACACAGTGTCTGACACTTAGTATTCTCTGCATAAAATTTTTTCCTGAGAACTGCATTAATCTGTAGGTAGTAAATTCCTGAGAACTGATTTCAGACACTTGAGAGGTGTCTTCATTCCCAGATTGTGGTAGGTTTTTAGCCATGTATAATTAAAAAAATTTTTTTCTCTTAACCTTTTGGGGTGAAGGATCAGAACTTGTGCCTATGGCCCTTGCTAATACAGTTGACCCTTGAACAATGCAGGGTTCAGGGGCACTGACACCTCCTCCCAGTCTATACAGTTGAAAATCCTCTAAGTAAATATCATAAGTTTACATTGTCTGTTTACAAGATGAACCTGAATTGTCTGTCAGTATCTACATCAATATTATCTTATATGATACAAAACACTGTAGATGTAATATCTGATACTAACACTAGACATCAAAAATGAAAAGATAGTATGAAAAAGAAATTCATATTTATTTACAGCTATAACAGTTCATGCATTGATAACAAAGAGGCAGCAGTATTATTACTTTATGGTAGCCTAGTGTAATTGATATGATTGCTTCATGGTAGCCTAACCTATACACTAATGAATGAATCATTATAAAATTTTTATGGCATACAGTGTTTCAGTCATATTCATAATACAATATTAGAAACATTGTTACATTAAAAACACCCTACTTACCTGTGGCGATAAGCAGTTTCTCCAATTATGAGACAGTGGCATCCTGTATGGTAATGTAATTCTTTGAAAGCAAAGTTATAAAACAGTAAGAAAATGAACACATTATTAATTTTATTTTAAATACCACTCACCTTATGCCTATGTAAGGATAGGCTATGCACTTCAATACAAGTTTTGCACGATGTTCTACACAATGAATACTTGGGTGATGTTGATGATAATGATACAAAAAATCTCATACAGTTCTTGCTGTACAGTTATTAAGTTTTCCACAGGAAGACCACACGTACACCTTAGATGAGTTTTCTTTTTTATATTCTTTTCCATCATAGATTATTACAAGTATTGAATGTAGTTCCCTGTGCTATACAGTAGGACCTTGTTTATCTATTTTATATATGATTGTTTGTATCTGCTAATCTCAGACTCCTAATTTGTCCCCCCCCATTCCTCATTGGTAATCATAAGTTTGTTTTCTATGTCTGAGTCTGTTTCTGTTTTGTAAATAAGTTTATTTGTATCATATTTAATATTTCACATATAAATGATATCATATGATATTTGTTTTTTTGTCTGACTTACTTCACTTAGTATGATAATCTCTAGGTCCATCCATGTTGCTGCAAATGGCAGTATTTCATTCTTTCTTACAGCTGAGTAGTATTCCATTGTGTATATATATACCACATCTCCTTTATTCATTCATCTGTTGATGGACATTTAGGTTGCTTCCATGTCTTGGCTATTGTAAATAGTGCTGCTGTGAACATTGAGGTGCATGTATCTTTTCAAATTAGTGTTCTCTGGATATATGCCCAGAAGTGGGATTGCTGGATCATGTGGCAATTCTATTTTCAGTTTTCTGAGGAACCTCCATACTGTTTTCCACAGTGGCTATACCAATTTTCAGTCCCACCAACCGTGTAGGAGGGGTTCCTTTTTCTTCATACCCTCTCCAGCAAAGTCTGTAGACTTTTCAATGATGGCCATTCTGACTGATGTGAGGTGATACCTCATTGTAGTTTTGATTTGCATTTCTCTAATAATTAGCAATCTTGAGCATTTTTTCATGTATCTGTTGGCCATCTGTATGTCTTCTTTGGAGAAGTATCTCTTTAGGTCTTATGCCTGGTTTTTGATTGGGTTGTTTTTTGTTTTTGTTGTTGTTATTGAGTTGTATGAGCTGTTTATATATTTTGGAAATCAAGCCCTTGTGGGTCACATCTTTTGCAAATATTTTTCCCCAGTTCATAGGTTGTCCTTTCATTTTGTTTATGGTTTTCTTTGCTGTGCAAAAACTTATAAGTTTGATTATGTCCCATTTGTTTATTTTTTGCTTTTATTTCTATTGACTTGGAGACTGACCTAGGAAAATGTTATTACGATTTATGTCAGAGAATGTTTTGCCTGTGTGTTCTTCTAGGATTTTATGGTGCCATGTCTTGTATATAAGTCTTTAAGCCATTTTGAGTTTACTTTTGTGCATGGTGTGAGGGAGTGTTCTAACTTCATTGATTTACATGTGGCTGTCCAGCTTTCCCAAAACGATTTGCTGAAGAGACTGTCTTTTCTCCGTTGTATATCCTTGCCTCCTTTGTTGAAGATTAATTGTCCATAGGTGTGTGGGTTTATTTTGGGGCTCTCTAGCCTGTCCATTGATCCATATATCTGTTTTTTTGTGCCCGTACCATGCCATTTTGATTACTGTAGCTTTGTAGTATTGTCTGAAGCCTTGGGAGGGTTATGCCTCCAGCGTTGTTCTTTTTTCTCAGGGTTGCTTTGACAATTCTGGGTCTTTTATGGTTCCATATAAGTTTTAGGATTATTTGTTCTAGTTCTGTGAAAAATGTTATGGGTAATTTGATAGTGATAGCATTAAATTTGTAGATTGCTTTGGGTATTATTCTGGCACTCCTTCTTCTGTGTCTTCTTTCTCATTGTCTGGCACTGGTTTGGAAGCTCTTATCTCCATCAAGTCATCTTCTGTTAATTCCTTGGTGTTTCCAGTCTGTTAATTCCCAGTCTGTTAGCTGTTGAATTTCTCCAAGATCCATATCTTGAAACTCGTTACCCCCCCTCACCCCCAACTTTCTTTTGCCATCTCTTTCATGATCTCTCACAGTTGCTTTCACGATTCCTTGATTGGCTTTGTCATAAATCCTGTGAAGTCATGCACAACATCTGGACACTGTTGTCTCCAGCAGGAACTTGTTGTTTTGGGTTTCATGGCTTTCACGGCTTTTTCTGTAACAGTGATAGTATTTTCAGTGGTGTAATTCTTTCAGACTTTCATGATGTGTCGGGTTCTCTTCCATCGTATTGACAGTGCTTTCCATAGAGGACTGTGTGTAATGAGCCTTAAGTGTCCTATTAGAGATGTATTTGGGGGCAAGTGGACTACTTTGACGCCTTTGGTGTTGAACTCATGGGGTTCTCGGTGACCATGGGCATTGACTTTTAAAGTTCTTTTGATATTGGACAATCACTTACTGGCAAGGCACTCCTTGACTTAAGGGACGAAGCATCAATGGAACTAGTCCAGAAAAAGGCTTCTCATTGTCCACGCCTTTTTGTTGTGCAATCAAAAGAGTGGCAGCTTGTGTTTATTTTTTCCCTTCAAGGTTAGGGGTTTAGCACCTTTATAGATAAGGACAGTCCTGATCACAGGTGCTTACTTCTCTTCCTTACGAGTAAATGTTCTTTATGGCTTTTCTCCCCCCACAGAATAGGGTTCTTTCATTTGCATTAAAACCTGTTCAGACAGATATTCTTTCCCCTTAGTGATTTTCTTAATGGTGTCTGGGAACTCGTCTGCTGCCTCTTGGTTGATGGAAGCTGCTTCTCCTGTTGTCTTGACATTTTTTAAGCCAAACTTCTTTCTAAAATTGTCAAACCATCCTTTGCTGGCATAAAAATTTCCAGCTTTAGGTCCTTTACCTTCCTTTTGCTTGAAGTTGTCATATAATGGTTTTGGTTTTTCTCAAATCATATTAGACTCTATAGGTATAGCAATCCTGCACCCACATAAAAGTTGAATTTTCAATATGTGATTAAAAAAAAGGTAGTTTGCAAAAAGTGCAAGGTTTTTGTGCCTGCTGGCTTCATTGCAGCAATGACTTCATGAATTTTCTTTTCTTTTTTACAATGGTTCTTACAGTGGATTCGTTTATCTTGAAATGGCGGGTCTTGGTAGTTGCAGACCTCAGTCTATGATGCATATCAAGCAATTCAACATTTTCTTGTATTGTCATGACTTTTCTCTGCTTCTTGGGAGCACTTACAGCATCACTAGTGGCACTTTGTTTGGGTCCCATGGTGTTATTCAAGGTTTATGGTACTGCCCTGAACATTATGAAAAATACACAGGAATAAAAGAGATCACTTTTTACTGCAATATGCAATTTACTGGAGAGAGAAACTGCTCATGCAGAGATGATTGGCGTCACACAGCCTTTTAAGTGGATACTCAAAACACTTGAACTCACCACAATGGCAGTAGGATGTGGCTACGAAATTATCATAGTAATACAGTATGTACTGCAGTTAATTTTATGCAGTTATGCTTTAATACTGCGTCTTTACATTTGTTTACATTTTCCACTACTGCGAATGGCACCATGTACTGTCTGTGTTTGTGTGCCTAAGCTTTGATAAATTTTAATGTTTTATAATGGATTTTTGTATATTTTATAGTAGTAAATGACAAAATAGATTAGTATATATATTTTATGCATTCATACTTAATTTTTTTTGATATTTCTTGGATGCCTAGTTCATCTGTGATTTTTTTTCAAATTGTCACAGATCTCCAAAAACTTTTCCAATGTATTTATTTAAAAAAATCCATGTGTAAGTTCACCCATGTTGTTCAAGGGTCAACTGTAATATGCTTTAAATTGTTTTCTGCTTTGTTCTTATCTATAGCTAGACCCTTATTTTCATGAAAGATAGAGGGCAAGCCTCTCTAGTGTTTTGAGTTCTGGTAGCCAAAGTTTGAGCCTTTGACCAGTGCACTAATACCATGGTAGAAAGTTTTGTATTTATTTTCTTAGCAGTGTTACCTTAAATAAAGTTCCAAAGGGTTTAATTGCCCTGCCAAAGAAATCTGTATTACTTAGTTATGTAAAGTTATGATGATTGCCTAAAGGGACGAGGAAAGAGTCATCAAAGCTTTTCTCTTGCAGTTATTGATTTCAAACTTTTTTTTGCATTGGTAGCAATGAAAAATCACTTAGTCCTTAATGGACTTGAAGAAACTCATGGAATTACTATTGCTTGTGTCTTCACGGAGTGAAAGAGTTAGATTAAGTTGCCCATTTACCAATGTAAATAAGAAAAGAACTTAGTCTAGATTTTCTTCTAGGCTTCTATTTCATTTACAGTTTTTTTTTTCTTTTCAAAGATAAACTCACCTTATTTTAATACATCCTAAAAATAGATGAGTATGGTTAATATGTTAGTGTGCCCCTCCTCCCAAAAAGCTATATTAAATCAATGATGGTGCTTTTAATGAAGAATATGACATAATATTAATAGTTTAATGTTATGTCAACTAAAACAATCTTCCCTGAGGGGGGAGGGGGTTGAAATTTACCACACAGTGATTATGCTTATGAAAGAGTAAATAGGAGATTGGTTCAAGATGGTGGAGTAGAAGGATGTGCGCTCACTCCCTCTTGCAAGAGCACCAGAATCACAACTAACTGCTGAACAGTCATCGACGGGAAGACACTGGAACTCACCAGAAAAGATACCCCACATCCAAAGACAAGGGAGAAGCCACAAAGAGTTGGTAGGAGGGGCATAATCACAATAAAATCAAATACCATAACTGCTGGGTGGGTGACTCACAGAGTGGAGAACACTTATACCACAGAAGTCCACCCATTGGAGTGAAGGTTCTGAGCCCCACGTCAGGCTTCCCAACCTGGTGTCTAGCAATGGTAGGAGGAATCCCCAGAGAATCAGACTTTGAAGGCCAGTGGGATTTGACTGCAGGACTTCGACAGGACTGGGGGAAACAGAGACTCCACTCTTGGAGGGCACACACAATGTAGTGTGTATAGCAGGACCCAGGGGGAAGGATCAGTGATGCCGTAGCAGACTGAATCAGACCTACCTGCTAGTGTTGGAGGGTCTCCTGAAGAGGTGGGAGGTGGCTGTGGCTCACCGGGGCAACAAGGACACCAGCAGCAGAAGTTCTGAGAAGTACTCCTTGGCATGAGCCCTACTGGAGTCTGCCATTAGCCCCACCAAAGAGCCTGTAGGCTCCAGTGCTGGGTCGCCTCAGGCCAAGCAACCAACAGGGAGGGAAGCCAGCCCCACCCATCAGCAGATAGGCAGATTAAAGTTTTACTGAGCTCTGCCCACCAGAGCAACACCCAGTTCTACCAGTCCTTCCCATCAGGAAGCTTGTATAAGCCTTTTAGACAGCCTCATCCACCAAAGGGCAGACAGCAGAAGCAAGAAGAACTACAGCCTGTGGAAAGAAAACCACAATAACAGAAAAAGAGACAAAATGAAAAGGCAGAGGAATATGTCCCAGATGAAGGAACAAGATAAAACCCCAGAAAAATAACTAAATGAAGAGGAGATAGGCAACCTTCCAGAAAAAGAATTCAGAATAATGATAGTGAAGATAATCCAGGACCTCGGAAAAAGAATGGAGGCAAAGATTGAGAAGATGCAAGAAATGTTTAACAAAGACCTAGAAGAATTAAAGAACAAACAAACAGAGATGAACAATACAATAACTGAAATGAAAACTACACTAGAAGGAATCAATAGCAGAATAACTGAGGCAGAAGAATGGATAAGTGTCCTGGAAGACAGAATGGTGGAAATCACTGCTGTGGTACAGAATTAAGAAAAATGACTGAAAAGAAATGAAGACAGCCTGAGACCTCTGGGACATTAAACCCACCAACATTTGCATTCTGTGGGTCCTAGAAGGAGAAGAGAGAGAGAAACAACCTGAGAAAATATTTGGATAGATTATAGTTGAAAATTTCCCTAGCATGGGAAAGGAAATAGCCACCCAAGTCCAGGATGCACAGAGGGTGCCAGGCAGGATAAATTCAAGGAGAAACACACCGAGACACATAGTTATCACATAGTGACAAAAAATAAAGACAAAGAAGAATTATTGAAAGCGACAAGGGAAAAATGACAAATAACATACAAGGGAACTCCCATAAGGTTAACAGCAGTTTACATTTTCTTCTCAAGTGCACACAGAACATTCTCCAGGATAGATCACATCTTCAGTCACAAATCAAGCCTTGATAAATGTAAGAAAATTGAAATCACATCAAGCATCTTTTCTGACAACAATGCTATGAAATTGGAAATTAATTGCAGGAAAGAAAACATGAAAAACACAAACATATGGAGGCTAAACAATATGCTACTGAGTAACCAAGAGATCACTGAAGAAATCAAAGAGGAAATAAAAAATACCTAGAGACAAATGACAATGAAAACAAGATGATCCAAAACCTATGCGATGCACCAAAAGTGGTTCTAAGAGAGAAGTTTATAGCAATAGAATCCTACTTGAAGAAACAAGAAAAATCTCAAATAAAAAATCTAACCTTACACCTAAAGGGACTGGAGAAAGAAGAACAAACAAAACCCAAAGTTAGTAGAAGGAAAGGAATCATAAAGATAAGAGCAGAGGGCTTCCCTGGTGGCGCAGTGGTTGAGAGTCCGCCTGCCGATGTAAGGGACGCGGGTTCGTGCCCTGGTCTGGGAGGATCCCACGTGCCGCGGAGCGGCTGGGCCTGTGAGCCATGGCCGCTGAGCCTGTGCGTCCAGAGCCTGTGCTCCACAACAGGAGAGGCCACAACACTGAGAGGCCCACGTACCGGAAAAAAAAAAAAAAAAAAAAGATAAGAGCAGAAATAAATGAAATAGAAACAAAGAAAACAATAGCAAAGATCAATAAAACTAAAAGTTGGTTCTTTGAGAAGAAAAAGAAAATTGATAAACCTCTAGCCAGACTCATCAAGAGAAAGAGGGAGAGGGCTTCCCTGGTGGCGCAGTGGTTGAGAGTCCGCCTGCCATTGCAGGGGACATGGGTTCGTGCCCCGGTCTGGGAAGATCCCACATGCTGTGGAGCGGCTAGGCCTGTGAGCCATGGCCGCTGAGTCTGCGCATCCGGAGCCTGTGCTCCGCAATGGGAGAGGCCACGACAGTGAAAGGCCCACGTACCGCAAAAACAAAAAAAAGAAAAAAGAAAAAAAAAGAGGGAGAGGACTCAAATCAATAAAATTAGAAATGAAAAAGGAGAAGTTACACCAGATATCGCAGTAATACAAAGCATCATAAAAGACTACTACAGGCAACTCTGTGCCAAAAAATGGACAACCTGGAAGAAATGGACAAATTCTTAGAAAGGTATAACCTTCCAAGACTGAACCAGGAAGAAATAGAAAATATGAACAGACCAATCACAAGTAATGAAATTGAAATTGTGATTAAAAATCTTCCAACGAACAAAAGTTCCAGGACCAGCTGGCTTCACAGGTGAATTCTATTAAACATTTAGCGAAGAGCTAATACCCATCCTTTTCAAACTCTTCCAAAAAGTTGCAGAGGAAGGAACACTCCTCTGCACCCATCACCCTGTTACCGAAAACAGACACAGATAGTACAAAAAAAGAAAATTACAGACAAGTATCACTGATGAATATAGATGCAAAAATCCTAAACAAAATACTAGCAAACGGAATCCAACAACACATTAAAAGGATCATACACCATGATCAAATGGGATTTTTCCCAGGTATGCAAGGATTCTTCAGTATATGCAAATCAATCAATGTAATATACCATACTAACAAATTGAAGAATAAAAACCATATTATCATCTCAATAGATGCAGAACAAGCTTTTGACAAAATTCAACATCGATTTATGATAAAAACTCTCCAGAAAGTGGGCATAGTTGGAACCTGCCCAACATAATACAGGCCATATATGACAAACCCACAGTCAACATCATTCTCAATGGTGAAAAACTGATAGCATTCCCTTTAAGATCAGAAACAAGACAAGGATGTCCACTCTTGCCACTATTATTCAACATAGTTTTGGAACTCCTAGCCACGGCAATTAGAGAAGAAAAAGAAATAAAAGGAATACAAATTGGAAAAGAAGAAGTAAAACTGTCCATGTTTGCAGATGACATGATACTATACATAGATAATCCTAAAGATGCCACCAGAAAACTACTAGAGCTCATCAGTGAATTTGGTATAGTTGCAGGATACAAAATTAATGCACAGAAATCTCTGGCATTCCTATAAACTAACTACAAAAGATCAGAAAGAGGAATTAAGGAAACGATCCCATTCACCATTGCAACAAAAAGAATAAAATACCTAGGAATAAACCTACCTTAGCAGGTAAAAGACCTGCACTCAAAAGACTATAAAACACTGATGAAAGAAATCAAAGATGATACAAACAGATGGAGAGATATACCATGTTCTTGGATTGGAAGATTCAATTTTGTGAAAATGGCTGTACTACCCAAAGCAATCTACAGATTCAATGCAATCCCTATCAAATTACCGATGGCATTTTTTATAGAACTAGAACAAAAAATCTTAAGATTTGTATTGAGACACAAAAGACCCTGAATAGCCAAAGCAATCTTGAGGGGAAAAAAAAAAAAAAATGGTGCTGGAGGAATCAGACTCCCTGACTTCAAACTATCCTACAAAGCTACAGTAATCAAGACAGTATGGTACTAGTACAAAAACAGAAATATAGATCAATAGAACAGGATAGAAATCCCAGAGATAAACGCATGCACCTATGTTCCACTAATCTATGACAAAGGAGGCAAGGATATACAATGGAAAAAAACAGTCTCTTCAATAAGTGGTGCTGGGAAAACTGGACAGCTACATGTAAAAGAATGAAATTAGAACACTCCCTAACACCATACCCAAAAATAAACTCAAAATGGATTAAAGACCTAAATGTAAGGCCAGACACTACAAAACTCTTAGAGGAAAACATAGGAAGAACACTCTTTGACATAAATCACAGCAAGATCTTTTTTGACCCACCTCCTAGAGTAATGGAAATAAAAACAAAATTGAACAAATGGGACCTAATGAAACTTCAAAGCTTTTGCACAGCAAAGGAAACCATAAGCAAGATGAAAAGACAACTCCAGAAGGGGAGAACATATTTGCAAATGAATCAGCAGACAAAGGATTAATCTCCAAAATATACAAGTAGCTCATGCAGCTCAGTATCCAAAAAACAACCCCATCAAAAAAGGGCAGAAGACCTAAATAGACCTTTCTCCAAAGAAGACATACAGATGGCCAAGAGGCACATGAAAAGCTGCTCAACATCACTAATTATTAGAGAAATGCAAATCAAAACTACAGTGAGGTATCACCTCACACCCGTTAGAATGGCCATCATCAAAAAATCCACAAACAATAAATGCTGGAGAGGGTGTGGAGAAAAGGGAACCCTCTTGCACTGTTGGCAGGAATGTAAATCGATACAGCCACTACGGAGAACAGTGTAGAAGTTCCTTAAACAGCTAAAGGTAGAATTACCATATGACCCAGCAATCCCTCAACTGGGCATATACCCAGAGGAAAACATAATTTAAAAAGACACGTGCATGCCAATTTTCATTGCAGCACTATTTATAACAGCCAGGTCAAGGAAGCCACCTAAATGTCCATCAGCGGACCAATGGGTAAAGAAGACATATATGTGGTACATATATATAATGGGATATTACTCAAGTATAAAAAGGAACTAAATTGGGTCATCTGTAGAGATGTGGATGGACCTAGAGACTGTCATACAGAGTTAAGTCAGAAAGAGAAAACCAAATGTCGTATATTAACACATATATGTGGAATCCAGAAAAGTGGTATAGATGAACCAGTTTGCAAGGCAGAAATAGACATAGACGTAGAGAACAAACGTATGGACACCAAGGGGAGAAAGTCGGGGTGAGAGGGTGGGATTAATTGGGAGATTGGGATTGACATATATACACTAATATGTATGAAATAGTTAAGTAACAAGAACATGCTGTATAGCACAGGAAACTCCACTGTACAGTAGAAGGTAACACAACATTGTAAAACAACTATACACCAATAAAAAAAATTTTTTTAATTTAAAAAAAATTAAATCTTTCACAGAAAAAAAAGAATAAATAAAAGATTAATCCTGTTATCAATGCCTGTTCTAAGTAAAACCAAAGTATATTTATTAGTAAGAGATATAGTAACTACTAGATGAAACTGTTTTAAGAAGAATAAAAAGAATAAATATAAGTTAAGGCTGAGGGGCTTCCCTGGTGGCACAGTGGTTGAGAATCCACCTGCCAATGCAGGGGACACGGGTTCGATCCCTGGTCTGGGAAGATCCCACATGCTGCGGAGCAACTAAGTCCATGCGCCACGACTACCGAACCCGCATGCCGCAACTACTGAAGCCCATGAGCCTAGAGCCTGTGCTCCACAACGGGAGAAGCCACCGCAATGAGAAGCCTGCACACCGCAACGAAGAGTAGCCCCCGCTTGCTGCAACTAGAGAAAGCCTGTGCGCAGCAACGAAGACCCAACACAGCCAAAAATAAATAAAATAAATAAATTTATTTAAATAAATAAGTTAAGGCTAAGATATCGCCAGTGGTGGTGGGATTGGTTGATAGGTCCCAGCTGTGAGTTCTATGAGCGGATTATGCGGGTTCTGCACAGTGTTTGGCCCATAGGAAGTAGTCAATACATAATGAATGATAGTAACTGCTAGTTTATTAGCTTGGGGATTTCAGAGAATGTGGGGGAAGGAACAGAGCAACAGGCAACAGAGGGTTGCCTGAGCTGTTAATTGCAAGGAAACAGATTATTATATAGATAAGTGCTGTCTAATATGGTAGCCAATAGCCACATTTGGCTATTTAAATTTTAAAAGTTAAAAATTTAATCCTTCAGTCTTGCCATATTTCAAGTGCTCTACGGCCACTATAGCTAGTGGCTACCAAATAGTGTATATATAGAACATTTCCTCATTGTAGATATAGCTGATATAGATATTTTCTCAAAGATTTTAATGATCCAGTTAATTATAATTTTTAAGATAAGATTATTAGGATGTTTCGATATGATATTTGTACTGTGAAATTTATTTTGATTATTCAGTTATATCATGGGTACTCCACTAATTTTTGTTATGTTGTGTTTTTAAATGTCATTTTTATCTAATTTTGAGAATAACTCCCATTTTGTAATATAAATTAATGGGAAAATTTGAGATGGTAACTAGAAATTGTCCTTACAGTTAACAAAAAACATGAATTCTGTTAAGTGAGGTAATAAATAGAACAGTGAAAATTCCTTTTAAGGCTTTTATTATCAGTATTTTTGGAATATGGGGCTTTTAAAACATCCCCTCTATCTCTTTTGGTTAAACATGATAATGTATTTCTCAGTATAGTGCCAGGCTCACAAAAGTTGCTGATTAGGTGTTCTTTTAATACGTATATTCGTTCACTGAGTCATGGTTCCCAAACCAGGTGATCATAAGAATTCCCTGAGGAGCTTTTTAAAAATACAGATATCCATGGCATATGGCATATGTATTATATATAGCCTGTGTATTAGTGTACAAAACGATTTTGCCTAATTTTTCCTTAGCATTAACTCCTTGAGAGAGACTTGTTGGCTCAAAAGATTTAATTATTGGAGTTTCTTGATTCACAGAAACAAATCCCCTTCAGAAAGGTTGTACCAATTTACAAACTTTTCCTCATATTTTGTCTACACTGGGTATTATTGAACTTTTAAGATTTCTTAGTTGATAAAAAGGATCTCTTATTTTAGTTTGTATTTCTTTGTTTATGAGTGAGATTTGACATTTTTCATACTTTTTTGATATGTATTTCTTTTTGCTTCTTCCTCCCTCTTTTTTTTGGGGGGGTGAATTGTCTGTTTTTAATGTGGGTTCTCTCACATACCTAAAGTTCTTAGTTTTTATCAGCAGTAGTAAGTTGAATGATAAGGCTAGAAGGCAATGCCTAAAAACAAGAATTGTTGTCCAGAGGGTGGAGTGATTTTGATACTCTGCAGATATGGCCAATGATGTTAGATGTTAAGTCTGTCACACATCTGCAAGATTCTTTTATGTATTTCCATCTATTCTCTCATAAATGGTATGTTTCAGGAGTGATCCTTTTCAGTATGAGAGTGGGAGAATTGGATTAAAATTTTCTAGTATGAAGAAACCAGTATTTTGCTACTGTCATTTGAAAACTGATCATTGCAGTTGGTTCTGGGTGGTATTGGAATCCGTTTCAAATAATGCCGTTAATAATGTCATCTAATGAAACTGTTTGTTTTGCTTTCTTGCCTATGTGTAAATATGATTACAACAGAAACCCCTTAATTATGGGGACTGCTTATCTTTGTGTCCCCAGTGGCTCATAGTATCTGGCCCTTTAAAAGAAAACTCATTTACTCTACTCACTACACTCCTGACACCAGGTGTGTGGGTTTTCCACACCAAGCGATTCTCTAATTCTCCGAGAACACCAACTGAGTGTTAGCACAGAGTCCACAGATTAAGGGCTCGGTTCCGCAAGACTACCTGTCACTTCAGACATCAATTGCAAATAGTGGGTGCCCAGGCTACCCACACTTTTGTCTGACTTGGCTACAAATTGGGGGTGTGGGGGGCTCCCGCAGTCTCCTCAGGTATGATAATTTGCTATCATCATTCACAGAACTCAGGGAAACATGTTTACGAGTTTATTTTAAAGGCTATAGTAAAAGATAAAGATGAACAGCTGGATGATGAAGTACATAGGACCACGTCCAGAATGATCATGACCACAGGAACTTCAGTTCTTGTGGGGTTGGGGTGTGCCACTCTCCCGGTAAATTGATTATTTCACCAATTTGGAAGCTCTCCAAACCTGTAGTTCAGGGATTTTTATGGAGGTGTCGTTATGTAGACGTGATGGGCTATTAACTCAGTGTCCAGCCCCTCTCTCCTCCCTGGAGGCTAGGAGGTGGAGCTGAAAGTTCCAAGCTTCTAATCATGGCTTGGTCTTTCTGGTGACCAGCCTCCACCCTGAAACTCCACCAAGAGTAGACTCATTAGAACAAAAGACGCTTCCATCAAGAAATTCCAAGGGATTTAGGAGCTCTGTGTAAGATGCTTCTGCCACCCCCTCACTCAGGTAATTACTAGGGTTTTGGGAACTCTGTGTCAGGAACTAGGGTCAAAGACCAAATATAAGAACAAAAGATCTTCCTGGCACCCCTATCACTCAGGAAGTTACAAGGGTTTTAGAGCTCTGTGTCAGTGATCAGAGGCAGAGTCCTATAAATATGTACTTCGTATTATGTCAACCCATGTGTGGGGGGTTTAGAATACTTGTTGACTATGATTGCTTTTTTATCTGAATCTGTTTTTTCTACCCCACTATTACAGTAACATCTGCATTTGGGGACTAATAAAACTATAACAAAGTATAGAAATGCAAACTCTGTTTTTTTCTTTTAAAATTATTTATTTAAAATTTAAAAATCATGATAAAATATACATATAACATAAAATCTACCATTTTAACCATTTTTAAGTGTACAGTTCGGTGGCATTAAGTACATTTACATCGTTAATGCAACCATCATCACCATCCATCCGTAGAACTTTTTTCATTTGCAAAGCTATTCCCATTAGATAGTAACTTCCCAATCCCCTGCCCTTTACCCCAGTTAACCACCATTCTGTTTTCTGTTTCTGAATTTGACTACTCTGCCTACCTCATATGAGTGAAATCATACAGTATCTATCCTTTTATGACTGGCTTATTTCACTTAGTATAGTGTCTTCAAGGTTCATCCATGTTGTGTGATGTGTCAGAATTTCCATTTAAGGCTGAATAATATTTCGATGTGCGTATATACTATATTCTGTTTATCAGTTCATCTGTCAGTTGACGCTTGGGTTGCTTCCACCTTTTGGCTATCATGAATAATATCTTTGAGACCCTGTATTTAATTCTTTTGTGTATAAACCCAGAAGTGGAATTGTTAAGTCATATTGTAATTCTATTTTTAATTTTTTGAGGAACCACCATAGTGTTTTTCATATTGGCCACCCCATTTAATATTTTTACTAGCAGTGCACAAGGTTCTAATTTCTCCACATCCTTGCCAACACTTAACGTTTTGGTTTTTTGCTAATAGCCATCTTAATGAGTGTGCGGTAGTATCTCTTCATGGTTTTTATTTTCATTTCCATAATGATTAGTGATATTGAGCATATTTTCATGTACTTATTGGCCATTTGTGCATCTTCTTTGGAGAAATGTCTGTTCAAGTCCTTTGCCCATTTTTGAATTGGGCTTTTTGTTTTGGGTGGTTGTTGAGTTTTAGGAATTCTCTACGTATTGGATATTAATCTAATTCTCTTTATCTGGATATTAATTCCCAGATAATTAAACAATTATAATTAATTAATTTATAATTCTGTAGCATATATTTCATTTTCCTCTTAGACTTCAATATTGTATATTTTGGGGGTGATGAGGGAGTGTGTTTTTATTTTTCTAAAAACAGATTTATTGACGTATGATTGACATACAAAGCACTGAGTATATTTGAAATATGCAACATGGTAAGTTTTGACATATGTATACATCTGTGAACCCATTGCCACAATTAAGATAGTGAACATATCCATCACCTCCCAGAATTTCTTCCTGTCCCTTTGTAATTCCTTCCCTCACCCCATCCTGACCTTCCCCTTTTTCTGACAAATACTGATATGCTTTCTGTCACTATAAATTAGTATATTTTCTAAAGTGTTAAAAAACGGAATCTGTAGTATGTACTTTTGGGAGGGGGCTGGCTTTTTTCACTCAGCATAATTATTTTGAGATTCATCCATGTTGTTGCATGTATCCTTATTTCATTCTTTTTTATTGCTGATTGGTATTCTCTGGAATGGTGTAGCAATCTGGGTTCAGTCAGGAGACAGAAACCATATAATAGGTTAAGTAGGGAAAGTTTAATATCAAGAATTATTAACTATGACAAAAGAGTTAACTATAAGATATAAGGAAGCTTTATACGGTACTGTAGAGCTTTGGAAGGGTACCCAAGGAGGACAAATTTAGAAGAGGTTAAGACCTCAGTGGAGAAGATGTGGTTCAGTCTACGGGGCAGCAGATAAGTTCATGTTTTTATAGGCCAGAGGTGGTCCAAACTTGCCAGATGAGCAATAGGCAACTCATAGGAATGCAATAGGAGAGCAGGGGATCAGCAACTGGCGGAATGGGTGTGTAGTGAGAGTCCAGGTACCAGCAGGGGCAGGAAACTTTTGGAGTGTGTGCACTGCCTTGGGGGATTACAGGAGAGACAGTTTGGTGTGTATCCATCTGGGCCACAGACAACTATGTTCAGTCTCAATGCGGGTTTGTAGAGGGAGTACGGTGCTGGCAAGAGACCTTCAGAGTGCTTAGGGGCTCTGGCTTCCTTGTCAAGAGGGATGTTGATGCCTTATTATGCCAGGCTGAGGCTTCAAGGTCACAGAAGGATTGTTTTCTCTGCAGGTGGCTCGGATAGCACTCTACTGGAAGCCTCATACCCACACCTAACATTCTTTCCCCCTCGAGTCCTTTCAGTAAACTGCTGGAGAGCCTCTTTTGCTTCAATGTCTCTTGAGTGCCCTCTACTGAGAGAGCTGAACATGGGGCATGTTGAAAGAGGAATACTGAAAGGAATTTTCTTGTTTATCATACAGCATATATTGATGGATGCATTCAGAGCTGAGGTGGCAATAAATTGATAAGTGACACATATGGCTATATCACAGTTTGTCCATTCATCTGTTGATGGACATTTTGGGTTCTTTCTAGTTACTGGCTCTTACAAGTAAAGCTGCCATGAACATTAATATACAAGTTTTTGTATGGACACATATTTTCATTTTTCTTAGGTAAATACCTAAGTGTGAAATGACTAGATCGTACAGTAGGTGTGTGTATAACTTTTTAGGAAATTGACAAATAGTTTTCCAAAGTAGGTTTACCATTTTTTTGTTTTTTGGTTTTTTTTGCTGGCAGTGTATGAGAGTTCCTCTGTATCTTACCAACATTTGGTATAGTCATTCTTTTAAAGTTTAGCCATTCTAACTGGTGTGTGGTGGTTTCTCCTTGTGGTTTTAATTTGCATTTCTCTAATGACTAATGATATTGAACATCAGTTCATGTGTTTATTTACCATTTGTAGATTTTCTTTGGTAAAATGTTCAAATCTTTTACCCATTATTTTAATTGGGTTGTTTTCTCATTATTGAGTTTTGAGCACTCTTTATATAGTCTTGATTCTATGCTTTGCAGAAGTTTTATCCTGGATTGTGGCTTGTCTTTTCATTCTCTTAACAGTACCTTTTGAGGAACACACATTTTTAATTTTGATGAAGTCCAGGCAATCAGCTTATTCTTATATGGATTATGATTTTGTTTTTGTATCTAAGATATATTTGCCTAATCCAAGGTTATAAAGGTTTTCTACAAGGTGATCTTCTGGAAGTTTTATGGTTTTAGGTTTTATGTTTCGTTCTATGATTCATTTTGAATTGTTTTTTAAAATATAGAACAAAAACTGGATGGAGGTTTATGTTTTTGCATAGTGATATCCAGTTGTTTCCAGCACCATTTGTTGAAAAGGCTGTCCTTTTGATATTTGTCAAAAATTAGCTCATCATGTATGTGTGAGTTTATTTCAGACTACCTGATTTTTTCCACTGATCTCTTTGTCTGTCTCAGTGCCAGTACTGTTTTGATTGCTGTGGCTTTATAAGAAGTCATGAAGCCAGGTCATGCTTCCCATCTAACTTCGTTCTTCTTTTCCAGCCAAAATATTGGCCATTGTTCTGGTTGTCAATTTATTGGCTCTCAGCTCCAGATTTATCCTTTTTGCCTGCTCTGTGAAAATGTATCAGGTCCTTTAAATATTTTTCTTTTGCCAACTGGCACAGTGTTAAGCTTTGTCAATAGAGAATGCTGGAAAGACATTGCAGAAGGAAAGAGTTTTGCTTCTTGCTTCCTGTGTGCTTGCTTCGTGGACTCCAGCAGCATGTTCATCTTCTCTAGTGTCTAGCTTTCTCATTGTACATCCCCTGAGCATGTGTGGCTTTACCAGCGCTACTAGGCTTCTGCAGTGCACAGAGGGCAGTGAACTTAGCAGCCGGCAGCCCAGAGCTAGCAGCTTCTCTTTGTATCTCTCCTTCATGTGGTTTGTAGCACAGTGCCTTGGTGGGACACTTCCAGGTGAGCAGCTTTTCATAGCTCCCTGACGGCTGGAATTCTGGCAAGTTCCATAGGCAGATGGAACAAGTTCTGCTGGCATGGCACCAGAGCAACTTCTCTACCATTCAGTGAGACAGGCCTGTGCCCTCTCCAGCAAGGTCTGGATGTCAGCCCAGGAATGACTGGGGAGGAGTAGGGAGAGGTTCTTGCTCAGGCACTCTGTCTCAGACCTAGGAGGTATTGGCTGTCTTGTATTCTTTAGATTCTCTTTACTTCTCACTAGTTAACCGTTGTTACTTCAACCTCCTGTTATAGTTAATGACTCTGTATACTTAACTTTTGCTTTTCAAATTTCTGTGTGGCTTCTCTCCTTATTGGATCCACAGTGATGCAACTATTCTAGGTCCTTTACATTTCCATATGAATTTTAGAAGCAATTTGTAAATGTCTATTTTAAAAAGCCTACTGGGATTTTTATTGAATCTATAGATAAATTTCGGCAGAATTGAAACCTTAACAGTGTTGAGTCTTTTAACCCATGAATGAGGCTATCTCCATTTACTTAGATTTTTAGTTTCTTTCAGCAATGTTTTGTGGTTTCAGTGTGCGGATATTTTCAATATTTTGCCAGATTTATTCCTAAGTATATTTTTTCTGCTTTTATAAACGGTATTTAAAAAAAATTCCATTTGTTCATTGCTAACATATAAAAGTGCAATTTATTTTTGTATATTGGCCTTGAATTCTGAAACCTTGTTAACTTTTCAGTTCTAGTATTTTTTTCTTAGATTCCACTAGATTTTCTACATAGACATATCTTCTGTGAATGAAGAGTTTCATTTCTTTCATTCCATAATGGATGCCTTTTATTTCTTTCCTTTTTTTTTTTTTGGCTGACTTCACTGGCTGGACCCTCTAGTATAATGTTGAATAGAACTGGTGAGAGTGGTCATCCTGGTCTTTCTTCTAATCTTAGGGGGAAAGTATCTTTTCTTTCACAATTAAGTATGATGTTACTTACAGATTTTTCCTAGACCCTTTATTAGATTGATTAATTTCCTTTCTATTCCTAGTTCGCAGAGATTTCAAATCAGGAATGGATGTTGAATTTTGTCAAATGCTTTTTTGTGTGTGTCTGTTGAGATGAGAATTACCATCTATTTATGTTCCAACCCTAGCTAATGCAAGTGTCTGTCGTCGTGCACAATTTTGTATTGACAATTTTTTCCCCAAAAAACACCTCCTTTGTAAAAGCAATTATTTTGCATGTGTAATACTTGGGTTTTAAAAAGTATTTTATTTTCAAATATCATTTCTTTTTTTTTTATTCAAACAGAAAGTCACAAAAATTATAATCATCCTCATCAGTTCACTCAGTCCCATGTAATTATTTTTTTTTATCTTGATCTTTTGTTAGCACTTTTATGAATTCCCCAGTTTTCCATTAGAGTTCTGAAAATGCTTAGTCATTCAGTTCAGCAGTATAGTCAGTTACCAGAAACCTGTACTTGTCAGAGTCTTTTCCGTGAATTCCTTGAAGATGAAACCGTTTTATAGTAACATATTTGCAGAAGCATCAGAGTACACCCAGAACTATCTGTAAATGACAAAAGACTTAAAAATGACCACGGTTAAAGATTTGATGAAAGGTCATAATAATGCAATTGACAAGGAAATTTATTTCTGAGATATACATTTTAAAGTAATAACTAGAATTATGACTTATAACATTATACCAGAACATATAAGATTTTTAGAAATTTCATGTAATGTCTGAAACATTTATATTAACTTATTTCCATACAAATAACCCAAAGAACGTTTAGTATTAGTTGTTTTGTTTGTTTGTTTGTTTATACTGCAGGTTCTTATTAGTCATCAATTTTATACACATCAATGTATACATGTCAATCCCAATCGCCCAATTCAGCACACCACCATCCCCAACCCACCGTGTTTTTACCCCCTTTGTGTCCATATGTTTGTTCTCTACATCTGGGTCTCAAATTCTGCCCTGCAAACAGGTTCATCTGTACCATTTTTCTAGGTTCCACATACATGCGTTAACATACGACATTTGTTTTTCTCTTTCTGACTTACTTCATTCTGTATGACAGTCTCTAGATCCATCCACGTCTCAACAAATGACTCAGTTTCATTCCTTTTTATGACTGAGTAATATTCCATTCTATGTATGTACCACAACTTCTTTATGCATTTGTCTGTCGATGGGCATTTAGGTTGCTTCCATGACCTAACTATAGTAAATAGTGCTGCAATGAACATTGGGGTGCATGTGTCTTTTTTTTTTTTTTTTTTTTTTTTTTGCGGTACGCGGTCCTCTCACTGTTGTGGCCTCTCCCGCTGCGGAGCACAGGCTCCAGACGCTCAGGCTCAGCGGCCATGGCTCATGGGCCCAGCCGCTCCGCGGCATGTGGGATCTTCCCGGACCGGGGCACGAACCCGTGTCCCCTGCATCGGCAGGCAGACTCTCAACCACTGCGCCACCAGGGAAGCCCGCATGTGTCTTTTTGAATTATGGTTTTCTCTGGATATATGCCCAGTAGTGGGATTGCTGGATCCTATGGTAATTCTATTTTTAGTTTTTTAAGGAACCTCCATACTGTTCTCCATAGTGGCTGTGTCAGTTTACATTCCCACCAACAGTGCAAGAGGGTTCCCTTTTCTCTGCACTCTCTCCAGTATTTGTTGTTTGTAGATTTTCTGATGATGCCCATTCTAACTGGTGTGAGGTAATACCTCACTGTAGTTTTGATTTGCATTTCTCTAATAATTAGTGATGTTGAGCAGCTTTTCATGTGCTTCTTAGCCATCTGTACGTCTTCTTTGGAGAAATGTCTATTTAGCTCTTCTGCCCATTTTGGGATTGGGTTGTTTGTTTCTGTAATATTGAGCTGCATGAGCTATTTATACATTTTGAAGATTAATCCTTTGTCTGTTGATTCATTGGCAAGTATTTTCTCCCATTCTGAGGGTTGTCTTTTCATCTTGTCTATGGTTTCCTTTGCTACGCAAAAGCTTTTAGGTTTCATTAGGTCCCATTTGTTTATTTCGTTTTTATTTCCATTACTCTAGGAGGTGGATCAAAAAAGATCTTGCTGTGATTTATGTCAAAGAGTTTTCTTCCTATGTTTTCCTCTAAGAGTTTTATAGTGCCTGGTCTTACATTTAGGTCTCTAATCCATTTTGAGTTTATTTTTGTGTATGGTGTTAGAGAGTGTTCTAATTGCATTCTTTTACATGTAGCTGTCCAGTTTTCCCAGCACCACTTATTGAAGTGACTATCTTTTCTCTATTGTATATCTTTGCCTCCTTTGTCATAGATACGTTGAGCATAGGTGTGTGGGTTTAACTCTGGGCCTTCTATCTTGTTCCATTTATCTATTTTTCTGTTTTTTGTGCCAGTACCATATTGTCTTGATTACTGTACCTTTGTAGGATAGTCTGAAGTCAGGGACTCTGATTCCTCCAGCTCCATTTTTTTCCCTCAAGACTACTTTGGCTATTCGGGGTCTTTTGTGTCTCCATACAAATTTTAAGATGATTTGTTCTAGTTCTGTGAAAAATGCCAGTGGTAATTTGATAGGGATTGCCTTGAATCTGTAGATTGCTTTAGGTAGTATAGTCATTTTCACAATATTGATTCTTCCAATCCAAGAACATGGTATATCTCTCCATCTGTTGGTATCATCTTTAATTTGTTTCATCAGTGTTTTATAGTTTTCTGCATAGGTCTTTTATCTCCCTAGGTAGGTTTATTCCTAGATATTTTATTCTTTTTGTTGCAATGGTAAATGAGATTGTTTCCATAATTTCTCTTTCAGATTTTTCATCATTAGTGTATAGGAATGTGAAAGGTTTCTGTGCATTAATTTTGTATCCTGCAACTTTACCAGAGCATTGATTAGCTCTAGTATTTTTCTGGTGGCATTTTTAGGATTCTTTATGTATAGTATCATGTCATCTGCAAACAGTGACAGTTTTACTTCTTCTTTTCCAATTTGTATTCCTTTTATTTCTTTTTCTTCTCTGATTGCCGTGGCTAGGACTTCCAAAACTATGTTGAATAATAGTGGTGCGAGTGGACATCCTTTTCTTTTTCCTGATTTTAGAGGAAATGCTTTCAGTTTTTCACCATTGAGAATGATGTTGACTGTGGGTTTGTCATATATGGCCTGTATTATGTTGGGCAGGTTCCCTCTATGCCCACTTTCTGAAGAGTTTTTATCATAAATGGGTGTTGAATTTTGTCAAAAGCTTTTGCCTTATCCTTCTGTAATGATTCTAACAGAAGTCAAATGAGATCATTTTTAATAGCTAGTTTGCAAACTTTGGTAGGTGTGTTTCAGGGAGCTCAGTTTGTGACTGAATGGATTAGCTATTCTCTTTTATCTTAATGCATGACTGGTTTCTAGGAGCTGGTACTTAACACTGTTCATTTCTGAGTTTGGTGACTTGTCTGCTTCATGTGATTTCTTTGCCTTTATGAGGTACTTTCTGACTACAAGTGTATACAATCTCCTATAAATATAATCTATGCTTTGAAATTAAATTAAATTATCCTTGTCCTCTTTGAATATGCAAATCCTCTTATTATCTGTTGAGTTTGCCTCTTGCTTTGTGGCTCCCTGTGTTCTTCCTGTAATGCTTGCTTACCTTTCAGTTTAAGTACAAGCATCCATGGAAGACATTGGCCTCTTTAGACTTTAGGAAAATATCATTGTTTAGCCATCATATTTAGGATTATTGGGGCATTTCTTCCTACCTTTTCAGAATATAGAAAGAGAAGTGAGTTTCCTATTCTTTCCTGATCAAGCTCACCACAAATCTTGTACTTTTCAAACCAGCTTGAATGAAAAAAAATATGAAGATTAGTATATCTGCTATTTCTACATGGATATGCTTACCATAACTATGAAAAATATATTTGATATACTGTGAAGCTCTCAGGGTAAATGTGTCAGATGTAATCAGTATTTTAGTATTACCATGTGTACTTAAGTACTCTTCCATAACTTATGAGAAAGTTATTTTTTTTTGTTCTGCATAAGATCACAAAAAGTTCAGTAATGTGGCTTTCTCTTTTTGATATTCAGAGGAAGTTAGAGAACAGATTTATCTACATCTAAATAGTAAGTCACTGGCAAAAACCTTTCCTTCGTAATATATTACTTTGCTCCCTAAACGACATTCTCCTCCACTTGTAACATTTGATAATATCAATATAAAGCAAATGTTCACTACTTTAGCTTTCTTTAATTTTCTGGGAAGTATCTTTTTTAGTCTCCCTATCTTTAAATGTTGGGAACTCTGAAAGACATCCTTTTTTATTTCTTCTCAAGAAAGTATCTTCATTTACTCTTGATGTTTTTCTAGAAATTCCTGTTACCCAGAGACAGAAATAAAAACATGCTATGTAAAATCTCAGATGTTTAGGACATTTTTAAAATTAACAAATCAGTTATTTAGAAAGTTCCATAAATTTGTGATTTTTTTTATTACTTTCCCCCCCAGCTTTATTTAGGTATAATTGGCAAATAAAATCGTAAAATATTTAAAGTGTACATGCATCATGGTGAGTTGATCTATGTATACATTATGAAAGGATTCCCACCATCTAGTTAATTCACACATCTATCACCTCACCTATTTATCTATTTATCTTTTTGTGTGTGTGTGTGTGAGAACATTTTTCTCTCTTAGCAAATTACAGTTATACAATACAGTGTTATCAATGATAGTAACCATGTTTTACATTAGATCCTCAGACTTTATCTTATAGTTGAAAGTTCGTACCCTTGTACCAACCTCTCTCTACCCTCCTTTCCCCCATTTCCCAGTCCCTCACAAGCACTTTTCTACTCTTTGTTTTTATGAGTTTGACTTTTTTTTTTTTTTAGATTCCCCATAGAAGTTATACTATGTGGTATTTGCCTTTCTCTGGCTTATTTCACTTAGTATAAGGCCCATCCATGTTGTTGCAAATGGCAGAATTTCTTTCTTTCTCATGACTGAATAATATTGCACTGTGTATATATACACCACATCTTCATTATTCATTCATATGAAGATGGACATTTAGGTTGTTTCTATATCTTGGCTATTGTGAATAGTGCTGCAATGAACACGAGGGTTTAGATTATCTCTTGGAGGCTCTGTTTTCATTTCTTCTGGATATATGCTTAGAAGTGGGGCTGCTGGATCATATGGTAGTTCTATTTTTAATATTTTGTGGAACGTCCATACTGCTTTTGATAGTAGCTGCAATTACAATGCTGCCAGCAGTGAACAAGAGTTCCCTTTTCTCCACATCCTCACCAACACTTGGTATCACTTGTGTTTTTGATAATAGCCATTCTAACAGGTATGAGGTGATACCTCTTGTCACCA
Source organism: Delphinus delphis (assembly GCF_949987515.2). Classification (NCBI taxonomy): domain Eukaryota; kingdom Metazoa; phylum Chordata; class Mammalia; order Artiodactyla; family Delphinidae; genus Delphinus; species Delphinus delphis. The sequence goes on along the minus strand of NC_082684.1, from coordinate 36,594,996 downwards.
GACCTATATGCTCTAGGGGTGTCCCTATGTGGGTTGCATGGGTCCTTCTGTTGTGATGGTCTGACTAGTAAGTAGTCTGGTAGGCTTGGTTGCCCCCAGTCTGGTTGGCCCCCCTCATTCTGGTCCCAGGGCTGGTTCTGGCCCGCTGGTAGGTGGGCAGAGTCCTGGCACAGCAGGCTATGGTTCTGTGGTTGTTTTGGGGCTAGTGTCCCTCTGCTAGTTGGTGAGGCTAGTCCCGAGGCTAGAGCACAGTGCACTGTGGGGCTGGTGCCTACCCACTAGTAGGCAGAGCTGAGTCCTGGGGTTTATGGCTAAAGGTCCTGGGAGGGGGATGGGGGGGATGGGGGGTGTCCCAGGTCTATGCCTGTGCACTGGCATGTGTGGTCAGGTCCTAGGCCCTCTGGTGGGCAGGGTCTTATCCAGGGCTCAGGGATCTTAAGGTGGATGAGAATGTGTTTACTCCCAATTAGTTGCTTGGCCTGAGGTGTCCCAATACTGGTGCCTACAGGTTTGTCAGCAGGGGCAGGGCTGGGTCCTGAGGCTGATAAGCTAGAGGAAGGATTCCAAAATGATGCTTGCCAGCACCAGTGTCCACGTGGTAGAAGGAGCTCCCCAAAATGTCTGTCTCCAGTGTCTGTGTCCCCAGTGTCTGCTCCAGTTGCCTCCTTCCTTTTTGGGAGACTCTCCAAGATTAACAACAGGTAGGTCTGATGCAGACTCCTTTCAAATTACTGCTTCTTCCCTGGCTGCCCTGGATCCCTGAGCATGTGGGGTTTTGTATGTGCCCTTTAAGACTCTCTTTTTCCCACAGCCGTCTGGGTCTCCTGAAAGTAAGCCCTGCTGGCCTTCAAAACCAAACGTTCTGGAGGCTCATATTCCCGGCACAGGACCCCTGGGCTGGGGATCCTGAAGTGGGGCTTAGACCGCTTGCTTCTTGGGGAGAACCTCTGCAATTGTAATTTTTCTCCTGTTTCTGGGCCACCCACCTGTTGGGTATGGGTCTTGACTGTACCATGACATCACCCACTCCTACTTATCTTGTTGTGGTTCCTTCTTTATGTCTTTACTTGTAGAAGATCTTTTCTGGTAGTTCTGGTCTTTTTCAGTGTTCTGTAAATAGTTATAATTTTGGTGTGCCCATGAGAGGAGGTAAACTCAGGGTCTTTCTACTCCACCCTCTTGGGAACTCTCCCCAAACTCATTAAGCTTTTACTTACCTGGAAAACCCTTTATCTCTTGTTCAACTTTGAAGGACAGCTTTGCTGGGGAGAGTATTCTTGTTTGGTAGTTTTTTTCTTTCAGCACTTTGAATATATTATTCCACTTCCTTCTGTCCTTTAAAAAATTTTCCGATTTTGCTGAAAAAATCTGCTGAACATCCTTTTGAGGTTTTCTTTTACTTAGCATGTGGTTTTTCTCTTGCTGCTCTTAAGATTCTGTCCTTGTCTTTACCTTTTGATAATTTAATTATAATGTATCTCAGCTTAGATTTATCTTGTTTAAAGCACTGTAGACTTCCTGTATCTGAGTGTCTGTTTCTTTCCCTAGGTTAGGGAAGTTTTCAGCCATTTTTTCTTCAAAGAAGCCTTCTGCCTCTTTTTCTTCTCCTGGGACTCCTATAATGTGTGTATTGGTCAGCTTGACAATATCCCATAATTCCCTTAAACTATACTCATTCTTTTTCATTGTTTTTTTTTCTCTTTGCTTCTCTGATTGGATGAAGTTCACTGCCCTGTTTTCAAGTTTGCTGATCTTCTCTTTAGCTTGATTTAATCTGCTGTTGAACCCCTCTATTGAGTTTTTCCATTCACTTATTGTGTTGTTCAGCTGTGTGATTTCTGTTTGGTACTCTCATATATATATATATATATATATATATTTTTTTTTTTTTTAATTTAATTTTTTTTTGCGGTACGCGGGCCTCTCACTGTTGTGGCCTCTCCTGTTGCGGAGCACAGGCTCCGGATGCGCAGGCTCAGCAGCCATGGCTCACGGGCCCAGCCGCTTCGCGGCATGTGGGATCTTCCCGGACTGGGGCACGAACCCGTGTCCCCTGCATCGGCAGGCGGACTCTCAGCCACTGCGCCACCAGGGAAGCCCCTCTCTTATATTTTTTATCTCTGCTGTAATTCTCACTTTGTTCATGTGTTATTCTCATCTATGGTGAGCATCTTTATGACCATTATTTTTAACTGTATCAGGTTAATCACTTATCTCCATTTTTATAAGCTTTGTTTCTGGAGTTTTGTCTTTTTCTTTTGTTTGGGACATATTCCTCTTTTTCTTTATTTTCCTTGACTTTCTGTGTTGGTTTCTGTGCATTAAATAAATAGCCACCTCTCCTAGACTTGATGGAATGGCCTCATGTATTATAGTTGATGAGTCTTTTCATTCAGTTTAGCTGTAGCTCTTGGTTGTCTCTCAAACCTTTGTGATTGTCCAAGGCACCTTCTTCATGGCTTCCTGTAGTTGGACGTATGACAAGACCTGTCAAGTGTCCCAGAAGGGAAGACCAGTTAGCACCTCTGTGCAGGCTAATTGGAAGCTAGACCCTAAAGTGGCAGCTTTTAAAGTATGCAAGTAGATGTCTTTCAGGTAAAGACTGGGTTCTTCTGTCTTTTCCCTCTATGTTGAGCCCTGGGGATTAGCCACTTAAGAACCATTTATTTGTTTACTAATGTCTGTGGGACCTGTGGACATAAGCCTGACTAGGTACCAGAGCCAGGCAATCAAGGGGTGCAACCCCCCGGGTAGCAGTCACAATAGTGAGGGTGCCAGATGTGTACAGCTCCTTTCATGGAGATATGCATGATTTGGAGTGATCTACAGGGAGAATGCAAGATAGTCTGCTTGCTTATGGTCTTCAGGGAGGATTGATATCTCTTAGATGCATGCTAAACTAGAAGCCTGACCTTCAGGCAACAGCTTTTAAAGTAGGTAATTAGGTCTCTTTCAGGAAATGATTGGGAGATGGGTGTTTTGTCCCCTTCCTCTGTGTCAGGCCCTGGGGAAGGGAGATAGCCAGTTATGAACTATTTCTTTGTTTGGTACAATCCTGTTGAACCCGTGAACACAGCCCTGATGGGTACCAGAGCCAGCCTATGAAGGGGTGTGTCCTTTGGGCAGCTGCTGCAAAATCCAGGCACCAGATGTGTGCACTGGCGACCTGGAGTGGGGCAGAGGGAGAACATTGATGCCCTCCCTGATCTCTGGAGAGGATTGCAGTTGGCCCTTAGATATGTGTTAAATTAAAAACCTGACCTTCAGGCTGTTTCTGTCTGCTGCCTCTGCACTGAGCCCTGGGGGGATAGCCACAGCCCTAGAGAGCCCGCCAAGAACTGTTTCTTTGTTTGCTCTAGCTTCTGGGTCTTCTGGATGCAAGCTCATTGGCTTTCAGAGCTAGGTGTTTTGGGGGCCCATCCCTCAGATGGAAGTCTTAAAAGTTGGGGTGCTAGATGTTGGGTCTAAACTCTTCATTCTTTAGGGAGCAGCTGGTAGTTGTGAATTCCCTCCCAACTGTATGTTGCTGTGCTGAGAGTGGGTTTTACGAAACAACTGTCTCAGTCTTTCCACCTATTCCATGTAGGTTTTTTCTCATTTCACTGTATGTGTAGTAGTCACTCCACTAGTTCTTGAATTTCCTTCAGAGAAACTTGTTGCGTGTTTGGCTGTAGATTCATTGTGTCTGTGGGAGGCAGTGAGTTTGGGAGCCTCTTATGTCGCCATCTTGGACCGGAATGACATTTGTGATTTTTAAATATTTGTCCCTTTGAATGAATAATTATCGAGAGAACTGAGATGCTGATCATATCTAAAATATAACACAAAAATGAGTCTACAATGTGTATAACTCCATTTGTGCTGGTGTATGATGTAACCTTTTTTTTAAAATGTAAATACACTATTAGAGAATATATTTGGAATGATATCAAAAGGATTTGTTACTGAGTCCAAGCTGCTCTGCTCACTGCACGACAGGCCAGTAAATTGGGAGACAAGGTGTTGAGGCAAGGAATACAACTTTATTCGGAAAGCTGGCAGACTGAGAAGATGGTGGACTAGGGTCCCTAGAAAAACCATCTTATAGGGGTCTGGATGCCAGTTTCTTTTATAGAATCACAGAGGGAAGTAAAGTAAAAAAGGCAGAATAGAGAGGGAGAGGCAGGAGGAGGTAAAGTAAAAAGGGCCATCACTCTTGCAAAACATCTTCTGGAATGGCCAGCCTCGGGGAGGGGATGTGTTAATTTCTTCTTTCTTGCAGCCATCCACAGGTGGGCAGGGTTCCCTGAGGCAGGCCATTATGTATGATCATAATAACAAAAGCAATGAAAAGCAAAGGCTAAAGTCAAAGAAATAGATCCAACATGGAGTCAAAATTGGCTCTTCTCTGTTACAGATTCAATGTGTTGTTTATTGATATCATACATATTTCTGCTTTGGGTCATAGACTTGTTTCATAGGTATGCCAAATAGATGGCATGGCGAGGGAGGAGAAATATAAAATGTGAGTTTCTGCAGAAGTGCTAAAGGAAGGAAGTGCAGTGCATTTTCTAATGTATTTTTTTATGTTAAAACGCCAACATTCAAGGAAGCTGAGAAAGCTTCTTGCATTTATGTAACAATCCTTATCTATTAGTTGCAGAGCAAAAACAATAGAAATAGCCTTTAACTATGAAGAAGTCCTCCTATCAAATTCTTCAGTTCATTAAACTACTTTTGGTTATTATTATTTTAAAAAAATGTAATTGGGCAGTTCCAAGAAAAGCTTCAGAACAGCTGTAATTACAGCTGCAGATTAGTCAAAATAGGGGTTTTTAAAGGCTCCTCACTCCCCTTTCGCATCTCTTTCCCTCACCCCAAGTAACCCAAATTTAGTTGTGAAAGTTTTGGTAAACTCAGGATTCCCGAAAGCGGAGTGTCATGTGTTTAACTGCATGCGGATGTAATGATTATATGTGACTCTTTATTAAGGTTCCCAGAAACTTTTGTTTTCCTACTGCTCTGTGCACAGTTAAACGATTGTTGTCTGCTTGTTTCTGCATTGAATTTTATAGATGTATGAGTATTCCAAACACAGTTTAGTGATTTTTATCAAGGCCTAGGCATCTACTAAAAATACTTAGAGGGATAATAGGCTTTCAGTCTAAATTTAAGATAACGTTGACATTATTACAGGTTGACTGGAAATACCTAAAAAAAACCTTATGTCTATGTTTTAAAAAAAATATTTCTTCAAATTTTACTGTAATAGGAAATTGCCTTTCACCTTGTCTAAGAACAAATTTGGTAAATTTCTTAATTTTTGGAGCAAGTTCTATTAGATTGAATCAGAAGTAAAATACACATCGATGTTAATGTTTCCCTCACTCTTCCTTCCTATAGTTTTATGATCTAAGGATGTGGATGTCATTCTAAGGTCTGGTTTTCAATTCATCAGTTGGGAAACGGATATAAGGGTTATGAAGAACTGTGACTAAGAGCAAGGTTTAGGGCCAGTGTCCCTGTCCCAGTTAATTACCATCTCTTTTGTGGATGCTACTCATGCTGAATATCCATCCTGGGCTATAATAACATAACTTGGATTTTAACCTAATTTTACAGTGTTATCTTCTCAGAAATTGTAGTGATTTGCCATTGAATCACACATAGGGAATGGAAAGAGTCTTCTGCCAAAGCTAACAATTCAACTCTTAAGGTAGAAAGGCAGCTGAAACATGCCTGTATGTGCATAGCACCACGTTCAAAGGAGTAAGGATACAAAGATATATAGTTCTTACCTTCAAGTACAGTAGATAGAAAAGGTGCAAAATATGTTCATTAAAATAATAAATCAACTTTTAGAGGGTAAATAAACTTGGATTTAAATCCCCAGGCTCAGGAACTCTTTAGAACTTAGAAGAAATTCCAAATATCTAGAGCAACTTTCTTTTTATTGCATGTAAGGAAACAGATTCAGTGAAGTCAAGTGAATTACATTAAGTCATTGATTAAAAGGGAGGTTTATAGGACGTTCTAAATATGAACTCAGTAGTGACAATAGGTAGCAAGTTAACTTGCTTTTATTATCTTAGTGTCAGCTAATGTTGATTGTTCATTGTAGGTACTTTATAGAGAAGCTGCCAATTCTTTTCTCACATAAGTCTAGTGGATATATCAGCAGAATGTGAACTTATATAGTAGGTTATTTTTAGAGGGTAGCTTTGAACAAAAGCCATTTCAGAGAATACTGGTGAATTCAAGTGAATAGTAAAACATTCATTAAAGCAGAATGAGGAAACTTTTAAACTGCATAACTTTTAAAACATAGTTTGGCTTATATGTATGAGGGCAGATAGCGGTAAAATTTGAGATGGAGTATACTTTGTTGATGAAAGTACAACTAATACTGTGAGGATAAAGGAAGAAACTTAACAGAAACTCTTAGGAAGGAAAATAAAACTTTGAGACTTTAATAAGATAGGAAAAATGAAATGTGAAAAGCAATTCAGTTTTATTTAAGGATTGGCCATACATTTATCTCATTATCAAAATTTGTTGTCACTGTCTTCTTTCATTTTCTTCCTTCCCTTACGGGTTCTCTCTGAGAAAGGCTCTAGCATGGTGTGATATAGTGCAGTGCAGTTCTGGCTTTTGTCACTTATGACCAGCATGGTCTTGGACTAAAAGCTTGCTTATTAAGACATACTAAAGTGAATAATTTTTAATTAATCAGACTTTGGAAATTCAGGTACTGCATAAAAAATGAGACTGTATCTTTGATGTGACTATAGGATTACTGGAATAATCAAGTGAAATTGTTTTAAAAACCGAAGACTTCACAAAGGTAAATAATATTAAGGTTTATTAAGGTTGAATAAACCTTAATCTCACCTGAATCTGCTCTAGGTTCATGAGTGATAAAGTGAGCATTTTGACCTTTTCATATATGTGTGTACATATATATATATATATATATATATATATATATTGCTTTTTGAGTTTTTAGGTAAGAGTGGACAGATTTTTAACATGGGTTGCCATGTGATAGAGGTCTAAACTTAGGCTCTACAATAGATGCAGATAGGAGCTTGTTAATTTTTGGGTGTACGATATGAGTCAGTAGCTGAGTCAAAGTGTCACAAAGAATGTACGGTTTTTAGTCTTGTTGAATATTATCAATAGAATAGGTTCCGGATTTTAACATCTGGGTTGGATACTTTGACAGGGGCATAGAGTTTGATTAAAAGGGGACTTTAGGAACATCTATTCCAACCCCCTTGAAGATACCTTTTACAGGGTCCCAAAATTAGCTTTCCTCATACCGAAGAATCTTTCTGTTATGTGATGCAGTACACTTTTCTTATGGGCTCTTGTGTTTGGTGTTCTTTGTTTTTGTCGGCCCCAAATGACCTCCCTCTCCATCTGCTGTTGTGTATACTTTACATTTTGTTGGATATGTTGCAGGCTTGACTGAAGAGAGAACCTGTTGATGGAACAGCCAGGAGTAGAAAGAGAATGATAGGTTCAGGAAGCAGGACAAAAAAGGAAATAATGATAACAATAATAGCTAACACTTATTAGCACTAAAGTCCCAGATGCTGTCCTAAATGCTTTTCTTATTTTATCTTACAACAACCTATGGTATTGATATTTTAATATTGAAATTAGTTAAATGAAATACTAATTTAACATTGTGCTAACTTAATAGTATTTACCCTTGTTACAGATGAGGGAGCTGAGCTTTGCACAGTAGAAGGCAGGGTTCATGCGTTTTGGTTCTAGAGACCAAACCTTTAATGCTACCACATATTGCTTTTTAAAGATAACTTGGAGGCCCCTCTGGGAAAAATTCTCTGCCTTTCCTTCTCTAAATGTGATAGCCATTAGAGATAAAAGATGAACATTTTAAGGCTGGTAATAACTTGGTTTAGGTGGTGGTGGTGGAGGACGTGAAATATAGAATTTATTCAACATTTTAAGATTGCATGATGGTATCAGAAAGGAAGGAACCTGAATATAATCTACTATGCAAATCAGAGGGAAAGGGAATTTTGGTGAGGCTCTTGTAAGGACTAGATTTTATGATGCTATATAAGCATGAAAACTTGATATAGGAAGTTTAGTAAGGGCTTATGATCATTAGTTTATATAGATCAGCACTGTACAATAGAAATATAATGTGAACCATGCATGTAATTTAAAATTTTCTGGTAGCCACATTAAATAAGGTAAAAAGAAACAGTTAAATTAGTTTTAATAATATATTTTATTTAACCTAATATATCAAAATATTATTTAAACTAATTAATAAAAAAATTAATGAAATATTTTACATTCTTTTATTCCTACTAAGTCTTTGAAATCAGTGTGTATTTTACACTTACAACATTTCTCAGTTTAAACTAGCCATATTTCACATGCTTAGTGGCTACTGACTACCTTAATGGACAGTGCATTTTTATACCATTAAAAGATATGTTCTTAAAAAATTTCTGACTGAATTACAATTAGATGGCTTATTCACCCCCTGTGGAGGAGTGGAGGGCAATCTGAGGTGGAAAGGCATCACTATTCAGTTGTGTCCAGAGAATCTGCTCAGGAGGGGGAACATTGTTTATACTTAGTAAGAAGAGGTAGGGAAGGATTTACCAAATGTTTAGGCTTCCTGTCATTTAGGCTTCCTGTTGTTTGAGGTACTGTGCGTTATAGTTAGAGGGACTTCTAGGGCATTCCAAATAATTTCTGTGGTCTTTATATAAGTTCTGGGCCCTGGTTTTATATAAAGAGCATAGTGCTTTTTCTGTAGACAGCTCTGGAAGAGAAGCACACAGTTCTTACTCATGAAATGTGGTGTCTGTTGGTTCAGGGACTCTGTGCCTCTGTCTGGAACCCTTCAGAACCTCACTGATTTCACTGATTTGCTTTTATGGGATTTAATATGTTTAAGGTTACATCATTCCTCAGGCAGGGATTTCTAAAATCTGCTTTTTCCTTAAAAAAAAAAAAAGAAGAGAAAAAGAAAAGAAAAACCTGAACAAAATAAACTTATCACATAAAAAAATGACTAAATCTTTTCTAACTATGAAAGTGTAATATGTGTTCTTTGTAAAAATTTAGATAATGGAGGTACATACTTTTACGTGTTTAATGAACAGATCTCCAGTAGAAGGAAGTGTTCACTCTTTGGCTTCCTCCTGTAGTACTGGGGTTCCTTGGGCAGTAGCACTCCAGTGAATCAGACTCTCTGTATGGGACAGGTAGTGAAGATTTTATTTCCTTTAAGAAGACAGTGAACAAATAAGAGGTATGTGTTTTTTCTGGCTGAGTTAAATACGTATATTGTCCTGTATTATGTATCATATTTTATTTGGCTAAGAGCCTAATTTTAATGCATTTCATTAAAAATTTTCTTAGTTATCTGTAAAACTGTAAGATTTATAAAACTAAGTAACAGCTGTAAGGCTTGTGTTAACTTGTTAAGAGATACTGGGTTAAAATACAAGTTCTGCTCTGTACAGTTTAACAGAATAGAATGTACTTTTACCAGTAATTTTCATTTTCTGAGTTTGTAGTTTTAGTGCTATGTTGATGTTATCAGTATATAAATCTTTTTTGCCATGACTAATTGTGTTTTATTTGTTGTGAATGTAGTTGTGGTTCAGGTGGGGGTAAGGGAGGTTTGTGGAAACCAATGCTTACCATTTGGGGGATGGGTTGTGGGAAGAAGCAAGCTAGAAATATACTTGGAAGAAAGAAAACAGTAGCCACCTGGGAGCAATTTGAGATGAGGGGAAAAACAGATATTTTGAGAAAAGTTACAGTGTTTTAAAAAATAAATGATTCATATACAAAACTTAATCATTAGGAACATAAAATTTTATGAAATTTGCGTAGGAAACATCATGTTAGAGAACTTTGAATTTCATATTTATTACGTTCATATTTTGTGTGGATGAAATATAGAAGTCTTAGTTATTTTGAATTGACCCCTTCTGTGGCTTCTTAGACTCTTAACTAAGGATCATAGTCCTTATCTGTGGAGAGTCCCAAGACTGAGTTTGACAGGTTAATGAAATCTAAAGTTATTTAGTGTTAGCTGTTTAACTTTAGACTAGATTTTATTAACCTGTCTGTTCATATTTTCTGCTGGAAGGTTAACAGTCATATTGACCCTTGTCATGGAGTTATTAGTAACTTATAATTCTAAAGTACTGTGAAAACATTAAACACTCACTAAGTATTATATTTATTAGAACATTCCTTAGTGCAAAGCAGTTCATTCATTAACCCATACTTAATATTGGTTATTACGATTACCTGTCCTCAGCCATCCATCAGAGTCCTATGCCTGTCCTTCTTTAATTCTTAGACTTACAGGAACGTTGTGAGAGTGGGCTTAGGTCATGACTGACCTGGAGATGGCTCAGGAAAATTCTTGTAAAGGGTGGTTATGACTGTTGGAGTGGTTTTGTAGTGGCTGTTGTTGCCTGGCTGCTTCAGGAAGTTAGGTTAGAGTAAAGGGTTCGGGTTTTGGAGTTACTTGGTTTCTCTTGAATGCTGTCTCTGCTCCTTAACTATCTCTGTGCAAGTTACTTGCCCAGGCAAGTTATTAAACCTTAGTTTCCTTAACTGCAATTTGGAAATAGTAGCAACCACCTCTTAGGGTTGTTAGGAGGACCCCCACAAAATAATATCTCTGATGTTAGGGATAATAGCAGTTTACTGTTTGTTTTTTTTAATAAAGACAGTTGTTTTTAGAGCAGTTTTAGGTTCACAGCAAAACTGAGAGGGAGGTACAGCGGGTTCCTGTGTATGCTTTGCCCCTACATATGCATAGCCTCCTCCATTGTCCACATTCCCCACCAGAGTGGTACATTTGTTACAATTGATGAACCTTCATTGACACATCATAATCAAAAGTCCACAGTTTACCTTAGGATTCACTCTTTATGTTGTACATTCTGTGGATTTGGACAAATATATAATGATATGTGTTTATCATTGTAAAACCATAAAGAGTACATTCACTGCAGCCCCCAAATCCTCTGTGCTTTTTCATCCCTTCTCCCCAACTTCTAGCCCTGGATAATTCCTCATCCTTTTACTGTCTCCATAGTTTTTCCTTTTCCAAAATGGCATATTAGTTGGAATCATACACTATGTAGCCTTCTCAGATTGACTTCATTCACTTTAAGGTTCCCCCATGTCTTTTCATGACTTGATAGCTCATTCCTTTTTAGCACTGAATAGTAAGTATTTCACTGTCTAGATGCACCATAGGTTACTTATCCATTCAGTACCTACTGAAGGACATTTTGGTTGCTTCCAAGTTTTGGCAATGATGAATAAAGCTACTATAAACAACCATGTGTAGGTTTTTGTGTGGACATTAGTTTTCAACTAGCGGCTACTTCTATTGAGCATTTATTTGTTTTAGGCAGACACTGTACTATGTACTTTACATGAAAAATATCATTTAATTCTTATGTATATATAATAGATCATGCAAAGTTTTATAGCCCATAGTAATATATGTCCAATAACTGGTTGCTATAATTATTTTCTCTGTGTTAGTTCCAAGCATGTAGTTTAAGTAGAAGTTGAGGCTGTTAAGATAAGACTCAGGAGTGGACATTCTGACCAGACTTCAAAGACTTATTGAGGAGTTGACAGTGGATTCGAAGGTGAAGTATATATTAAAGTGTAGTTCAAGGATAATCTGCATGGTAATCACTTAGGAAGCTTGTTAAAATGTAGAGTTTTGGGTTCATCTTTAGAAACTCAGACTTTATGAATCAGAATCTCTGGTCACGGAGCTTGGATTCTGCAGTTTTACGAGCTTAATAAATAATTCTGATTCACCATGAATTTTGAGAATCATCTTTTTAAATTTATTCTTCCTGATGATTAAAAAATGATTCTAGTGGTTTTTAAATAGTTGTGTTTCTTTGATATAATAAGCTTTCTATTTTATTGGTGATGGAGCTGGTAAATTTTTTCCATTAAATTTTTTCCATGTTATGAGGGTAGGAGGGTAGTGATATTTGTTCATTCAACTTTTATTTAGTAAATATCACTTCTTTGAGGTATATTTTAATTTTTTCATAAATATAGCATATTTTACTTATTATTCAAATAATGTAGTCTTTTTGAATAAGGTAGGAAAGTAAGGCAGATTGAGAACATACTATTATGAAGATAGGTAGAGAGGTGAAGACAGTGGTTTTCTGGTGCTAACTAGAAAGGAAAATAAAACTATAAATAATTTACATAACTAATATGAATAATTAAAACCTGATGGAAATTTTCAAGGAGTTTTGGTATGGGTCACTTTATTAGTCATATTAGTTAATGAAAGAGTCATATCAGGAATGCTCAGCTTCTGTGCTTTTCGACGGTTGTGTTCCCTCCTAAGAACACTCTTCTTCTGGGTTTTGTCTATGTTGGCTTCCTGGGAAGTCTTACTCCAGATCCACAGTTTGGGAAGTCAAGTTTCATCCCTACAGTTCTTCACATGAACCTCAGCTTTCTTAGATTCTTCATGTAAAACCTTACCTAAAGGAACCAATGAATTGGCTTCAAGTCATAATTTTACACTTAGGTCTTTAGAAGACTCCATTTCAGTGAGTCTTTGCATTGGTATCTTTACCCCCCAAATCTTTCTGGCTCCAGCATCCACTTTAATAACTCTGTGGGTTAAGCAACTCCATTTTTAATGTCTGTAGTTTTGTTCATTCTCAGAAATGAGGTCACCAGGGCTTTGTCATTGTTAATGAAAAAGGTATTGTACACTTCACTTTTGGGGAGTGTCCTTAGACTGAATGAAGCTTAAACATCATAGACATTGTTGCTCTGCTTTAAATACTCATAGGATATAATTTTGCATATTTTAAACTCAATCTGTTTGCCAATACAATAATATTATTTATCTCTGGGAACTTTGGCTATATTCTGTTGTGCTATTTAGAATTCACATGAATTATTAAACCTTTCTAGTAGGTCTTTTATTGAGCCTGTTGTCTGACCTCTTCTTTAAAAGTAGTCTTCAGCATTTTCGAAAGAATCATTGGGTCTTCCTGGGACTGGAGATTTTGCTTCTGTTGTGACAGAAGCAGAGAGTGAACTTTTTTAGAAGTTAGGAGCAGTGGGTACAGAAGAGGAGAAAAATCAGACTACATTTTATATCACGCCTGTTTCATTGTGAAAAATAATCATAGCCTTATGTCCTTTTCTTTTCTGAGGAGGGGGCGGTGGCGGTAAGAGTGCAGGGTGAATTAAGGAGGCATCACGGAGAATGTGTCTCCTAACATGGGGTTTCAGTTATTTCCCAAATACAGAGAGCAAAGTGGTTTTCTCCAGACATTTTTCTTTCATAGGAGGCCCGTGTGCAGTATTGGTATGTTTATCACTCACCCCAAAATATTGACAGTGTTGGCATTACAGGTAATCTGAGTTACTGCCTTTTCTGTCATGTTCCTCTCTGTTTTAAGTGTGGGCCACAAACCCGTAACAGTATTGATGTGATTATATTACTATTATAACTGTTGATAGTTTTCCTTTTAAATCAGAGAAAAGCACACTGATTTTTTTCCCTTTATTCTTATAGCATTTTTATTTCCAATAATTATACTTTTCTTCTGAATTATTTCAAAATGTTTTGGTATGGTATTGGTAAACATAGTATTATTTTTTGTGGTTAAGAGTCTAAACTCTTAAACAAGACTATCTGGGTTCAGTTCTCAGCTTTACCACTTACTAGTTGTGTGAACTGGGGCAGGTTATTTATTTTATATAACTCTTGCCTCGGTTTTATCTGTAAGACAGGGATTATAAAATTATCTACTTTTTACACGTGTTGAGGATTAAATCATTTAGCAAAGAACAATGCCTGCAATAGTACAGGCTGAACATGTATTAGTTATTATTCACTCACTAAAATAGTAGTCTCAGTAGATGCTAATAGACTTTAAAAGTTAACAAAATTAATATTTTAAAACTTTAGAAAAGCTTAATTTAGAAAGTTATTTTTAGGCTGGAGTTTTGTGTGCACGTGCGCGCGCGCGCGCACACACACACACAAACTCACACACACTCTTTCTCACACACCCTTTTCAAACTGTTACAGAACAATGTTTTTCAAACTTCGATGTGCATGCAGGTTACCTGGGGATCTTGGTAACATGTAGATTCCTACTAGCTTTGGAATAGGCCTGAGCTGCTGCCATTCTAACAAGCTCCACAGGTAATCTGGATGTAGCTAGTCTTTAGATCATAACTTGAGTATTACAGTTATAGAATGTCCTACTAGCGGTTCTGAATCCTTCTGTCAGTACTTTATAAAAACTTGGGTGTTTTTTGTTTTTGTTTTTTAAAAAACATGCCTAGGCTTTACCCCAGACTAGTTAAATCAGATCTCTGGCATTAGTGTTCTGGACATTATCATCATCATTATCATTTTTTTCTTTTTTGTAAAAAAATATTCTAGGTCATTCTCATGTGTGAGTAGCATTAAGAGCTACTACTTTAGTGATGTGAAGGAGAGTCAGTAAGCTAAGTAGCTCCATTTTATGTCTTCATTTACTGTTCTCTTCTATCCCTTTAAGCATCTGTAGGGATGATGAAGCATAGCTGGTCAGAACTCTTTAACTAGGAGGCAGCTAATAATTTTGGCTTGAAGTTATCTTCACACTATCCTGGACTAAAAAGTTTGACTCCTTGAACCCTTCTTCATGGCTTCTATCTCCTATTGCTTTCATCATTTTTATAATCTTCTTTGGATTCTCCCTAATTTCTCAACAGCTTCCTGAAAGGATAGTAATTCAAACTCAATATAAAGTTGCTTTAACAAAACTGAACAGTGGCAGAGGCAGAAGAATAGAGTTCCTTCCACTTCTTAAATTCTGTGATTTTTATTAAGGTGGAAAACTTATATTTGTTTCAGACTTTTTATTGGCCCTTTCTTTATGTTTTTGGGAGCTAAAGTGTGTTTTCTACCATAATATTTGTTTTAGTACATTACTTTCTTAGGTTATATTCCCTCTTTTTTCTTTCTCAACTGTACTTCTTGCCTCTGTTTCCCTTCTTGTACATATTTTTGAGGAGAGGCAGTAAATGTTTTCTCGTGGACTATCATGTTTTGGGAAAGTAGTTTTCCAAACTGATCAAATCTTGCTGAAATTTTATTCCATCTAGTCATGATATATCATTTAGAATCTGGACAGGGAAACAATCTACGCTAGATATTTCTACCAAGAAAATTTAATACAGGGAGTGGGTTATCAGGTGTCAGAGGCTGAAAAGGCAAAAGGGGAACACTGGAGTAACACAGAGTCAAAAATTGCAGAAAGCATCAGTCATCCAGAGGGCTGGGGCTCAAAACTTCTGGCTGTTGCTGGTACTTCTGAGAGAGCCAGAGAAAACTTGTGGCTGTCACCAACTGCTGCTGCTGGGGTGGAGGGCCTGTGCTAGGGCAATGCTGAGTAGAAAAAGCAAGTTTCTCCTTTTAGTGTTCTCATTGGCAGTATGAGGAAGCTAGCTGGCAAAAGAGAAAAGTAGTTTCCAGAGTTCTATTTTCAGCGTTACTGAGCTGAGTATTAAAGGGTGGATTTGCTGCTGAGAGACTGTAGCTGAATAACCAGCACATATAGCCTTCTCCTCCTCTCTTGGTCTCTTTCTTAGCTACAGGGATCCTGCATGCTCTTAGTGTCTAGGATTTAGAATGAAAGGAGTCATTATTATTATTTTTAAATTACTTGTCTAGCTAATGTGATTTGGGGGCATGAGACAGGACTACGTGCTCTAAGATAACTGTCACAGCCTTTCTTGGGAACTGAGAGTCCATTACTCGTTCCTTTGACTCTAAAGGGATTTCTGTTTTTCAAGATCCCTTATTCAAAATACAAACATTGTAGGAGTACTGATAAACCAGAGGTTAAAAATTGGTCGCTTGGGCTTCCCTGGTGGCGCAGTGGTTGAGAGTCCGCCTGCCGATGCAGGGGACACGGGTTCGTGCCCCGGTCCGGGAAGATCCCACATGCCGCGGAGCGACTGGGCCCGTGAGCCATGGCCGCTGGGCCTGTGCGTCCGGGGCCTGTGCGTCCGGAGCCTGTGCTCCGCGGCGGGAGAGGCCACAACGGTGAGAGGCCTGCGTACCGCAAAAGAAAAAAAAAAAAAAAATTGGTTGCTTATTGGCCAAACAGTGGCCTACAGTGGAACTAATCTTTGAACAGAAGATTATACCTTCTCTCTCATTCTAATATTCTTCTTCCTGCAGAGCTTCTCAAAGTTTAATATGTATGTGAATTATTTGGGAATCTTGTTAAAATGCAGATTCTGATTCAGTATGTCACTGGTTAGGGCCTGAGATTCTGCATCTCTAAGAAGCGCCCAGTGGAGGCTGAAGCTACTAGTCCCTAGACCAAACTTTCTTCTCTCTTTCCTGCTTTGAGAACAAACCACTGGTCTGGCTTGGATCCATTGTTGGACCTGGTTTTGGGTGGTTGAAAGGAGTGGATCATTAAGGAAGAGTTTCTTGCAAGGCCACTTTCTAGAAATATTTTGAGCAATTTTAGTAGAGGTATTTATAGCCATTTCTTTCCAGGTGGCACTAGAAGGACAGTGCCTCAGAATAGGTTGACTTTCCTTCCATAATTTTGATGCTGCTCCAGACGCAGAGGCATGCCAATCACTTGTAGTTTTCCTGGAACATCTGAGGCTTTTCAGTAATTGTGTATATGTTTAAGGGAAACTAATGGGAGATAGGATAGGAGGACAATTAGAAAATTCATGGCATCAGATAGCTTGTGTTCACTAAAGCCATTATTCTTGATTAAATAGGGCTATCTATGGATTTTAAAAATTTGGTTTGAATTTCATACTAAATGCATTTTTCCGCTTTTGACACTTTGATGTCCTTCAGGTTGTCATCAAAGCAGAGGATCTTCTTTCCTTGAGCCAAATAAATGGTAATCTACCTTAATTGAACTTTGCATACAGCCCAAATTTATGAAGTTATTAATTGCTCTTTACATTTGGATTTTACTTTACCAAGGCATACCTGATCACATGACTAAAAAGTTATTCAGTTGCCATCCTTCAAGATCCTCTGCCTACCTCCCTCATCCCCCCTAACCCCAATTCCTGGATCTTTCCTTTTGTCTTTACAGACCTAGGTTTTTAAGATCCTAGGTTCTTTGTTTCTGTCTTTTTATGAATGTTACTCTTAAATTTTTAAAATTCAGGCTGTAGATAATACAATTCAGGTCACGGAATTGAAATAATTGGCCTCTTTATCGGTTGAGGTGAAAGAGTTAAAATGAAAGTTAAGGATTCAGGGCACCCCTACAGAAATGAGGGGTGAAAAAATGCTCAATTTTAGGATCCTAAACAAAGCATTTTGATTGGCATATAGAGACCCTTGCATGCACACAAACGTCCATATTTGAATATTTATAGAAGATAATCTGTCAAAATTACTGTTATTTTAATTTGCCAAGCTTGGCTGATTGCTGCAGTTGGATGTTAGTTGAATTCTAGATGAGGAACTGTAAATAAGAGCTGGTCTAGAACATGCTTTTTGTCCTTGAAGCTGTTTAAATATTCCTCTCCCCCCCCCTTTTTTTAAAAAAAAAAAAAAAACAAAACAGTGAGGCCTTTTTATATTAGCTGGACTTCAGTGTTTTCCTTTTTAGGGAAAAAGGATTAAAGTAAGGTGATAACAGTAAATACTAAAAAAATTTTTTTAGTTAAGAAAACCATTTACATTTCGTGAACAGGAATTGTTTAAATAGTTTTAACTATTTGTCCAATCTTTGCTTCAAAGATTTCCCTGGAGAGTTCAAACCTAGGGACATATATCTCTTCAAGGCCTGAGGGGCCTTGAGGTTTCGTGTAAGTAAGTTTTATGTTAACAACAAAGAAAATGTATAGTTGTAGATAATTAATGTTACTGCTTTCTTTTGTCTCATTTTAAACAGTTGGTAATTTTAGTGACCCAGATTCAAGCAGTAATATCTTCCATTGGAAATATGTGATTTCGACATCTTATGTTCTAGGGGAAGAAAGGTAAGCCATTTTTCACGCTTAATATTTAAGTAACTTTGTAAATAAATCAGAATTTTCTCTTTTAAAAGGT
The DNA here is from genome assembly GCF_949987515.2 of Delphinus delphis. Lineage (NCBI taxonomy): Eukaryota > Metazoa > Chordata > Mammalia > Artiodactyla > Delphinidae > Delphinus > Delphinus delphis. The sequence continues at coordinate 36,576,884 of NC_082684.1, read as the reverse complement.
TAGAAAACCCTTTTCTCTTTAGGTAGTGTTTTCTCACCCAGAAGAAACTGTATTATTTATTTATGTCATATCGTTATTCCTCAAAAGATTCCACTGAGTCTATATTATTTCAGCTCTAGAGATGATACGATGTTTCAAAACAATCATACAGTTTTTTGGAGCAGGACTATGTTCTGTGCTCTGTCTGCTAGGCTATCTTGTCCCTTTTACATAGCCATTCTCAGCTGAATAGTTTATTTTTACATATATAACCACCTGACATGACTAGATAGTCTTAATATTTTTGTTTTTGCTTTTGATGTTTTCATTTATCTCTTGTAAACTGCCGTAATTGGATCCATTTTGTTGGCTATTACTTTAGCTAGAAACTATGTCAAGTACTAAGTCTCAGTTTTACTTAGACATTGACTTCGTTTTGGGGTTTCAGGAATGTGGGGTCTCAGGAATATATTTTATATTCAGCAAATTAAAAGTGAAACTTTTAGAGCACTCTTTTCCATTTTTCACAAGCATCCATCTTCATTCTCATTTGACAATCCTTTTTTGGGTAGATTTTCTTTTTTCTAGGAGTGTTTATATAATCTTTCACTTGTTACTGTGTGGTCTCTTTTCCCAGTTCTTTTTGTGGCTATCCCTATTACCATTCTCCGTATATCTCACTCTAATTCCTCATGATCCTCCTAGGAAAATTATATGTGCAACTCTGTAGTTATCCTCTGAATGAAGGATAATCACATTATTAATAATTCCTTAAGATGTTATGCTCACTCCTAATTTTGTAATTAATAATAACATTATTAATAATTATTAATATAAATAACATTATTAATTCCTTAAGATGTAACGCTTGCTCCTAATTTTGTAATGGTTCACCATCTGTTCACTGTGCAAAGGGCTCAGAAATGTCTGTTGTATCTAATGCACCACAGATGTGGAAATAATAATAAAATTTACATTTATGTAAAGCGAAGATACTGCTAATATGTTCCCTTGGGTTTGGCCATTCTGATATTCTTGCTGTGTTTGGAGGCTTATTAAGTATGTTAAAACTCAAGTTGAATACAATTTAAGTCGGAGATATAAAAAGTAATGAGCTGTTTTACAGTGTGATTTGGAAAAAAAAATTAGTTGTATTTCTTGCTTATAAGAACAGCAGATAGCACAGTTGACTAAGATTTTCTAAGTAAAGTAATTTTGATAAAGGTTAATTTCATGGCAATAGAAAATGTTGGGAATTGGCATCCAAATGTCAAATTTCACCTACAAATCTTAGCTTTCTACTGATTTTTCTTTTCCCACAGAGGAAGAATCTTAAAACTTAAATTTATGTAGAAGACATTATAATGCTACTTTAGGAATAAGAAACAGGCTTATTTTTCTGCAATTGAACAGTAGGGATAACCAGTGCATTGCAATACTTATTGATAGATTTTTTTAAAAGCTCTTATGGAAATTTAGTCAAGTGTTTATTTAGGAAATATTTTAGTGTTTAATAATGATGCGGGATCTAAACGATAACCTACGATATTCATCTATGTGTTTTCATTGTTTCAGAAAGAAATGATGAAGTGTATTGTTTAATAATTTGCATTTTGGTATTATTTATAGGGTAAACACTATGAATAATCATATTTTAGGTAATTCATGTGCCATTGAGACAAATTTAGATTTCCATTTGTTTCTTCTCTCCCTAATATCATAAGAGTGCTATATATCACTCTATCAGTTAGTTAAAAGGTAAAAATTGAAAATGGATTTTGTTTTGTTTTGTTTCTGATCTGACATGTAAGGAGCTTAGAAGTCATCACTCCATCCTAACCACAAGTAAAAAACTGAACAAACTGAAAAATCAACAACTCTTTTTAGATCCATCAGAGAAGTGAGGTCACAGGGCAAACCTCTGCTCTCAAATTAGAGAGACAGACAGGCAAATATAGAGAATGACAACTTACCCTAGCAAAAACCTCCAAGGGCACCACTAGTGGGTAGGAAAATCTAAAGTGTGATTAACAAATTGGGGAGACTCCATGTGGACAAGCCTGAGGTAAAAACTCCAGGGGGACCCAGTCATAGAGAGCCCCCCACACTTTCATGAGTTTGCTTCTAGGAGCTCTACCAGGTCCTCACAGTGAATATCTGAGAAGAAGCGCCTGGTGCTTCCTGCAGGGGGAGGGAAGAGTAACCATTTTGAAATATGCCAAGGCATCATGTTTTTCTTAACAAGATCTGCTATCAAGAGAAAGTATTTTACCAGGGCCTAATCTATTAAGGTGTTATCAGAGACTAACTGACCTGGAGGAAGGGAAATACCCAACTGTAGCCTTCCACATGGTGGGGAGAGAAATATCCCATTCCAGTCCCCTGTAGCCATCCTGTTCCACCTTGGAGGGAAGCATAGGACTGAAAAGAACTTGTGAAGTTCACGGCTCGGTGGGCGCAGGCCTAACCATAGCACTGTAGAATGCTTCTACTCCCCTCCACGCCTTAACCACATTAGTAAATTCCTATTCGTTACAGTTCCTTTTACCCAGTGCATCGTGTCTGACTTCCAACAAAAAAATTACAAGGCATACTATACTAAAAAGCAAAAACCACAGTTTAAAGAGAGCAAGCATCAGGATCAGACTCAGGTGTGTCAGGAATATTGGAATTATGAGACCAGGAATTTAGAACAACTATGATTAATATGCCAAGAGCACTAATGGAAAAAGTAGACAACCAAGAACAGATGAATAATATAAGTAGAGAGATAGAAAATCTAATAAAGGATAAAAAAGAAGTGCTTGAGATAAAAAGCTATAACAGAAATGAAGGATGGCTTTGATGGGTTCATTATTAGACTGGGCGTGGCTGAGGAAAGAATTTCTCCGAGCTTAAGGATATGTCAGTAGAAACTTCTAAAACTGAAGAGCAAAGAGAAAAAAGACTGGATAAAAGAAAAAACATCCAAGGACTGTAGGACAACTACAAAAGGTACAACATATGCATAATGAAAATACCAGAAGGAGAAAAAGAAACAAGAATAATGACAGAGAATTTCCCCAAATTAATGTCAGACTCCAAACCACAGATCTAGGAGGTTCAGAGAATGCCAGGCAAGATAAGTGCCCAAAAAGCTTTATCTAGGGATATCATATTCAAATTGCAGAAAATCAAAGATACAGAAAATAATCTTGAAAGAAACCAAAGGAGAAAGAATTACCTTAGGTACAGAGATCTTCTCTTCAGAAACTATGAAAACAGGAAGAGAGTGGGGTGAATATTTAAAGTGTTGAGAGGAAAACTCAACAATCTAGAATTCTGTATCCTGTAAAATTATCCTTCAAAAGTGAAGGAGAGTAAAGACTTTTTCAGGCAAACAAAAATTGAGAGAATTTGTTGCTTGTGGACCTGCTTTGCAAGATATGTTAAACAAAGTTCTTCAGAGAAGGGAAATTATATAGGCCAGAAACTTGTATCTACCTTAAAAAAGAAGAAGAAGATTAGAGAAAGCATAAGTGAAGCTTGAATAAAAACTTTTATTTTTCTTAATAGATCTAACAGATAACATAATTTGTTTGAAATAATAGTAGCAACAATGTATTCAGTGATTATAGCTCATATATAAGTGAAATGAATGATGACAGTGATACAAGGGTTGGGAGGTAGAAATTAGGAATATTCTTTTATAAAGTACTTGGACTACATATGAAGTGGTATAGTGTTATTTGAAAGTGGACTTGGATTATTTGGAAATGTATAATGCAAACTCTAGGGCAACCATTAAAAAAAAGTTTAAAAAAATGTAATTGACATACTAAGAAAAGAGACACAGTGGAATCATAAAATGCTCAATTAAAACCACAAAAGACAGAAAAAGAGTGGAAGACAGAAACAGGAACAAAGAACAAAAGCAATGAGTAGAAAGCAGTAACAAATATGGTAGATATTAACCCAAGTATATCAATAGTTGCTTTAAATAGCAGTGGTTTAAATACACTAAAAGACAGACTGTCAGATTGGATCAAAAGTCAAGACCCAACTATATGTTGTGTACAGAAACTCTCTTTAAATATGAAGACACATATAGATTAAAATTAAAGGGATGGAGAAAGATATACCATGCTAACGCTAATCAAAAGGAAGCTGATGTAACTATATTAGTTTCAGACAGAGCAGACTGCAGAGCAAGGAAGATTTTCAAGGATAAATAGGAGCATTATATAATGATAATTCTTTAAGAAGACTTAACAATCCTTAATGTATATGCACCTAACAGGTCGTCAAAATATGTGATGCAAAAACCGACAGAATTGCAAAAAGAAGTAGATCGTTCCACAATTGTAGTAGGTGATACCTCAACTCTCCTCTGTCAGAAATGGACAGATGTAGCAGAAAATCAGTAAGGATATATCTGAACTCAGCAGCAGCATCAATCAACTGGATATGATTGACATCTGTAATCCAGCAACAACAGGGAATATGAGAGTTCTTTTTAGTTTTAAATTTTTTTTAGTAGGAGTCACATCATAAATATGTGATCAGAAAGAAAAAAGATGAGGAACTCATTTTAAAAAATACAACAAACTGTCACCTACCTCACCTCTACCTCTTACATATTTTAGAGTAAGAATTTTAAAACTTTGATTTTTTAAAATACTTAAACATTTTTCTTACCTCAAGCTTGGTATAATGAATGAAAGAGTTATGGGGGTTACTTTTACAAATGAAACCTACCTGGCACTTTTTCATTTACTGGTATTAGGAAGGAATACCTCCTACAACTCTTTGGTTCCATGTAGCAAAATTTGAAAACTGTGAAATATGTATGAATCCTCCATGCCCTAGCCAGTATTTGATAACTATTGACCTCTGCTCCTGAATAATAGACCTCTAGGTATCCATATTCTTTTGAGTGATCTAGAGCAATTGGTCCCCAAACTTTTTGGCACCAGGGACTGGTTTCATGAAAGACAGTTTTTCCACTGACAGACTGGTACCAGTACGTGGCCCAGGGGTTGGGGACCCCTGATCTAGAGGAAGAGCAGAAGCAGATGAGAAAGGACAGGGGAGAATTTGTAAAGGGAGAGAATATTCATTGTTATCATTTGTCTGTCTGGCAGACTTATGATAGCAACACTACAGGGATTAATAACATAGACAGGATTTAGAAATCTTGTTAAAATGGATTCAGTGAAATTGTTCCCCTCTCTGTAGAATTAAAAACCAAACCAAATCAAACCAAACCAAACACAAAAATAAAATACATCAAATGAACTTTCCTCCTTGGATCACAAGTAGTGGTTTGAGGACAGAATCTATCAATGTGTAATCTCATGGTTTCTGTCCTGTCTTAGCTGCTGACTAGCTGTACAAACCTTGATGAAGTCAAATCATTTCTTACCTCAGTTTCCTCATCTTCAAAATGAAGATAGTGCCTACCTTACAGAGCACTGGTAAGAACTAATTGAGAAAATGCATGCAAGGTGCCCGGCTCATATTTGGCATGCACCGGTGTTACTTCTCCTCCTAGTTCCTTTCAGCATCAGTAGTAATGTCTGGATTCCAGTCCTTGAATTCACTAGTTACTCGTCATGAGACCATTGTAAAATCAAATTATTTTGTCTCTCCAAGTCTAATTTTCCTTTGACATAAAATCATTAATACTCATGTTGTAAAGTTGTGGTTGTAATTCATTTCCTCATATAGTCTAGGAGGTTTTGGTTGAATCTAAATCTGAATGTTAAGTTGCTAAAAAACTGATATAAATATGTGAGTTTTACTGGTTAGATCTTTTGGACACCAAATCCAGAATATTTTTAAGGAATATATAGTAGGAGGAATGTAATAAGGAAAAGTAAATCTCTAGGTTTTTTTTTTTTTTTTTTTTAATGGGAGGACTCTCTACACTCGCTTACTTAATTTTTGCTTAATACAATTCATTGGGAAAGTATTGAAGGATTTATTTTCAATACTTGAATTTATTTTCAAGTATTGAAAGATTCAAATATTGAATCAAGTATTGAAAGATTCAAAGTATTCAAGATTGAAGAATTTATTTTCGCTTGAAATACTGGGTTGACCAAAAGGTTCATTCAGTTTTTTCCATAGGATGGCTCTAGTAGTGCTTAGTTGTATTTAACTTTATTCAAAATAATTTTGTTAGACTGTATATGACAGCTGTCATAGCAATGTGCATTTAAAAAAAGACTTATCAAAATTGGTGAATTTTTGTGTAGCCATTTTCGTATTGAAAATGGAAGAAAAACAACATTTTTGGCATATTATGCTCTATTATTTCAAGAAAGGTAAAAACACAACTGAAACGCAATAAATAGATTTGTGCAGTGTATGGAGAAGGTGCTGTGACTGATCGAACATGTCAAAAGTGGTTTGTGATGTTTTGTGCTGGAGATTTCTCTCTGGACGGTGCTCCATGGTCGAGTAGACCAGTTGAAGTTGATAGCGATCAAATCGAGACATTAACTGAGATCAATCAACATTATACCATGCAGGAGATAGCCAACATATGCAAAATATCCAAATAAGCACTGAAAATCATTTGCACCAACTTAGTTATGTGAATCGCTTTGATGTTTGGGTTCCACATAAGTTAAGCGAAGAAAACCTTCTTGACTATTTCTGCATGTGATTCTCTACTGAAACGTAATGAAAATGTTCTGTTTTTAAACAAATTGTGATGGCCGATGAAAGTGGATACTGTGCAATAATGTGGAATGGAAGAGATCGTGGGGCAAGCGAAATGAAACACCACCAACCACACCAAAGGCCGGTCTTCATCCAAAGAAGGTGATACTGTGTATATGGTGGGATTGGAAGGGAGTTCTCTATTATGAGCTTCTTGCGGAAAGGCAAACGTTTAATTCCAACAAGTACTGCTCCCAATTAGACCAACTGAAAGCAGCACTCTACGAAAAGCGTCCAGAATTAGTCAACAGAAAACATATAATATTCCATCAGGATAATGCAAGACCGCATGTTTCTTTGATATCCAGGCAAAAGCTGTTAGTGCTTGGCTGGAAAGTTCTGATTCATCCATCCACCGTATTCACCAGACATTGCACCTTCGGATTGCGATTTATTTCGGTCTTTACAAAGTTCTCTTAATGGAAAAAGTTTCAATTCCCTGGAAGACTGTAAAAGGCACCTGGAACAGTTCTTTGCTCAAAATGATAAAAAGATTTGGGAAGATGGAATTATGAAGTTGCCTGAAAAATGGCAGAAGGCAGTGGAACAAAAGGGTGAATATGTTGGTCAATGAAGTTCTTGGTGAAAATGAAAACATATCTTTTATTTTTACTTAAAAACCAAAGGCACCTTATGGCCAACCCAATAGCTACTTCTAGAAAGAATATGCATAGGGCAGTATGTTAGGGAGTCCAAACACTTGAATGTACCTATTTCTTTGCTTTTGTTCTTTTTATCTTAGGTGACTTTATTTTAAAAGGAGACTTCAGTGTACAGTAATGGTTTTATGGGCAGACCTTGGAAAATTATTCAGTACTGAAAATTTTCTGGTTTGATAATTATCAGAGAAAGAATAATAAACCAGTATTAAAATTTAATACTAAATTTTAGTTAGTAAATTAAGGTCAAGACTCATAAATGAATCATGTTAAATGAGTTATGAATTAGATCAGTATTATTGGTGAACTTAGCTATGTGTTAAATCAATATAATTTCTTTGACATAATCACGGAATAGGAATTGATGTATATGTGGTATATTGTATTGAAGGGTTGTAGATTGACGAACTGGGAAGTTTGTATTTTAACGATGTTATAATTCCATGAATTTCAGTTAGGTTTATTTGAATATGAATCACTTTTATAAAAACCAGCAGCAAAATATTATTGCTTTTATATTTTGTAGCAGTTGAGTCAGCTTTTGTATGTAATCAGATGAATGTAAATGTAAACTTTAACTTATTTTCTTACACATTTCCCAAAATTTAGGAAATAATTAGCATACAAAGTGTTAATTACTTTTAAGAATTCCCAGTTTATCATTTTATTTGACATTATGTAGCTCCTTATTAGATGCTTATTAACAACCCTGAAAATGTTGCACAAAGTATAGTCTTTGCATGCATAGTCTTTACCTGCAAAAAAAAGAATAGAAGAAAATACAATAAAAACTGAATTGCAAAAACATTGAGCGAAGACAAGCTTCTGCTGAGAAGATGGATATGAATGTATGTGTGAATGTTAGGGACATATGGATATGTTGATTATGGCCACATTTAGTATTTTTGTTGTAAAGCAGAGGATTTACAGAGTTAGATTAAATGCATTATGGGTATGGCTGAGATCAAAATAACTTTATTTTCTTCAAGGATTTTTTTGTTTTTGTTTTTTTTTGTGGGGGGGGGGGTATTGTGTTTGTTTTTAAAAAAGCCAGATACTTAAGTATAAAACTGGGTAATAATTTAAACTACATTTTTCTTAATAATTTAATGTTAAGAACAGTTAGAATTCTGTGATTGCAAGGTATTATTTGGACAAGTCATTCATAAAGTAATATGATTTATATATTTTTCTCCTTTTTTATTATGGTAAAAAATATATAACAAAATTTACCATTTAACCATTTAAAGTGTATAATTCAGTAGTGTTAAGTATATTCACATTGTTGTGCAAACATCACCACTATCCATCTCTAGAACTTTTCCATCATTCTGAATAAAACTCTGTACCTATTAAATATTAACTTCCTATTCTTCCTGACCCCCAGCCCCTGTAACATGGGGTTGCTATCCAAAATATATAAATAGCTCATACAGCTCAACATCAAAAATACAAACAACCCTATAAAAAATGGGCAGATGATCTGAATAGATATTTTTCCAAAGAAGACATATAGATGGCTAACAGACACATGAAAAGATGCCCAACATTGTTAATTATCAGAGAAATGCAAATCAAAACTTCAATGAAATATCACCTCAAACCTGTCAGAATGGCTATCATCAAAAAGAATACAAATAAATATTGGTGAGGATGTGGAGAAAAGAGAAGTCTCATACATTGTTGGTGGGAATTATAAATTGGTGCAGCCACTGTGGAAAAGAGTACGGAGGTTTCTCAAAAAACTAAAAATAGAATTACCATATGACCCAGCAATTCTACTCCTAGGTACATATCCAAAAAAAACGAAAACACTAATTCGAAAAGATACATGTTCATAGCAGCATAATTTACAATTGCTAAGATATGGAAGCAGCCTTAGTGTTCATCAACAGAAGAATGGATAAAGAAGATACAGAATGCGTGTGCACGTACGCGCGCGCGCGCACACACACACACACACACAGACACACACACAATGGAATGCTACTCAGCCATAAAAAAGAATGAAATTTTGTCATTTGCAGCAACATGGATGGAGTTGGAGGATATTATGGTAAGTGAAATAAATCAGAGAAAGACAAATACTAAATGTTGTCACTTATATGTGGAATCTAAAAAATAAACGAGTGAATATAACAAAAAGAAACAGACTCCCAGATATAGAGAACAAACTAGTGGTTACTAGTGGGAGAGGGACGGTGGAGGGGAGGGACAATATAGGGTCTAGGGGATTAAGAGGTACAAACTACTATGTATAAAATAAGCTATAAGGATGTATTGAACAACACAGGGAATATAGCTGATATTTTATAATAATTATAAGTGGAGTATAATCTTTAAAAATTGTGAATCACTATGTTATACATGTATATTATATAACATAATCACTATGTTATACATAGTGTATATGTATAACATATACACTATGTTATATAGTATTGTACATCAACTAAACCTCAGTAAAAAAAAGTCAAAATAATGAAAAGAAAAAAAAAACTTTACTCCGCATTCTCCCTGACCCCCAGGCCCTTTAATCACTATTCTGTCTCTGATTTTGACTACTCTAGGTTCCTTATGTGAGTTGAATCATACAACATTTGTCCTTTTGTGATTGACTTCTTTCACTTAGCATAGTGTCTTCAAGGTTCATCCATGTTGTATCATGTATCAGAATTTCATTCTTTTTAAGATTAATATTCTGTTTTATGCATGTACCACATTTTGTTTATCCATTTATCTGTCAATGGACATTTGGGCTGTTCCTACCTTTTGGCAGTTGTGAATAATGTTGCTATGAACATTGGTGTGCAAATGTCTGTTCAACTGTGGTCATGTATTTTTATATATTTTTTAACATTTAAGGATATTTGAGGTAATGAAATTCTCTTTGAATGGCCTACATGAATATCTGTATTTTCACTGATATCAGTGAATATTCATTGAATACCTGTTGTGTATTCTAAGGGATATAAAGAGAATATTTATTGAATACTTACTGTGTATTGGGGATATAAAGAGTAATAAAACCATGATACTATTTCTGAAGAACTTACAATCTAATGAGAATAATAAGGTGTGTTTATGAAAACACAACAAACTGGTAGCATATACTTTTTGAAGCTGAAGAGATGTTCACAATCTGATCCAAACCAGCATCCTCTCACGCTAAGATTTTTGCATGTCATCCTAACCAGTTAAGAGGCAAAATACATGGCCATAATCGACAAGCATGTTCCATTCAAGCATGTGTATTTAACACATGCATTTAACATTCAAGCATGAATTTTGGAGTGATCATACTAAAATGGAAGTTGGATCATGACACTCTCCAAAACAGTCTTTTCCAATAACAACATCCTTTGAATGACTTATATCTTTTTGTCCAAACTCCTTCCTTAACTCTGACTTAATCTCCTATCTCCACCTCTACCTTGAGTTGGATAAATTTTTGTTGTGGATATATTTCTTATGCATGTAAAAAGGCTTAAGTGAGTAAAATGCAGAAGGATGAACTCTATATGTGTCTCAAGGTTCTTTCCAGGCTTATGATTCTAATTTAATCCCTATAGTACCTGGATTTCCAGATGATAGAAAACAGAATTAGTATGTCTAGAGGTTTCTCAACAGATCTATTTCATAATAATTTAAAAGACCAAAATTTGATTGGAATAAAAACATTTTGGTGTGTTTTGATGTTTCAGTGGTATTTTTCCCTCTCTCAGAGTATTTTTTCTGGAAAAGCAAAATTAATCTTTTGTGAATTCAGTCATAATTTTTCAGTTTAGTTGGATTTTTAAGGTTTTTCTGGGTGCACCAGCTGGACCTTTTGGATACTGCTCTTTTTCCACTGAAATGTTAGCAAGACCAAAGGAAGACCTACAACCAGCTGTTAGATTCACGTTTCCTTTGGATGATGTTTTGAAGTTCAAAAAAGGAACTTTGAGAATTTTAAACACAGCTGAGCAGAGTTTCCAAGAGGTAACATTGTAACACTACTTTTTTTCCTCCATATTTATTTTCTTGACTCCAGTAGAGATCCTGAATGCTGAGTGGTGAAGACGTTTATAGGCTTATTGCTTTGTAGGGCAAAAAAAAATGAAAGAAATAATTTCAAAGTTAAAACTTAAAAAAAAGGAGATAATTGTAGAAGTGAGGAAGGATGAATGAACAAGGATGATCATCCATTCATTCAGCGCATATATGAAAGTCTACTGTGTACCAGACACTCCACTAAACACTGGAAACAAAGCAATGAATAAAATAGAATCAGTACCTACACTCATGGAACTTAGATTGCCTGGAACAGTGAGTAGAACGTAATAGGCTCTTAAAAATAATTTGAATAGGGCTTCCCTGGTGGCGCAGTGGTTGAGTCCACCTGCCAATGCAGGGGACACGGGTTCGTGCCCCGGTCCGGGAAGATCCCACATGCCGTGGAGCGGCTGGGCCCGTGAGCCATGGCCGCTGAGCCTGCACGTCCGGAGCCTGTGCTCCGCAACAGGAGAGGCCACAACAGTGAGAGGCCCACATACTGCAAAAAAGAAAGAAAAAAAATTAAGCAAAATAGGCTGTAGAATAGGATGTATGAACGATTCCTTTAATCTAAGATTATTTACATTTGTGTAAAATATCTTGAGAGATGGTGGAGAAATGGTAATAAGGAATTATGTTTTCTAGGAGGTGAGTTTCCTGTGATCTTTCCTTTATCTTTTATGTATTTCTGTCTTTTGTTTTGCAGTGACTATTTAAAAATAAGCTAATTTTAAATGTTTGGGGTAAATTGATTTAAAAAAATTTTTTTTAAACTTAATATCTGTATCAGTAAACATAGTTACTGGTTGATGGTCCATTGTCCTGTAAATGTAAAAAATCTCTAAGGAATTCTGCATTTTGTTTCTGGAAGAATATAATTAACCAGAAGGAAATGATTACATTTAACATTTACTGTTAACACTCAGAAGGTATAGTTTTAAAATGAACAATGATGTTTCTTTAATGTATGTAATGGTTGAAAAATATTTAGTAGTAATTTTAATTTTGTTTTGTAGATACTTTGAGGAATGTCTACATAATTAGATGGTGGAGAGCTGAGAAAATTCTTAGGTTTTTTATGTATATGAAAACTTAGTTTGGATGTAGTTATTAATAGATATTATATTGAACTGCATTTTATATCTGAAGATTTGTTTTTGCCCTCTCCTTTGATTAGTATGACTTCTAAGTTTCTTAATTAGGGGAGAGAACATATGGATTTTGGGAGTCCTGATTACATCTGGTCAATATTCTTAGATTTTCAAAGTATAGTCATGCAGGTCATATTGTTACTTCATGACTGTTTTCTTAATTTCTTCCAATAACTTGTGTTTGTATCAGGAGAAATTAATGGACTCGTGAAAAATGTTCCATTTTACGCATAGATTGTTTGTAACAAACTCATTTTATTAAAAATGCTGTAGCAACTTTACTTATTTTTAATCCTTTAGAGGGTCATGTTGACTCTAGTTATTGGAGTTCCAAATGATATGTGATTGAATATGAAAACTTGTCTCAGGGTCTGTTTATCTTTTTTAAATTATATTGTTAAATACTTGTTTAAATGATCATGTTAACCTTTAAAGGTTAACATTTGTTTTAACATTATTTAGGTATAAATGAAAGTATTATTCCTCTTCAAAATAAGAGTTTTTGTCAGGCCACAAAGTCCCTTGGACTGTGGTATGCTAAATTTGAAACAATTTTTTTCCCTAGATATTTAGCTATGTGCCATAGAAGGTGATTTTTTAGATAGTTTCTCTCTTTCTCTTTTATTTTTATTTTTTTTCTTTTTATTTCTGAAAAGTAAGATGCCTATTCCAGTTCAGTGAATGTGGTAATATCAAATCCAGGTAGAATGGTACATTTCATCTTGTCTTCATTTTTTAAGGTGAGCTAGTTTATAAAATCGAGAATAAATCATTTTGTTAGGTGTTGGCTCCCTTCTAGTATAAAAATATTAATCTTTTTAGCAGTAAGTCATTCTATTGTAAATACTTTAAAATGTTTAAAAGGAATTTATAAAAAAAGGAATTATAGAAAAACTTAAACGATGCCTAAATTAATACCATATACATGAATGATAGTTAGAATTTATAATTGGTATTTTGTTATAAAAGACATGTATTTGGATAAAAACATTGTGTACGTTAGTCTAAATGAAATGAATACCTTCTCATGATACTCATACTTTCCTTTATTGTACTCATTTATTTATTATTCAGCAATATTTATTAAGTGTCTGCTATATTATAGGCACTGTTCTAGATTCTGAGTGATACCAGTCAACAAAATAGAAATTATTGATCTCATGGAGCTTATACACTTGTAGAGAGAAAGAAACTAAACAAATATGTATGTCAGATGGTGATAAATGTTCTAGAGAAAGGTGACTACATCAAGGAAGGTAATAGGGAATGTCAGAGTGGGGAGTGTACCATTTTTATATAGAATGGTCAGGGAAGGTTTCACTGAGAGGGTGACACTGAATTTGATGAGGGAAGGACTATGGTGGATATTTGGGCAAGTGTGTTTCAGACAAGAAGTTCAAAAGCCCTGTGTTGGGTACAGGCTCAGCATATTTAGAAACCTAAGAAATTAATTGTGTAATTATTTCTTTCACTTTTTTCTTTCCCAGTAGATTCTAAGGTCCACTAAAACAGTGGGGAAAGACCGTCTCTGTCTTGCTCATCATTGTATCCTTGGTACTCAGTATAGTGCCAAACACATGGTAGGCAGTGGGCCAGTGAATAACTATGGTTGAATTCATGAATGATGAGGGGAAATTTTGGAGGAATCTTTATTTTTTTTAAATTAAGTTCATACTACTAAGATATTTAGAGCTTCAAAGGTCTTCTTAGGTGGAAAACAAGAGAGCTCTTGAGGAAGAATGATTCTTCTAAAGGTCACTGTTCATTATGGTAGCATTCTTGTGATGGCAATGATTTTTCTCTCTTATTCTAGCTATTGATAGGGTATCCTTTGTTTAGATGGATGGTCTAGACATGGGAAGATACTTGCTGTGGAAGACCTCCTTGCAGTAGAATCTGGACTCAAATAACTGGGTTGAAATTCCTGTTTGATGCTTGCTCGCTGTGTGACCCTCCCCCTTTATTTCCTTTTAATTGCCCTGGTTTTCTTATCTGTAAGACAGATGCTGTTATTTCAATTACAGTATTCTCTTAAACATTTTCTCTTGCATATTGGGATTTTCTCATTAATCTTCTAATATACCACTCATGTAGACTATTCTTTTTTTTTTTTTTTTTAAGGAAATTACATTTAAGAAAATAGGACTTTGGAATCAGACATTCTTGGGTTCTATAAAAGTTCACTTCTTAAAGTTATCTGTTAACATGTGTCAGAGTTTTATCTAACTAATGAGAAAACAATCAGGAAGACCAAAGAACTGCTACTAAGAGTATTTGAGCATCAGGAGTTCATGTATTCATTTAGGAAAGGGATGCCAATATAAAATTGCAAAGCTACATAGAAGTCTCATTAACTTTCTGAAGGAAAAGGAAGCCATTATCATCTTGGAAACTTGTAATGTAAAACAGTGAGTTCAATTTATATATCATCATGGTCTTTATCATCATCTCCAGTATCAGCAAACTGGATTGTTTCATCATCTCCAGCACCAAATATATCTTTTTCATTGATTTTAGCATGTTTTGGAAGCTTGCCATATACCTTCAGACTTATAGCTTTATCTGCATTGTATTTTGAAATTACATCAGCTTTGTTATCCTGATAGGCAGACCAACCAATAAGATATCTGAGGTATTTATTTAAACCATTTTCCTCATTTTTCCTTTGATATGGCATAGCCTCTTTACACATCAAAGCACATTGCTTCTACTCATTCATCTCCCAACGTTCTGATTACCTGAGCATACGCTTATTCATACGCTTTACACACCAACCGTTTTTGGATTCATTTTCTTTCTTACCCTTGTACCTGTTTTTACCTTCTTTACCCTTATTCTTGGGCATGGCAATGCTTCCCAGCATCTCAAATTCCTTTCCTGTGGTGGCAGTGGCAGCTGCTCCTTTGAGTGGCACACAGGACAAAGTAGCACGTGGTAATATGGAACCACGTGTGTGGAAGAGTTTTGAGACTGAGCTTTTCTAAGACATACTTAGCAGCATCAAAATTCTTTTCTTGCCTCTTCCCTTTCTGTGTATGTTAATATTCTTAAGGTTTTCTGGGGACAGGTAAAGAGTAATCTTCACTCTTATGCTTTCTTAGCCTTATTACTAAGGTGGACCTCTCTGCTTGTGTCTTTACTGAATGTCCCAAGGATTCATTGAGGACTTTTTATCTTGTTTGTGAGAACATGGATGATTCCTGGCCCTGTGTAAGCTGGGAATTATTCACCTTTTATTATCTGGCAATTATTCTTTCCCAGAAGTTGTTTTTGCTCAACCTTAATTTGCATATGCAAATCGGTATTCAGGTAAAATTTAGTGGAAATTCCCCTCCGCCCCCCCTTAAAAAAACTGGTCTTTTCATTGTTCTCTGACTTCAGGACTTCCCGCCCCCACCCCCGCCAAATAATTGCTGCTTTGGCCTTTCTGTGCTCTGACCTCACCTGTCTTTTCTTTTTTTTTCTGTTTTTTTGGAATTTGGGGGTCATGGCTGAGACTGGCATCATAAATATGAGATTCATTAGTATATGATGGTATTGAAAGCTGTGAGAGTGAATTCAACTTAGAGATGAGTCTACGTAGAAAACACTCCAGAGTTCAGAGGTCAGGGAGTTGAAGGGAAATAAGCAAAGGTGATGAGAATGGGGAATAAGGTGGAGGAAAACTGGGAGAGAGTGGGCCATAGATGCCAATTAAAAAAAAAAGAGGGTAGATATGAAGGAGGAAGATATAAATCAGTTCAAATATTTCAGGTAATTAAGATGAGGACTGCAAATTTTTTTTTGGAATTTTATTTTTTATACAGCAGGTTCTTATTAGTTATTTATTTTATACATATTAGTGTCTATATGTCAATCCCAATCTCCCAGTTCATCTCACCACCACCACCACCACCCCCTCCCGCTTTCCCCCATTGGGGTCCATGTTTGTTCTCTACATCTGTGTCTCTATTTCTGTCTTGCAGACTGGTTCACCTGTACCATTTTTCTAGATTCCACATATATGCGTTAACATACGATATTTGTTTTTCTCTTTCTGACTTACTTCACTCTGAAAGACAGTCTCTAGATCCGTCCACATCTCTACAAATGACCGAAATTTGTTCCTTTTTATGGCTGAGTAATATTCCATTGTATATATGTGCCACATCTTCTTCATCCAGTCATCTGTTGGTGGGTATTTAGGTTGATTCCACGACCTGGCTATTGTAAATAGTGCTGCAGTGAATATTGGGTTGCATGTGTCCTTTTGAATTATGGTTTTCTCAGGGTATATGCCCAGTAGTAGGATTGTGGGGTCACATGGTAATTCTATTTTTAGTTTATTAAGGAACGTCTGTACTGTTCTTCATAGTGGCTGTATCAATTTACATTCCCACCAACAATGCAAGAGGATTCCCTTTTCTCCACACCCTCTCCAGCATTTATTGTTTGCAGATTTTCTGATGATGCCCATTCTAACCGGTGTGAGGTGATACCTCATTGTAGTTTTGGTTTGCATTTCTCTAATAATTAGTGATGTTGAACAGTTTTTCATGTGCTTCTTGGCCATCTGTATGTCTTCTTTGGGGAAATGTCTATTTAGGTCTTCTGCCCATTTTTTGATTGGGTTGTTTGTTTTTTTAATATTGAGCTTTATAAGCTGTTTGTATATTTTGGAGACTAGTCCTTAGTCCATTGATTTGTTTATAAATATTTTCTCCCATTCTGAGGGTTGTCTTTTCATCTTGTTTATAGTTTCCTTTGCTGTGCAAAAGCTTTTAAGTTTCATTAGGTCCCATTTGTTTATGGAAGTGGGTCAAAAAGGATCTTGTTGTGGTTTATGTCAAAGAGTGTTCTTCCTATGTTTTCCTCTAAGAGTTTGATAGTTTCTGGCCTTACATTTAGGTGTTTAATCCATTTCGATTTATTTTTCTGTATGGTGTTAGGAAGTGTTCTAAGTTCATTCCTTTACATGTAGCTGTCCAGTTTCCCCAGCACCACTTATTGAGGAGACTGTTTTTTCTCCGTTGTATATCCTGGCCTCCTTTGTCATAGATTAGTTGACCATATGTGCGTGGGTTTATCGCTGGGTTTTCTATCCTGTCCATTGATCTATGTTTCTGTTTTTGTGCCAGTACCATATTGTCTTGATTACTGTAGCTTTGTAGGATAGTCTGAAGTCAGGGAGTCTGATTCCTCTAGCTCCATTTTTTTTTTTTCCTCAAGATTGCTTTGGCTATTTGGGGTCGTTTGTGTCTCCATACAAATTTAAAGGTTTTTTTGTTCTCATTCTGCAAAAATGCCACTGGTGATTTGATAGGGATTGCCCTGAATCTGTAGATTGCTTTGGGTAGTACAGTCATTTTCACAATATTGATTCTTCCAATCCAAGAGCATGGTATATCTCTCCATCTGTTTGTGCCATCTTTGATTTCTTTCATCAGTGTCTTGTAGTTTTCTGAGTACAGGTCTTTTGTCTCCCTAGGTAGGTTTATTCCTAGGTATTATATTATTTTTGTTGCAGTGGTGAATGCGATTGTTTCCTTAGTTTCTCTTTCTGATCACTTGTTCTTAGTGTATAGGAATGCAAGAGATTTCTGTGCATTAATTTTGTATCCTGTAACTTCACCAAATTCACAAATGAGCTCTAGTAGTTTTCTGGTGGCATCTTTAGGATTCTCTATGTATAGTATCATGTCATCTGCAAACAGTGATAGTTTTACTCCTTCTCTTCCAATTTATATTCCTTTTATTTCTTTTTCTTCTCTGATTGCCATGGTTAGGACTTCAAAAATTATGTTGAATAATAGTGGTGAGAGTGGACATCCTTGTCTTGTTCCTGATCTTAGAGGAAATGCTTTCAGTTTTTCACCATTGAAAATGGTGTTTGCTGTGGGTTTGTCGTATATGGCCTTTATGATGTTGAGGTAGATTCCCTCTATGCCCACTTTCTGGAGATTTTTATCATAAATGGGTGTTGACTTTGTCAAAAGCTTTTTCTGCATCTATTGACATGATCATATTGTTTTTATTCATCATTTTGTTAATATGGTGTATCACATTGATTGTTTTGTGTAGATTGGGGAATCCTTGCATCCCTGAGATAAATCCCATTTGATCATGGTGTATGATCCTTTTAATATGTTGTTGGATTGTATTTGCTAGTATTTTGTTGAGGATTTTTGCATCTATATTCATCAGTGATAGTGGTCTGTAATTTTCTTTTTTGTAGTATCTTTGTCTGATTTTGGTATCAGGGTGATGGTGGCTTCACAGAATGAGTTTGGGAGTGTTCCTTCCCTGCAATTTTTTGGTAGAGTTTGAGAAGGATGGGTGTTAGCTCTTCTCTAAATGTTAGATAGAATTCACTTGTGAAGCCATCTGGACTTTTGTTTGTTGGAAGATTTTTAATCACAGATTCAATTTCGTTACTTGTGATTGATCTATTCATATTTTCTGTTTTTTCCTGGTTCAGTCTTAGAAGGTTATACCTCTAAGAATTTGTCCATTTCTTCCAGATTGTCCATTTCATTGGCTGAGAGTTGCTTGTAGTAGTCTCTTATGATGCTTTGTATTTCTGTGGTGTCCATTGTAACTTCTCCTTTTTCATTTCTAATTTTATTGATTTGAGTCCTATCCCTCTTTTTCTTGATGAGTCTGGCTAAAGGTTTATCAATTTTCTTTATATTCTCAAAGAACCAGCTTTTAGTTTTATTGATATTTGCTATTGTTTTCTTTCTTTCTGTTTCATTTATTTCTGCTCTGATCTTTATGATTTCTTTGCTTCTGCTAACTTTGGGTTTTCTTTGTTCTTCTTTCTGTAGTTCCTTTAGGTGTAAGGTTAGATTGTTTATTTGAGATTTTTCTTATTTCTTGAGGTAGACTTGTATTGGTATAAACTTCCGTCTTAGAACTGCTTTTGCTGCATTGCATAGGTTTTGGATCGTCATGTTTTCATTGTCATTTGTTTCTATGTATTTTTTAATTTCCTTTTTGATTTCTTCAGTGATTTCTTGGTTATTTAGTAGCGCACTCTTTGGCCTCCATGTGTTCGTGTTTTTTACATTTTTTTCCCTGTAACTCATTTTTAATCTCATAGTGTTGTGGTCAGAAAAGATGCTTGATATGATTTCAATTTTCTTAAATTTACTGAGGCTTGATTTGTGACCCAAGATGTGACCTATCCTGGAGAATGTTCTGTACGCACTTGAGAAGAAAGTGTAATCTGCTGGTTTTGGATGGAATGTCCTATAAATACCAGTTAAATCTCTCTGGTCTGTTGTGTCATTTAAAGCTTCTGTTTCCTTATTTATTTTCATTTTGGGTGATCTGTCCATTGGTGTAAGTGAGGTGTTAAAGTCCTCCACTATTATTGTGTTACTGTCGATTTCCTCTTTTACGGCTGTTAGCATTTACCTTATGTATTGAGGTACTCCTGTGTTGGGTGCATATATATTTATAATTGTTATGTATTCCTCTTGAATTGATCCCCTGATCATTAGGTAGTGTGCTTCCTTGTCTCTTGTAACATTCTTTATTTTAAAGTCTATTTTATCTGATATGAGTTTTGCTACTCCAGCTTTCTTTTGATTTCCATTTGCATGGAATATCTTTTTCCATCCCCGTACTTGCAGTCTGTATGTGTCCCTAGGTCTGAAGTGGGTCTCTTGTATCAGCATATATATGAGTATTGTTTTTGTATCCATTCAGCAAGCCTGTGTCTTTTGGTTGGAGCATTTAATCCATTCATATTTAAGGTAATTATCGATATGTATGTTCCTATGACCATTTTCTTAATTGTTTTGGGTTTGGTTTTGTAGGTCCTTTTCTTTTGTGTTTCCCGTTTAGAGAATTTCCTTTAGCATTTGTTGTAAAGCTGGTTTGGTGGTGCTGAATTCTCTTAGCTTTTGCTTGTCTGTAAAGCTTTTGATTTCTCCATTGAATCTGAATGAAATCCTTGCCAGGTAGATTAATCTTGGTTGTAGATTCTTCCCTTTCATCACTTTAAATATATTGAGTACTCCCTTCTGGCTTGTAGCATTTCTGCTGAGAAATCAGCTGTTAACCTTATGGGAGTTCCCTTGTATGTTATTTGTCATATTTCCCTTGTTGCTTTTAATAATTTTTCTTTGTCTTTAATTTTTGTCCATTTGATTACTATGTGTCTCGGCATGTTTCTCCTTGGGGTTATCCTGCCTGGGACTCTCTGCGCTTCCCGGACTTGGTTGGTTATTTCCTTTCCCATGTTAGGGAAGTTTTCAACCATAATCTCTTCGTATATTTTCTTGGGTCCTTACCCTCTCTCTTTTCCTTTTGGGACCCCTATAATGCAAATGTTGGTGTATTTAATGTTGTCCCAGAGGTCTCTTAGACTGTCTTCATTTCATTCTTTTTTCTTTATTCTGTTCTGCAGCAGTGAATTCCACCCATTCTGTCTTCCAGGTCACTTATCTGTTCTTCTGCCTCAGTTATTCTGCTGTTGATTCCTTCTAGTGTAGTTTTCATTTCATTTATTGTATTGTTCATCTCTGTTTGTTTGTTCTTTAATTCTTCTATGTCTTTGTTAAACATTTCTTGCATCTTCTCGATCTTTGCCTCCATTCTTTTTCCAAGGTCCTGGATCATCTTCACTATCATTATTCTGAATTCTTTTTCTGGAAGTTGCCTATCTCCATTTCATTTAGTTGTTTTTCTGGGGTCTTGTCTTGTTCGTTCATAGTCCTCTGCCTTTTCATTTTGTCTGTCTTCCTGTGAATGTGTTATGTTCCACAGGCTGCAGGATTGTAGTTCTTCTTGCTTCTGCTGTCTGTCCTCTGGTGGATGAGTCTATCTAAAGAGGCTTATCCTCACCTGTCTTTTCAACTCAGCAATGTACTGACTTCTGTTTGGGTTTCTGCTCCAGCATCCTGCAGTCCCAAAAGTCCTTTCAGAAAGATATGCTAGGTAATTATAGGGCTCACCTTTTTTGTTTCCCTTTTTTTTGAAATCACTTTTGAGCTACCTGTTGTCCAATGTCATATATGTAGTTTGTCCAGTTTTCTAGTTGCTTACATATCAAAATTAATTCTGGATTATATTACTCCCTGATGGGTGAAAGTAGAGATCTCTTAACACTTTTAAATTGAAGAATGATATTCTTAGCAAGTGATACATCCTGCACATCCTGTAAATAAAACCTACTTTGGCTGCTTTTCGTCTAATACTAGTTACTAGTCAACTGATGCATTAAATTAAAGTTAGTATAACCCTAACTAATAGGCTGATTCTTTTGGGTACTTTTATGCCTCTCTGAAGAGCACTGTTTTTTTTATGGTACTTTTTTTCGATTAAACATGATTCAATATAGCTATAAAACAAAAACAGAAACCTTAACATAAGTCTTACTTAGTACAGAAACTTTTTGCTAATAAAAAACAAATCTGTTTTATATTCCATCTATTGAGATACAGTGAAATAGTATAAATTTAGTACTGCTCATTATTTCTTTAAAACTCTTCCAATTAGTTTAAAAGCATTGGTAATTGGAAGTAGAATGTAGATATAAACTGGTGTGAAGTTGAGAATGTCTCATTAAGTTTGGAATTTAAAAAAAGGATGTATTTGGTGAAACGATACAGTGAGCCTAAAGTGTTTTGTTTTTTTTTTTTTAAAGGATCTGAGGTGCTCATGAAAGAGTTAAAGACGTATGCGTATGGTTGTTTCGGTTGGCAACATGAGCTTCATCCTTCATCATTAGTGTTTACAGTGTTTCAGTTACTATACTAAGTACAAGGTGCCCTATCTGGTAGTCATTTTTTTTTTCTATGGTGTTCTTAGTTGAGAGACTTGAAATTCTTAGGGGAATGTTTGAAAATGAGTCAGTAGTAGCATTGTGATTTGAATGTTGTGTGCTCAGGCTTAAAGAAGGCATTTTTGTCTCTAGCATCAGAATTGCCTGTAAGTAAATCTTAAGAAAAAATTCTGAGGAAATTTATAGCCATGATTTACATATCTCTCAAGGGATAAGGGTCAGGGTTATAATTATAGTTGAGAGAACTATAAATGCACTAACTCTAACAGATGGTACCAAAATGTCTGAATTTTTGTTACTTTTATTATTTCTTAAAAACTGTTTAATGATACCTGTAAAAATTACTGCTTCTAGATACAGCTATTAGGTTTGGTACAGCAAAAGATTGTTTAACTCTTTAATTTTTTTGATAGCAGATACAAAATGCAGATACCTAATTATTCAAAATCTTTTAGATACTAACGACTGTTCACTTGTGAGAAAATTTAAACTGATATATGACAGCCACTAGATCCATTTGTCAAACCTGCTTTTGGTTTTGGTCTGTTCTTGCTGAAAGAGATGTGTCTACCCATAGTGTTACCTAGGTGACATGGATGCACTGTATTTCATCTTTCTAAATTGTTTACCATTGAAATTCATGGATTAGGTTTGTTATTTTGGTTGCGTGTTCCCTTGTTACTTTGCTACTAAAGAGTCATAATCCCTCAATAATAATGGTTTTGGTCAGCCAAGCCATATTGCTTTGATTCATTTGAAGTCGAGAACAGGACTCCATAACGAAATAGATCTGGCTATGAATCTTGGCTCCTTCTGGCTTTGTGACCTTAGGTGAATTACTTAACCTCTGCTGGTATATTTGATATTAGTATAGTTTACTAGTTAAATGAGTGAACACTGGAGCCAGTTTGTGAGGATTTGAATCCTGGTTGTGCTACTTAATAAGCTGTGTAACTTTGGGCAGGTCACTAACTTTTCTGCTTCCTCTTTCTCATCTGCAAATTAGAGATAATTATAGTATCTATCTGTATAACACTTGGAGTGTTTTATACCTACCTGGCATGTAGTGAGCACTCATACATGTTTGCTAGTATTATCTTCTATAAAATGAGGACAGAAATAACATAATAAAGATGTTATGAGGCCTGAATGAATAAATAAATAAAACACTTTGCACAGAGACTTAGTAAATGTTCAGTAAATGATGGTACTCTAAGGGGATTAATATTATGATGATGCAGCAGATGTGCCTGTGAAGTAAGCGTAGATTCAGGATTTGTAACTGAAGAGACCATACTGGAGCTTCGTTGCTAATTGGTGAGGACAACACAGTGTGTTCCAACATTCTGTTAGGTCACTTATACAGAACAAATCATCTTTTATATCCTAGCTGGTGCACAAGATGTGGTAGATGAAAAATTCTATCCAATAAGACTTCAGAATTGCAATCTTGGTGTACCTACTGTAATACAGTTTGGGATTGGCCACACTCCACAGCTGGCCAAGGAAGTAAAAGCATTTATTGGGAAAATCTTTTACATCAGCCATATTAAAGATACAATATAAAACTTTTCTCAATATGAAGGGTTATTTAGAAGTTTTGAAAAACGGATAGCGAGTCATGATGCAGGCTCCTATGATTCTACCCAACTCTAAAATCTGTTTTCCCCTTCTGTAGTAATAGAATCCTGATCTTTTTTTAGCTTAGGCACATTGATGCCTGGAAGAAAAGACTATATTTCCCAGCTATGTGACTAAGTTCTGGCAAAAGAAATAGAAGTAGAAGCATTATGTGTGTTCTTGCACTGATTCAGCTGTAAGAGACCCCATTTTGCTGTTCAGTTTCTTTTCTTCTTTTTGACCTGTATTGAAGACATGGAAACTGGAACTTTAGCAAACATTTTGGGCCATGAGGTGATCTTGATGATGGAAGTTAGGTACCTAGAGTGGTGGAAAAGTTAGAAGCTTTGGCCCCTGAGGATACTTGCAACCACTGTCTCCTATATCACCTATCTGTAGACAACTTTTACAAAAGGAAAAAATAAACCTCAATCTTGTTTAGGCCAAGTTACTGCTGTGTTTGGGTATTCTGTAATGTGTAGAATATATTCCTGAGGGGAAGGAGCATAAATAATAAAGCACCACTGAGATTTAATGGCTGTTGTACAACGTGGGGTGTGTGGGGGAACTTAAGATAAATGAGAATTGGAGGGGAGTAGCATAAATGACTCAGGGATTGAGAAGACTGTGGATCTACTTTGATTATACTGGTGAAATTTTATTAGATTAATGGGAAACATGAAGCTATTTTATGGGAAAAATATTTTAACAATACAGTAACATTTGTACAATTAGTTTTTAAATTACATTTTGTTGGATATTGGGGGTGGTTAGAGGAGCTGGCAAAATTGATGGCGGAGCATAAATCATTTTTGTCATTAGAATATTAACAATTTTTCATAGGTTGCTATTGTTAGGTTGTTATGCTATTGTTAAATGAAGTACTCATAACTTTGTAGTTTTTTTCTGGTAAATATATTCTTATTAATGCTACTTCGGGTGTCTCCTCTAAAAATTTTGGATTGGCAAATATGGAAAAAAATTTAGAAGACATTGGATTAGCTATTTTCTGTAGAAGAGGTTGAGAAGAGATTATTTTGAAGCCTATACAGCAAATGGTTGAGATTATTTCACTCTGTTACATAAAGCTTATTCTAAAAAGTTGATTATGTATTGATACCTGGGCCCTCACTTTTAAATGGTTTGTGTGACACCAGAATAATTGACTTGACATATTTAATTCAGTAGCTTTGGATAGACAAAGGTTTAGATGCCTGAGCTGAGAATGTTACAGTCTCTTTAATCATGTTGCCTAATTTATGATTTGGTTTTATTTGGGTAGTGTGGAATTATAGGCCTAGAAAGACTTCAGGAGGTCATACATTTTATTGTAGTTTATCAAATGTGTTTCCTATATAGTTTTGATCTTTGTTTTTCCTTGTGGATCTATTCATTCCTTTCCATATATCTCTTATCATTTAAATTTTGTTTATTTAAAGGTTAGTAACAATTAAGTACTGTACATACTTTACTCGTCATTTTTTATCATCTTATTTCCTTTTCTTCTTTGTTTTATAGATTTTCCTGGACAGTACACGTAACTTGAGTGGTGTGGAAATACCGCATACTCTCAAATCTCTAGCTATCCATTCTATGTGATAGAATATCTTCTTCAAGAATAAATTCCTTTTGGTGATGGCAGTATAATATTCCATTATAATATTATTAGTTTTTCAGTCTTTAATATAAATCTTTGCTAATTTGGAGTATCTGATGTGTCTAATTTGATGTGTTTTAACGTATCTTTACTTAGTAATGAACTTGAATATCCATCTGTCTATCTATATTTTAATCATTTGTATCAACCGCATAATAAAGTCTTCGGCACGAGGGCTTAACTTACTTGGTTTTGAATTCTGTGTCTTCTAGTTACTAATTATGTGACCTTGAATATGTTTTTGTAATTGATTGGCAGCATAGTGTCATGAAAGGGCATTAAATTTATAGACAAAAGACGTCTACTCTGACCTTAGCTTATACTAGCTTTGTAAATGCTTTGAGCAAATTACTTAATTGGTGTGAGCTACAGTTCCTCATCTGTAAAGGGGTGGCAAATCATAATTATAGTTTTTTTTGAGGAATAAATTGAAATCATAAATTATATAGCACTACCCAGATATAAAACAATAAAATACTTCGTCTTCACTTTTTAAAAAATACAGGAATATTTTATTGTTATGAGATTTTTTTTTCCCTTGGACTTTTTATCTCATAACTGGAAGTTTGTATTTTTTGACCACTTTCACTCAGTTTACTTACCTCCCACACTCCCAGCCTCTAGCAATCACCAATCTGTTCTCTGTATCTGTGATTTGGGGTTTTTTTTAGATTCCACATATAAGTGAGATAATACAGTATTTGTCTTTTTCTGTCTCTTTTATTTTACTCACCATAATGCTGTCAACCTTCATCCATATTGTTGCAAGTGGCAGGATTTTCTTTTTTTATGTGGCATACTATTCCATTATATATATTATATCCCATTTTCTTTATCCATTCTCCCTTGATAGACACTTAAATTGTTTCCATATCTTGGCTGTTGTTCTAGTGAACAATATAATGTTCCAGTGAACATGGAGCTGCAGATATCTTTTTGAAATACTGATTTTGTTCCTTTGGATAAATACCCAGAAGTGGCATTGCTGATCATATGGTAGTTCTGTTTTTAACTTTTTGAGGAACTGCCATACTGTTTTCCATAGTGGCTGCACCAATTTGCACTCCCGCTAACAATACACAAGGGTTACCTTTTCTCCACATCCTTATGAGCACTTGTTATTTCTTGTCTTTTTGATAAAAATATGTGTGAGGTGGTATCTCACTGTGGTTTTGATTTGCATTTTGCTGATGATTAGTGGTGTTGAGCACCTCTTCATGTACCTGTTGGCCGTTTGTATGTTGTCTTTGGAGAGATGTCTATTTAGATCCTCTGTCCGTTTTTAAAATGGATTGTTTATTTTTTCTGTTGAGTTGTATGAGTTCTCAATATATTTTAGATCTTAATCCCTTATCAGATATATGGCTTCCAAATATTTTATAGGTTGTTGCCTTTTCATTTTGTTTATGGTTTCCTTTGCTATGTAGAAGCTTTTTAGTTTGATGTAGTCCCACTTGTTTATTTTTGCTTCTGTTCCCTTTTTTGCTTTTGATGTCAAATTAAAAAAATCACTGCCAAGACTGATGTCAAGAAGGCGTTAAAATTTTATGGTGCAAAGTCAATGGAATTAAGGAAAGGCTAACCATAACTCCTTTATTTACTGATAATTAATCATAGCTTTTATTTATCAATCCCATACTACATGCTAGTCACCATGACTAGCACTTTCCATACATATCTCAGTTCAAGACTACTTTAAATATTCATTTAAACTAGCAAAAGTAAATAAATTAAAGAGACAGAGTTAATAGCCTAACTCAACCAAAATATAATAATAATAGCTATAATAATTGTAGTTATTATGTTTTAACTCTAACTGGTCCATAATGAATGTTATTACCTAATTTACAGAGAGGTTGAATAATTTGGCCACTGTCACACAGCTAGAAAGTGGAGGAAATGGGCAAACACTGTTCTAGTTGACTCTAAAACTCACCCTCTATTAAGCCTCCGATGATTACATTGCTAAATGTTATTGAGTGCATCTCTGTATAGGTGTTTTACTAGTTTCTTTAAGTATTGCATTAAAAATACATAACTTGTTACAATCTACTGGTGTATTGATGTTTTACCAATTTGAGTGAAGTGTAGAAAGTTTACCTCTAAAGTTCCATTACTCTCTCTCACATGATGGTCTTAAATATTTCCTCCACATATATTTAGAACTACAACAGTTGTATACTTTTTTGCTTCACCTGTCAAACATAATGTAGAAAACTCAAGAACAGAAGGTTGAGTATATTATATTTACCCATGTTTTTGCTATTTCCTATGCTCTTTCTTCCTTCTTGGATTTAAGAAGCAAAAAGAAAACTCAGAGAACTTACTGCCTGCCGTGTTGTTCCATTAGTCCCTAGATCCCTAGCAGGTCTGCCTTTGCTTTCCACCTTACACAGTCATCTTGTTTCACCTCTCTGATTACTTCATTGTTCAGTGGCCGACTCTTAAGGAGAAATATCCCAAATCTGTCTACCTCAGGCGAATTGTTTGACGAATGACAGCTTACTTCTTTAGAATTTTGCAGTCAACAATATTTACTATAAATGGGGAACAAAAAACTACATGTTTATTGTAAAAGCTTTTGAGAATACTGAGAATTATTGGTGGTCAAGAGTAAAGAAATGTGTAAGTAACCCAGTGAGGAAACTGAGGTTGCTTTTATAAAACAAACATTAATAAACCATTAAGTGTTAAAAAAAAAAAAAGTGGCCAGGGTTTTTTAGCTGTTCATAGTGGGAGGGATGGGGAGAAGTACATCTTTTCCATCTTGGTCTGGAACTGAAAGTTGCTTCACTGTACTTTAAATTTAAAAATATTAGGTCAGCTGGAGTTGTTTTATCTAGTTTTCCTAATAGTATGCTATTTAGAAGGAAAAGCTTGAGGCCCTTAAATCTCTGGATTGAGTTAGACTCGACATATCCTAGTGATATAGTTGCTTATCCTTGGGTTAAAAAGTACGTGTGAAGGACATTTTCTAGCTTCCCTTGCAATTCTTGAAGTGAGCAGGTTCTTAATAACAATAAAAAAAAAAGGTATCATTGATTTTGGTTCTGCCACTTACTGACTTTATGACTTTATTTAATCTCAATGTACCTTAATTTCCTCCACTGTAAAATGGGGATAATAGTACTTATAAGATTGTTGAAAAGATTAAATAGTATTATAATTGTGAAGTAAAGAGAAAAGTACCTTGCATTCAGGAAGCACTATATAAATGTAGCTGTTTTCATCATTATACTTAGAATGATAGGCCCATATGATAGGAATTATTACAGTCATTTCAAGGAGAGAAAATTCAGGCTCAGAGAAAGTAAGATGCCTTGCCCGATTCTTTTCTGGCCCAATTCTATTTAAGTATTATTAGGAAATACACCCAGAGCTGTCTGACCTTACAGCATATACTTTTCCAAGGTATGATGCTATGCATCAACATCATCAAATCCCTCTGCATCCTGCATTTTCACCTAACATTATATTATGTGTATTTGTCTTCATACTTTACATTTTAAACCGAGCTATAACATCTCACCAGTGATTGCACCATAATTTATCTAAACTTCTCTTATTTTAGGATATTTAAATTGTCTCTATGCCGCCCATCTGGTTCATGTATTAATGAATTGAATGCTAGCCAATAATATCGGTATACTATTCTTTATACATGCAGTAGTAAAGATTAGCCTTTAAAGGGCATCATGCCTCTTATATGAAATGCGTTGGTTTTTTTTTTTTTTTTTTTTTTTGTGGTACGTGGGCCTCTCACTGTTGTGGCCTCTCCTGTTGAGGAGTACAGGCTCCGGACACGCAGGCTCAGCGGCCATGGCTCACGGGCCCAGCCGCTCCGCGGCATGTGGGATCTTCCAGGACTGGGACACGAACCTGTGTCCCCTGCATCGGCAGGCGGACTCTCAACCACTGCGCCACCAGGGAAGCCCTGAAATGTGTTTTTAAAAAATGTATATCCCACTAAAATTTTCAGTAGCATAATATGTTTATTATACTTTTGAATCTCTGTTGTTCTGTAGAAACTCTTTTAAATCTCTTTGAATCTGAATTTTTAAATCTCTATTGTTATTTAGAAAGAGTTCTCTAGAAAGATTGTGCATCTTTAGTCATTATTTGTTGTATGAGACTTGTAATTTTTGCTATACATCTGTGGGCCCTTATTAACTATTAAATGTAGTATTGGAGGACTCTGCAGGTTATCAAGAGTTGGCTTGAGTGTCTTTGTTTTGAAATTATATTTGGATATATTTCTTTCTGAGCATCTACTTTTGACATTTTCTGCATGTAAATATAAATGAATAAACATGAAAATGACTTTGAATCTTAGTTCTAATTCTTCGAAAACTTTATTTTTATTTTGCCTAGGATTTTGACTATAGATATTAAATAAATATATGCACATTGTGTAATATTCATGCATTCACTTTTTTCTACAAATATTAATACAAAGCTTGTTCTATTTTAGGCACTGTGCTCTAAATCCCTGCTCTATTGGTACATATCTTTTATTATAGGAAATAAATAAGCCAATAAGTATTGTGATAGAGAATAATGGGGGGTGGTGAGTGCTTTTTTTTTTTTTTTTTAAAGACAAGATATTGTAGCATTCTTGTAGGGTTTTGTAGTCATTCATTCTTGCTTTCAGGGTACCGATGTTATTTTGGCGCCTACCCTTAGGGATAAATCCTGATTAGTCTAAGCCATAATAGTAATCCCATTTCACTTACCAGTGATTGATTTTGCAAAGGATGAGGTGACTCACTCTTGTTAATAGGATATGCAAATTTGAGGGAGACTTCTTTCAGTAGTTTCCTTTAAAATGAGACTGACTAGAAGAAATTACCAATTGTTCTTTTACACATAATTACTTGTGGCTGGAATTGAGGCAGCTAACTTGTTACCGTGAAGAGAGCTAGGACGAGGACAGAGTCTGTCATGCCAAGCAGGTAGAATAGAAAGATGAAAAGAATTTTTTGACTATTTCATGGAGCAATTGAATTAATTAACTTTTTGTCAATTGAGAAATTTATTTCCTTATTTTTAAAGCCATTTTGAGTTGGATTTTCTCTTATGTGTGTCCTAGCATGTCATAATTGATACATATTGTCATGGACTGTCCCTGAAAAGAGGTGACATTTAAGTAGAGGTTTGAATTATAAGAATAAGCCAAAGGGATTTCAGCTCAGGTAGAAGGAACAGCAAGAATGAAGGCCCCATGATAGGTTAAGAACTTGACGTATTCTAAAAACTGGCAGAAGGCTGGTATACCTAGTTTCTGATGGCAAGGGAAAGATAATAGTAACAATGTTTATAAATTGTGTTACAGTTTCTAAACCACTTTTACTTACATTATTTAATGTGATCTTCACAATTAAGTGAAGTGACCATTTTGTAGTTTGGTAAACTGCCCGTATATTTATAGCCAGTGATTGATTTGAAATGGTTGCTCTTTCTACTATATGATGTTGCCAATCGAGTGTATATTATGTATATACTTCATAACCAGATGAAATGGTAAAATATACATTTTATTTGAATTTGTTAGTGTTCCCACATTTCAGCGGTATTGATTTATTTAAGGTGGAAGGTACAGATGCAAAGGCCAGATTTCTGGATCCATTTGAATAGTATAAATTAATTGCATCAGTAAACACAACCTGGTGTGTTATCTTGAGTTAAGGTGAATGAGATGCTCCTGATAGAAACCTCATAAATGTGGTTATGTGTTTGTACTTCATAACTAGGAAGATTAATTTCTAAGATATTGGCTGGTCTCAGTGAATTAATATTTTGTGCTCATGTAGTCAGGATACCTGGCATTTTAAGTTCATATGTGTATATACTGTGACCTTACTGATAAGCATACAGTGAGAGTATGATAGATGACTCTGTAAGTAATGAATGAAAATTGAATTTTATAATCTTGGTAGGGGCTTTATAAAAATTTCCTTTTCTTTCCTCTCCTGCCCTTCCCTCTTTTTCCCTTCCATGCTTTTCCCTTCCCTCACTTTCTCTCTTTCCTTCCTCCCCTGCCTTACTCCCTTCATTCCACACATCAGTTTAGTTATTTCACCAATTGCGTTTATACAAATAAGTTGATTTCAACTAGCATGAAAGGACCATCTTAATTTATGATACTGTTTTTACTTGCTTTTTCCTACTTCTTTCTTAAATTAATAAACACAATTTTATTACTGCCCTTTTCCCATATATGGAGGCTGGACAGTAAGAAAGATTTTAAATAAGTTCTTCAACAGTACTTAATTTGAAAATGAACTGAGATCAGTTGAGAAGATATTTAAATATATAGTCTTGGACCTATATTAATTTAGAATTGACTTGAATTATATATGCATAGGGCTCTTTAAATATTTGTACTTTGTAATTGATAAATAGCTTTTCTCTAAAAATTTCATTTATATTTCTCTTTATCAGCCTTTAAAATATAACAGTCATGCTTAACCTTTGCTACATTATAGTAGTCATTCATTAAATTTGCTGAATAACTTATTTTATTTTTCTGTTGAAATTTTCAGTTTATTCTGTTACATTGAATTACCTTAAGAAGCACTCTGTAACAATGATTTGCTTTTTATTCTTTCCAGTTGTTAAAAAATTCTTCTAAAGATGATAACTCTAAACTATAGTAGATATTTATTACAATCTAAGGAATCATTATTATTTGAATATTTATGATGCTTTCTTTCACTTTGAGAAAAAGATAGGCTACGAAGAAGATTCAGAACAGTTTCAGTATAGTTTGTTAATTATATTACTAGTTATTTTAGTTGATTCTCACTTTGAAATGTGTAAAAGATAAAATTTTCACATTAACATTTGGATTGAAGTTGATCATATGTGTAGAATAATTACTTCTGATTTTTTCATTAAAAGTAGGAATGTACAATGATGATTTTGCTGAAGAAAATCTGTCTCATTGAAACTCAAAATGCAAGCACATAATTTAGCCATTTAATGAATTGGCATCCTTTAATTATTGACATTTTCAATTATATTCACAAAATGGAGATAGTTTAAATTTTCTGTTATGATTTTTCAACTTTATTGAAGCATAACTTACATCAATAAAATGTACATATATTAAGTGTACACTTAGATGATTTTTCTTAAATCTATACCTTCTTATAACTGTCATTCCCCTTTTTAATCAGTTGTCTGCTTGTTCCCTGGCAATCAGTGGTCTGATTTTAGTCACTATATGTTAGTTTCTCTGTTCTAGAGCTTCATATAAATGTGTATTCTTTTTTTGTCCCTGACATCTTTTGCCAGGCATGTTTTAGAGATTCACCCATGTTGTGTAAATCAGTAGTTTGTTCCTGTTTCGTACTGAATAATATTCCATTTATATGAATGTGTTACGTTTATTTATCCATTTAGCTGTTGGTTAGACACTTGGAGTTTTTCAAATTTTTGATTCATTAATAAAGTGGCTGTTGTGTCTTCTATAAATATTTGGTGGAATTCACACATAAAGCCAGGTGGGCCTAGAGTTTTCTTTGTGGGAAGGTTTATTAATACACATTCATCATCTTTAATAGATACAAGGCTCTGTGGCTATTCAGGTTATTTATTCCTTCTTGATTGAGCATTGGCAGTTTATTTTAAGAAATTTATCCATTTCAGGTCTGGTTTCATATTTATTGACCCAATGTTGTTCATTGTATTTCCTTATTATCCTTTTGTAGCATCTGTAGTGATGCTTCCTCTTTCATTCCTTATATTGGCAGCTTTTGTCTTCTTTTTTTCCCGTTGATTAGTTCATCTAGAATATTATCAATTTTATTGATCTTTCCAAGGAATTTGTTTTTAGTTTCATTGATTTTTTTCCCTCTATTGTTTATCTGTTTTATATTTCATTGATAGAATTTACGATGTGAAGCTTTTACCTATTTCACCAAACTTTCAAGTACTTTCACACTTCTTGAAGTATAACGTAGGGACTTTAAAACCATTTTCTTGGGACTTCCCTGGTGGTGCAGTGGTTAAGAATCTGCCTGCCAATGCAGGGGACATGGGTTCGATCCCTGGTCTGGGGAGATCCCACATGCCGCAGAGTAACTAGGCCTGTGCGCCACAACTACTGAGTTTGTGCTCTAGAGCCTGCGAGCCACAACTCCTGAGCCTGTGTGCCACAACTACTGAAGCCCATGCACCTAGAGCCCGTACTCCACAACAAGAGAAGCCACCGCAATGAGAAGCCTGCACGCTACAGCTAGAGAAAGCACGCGTGCAGCAATGAAGACCCAATGCAGCCAAAAATAAAGAAATCAATTTTTAAAATTTTTTTAAAAATTAAAAACCATATCCTTTTTTCTGCCTGTCATACATCTTATGACATTGTTACAAACCCTATAGTATTTGTTATTTTAGTTTTAAAGAATCAAATGTATTTTGTTTTTCGAATCAAATTTATTTTAAAAGAAATTAAAAATGAGAAAAAGTTTCACTTATACCTGCTCATAAATTTGTTCATTGTTTACATTCAAGTTTCCATCCACAATGATTTTCTTTAAGCCTGAAAAGCATCCCTTTAAATATGTCTTGTAGAATGTATCTGTTGGCAACAAGTTTTTTTCAGCATTTGTTTTCTGAAAATGTATTTATTTTGCCTTTATCTTTTAAAAGCTTTTTATTTTGGAATAATTTTAGAATTACAGAAACTTTGCAAAGAAAGTACAGAGAGTTTTCATATACTTTTTGCCCAGGTTCTCCTAATGTTAACATCTTACATAGCCTGGTACATTTGTCAAAAGTAATAAATTAGGGCTTCCCTGGTGGCGCAGTGGTTGAGAGTCCGCCTGCCGATGCAGGGGACACGGGTTCATGCCCGGTCCAGGAGGATCCCACATGCTGCGTAGCGGCTGGGCCCGTGAGCCATGGCCGCTGAGCCTGTGCCTCCGGAGCCTGTGCTCCGCAACGGGAGAGGCCACAACAGTGAGAGGCCCGTGTACCGCAAAAAAAAAAAAAGTAATAAATTAACAGGGTGCGATATTATTTACTAAACTACAGACTGTATTTGGGTTTCACCAGTTTCTCCAGTGTCCCTTTTCTCTTCCAAGATCTGATCCTAGATACCATGTCTCCTTAGTCTTCTTTAATCTGGGACAGTTTCTTCATTGTTTCATGTTTTTTATGACCTTGATAGTTTTGAAAAGTATATTTGGCTCAGGTATTTTGTTGGATGACCCTCAGTTTGGGATTTTTTGGTATTTTTTCTCATTTTTAGACTGGAATTATGGGTTTGTGGGTTGAATACCACAGAGATAATGTGCCCTTCTTCAGTACCATTTAGAGTTGTTTCATCAGTGTAAAAATTTTCCCTGGAGCCCCTTGGATAATCAGCCCTTCCTTACAGCTTCAGGCCTTGGCAACTGCTGATCTATTTTTTCACCCTGTAGTTTTCCTTTTGCCATAATGTTAGGTAAATGAATTACACAATATGTATCTTTTGGTTCTAGCTTTCTTCACCTAGCAAAATGCATTTAAGATTCACCCTTTTTTTTTTTTAACATCTTCATTGGAGTATAATTGCTTTACAATGTTGTGTTAGTTTCTGCTATATAACAAAGTGAATCAGCTATATGTATACATATATCCCCATATCCCTTCCCTCTTGCATCTCCCTCTCACTCTCCCTATCCCACCCCTCTGGGTGGTCACAAAGTACCAAGCTGATCTCCCTGTGCTATGCGACTGCTTCCCACTAGCTATCTGTTTTACATTTGGTAGTATATATATGTCAGTGCCACTCTCTGACTTTGTCTCAGCTTACCCTTCCCCCTCCCCGTGTCCTCATGTCCATTCTCTATGTCTGCATCTTTATTCCTGTCCTTCCCCTAGGTTCTTCAGAAAAAAAAATTTTTTTTTTTTAGATTCCACATATAAGTGTTAGCATATGTTGTTTTTCCCTTTCTGACTTACTTCACTGTGTGTGACAGTCTCTAGGTCCATCCACCTCACTACAAATACCTCAATTTCATTTCTTTTTATGGCTGAGTAATATTCCGTTGTATATATGTGCCACATCTTCTTTATCCATTCATCTGTCGACGGACACCTAGGTTGCTTCCATGTCCTGGCTATTGTAAATAGTGCTGCAGTGAACATTGTGGTGCATGACTCTTTTTGAATTATGGTTTTCTCAGGGTATATGCCCAGTAGTGGGATTGCTGGGTCATATGGTAGTTCTAGTTTTAGTTTTTAAGGAACCTCCATACTATTCTCCATAGTGGCTCTGTCAGTTTGCATTCCCACCAACAGTGCAAGAGGGTTCCCTTTTCTCTACACCCTCTCCAGCATTTATTGTTTGTGGAGTTTTTGATGATGGCCTTTTTAACCTGTGTGAGGTGATACCTCATTGTAGTTTTGATTTGCATTTTTCTAATGATTAGTGATGTTGAGCATCCTTTCATGTGTTTGTTGGCAATCTGTATATCTTCTTTGGAGAAATGTCTATCTAGGTCTTCTGCCCATTTTTGGATTGAGTTGTTTGTGTTTTTGATATTGAGCTGCATGAGCTGCTTGTATATTTTGGAGATTAATCCTTTGTCAGTTGCTTCATTTGCAAATATTTTCTCCCATTCTGAGGGTTGTCTTTTTGTCTTGTTTATGGTTTCCTTTGCTGTGCAATAGCTTTTAAGTTTCATTAGGTCCCATTTGTTAATTTTTGATTTCATTTCCATTACTCTAGGAGGTAGGTCAAAAAGGATCTTGCTGTGATTTATGTCATAGAGTGTTCTGCTTATGTTTTCCTCTAAGAGTTTAATAGTGTCTGGCCTTACATTTAGGTCTTTAATTCATTTTGAGTTTATTTTTGTTTATGGTGTTAGGGAGTGTTCTAATTTCATTCTTTTACATGTAGCTGTCCCAGCACCACTTATTGAAGAGGCTTTCTTTTCTCCGTTTTATATTCTTGCCTCTTTTCTCAAAGATAAGGTGACCATATGTGCATGGATTTATCTCTGGGCTCTTCATAAGATTCACCTATTTTGTTGAGTGAGCCAATAGCTTGTTCCTTTTTTTTTGCTGAGTAGTAGTCCTTTGTTTTTGATACATGATCATTTGTTTTGATAAATGAATGTTCTCATTCACCTGTTGAAGACCATGTTGATTTTTCCTCCAATTTTTGTCTATATATAAAGCTGCTATAAACATTTGTGTACCAGTTTTTGTGGGAACATGAGCTTTCATTTTTCTTGAGGTGATACCTAGGTAGGAGCGGGAATCCTGGGCAAGTGTATTTTTAACTTTGAAACCTAAAACTAAAACTTCTTAAGGCAAATGTAGGAGAAAATATATGTGACCTTGGATTGACATTGAATTTTTAGATATAATACTCAAACCACAATCTATTAAAAAAAACCAAATCTATTTTTAAAAATTATAATTTTTTTTATATTCTGTCAAAAAATTAATTTTTTTGCTGCATGCAAGACACTGTTAAGAGAATGCAAAGGCAAGTGACAGAGTGGGAAAAAATATTTGAAAAGTCACACATCTGATTATAGACTTGTGTCAAGAATATATAAAGAACTCTTAAATCTCAAAAGTAAACAATGTAATATAGAAATGTACAAAACATCTGAATAGACATTTCACCAGAGAAGCTATATGGTTGGCAGATAAGCACATGAATAGATGATCACATGCTTAATGTCATTTGTTATTAGAGAAATTGAATGCAAATGGAAACCAGATTGAACCACTACACAACTATCTGAATTACTTTAAAAAAAATTGAAAATACCAAATGCTGGAGAAACTGTAGAGCAACAGGAACACTCATTTGTTCTGGTAACAATTCAGGATGATGCAGCTGCTTTGGAATACCGTTTGGCCTTTTCTTATTATAAGTGTATGTTTTCCATATGACCCAGCAATCCCCAATCCTAGGTATTTACCCAAGTTAAATGAAAACTTACAGAAACCTGCTTTTTTTTTTTTTTTTTTTTTTTTGCTGTACGCGGGCCTCTCACTGTTGTGGCCTCCCCCGTTGTGGAGCACAGGTTCCGGACGCGCAGGCTCAGCGGCCATGGCTCACGGGCCCAGCCGCTCCGCGGCATATGGGATCTTCCCGGACTGGGGCACGAACCCATGTCCCCTGCATCGGCAGGCGGACTCTCAACCACTGTGCCACCAGGGAAGCCCTGCTTTTGTTTTTGAAGGTATTTTCAATGGATAACAAAGTGTAGTTTTGCCGTTTTTTTTTTTTTAATTTCAGCACTTTTAAAGATGTTGTTCTATTGCCCACTTGCTTGTATTTTTTTCCAATAAGAAGCCCCCTGAAACTCTTTTTAACACTTATGTATTCCCCCCCCCGCCCCACCGTGACTAATCTTCTCCTCCAAATTATGGTTTTATTTGTATTTAAAAATACATTGGAAATTCTTTATATGCCCGTGACTAAGCTAGCTTTCAATGTACATTACTTCAGGTTTGAGACAGGTTTTGTTCTGAGAAGTCCTTTTTCAAACTGAATGCAAAAATGGGGAATGCCGGTACATTTCCAAAGCTGATTAATGTAAGTTGTTTTCTTGCTAATGTTGATGGGTGACTTTTATTAGAGTTTTAGCTCCTGAACAGTTTTTAGTTCACGATGATAGTTACTGTAATGTGCTGTGACTGTGCTGAAAGCTGTCAAACACCGTGATATCTGAAGTGCTGTAAACAGTGGTTACTTTAAAAATTTACTTTTTTATTAAACAAACCTCCTTCAGATTTTTTCTTCCTGGATAATTTTCTTTTTGGGTAATTTTTCTAAGTTGACATATATTAGTTTCAGGTGTACAACACAATGATTTGATATATATATAGTTAAATTATCACTATAATAAATCTAGTTAACATATGTCACCATATATAGTTGTAATTTTTTTCTTGTGATCAGGATATTTTCTATTTGTCTTCAAATTCACTTAACTTTTCCTCTGCAGTATCTAATTTGCTCTTAATCATTTCCAGAGAATTTTTTAATTTTTAGATTTTTAAAAAATTATAGATGTTTGTTAGTTTTTATTTCTTTTAATCAATGTATTCATTTTTAAAAATTTAAATCCTAACACATATTTATAGTAATTGTTTTAGTGTCCTTATCCGCTATTATCATCATCTCTGTCTTCTGGGTCTGTTTTAAATTGACTGATTTTCTTCTTAGTTATGGGCCACATTTTCCTACTTGTTGGCATCATAGTTAAAAAATACATATTTCTGGAAAAGTAATTCATAATTTCTTCAACCATGTTTCTATTGATGGGCAATTATGTTTTTTCCAGTTTGGAACTATTGCGAACAGCATTGTAATGAATACCCTTGTGATATGTTTTGTTCACGTGTTAAAATGCATAAATTCCTGCTAGTGGAGTTTCTCATCAAAGGGCATGTTTATGCAAATATTTGACATATAATGCTATATTTCCCTTTGCATAGGGTATACATATTTATATTACTTAAATAAGTACTGAATTAGTTTTAAGTTTAGAGGACAATCTTCTAATGAACATGGTTCACAGCAGAACAGGCCAGGCTCTTAGTCATTTGATTCTGTAACACGTTGTCACAGATTCCATCTTTTGGCCTTAGCATTAAAGTGAAGCCACTTGAATGTGATTCTTGGAAATATCATTTTCGCATAGTCAGATGCTAAAAGAAGTAGAAGGTCATTTTCTTATATGTTAGGTATAAGAAAAGTCAGTTTGATAGTGTTGTAAATGGTACTGCATTTTGTTGTCGTCGTTGTTGCTTCTAATGGAATGATTACACTACTTCTAAGAAAGTAATTAGGTGATATGGTTTATATTCAGTTTCTACTGAATTACTCAGAATGTTAGTTGTTGCAAGAAGAGGCTTCTCTGGGGCTTGTTTTAGTGACTTCCCTTTGTGATTAGAATCCACTAGAATATTACCTCTTGAGGGCAGAAATTTTGTCTGTCTTGTTTTTGCAGAGACTTAAAACTCCTGAGGTGGTGGACTACTGCTGCCTTATTCTTGGTTTGGGGCTTGGAGTGGAGTGTTTGCTCTGTATTCTAGTCCACCCTTAGCCTTTAGCAGGTTTTTGGATGCCTGCGTCACCGGATGATCTCTTTCCATGTTCTTTGTAAGTTTTGATTAGTTGCTGGACAGTGTGAACTTTATATTGTTGAGTATCTGTATTTTATTGTCTTTCTTTAAAGAATGTTGAGTTTATTTTGATAGGCATTAATTTACTTTTGGATCACCTTTAGCTTGTTTTTGTAGCTTGTTTTTAAGTTTTGTTATGGATCTTGTTAGCATAGCCTTTATTCTGTGACTGGAGTCATTAGACTGGTCTCATGAGCAGATCTGGGCTACAGCCCTTGAGCTAAGAATGGATTTTACATTTTTAAAGGGTTGTAAAGAAACAAGAAAAAAAACAAAGAATATATGAGTTTTCTAGTTGTTTATATGTGAGGACAAATACAATACCAGTTATTCTTTCATGGTTAGAAGTGGAAGTCTGTTTAGTAAACATTAATAGAAATGCTTTCAGACTTCTGGTATAATATAAAACTAATAATTATACTTTTACCAGATCTCTTATTTGCTATAAATTGAGTTTAGTTTTTATAGTATTTGTAAGAGATATTAGCAGGATATTAAGGAACTGTAATTAAGATTCATTTCTGTCCTGCATCCTGGATGCCTACGCTGTACCCCAGACTTCGTACAGCTTGCTGGGGACAGACAGAATAATACATGAATTGAAGACCAGGTACTCAGCCTAGTAGGAAACTAGACATGTGCATTATCTATTGCTGCATAACAAATTACCCTAAGACTAAGAGGCTTAGAAAACATTTATTATCTGTTGGTCTGGAATTGGGCCATGGCTTAGCTGGATCTTCTGGCTCAGGGTCTTTCAAAAACCTGAAATTAAAATGTGAACCAAGCTACAGTGGCGTGGTCCAGGCTTGACTGATGGAGGATCCATTTCCAAGTTCACTCACATGGTTGTTGGCAGGAATCAGTTCCTTTCCACATGGGCCTCTTCATAGGGCAGCTCACAGTGTGGTAGCTTATATCTCTTGTAACCTTATCTCAGAAGTGAAATCCTATCATTTTCCCTGTATTCTATTGTGTATAAGAAGTAAGTCACTAGGTCCAGCCCACACTTGGAGGAGGAGATTACATAACAGCACGAATATGGGACACAGGGATCATTGACAGCCATTTTAGAAACTGCTTATAAAAACATATGGTATATAAATTATATAAAATATTATAATTGTGTCTTAAAATAATGTTACAGTA
Source organism: Delphinus delphis (assembly GCF_949987515.2). Classification (NCBI taxonomy): domain Eukaryota; kingdom Metazoa; phylum Chordata; class Mammalia; order Artiodactyla; family Delphinidae; genus Delphinus; species Delphinus delphis. The sequence goes on along the minus strand of NC_082684.1, from coordinate 36,536,012 downwards.
TTAATATGTATGATATAATAACAGTTTGCCACTGGTGTGCTAAGTGCTTCCCACAGATTATTTTATTTAAGCCTCTCCCAGTATTTGGTGGGAGAGGTAGTATGTAATATATCCATTTTACAGATAAGGAAATTGAAGCTCAGTGAGGTTACCTAACTATGATATAGCAGAACCAAGACTCTAGTTCAGACTTTGCCGATTCTAGCACCCATATTTTTAATCTGCGTATTTTGTCAGCATTGAAATAGAATTTCCTTTTTTTGGGCACCTCTTATGTGCCAAGCCTTGTAAGTGCTTTATTCATGTAAGCCTCATAATAACTCCATTAAAGCTTCTGATCTTACTACTGATGATGTGCTTTAGATTCCAGATTCAAGAAATTACTTTGAAAAATTACATATATTTTTTACATATTTTTTTTTGTTTCAGAGACATTAAACAGTATAAGCCAGAGTCTCTGTAAATACCAAAAGAAATGAATCATTTAAATACCTATTACTTTAAAAAAGTGGTATTGCTAATTAAATAAATTTGCAGAAGGAAACCTGACACATTTCAATCCACTTACTGTTCTGCAGATGAAGGGTAGTATGTGAATCTCAAACAGGAATGAATTTGTAAATACTTGAAAACAACCCACTCAGAAGAAATCTTAGCAAATACTGCTATATAAATTTTAGTCAGAAATTAGCTCATGTAGTTAATGTTGAAATATTTTTACTAATAAATTTGAAGTACTTTCACTAATAAATTCATTCACAAATAGATTGAGTGGCTTTCATATCAAAGGCTGTATTTACTTCCTTCAGTTATCCAATTGTTTTTGCAAAGTGAATCTCCTAGATGAGGAAAATACGACATAGAGAATTATTTTCTCATGGCTGAAGGGTAACCATAAGATTGCTGACTTATTGGCCTTTTAGACCAGTTTATTTTAATAATTTGAGGCTGTCTTGTAAAATATATGTTAATAATAAATCGTAAAGTTTTGAATGATTTTATTTTCCTTATAATAGCACTGTCTTACATTCTACATTTGTATTTGCTTTCTTAAGTGGGGCATAAAATGCAGTTGAAGCTGATAAGTTCTCAGATTCGGTGTCATATGTCATATGCCATTATGACATCCTTCACTCAACTCATTCACTTATTTATTAAAAAATATTTATTACTAAGTTGTAAATACTGCTCTAAGTACTTTGGATACGTCAGTGAACAAAAATCATGAAGTTTACATTTTAGCAGGCATGGTTCAAAAATAAACAGTAAACATGATAGGTAAGTAAGCAGGCATTCATTATAGATAAGGAAGAAATTCTATACCTGCTCTTTTAAACCATGCTAAGGAAAATTACATAGAAAACTACTTGGTTTTCAGCTTGACTTATTTTCGTTGATCCCTTTAAAAATACTGTTTTAAGAACAACAAAATTTGGGGAAATATCTCTCTAAAAACAGAGTTAAAATGATGCTATTAATTAAGAAAATGACCATGTTTTGCTCCTACAATAATTTCTTGCTTTATAACTCATGCATTATCAATATTGCTGCAAAAAATAGTAATTTAATATCTTGGATACTTTTGATGGTGGTTTATAAAATCCCAAAGCACTTGGTATAACAAAATTTATGTTTCTCTAAACTTGTTTCTGTTCAAATTATATTATACTTTTGCTGGCTTTGAATATTAATGATAATTTTTTTGTTATAATTCTAAGTAAAATGTTACAGAACAACTTTTTCTTATTTGTTATTGAAATGATTCTTGTTTAGAAAACTCTGTACTTTTGTTTATCACACTTGTCTTTTTTTTTCACACTTGTCTAAGTTAACTTTTTCTATGAAGGGAAAGATTAAACATTTCTAATATCTTACTGGTGTAGCTTAGAATTGACTAGGATACATTATAGGTTCAGCATATGGTATGACAGCATTTTACAGGGTTGCATGTGTTGTCACAAACAGTATTATTAACTCAAATGTTAATACTTCTTTTGTTGACTTACTGAATTAAATCCATCCCTTAGACCATCAGAGTGGATTTTTTAATTTGTTTTTTAACCAAGAATCCCTGAATGTCTGCATTTTTTCTATATAATATAAAAAGTAGACCTCACATGACTGGATCTTGTGAGATGTTGAATACCTGAGATGTTGAATAGACTTTAATTATTCTTATGTTTAGTGAATAGTGGGGTTACCTGAAATTAGAGGAATAGGGTTTTGAGAAAGGATTTTGAGAAAGAGACAGAATGAACAGTGGAGTCAATAAAAAGAATGTTCTCATTAGACTTAAGAATAGATATTAAAACAAAAGACAAAACACCAAGTTTTCTTTGGATTATTACTTTATTTGGCTTTCTGACATTCTCAGTGAGTACAATTTTTTTCATCCTTTGTTTAGTCAGTGTAAACCAGAAACAATGAGGAAAATAGTGTAGGAATAAATGGGAAGGAAGTAGAATGTTTCTGGGACACTCCTTTGAAGAGATTTTCTTTTCTTTGAATACTTGGCCATTTAGAAGCATTTGAGATTTGAGGTTCAAAAGGAGGATAATAGTAGTCCTGTGCTCTAATTTTTGAAACCTCTTCTCCAACTTTTCTATCTAGTCTTTCATAACTGTTTTATTAGTGGTTAAGTACTCATCACATTCAGTTTTGTATATAGAAACTATTTCTTTTCTTCTCTTTTATAAGGAACTCTGTGCCTGGAGAAAAGACTTTTCTTATCAAATGGTATTAAAGTTATATCTTTGCCTACAAATTATCTCCTTGGCAAGAAAATTGTTTTGTTTTCAAAGGAAGTTCTAAGCCTAATGATGGAGAAGTGACAAATGAAACCAATAACCAAGCCTGAGAAAGCATTTTGTAGTTTAAGATGCTCCATAACTGAGATTTAACTGGTATTAGACTTCTATTGCAATTGTTGGTATTTTTAAATAAATTTGAGAAAGGAATAATCTACCATAATACATATGAACCTTTGCTTGTGATGTTTGGAGTGGTTGCCAGCTGCTTGGTGGCTGTGATAACCTTTGCTTGATACATGCCACTTTTAGAACTTTTCCTAAAAGTGACAATATGCCTGTCACCTGCAGCGTTAAGTGGTGTAATGGCAGCTGAGCAGTGAGATGGTGTGGGGTGGAGTTGAGATTTTGTAAGAATGAATTCACTCATGCAGAGAACATGTTTCAGTTTGAGATAATGGAAACATTAGCCCAGAATATGTAGTTGAGTACATTTTGTTTGGTTTTGAGTGGTTTTTCAAAGATAACAATCTTATAATCTCCGTATATGTGCTGTTGCACAGTGTTGTTAGAAGGAAAAGTGATGATGGCATTTGGAGGACTTTCAGGCTTAGAGCTAATTAATGTATCTGGTACAGCCTTGATTTAATATGCAGACCTAAAAGCTTTTGCTTTTTACTTACTTTAGGCAATTACATTATTTGCCAGCCAGTTGGCTAGTCAACACCAATATGGTTCTTTTAACTCCATGAATCTCAGCATATGCCATTTTACATATCCTAACTAATTGAAATACATTTTTTATTCTTTCCACAGCATGTAGAGTCCATGAAGCACAGGACAGTAAAGCTTCCTACTCATACCACCAGGAGGATCTCTTGGAAAGAGTCATCACAGCACTACCAGAGAGACTAATTTGTCTGAAGCATCATGTGTTGAAAGAACAGAAGGCTACTACCTTTGCACTCGCTAGAAATAGAGTGACGATGTTTTCAATTCCTTGAGTTCCAGGAACCCAGGAGAGTGAACTGAAACTCTGAAAATGCGGCCATGGACTGGTTCCTGGCGTTGGATTATGCTCATTCTTTTTGCCTGGGGGACCTTGCTATTTTATATAGGTGGTCACTTGGTACGAGATAATGACCACCCTGATCACTCTAGCCGAGAACTGTCCAAGATTTTGGCAAAGCTTGAACGCTTAAAACAGCAAAATGAAGACTTGAGACGAATGGCTGAATCTCTCCGGTAGGTTCTAAAAAACTGAGGGAAGAATGGTGAAATATTGTACTTTGTTTTTAGGTGCAAGGCTTCAGTCAGCTATTAAAAAATACTTAATGATTTCTGTAAACTGCTATTTTTGCAAAAATTTAAATATCTTAGTAAGGTACTTTTTGTGCTAGTGATATCTCTATGTATTTAACATAGAGAGTTACTCTATAATGGCAAATCTTATTTTGCCTATGAATTTTAATATAGAAAAACTATGCCGTTTAATTTACTTATATTTTGTTTAAAATTATCTTCAGCATCTTGATAATTTTGATAAATGTAAACTTTGTATGATTTAAAGTAGTACATATTAAAATTTTCATCATGGACTATAACAAACACATAATAATTGAGAGGCTGAGTTAGTCTAACTATAACTTATTAAATGAAAACGTTCATTCTTAAATAAAACAACTGTGTCTGGAATCTAGAGAATTATTATAATTGCTACTTCCAGTCTATTAAAAAATGTGACATGGGGAATTCCCCGGCAGTCCAGTGGTTAGGACCCTGCGCTTTCAATGCCGGGGGCCTGGGTTCAATCCCTGGTCAGGGAACTAAGATCCCACAAGCTGTGGTGCGGCAAAAAAAAAAAAAAAAAAAAAAAAAAAAAAAAGTGACATGTATGCGTTAGAAGTCATCAACTATTGGGAAAAACAAAGACTTTTATTTTCAGGAAGCAAGTGAACATAGTGTTAAATAGATAGTACTATTTGTTTTCAAAGTTATTGAATTTAGAAATTATCTAGTATCTTCTAATTCCTCATACTTAAATATGAAGGTGACTGTATACTTAGTGCTTGCTGTCTCTCAAAACAGAGGTCGGAGATTTGAGAAGATGAAGAGGTGAGAGTCGTCTAGAGGTGGTAATTGACTCTAAAGGAAATTAGCGTAGAAAAAAAGAGCACAAATTCATTTCTTTTTGAGAAAAATATACATTGAGGAGTCGAAAGTGGAAACGTTCTGTTGTGCATAGAATTTTCAGAGTAGTTGGAGAAGGAGAAGGGGAGAGAGCTATTTTGTGGAGGCCGAGGAGCCTTCTGTGACGAAAGAATGTAGTTGGCAGTGTCATACACCCTTGGAGCCTCCCTTCCCTCACTGCCTTTCAACTCTTTATTTAGAACTCAGTTCTTTCCTTTTGTTTAGTTCCATAACATTTTTTCACCATGATATCATTTTGATCTCTTTATGTTCTGTGGAAGGCTGTGCTAGGTATTAAGAGTTTTACTGGTTCAATGAATGAAACATCAGCCCTGTCATTTGTAGGAGTAGTAGTACCATTCAGCAAAATACAAAGTATGCAAGAATTAGAAAGTGGACAGCTAAATTCTTGAATTTGTGTATCATTTTATTTTATTTTTGGGGAGAGCCAGGGAGGAAGGATCATGGAGAGAGTGGTCTTTCAGTAGAGTCTTAATCGTTTGTTATGGGAACCAAAGATTGATAATTTGGAGGTTAGTAATCATAGCTATCATTTGTTGAGAGTTTGTTATGTGCCAGGTACTGTGCCAAGGACTTTGCATGGATTATCTCATTGAATTCCACAGCTTCTTTATGGGATGCTGGTTCTGTTTTCATAACCATTTTACAGATGAGGAATCAATGGGATATTAAGTGATTTAATTTTTCCCTAGGTCACACTTCTCACAAATGATGGAGCTTACTTTGAATCCTGGCAGTATGCCTGGAAAGCCAGGGGTCTGATGAACGGTTTTGCCTCTCTGAATAGAAACCAGAGAGAAGTAAATGATTCAGAAATCTCAACTAAACATCTCACGTAGGAGATCAGCAAGAGTAGTTGATTTTGGAGTATGCTTTGTAGTAAGATCTTGTTCTACGTTATGAGAGTTTTACTACTTGAAAACATATTGCCTCTTAACAATTTAGGCTAATAAAAAATTGCTCACTTTTTTCCTAATTTCAACTTAAATATTGATAGTTCACTTGGCTTGTCTGACTTCCAAGTATTTGCTTCTATTGCATGAAGGAAAGCTTGCCTTTAATATGAGTTGTTCCTTCTGCAAAATAATCTTTGGATCTCTGAAGTCACTTTCTTTATAGTCTTTCATGTTGGCAAAAAATTAAATTCTCAACTACTACAAATGTAGAGACAACTTCCAAGAGCTGAGACATTTAATATGTCATTCTATAACATCATAAATACAATCTGAAAGTACAGATGGAGAAAATGAGCCCATACACACACAGACACGCACGCACACACACACACACACAGAGACATGCACACACACACGTATAATTTCAGGAAAATATGTAAATAATTAGGGAAGAAAACCTCTTCAGGCCTTTCCATCAACTTTATTGGTAGGGCCATTTGTGTTTTATTCAAAGAGATTATTATTTTAGAGCCCCTGGCATAAAAGGAAGAGCAGTGGAGGCACTAGTGGCATTGGTGTTCTTTTTTCCCCTTATTGTAATATTTCATACTTTTCTGTGTCTTTTTTCTGTGTCTTTTTCTTATAAGAAAGTATATTCAGAAGGTAGACTATAAAGGATTAATTCAGATGTCTGTAAACTAGGTCATTTCTTTGAGATATGGTGTGTGGATTAGAATTGGAAAGAGAAGCCTGAAACTACAGAAGCCTGAAACTACAATTTTTAAGATTCAGGACAATAATTTTAAAAAGCATTTACCCAACCTTCTAGCCAGTGTTTGCTAATTTTGTTGATACTACTACAAATTTAGGAAAATAATTTGAAAATCATTACTCTGAGGGATACAAACGTTTTAATACGATGTATGGGAGATTGCTGCGTGTATCTTCGTGTGTACATGTGTATCTGTATGTATATTTAATTCTGCCTTATTGATGAATAATTTCTGTATGGTAAAATACACTTGTTTTAGCATACATGTCTATGAATTTTGGCAAATCCTTATAGTCATGTAACCAGTACCACCATCAAATTATAGAAGAATTCTTTCTCCCCCCAGAATTCTGTTGTGCCCTTTTGTAGTTAAATTCTCTTCTAACCTTCTGTCCCTGGCATCCACTGATTTGTTTTCTGTCCTATGTGTGTTTCCTGTTCCAGAATGTTATATAAATAGAATCATGCAGTAGGTAGCCTTTTGAGTCTGGCTTTTTTCATTTAGCATAATATACTTGTGATTCATCAGTGCTACTTTGTGTATTGGTAGTTCATTTTATTAAAAAAAATTTTTTTAATGATGAGCAGTATTCCATAGTATGCATGTATCAGTCTTGTTTGTTTTTAAATGCATTCACCAGTTGAAAGATGTTATTAGTGTTTCCATTTTTTTGGCAATTATGAACAAAGCTGTTACAGACATTTGCCCTGTAAGTTTTTGTGTGTAAGTGAGTTTTTATTTCTCTTGGGTAAATACCTAGGAGTGGAATGGCTGGGTCACGTGTAAAGTGCATTTTAACTTTACGTAAGAAGCTGTGCAAAATGTTTTCCAGAGTACCTGTACCATTTTGCATTCCCACTCACAGTGCTTGAGAGTTATAGCTCTCATCTTTGCTAGCACATGCTGTTGTCAGCTATTTTTACTTTATGTTTTAATAGATACGTAGTATTATCTCATAGTTTCAGTTTGCATTTACGTGATGATTAACGATGATGAACAATTTTTTTCATGTGCTTATTTGCTATTCATATATCTTCTTCGGTGAAGTATCTATTCAAATTTGTTGCTTATTTTAAAAATTAAGTTATTTGTTTTCTTACTGAATTTTTTTAAGAAATTGGGGTTTTATATATAACATAAAATATTTTATATATATGCGTATATATAAAATAAAAACATAGTGGCTTAAACCAATAAACATTTATTTGCTCCTGATTATTCAATTTCAGTTGGCCTTAGCTGGGCTGTTTTCCTAATTATGTATGGGGTCACTCATGTGGCTGCAGCCGTCTGATGGCTCCATCGTGGTTGGTCAGTCCAGATGACCTAACACATGTTCAGTGGTTAGCTGGGGCCATCAGCTGGTTCCCTTCTATCTGGCTACTCTAGCAGGATAGCCCAGGTTTCTTACGCTGTAGTGTTCCAAGAGGGAAAGAGCAGAAACTGCAAGTCCTCTTGAGGCCAAGCATGAGAAGTTGCACAGTGTCACTTCTGCCACATTCTGTTAGTCTTTGCAAATCAAAGGGATACTCCATATTCAGGGAATGGAGGTAGGAGCTGCAAAGAATTTGTAGCCATATTTAACCCACTCTTCTCATCTCTAGAAGTAATGTTGAATAGATTAGGTCAAATCATGGAGGTCTTGAACAGCCAGAGTTTAGTGTAGGCTTGGTTGATAGATAATAGGGAACTGTAACTGGGTTTTCAGCAGAGGATTGATGTTAGTGAAAATGGTTGAGGAAGATTGAGATTTTCAGATGGATTTGGGCCATGTGCTTGACTGGAGTGAAATTAACTAGGAAATACAGTATTAATCTAGTCACGAGGTGATGCTGACCTAAATTAATGATTTAATCTGTTGGCTTTGGTACCAAGGTACACCTGCTTATTTTCCCATGTTCCCTTCATGCTTTTATTTGACTTTCCCCAAACATCCCTTCCTTATTTGTTGATTGCCAGCACATTGAGTATACATGTAGTAGTCTTTCTTTTAAAAACTTAGAAATCATCAATTTTTTTTTTCTTTTTTGGGCAGTACGCGGGCCTCTCACTGTTGTGGCCTCTCCAGTTGCGGACCACAGGCTCTGGACACGCAGGCTCAGTGGCCATGGCTCACAGGCCCAGCCGCTCTGCGGCATGTGGGATATTCCCGAGCCAGGGCACGAACCCGTGTCCCCTGCATCAGCAGGTGGACTCTCAACCACTGCGCCACCAGGGAAGCCCGAAATCATCACTTTTTAAGCCTGCCACCCTACAGGAATGCCTTTCATCTTTCATGTTTGTTTTGTCTTAACCTTTAGTAATGTGAAATTGCTATCAGTTCACAGGATCTTTTCTTTTTAGGACTTGAACCTGCCAATCTTCCTCTCAGAGTTGAAATTTAGCAGAAAACACCTGGAAAATTATTGAACCTTGTTCAGAAACCCCTTGAGCAGTGAACCTCAGTGACAGAAGTCAGAACCGGACAGAACTTGTAACATTTAAAGAGTGCTTAATTGACAGCTTTCCTCTTAACTTAATTCCTTATTCTATTTCCATTTATTTTGGGGAGCATAATTTTAAAAAATTCAAATGTGACTTTGTGGCCTTTTAATAAGGTTTGTTTGTTTGTTTGGTCCAGGAAAGAAAAATTTTCTTCTGGAATTTAGATGTTAGCTATAAACTGTAAATTTTACAGACCACAGAGGAAGTATAATTAGCTTACGATTATCTGTTTTTCTGAGCTACGTACTAGTCTCCTCGGTTGGATTAGAGCTGAAGCAATAATCTTCTGGTGGAAAAATTTGTCTCAGGCAACAAAATTATGAAACACTGACATGGGTAGAAAGGAGACTGGTAGGATTTTTCACAGGTCATATCTTACTTCTTCTTTTTGAGAAGCTGGTATTAGAAATTGGAGATGTGTTTGTTCCTGTTAGTTGGTTGGAGGATTTGCTGTTAGCAATCCTCTCCATAATCGCTCATCTCGCTTATAAAGTGTGTACTGCTTGTATTCCTACAGCAAGTGAATGGGTTGGAGTGTGTAGAATATCTAGCTGTAACCTTCCATTCTTTTTTACTTTTAATTTTGCAGCCCTGCATCCCTTATTCCTTATGGTATCAAGAATATCTGGGCTTCTCTGGTGGCGCAGTGGTTAAGAATCCACCTGCCAATACAGGGGACATGAGTTCAAGCCCTGGTCCGGGAAGATCCCACATGCCACGGAGCAACTAAGCCCGTGCGCCACAACTACTGAGCCCGTGCTCTATAGCCCGTGAGTCACAACTACTGAAGGCCGCGCGCCTAGAGCCCGAGCTCTGCAACAAGAGAAGCCACTGCAATGAGAAGCCCATGCACTGCAATGAAGAGTACCCCCCGCTCACCGCAAGTAGAGAGGGCCCCACACAGCAACAAAAGACCCAATGCAGCCAGAAAATAAATAATAAATAAATAAAATTTTTTTTTAAAAAAGAATATCTTATTTTTCCTTATGGAAAATACTCCTTCCCTATGTTAGAATATTTTAGTGAGATTTTTACTCAAGATTCCTAGCCTTCTCAGTCTGACAATCAGATGCTTCTCCCTGGAATTTGTATTAACCTTTTCATATATTGCTGTATTAGATTTGCTAGTGGATTTTTTTCCATGTTAACAAGACATATTTACCTTTAATATTTCCTTCTTATAATGTCTTTTGGGTTTTGGTATTAAGTCTGTGCAGGAAAATTTTATTCTCTAGAAGGGTTTGTATAAAATTGGTATTCGTTCTATTTTAAATCTTTGTTAGAATTTCAGTGACGCTGTCTGGGCCTGCAGTCTTTTTTTTTTTTGGCTGCAGGGGAGTGGAGCTTGGTTTGGGTAAGGACAGGAGACATGTGGGAAGGCTTTAAATTCTAGATTTGATCTTCTTAATAGAAATTGGACCATTCACATGTTCTATTTTTTTCCTATGTCAGTTTTGGTAAAATGTGTTTTTCAAGAAATGTGTCCATTTTATCAAGGTTTTCAAAAGTTGCATAAAGTTTTTCATAATTCCTTTTTACTTTTCTTCTTCAGACCTGTAATATCTGTAGTACTGTTTCCTTTTTCATTCTTGATATTGTTTATTTGTTTGTATTTTCTCCTTTTATCTTGCTAAGAGTTTATTGATTTTATTTACTTTTTCAAAGAATCTCTGGTTGTTGTTTTTTTCTCCTGTTGTATGTCTGTTTCTATTTTATTGATTTCTACTCTTAGTTGTATAATTTTTTTCTTATAGTCTCTGGGTTTGTTTCTCTGTTCTTTTTAAAGCTTTTTCAGAAAGAATTTTATATTATTGATTTTAAGCATTGCTTTTTTTCTAACATTTGCCTGGAGAGCTGTAAATTTCTCTCTAAGCACAGCTTTAGAGAGCACAGTTGCATCTTGCAAGTTCTGACAGTGACCTATTTTAATTGTTATTCAATTAAAACTATTTTCAAATTTCTTTTGTGATTTTTTTTTTTTGTTGTTGTTCTTTAACTCACAGTTAAAGGAGTGTGTTGCTTAATTTCTAAGTGGGACTATTCTGTTATCTTTTTGGCTTTGATTTCTAGAGTGTTCTTCAACCAGATAGAATTATATTCTGTATCATTTCAGTTCTTTGAAATTTTAAATGGCTCAGCAAATGACTTACATTGATGAATGTTTTAAGAGAAATGTGTATTCTGCTCTTGTTGGATATGCTCTTCTACACATGTCATTTAAGTTAGGTTGGTTAACTGTGTTACTAGTATTTTCTAAATTTATATAGCATTATTTTTTTAATCTGCTTGTTCTATCAGCTAAAAAGAAAGCCATGTTAAAAATCTCCAGCAGTGGTTACAGATCTATTTCTTTTCACCTCTGTCAACTTTCTTTGATACATCTAAAGCTATTTCATTTGCTACAGGAATATCTTATTTTCTAATGACCTCATTTGTCTTTAATAATACTTTTTTAGCTATAAAGTCTTATTTATTTGGTATCAGTATTAATATTGCTACACTAACTTTCTTTGTGTTAGTGTCTGCATGACATTTCTTTCATCCTTTTAATTTTAACCTTCATGTGTTTTTTACTAAATATATTTAAACAGATTTAATTATTTGAAGTGTTTCTTATAAGAATAGGATTGGATTTTATTGTTTTTTTTGTTCAGTCTGTTAATCTCTGCCTTTTTATTCAGTTGTTTTATCCATTTACATTTAATGTAATTACTGGGTATAAGTCTACCACATTGCTATTTTTTCCTCCCTTTTGGTCTCATCTCTTATTTTTTTCTTCGCTGTTTCCTTTTGGATTAAACAGTTTTTTTAATTGTTATTCTGTTTTCTCAATTATAATAGTTTTAGTTATACATTTTTATTCTTTTAATGGTTACCCTAGATACTATCAAATACACCCTTTTAATGCAATCTATCTTAAAGTAATATTTTTATCATTTCTAGAACAGTGCAAGAATTTTGTCCTACTTAAATCTTTAACACCCCTCCCCCACATCCACTTTTGGTCTTTTTATTGTCATATATTTTAACCCAATGTCTGTTATAAACTGCACATTATGTTTTTATAATTTTGATTTAAATTGTCATATTCCTTTATAATTAACTATATGTTTATTCTTTTTAATGTTGTTTATTTCTTTTTAATGTTGTTTACTTCTTCCTGCAGTTTAATTCTTCCATGCTGATGATTTCAGCCTGAAGAATATCCTTTAGTATTTTTGGTAGTACAGATTTGATGGCAATAAACTCTTTTAGATTTTCTTTTTCTGAAGACTTTTTAAAAACATTTAGTTGAGAGATATTTTTGCTAGCATAGGATTTAGTTTGGCAGTAATTTTTTACCACACTTTAAATACGTCATTCTGTTGTTTTCTAGCTTTCATAGTTTTTGTTGAGAAGTCGGCAATTTTAATCGAAGTATATCTTTTTCTTTGGCTACTTTGCATTTTAATTTTTGTCTTTGGTGTTATACAAGTTGACAATGATACGCAGATATGACTTTATTTGTTTTTATCCAGTTTGAAATTCACTGAGCTTAATTCTGAGGTTTGATGTCTTTTATCAGTTTTAGAAAATCCTTAGCCATTATCTCTTTAAATACTGCTTCTGGACTACTCTTTCTCTTTTCTCCTGGAACTCCACTTACATATATTAGCAGATTTCCTTTTATGGTGTCTCACGTGCCTTTTATGTGTCTGTTGCAATCTGATTTGTCTTTGTACTTCATTTTATATATTTTCTTTTGAACTGTATTCCAATTTATTTAATCTATCTTCTTCTGCATTCATTCTGATGTTAAACACACCCAATACTAATTTTTATATATTTTGATTCTGGAATATCTAGTCCATTTTTTTGGATAATTTCAAATTTCTTTGTAAATTCTTTATTTTTCATCTACTTTGTCCATGTTTTTTATAATTTCTTTAAGTAGTTATTCTGCTATAACTATTATATTGTCTGCTAATACCTGGATGATATCTGTATCATCTTTTGATCAACTTTTATTTTTCTTTTGATTAATGGTCACATTTTTTGACTCTTTCCATGTCTAGTAATTTTTATTTTTGTCAGATACTGTGACAAAATATTTTGACAAAATATTGTGTAAAACTAGTATGGAGGTTACAGAGGTTTCCTTCTGTTAGGGATATATTATCTCTGGGCTTATTATCTCATTCAGTGCAATCGGGATTGAGCTGGGTCATGGCTGCATTATGGTTTTAGTAAAACTTAACCCACTTCTGTTCCTTCCCTGTTCCTCAGGCGTAAATCTTCCATGCTTTTGATTAAGAACTTGATGGATTTCTTTGAAGACTTAAAATACTGTGGGAAATTTAGTCTGCCTTTTAGATGTTTCAGGCTTTGCTCTTTGGCCTCTTACACTATGTAGCATCTAAATATGGCAAACACTGCATAAAAACACTAGCTATGAGTTTAAGATAAGTCTCAAACAGAACTTTGTCTTGTAATATCACAAGACTGAGAAATTTTAGTCTGTCTTAAAATTGCTTTCTAGTCTCCCTGGGAGCCCCAGAATTAAGCTAATATACCACGGATAAAACTGGTTATGTGTTTAGTGCCCCTGTAGTTTCCAAATTTTCAAAACCTTTTGTGGGATTTTTTGACCATTTTAAGACCGGGTTCTTCAGGTTTTTCTTGGATTTGTTTTTAACTTTCTCTCCCATTGTATCCCCAGGTGTGTGTTAAAGGAAAGGAGGAGTTTGGGTGGATTGGAAGTTTTTAACTATCAGAGTAATCTCTGCTTCATTGACCAATATAGTGAATCTCTTAGGAGAAAGAGATCAAGATGAGATCTAGATAGATTGAGCTTGATGTGCTTGCAGAACCTATCCAGTAGAACGTTAGAAAGTTAATCTAGAAATCAGGGAAAAGGCCAGGATGAGAGAGGAAGATACCTTTGGGAATCATCCATATGGAAGTAATTGCCAGAAAATGTGTTGCACAAGGTAGAAGTTCCTCCATTCATTTCAGGTGACCCACAGTAATCATGGGTTTGGAGAGGAGGAAGTGTGGGAATAGCATTAACATACTCTTATTTGTAGGGTCAGCAACAATCTCCATGACAAGAAATTTTTCAACCACTGCACCTGTTTCATGGATATAGCAATTGGTTATGTGGCACAGAACCATAGGACCACATATATTTTTCCACACGATTATCATTACTAGCTTTTATGGGGACAGAACATTAGTAGAAGAATAGCATATTGAAGATGTCATGCTGTTTTCATCAACATTTATTATGTTCTCTTAATTTTCTTCTTCATACCCAGGGTTTTATGTGTATTTCATTGGCTGATTCAAAGCCAAGATGTTAGCTTCTGCTTTTACTCCCAGCTTCTTGATTGTTCTAAAAACAACAACATTAGTTGCAGGAACAGCAAGACAGCAAAATAATAATGGCTGTTACTGTGTATTAGGCCATATTATAAGCAGTTTATCTCAACCCCTACAGCAGGCTTATGACTTAAATACTCACATTATCCTCATTTTATAGATGTAGACAATGAAGCACAGTTAAGTAGTTTGCTGAAATTTATATAACTGTAAAAGGTAGATCTGAAGTTCAGATCCAGACACTGACTCCCTAATCCAAATTCCTTTTTTTTTAAATTTCTTTTTTAAAAAAATTTTTATTGAAATATAGTTGATTTACAATGTTACATTACTTTCAGATGTACAACAAAGTGATTCAGATATATATATATATATACACACACACACACACAAATATATATATATATTTTTTACATTCTCTTCCATTATAGGTTATTACAAGATATTGAGTATAGTTCCCTGTGCTATATAGTAGGTCCTTGTTGGTTATCTATTTTGCATATAGTAGTGTGCATATTTTAATCCCAAACTCCTAATTTATCCCTCCATAATCCAAATTTGTAATCACATTACTATGGTGCCTGTAAAAGTAACTGCTATGTCAGAATAAAAGTGCCACAATCCTTTTTGTCCTAATATTCTTTGCTTGTTGTGTGTGGGGGGGGCATCCAGAAGACTAGAACATAGACCATAATATTTCTGTCAGATTCCTTTCCTCCCCATTAACCATTCAACTGACTTCAGAATAAGGAAAATTATCAAAGATAAAGAAGAAGCATTTCATAATGATCAAGGAGTTCTCCAAGAAGACAACCAATTCGTAGCACGTATGCACCTAACAACGGAGCATCAAATACATGAGGCAAAATATGTAAGGCAAGGACAAATATATAAATCACTATTTTACCTAGAGACTTTAACATCCCTCTTTCAGTGATAGATAGATCAAGCAGGCAGAAAATCAGTAAGGATATAACTGAGCTGAACAGCATTTTCTCAATCAATTTAACCTAATTGACATTTATAGAATATTCAAAAACAACAGAATACACATCTACCATTGAAAACCCTCCTATTCTGATGTGCTCTCTGCTTGGATAGGAGTGTTTCCTTTATAATTTCTTGTAGCTTGTCTTGACATATTGAATAGGGAAGTCTGTGTATTTAGAGAGGGGGCAGGGAAGAGGATTGGACTGTGGACATTTTTTCTTATTTATAGAGTCAGCTGGAAGTCCATTCTGTAGAGAAAAATTCCTTTTCCTCTTCATTCTAAGCTCTGCCCACTTCTTATTTCCAACAAAGATGGTTTAATAAAAGCCAGCTTTGTGGAATATAGGGTAAGATCATGCTTTCTGCTTAGGAATTATAATCGCTTTCCTCATTTGCCTTGGTACACTCATATATAATGTCAGAATCACCACTGAGCAGAGAAAATTAGAGTAAATTAACTTTCAGTATTTGGGGAAAAAATACAGTGTAAGATTTCTGGAGCTGTTTACATGATTTTGAAGAGCAAATGGAGTCAAGTAGAATTTCTGTAGTTCTGAAATCAAAAAATGTAGGCCACTAATATTATAAACAGGAAGGAAATGGCAAAGCTTAGTGAAAGGCACTGGATAAATTGTGGAGTAAAAAGGGGAGTCATGTTTGATGATTTGTTCTTTAGTTTATTTTAGGTTCCTTAGAACTAATTTTAAAACAGAATGCATCGAATTATTTATATCTAACCTGTTAAACAGGTATATTATCAATTGTAGTACAACAGATTACCACAAACAGTGGTAAAAAACAATACACACTTACTATCTCACAGTTTCTCTGGATCAGGAGTCCATGCACAGCTTAGCTGGTACCTCTGATTACGGGTCTCTCACAAGGCTGCAGAAGGTGGTGGTTAGGTCTGGGGTTTCATCTCAAGGCTCAGCTGGGTGAGATGAAAGGAGCGTGGGTTTCTCAGATTTGGGTTTGGATCCCAAGTCTACCACTTACTAACTTAATGATCTTTACAAAGTCACTTAATCTTTCTGACCCTCAATTTTTTCACCTGTAAAATGGTAATAATAATCTCTATTTTGCAGTGTTGTTAAGTTTTAAATGATATTTAAAAGCATATCTAGAAGAACTCCTATCTATTAGTAGTTCATCAATAAATAGCTTTTTAGCTAATGGTAGTTGACAATTTAAAAAGCACATGACCTTACAAACTTTCATAGAACTCAGAATGCTTGTTTTTATTTTTTAATAGAAAAAATTATCTTATATCAAATATTTAGCATAACAGATTAGATTTCATGAAATGTACATATTCTTCAGAGTGACCATTTACCCCCAAAAAATCAGTTAACCTCTTTGGGACTAGCATCTGAAACTAGAGAAAGTTGATAGGGATAGATGATCACATTCAATAAATTTGTAAGTCTTTACAGAGACAAAATGGTTGAATAATATACTAGGTTACAAAGGAGTATAGAATAGGCTTTGTTACTTAGAATTTTGGCTCTCATGACTGAATTATATGATTTTTTTTAAACGATTGGTGCTTTTATATATGAGAATTATAGTTGCCCATCATGAACTTTATTTAAAATATAGGAATTTTAATTATTTATTATAACTACTCAGAAAGGCCTCTAGGGAAGAATGCACCATTCTTTAAGAAAGGTGTCACATGAATAATAATATTAAAATCTTAAATAACTAAATTGAAAAACTTTAAGTTTGAATTTTCTCTTCCATTTATAAATGTCATATAGGCAAAGTGAGTATGCATTAAATATTTTATAATGTGTGAATATTTGAGTTTAGGGGCTTGATTAAACATTTTTTACCATTTATTCTCTTTTTTTTTTTTTTTTTGCGGTACGCAGGCCTCTCACTGTTGGGGCCTCTCCGGTTGCGGAGCACAGGCTCAGTGGCCATGGCTAACGGGCCTAGCCGCTCCGCGGCATGTGGGATCTTCCCAGACCGGGGCATGAACCCGTGTCCCCTGCATCGGCAGGCAGACTCTCAACCACTGCGCCACCAGGGAAGCCTGTACCATTTATTCTTTATTCTTTTATTCTAGTATTACTGAGCTGACTATGGTTCCAGACACTTATTAATAATGGAAGATAAATAGTAACAGTAAATATGGCCATAGTGATTCATCAATTTCAGTGTCACTTGACTTACAGATGACACATAATCTGCTATTACTGTGTACCAAAAAAAAAAACTTCACTGGGCTATTTCTCACATTTCTTTTAGGTGAATTTTTTCACTGGGAAGATTTTTTGTTTGTTTTTAAAATATTTTTGAGATGTCATATTGACATTTATAATTCATTTAGGTAAAATCATGAAACAGTGGTTGTTTAGCTTGATCAGTATTCTAGACAAAGCTGTCTGAAAGCAAATAAATACAAAAAGACTCAATGTAAATATAAAAAGACTCTAACTCAATAAATTAGAGTTAGCTTATGAATTACAATGGCTAGAAGGAGGTATAGTATAAAATAGCACACTGTGCTTTTCTTGTTGCTGGTTCAAATAAAATAAGTTTGATTTTAATACAATCCTTTTGTTCTTTTAAAATGTATGCAAAAGCTGTTGCTTGGCAGAGATATTTTACGTCAAATGCATAAGAGAGTATGATGTTTGGAGTAATAAATATGGAATACTGTATCTGCAAATAGAGACAAAAGGGACACCCAAAAGTATAGTTTAATGTTAATTCTCATTTATATTCAGTAGCACTTCAAAAGTATTATCTCTTACCATATGATATATACAAAAGCTAAAATGATTTAGCCATTTTTCTGTAAGTCAATGGCAGAAGTTAAAAATAGAATCTTCCAAGGAATTACGAAGTAGGATCTAATTTTAAGTACACTGCCTATGCTGTCATTTTTTTATACCTATTCAAGTTCCTCTTCTGTTAAATATTATCTCAGGACAATATGTTTTACTAGCCTACAGATAATGACAAACTATCCTAGTTATTATTACAGTTACCCTTGGTAATTGTTAAATATGATCAGAGGTTTCCATATATCAGTATTAGAAATGGCCACTTGAATCACTACATCTTTAAGTTATATAGATGCACCTGTGTAAGCTATGGGGATTCTGTTTCATATTTATTGAGCTTAACTGCAGTAATAGCTTATAATCTGTATAAATAAAGTAGCACATTTGACACAGCAGTTTACTATGATCAGTACTGCAGTGTTTCACGTGGGTCATAGAATCTGTGGGAAGAAACCACATACTGTAAGTTCTAAATTTATTTGGTCAACCATACATAAATGTCTTGGAAGTGGTGTGACCATATGGAGTAGAAATAGATGTAATACATCTAAATGTAGCTTCCTATGGCCCTTTAGAGTCCCTGATGGAGTCATAAACTGCCGGTGCAGTTGTCCACACAAGGTAATATCTTGAACAGATCTGAGTTTATTTCTTACTATGCCATAATAATCCTTTTATATTTGGGCACAGCGTCACCTTTTTGGAAGAGTGTACACAAACAATATGTGCATTTCCATTTAAGGGGATGTGTACAAACTGTGGGATCTGTTAGTTCTTGAGCCAAACCTAACAACAGTAAAACCTTATTCTGATCCTTGAGAAGAAAGCAAAAGTCTTTTTTGTGTATCTCAATAATAAATATGCCTCTGGCTTCCTAGCATTATGAAGAGTACATTTCTCCACAATACTGATGGTACTGTGTACTGTGCATATGCATGGGTGCACGTGCACACATACATGCATGTGCGCAAGTGCACAGGAGATCGTTGCAAACCAACCAAGTCATTAGTATTTGATTTTTTTGATAGTTATTGGTAGCTTCCAAAAGCTAGAAGTCAGTGAGAAAGATAGGCCTCTCCCCCATAGTTTTGCTAACATTTAATATGTGTTACAGTGCAGGCAAGACTCAGATTGAATTCTGCCACACACAAATGTTAGTAAGTAGGTGCAAAAACAGTCACACAGTCTGTTGTGTAACTTTGTCAAAGTCCGTGCTTTCAGTCTTTTTAGTTATTCTTGAAGTATCTTTTGTGAAAGGTTCTCTTGAGGCAGTTGTGACATTATTCTCATAACAGGTTTTGGTCTACCTTCTGTTCAGGTGTCAGAGAATGTCTGAATGAGCCGCTGGACACCATATGGGTTTGAAACCTAGGCCTAAGGTGTCATTCGAAAGATTATGGTCTACTGGATTTACTACATTCGTACATGTTGTTTACAAAATTGTTCACAAAGTGCTTCTACAGCATTTCTTGGTTCCCATTTTCATATATGTTGAATTAATTTTACCAATGAAATAATATTTCTAGTATCTACCTAGCTAATAACAAACTACCTTTGATTGGAAATATAGTTGGCTAAAGAACTTAATATTGCTTTTGCCTTTGAGATATGAGCTTTTCCCCAGCTTTACAGATGTACAGTTGACTCATAACATTGTGTTCACTTAAGGTGTGCAACGTGATGATTTGATATATGTATATATTGTGAAATTTTTACCATAATAAGGTTAGTTACACATTCATCACCTCACATAGTTACCTTTTGTGTGTGTGTGGTGTGAGATTTTTAAGACCTACTCTTTTAGCAACTTTCAAGTATACAGTACAATATTCTTAATCACAGTCAGCATGTTGTACATTAGATCCCCAGAACTTATTCATCTAATAATTTGGTCACTTAGTTCCCTTTGACCACCTTCATCCATTACCCCACCCTCATCCCCCCTACCCCTGATTCTGGGAACCACCAGAACTATGAGTTCAGCTTTTTTAGAGTCTATCTATAAGTGAGATCATACAATATTTTTCTTTCTCTCTCTGATTTATTTGACTTAGGATAATGCCTTCAAGGCGCATCCATGTTGTCGTAAGTGGCAGGATTTCCATCTTCTTTCATGGCTAAATAATATTTGACTGTATGTATATATACCACATACTCTTTATTCATTCATCTGTTGACAGACAGGTTGGTTCCATGTCTTGGGTATTGTGAACATGGGAGTGCAGCTATCTCTTGGAGATACTGATTTCATTTCTTTGATATGATAATTAGTGATGTTGAGTATTTTTTCATGTACCTGTTGGGAACTTTTATGTATTCTTTGGAAAACCGTCTATTCAGTTCCTCTGCCTTTTTTTTTTTTTTTTTTTGTGCGGTACGCAGGCCTCTCAGTGCTGTGGCCTCTCCTGTTGCGGAGCACAGGCTCCGGACGTGCAGGCTTAGGGGCCATGGCTCACGGGCCTAGCCACTCCGCAGCATGTGGGATCTTCCCAGACCAGGGCACAAACCCGTGTCTCCTGCATTGGCAGGCGGACTCTGAACCACTGCACCACCAGGGAAGCCCCTCTGCCCATTTTTAAATCAGATTTTTTTTTTGCTCTTGAGTTGCATGAGTTCTTTATGTATTTTTGGCTATTAATCCCTTATCAGATATATGCTTTGAAATATTTTCTCCCATTCCATAGATTGCCTTTTCATTCTGTTGATTATTTCTGTTGTGCAGAGCATTTTAGTTTGATGTAGTCTCACTTGTTAATTTTTGCTTTTGTCGCTTGTGTTTTTGGTGTCATATCCAAAAAGTTATTGCCAAGACCAATGTCAGTGATCTTTCTCCCCTGTTTTTATCAGGAGTTTTATGGTTTTAATTGTTAAGCCTTTAGTCCATTTTGAGTTAATATTTGTGAGTGGTGTAAGATAGGGGTTTGGTTTCATTCTTCTGCAATGGGTATCCAGTTTTCCCAACACCATTTATTGAAGAGACTATCCTTTCCTCAGTGAGTATTCTTGGCTCCCTTATTAAATGTTAGTTGACTACATATTCAAGGGTTTATTTCTGGGCTCTTGATTCTTTTCCATTGATCTATGTGTCTGTTTTTAATGCAAGTACCGTACTGTTTTGATAACTATAGCTTATAGTTTGAAATCATTAAGTGTGATGCCTCCAACTTTGTTCTTCTTTCTTAGGATAGCTTTGGCTGTTCAGGATCTCTTGTGGTTCCATACGACTTTAACAATTGTTTTTTCTATCTCTGTGGGAAATGTCATTGGAATTTTGATGGGGATTGCATCAGATCTTTAGATGTAATATCCTTTTTCATCCCTTCACTTTGAGCCTGTGTGTGTCCTTAAAACTGAAATGAGTCTCTTTTAGGCAGCATATATAGGCATACCTCGGAGAATTGCAGGTTCAATTCCAGACCACCACAATAAAGCAGATATTGCAATAAAGTGAGTCACACAAATTTTCTGGTTTCCCAGTGCATATATAAAGTTTATACTATACTGTAGTCCATTAAGTATGCAATAGCATTATATCTAAAAATATGTATATAATTAAATTACTTAACTATACTTTATTTAAAAGTACTTTATTGCTAAAAAAATGCTAACCATCATCTGAGCCTTCAGCAAGGTATAATCTTTTTGCTGGTGGAAAGTCTTCGCTCGATTTTGATGGTTGCTGACTGATCAGGGTGGTGGTTGCTGAAGGTTGGGGTCGCTGTGACAATTTCTTAAAATAAGACAACAGTGAAGTTTGCTGCATTCATTGACTCTACCTTCACATACGTTTTCTCTGTAGCATGCAATGCTGCTTCATAGCATTTTACCCACAGTAGAACTTCTTTCATAATTGGAGTCAGTTCTTTCAAACTCTGCCACTGCTTTATCAACTGAGTTTATGTAATATTCTAAATCCTTTTTTGTCATCTCAACAATCTTCATAGCATCTTCACCAGGAGTAGATTCCATCTCAAAAAACCACTTTCTTTGCTAATCCATAAGAAGCAACTCCTCATCCGTTCAAGTTTTATCATGAGATGGCAGCAATTCAGTCACATCTTCAGGCTCCACTTCTAGTTCTCCTGCTGTTTCCACCACATTGTAGGGACTTCCTCCATTGAAGTGCTGAACCCCTCAAGGTCTACCATTAAGGTTGGAATCAACTTTTTCCAAACTCCTGTTAATGTTGATATATTGACCTCTTCCCGTGAATCACGAATGTTGTTAAATGACATCTAGAATGGTGAATCCTTTCCAGAAGGTTTTCAGTTGACTTTGCCCAGATCCATCAGAGGAATCACTATCTGTGGCAGCTATAGCCTTACAAAATGTATTTCTTAAAGAATAAGACTTGAAAATCAAAATTACTCCTTGATCCATGGACTGCGGAATAGATGTTAGCCAGCTTAAAAACAACATGTATCTATAGTCATTTTATGTCTTTTGATTGGAGAAGTCAGTATATTTACAAATAGAACAATTATTGATATGTAAGGATTTACTAATGCCAGTTTATTAATTATATGGGCCAGAATGTTGAAGACGAAGATATACCCCCAAACTCATTCTGTGAGGTCAGCATTACCCTGATATCAAAGCCAGATGAGGACTCTACAAAAACAAAACAAAACACTACCGACCACTATCTCTGATCAATGTGCAAAAATTCTCAGCAACAAAATATAAGCACATCTTTAAGTATTTATTCCCTAATAAAGTATTTTACTATTCCTAGAGTGTAGGTTAGAACACACTTACACCAGTATACACAAACACATATACCACGTGGTACGATATTTTAAAGTATTTTACTGACATTGTAGCACAGTTGTATAGAGACTGAGTAATCTAATATTATTGATAGTCCTGTATGGTAAGTTATGGTTTTTATCTTACTTTGTTTCTAATATTTGTATATATAGAACTTCTGCTTTAGATCAGATGTCGTGTATTTGCCTGGTCTACTCATTTAAAGGAAATAGAAAGTTTTGTAGAAATTATATTTTACATAAATGGTTCTTTTAATGACCACTTATCTCAACTATAGTCTACAGTGTTACACCTGTAGGGCAGTCATCTGTAAAGTGATTATCTGTAGTCAGGTAAGAAATCTTAAGTTAGATGAACAATTTTTTTTTTTTTTTTTTTTTTTGCGGTACGCGGGCCTCTCACTGTTGTGGCCTCTCCCGTTGCGGAGCACAGGCTCCGGACGCGCAGGCTCAGCGGCCATGGCTCACGGGCCCAGC
The DNA here is from genome assembly GCF_949987515.2 of Delphinus delphis. Lineage (NCBI taxonomy): Eukaryota > Metazoa > Chordata > Mammalia > Artiodactyla > Delphinidae > Delphinus > Delphinus delphis. Next base: position 36,512,506 of record NC_082684.1, on the reverse strand, counting down.
TGCTCCGCGGCATATGGGATCTTCCTGGACCGTGGCATGAACCTGTGTCCCCTGCATCGGCAGGCGGACTCTCAACAACTGCGCCACCAGGGAAGCCCTAGATGAACAATTATTACTAGTCTAGTAAGTGAAAACAAGCAAGCATATGCTGAATTGAATTATGGGTTATATTAATGTGCAAAGATATAACAGACTTAATTTAAATATTTTAAACTTCTCTATTTAGAGAACCAAGCAAATTAAAAAGTGCATTTTGCTTTCAAGGTTCAAGCCTCAAGAGAATGCAGTTTCTGTATATATTAAATGCATCTGTGCATGTCTAAATGTCCATACATTCATACTCTTCTCTGCTGCCCTGAGAATTCTTTCTGTCCACTGAAATCCTGTCCACTTTTCAAGGCTCTTGTCCAGTCAGCTTCCTCCAAAGCCTTTCCTCAGTTCCTTCTAGCATAAAATCAGTCTCATATTATCTCTCATAGTATTTTACTAGACATTGTATTAAAAACATTTATGGATTTGTTTTATCTTAACCCCTTTCTTCCTTTGTAACTACCTTGAAAGCAGGGGCTGTTTCATTCATCTTTCTATACTCTATAGTGCCTCCTTCAGAGTAACTTTTCAATATGTTCTTAGGAATGCATTTATTTAGAATTCTAATACCAAAATATTCTAGAGAAATTCACTGTAAGGATTAATATGTTTCTTTTTTTTTCTTCACTGATTGTTCTGCCTGTTCTTTATTTTTCTTTTGTTGAATCCAAACTGCTTCAAGGTAAAATTCTTGAGATTAATTTATTTGGGAAGCACCCTGACATTTTCTGTAAATGGTATTTGGACTTTTAGAAAAAAATATATATGTAGCTTTATGTCAAAGTGTAAAAATTGACAAGAATTGATGGTAGCTGTAGGAAGATGGGTGTTTAAAGTGCATGCCATATAGGTTGCCATTTTGCCTCTCTTCTCTTTACTGAATTCTACCCTTCTCCTCTCCAAATATTCCATCACTAGGAAAGAGTAGGCCTGGAGATGTTTCTTTGACTTTAACTGCTAAGGTTATTAATGATGTTTAAAAACTTTATAAGACCATGGTCTGTACTTCCAGTTGATGACTGTTTTTTTTTACTTTATAAATGACTCTACAAGAGAGTGCACACCAGGAGGTGACGCTCATTGGGGCCATTTTGTAGTCTGGCTACCATACCTTGTACCATACATTACTTACTTCTTCATAGAATTTGAGAACTGAAAAGGACTTTAAAGGTTATCTCTCTTAACTCTTTCATTTTTGCAGCTGAAGAGATGGAATATCGGTTGGCTTACTGAATATTTTCCCCAAGGTGCATGACTGCACCCAGACTAGAACCCAAGCTTCTGAACTTCAAGACAACTTTGTTCTTTTAGACCTTATAATGTCACCATTGGCTGTAGTAATGTATTGCAATTTGAGGATATATGTAAACTAAATATTTAATTATTTTAATAAATATTCCTACTTGTTCATATATTTCTTATTTACTTTATTTTAAAACACTTTTATCTCATTTCCCTCCCACATCAACTCTTAGGATATTCTATCTCTGTCTTTTTCCTTCTCTCTTTCTCAATTTTATGGTTTCTTAACATGAATAATGATTGATTTGAAATGATAGCCAGGGTTAGGTTCTAGCTATAAATAATAGGAAGTAACAGGAAATAACATTAACATGCACTTATAAAAATATGGATATTTTAAGCTGTTCCCCTTTTGACAGAGGTATGATTACTTGTAGTTTTTATTAAAACTTGATACAAGGAGCCAAAATAGGAGAGTAAATATTATTAAAGGGATTTTAAAAAGTTGTTATGTAACAATGAAGGCTGAGGAGTGGCATGTCTAGTTATCATAGTTTCCTTTGGAAATAACAGCTTCTGATTTCCTCAGAGCTGGCAGGACTCAGCATATGGAAGTCAGACTGCCTTGCCTCAGAAAGATACATGCTATATGGTATCTTAAAATATAATTACTGAAACGATAAAGTGGAAATAGCAAGGGATAGAAATAGTAGCTAAATATTAAATTACTGACATTGAAGAAAAGCTTGACATATCACAGAGAATGAAGATGAAAAAGCAAGGAATTAAAACAGAATGTAATAGATATGGAGTACCAGCAAAGATCCAGCATTAAGATACTTGCATGAAGTAGAGAATGGAAAATGTGGAAGAGAAAAATTATTCAAAGATATAATAAAGTTTTCTTGAAAAGAGTTAACAATTGAGTCCTCAAGTCAAAATAATATTTTGAGTCCTAGTGATTTTGATTGCTTGGCATACATAGGTTAAATGATAGAACTTTGATATTTCTCCAGGTTTTCAGAAAGACTATCAAAGGAGGAAGGTTGAATGGAGCTCTTAGTAAACGTCTTCTCAGGAACAGTCAGTGCTGGAGATCAGTGTAACAATAGCTATATACTTCTGAAATAAAGAAACTGTGATCAAGAAATATTGTTCCTAGCCAAGATACCATTCAAGTAAGTATAAATTCAGCAGGCAGACATTCCCAAGTACCCATGAGTCCTTCTTGAAAAAAAAAAAATCACTTAATTATGAAATACAGCCAATTAAAAGGTAAAACAAATCGGTAACAAAATTGGCAGTGACTCTATTTAATATGAAATACAAGACATTTATACAATTTGTGATTATGGAATCTGGTATATTTGTTATAAAGTTTGACAGTGTGAAAAATAACATGCCAACAAAATTTTGAGTTGAGGGTACATAAGAGTATTCTTGTGTTTTAGTTAATAATATCTAAATTTTTAAATGTACTTATAAAGACACTCCAGTCTATTAATATTTTCACATTTTTTTAACCTTAGATCTTTTAGAAAATATCCATTTGAAATTGAGAAATTCATGAATTTTCACTGACATGTTTCTATTAAATTCAGGTAAGATTAAGTGTATTATATTTTAAAAGCACAAACAGTATAATCCAACTTTTATAAAAGCTTTCAAATCTATTTTGATGTAGGCATTAAAATGACTAGAATTATCTTAATGTAAAAGTTAACTTATTTTAACTTTCTATGTGGTAGTATTTATTTGAGGTTTCTCTCTTCGTACTTCCTTTTAAGTCACGTTAATTCTTTCAAAGAGTATGTAATAACTTTTACAAAAATTATTAAAGTATGTATTTATTTAGAAAAAGTTATGACTAACAGATTTTTTAAAAATGAGGCCCAGAAATGATGTAAGTCAAATATTTAGTTTGTTTTATAACTAGGACAAGAGTCCGAGTCTTCTGATTCTTTTTCTACTGCTCTTTTCCCTCTCTTATACAAGTAATAATAGATGGAATTGAGATATTTTTAGGGTAGTGATGTATAGAGCCACACTGTATCACAAAGAGAGCAAATAATAGGCCCTGTGTGTGTGCATTGCACATCTGTGTGTATGTGTCTGTACATAATAGGCTGAAATTATTTATTTAGGCAAACTTACCTATTTTAGTATATGTGCTATTACTATTTTGTGAATAAAATTATATAGTTTAGGTAGCATTTAGAAGCTTTTACAAATTAGGCGTAAAAGATGACAGTACAGTCCTAACGTTGAATCTCATGCATTCTTGGACTGTTAAAATATTGCTAAATATAAACATTACTGGGGCTTAGATTTGCAGAAATACTTTGTGTATGCATGCCTGATTTTATAAAAGCAAATGTACCCATGTATTAGTTGTGTGGTAACATTACTGATTTGCTTGTTTGAGGGGAAAGTAATCAATTTGAATTAATGACAACTGGGAGTTATATAACATTTGAAGATAAATACAGCTGTACTGCTTTGGAGTTCATGTAAACCAAAATAAGTCTAACAAACTATTTCTAATTAGAGAGCCCACTGGACCTGATATATAGTACCATCCATTTATACATCAATAATTACTGTATTTGTGTTCTGAAAAGAATTGTTTTTTTCTTTAAAATACTAACACCAACCTTTGCCCCAGTGAATATTTATACAATTAATTTACTTTTAAAACAAATATTCTTCTATGGTTTAAGAAAACTGACCCTAGTAGCTCGTTTAGCTTAATTTCCCACTGTTCCTTTTTCTACCATAAAACCTTCCTTTTCACTTCTACTTTCTATTCTCCTATGTGCCATACGCTCCAGCCATATAAAATTATATCCACATTTCCTGAATACAGTGTGCTCTTTCATACTGCTGTTCATTTCCTCATGCTCTTTCTTCTGCTCAGATAGCTTTCCCTTCCTTCATCATCCAACAAACTCTTCCTTAATTTTCAGGATGCCCTTTTAAGTCCTTAGCTACACCAGACGTTGTGTCTTCTTGCTGTAGTCCAAACTCTTATATACAAAGTCATAACTGTTATTGTGTAATGTAATTCATATTTCAGCATTTGTGCCTGACTCTTCCACCAGGTTGCGAACTCCTTGAGGGTAGTAGATGTTTCTGATTCATGATTGTGTCCTTAAGTACGTGGCATGTAAGAAGCACTAACAATTGTCTTTTGATTGAACAGTGATTCTTAGTCCTGCAGAGATCGTATTATCAGATTTTCTTTCTTCTCTCCTTTCTTTCCCTCCTTCTCTTTTCTTTCTCCAACCTCTCTTTCACTGTTTTCCTTTTTCCCCTCCTCCCTCCTCAGTTTTGGTTTTTTTCTTCAATGATATGCAGAAGACAGGCAATTTTAAGTAGTGAGTGTTTGGCAGGGAAAAAGGGTCGTAAAATCTACCAATGGTTACTACTTCCTTGTTCTTACAGATTATCTGGGTGAGTTTATTTATGGTGGAACATCGTTTAGAAAGAGTCCTGATTTCATTAGAAACTTCTTCTTGCAATATCAGAGTCTATTAATAGCATTATATAACTGTATGCACATAGAAGAAACAAGGAACGGTGAGTCTATACAAGCTTGAAAATAAGAATTTGGCACTGAGACTTAAAATTCTACAGAGAACACCATGGCGCTTCCCAGATCTTTGCTTTGATACTCACCCTTTGTTTGTCAAGGACCTTGTTAAATGTATTGACTCAGAGTTGTTCACCATCAGTCATTCAGTATGAAGACCTTTCCTCTCATTTCTTTCCCTTCCTCTCACAGTAATAAAGGTATATGTAACTTACTTTAATAATATTTGACATGAGATTCCAGTTTTTTAAAAGATGATTCATAGACATGGTAAAACATTCAAATACTACAAAAGGGTATACAATGACAATTTCCTGCACCAACCCACCCTCCAACCCCTCAGTTCCCCTTCCCACAGGCAGTTGCCTCTACCACTTTCTTGTGCATCCATTCAGAGATATCCTCCCTCTCTGTGAGGAAAGAAACAAATACATGACACACCAGTGGACTGGTCAGATTAATCTGCTTTAGCTGTGTGTTTGAGAGCTCTGCCTACTTGATTTTGTCCCTAGAAGTTCACATTTTTTCCTTTATGATTGCATAAAAATAAAAATCACTTGTTGACCATGAGTTCATGGGCAGAAAATTTGTTATTTTAATAGTCACTTAAACCATGAAAAACATTAATTCTAAGACTCTGGAATTTGAAATAACTTTGCAGTGAGTGTTTTCAACCCAACAAAGCCAGTTCATTTGTCACATGGGATATAAAGAGAGAGGAAAGGGGCAGAGTTTGTGCTTTTGCTGAAATCTGAACACCTTGACTTAGCCGTAGAATTGATCTTATATCTTTGCATCATGGGGTCAAAAAACAGATACCATTGGGAAAATCCCTTGAAATGTCTCTCTCCTCTTTAGCAAACAATGGGGAATACTAATCACGGAAAAGGTTTCATTGCCTAGATGGCAGCATCATGGCACCCAGTGTGTCACTTGTCTATTTCCTAAATGTAGATTAGTGTTCAGAATATATTAGGCATATGGGAGAACGACAGTCCTTTTGTGAAGTCGGTTTTATAGTAAAAACCTATAATTTTTTCTCCGGACAAAAGGTTTCAAGACGCTACCATGTATAGTTACATGGGTTCAGTACTTCAGTGAAATCCTACTTGAGACATTGTTTTCCTAGGCTCCTGGTGTTCTTTGGAAATAGATCTCATACTTCAGGCTGTAATTATATGCCTGAGGGCAAAGGATACTAATCTTTCACCTCCTTCTGCCACTCCATCTGCTTTGACAAAAATCTCTGTGGGGAGAAGTGGTGTTAGTGCTATATTTTGAGAACTTTACACATTTGTAATTTCATTGGAGGGGAAAAACAAACAAAAGCATTTCTGTGTTGACTTAGGAAAATGTTATATCCTGCAAGCTTGGGTTATTTTATCTATGTTTTGTTAACACACACGTATTTAATACATAGTGTTGTATAATAATGGAGGAAAACAGGAAGTACTTTGTTGATGCTTTGGAAACAAAGCCTAGTCTTGGGGCATATGATGAATTGTTCCCTCATAAGAATAGTTGTGTGAATACATTTGTTACTTAAGTGAGTGTGGTATTAGTTTAAAATTTTCCCATTTCAGTATGAAGAAATTCAAATTTATCTTTGAACTTGATATTAATAGTCTGTGGCCTATCACTTGTCACCGTCTTTGATGAAAGGCAAATAAAAAATGTTGATATTTAGTTCAGGTTTAGACTGTGAAGTATTTTAGAACATGAAAGCGGCGTAAGATTCTACTTCTGAAAGCTTAAAATACATTATATCTTTTAACTTTAACTTCCTTGTTCTGACAAGGCAAGATGGTATATAAGAAAAACCCAAGTCTTTCTTTGAAAGGATTAACCCTCAGTTGTTGATAATGTCTACCTCACTGGGGTTTTGTATCGTTTCCTTAGCATTGGCAAAGCAGCCTGATACTGCTGGATGAGAGACTGTTAAGTTAGTAAAGGTTTGGTAGTGCTGTTATGATTGTGCTGTTGCAAACCAGTGATCATTTTTTCATTGGTGACAGGAGAGGAAGCTGAGGAGAATCGCTACCTTGGTCTTAATCTCTCAGGTAGTGTAGTTTGAGGCTAGAACGCTTTATGAAGTGGGCCCCACCTTTAATATCTCAGCTGAAAATTAGTTGTTGCCTTTCTCTTAAACTATTCTGGTGTGTAACCAAGAAAAATGTGTATTTTTAAAGCAAGCTTTTGTGGTATGTGTGCGTGTGCGTGTGTGTGATATATAATCTAGTAGCATTGCACTTTACAGATACGGTTAACAGTGCAAGCAAGTCACAGATTGATTAAAACAATTCTTTGCATGACTTGGTTGTGACTAGAAAGGTGTAAAATCTATTGCAAAACAATAAAAAAAAATTTTTTAACTGGGAATAAACAAAGATCATTGCTTCTAGATCTCACCTCCTAGTTCTTCAGGAAGTTCCCAGTTGCTTATTAACTGAGGGATTAATTATGAAAGCTTTTCTGCAGTTTTGTGCATTTGCAGCCGTATGTGCAATTGGTTTTTTGCCAGCTCCATTTTTAAAACAGGCACTGAATGCCTTTGGATACATATGAGGATTTTTCACTTTGGTTTTGTGTCATCATTGTTTCTCTGCTGGAAAGTAGTTCACAAAAAATGATTGTGTGAGTGTGACTTGAAATAAAGTATACATTTATAATTTATGGACAAAAGAACAATCAGTTTTGGTGGGAGAGGGGTGTGACCTATGACCTATTTTTTTTTCCTATTTATTTTAGCAATGGCTTCTTATAGGGGATGTGATTGTGTTCTCTTAGAGGATGAATACACAAGTGGTGAGGTCTTCCTTAATTATCAAAGACATAAAGGGTCCTTCAAACTTCAACCTTTGGTGGAAAGCAAAAGAGGACTCTACCAGAGGATGGACTTGCATTTAAGGAACGTCATTCTTTCATGCAGATAGCTTAGTTCTATCTAATAATGATACTAATGGACATTGCAATTTGTTATAGGACAGTGTATCCTCTAGGATACAACCTTAAAAATTTGCAGGCATGCTTAATCACCTTTTCCCCTAAAATAATCCTTGTGGATCTGCTGTCCAATGATTTACTGCAATCTTGTTTGAACTTGTGTGGGTTTATCAGCATTGGGAATAATGCATTTCATGTATTTCTATCTTTTGTGGAAAATATTCCTCTCTTTTGCTTGGTGGGAAACTATCTCTAGTCATTGTTTAATGCATCATTCATTTGATAGGCATTTCTTGAGCATTTACTATATGTCAGCACTTGGGCTGGGCCATGCCATGTTCATGGAATTGAATATGACATGGTAGCTGCTCTCTGAGTAGAGAATTATTATTTGTGGATGTAGTGGGTATTCTCCACCTCCCTTCCTTTTTCTTTCAAAGCAACAGATAATATTTACAATTACCTTTCACATGATACTGTGGCATATCTTCACTGAGTCTTCCAGAAATTCTTTAGCAATGATAAGAGGTTATTGTTTGTAAAATGCTTATTATTTTTCAAACAACGTAATTACTTTGCCCTTCTATGTTTCTTGAAGTATCAGTATACTGTAATATCATCTGGGCTAGAAAATACAAACTTACCTAATAACAATGGAAAAGAAGTTTGTAAAATGAATTGACTAATTGCTGATCTGGAATCTAATCTTTGTCAGTAGAATTGAAATTAATTTTTGTCCCATTTAGATTCTGTTGACTTTTTTTTTTTTTTTTTTTTTTTTGCCCTTTTGGAATGATTATTTCTTTAACTGAGTTAAATAAACATACACAGAGATGATCCCATGCAAATGCATATGCAAACTGGATGTAGTATGATTTTAACTATAGATCTACTATATAATAAAAACCACAGTTTTTACTTGGTTGTGAGTATGCATAAAGATTAAATGTACTTATTGATCATTGCTTTGACAACAGCAGTGTTCAATTAGAATTCTCGGTATTGGCGTATAATTTATATAGAATTCTTTCCAAAGATTTTAATTCATTTACAGCCGCTATGAAGACTGGTATCTGGAGAAGGATTGTATTCCTTTCTTTATATGATAAGCTATTTTAATGTGACTGACATTTTTAAAAGCCACCCTTCTTTCATTTTCATTTTCCTTCAGATTTTCCTAGGAGACTATAGTGGGGGTGTGCAGAATAGCTAGGGAAGTTACTAAATCTTATCCTTTTAATAGTTTTCAGCTAACATCTCCAAGATAGCATAATAAGAAACCAGATAAGAAACTACACGATTCTTTGATGACTTAAGAGATTCTTTTTGAAAAATAAATCGTAGCTTAAAATTTGTGAAAATTTCTCTCATAGGACTTTCTATATTGTAGTATATTGAGTTTTCCGAGCATGATCCTGTATAAACACTTACTTTGATACTTAGAATGTTATTACATTTTTAAAAGATCAGTCATCCTAGTTATCTCAGCACCTTAATTCATAAGGCAAAGCTGTCATCATATTCTTTATAATCTTTATAAAATTTTAGGGATGTACCATAAAGATATTCCATAGTAGTCTGTGCTGTTCCACAATAGAACACAGTGGAAGTGTTAATAGGTAACATTTATTGAGCCCCCACTATTTTGAAGCATTTCTTCTTCAATGTGAGTCTTTGTGGTGCTCTTGTTATTTTCATAGTACAGATAGGGAAACAGGGGCTTAGAAAAGTTAAATAACTTGTTTAGAATCACACAGCTAGTAGGACCCTGATCAAGGTCTGACTTCCTCTAAAACCTGTGGTTTTAACGTCTATACTGCTGCCCTAATCAGCAGTTACAGTGATGGTGGTGAATTAATCTGATTTAGTCACACTTATTGGAATGTTATATATCCCAGAGTGGCTTGGCTTGGAGTAAAGAGTGAAAGTTTTCTTTGGAGGCCTGGAAACTTTTTACACATATCTTAAAATAGCTGAGGATAATTCGCTCTAGCATCACTGCCCAATATAGACAAATAAATCCTGGTAACATTGAGGTGGGTATTTACAGCTTATGCCATCTCACAGTGAATTTGTTCTTAATGTATTTTAATTTATTCTGTTAACTAACAGGAGGGAAGAATAATAAAAAGCCTGGATTCCAGTTCTGGCTACACCACTTATTAGCTTTGGAACCTTGAACAAAGGTGCTTAACCTCTCTGGACCTCCATTTCCATATGTATAAGGATACTTCTTTTTTCATGATTGTTCTGAGTTGCTGTAAATGAAATAGTTATCTTAAATGCTAAACATAGTACCTTGAAGATAATGAGAGTACCATATATGATAATAGCTATTATTACTGTACTGTTATCATTTTCATTATTGATGTAGAACAACAAGAGTAGGGAATAAATTTAAAAAACAACAACAACAAAACTTGCTTTGCAAAATTGAGCCCGTTGGAAACCAGCAGTTTGGTGATAAGCATTCAGATGGACTAATGAGAACTACCCTTACTTTAAAAACATAATCCTGAAGTTCAGGGTTTTTGAGTACAAGCCACTTGTTCTTCTTGCTTGGTACTTGCAATAAGCCTTTCTCTGCTCAAACAAATAAACCCCCAAAAATGTTATAGTCCTAGCAATCTGTCAATTTATTTAATTTAAAAGAGTTCTAGGGACTTCCCTGGTGGCCCAGTGGGTAAGACTCCATGCTCCCAGTGCCAGGGGCCTGGGTTCAATCCCTGGTCAGGAAACTAGATCCCACATGCATGCAACTTAAGATTTCACATGCTGCAACTAAGAAGTCCTCATGCCACAACTAAGAGTCCACAATGCTGCAACTAAGAGTCCGCATTGCCACAACTAAGACCCGGCGCAGCCTAAATAAATAAATATTAAAAAAAATAAAATAGAAGGAGTTCTATTATGAGTATAAGTATACATGTTTCTACTTTTAGATGTGTCTATATATATGTGTGTGTGTGTGTATATATATATATATATATATATAGTTTTTTGGAGAAAAGAGTATACGTATGCATCTATTTAAATCTAGACTAATTTAGCATTGAGTGTTTGGTTAGGGGTCTTATGCTTATTTCCCTAGTTCAACTGAGTTTATTTTCATCATTGAGTTGTGGAGGAAAATAATGTTATGTTTCCGTAATACTACACTTATCTATTCCAAAGACTGAAATATTGTTTGAAGACATCATTTATTCAGAATTTTAGTAAAAATTTACAGATATTTTAATAATTTTTTAAATGTTTTTAAAACAAACCTTTGAACATAAGAACTTAATTTTTGCCTGAGCCCAGTTTCCCACCTTATAAATGTGAAATAAGCAAAGACAGAACCAGTCATCAGCAAAAACAGAAAAATATATGTTTTCAGAATATGGTGTCCACTCTATATCAGGAATATAAATAAGATAATCATTTTTCTGAAAAGAAGTTGGAGGAGGAGAGGAGAAAAGAGAACAACCTAAACTCATTGATAATTACTTGTGTTTTTCTCCTCCTTTCCACACATACTTTTAAGTGGTTCAACTCTGCCTTATCTTGAAGCATTTCTTAAAAATCGAAGGTATTTTTTTTTTTTTGTGGTACGCGGGCCTCTCACTGTTGTGGCCTCTCCCGTTGCGGAGCACAGGCTCTGGAAGCGCAGGCTTAGCGGCCATGGCTCACGGGCCTGGCCGCTCCGCGGCATGTGGGATCTTCCCGGACTGGGGCACAAACCCGTGTCCCCTGCATCGGCAGGCAGACTCTCAACCACTGCGCCACCAGGGAAGCCCTCGAAGGTATGTTTGAAAGGAGACAAAATTACTCTTTGGGAAATGTATTTTCAAAAAATTAATTTTATTTATTTTAAAATATTCTTAGTTTGATATGAGTATTTTCTGAGATGTTCTAAATTTTTACTCATGCTAGGAAATGGCTGGTATAGGGTTATAAGCAAGCTATTCAAGTTTGGGCCTGTGTCATATAAAGGCCTTACCACTGTGTTACAGGAAGCATCTGCTTAGAAGAATTTGAGGCTACATTCCTGGGCCAGACATCCAGGTATACTCTGTGCTTTGCAAGGTTTTGTTGTAAGGGTTCTGCTTCACGTTTTGAACTAGTAGTTGCAGTGTTAATCATTTTATCCTTTGAACCTTGCAAATCTAAAAGATTTGCAGTAGTGTGAACTGGCAGACCATCCAGGTCTTTCCATTTCTTAATAAAGTCATTCACTGCTCCCTTAATTTGTAAGAAGAACTTTCCAATAATAGTTGTTTGTTTGTTTTCCTGTTTTTTGTGGGGGTTTTGCTGCGTCGGGTCTTAGTTGCAGCAGGCAGCCTCTTCGTTGTGGTGCAAGGGCTCCAGAGCGCATGGGCTCTGTAGTCTGCGGCAGGCGGGCTCTCTAGTTGAGGTGCGAGGGCTCAGCAGTTGCGGCGTGTGGGCCCAGCTGCCCCGCGGCATGTGGGATCTTAGTTCCCTGACCAGGGATCAAACTCGCATCCCCCACACTGCAAGGTGGACTCCCAACCACTGGACCACCGGGAAGCCCCACAATAATAGTTTATTTTAAGAGGTCTACTTGGTACATAAGCTCTGGCAAAAATTCAGTAATCTGCTGTAAATCCAATGCCCAGAAGATATTCTCACCAGACTCTTGCCCTTTTGAGAATATGAAGAAAATTAGCTCTTACTATTGAGAAATGTTGTTGAAATGTAGAAATTTCTCCAAAACCCACTAAGTGTTAAAAGTAGAATAGCTTGATAATATTTCAACCTAGAAAACCTAGAATAATATGCTTAAATTTCCTGCTACAACCTGTATCTTGGGCATTTTCTTCCTTTAAAGGTATTCATTTCTTAATGCAAAGCATGAGTTTAAAAAAAGTGTGTCAATTAGATTTTTGACAAAGTAATTGGATTTTCCATTTACTCATACTTCAGTTTTACGAGTGCTTTATTTTTCACTTCTCTCTGATCTTTAGCTGACGACTTGACAAGAGCTTTGTTTTTTATCCTTGCCTTTACCACCTCATTCTTCTTTTTCCCCTTGGCTCTGGTAGCCAGTGATTTGTTTGTTAGTTCATTTATTCAAAAGTGTTTATGAAGCAACTACTGTGTGTCAGAGAATGTGTTTAGGTGCTAGATATAGAACAGTGCCCTCACAGATTTAACGTAGCAGAGAGGAGAGACAAGCACTTGAATCAAATAAGTGGTTATAAAAACAACCTAAATCACCATCAGTAGGGGAAGGGTTAAATAGATTATGATGTCTCCATGAAGTGAATATTTTGTAGCTATTAATAAATAGGCATATATATTACATTTCTAGAAAAGTGCATAAGACACTGTCAACAGTGTTTGCCTCTGTTGAGGGTCCATGGGGACTAGACTTATTCATTGTATACAATGTTGTACCTTAAGAAAGAAACAAACCTCTAGGGACTTCCCTGGTGGTCCAGCAGTTAAGACTCTATGCTCCCAGTGCAGGGGGCCTGGGTTTGATACCTGGTCAGGGAACTAAGATCCCATATACCACAACTACTGAGCCCATGTGCCGCAACTACTGAGCCTGCACACCACAACTACTGAGCCCACATGCCACAACAAAGAGCCCACACACTGCAACAAAAGCCCACGTGCCACAGCGAAGGCCCAGCAGAGCCACAATAAATAAATAAATAATAAATAATTAAAACAAAAAAAACAAGAACCTCTGTATAAAAAAAAAAAGAAACCTCTATTCATGTATTATGTTTTCAGTGAAACTCTAAGTAAAATTTAAAGAAAATTCAGCAGTACACTGAATAAGCAAATAAATAAGCAATTACATTAACAGGGGTGCTGTTGTCACATTTGAAGTGAGCAAGGACAACTGTCACTCTAGATTGTTCTGTTTTTGGCTGCTGGATGATGAAAGAATGGTCTGGTTTACACTTTATTTCACTTGTCAAAATAAACATGGTCACAGGTTTCCTTGGAGAATTGAGCCTGAGACCTATTTTGTGTTGATATCACAGTACCTTAGAGCTGAATTTCAATACAGATTTTCCCACGTGATTATTCTGTTAAAACTGATGTTGTTGCTTGACCCTTCTACGCCTTCTTGGGTTCCATTTCGAATTTTTACACACTAGCTAAAATGAATAAGTATAACCACAGGAAGCAGTTCATTTGCATAAAATGATATTTTCTCTTGATAGGTCTCTTCCATCTGTCTAATTTGACAAAGCTCTTGGCAAAGCTTGACATTTGAATAAATGTAATTACTTTTTGTGCTTTTGCTGGGAATATTTTAGTTCCATGAGTAGCCACTTAAAATTCTAACTGAAAAAAAAAAACAAATAAAAAATGAGCGTCTCTGAGTTACTCAGTGTAATGCCAATTTTCAGCCAGTTTAGTTCATATTTATCAATAGTCCAAATTTATGGTAGTCTTAGTAGTTAATTGGCAGGATGCCAATAATATACAGTCTCTTTCTAGATTGCTTTTTTAAAAAATTGTTTTTACTGGGTGAAATGATCTTAGCTGTTCTAGTCCTCTATAGTAATGACTAAAAGTTTAGGTAGTTGATGAACAGCTATGTTGATTAATCTCTTCTAAATAAAAGATATTTTACTTGATATTTTTATAGCAGTATTCTTTTTTTACTTTTTAAAAAACTTAATTATATATATAATTTAGTATAGTTGATTTAAAAAATTGTGTTAGTTTCAAGTATACAGCAAAGAGATTCAGTTTTATATATGTGTGTGTATATATATATACCCACACACATATATTTACATATATATATTCTTTTTCAGATTCTTTTCCATTATATGTTACTACAAGATATTGAATATATCCTTGTGCTATACAGTAGGTCCTTGTTGTTTATCTGTTTTATATATAGTAGTGTGTATATGTTAATCCCAAACTCTCAATTTATCTCCCCCTCCCCCTCCTCCACACCTTCCCTTTGGGAACCATAAGTTTGTTTTCTATGTCTATGAGTCTATTTCTGTTTCATAAATAAGTTCATTTATATAATGCTTTAGATTCCACGTATACGTGGTATCATATATTTGTCTTTTTCTGTCTGACTTACTTCACTTAAGAATCTCTAGGTCCATCCATGTTGCTGCAAATGGCATTATTTCATTCCTTTTTATGGGTGAGTAAAATTCCCTTGTATATATGTACCACATCTTCTTTATCCATTCATCTGTCAATGGACATTTAGGTTGCTTCCATGACCGATTGTAAATAGTGCTGCAGTGAACATTGGGGTGCATGTGTCTTTTTGAATTATGGTTTTCTCTGGGTATATGCCCAGTAGTGGGATTGCTGGGTCATATGGTAATTCTATTTTTCGTTTTCTAAGGAACCTCCATGCTATCCTCCATAGTGGCTATATCAATTTACATTCCCACCAACAGTGCAAGAGGGTTCCCTTTTCTCCACACCCTCCAGCATTTATTATTTGTAGACTTGATGATAACCATTCTGACCTGTGTGAGGTGATACCTCATTGTAGTTTTGATTTGCACTTCTCTAATAATTAGTTGTGATGAGTGTCTTTTCATTTGCCTGTTGGCCACCTGCAAGCCAACGAGAGGGGCCTCAGAAGAAACCAGACCTGTCAACACTTTGAGTTTGGATTTTTAGCTTCATAACTATGGAAATATAATTTTATTTTGTTTAAGCTACCAGCTTATGGTATTTTGTTATGGCAACCCTAGCAAACTAATACAGCATATGAGAGTTCCAATTTCTCTATATCTTCACTAACATTCAATGTCTTTTTTTTTATATTTGTTTATTTTATTTATTTATCTATTTTTTATTTTTGGCTGCGTCAGGTCTTAGTTGTGGCATGCGGGGTCTTTGTTGAGGCGTGTGGGATCTTTTTGTTGGGGCGTGGGCTCTTTGTTGTGGCCCGGCCTTCTTGCTAGTTGTGGCATGTGGGTTTTTTTCTCTCTCTAGTTGTGGCGCACGGGCTCCAGGGTGCGTGGGCTCTGTAGTTTGCGGCACACGAGCTCTCTCGTTGAGGCGCATGAGCTCAGTAGTTGTGGAATGTGGGCTTAGTTGCCCCACAGCATGTGAGATCTTAGTTTCCTGAACAGGGATTGAACCCATGTCCCCTGCATTGGAAGGCGGATTCTTTAACACTGGACCACCAGGGAAGTCCCCTATGTCTTACTTTTAATTATTATCATTCTAATAGGTAAGAAATGGTATCTATCTCTGTTTTAATTTGAATATCCTGGCAACTAAAATTTTAAAGTTGATCACTTCTCAGGATTATTAATCATTAAAATTCTCATCTGAGAATTGCTAGTTCATATATTTTGTACATTTTTCTATTAGATTGTCTTTTTCTTATAGATTTGAAGGAGTTCTTTATATAACCTAGGTAACAATTTAGATACTTTCCATTATCCTCTCTCCATTGGTGAGCTGCCTATAAACTTTATTGCATACAAATTCCTGTTCCTATTTAAGGCAGTTAGATTTATCAATCTCTCTTTTTATAGTTTGGGCTTTTAAAATCTTGTTTAAGAAATTCACCTCTTTTCCAAGGTC
This sequence comes from Delphinus delphis, assembly GCF_949987515.2. Classification (NCBI taxonomy): domain Eukaryota; kingdom Metazoa; phylum Chordata; class Mammalia; order Artiodactyla; family Delphinidae; genus Delphinus; species Delphinus delphis. Next base: position 36,496,089 of record NC_082684.1, on the reverse strand, counting down.
ATGAGGAATATAAAATTTCTTCTAAAATTTAAAATTTTTGATTGTCTGATTATTTAATTTTCACATTTGCCAAGTAGGAAGCCAGCTGTCTAAGCAAGCACTTATTGACTACTTTATCTTACCCTAATAATTTAGAATGATAACCTCCATCATATATTTTGGGATGTTTCTGGTTGCTTTATTCTTTGGTTCCATTAATTGATCTGACCTTATGCCAGTACCACACTAAAGTTATGTTTAGTTATCTGATTGGGTAGATCCTCCCTCCTGTTTATTATTTTGCAAATTTTCTAGTCTGTTTGAGGATTTTGGTCTTTCATTTGACTCTTAGGATCGCCTTGTCATTCAATTAAAAAATCCTTTTGTAATTTTTGTTAGAATTATATCCAGTCAATTTGGGGAATGGTTAATTCTTCAGAAAATGTATGATTTTTCTCATACAAATCTTGTTATTTGTTTAGATTTATTCCTTAGTACTTTATCACTTTGTTATTGCTATTTTAAATGTGATTTTTAAAAAAGATACATTTTGTAATTCTTGTTGTTTAGGAACGTTAAACTAATTTTTATATATCTTAATACTGTATCTAGAAATTTCCCTGAACTCTTAATGCAATTAGTTTGTGGATTATATTGGATTTTCTACACTAAAGACCATATCATCTGTGAATAACAACAGTTGTTTCTTCCTTTCCTTTGTTTGTAAGTCTTACATTTTCTTACTGCCTTGGCTAAGACTTCCAGCACAGTGGTGAACAGAGCAGTGATGGCAGACATTTTTTCTGTTGTTCTTAACTTTAAAAGGAATACTTCTAATTATTTGATCCATGGAATGTGATTTTTACTAGGGATTTTTTGCTATATATTCCTTATCAACTAGGTATTCTTGGAATAAAGTCATTTTTTAAAACATTGCTATCTTTATTAATATATCACTTAGGATTTTAAAAATAAGTTTTTAATTGAATTGGTCTTTAATTTTCCTTTTCTTGACCTTTACGCTATTTTTCTATCAATCTTATACTAATTTCAGGAATGGAATTTTGGAACTTCATTTCTTTATATTCCCTAGGAAAAAATTCAGATAGCTGTCTTATGAGCATTTGTGAAACTCATGTATAAAAACGCCTGATCCTAGAGTTTTTTTAAATTAAATAGGTTTTTGATTACTGATTCAATTTCTGTTTCTTCTTGAATCTATTTTGGTAATTCAATTGCCTCTGGAAGTTATTTATTTCTTCCATATTTTAAAATTAAGTGCCTGAAAATATTCGTAGTATTTTGTGATGAGTTTTAAAATTCTTTACCTGTGCTTATGATTCTCTTTTGATTCCTAATATTGTTTATTTGTGCCTAGGTTCTTTTTCTTAAATTAATATCTTTAACTGTTCCAATGTTCATGGCAAAATCATTGAAAGTATTGATATTTAAGAAAGGCAACCTGTTTTAAATGAATTATTAAATATATTTCTGATGACAAAAGTTTAATTTCTCTGAGAGAGCTGTATAATCACTACACTTAGGCTACAAATTCAGTGTTTTTTTATATTCTGACTGCAAAGCAGGAATTTACTGGTTTTCATATTTTTGGACAGATCTGCTGAATTCCCTGAAGAGTGGGGCTTATGTTTGTGTATTAGACGGGCAACTTCATATTTGAATGAAGATTTTCTTCAAATGTCTTATTCAGGAGAATTTGATAATTTTTAAAATGTACATCATGTCAGAAAAACTGAACATGTAGGCATTTTTTTTTAATAGGGAATGAGGATTATCTACAAGAAACCCTGTTTCATATTCCATGACATTAAATAGAAGCAATGAACCAGGCCAGCCACACAGTATACTTTTCTTCCATTTCCCTGATGACTAATGATGTTTAACATCTTTTAATGTGCTTATTTGCTATTCTAATTTTTTTTTGTATGCAGAGTATCTATTCAAATCTCTCTGTCCATTTTTTTTGTTTTTTGCGGTACGCGGGCCTCTCACTGTTGTGGCCTCTCCCGTTGCGGAGCACAGGCTCCGGACGCGCAGGCTCAGCGGCCATGGCTTACGGGCCCAGCCGCTCCGCGGCATGTGGGATCTTCCCGGACCGGGACACGAACCCATGTCCCCTGCATTGGCAGGCGGACTCTCAACCAGTGCTCCACCAGGGAAGCCCTCTTTGTCCATTTTTGTTTTTATTTTTGTTTTGCTTGGATTGTGTTCTGATGATTAGATCCGTTATATAGCTTAGACACAAATCCTTTAACAGATACAGGATTTGCAGCTATTTTCTTCTAGTCTGTGTCATGTCTTTCCATTGTCTTAAGAGTGTCTTTCTAAATAAAGAGCTTTCAATTTCAGTGAAGTCTAATTTATCAATTTTTTCTTTTATGGATCATGCGTTTGGTGTCATATGTAAGAAAACTTTGCCTAACTGATGATCATAAAGGTATATATCTTTTTTTCTTCCAGAAGTTTTATTGTTGTAAAAGGTATCCTTTCTCCACTGAATTACCTTTGTGACTTTGTAAAAATCAGTTTTACATATATGTATGGTCCTATTCCTAGACTCTATTTTGTTTCATTGATCTCTGTTTATCTTTATGCCAGTAGCTCACCATCTTGATTATTGTAACTTTACTGTAGGTCTTGATATCAGATGATGTTAGTCTTTCAGTTTTCTTAGTCTTTTTCAGATTTGTTTTGACTGCTTTAGGTGTTTGCATTTCCATATGAAGTTTTGAATTGGCCTGTCAATTTCTAAGCAAAGTTTATAATTTTCAGTTTGGAGGTTTTATACCTCTTTTACTGAGTCATATTTCATTTTTTCATGGTTCTTACACTATGGTTAAGTAATAATGTGTTTTGACATGTCAATTTCCCATTGTTTTTTCCTAGAATGTAGAAATACATTGAATTTTATATGTTGATTTTGTATTCTGCAGATTTTTAAAACTCCATCAGATTTTCTACTTGGGACTTATAAACTTCATGAATTTAGATGTTCAGATCACTCACCAGAGTTGGGAATTATTTTTAAAGTAAGACTTCTTCCCCTTTCTCCTTTTCTTTTCCTTCTAGGACTCCAATAATCATAGATTGTTTTGCTTGTGGAATTTCATAAATTCCCTTAATCTTTCTTCACTCTTTTTCTTTCTGCTCCTCTGACTGGATAATTTCAAATGAGCTGTATTCAGGTTCACTAATTCTTTCTTCTCCTTGGTCAGGTCTGCTATTGAAGCTTTTTGTTGAATTCTTTAGTCATTGTATTTTTCAGGTCTAGGATTCCTGTTGTTTCTGTTTTGTTATGGTTTCTATTTGTTGAATTTACAATTTCGTTACATGCATTGTTTTCCTAATTTTTATTAGCTGTGTATCTATGTTTTCTCATAGTTCTCTGAATTTCTTTAAGAGGGCCATTCTAAATTCTTCGTTAAACACTTGATAGATCTCCATTTCCTTAGGTATAGTTATTGTAGCTTTATTAGTTTCCTTTGATCGTGTTATGTTTACCTGATTCCTCATGATCTTTCTATCCTTGTGTGGATATCTGCTCCTTTGAGAAAGTGATCTCTTTTACAGCCTTTACAGATTTGCTTCAGCAGGGAAAGGCCTTTACTGGACAGCTCAGCTTGGGGTTCTGGATGGGCAGCTGGTAGCAGCCTTGGACAAGCCATGCTTACTCTCAGGGTCTCTAGTTAGATGGGGCTACTGCACGTGCTCTGAGGTTGGGGAGCCGGAGGGCTGTCATTTCTCTGAATTTGGGTAGGCCTCATGGCTGGGCTTCACATTCAAACAGAACTGCTGGCTAGGATCTGTGTTCAGGCAGGGATATTTGCTGGGCTCTGCAGTCACCTGCTCAGGCAGGGTTTCAGGCCATGTTCTCTGGCCTGGTGTTCAGGGAGTGCTGCTGGTTGCATTCTGGGAATGGGCAGGGCCGCACGCTGGGCTCCACATTCATCCATGGTTGGGTGGAGCCTCAAGCTGTGCCCCCCTGGTTTGATGGTGCCATTGGCTGGACTCTACATTCAGTCAAAGCCATACACAGGACTTTGTGATCAGATGGGAACTCAGGCCGTACTCCTTGATCAGATTGGGACCACAGGCTCTGCCCCAAAATTGGGTGAGTCTGCAGGCTATGCTTAGCAACTGGGTGGGCTGTAGGCTATGATGTGCTGCTGTACAGCACTGTAGGCTGGGCTCCACACAGTCAGGCCAGGCTTCAAAGCTGCTGAGGGTCACTCTTTGGGCTTCCTCAGTCAGACAGAACCAGTGGTCATGTTCTGCAGTTGGGCAAGGCTGCTGGCTTGGCTCTCTGCCTGAACGGGCTTGTAGAATGGACTCTAGAGCTGACCAGGGTCTCTGGCTGGGCAACCTGGTGAGGCTGGAGACTATGTTCAACAGTATGCTTCTGGCTCGGCTCCTTGTTTGAGCAGGCCTGTAGAATGGGCTCTGTGTCTGCCTTAAATCCCTGGCCAGACTTCCTGGTCAGGTTGGCTGTAGGCTAGTCTTGGCAGTTGGGTGTGGCTACCGACTTGCTTTCCTCCTAAGAAGGCCGTAGGATGTACTGCATGGCAGCCCGCAACTGCCTGGCATCTTTGGCCAGTCTTCACTGTTGGGTGAGGTTGGAGGCTATGCTCAGCAGTTGGGTGTGGCCAGTGACTTGCTTCCTTGCTTGGGTGGGCCGTAGGATGTGCTGGGTGACTGCCTAGCATCTCAGGACAGGCTTCCTGCTTAAGTGGGGTTGGAGGCTATGCCTAGCAGTTGGGTGGGGCTGCTGACTTGCTTCCCTGTATAGGGAGGGTACTAGAATTTGGTCCTCCACCGAGATAGCACTCTGGTTGGGGACCCAATAAGGCAGAAATGCCAGCCAGATTCCCTGACCAGCTGGGGTCACGGGCTCAGCTCTGCAAATGGTCAGAGTCGCTGGATGGGATCTCCGCTCAGGCCCAACCATTAGCAGGAATGCAGTCTGCCAGGATTTGCACAGTCATTGCTGTGAGCCCCTTTCCCCTTCTCTAACTGATTGCCGTGATAATCCCTGTGAGTGCTTAAGTGGGCCTCCTGTTGCCGAAAGGTCAGCTTCTCTGTACACCGGTGCCGAATTGAATCTCGTAGACAGAGTTTTGGGTGAAGTAGAAAAGGATAGCTTTATTACTTTGCCAGGCACAGGGGGACACAGCAGGTGACTGCTTTGAAAAACTATGTGGCCCAACTTGAAGAGGATACTGAGAAGTTATATAGTAATGGTTTAAAGAGGGCATGATCAGCACGTGGACATTCTTCTGGTGGGTTGGTGGTGGGGTGAGTAGGAGTCAGCATCATCAACCTTCAGGTTCCAGCTGGTCTAGGGTCTGCATGCTTGTGGACAACATACCATAGTTAATCTTAACTTCTCCCACCTGGAGGGGGTTTCAGTATCTGCAAAACAACTCAAAGACATTGTTTTGTGTATCCCTTGATAGGGAACCAGGACCTTGCCCCCAAGGTTGCACTGTTGTTTCTCTTGACTGTTTGTTTCTCCCTGGTCTTGCATCCCCTCCCATCCCTAGTTAACAACTGCCTGAATCTGCCTGTTGGAACTCAAGGAATGTCATGGAGGCTGATGAAGGCTATTGATTGTCATCAAAGAAATGGGGGGCACAGAAAAGCTTTGTGTCCAGGAGTTCCATAGGACCCTGCTCGGTATCACTCCCAGGAAGTATCTGGAATGCTGGGGAAGCTTCATGTCCTCTTGCACTCCCCTTTTCCCACAGGAGAAACTTTAGGCCCAGGGGATCCCCTCAATGCAGCACTGAACTGACCTTGGTGGGGGGGCTGTGGTCAAAGTGAAAACACTCCTCTTACCCTTCTCATGCTGTTTTCCTCAGATTTTGTGGTCGAAAGGGATGCTTCAGACTCACCTCTTTGTTCTGGGATCTTCAGAAAGGAATCTTGTCTATGGATAGTTGCTAGTTTCCCTTTCCCTGAGAGGGACTGAACTCAGGAACCACATATTTTGCCATCCATCTTTCTCCTGGTTCCAGTTTTATTAAACCATTGTTTCATACAATTTATCTGGGTTTTCAGTTGTTTCAGGCTTAATGGTAAATCTGATCTCTGTTATTTCGTCTTGGCCAGAAGACATTCTATATATCTTTTTGCACAATGAATATAATAAAACATTCAATTACCTAAATATTCAGATAAAGAGACTGTTCTTGCAGATTGACTTTTTTCTTTATGGGGTTTGGAAAGAATAGGCCTTTCCAATAGTCCTTATTCTGTACATTTTTTACATTGACTTCTCTATTACTTTCCTTTACCTATAGTTTATCCACAGTTGGATTAGATTATTGCATCACTAATAATTTAATGAATTATTAGAAATCACTAATTCATTTCTATTTTATTAGAATTAGATTGGCATTAGTACTTAATGGAACTCTGCTGGAAAGACCTTATGCTATTTCTTCATGCCTATTTTCCCCTAACGTTATTCCATCAACGTATGAAGAAATGAGATAAAAAGGAGGACCTAGACATATCTTTCTGTTGTGAAATTTTGTATCACTAAAGTATATTTTGAAAAGGAAATGCTTATCCTATGGTATATTCCTGCTAAAATATTGATTAAATTACAAGGGGTGGTACTTTTATTTTGTTTGAAATTATTTCCTAAAACCCAGCCATCTAATTCAGAAAGTAAAAGCCAAGTTCTAAAAACTATATACCAGGAAATGCCTCATTTATGAATGTATACATATTTGTGCTCATTAACTGGGTAATTGTGCACCTACCAACTCTCTTCATTTTATCATTATTCTGTTGTTTGTATACAAATGAAGGCTTTTTAAATTCAAATTCTGTAGCCTGGAAAACTCATGCTTAGAGGATGGCTATCTTTCCTGCTAACGTTCAGTGTTAGTGCATACAAGTTCATGTGAAATTATAGAATACCTTATTTACTCTGATATAACTGTAACAGGAGCTTCTTTACTAAACATGCATTTCTGAAGTGGTCAAGTAATTAACAGTTAATTTGTCTTCATCTGTTATATAAAAATGCTAGAAAAGGTATTAAAAATTTCATATCTTTTTTTTAATTTTATTTTTTTATACAGCAGGTTCTTATTAGTTGTCTATTTTATACATATTAGTGTATATTTGTCAATCCCAATCTCCCAGTTCATCCCCCCACCCCCACCCCCACTTTCCCCCCTTGGGGTCCATATGTTTGTTCTCTACATCTGTGTCTCTATTTCTGCCTTGCAAACTGGTTCACCTGTACCATTTCTCTAGATTCCACATATATGCGCTAATATATGATATTTGTTTTTCTCTTTCTGACTTACTCTGTATGACAGTCTCTAGGTCCATCCATGTCTCTACAAATGGCCGAATTTCATTCCTTTTTATAGCTGAGTAATATTCCATAGTATATATGTACCACATCTTTATCCATTCATCTGTCGATGGGCATTTAGGTTGCTTCCGTGACCTGGCTATTGTAAGTAGTGCTGCATTGAACATTGGGGTGCGTGTGTCTTTTTGAATTTATGGTTTACTCTGGGTATATGCCCAGTAGTGGGACTGCTGGGTCATATGGTAATTCTATTTTTAATTTTTTATGGAAAGTCCATACTGTTCTCCGTAGTGGCTGTGTCAACTTACATGTCAACGAACAGTGTGAGAAGTTTCCCTCTTCTCCAACCCGCTCCAGTATTTGTTGTTTGTAGATTTTCTGATGATGCTCATTTTAACCAGTGTGAGGTGATACCTCACTGTAGTTTTGATTTGCATTTCTCTAATAATTGGTGATGTTGAGCAGCTTTTCATGTGCCTCTTGGCCATCTGTGTGTCTTCTTTGGAGAAATGTCTGTTTAGGTCTCCTGCCCATATTTTGATTGGGTTGTTTCTTTTTTTGATATTGAGCTGTATGAGCTGCTTGTATATTTTGGAGATTAATCCTTTGTCCGTTGATTCATTTGCATATATTATCTCCCATTCTGAGGGTTGTCTTTTTGTCTTGTTTATAGTTTCCTTTGCTGTACAAAAGCTTTTAAGTTTCATTAGGTCCCATTTGTTTATTTTTGTTTTTATTTCCATTACTCTAGGAGGTGGGTCAAAAAAGATCTTGCTGTGATGTATGTCAAAGAGTGTTCTTCCTATGTTTTGCTCTAAGACTTTTATAGTGTCTGGTCTTAATATTTAGGTCTTTAATCCATTTTGAGTTTGTTTTTGTGTATGGTGTTAGGGAGTGTTCTAATTTGATTCTTTTACAGGTAGCTGTCCAGTTTCCCCAGCATCACTTATTGAAGAGACTGTCTTTTCTCCATTGTATATCCTTGCCTCCTTTGTCATAGATTAGTTGACCATAGGTGCGTGGGTTTATCTCTGGGCTTCCTATCCTGTTCCATTGATCTATGTTTCTGTTTTTGTGCCAGTACCATACTGTCTTGATTACTGTAGCTTTGTAGTATAGTCTGAAGTCAGGGAGTCTGATTCCTCCAGCTCCGTGTTTTTCCCTCAAGATTGCTTTGGGTATTTGGGGTCTTTTGTGTCTCCATACAAATATTAAGATTTTTTTGTGTCTAGTTCTGTAAAAAAATGCCATTGGTGATTTGATACGGATGGCATTGAATCTGTAGATTGCTTTGGGTAGTATAATCATTTTCACAGTATTGATTCTTCCAATCCAAGAATATGGTATATCTCTCCATCTGTTTGTGTCATCTTTGATTTCTTTCATCAGTGTCTTATAGTTTTCTGAGTACAGGTCTTTTACCTCCTTAGGTAGGTTTACTCCTAGTTATTTTATTCTTTTTGTTGCAGTGGTGAATGGGATTGTTTCCTTAATTTCTCTTTCTGATCTTTTGTTCTTAGTATATAGGAATGCAAGAGATTTCTATGCATTAATTTTGTATCCTTAACTTTACCAGTTCATTGGTGAGCTCTAGTCATTTTCTCGTGGCATCTTTAGGATTATCTATGTATAAGTATCATGTCATCTGCAAACAGTGACAGTTTTACTTCTTTTCCAATTTGTATTCCATTTATTTCTTTTTCTTCTCTGACTGCTGTGGTTAAGACTTCCAAAACTATGTTGGATAATAGTGGCGAGAGTGGACATCCTTGTCTTGTTCTTGATCTTAGAGGAAATGCTTTCAGTTTTTCACCATTGAGAATGGTGTTTGCTGTGGGTTTGTCGTATATGGCCTTTATGATGTTGAGGTAGGTTCCCTCTGTGCCCACTTTCTGGAGGGTTTTTATCATAAATGTGTGTGGAATTTTATCAAAAGCTTTTTCTGCATCTATTGAGATGAACATATTGTTTTCATTCTTCAATTTGTTAACGTGGTGTATCCCATTGATTGATTTGCATATATTTAGGAATCCTTGCATCCCTAGGATAAATCTCACATGATCATGGTTTATGACCCTTTTAATGTGTTGTTGGATTCTGTTTGCTAGTATTTTGTTGAGGATTTTTGCATCTATATTCATCAGTGATATTGTTCTGTAATTTTCTTTTTTATAGTATCCCTGTCTGGTTTTGGTATCAGGGTGATGGTGGCCTCATAGAATGAGTTTGGGAGTGTTCCTTCCTCTGCAATATTTTGGAAGAGTTTGAGAAGGATGGGTGTTAGCTGTTCTCTAAATGTTTGATAGTACTCACCTGTAAAGCAGTCTGGTCCTGGACTTTTGTTTGTTGGAAGATTTTTAATCACAGTTTCAATTTCATTACTTGTGATTGGTCTGTTCATATTTTCTATTTCTTCCTGGTTCAGTTTTGGAAGGTTATACCTTTCTAAGAATTTGTCCATTTCTTAAGGTTTTCCATTTTCATGACTACCATTTTGAAGGTGTCTTTGGCATAGAGTTGCTTGTAGTAGTCTCTTATGATCTTTTGTTTTTCTGCGGTGTCTGTTTTAACGTCTCCATTTTCATTTCTAATTTTATTGATTTCAGTCCTCTCCCTTTTTTTCTTGATGAGTCTGGCTAAAGGTTTATCAATTTTGTTCATCTTCTTAAACAACCAGCTTTTAAGTTTTATTGATCTTTGCTATTGTTTTCTTCATTTATATTTCATTTATTTCTCCTCTGATCTTTATGATTTCTTTCCTTCTGCTAACTTCAGTTTTGTTTGTTCTTCTTTCTCTAGTTCCTTTAGGTGTAAGATTAGATGGTTTATTAGAGATTTTTCTTGTTTCTTGAGGTAGGATTGTATTGCTCTAAACTTCCCTCTTAGAACTGCTTTTGCTGCATCCCACATGTTTTGGATTGTCATGTTTTTGTTGTCATTTGTCTCTAGGAATTTTTGATTTTCTCTTTGATTCCTTTCATGATCTCTTGGTTATTTAGTAATGTATTCTTTAGCCTCCATGTGTTTGTGTTTTTTACGTTTTTTTCCCCTGTAATTGATTTCTAATCTCATAGCGTTGTGGTCAGAAAAGATGCTTGATATGATTTCAGTTTTCTTAACTGTACTGAGGCTTGAATTGTGACCCAAGATGTGATCTATCCTGAAGAATGTTCCATGTGCATTTGAGAAGAAAGTGTAATCTGTTGTTTTTGGATGAAATGTCCTATAAATATCAATTAAGTCCATTTTTCGGATAGAATGTCCTTTAACTATCAATGAAATGTATTTGGTCTGTTGTGTCATTTAAAGCTTGTCTTTCCTTATTAATTTTCTGTCTGGTTCATCTTCCAATGGTGTAAGTGAGGCATTAAAGTCCCCCACTATTACAGTGTTACTGTCTATTTTCTCTTTTATAGCTGTTAGCATTTGCCTTATGTATTGAGGTGCTCCTATGTTGGGTACATATATATTTATCATTGTTATATCTTCTTCTTGGATGGATCCCTTGATCATTATGTAGTGTCTTTCCTTGTTTCTTGTAACATTCATTATTTTAAAGTCTATTTTATCTGATATGAGTATTGCCACTCTAGCTTTCTTTTGATTTCCATTTGTGTGGAATACCTTTTTCCATCCCCTCACTTTCAGTCTGTATGTGTCCCTAGGTCTGAAGTGGGTCTCTTGTAGACAGCATATATATGGGTCTCGTTTTTGTATCCATTCAGCAAACCTGTGTCTTTTGGTTGGAGCATTGACTCCATTCACATTTAAGGTAATTATCGATATATATGTTCCTATTACCATTTTTTAATTGTTTTGGATTTCTTTTTGTAGGTCCTTTTCTTCTCTTGTGTTTCCCACTTAGAGAAGTTCCTTTAGCATTTGCTGCCGAGCTGGTTTGGTGGTGCTGAATTCTCTTAGCTTTTGCTTGTTTATAAATCTTTTGATTTCTCCGTCGAATCTGAATGAGATCCTTGCCAGGTAGATTAATCTTGGTTGTAGGTTCTTCCCTTTCATCACTTTTAATATATTGTGCCACTCCCTCTTCAAATATTTTCTCGGGTCCTTTTCCTCTCTCTTCTCCTTTTGCAACCCCTATAATATGAATGTTTGTTTGTTTAATGTTGTCCTGGAGCTCTCTTAGGCTGTCTTCATTTCTTTTCATTCGTTTTTCTTTATTCTGTTCCATGGCAGTGAATTGTACCATTCTGTCTTCCAGGTCACTCATCCGTTCTTCTGCTTCATTTATTCTGCTATTGGTTCCCTCTAGTGTATTTTTCATTTCCGTTATTATATTGTTCATCTCTGTGTGTTGGTTATTTAATTCTTCTAGGTGTTTGTTCTTTACTTCTTCTAGGTCTTTGTTAAACATTTCTTGCATCTTCTCGATCTTTGCCTCCATTCTTTTTCCGAGGTCCTGGATCATCCTCCCTATCACTATTCTGAATTCTTTTTCTGGAAGGTTGCCTATCTCCACTTCATTTAATTGTTTTTCTGGGGTTTTATCTTGTTCCTTCATTGGGTGCATATCCCTCTGCCTTTTTATTTTGTCTATCTTTCTGGGAATGTGGTTTTCATTCCACAGTCTGCAGGATTTAGTTCTTCTTGCTTCTGCTGTCTGCCCTCTTTGTATTAGTTTTCTCCTCAGGTTGATAGCTAAGTTTAAGTTCTGTCAAGTATAATTTAGAAATTGTTTCCCAAAAGTGATTGTGATGGTAAGAATAGATATCCCAGGCATTTTGATATTACAGCTCATCTGTAGAATGACTGACCCCAGATACAATATTCCTGTTAAGCTTTATTGACGGACACTGTGCTTTGTACTTTTAGTGGCAGTTTCTCATTTAAATAGATTTTGGAAGAAAAATCAGCCATTATTTAATCTTCTTAATATTTTTTCAAAAGTATATATGTAGGGCTTCCCTGGTGGCGCAGTGGTTGAGAGTCCGCCTGCCGATGCAGGGGACATGGGTTCGTGCCCCGGTTCGGGAAGATCCTGCATGCCATGGAGCGGCTGGGCCCGTGAGCCATGGCCGCTGAGCCTGCGCATCTGGAGCCAGTTCTCCACAACGGGAGAGGCCACAACAGTGAGAGGCCCGCGTACCGCAAAAAAAAAAGAAGAAAGTATATATGTATGTGTATGCTTGTATGTAAATATATGTATTAGTTTCCTATTGCTGCTGTAACACATACAATAAACTCTGTGGCTTAAAACAATAAATGGAAATTTATTCTTTTACAGTTTGGGAGGGTAGACGTCTGAAATGAGTTTCACTGGGCCAAAACCAAGGTGTCAGTGGGGCCACATTCACTAGAGAAGCTCTAGGGGAGAATCTGTTTCTTTGCCTTTTCCAGCTTCTAAAGATGCCTTCCTTGCATTTTTTGGTCATGACCCCTTCCTCCACCTTCAAAACTAATTAACCCCATCACCTCCTCCTCTTTTATAATAAAATTTCCTTCTACTCCCCTCTTATAAGAACAACTGTGGTTACAATTATGGCCCATCTGGGTAATCCAGGGCTGTCTCCCTATCTCAGTGTCCTTAACTTAATCACACATATAAGGATTCTTTTGTCACCTAAGGTAGCATTACAGGTTACAGGATTAGGATGTGGATCTCTTTTATGGCCATAATGGAGTACAGAATACTGCCAAAAGTCACATAAAAACAAAATATGTTAGAAACAAGGACAGTTTGGAAAGAAGCTGTACAGGTTGATAATATAAGCAAGGGATCCTGGTGTTCCTCTGCTATATTCCAACATTTTGTCTTGTTGACTGATCTTTTCCATTCCTGACGTAAACAGAACATTAATCTTCAGGTGTTTTTTCTGGTGTACTTCATCTTCTATCCTTGTCTTTCCCTTCTTTATAAAACCCATGCTTAGTAATCTGAGGTCATGAGTTCATGAATCAGAACACAGATTTATATCTGATATTATAGTTAATTTAGAAATAATTTGTATTTGCTATTTGAACACAGACACAGGTTCAGTTATTTGCTTTCTTACTCCTTTTAAGCCTTTTTGTCGCCCTCTCCTTCAACTTTGTTATTCTCAGCACTAATGAAGAATTGATCGCTTTGCCACTGATGGTGTTATTCTAAGTTGTATGATGAAAGTTTTTAGGAGACAGTTCTAAAGGTTCCTTAATTCCTAGAAGATCATACATCTATGAGCCGGATTTTTTTGTGTGTGTTTGTTCAGTTTCATTCCAGTGTTTACATCTTACCCTATAGCTTTGGAGAGAAGAATTTCATTTGGTACTTCTAATATATGATATGGTCCAGTGACTTCTAGAGTTACCAATAAATAATGTTTTAGCAAAGTAAACATGTATTTTGTTGCATAATTTATAAGCTAAATGTTTACATTTTCTTCCTTGAACTACAGAATACCAGAAGGCCCCATTGATCAGGGGCCAGCTTCAGGAAGGGTTCGTGCTTTAGAAGAGCAGCTTGTGAAGGCCAAAGAACAGATTGAAAATTATAAGAAGCAAACTAGAAATGGTAGGTAACGATACATTGTTTTTCCTCTTCAGTATGTTGACATTAGCACAAATAATTGAAAATTTCCTTTCATCAAAATGTTGGAAATGCTGATGCTCTCTATTCTTTGACTGCAGGTCTTGGGAAGGATCATGAAGTCCTAAGGAGGAGGATTGAAAATGGAGCTAAAGAGCTCTGGTTTTTTCTACAAAGTGAGTTGAAGAAATTAAAGAATTTAGAAGGAAATGAACTCCAAAGACATGCAGATGAATTTCTGTCAGATTTGGGACATCATGAAAGGTACTACATTTACATTTCATTTGGGGTTTAGTAAAGATTATAATCTAAGAATGGGAAATGGGAACTTTTGTTAATTTCCCTGCTGAATGGTAAATGATACCTACCATGTTTAGAAGCAGTAGAGTACCTGAGGGCTCAGTGGACAATAATTGCCAAATGTAGTTCATCACCAGAAAATATTATTTTAAATGAATTTCTAGAAATCTTTATACCCTAAATAAACTCAGAAGATAGTGGTGTCAGCCAACAATGCATTAAAATGTCTTCTTTAAACTTCCTTATTATACAACCAATATTTGAAGTGACATGTACAGTTTTACATTACAGTACATTCATTGGAACTCATACTGAGGCTGCCAGTTATGTTTCTAACTGAAGCATTGAAAACTTTAAAATAGCAACTTTTTAGGGCTTCTAGTGAAAGGGTAATAAGTTTTTGATAAAAAGGAGCATTCTGTTAATTTCTCTTCCATATAGTTGCTAGAAAGAAGAACCTGAAATCTGCCTAGTTAAATTTGTTCCTCTTGTTTGCACATTTCTGAAGATATGGAGTTTATCCTCCATAGGAAAGGACACGTTTCGGTGTTAGTGTGTTCATGCAGAACAAAATGTACCTGAGAATCATTATAGATATGTAAAACCTGTCCTTAGGCCTATTATTTATGCAAGTCTGTATTCCCAGTAGGATTCTGTTGGCAATTACTGTCTCATTAGTGAACAATAGAAGAAAACTTGTTGTATTAACACAACCTACCACTATGAAGAGGAAAAGAATTACCCACCACCAACAGATTCATATATATTAACATCATCAGCATTATTGTAGTGATTTTGAAACATTGCTCTGCTGTTTTAAGTGAAATTACAAATAAAATCTGTCAGTTTATTGGAATCATTTTAGCATTAGTGAATCTACAGCAATAAGATGGCATAAATTTCAAGGGGCATTGACTTATTAGGCCACAGATCTGGCAGTCCCTTTGAAATTTTTAGCTTAGCTTGCAATCAAGCCATACTTAGACCACTAGACCGAATACTGACTAATTCTGTCCTTAATGCTTCTCTACCCTAAGCTGATTCTAGGCACCAAAGTTATGTTATTTGGAGCAGTGTGCTTGTGTGCTTTGCTTATTGCAGTTTTATAGGAAAGTGTACATCTGAAGAGGATTTGAGTTGGGAAGCCTGTATGGTATTTAAAGGATAATTTTGGCTCTTGACTACTGATAGAATGTTTAATTTTAAAGTTTGAGTGGGCTTCCCTGGTGGCGCAGTGGTTGAGAGTCCGCCTGCCGATGCAGGGAACACGGGTTCGTGCCCCGGTCCGGGAGGATCCCACATGCCGCGGAGCGGCTGGGCCCGTGAGCTATGGCCGCTGGGCCTGCGCGTCCGGAGCCTGTGCTCCGCGGCAGGAGAGGCCACAACGGTGAGAGGCCCGCGTACCACACACTACAAAAAAAAAAAAAAAAAAAAGTAAAGTTTGAGTGATTTAATTACTTGAGGATTTCATTGTTTGGTCTCTTCCAAATTAAAATAATTACTTATAAATTATTTTGTGCATATATTTTGTGACTATATGTAGAAATTGGAAAACATGTACAAATGAAAATGTTGGGCCCTGAAAAGTTGATGTAAATCAATGTTAAGTTTTTTGTGAGTTCCGGTTTAAATACATTATGTTTCTTGACACTACCTTTTAGTAAATGTTAAATAATAATATTTCACTGAAAACAAAAAAGGAAAGGTACCCAAAATATCCAAGTCGATTTCTTTTGCTGTCTTAAGCAGAAATTATAATGAACTTGGGATACAACTTCGCAGGGTAGTAATTTAACTCCAGGCAGCCAGATTAGAATGCAGTGATACAAATAATGAGCAAAGGACAACCAAACATTAGAGAAATAACCTTTAAAGTAACGAATGTACAAATAGAGAGGATTTGTATGTATGTAGAATATGCCGTCTTACTGGTAATTTCCAAGATAAGTGTAAGAATTAAAATTAAAAGACTTTTGTTTGTCTCTCGTGATTTTTACAGTACACAAAAATCCCCATTTTCTTTTTACACTTGCCCAAATCACAGTGTACAAGTTGTCTCTGGACTGCCTGTATTCTCTGAAGAATCAGAGGTTGAGTCTATCAGTTTTCTTGTTCAGATTTCCCTTTGAATCACTCATCATTTTTTGGTTTAGAAAGACATCAGTTATAGAGAAGTAACTTATGGGCTTTTGTTTCTTCAGAAGGGGTTTCTTTCTATCTTAGAACTTTGTTCTGATAGAAACACTGATCCTCCTTTTTTTCCTTTCTAAATCAACTTTATTGTGGCATAATTTATTTACAGTAAAATGTACATATTTTAGTCTGTAGTTCTGTGACTTTTGACACATGCTCATAGTTTTGTAACCACCACTGCAATCCAGATGCAGAACACTGCTGCCACCCCAGGAAAATTCCTTCTGCCTCTTTAGAGTCAGCACCACCCCACCCCCACACCTGTCCCTTACAGTCACCCAATCTGTCTCCTGCCCCAATAATTTTACCTTTTCCAGAATTTTATGTAAATGCAATCACGCTATGTAGTTTTTTGAGTGTGGTTTCTTTTACTTGGTATAATGCATTTGAGATTCACCCATGTTGTTTTGTGTATGGGTAGTTCATTCCTTTTTATTGCTAAGTAATATTCCATCGTATGGATCTACCACAGTTAGTTTATCCATTCACCAGTTGAAGCACATTTGGGTTTTCATTTTTTTGGCGATTATGTATATATAAAGCTACTATAGACATTAACATACACGTTTTTTGTGGAAACATGTTTTCACTTCTTTTGGATTAATACGTAGGAGTGGGTTCGATGGGTCATGTATGGCAGTTCCTTAGGAACTGGGCCGCACAGCAGGAGGTGAGCGGCGGGCGAGCAAGCAAAGCTTCATCTGCCTCTCCCCATCGCTCGCATTACTGCCTGAACTCCCCTCCTCTCCACCCTGTCTGTGGACAAATTGTCTTCCATGAAACCAGTCCATGGTGCCAAAAAGGTTGGGGACTGCTGATGTATGGAGTGAATGTTTAATTCCCTAAGACATCGCCAAACTGTTTCCCAAAGGGTAGTATTATTTTTGTATTCTCATCAACAGTGTGTAAGAGTTCCAGTTGCTCTGTATCCTTGTTGCACTTGATATTGTCAATTTTTACATTTTCCTCCTACCATTCTAACAGGAGTGTAGTGGTATATCATAATGGTTCTCATTTGCAATTCCTTACTAATGATATTGAGCATCTTTTAATGTGCTTAATTGCCATCCATATATCATCCTTGGTAAAGTGTCTTTTCCAAATCACATGCTTAATTTGGGGGAATTTTTTTTCTTTTTATTGAGCTATAAGCATTCTTCATTTATTCTGGATACAAGTCTAACTGGTGCATTTTAGAAAGCTCATTCTGAGAGCTGTGTGAAGCAAAGTCTGTTGTCAGGAAATGAGAAAGATTTTACAGAAGTCCAAGTAAGTGATAATGAGCTTCTGGACCTGGGTAGTTGGTAGTAGGAATAGAAAGGGATAAATGCATAAAAAATGGAAGCTGTAGAACTTGGTAACTGATCTAATATAGGGAGATGGGGGACTCAAAAGTAATTGAGGACTTGTAATTTCCTGGGAGGACAGCTTTCATAAATGGACATCATTGTTTCTTTTGTAATAACTTGGCTTTTTTCCCTGACAAAGTGTAATCTCCTGAGGACTGGAACTCTAACTTCAGTTTCTTCTCTACCCTGCAGTACTAAGCACTCAGTATTTAGTTAGTGTTCAGTAAGCTATGTCTTTTTAATTTGCTGGGGAGGCATGTATGTGCATTCTTTGATTATTTCACACTCTACTTTGTACCTCCTTGTAAAAATAATCCTGTTCCATTGAAAGATTTATGAATATTATGCAACTAAAGAAAATTAAATAATTGAGGTCAAAATATTCTCCTTTAATTGAGAATCACAAAAGGTATGAAGGGCAAGTTGTAGGAGTAAAGTCCTTTACCTCTGAATAAAACTGGAAGCTCCAGTTAATTTTAACAGTGGGTTCTGCAAAACAGAGAGTATCTGTTAGAAGTCAAGGATATATAGGGAAGGAAATGGGCTGATAGGAAGCATGATGGGACTGGAAGAAAACCTGACATAGAAGGATTTTTGTACTCAGTGCCCTTGACTTCATGTTTGATTTGCTTTGGAGGATTTAAGTGATTCCTGTATCTAAAAGTAGTCTTGAGACTTCAGTTATATATGAATCACTAAAAATAAAACTATCATAGTGTTTCTGATTTGGAGTGTAATTCTGATTCTAAGCAATGAAGTATGGACTTTCTTTTAATTGAATGTGAATGATAAAAAATAATGTTGCTTACCAAATACATCTAATTGTTTGTTTACATTTCGTGGACTGTTTGCTCAGTAGTTTCTTAAATGCATCTAAAAATTTGTTGAAATTGAGGGAAAAAACCCACTTCACCTCATCCTAAACTTATTAAGGTTGTTAGATTCAGAGAACTGGTTTAGATCTTATGTCTTGTTCCATGGTGCTACTCTCCTTGCAAGGAGAGGAGAAAGAGTAAAGTGAATATGGAATGTTATTTTCTTTTGATGACCCTGAGCTCTTGGAATCAATCTATCTACTTGCTTTACCGACAAAACTGGGACTTCAGTTTAATATTGAAAAGGAAAAAAAATGTATCCTTACTTTTTACACGTCTTTCATACTCAGCTTTTATTTCCTCTTAGACCTTTATAGCTTAATGTGATAAATAAAATTGCATATCTTTCATCTTAATTCTTCAAAAGGTAATACACCATACCTAAAGTATATAAATCAGAAATCCTTTTATATATGTTTATTAGTGTATATTAGATTTCTTTTTATATGTGTGAACAATATGAATGGTTTATTGCACTGTTATTATGGAAGGTATATTTTAACTAAGTCCATTTTAGGAGCAGAACTCTTATTTATTTTCTAAATAAGTTTCCTAGAACCCTAACATAAAAAACTAAATGTTGAGTAAATCACAAATATTGCTAATGTCCTCAATTGTCATACTAAGTAGAAAAATTTAGTTTCCAAACATTTTAACTTGTAAAGTCGTGGTCATAGATACTATTGAAGATATTTGAAATTCAGTACTTATCATCTGATAAATAGAGGCATATCTCACAACAGTCTCTTCTCAGCACATAGGTAAATTAGAAAGTAGGGAAGCCAAAAGTGCTCCGTCCTAAATCGTTAAGAAATTTTGTGTGTCATTGTTGTTACTGTAGTGCTTTTCAAACTTCAGCAAGGCATCAGGAGCACCTGGAGAGCTTCTTAAAATACAGATTGCTAAATCCCATCCTCAGAGTTCCTGATTCAGTAGGTCTGGAGTGAGGCCCTAGAATTTCCATTTCTAACACATTCGTAAGTGATGTTGAAGTTGCTGGTCTTTGAGAACTAAGGCTCTACAGAATCCCTGGTTCTCTTTATGCGTTCACCACTGATAGAGATTGTCTAGGTTTCTTGGAAAAAATCACATTTCTCTGTAGATTAGTGGACCTATCTGTAAACTGTGGGGAAAGACTCTTCTTCTGCTCCCCACTTGGTGCTGTTCCTTTTAGTGAGGGGACCATGTTTCTTTTCTAGAATGTGGCTCCCACGGTTCATTACTTAAAATACCTGTCACTAATGCAGCTTGGATGCCAAATATCATATTTGATATGGGATTCAGCTCACCTGAGATTTTTAGCAAAATGCTATTGACCTGATTAGCCTATTACTTGAGAGCTAGTATCTAGTAGAGCTTGATCACTGCCTGCTGCTACAGTTGGGTGATCAACTGCTAATTAATTAGTAATATTCTTTGTCTTTTAGAGGGTTTTTTAAGAATTTAGAGGGGCTGATGATATAATAAATAAATACAGAGTAGCGTATTATTATTACCTGCTGTATTGATCTCAAGCATTAGTATTATTTGATTTTTCAGTTGATGATTTCATTCTAATGATTGTATGTGACCACACTTCTTAGTAATACAGTCACATTTACCTGGTGCTTTTGATATCATTGATCATGAATTGACCCTGGCCTGTCTCTTTGAAATAGCAAGTGGGAAATCAGCAATTGAGAGTGGTTATTTTTGTCATTATGGTTTTATTATTTATGTAATAGTTGTAGGCTCAGTGCTTGGATGTACAGCCTCATAGATTTCGCCCTCAACCTCTGAGGGTGTCATGAAGAGTTTGTCTTACCACGCTGTTTGGTTGTCCAGAGATACATTTAACTTAATCCTTGTCACTTTGGCTCTTTTTGTCATCTTTATGGTGCCAAACACCAGTTTATGAAATAGTTACTGGAGTTGCTTCTTTCTTATTTTAAATTATATTAATTATTAAAGGACAGGAGGGCTCACAGGACTGATGAGCTATTTCTCAATTAAGTTGACTGAAACTATTGAGAAACAATCTAGTAAAGTAGCAATCTCATCACTCCTGCCTGGTTTGCATCATCTCATTATCAGTAATATGTAAAGCAGCTTTGCTAAGACTGAGATCAGCTGTGTTTCCAAAATGATGAATGATACTTATGGCTAATTAAGCTGATTGGCTTTTTGCTACTGTGTGTAGGGGACTATGTAACAAAAGCACTTCAAATCAGATAAGGGGTACAATATCTGACTGGTTATAGGGCAAGATTGGTAGGTTAATAGCTTATGGATCTATTTGATCAGAATTGCTGGTCATAACCATTGTGGTCCAGTAGCTTGTGTTTTCACTCTCTTTATAAGGTGGACTCTACTCAACTGTCTTTGAAAGGTCCAAGAATTGAAATTTTCACTCTTGAATAGTTTTGCGAACCTTCAAATCTATTATTCTTTGTTTTTTGTTTCATTACATACACACTTAATTTCTTTGATGTGTGATTTAATTGATTCTTACATTAAGCTGGAATGTAGGTACTCGTTCTCCAGCTTTTAATTCCTTTGGACAAAATGTTTTTGTATGATTGTTTTTCTACTAAGGAATCCAGGCTTATTTTTAAGTGGTACTAGAACATTTCTCTTAATATCCTTGGACAAAGGGAGACATTGTCATATGAAGTGGTCCTTATTCTGCTTATCACTTAGTTTCTATCAGCCAGATTGTGATTCTCCATCTTGTGTTAGGGAACACTCTCCCCTAAAATAAAATTTGCATTGGGAGGAGAACCTACAGGTGGAAAAGTATGTCTCATCTTGTGGCCCTAGTTCTATTTTGCCTGCCCCCACCTTACATCTCCTTGGGTGTGGTTTCCAAACTCAAGAATTATTTTGACATTAAAAATAACACTTACTGGGCTTCCCTGGTGGCGCAGTGGTTGGGAGTCCGCCTGCCGATGCAGGGGGCGCAGGTTCGTGCCCCGGTCCGGGAGGGTCCCACATGCTGCGGAGCGGCTGGGCCCGTGAGCCATGGCCGCTGGGCCTGCGCGTCCAGAGCCTGTGCTCTGCAGCGGGAGAGGCCACGTCAGTGAGAGGCCCGCGTACTGCAAAAAAAAAAAAAAAAAAAAAAAAAAAACCTACTTACTAAGGATTTCCTACATGCCAGTCACTGTGATAAAGGCTCTCCATTCATTATCTTATTTTGTCAACATAGTAATATTGATAGCCTCCTCATTTTATAAATAAAGTTATACTCAGACCTAGAGAATTTAGATAGCTTACGCAAGTAAGTGGCAGAGCTGTTATATTCTAAACTCCTTTCTCTTAATTGCTAAATACTTCTCTGAGCTTTATTTTTCTCTTCTACACGTGGAGATATAATTGCTGTATTACAGCATTGTGATGATTAAATGTGGGAAAATATATAAAACACTTTCCACAGTCACTGACACATTGTAGGTTCTGGTAGACTCTACTCAGACCTGCACAAGGAAAGTCCTGTAAGAGGATATAAATAGAAAATTCTTAGATCCTCCAAGGAAGGCACAGGTAAGGGGAGATTGTCACAGTGCTCAATAGGAAAATCTGGAACCTAAACATAAGCCTAGTGGACATCACTCACCAAATAGCATAATTATTGCCTTATGTGGTAGTATGAGCTGTATTTGTTGTTGCCCTCCTGGACTGCTCTCCACCCATGTGAGCTGTCAGAATGGTGGTATGCTAAAATTCCTGCTGAGACAACATGGGAGGCAGTGGGAGCATTGTCTGCCTGTCTGTCTCCTGGTCACATTTTTATCCTTTGCACTGTTCACTTCTGCCCCAGGAGCAAACCAAAGTATTGCCCTTGATCCATATTTACCTATGGATTAGGCTCTGTGGTGTAGCCTCCCTTAGTCACATTTACTTTAATAAATGTCAGTTCCTTCACCTTGGACTTTTCTTCCTTGAATTATATCTGCTCTGTGCTGGCCCTCAGGGAGAATTTCCCTCTTCAACATTTTGAATAAGATATAAGCAAAATACTCTCCTTGTGGTTCTTCATTGGCATAATTGAGACAGACTAGAACATTTAAAAAGAGTTTTGTGAATATTAAGGTATAAAAATAAGAAAATTAACAGAAAATACAAAGAACATAAATGTAGCCCAGTTTTTGAAGAAGAGGTTTTGATGCCTGTCATAGCTGGCTTTCTCTTAGAGTCACAGATGTTGGTCTAGTCTATCACTTATCTTCAGGCATGTGTATTCTACCCTCAAATGACTAGCACTATTCTGCTGGTACTTTGCCTGGGTTTGTATTTCTCAGGCTTTTAATACCTCAGGCCTTTAGATTCACCACCCACGTCCTAGATTTTTTGGTATCTTCATAGTCAAAACCAAGACATCCAGTTTACCAGCTTGAGGGATACCTCTAGGAGATTTGATTTGAGAATGGAGTCACTGAAAATCCGGAATTTCTGTAGAATGGTTTTTAGGCACCATGTTTCCCAATAATGGGCCAGAACTGAAACTTTCTGTTTGATTATCCTCATGTCTTTGGCTAAAAGGTGACAAATTTTGCAGGATGGTAATGTCTAAACATTATTGACTTAGCAAAGAACTACAGCTGACCCTTGAAAAATGTGGGGGTTAGGGGCACCAATCCACGGCACAGTAAAAAAATCCACGTATAACTTTTGTCTTCGCAAAAACTTAACTACTAGTAGCCTACTGTTAACCAGAAACCTTACTGATAACATAAACGGTCGATTAACACATATTTTGTATGTTACATGTATTATATACTGTAGTCTTAAAATAAGCTAGGGAAAAGGAAATGTTATTAAGGAAATCATAAAAAAGAGAAAATACATTTACAGTACTGTACTATCTTTATTGATACTGGAAGTTTATGTCCTCTGTTTACAAGATGAATTGTCTGTCAGTACCTACATCTATATTGTCTTATATGATACAAAACACTGAAGATATTATATGTATTACTAATGTTAGAAAGCAAAAATGAAAAGATAACATGAAAAAAATGCATTTATGTGCAGCTATAACAATACATGCATTATACCTGTAACAGCAATGATTGCTTTAAAGGAGGTAGTGTAATCAATATGATTGCTTCATGGTAGCCTAGCCTATACACTAATAAATGAATTGTTTTAAAATTTTTATGGCATACAGTTTTACAATCATATTCATAATACAGTATTGGAAACATTGTTAAATTTAAAAAAAACACTTAACCTATGATGATCGGCTGATATGCAGTTTCTCCAGTTATGAGGAAGGCATACTGTATGGTAATGTAATTTTTTGAAAGCAAAGTTTTAAAACAGTAAGAAAACTAACACATTATTAATTTTATATTAAATTATAGAATTTAATGCCTTTATGCCTATGTAAGGATAGACTGGTATCTACATATATTTTATACATTCATGATATACCTAACTTTTTCTTAATTTTTTCAATATTTCTAGACTATGCAGTTCATCTGTGAGTTTTTTTAAATTGTCTCAAATCTCAAAAAATTTTTCCGATATTTATTGAAAAAATTTGCGTATAACTGGACTCGCACAGTTCAGACGGTGTTGTTCAAGGGTCAACTGTAGGTTGAATTTAAAGTCATTTCCTGGGCTTGTCTTCCTTACGTGGTCTCCACTGGGGAGGCCAAGAAAAAAAGTTTTACAAAGGAAGCTTAATTTTAGTTGACTGTTGGAATAGAGTGACTTATACTGTGACTCTGACTGCATTATCATAAAAACTTAGTGTACTATTTTTGGTCTTTGGTCTTCTAGTTATAAAGTGGTTATTCCACTTTCTTGACAGATATTGGGATAAATATAAATAACTGATTGCTAAGACTTAGTAGTGATGTAACTTGGTAAAAACATTCACTTTTATGTTTTCTAATTTATTAAAATATACAGAGATCAGCTTTCATTCCCAGTGGTAAAGTGATGGCTTGATTACTATGACATGAAAGCATAAACCATGTCAATTTATATATTTCAAAGAATTTTCCCCTCTAAATTACACCTAATGTAGTTTTTTACCTGCTTGGGGCTATATACTGATTGTCATGGAATGTAGTGCTATTTGTCTGTGTGTGTGTGTATCTTTAATTTAATGTAACGCCATGCAGAGCATATTGAATTTCCTTTATTCCTTCAACAGGCATTTGCTGATAGACTGGTTATTTATCCCACTGTACTACATCTCCAGAAACAATACTGCTATTTAAAGTTGAGACTTTCAACAAGTTTTGTGATCACTCCTATTTGATGGGTAGGAAAAAGCAAATGACCATGTTTGGTTATGATGAAACCTATGAAATGTGAAAAATAATGGGTGTGATGAAAGTAACGGAAAAGAGGCCTATAAAACTGAGAAAATAACTTAAATAAACTTCAGCTTAGCCCTGTAACACCATTATAAGGAAAGACATCTCCTGTGTTTCCATGATCAACTCACACAATTTCATGAGTGGTAACTTTTCTCACAGCAACTATAAAATAATACCATAGGCTACATAATAGCCCATAGGGGCCTTAGTTTCATAATCTGAAAAAAACTTGAACCTCTGTTCAGTGTGTAAGACTGTAAGTTAGTTTCTTAAAGGAGGCAGTAAGTTGTAGATATGGTTTTTCCAACTAAAATTACTCTTTTTCATGAAAGAAATGTTTTGAATCTTAGGTGGGAATAATATAAAAACAGATAAAGCATCACATATTAGACTCTTGTCCTATTTTAAAAGGGTAAACATGGAAATAGTCAAGCTGTGAAGTGTCCTGTGCATGGATAATGTTGACACATTGAACAAATGCCTGAAATGCTTCACAGATGACCCTGTTATCCCAAAGCATTGTATAAAGCTATTCCACTATTAGTTGGGTGAATATTCTAAACTGTGGCTATGATTTTGAATTTTTATTTGCATATTACTAATAGTTTTGTTTTACTCAAAGGGGCTATTATCAGGTATTCTCTGTTAACCGTATGTAGTTCTGATAATTCTCTATGATAGTAAATAAGACTTTAATTATTTTTCCAGTGGGCTTCCATTGCTTTGCTCCTAAATGGTTTATCATCTAGTTAAGAACCAGGAATAGAAGAGAACTGAGACTATGTCATGTACTCCTAGATAAATCACAGTTGTTGTGGGCTGGTTTCATCATCTGTTAAATGAGTCCTCACTGATCAATCCCTTTCTTCAGGGTGCTATAAGGCACTGAGTATTGGGTCATTTTTCTGACTGGCTGTCAGTCCCACATATTACTGTCACCCTCATACCCAATTGATCTTTCCTCTTAGTTGTGGAATTATTAGTAGGTACTCTTCAGACACAAGGTAAAAGTTCTGAAGCAACTCTCTGAGGCATTCTAGCATAAATAGCAATGTCTTAGTCTGTTTGGCCTACTATGACAAAAAAGTATCATAGACTGCGTGGCTTGTAAACAACAGAAATTTACTTCTCACAGTTCTGGAAGGTGAGAAGTTCAAGATCAAGGTGCTGGCAGATTTGGTGTCTGATGAGTGCCCTCTTTCTGCTCCATAGACAGTGCCTTCTCACTGTGCCCTCGTACAGAAGAAGGGGCTAGAGAGCTCTATGGGGTCTGTTTTACAAGAGCACTAATCTCATTCATAAGGCTCCACCCTCATGACTTAAGCACTTCCCACACGCCCCACATCTGAATACCATCACACCGGGCATTAAGTTTCAGTGGATGCGTTTGGGGGAGACACAGATGTTCAGTCTGTAGCAAGCAGCCACCACATATACTACTTTGTTTGTATTATCACTAATCCTTTTTTAAAAACTGTGTGGAAGGTTTTATAATACTTATTTTAAAGTGAAGAAACTATGTCTCAGAGATGTCAAAATAACTTTCCTAGGACACAAAGCTGGTAAGAGTTGGATCCCAAACTGAGAGATAGATCTGTCTGGCTCTCAAAGCTTTTTTTCCTCTGATTCAAAATCTTTCTGATTTTGCATACTTACAATGAACAGAGTCCACATTTTTGTACTCCAGACCTCTTACTTTGATATTTGTTGGTGCATAACATTTTGATTGTCGTACATATAACATACAAAATATGTGTTAATTCTGTTTATGTTATCGATAAGGTTTCCAGTCAACAGTAGGCTATTAGTAGTTAAGTTTTTGGGGATTCAAGAGTGATATGCAGATTTTCAACTCTGTAGGGGGTTCAGCACCCCTAACCCCTGAGTTGTTCAAGGGACAGCTGTATACTTTCTGATAAATAGAAATAAATTTCTAACTTTATAATTTTCACAAGCAAATAACACATACTTATAAGCATTCCCAGAACAGAAGAGTTAATATAAAGTGCAGAGAAGGGCTAAAGCTGGAGTTATTACTAGTTAAGGATTATTCCCAGAAATTCTCTAGCACAAAATTGGATTTGTGGAAGGTAAAATTTCTCAATATTATCTCATCTAAAATTCTTGAAAATTTTTGCCACTTTTTCATTCAGTTATCTATTCAAAGATATATACTGAACGTTTTCTATGTGATCAGCACTGTTCTAAATGCTGGTTTGGGAGCAAGGAGGGGAGTTTGAAAACTACCCTGCTGCCATGGAGCTTAAATTCTAGTAGGGGGAGAAAGATAATAAAATAAAGAAGTAAATGATATATATTAGAAGATGATAATTGCTTGGAGAAAAATACTGCAGGGAAAGAGGAGAAGGAAAAGCAAGGGACTGGGTGTTGAATTTTTAAGTGAGATAGTCTGGATAGCCTTTTGGGGAAGGTGACATATGAGCAAAATTTTGAAGGACATTTGGGTGAGCCATGTGGATGGGTATCTGGAAAACCAGCATTCCAGGGGAAGGAGGAGCAAATGCAAAGGTCCTAAAGTAGGAACATGGCTGACATGTTCAGAGGTTAGTAACAAGACT
The DNA here is from genome assembly GCF_949987515.2 of Delphinus delphis. NCBI lineage: Eukaryota > Metazoa > Chordata > Mammalia > Artiodactyla > Delphinidae > Delphinus > Delphinus delphis. The sequence continues at coordinate 36,468,626 of NC_082684.1, read as the reverse complement.
ATGTGGCTGAAATAGAGTAAACAAGGAGGACAGTAGTAGAAGATGAGATCAAAGAGGTAAGGGAGGAGGAGGAGGAGCTTCAAGCTGGAGGAGTAAGACACGGAGATAATCTTCCTCCCCACAAATACATCAGAAATACATCTACACGTGGAACAGCTCCTACAGAACACCTACTAAACGCTGGCAGAAGACCTCAGACCTCCTAAAAGGCAAGAAATTCCCCACGTACCTGGGTAGGGCAAAAGAAAAAAGAATAAACAGAGACGAAAGGATAGGGACGGGACCTGCACCAGTGGGAGGGAGCTGTGAAGGAGGAAAGGTTTCCACACACTAGGAAGCCCCTTCGCGGGCGGAGACTGCAGGTGGCAGGGGGGTGGGGGTGCTTCCGAGCTGCGGAGGAGAGCGCAGCAACAGGGGTGCGGCGGGCAAAGCGGAGAGATTCCCGCACAGAGGATCGGTGCCGACCGGCACTCACCAGCCTGAGAGGCTTGTCTGCTCACCCACTGGGGCGGGCGGGGGCTGGGAGCTGAGGCTCAGGCTTCGATCAGATCGCAGGGAGAGGACTGGGGTAGGCAGCGTGAACACAGCCTGAAGGGGTTAGTGCACCACGGCTAGCCAGGAGGGAGTCCAGGAAAAAGTCTGGACCTGCCGAAGAGGCAAGAGACTTTTTCTTCCCTCTTTGTTTCCTGGTGCGTGAAGAGAGGGGATTAAGAGCACCACTTAAAGGAGCTCCAGAAACAGGCGCAAGCAGCGGCTATCAGCGTGGACCCCAGAGACGGGCATGAAACGCTAAAGCTGCTGCTGCCACCACCAAGAATCCTGTGTGGAAGCACAGTTCACTGTCCACACCTCCCCTCCTGGGAGCCTGTGCAGCCCGCCACTGCCAGGGTCCCGTGATCCAAAAAACAAGACCCGTATTATATGCTGTCTACAAGAGACCCACTTCAGACCTAGGGACACATACAGACTGAAAGTAAGGGGATGGAGAAAGATATTACATGCAAATGGAAATCAAAAGAAAGGGGAGTATAATTCTCATATCAGACAAAATAAACTTTAAAACAAATACTATTACAAGAGACAAAGAAGGACTCTACATAATGATCAAGGATACAATCCAAGAAGAAGATATAACAATTGTAAACATTTATGCACCCATCATAGGAGCACCTCAATACATAAGGCAAATACTAACAGCCGTAAAAGGGGAAATTGACAGTAACACAATCATCGTAGCAGACTTTAACACCCTACTTTCACCAATGGACAGACCATCCAAAATGAAAATAAATAAGGAAACACAAGCTTTAAATGACACATTAAACAAGATGGACTTAATTGATATTTATAGGACATTCCATCCTAAAACAGCACAATACACTTTCTTCTCAAGTGCTCATGGAATCTTCTCCGGGATAGATCATATCTTGGGTCACAAATCAAGCCTTGGTAAATTTAAGAAAATTGAAATTGTATCAAGTATCTTTTCAGACCATAATGCTATGAGACTAGATATCAATTGCAGGAAAAAATCTGTAACAAAATACAAACATATGGAGGCTAAACAATACACTACTTAATAACGAAGAAATCAAAGAGGAAATCAAAAAATACCTAGAAACAAATGACAATGAAAACACAATGACCCAAAACCTATGGGATGCAGCAAAAGCAGTTCTAAGAGTGAAGTTTAGAGCAATACAATCCTACATTAAGAAACAAGAAACATCTCAAATAAACCACCTAACCTTATACCTAAAGCAATTAGAGAAAGAAGAACAAAAAAAACCCAAAGTTAGCAGAAGGAAAGAAAGCATGAAAATCAGATGAGAAATAAATGAAAAAGAAATGAAAGGAAGGATAGCAAAGAACAATAAAACTGAAAGCTGATTCTTTGTGAAGATAAACAAAATTGATGAACCATTAGCCAGACTCATCAAGAAAAAAAGGGGGAAGACTCAAATCAATAGAATTAGAAATGAAAAAGGAGAAGTAACTACTGACTCTGCAGAAGTACAAAGGATCATGAGGGATTACTACAAGCAACTATATGCCAATAAAACGGACAACCGGGAAGAAATGGACAAATTCTTAGAAATGCGCAACCTTCCGAGACTGAACCAGGAAGAAATAGAATATATGAACAGACCAATCACAAGTAATGAAATTGAAACTGTGATTAAAAATCCTCCAACAAGCAAAAGCCCAGGACCAGATGGCTTCACAGGTGAATTCTATCAAACATTTAGAAAAGAGCTAACACCTATCCGTCTCAAACTCTTCCAGAATAAAGCAGAGAGAGGAACACTCCCAAACTCATTCTGTGAGGTCACCATCACCATGATACCAAAACCAGACAAAGATGTGACAAAGAAAGAAAACTACAGGCCAATATCACTGATGAACATAGATGCAAAAATCCTCAACAAACTACTAGCAAACAGAATCCAACAGCACATTAACAGGATCACACACCATGATCAAGTGGGGTTTATCCCAGGAATGCAAGGATTCTTCAATATACGCAAATCAATCAATGGGATACAACATATTAAGAAATTGAAGGAGATAAACCATATGATCATCTTAGTAGATGCAGAGAAAGCTTTTGACGAAATTCAACACCCATTTATGATAAAAACCCTCCAGAAAGTAGGCACAGAAGGAACTTACCTAAACATAATAAAGGCCATATATGACAAACCCACAGCCAACGTCATCCTCAATGGTGAAAAACTGAAACCATTTCCACTAAGATCAGGAACAAGACAAGGTTGCTCACTCTCACCACTATTACTCCACATAGTTTTGGAAGTTTTAACCACAGCAATCAGAGGAGAAAAAGAAATAAAGGGAATCCAAATTGGCAAAGAAGAAGTAAAGCTGTCACTGTTTGCAGTTGACATGATACTATACATAGAGAATCCTAGAGATGCTACCAGAAAACTACTAGAGCTCATTAGTGAATTTGGTAAAGTAGCAGGATACAAAATCAATGCACAGAAATCTCTTGCATTCCTATACACTAATGATGAAAAATCTGAAAGTGAAATTAAGGAGACACTCCCATTTACCACTGCAACAAAAAGAATAAAATATCTAGTAATAAACCTACCTAAGGAGACAAAAGACCTGTATGCAGAAAATTATAGGACACTGATTAAAGAAATTAAAGATGATACAAACAGATGGAGAGTTATACCATGTTCTTGGATTGGAAGAATCAACATTGTGAAAATGACTCTACCACCCAAAGCAATCTACAGATTCAATGCAATCCCTATCAAACTACCACTGGCATTTTTCACAGAACTAGAACAAAAAATTACACAATTTGGATGGAAACACAAAAGACCCCGAATAGCCAAAGCAATCTTGAGAAAGAAAACAGAGCTGGAGGAGTCAGGCTCCCTGACTTCAGACTATACTACAAAGCTACAGTAATCAAGACAGTATGGTACTGGCACAAAAACAGAAATATAGATCAATGGAACAGAATAGAAAGCCCAGAGATAAACCCACGCACATATGGTCACCTTATCTTTGATAAAGGAGGCAAGAATATACAGTGGAGAAAGGACAGCCTCTTCAATAAGTGGTGCTGGGAAAACTGGACAGCTACATGTAAAAGAATGAAATTAGAACACTCCCTAATACCATACACAAAGATAAACTCAAAATGGATTAAAGACCTAAATGTAAGGCCAGACACTATTAAACTCTTAGAGGAAAACATAAGCAGAACACTCTATGACATAAATCACAGCAATATCCTTTTTGACCCACCTCCTAGAGAAATGGAAATAAAAACAAAAATAAACAAATGGGACCTAATGAAACTTAAAAGCTTTTGCACAACAAAGGAAAGCATAAAGAACACGAAAAGACAACCCTCAGAATGGGAGAAAATATTTGCAAATGAAGCAACTGACAAAGGATTAATCTCCAATATTTACAAGCAGCTCATGCAGCTCAATATCAAAAAAACAAACAACCCAATCCAAAAATGGGCAGAAGACCTAAAAAGACATTTCTCCAAAGAAGATATACAGGTTGCCAACAAACACATGAAAGAATGCTCAACATCACTAATCATTAGAGAAATGCAAACCAAAACTACAGTGAGATATCATCTCACACCCGTCAGAATGGCATCATCAAAAAATCTACAAACAATAAATGCTGGAGAGGGTGTGGAGAAAAGGAAATCCTCTTGCACTGTTGGTGGGAATGTAATTGATACAGCCACTATGGAGAACAGTATGGAGGTTCCTTAAACAACTAAAAATGGAACTACCATATGACCCAGCAATCCCACTACTGGGCATATACCCTGAGAAAACCAGAGTTCAAAAAGAGTCATGTACCACAATGTTCATTGCAGCTCTATTTACAATAGCCAGGACATGGAAGGAACCTAAGTGTCCATCAACAGATGAATGGATAAAGAAGATGTGGCACATATATACAATGGAATATTACTCAGTCATAAAAAGAAACTAAATTGAGGTATTTGTAGTGAGGTGGATGGACCTAGAGTGTGTCATACAGAGGGAAGTAAGTCAAAGAGAAAAACAAATGCCATATGCTAACACATATATATGGAATCTAATAGAGAAAAAAAAAAAAGGTCATGAAGAACCTAAGGGCAAGACGGGAATAAAGATGCAGACCTACTAGAGAATGGACTTGAGGTTATGGGGATGGGGAAGGGTAAGCTGGGACAAAGTGAGAGAGTGGCATGGCCATATATACACTACGAAATGTGAAGTAGATAGCTAGTGGGAAGCAGCTGCATGGCACAGGGAGATCAGCTCGGTGCTTTGTGACCACCTAGAGGGGTGGGATAGGGAGGGCGGGAGGTAGGGAGATACAAGAGGGAAGAGATATGGGGATATATGTGTATGTATAACTGATTCACTTTGTTATAAAGCAGAAACTAACACACCATTGTAAAGCAATTATAGTCCAATAAAGATGTTTTAAAAAATAAATGAATGAATGAATAAATAAATAAAAAGAGGTAAGGGAGGCCATATTGTCTGGGGCCTTGTAGGTCAAATTAGTAACTTTGGGTTTGACTGATTGAGATGAAGAGTCAGTTCAATAAGAGCAAAGGAGTAACATCATTTGACTGATATTTTGACAGGATGTGGCTGCTACATTGAGGATAGACTGTAGACATTGGCAAGGGTGGAAGCAGGGAGACCTGTTCAGAGGTTACTGTAACAATTCAGGTGAGAAAAGTGGTGGCTCAGTTGGTAGCAATGCCAGTGGTGATACTTGTTCAGAGCTTGGCGAAATGTTTGCTGATGGGTTGGTAGGGAGCGTCAGAGAAAGAGAGGAGTCTTGCTTTTTACTTTTCTTTGTTGGTAAATGCAAGTCATAGCTTTTGTTTAATGTAATATAAATGAAACCATCTCCACCAGCAGTCAGTATACTGGGTATTTTAGTTTACTTTGCAGGAAATTGAGCATGTTGTAATTGAAACTACTACGCAGGATGGGAAAGTATCTTAACAATCATTTTATTAATTTAGAAGAAGAATTGTCAGATTATAGCCTCAGGACCAAATCTGGCTCATAGCCTGGTTTTGTGAATAAAGTTTTATTGGAAGACACGCACATTTTTTTTTTTTTTTTTACATCTTGTCTATGGCAGCTTTCCTGCTACAAAAGCAACAGAGGCCCACAAAGCGTAGAATATTTACTGTCTGGCCCTTTATTGAAAAAAGTTTGCTGACCCTTGGTTTCGACCGTTGTGTAAGAGTTGTGCCAAAATTTTCCTCTGATCTTTTTCCAAGTATGAAGAAGAAATTTAAGAGGGGACAGGAGGTGACAGTAGAGAGAACAAAAAGGTAATATTCAAATGCTGTCACCAATGTATTTCTCTCCCTTATGTTAGTCTACCTATTTCTTTGCTATGGGTATCCAATTTCCCCTGATCTCTGATGTGCTCTGTGTTGGGATATAAGTGCACTAATTGGCCTGGGGCGGGGGGGCGGGTCTGGGGAGTATGTTCTTCTCAACAGTAAAGATTTACTATAGGAATGAATCTCGGCTGCTAGAGACTACACTGTTGAATTTCACAGTCTTGATAGAAAATAAAAAATGAGTACCAGCATCAGTGTGAGCATCAATCTTTATGAAGAATTTGACTCTCTTCTTATGACTTTGTGTAATCCTGTGATGAAATACAAATAAGTTAGACCCACAATGTTGTTTGCTTTTTATAGGTCTATAATGACGGATTTATACTACCTCAGTCAAACAGATGGAGCAGGTGATTGGCGGGAAAAAGAGGCCAAAGATCTGACAGAGCTGGTCCAGCGGAGAATAACGTATCTTCAGGTAAGAAGGTTAGGTTAAGAAATTAACTTGAGTGAAAAAAAGGAGAATCATAATAAAACTAAAAGTAAGAGTTGCTGTTGGTTTTTAGTCTTCTTAGCCCTCACTTTTTGAAAGTATTTGTTCACTCATTTTACCTATTTATTCAAAAAGACTGTATGTTACTCCTTGAGTGGAATACAAAGATAGCTAAAAGAAGGTCCCTGCCCTAAAGGGGGCTACTTCTGACACACGGACATACAAAAACTACAGTGCAAAATAGGAAGTGCTGCATTTATGTGAGAGATTAGATGAAATGCTCATTGGAGGAACCTGTCAGGGATAGCTATGTGGAAAAGGTATTATTTGAACTGAGCTGTAAAGGATAATTAGGTAGGATTTACACACCCAGAAATGGAGAAGAGCATACTAGCTGGAGCATATGATGTAAGTAATGGTCCATACCTGGGAAAGAACAGTACAGGAACCCAATGAGAAATAGAATATTTTAGTTTGTCTGGAGTTTTGGTTGTGTGAAAAGGAGGGTTGGAAAAGGTAGGTTTGGGAGCCAGATTGCAGAGGTCCTTGGGTACAGGTTAAGCTTTATAGTGCATAAGCAGTAAATGGTTGCTGAACGATTTTATTTATTGTATAAACATCATTATAACAACAAATGGGAAATATAAATCAAGGGTAAACTCCAAGTCCCAGGCCCTTTAAAATATATTCTCTTCATTTTTTGTGTGTGTTCTCTTCTAGCTCTTATTAATATGCTTACCCAGTGTTACATATTTGTAAGGATAGTATTGATTTACTTTTAAATTTTGTTTTTTGCTTAATATGCCATAAGCTTTTTTCTATTTTGGAATCACAACCTGCTTTTGAAAGATTTTTATACATAAGAGTGGCATGATGAGAGTGCTGCTTTAGTGATATTAATCTGAAAAGTAGTATTTTGCTTGAACTGGATTCATTGTAAGAGACTAGAAGCAAGGAGAGCGTTTAGGATACGAGGACCATACTGAAGCTGAGAAATACTGAGGTGTGTGGCAGTTTGCATTGGAAGTGAAGAGACAAATTTGAGAGAGTTTGGGAAGATCAAATTGATAGGCCTATACAAGTAGCTGAAGGAGCTGGAATGAATGGGGTAATGTGTCATTAACTGAAAAGAAACTTAAATCAGGGGAAAACAATGTATTAGTAAATAGAATTTAATACTCCAAATGCTTGAAGTTGAAATGATCGTGCTCATCCTTTTCTAGTACTATTGATGGTATATATACTTTCTGTGTATAATCACTCTGTTTTCCTTTTAAGGTTAAGGTGCTTTATAAAAGCAAAATAATAGCCAGTGACTTTATTCTGTATATTTTAAGATGCACATTTTCCTATACTTAAATAGGAAAAAGCAGAAAATCAGGTGTTTCAAGAGTTCGTTAAAAATGAAACTGATCTTGACATGATTTCTTGGTCTAATACCCCCATGGCCATTCATCAGAGGTGTCTGTAGAATGAGAAACATTTGCCTCCTGTAGGGAAGAGGTAATTATCTCCTATCAACTAGAACCTCATTCAATGAACTGTAAACAGCTGGTGGCTCAGAACTATCATCCTCATTTGAAATGGAAATAACTCTGGTTTCTGAGTTTCTTCCATTTCCACATATTCATTAAATTTTCACACCACAAAAGTTATATTTAAACTATGATTTGGCCATAGTTTAGCACCACCCCCAACCTGCCAGTAACAAGTACCTGCCACTTGCTTTAGTTTCTTTTTTCCTCTTGGTTTTTGAGTGGCCAAGTGTTTTCACCAGTAGTGTGAATTTCATCTTCTATGTGCTGATTTCTGTGGTTCTGTTTTAGAGAATTTCACTTGTAAATCATGCTAATGATTTAAAACTATATTGGCTTTTTAAATCTTTCAGACTTACAGTAAAACATTGTTTCACATGGACCTTAACTTCAGTTTCAAATATTAATTAAGAAATGCTTACTTTCATGCTTTTCTTTTTTTATATTGGAAAAGAAAATGCAATTTTTAATATTAAAGGAGATGGGGAAAATCTCAATAGGAAAAGCCATATTTTAGAAAAATATTTTTCTTTAAATATTCAATGTATTTACAATCATTTTTTCCATTTTTGAGGTTAAGAACTGTATTTGTAACGTATGATTTTTCAGAGATTAAAGATGCCAGTCACTCTTCAACTTCTCTGGTTGGAGGTGAATAAGGGTCCTTTCACCCATTCCAACAAAATTAAAAATACGTATTTGTAAGGAATGCTTTCTGACTTGAATTTTTATTCCTTTAAAAAGAATGATTTGTCACTGGTTTAACTAATTGGATTAGAGAGTTTAATCAGAAGAGTTGAGCTATTTATACAGATTTTTTTAGAGTGATTACATTTTTCCATTGCATGTTTTATTGATATTCAAATCTACTGGTGTTTCCATACCTTTACTTTAAGTGAAATACTACTGTAAAAAGACTATTTAAGCAACTTGGATTCTGAAAGACTTCAACGGGGCTTAGAAAATAAATAGTATACTAGGAAATAAAGCTAAAAAGGGGGATAAAGGAGAAAATCTTTGACTTTTGGTACCTGTATTCAAAATAAAAATAAGCACTTCATGTAACTTATTGATGGAGATTTTAGAAGGCTCTCCTTATTTAGCCATCAGCCAGCTGTTATATAAAGATGGTAATAATTTGTATCTAAGTAGAAAATAATAGGGAAAAGATATAATAAAAGCAAATATTTTTAACATTTTTAATCTCTTTGGGAGATTTTAGTCATTTACATACCTTATTGTATTCTTGATAAATAATTCAGATAATTTTATAATTTACTTTCAGTTGGTTTGTATAGTTGAAAACATTTTCAGTTTTACTAGATTTTTACTTATACTCATGAAACTTATTGTCACTTCTCATTATCACCCACAAGCATTTTTTAGAAATGCTGATTTGTTTAAGGTATAATGCAAGACCTAGTACAAAGAAAAAAGCCTAGATTAAACCCTTGTCGCCTGCTATATAAAAATTAATTAATTAATTAATTAAATTTTAAAAAAAGAAGCTTGATTTCCAGAAGTGGGGAGGAAAAAAATCCCTTGTCTTGATCCATAATAAGCGTCCTTTAAATCTAAGCCTCTCTTTCTGCGGTTATCCAGTCCTTTGAATTGAGCAAATATCATTATGTCTCATGAAAATCCTGCTTGATTTACAATCATATAGTACAGTTAAGTTTGGTCTCAATTTTAGATTTCCATTCATTTATTATCACATACCTTGGTTTTACTTGGGAGAAGCAATTTCACAAGATACTGGAAAATAAAAAGGAACTAGGGCAACTGGACTTCAGTGGGACAAAGTTCTGTGGTTGTCTTAAGATTATTTTCTCTTCAGAGTTGAAGGCCCTATGGCATGGTATAAAAAGACTAAAATGAGTAAAAGATTATAATAATCTTACTGAAGACAACCCCAGGTATACTATTAGGCTCAAGTAGAATGGACCAAGTAATTCTCTTAAGGTCTTAATCTTTTATATGTTTATTTGAAAAGTTCTTCAACCATAAAGTGAACATGAAATACTGTTAAGTCTAAATAGACCACAAAAAGGATACTTGTTCTTATATGAGAGCTGAACCAAGCAGGTCAAGTGGCACCTTGTTTGACCTCAGCTGAGAACTTGTGCTTCAGGAGGCTCCCAGTTTTCACTGTATTGCACATGTTCACAAGTGACCTGAAAGCACCTCAAGTATTGATTTTGAGGTTGCAAATAAATTTTAGCTAGTGGGCAATTTTGGAATCCACGGATAGTGAGGATCAACTATTTATAATGAAAAACATCCCAACAAATTATAGATTTTATGAAGTTGACAAATACCACAAACACAAAACTCCAGAAGAATAAAAATTTTTGTTAACTGCCTGACACTATAATATTGTTTCCCCACATTTCTTGGCTGCGTACTCTTTGATTACAATTTGTAATATTTTCTATAAGGTGAATTGACAGTGATTTTGTAATATTTTTTATAAAGAAAAAGGGAAGATTAAATCAGATTTTTCTCTAGCATGGTTGATCAAAAAAGTTTTTTTAATTATTAATATTTGTGATACATAACATTTGCAACTTCACATACAGACATACGTTGTGTTTATAGTACTGCTATAAGCTTGTGCCCTGCATACAAAGGAATTCATATAAATTCTGTTTCATGTGATTCTCATCAAAAAAAGTATGCGACATATAATTGTTTTATGCTGCATTTTAAATCGTATACGCTACATTTTTGAGGTTATTAATGAGAGAAGAAAACTTTTGTGTGGACTAGGCATCACTGAGAACTGACTCCACTTCTCTTATTACCTGATACTTCTCATCCTGGGCACCAATGGGGCACGTTCACATCATAGTGCAACCTCTTGCCCTGTACCTATGTTTATGTCACAAAAATAACTGTGCACAAAAGCAACCGTGAACCACATACATGTGTCCCTCTAAATCTAAACTAAGTGAATCCCCAGCTTAATTTTCCCATAAGAGGACCCCAGAAATGTTGAAGGCCACTTCATTTCCACCCAATACCGACACCAACACTGGGGAAGTGAAGTGGAGGGGAGGGAGTTTCAAGTGGAAAGAGACATCTATTTTAACTCATTGTAGACAAATTTTGCAAATTTTGACCAGGTGAACACGCTACACAAGTCCCCCTCCTCCCAGGGCCTTTGAAGGGACCTGTGTAAATGAGCGTCCCTGAAGCATACTGTTACCGAGTCCAAGCTCGCTCTGCTCACTGCACGACAGACAAGTGAGCCAGAGACAAGGAATACGACTTTATTCGGAAAGCCAGAAGACCGAGAAGATGGCAGACTAGTGTCTCCGGAAAACTATCTTATTGGAGTCTGGTTGCCAGTTTCTTTTATAGAATCAGAGAGGTAGATGCGGTGAGGAAGTAAAGTAAAAGGGCCATTTGTGGGCTTCCCTGGTGGCGCAGTGGTTGAGAGTCCGCCTGCCAATGCAGGGGATGCGTGTTCATGCCCCGGTCTGGGAAGATCACACATGACGCGGAGCAGCTGGCCGCTGAGTCATGGCCAGCGTGAGTCATGGCCAGTCAGCGTGAGTCATGGCCGCTGAGCCTGCGCATCTGGAGCCTATGCGCCTTAACGGGAGAGGCCACAACAGTGAGAGGCCCGTGTACCAAAAAAAAAAAAAAAAAAAAAAGGCCCATTTGTCTTGCAAAACATCTCCTGACCAGCCTCGGTGAGGGGATGTGTTAGTTTCCTCTTTCTTGCAGCCATTCACAGGTGGACAGGGTCAGATTGTCTCCCTGTGAGTTGAACAGCAGAGGGGCAGTGTTCCCTGAGGCAGCCCATTTTGTATTATTATAATAACAAAAGCAATGAAAAGCAAAGGTTAAAGTCAAAGAAACAGATCTAACAGAGTCCTTTTAGCTCTTTCCTGTTACAATACATCTCAGTAAATCCACTCTGCCCACAAGAAAGCTCTTCTCATTGAAGTAGGAGGGAACCTGAAGTCCCTTTAGGGGGTTCTCAGTCCTGCTCCAGAGACATAAGATTACCCAAGAACACTAACGGTAAGAAGCCTGAAATAGAGAAAGACATTGCAAAATTAGATGAAAAGTGATAGATGCTGACTGTTAAGATTGGGTGGGTTCTGTCTCAAGTACATAGATACAATAAAGACTACGTTGCCTCCAGTTAAAATTTTGCTTTAATTTGATATTGGAACAGCAGCTTTCCATTAAAGAGTGCTAACCTCTGACTAGGACTTTCACTTTCACTCTCCAGCACTCCCTGGAGTATGCAGCACTTTCTCAAATTGACCATCTTATAATTATCAGCCTCTGTTAACTGACTGCCTACAACTTTTGCGAAAGGCAGCTATGCTGTAGGTGTGAGTCCTGGTTACCGTAGACCAAAACTGAGTGGCCTATCCCCTGACTTTTTCTGTCTGTTCAGTGCGCCTCACTACACCTTCTGCTCCCTGCCCGTAATTGCTTAGCTCAGGGTAGAGTATTGACTAAGGATCGAAGATCAAATAAATCATAAGTAGGGCTCAGTGATATCATAAAAGCATACAATTACATGTCTGTGCGATTAATTATAATATATATAGATACGCTCTGATCCTAGAAAATGGGCATGATAGTTCTCACACATCCATTATGGTACTGTGATAGCCTTTCTAAAAGAGCTTGGATGTTTGAGTGCTTGGATGTCTTATGTGGAATGCGATCATAAATCTGACCTACCTAAACCAAAAATGCCAGTTGTGATAAATATCAGGGGGTGGGGTATGTGACTTGCATAGCTCACATCACTTCAAAAACCCATCTGAGAAAGGTTTGCACTGATTCTTGTTTCTCTATGGAAAATTGAGTCATTCAAGTCATTACGTTGGTGTTATACTGGGCTCAAGGTTTGGGTCAGGCATTTTGAAAATAGATGGTGAAACATCCAGATATCTCAAGGTCTCATTAAAGACCTTAAATTGGGAAGGCGAAAGGGAGCAGATATTTCTTCTTGTTCTTCTGGTGCATTAAAGGAAGTTATGAGAATGAAGAATGTTTGCAAGCTGCCATTTCTAAGCACTTTCTGTATTGCTAGGTATTATGCAAAGTAACTCTCATGAGGCAGGTGTTGTTTTATACTCAGTAAGCAGAATAAATTGAGGATTAGAGAGGTTTGTATAACTTGCCTAGTAAATGGCAGAGGGAAAAGGAAGAGTCTTAACTCCAAGTCTTTATATTCACCATTTAAGAAGTAGTTTGAAGAGCCAGTGTTTGTTTTTTCTTGGTGGTTTGTTGAAGGTGACTGACTGGGTATAAGCTTCAGGGCTGCTTGTAATATTGGCCCGGGAAGCCACATCCTCTTTTGCATTTACCCATCACTAGCAAATGGGACCTTGCTACAGAAACCTTGACAATTAGGTTTCTCATGTACTTAGTTAATAAATGTTTTGTGCTGGTCTCAGCCTATTAGAAAGCAGTGTTGTGGTTGGACTGGCCCTTGTGGTTCTTACTATGATTGCAAGACACCCATTAGCAATAATCATCAGGAAACTGAAATAAAGGTTTATTACTTACACGACCTGGGAATTACATAGCACACCTGGAGCCACACAGCCAGGTTGTGTGTGTGTGTGTGTGTGTGTGTGTGTGTGTGGAGAGAGAGAACGTGTGGGCTTGGGGTTCTGATTTTTAGGGCCTTCAGGAGTTCACTCTTTATTGGCAAATATAAAACAAAAGAGCAGGAATTTAGAGCAAGGGGAAGGGAAAAAACAAGTGGCCCAAATGGTCAGTTACTGAAATCAACCGAGATCTCTAAAACAAAGGAGCCTCAGTGTGGTGGTGGTGGGGGGGCGGGCACTGTGGGTCTTTAGCTAGTCCTGAGGCTGGACTGTATTAATTGGAAATACCCCTCTTTGAATTGGATGCTTTGGCAATCAAAGCTGAAGACAGGTACTTGCCTTTTATGGAAAGAAAAGCTAACTGTCAGGGTTTACATTAAAATAGAGGAAAGTGAGGTATAACTTTTAAATAGCTAAATGAGTAGGACCATAAAATGTGAAGTTTCCAGACATGGATTCTGCCTGGTGTGTGTGTGTGTGTGTGTGTGTGTGTGTGTGTGTGTGTGTGTGTGTGTGTGTGTGTGTGTGTGTGTGTGTGTGTGTGTGTGTGTGTGTGTGTGTGTGTGTTTTCCACTTAAGATGATTGTCTTCGTCATTATCATTATAAGAGATTACCAGTTGTGCAATACACAGAAATTTGCAAAAGTCAGTAGAGAATATAAATTTCTTTTTTCAGGAATGAACAAATCTGAAGAAAATAGGAGGTTGGTAATATGGAAATCCTATGGAAAGTGTCATTATTGTCTTTAATCGTAACAGTTGTCATGAGAGGTGGTTTTCTCTCTGGATTATAAAAAGTTTAACTCAGTTGTGGTAGAATATAGAATTATGTGCTAAGTAGATTAAAACTCAGAGGTGTGAGTAGAAAGCCTGATTATTTCACAGAAGAAATTAAACATATCCTGACCTGCCTATTATATCTATCATGCATCTTTCTTTCCAGCTGGTAAAAAATGAATATCAGTTGTTCCCATCCAGTTTTCAGTTTTGTTCTATATGTAGTAGAACAAATCCTTTAATATTCCAAGTATATTTATGGACTAGTGTTACCAAACCAAACTTGGGTCTGCTCACCTGACACACAGCAAAGCCAAACTAGTGACGCTGGGTTGTGGTGAAAGAAAGTACAGCATTTATTGCAGGGTGCCAAGCAGTGTGTGAATGGGTAGCTCGTGCTCAAAAAACCTGAACCCTCCAATGGCTTTCTGGGGAGGGTTTTTAAAGGCAACATTTGGGGTGATGGTTGCAGCTTGTGGACTTTCTTGTGATTGGTTGGTGGTGAGGTTTCAGGAATCTCAATCATCTGTCTTCCTGGTTCCAACTAGTCTGGAGTCTGTGTGCTTGTGGTCACCATCTACCACCTAGGTGAGGGTCTTAGTTTTTGCAGAACAACTCAAAGGTATGCGTCAGATTGTTATGTGTATATCCCTTCAGGAGGAACTATGGCTGTGTTTTACAATCATTACTTTTCTTGCTGCTTTGTTTCTGCTTTCCCTCACTTCCCTAATTAGTAACTGTTTTGAGTCTGCTCTTTGGAACTCGGAAGACCTAGGAGACTAAAACCTTTTTATACAAACAAGAAATGGGGGACAAAGAGGGTTGTTAGTACTGGGGAGGGCCCCACAGGGTCCTGCTCAGTTTCAGTTCCCCTTTTCTTTGATACTCCTCAATCCTGAGGGGCAACATGGGCAGAACAAAAAAGGAATACAGTTTTGGACAGAGAAGTTAATCATGCATTTGGCGGGGGAACTTGGTTTCAAGGGAACTCAGTTTCACTAGGTAAAACTAGTCGTCAGAAAGATGAGTCTAGATTTTAGCAGCTCACACATCAGGAAAAGAATGCTGCTTGTTTAAATAGAAAGTAATGTGGGCATTGGAGAATCTCCTTCGGTTTATTGAGGGACTAAATCTATGTGACTCACAGATGATAAGAGGTCTCAGAAGTTTTCTCAAAGTAGTGTTACTGAGTCCAAGCTCACTCTGCCCGCCGCAAGACAGGCCAATAAATCGAGAGACGAGGTGTTGAGGCAAGGAATATGACTTTATTCGGAAAGCCCGCAGACTGAGAAGATGGCGGACTAGGGTCCCCCAAAAAACCATCTTATAGGGGTCTGGATGCCAGTTTCTTCTATAGAATCAGAGAAGGAAGTAAAGTAAAAAAGGCAGAATAGAGAGGGAGAGGCAGGGAAGAAGTAAAGTAAAAAGGGCCACCAGTCTTTTTTCTTTTTTTTTTTTTTTGCAGTACGCGGGCCTCTCACTGTTGTGGCCTCTCCCGTTGCGGAGCACAGGCTCTGGACGCGCAGGCTCAGCAGCCATGGCTCACGGGCCCAGCCGCTCCGCGGCATGTGGGATCTTCCCGGACCAGGGCACGAACCCATGTCTCCTGCATCGGCAGGCGGACTCTCAACCACTACGCCACCAGGGAAGCCCAGGCCACCAGTCTTGCAAAACATCTCCAGCCAGTCTCGGCCTGGGATGTGTTAATTTCTTCTTTCTTACAGCCAATTCACAGGTGGGCAGGGTTCCCTGAGGCAGGCCATTATGTATAAATATAATAATAAAAGCAACTAAAAGCAAAGGCGAAAGTCAAAGAAACAGATCCAACATGGAGTCAAAATTATCTCTTCCCTGTTACAGTAGAATACAGAATAGAAGAAGATATAATTTCCTATATCCTTAGGGAGCATGTATTCCTACCCATCTTACCTGATTTTGGTTTTCCTTTTGCCACACTATTTTTACAGATTTTACTGGCTTAAACCAGAGGTCAGCAAATTACTGCACTCCAGCCGAAACCACATCAACTGCTTTTGTAAATAAAGTTTTATTGGAACATAGCCATGCACATTTGTTTATGTATCATCTATGACTGCTTTCAGGCTACAGTGGCAAAGTTAAATAATTGTGCCAGAGAAAATGTGGCCTGCAAAGCCAAAGATATTTACTATGTGGTTCTTTACAGGAAAAGCTTGCCAACCGTGGCCTAGACAGTGATGGAAGTAATTCTTAAATATTTTTGCCTTCTATTTACCTTTATTTCTTCCTCTGATTCCTTCAATTATATATGAACTCTTGTCTGTATTTGAGATGTCAGCTCTCTGGGCATATCCCATTGTCAGCCACCTGCTGAAGATCCTGTCCCAAACAATTAGTTATTTTTCCCATTCATTAGATCATGGGACTGGATATGAACGGTCTGTAAGGACGCAGGAGTATATACTCTCTGCTCTGTCACAAACTTTGGGCACTAGCTGTTCACTTAAAATCATTATTAAGAGCACGGTGATCCTCTTAAGACATAGTAAGGAATAACGTTAATGATAGCGAAGCTTTCAAATGCAAAATGATGCCTGCTTAAATACTGGAACAAAATCTTGATTTATTCTGAATACTATCAGGGTCTACAAGAGGGGATTTGAAGCATCTGTGCTAATGAAATCAGTTTTCATTGTACTTTATCTTCAATTTCTTACATGTTGGAGGTGGAGAGGGAATGAGGGTTAGTAACAGTTTTCCTTTAGTTCATAATTTTCTTCTGTTTTACGCTATATTAAAGCTCTGCTGGTTTATTTGGGCTATTGTTGTCATGCTATCACAAGAGGGTCTAATATCCAAAAAGATTAAGATGCAGATAGAAAAAGAAGCACCTAGAGATTTCAATATGGAGAAGTAGGGAGTCACTGAGTATATCCGAATGGATAGAGACAGGTCATTATTTTCACCATTGTTTGTTACTGTTTTCTCTCAACTATTTCATGTCTTTGCCATAACAATTGCACTTTTACTGCATTCTCTTTTTATTGTCATAACCACTGTTCATTGTTAAACAAAATACATCACCTATACAAATTCAGTATTTTTATATATCTTCACACCGTTATTTCTTCTACCAAGCTGATGCATATCAGAGGCTATCTAGGATGCTTGGAAGAATTCTAGTTAACCTTCTGACAATAGAATAGTCCTGTGGCTTTGGACGCTTCTCTTGCTCAGATCTACCTGAGGTTGGTGGGTTTTTGTCTGTTTGCTTGTTTGGAGGTTTTTTTGTTTGTTTATGTGCTTTATTTTGAATTTTGGTCTGAATCCTCTCCACCTGGAGTGATTAAAGGTGGCTGGACTTACTGGGTTTAGAAGTATGAAGGCTAGCAGAGGAGACCATATCTTGAAGCTGCAAGTGTCATCAGAAATGAGGAGGGGTTGTTATACTGTGCCATGTGAGAGGATTGATTATATGTAAGGGGTTAGGGGCAGGATAGATACTATGTTTGGCTTTGCAACCAAAGACCTAGTGCCCTGCCTTTCCTATTTATATAATTCATGAAAAAGGAAATAAAGCTGAACCCTAAGAGAAAGCTTTTATGTATAAGGAATCCTTCCTGTGTTTAAAGCCTACATCCTATAGAGGCTTTGAATGATCTCTTCGTGTTCACTACTAGAGTTCTTTAATTCAAACAAATGTTATGTTTTCCTTTTACACAGGACGATACAGTGCCATATTATTTTCAAGTTTAAACTTGTTGAAAAAAATTAGTTTACCATTGTTTTATTGATTGATTGATTGATGGCTGCGTTGGGTCTTTGTTGCTAAGCGCTGGCTTTCTCTAGCTGCGGGAGGGGGGCTACTCTTCGTTGCGGTGCACGGACTTCTCATTGTGGTGACTTCTCTTGTTGCGGAGCATGGGCTCTAGGTGCGCGGGCTTCAGTAGTTGAGGCGCACAGGCTCAGTAGTTGTGGCTCGTGGGCTCTAGAGCGCAGGCTCAGTAGTTGTGGCGCACAGGCTTAGTTGCTCCGCGGCATGTGGGATCTTCCCAGACCAGGGCTCGAACCCGTGTCTCCTGCACTGGCAGGCAGATTCTTAACCACTGTGCCACCAGAGAAGCCCCAGCTTACCATTTTTAAAAGGAACTTATACGATCAAATGCCTCTGGAAACACAAAGTCATCCGTTTGCCAATAAGTAAGTAGCATTATAGATATGAGTTAAATATGCATTAAATGTTTGAGAATATCTTGGCCTTAAAATACAGGCTTCTGTTTCTGGATAAGATATAGTAAATACATTATACCCTATTCTTCCTGTTAATTGCAACTGAAAAAAAAAATCCTATACACAGTGGTTTTCTTGTGTTTTGTTTGTTTGCTTGTTTGTTTTGCCTCCTGTATATTCTGGGTGGGGGTGCTGGAGAATCCTCCAAACTAGAAATATCAGTGGATGGAGCTGGAAAAAGCCCCATTTTTATTATATCTACCCTATCACAAGTGAGCATAATGAAAAATGTTTCACCACTTCTCCCCTCAGGTGTCACAGTTGTAGAGGACGAGCAGATAGCCATGTCCTCCATACCTGCCCTGCCCCTACCTCTCCCAACTGGTGTTACAACTGCAGAGACTTTGGGCAAAGCCTTGTTCACCATCGCCACACTGCAGTAATGAGGCAGTTCCCATTTCCCTCCGCTAGAGTAGAGGGAGGGTTGTGAAGAGGAGGGAGCTAGATAAAGGGACTTTTAGAATCTATGTTTGAAACCCTGGGCAGACCTCTGAATATCCCATGCATGAAACCTATCAGAATCAATATAGAAAAAGGTTTGAGAACTGAACTTAGGTATGATATACCACCCAGGCTTCAGACTGGCCTCTGGGTAGCCCACAAGTGGAACAGGACAAAAGAGCACTGAAAAGCCATTAACAGTTAAATTGACATTTGAGCCACAGCTCATAAACGTGAGGTAGGAGTCCAAACAGTTTGACTGCCTACTAAAATAGATAATTTAAATAGAAAGCAGAGTATGATAATATTATGATAATATGATAATATTCATCATCATACCAAGAGCCAGGAAAATCATAATTCAAATGACAAAGGATAATCAGCAGACACCACACTGAGATGGCACAGATGTTGGAACAACCTGACAAGGATTTTAAAGAAGCTATAGTAATGAAAATGCTCCAATAAGCAATTACAGACTTGAAACAAGTAAAAAAATAGAAAGCCTCAGTAAAGAAATAGATGATACATGGAAAAACCAAATAGGAATTTTAGAACTGAGAAAATATAATAACCTCAGTGAAAAAAACGGACTCATAGTAGAATAGCTATAACAGAAGAAAGAATCACTGCACTTGACGTTAGATCAATGGAAATTATCCACTCCAGCAACAGAGAGAATAAAGATTTTTTAAAAAGTAAACAGGGACTCAGGGATCTGTGGGGCAATAACAATTTTTTTTTTTTTATGTTTGTATCTTTGGAGTCTCAGAGAGAATTAAGAGTGAAGGATGGACGAAGTGGTTGAAAACTTCCTAAATCTGGCAAACCAACATATTCATCAAGTTGAGCAAACTCCTAAAGGGAAAAACCCAAAGTAATCCATTCCCAGACACTTTATAAGTAATTTGCTGAAAACTAAAGACAAAGAAAAAATTCTTTAAAGCAGCCAGAGCAAAGCAGTTCATTACCTGCAATGCATCTGAATCAGAAAACATGGAGGCCAGAAAGAAGTAGTAAGACATATTTAAAGTGCCAAAAGTAAAGAACTATCAACCCAGAATTCTTCGTCCAGTGAAAATATGAGATGAAATTAAGACATTTTCAGAGGAAGGAAAACTAAGAGAGTTTTTTGCCAGCAGACTTGCTGTAAAAAAGGAAATTCTTCAGACAGAAAGTGATGACAGAAGGAAACATGGGCTATCAGGAATGAAAAAAGTACAAATGAAAGAGTAGATACAGGGTAACTGACTAGTTTCCTCCCCTTAAGTTTTTTAAATGGATGGATGGTAAAAAGCAAAATTTATAATATTGTCTGATACAGTTTTCAGTGTAATTTTTTTTCATTCTCAGTTTTCCCTGAGATATAAAGGTAATTTTTAAGACAAAAGGGGAGAGAGTAAACAGACCTGAAAGTTATAGCAAGGTTTCTACATTCCACTTGAAACAGTAAAATGTTGGTATGAGTAAATTGTAATAAACTGTGTGTATATAAATTGTAACCCCCAGAGCAGCCATTTAAAATACTCTGTGACGGCATGTACTTACAAAAAAATAAAACACTATAGCCGAACCAAAATTTAATACTAAATGCAGTTCAGATCATGCACAGGAAAGCAGGAATAGGTGTTGGATTTTGTCAAATGCTTTTTCTTTATTAATTGGTGTGATCATGTAGTTCTTCTTTAAACTGTTAACGTGATTACATTGAATGAATTTTGAATACTTAGCCAGTTTTGCTTTTCTGGAATAACCCTACTCGGTCATGATATATATATATATTAAAATGATAAAAAATATGTTGACATATGATAAAAAAATGTTGACAGAATCCAACATCCATTCATGATGAAACACTGCAGACTAGGAATAGAAAGGACATTCTTCAATCTGTTAAAAAAGCATCTTCAGGTAACAACCTACAGGTAATATCACACTTAATGGTGAGAGACTATTTCCATAGGCTTTTCCCCTAAAATTGGGAATGAGGCAAGGGTGTCTGCTCTTACCACGCCTGTTCAACATAGTAATGGAAGTTCTGTGCAGGGCAGTAAGGCAAGACAAAGAAATAAACGGCATACATACTAGGAAGAAAGAAAATTGTCTGTATTTGCAAATGACATGATTGTCTGCATAGAAAAGTCCCAAATAATCTACCAAAAAACAACAACCACACGATAATAAAACTCTTAGGGCTTCCCTGGTGGCGAAGTGGTTGAGAGTCCACCTGCAGGGGACACAGGTTCGTGCCCTGGTCCAGGAAGACCCACACGCTGCGGAGCGGCTGGGCCCATGAGCCATGGCCGCTGAGCCTGCGCGTCCGGAGCCTGTGCTCCGCAACGGGAGAGGCCACAACAGTGAGAGGCCCGTGTACCGCAAAACAAACAAACAAACAAACAAAAAACTCCTAGAACATTTAAGTGAATTTAGCAAAGTCACAGGATATATGGTCAGCACACAAAAATTAATCATACTTCTACATCTCAGCAAGAAACAATTAGAAACCAAAATTTTATGCCATCATGCCATTTACACTTATTCGTAAAAATGAAAAAGCAATACTTAAAATACTTGTGTAATGCTGATGAAGGAAGACCTAAATGAATGAGTGGACATATTGTGTTCATGGGTTGGAAGACTAAGCGTAGCAAAGCTGCCAGTTCTTCCCAATTTGATCCATAGGCTTAGCACAGTTCCCATCAGAACTCTAGCAAGTCTTTTTCTTCTTGTATGTATAGACAAATTGATGTCAAAATTTAAATAGAAAGGCAAAATAACTAAAATAGGTAAAGCAATTTTGAGAAAGAAGAATAAAGTTAGAGGAATCACACTTTCTACCTTTAAGACTTACAAGTAGAGCTAACATAATCAAGATAGTGTTGGAGGAAGGTTAGACATTTAGATCAGTGGAACAGAACAGAGTCTAAAATAAACCCACATAGGCACGCTAACTTCCTTTTTTTCCATTGAGGTGAAATTTACATAACATCACATTAACCATCTTAAAGTGAACAATTCAGTGGCACTCAGTGCATTCACAAGGTTATGCAAGCGCTGCCTCTATCCAGTCCCCAAATATTTCATCAACTCAAAAGAAAACTCCATACCCGTTAAGCATTGGTTCTCCATTCCCGCATTTTCCCCTTCCCCCAGCCCCTGGAAACCACCAATATGCATTCTCTATGGATTTTCCTATTCTGAATATTTCATGTAAATGGAATCATACAACATGTGACCTTTTCTGTCTGGCTTCTTTCACTTGGCATAATATTTTCAAGTTTCATACATGTTGTAGCTTGTGTTAGTACTTCATTCCTTTTTATGGCTGAATAACATTCCATTGTATGGGTATACCAATATTTGTCCATTCATTCACTGATGGACATTTGAGCTGTTTCTGCCTTTTGCTATTTGAGCACTGCTATGATATGCCTCTACATGTATTTGTTTGAGTATCAGTTTTCAGTTCTTTTGAGTATATCCCTATGAGTGGGCAATTGATTTTTAAGAGAGGTACAAAAGCAATCCAATGGAGGAAGCATAGTCTTTTCGATACATAATGTTGGAATCATTGGACATCTCATAAGCAAAAAATGAACCTTGACCTAAACCTCACACTTTACTTAAAATTTAACTCAAAATGGATAGTAAATCTGACAGATAAAATAAATGTGACATGTAAAACTATAAAGCTTTCTATATGTAAAACTATAAAGAAAATCTTTGGAATAAATCTTTGTGACTTAGGCTAAAAGTTCTGAAATGTGACACCAAAAGAATGGTTCATAAAAGAAAAAAAAGTAAATTGGACTTTTATCAAAATTAAAAACTTTTGATCTGAGAATGTTACCCTGTTAAAGAAGATGAAAAGACAGGCCATAGGCTGGGAGAAAGTCTTTGCAAATCACACATCCAAGAAAGGTCCTGTATCCAGAATGTATTAAGAACTCTCTAATCTCAACAGTAAGAAACAATCCAGTCAAAAAATGGGTAAAAGTTTTGAATAGACAACTTTACCAAAGGGTAAATACGGATAACAAATAAGCACACGAAAAGATGTTCAAAATCATAAACTATTAGGGGAATGCAACTTAAAAACATAATGAGATACCACTACACACCTATCAGAATGGCTAAAGTAATGCTGAGCAACCAGCTCTCTCATAGATTCTTCATGGGAATATAAAATGGTGCAGCCATTCTGGGAAATAGTTTGGCAGTTTGCTATAAAGTTAAACATGTCCTTACCGTGTGATTCAGCAGTTATACTGCTGTATTCTCATCCTAGAGAAATGAAAACTCATGTCCACACAAAAATCTGTACACTCACGTACATGACAACTTAATTTGTAATAATCAAAACCTGAAAACAACCCAAATGTCCTTCAATGGGTGAATTAACTGTGGTACTTCCACATAGCAGAATACTACCCAGCAATAAGAAGGAATGCACTATTGATACACACAGTAACTTGGATGGATCTTAAGAGCATTATGCCAAGTGATAAAAGAGATCATTGGAGAACAGAGATCACTGGTTCCCTGGGATTAAGGTTTGGGGAAGGGTGTGACTCTAAAGGGGATGGTGTATGAGAATTTCTTTGTTTTGATGCAGCAGTTTATATCCTGATTATGGTAATGGTTACATGAGTCTCTACATGTTTTGATAGTACTATACCAAAAAAAAAATGAGTGCATGTAAAAACTGGTGAATCCAAATAAGGTCTATATTATAGTTAATAATGTTGTGTAATGTCTATTTCCTGATGTTGATAATGTACTGTGGTTAAGTAAGATGTTCTCATTGGGGAAAGCTGTGTGAAAGGTACACAGTAGCTCTACTGTTTTTGCCATTTATTAAGGGTCTTAAGTTATTTACAAATAAACAGCAAAAAAATGCAGAGTCTAAGATTTTCAAAAGTAAAGAAAATAACATGAATTGGTTAGAGCAGTGTTAAACTGAGGCAGTGAGAAAAGTGATCTTAACAGGTTGGGTTTTTTTAATCGAAATAATAATAACCAGGGATTCCAAAGAAATTTCTGCTCTGCTAATAGTGGATTCTCAGTGCATGGCTAGCTGCATGGAGAAGTGGAGCCAAGCCTCTCTCCAGGAGAAAAAGTAGCAAGATTTGACATCTGGGTTAATTATTGTTGATGGTTTGATTTAAAAGCCAGTGAGTAAGCAAGTGCTATCAGTACCATTTCTACCTTGAAGAATGACATTTTGCAGAATGGAAGAGCTGGCAAAACCTTGTAAGTTATTTTGACTTTTATTTAAGACAAAAAACAAAGCACCTGCAGCAGCCTTTGCACAAGAACAAAGTTCCAGCCAGTGTCTCTCTTCTGTGTCTGCTATCTACTTTATTTTTGAATCCTGTATAAGGCAGAGTTAACCATTCTGGAGCTTGCTTTTACTTTTCTTCTTCTTTCACCTTCTCCCCTGTTCTTCCGCTGCCCACCCCCACCCCCTCCTCCTCTTCCCTCTTTCCTCTCTCTCTTCTCTCTTCTCTCTTCTGGCTTTCCCTCCCTTCTTCTCCTTTCCTCCTCCCTCTTTCCCATACTACTACTTCCTCCCCCCTTTTCCTCTCTCCCTCTTTGTTTTTTTAAGAGAGTGTCTGCCTGCCATAGCATGCCTGTATTTTGATTTTGAGGAGAGAACCCCATGAATCCTGTTAAGTAAAAAAATGATGGTGGGTGGAGGGCCTTTCTGGAATTCAACCTTAATTTTGTAAGCATGCTATTTTCAACCTGACCAGTTCAGCTGGTTCTGAGACCTGGGAATCAGGCTATAAACTTAGGGAGAAATGTTGAAGGTGCTTGAGGAGATAGGTCTTCTATGCATTTATGTAGGATTGGCAGAATCTGGCTCCTCAGGTAACTTAACTTTTCTTCTCTAGCCTTGGAGGGAGTTGTGTTTACATTAGATTTTGAGTGAGAGAATTAAACTTGGATGCATCTCATTCTTTGTCTGCCTTCCCCTTGTGGCCTCTATGGAAGCAGACAGTATTACCAAGGTTGCTCTGATGTACTTGAACCTGAGATAGAGGTTTTTTAGAGACTACCTGGAACACCCAGAGATGACAGAATACTGTCTCAAAGACCATTAGCAGAAGAAATTCCCCACATGCTTTCAACTGGATCTATAGGATTTCTATCTTTTAAAAAATGGCTTCCAGACATTCAGTAGAGACTTCTAGGCAAAGAGCAGAAGTTTAAAAAATGCATTTAAAGTAAGCCAATTAATTGGCTTTACTTACCAAGAAGATGCTTGCCTCTTCTATAACTGTGTAATAACTATCTACCTTTTGCTTCAATCCGTCAGGATAATAGCCTGTAAACTATATATCTTGATATCTTTTCTCCATTAAGTTTATACTCTTGAAGTTTTATGAAATACCCCAGGGAAATTGATTTCCTGAAGCACTGGGTGGCCTACTTGTGGGTCAGCTATTGTGTTGTTCTTACTACTTAAAACAGATTGTTCTCTGCCAGAGGGGTGGAAAGCACCCCTCTGAAACTACCTTTAACTTTGCTATGAAAATATTCTTGTTTAATATGTTAAGAGACAGTGATTTCTGGTCTTGGCTTTTAAAAATGAGAATGCTTTTTAACTTTCTCTTTCATGGTTAACTATGCCCAGAGTCTTTATTTTAATTACCACTGTGTAGTACTTCAGTTCTTTTGTTTGTTTCATTACATATTCTGCTTTGGTTTTGAAAATAATTTTAGAGAAATAAAATCAAATTGTTTCCAATACAATGAAGTGCTTTCACCACGCTATTAATGAATCTTTTCCTCATTATTGAGAGGCTAGATGTTGCAAATCTTTTTAAAGCTAAATGTTGCAAATCTTTTTAAACAAGCAAATTAAAAACTGTTTAGTCTTATGATTAGAGCAGACAAAGAGCAGAATAAAATTTAACTTACCTGGCTCATTCCTTTAGTGACCTTTCTTTATCGGAAATTGGAGCTATCTGTGGTTTAACTCCTCCCTATAGAAGGAATGTTATTAGAGAGGAGCTGGAAGGATCCCCAGGGTTCTGATTCTTAATCCTTAAATGTAAGACCTAAAACTCTAAAACTACTAGAAGAAAACAAAGGGGGAAAGCTCCTTGACATTTGATTTTTTTAGATATGACACCAAAAGCACAAGCAACAACAATAAAAAATCAACAAGTGGGGGCTTCCCTAGTGGCGCAGTGGTTGGGAGTCCACCTGCCGATGCAGGGGACGCGGGTTCGTGCCCCGGTCTGGGAAGATCCCACATGCCGCAGAGTGGCTGGGCCCGTGAGCCATGGCTGCTGAGCCTGCATGTCCGGAGCCTGTGCTCCGCAAGGGAAGAGGTCACAACAGTGAGAGGCCCGTGTATCACAAAAAAAAAAAAAAAAAATCAACAAGTGGAACTAGATCAAACTGAAAAGCTTCTGTACAGCAAACGAAACAACAAAATCAAAAGGCAATCTATGGAATGGGAGAAAATATTTGTAAACTAGATGTCTGGTAAGGGGTTAACATCCAAAATGTGTAAGGAATTCAACTCAATAGCAAAAAACCAAATAACCTGATCATATTATTGGCTGAAAACCTAAACTGACATTTCTCAAAAGACATACAGAGGGTCAACAAGTATATGCATAGGTGCTCAACATCACTAATCATTAGGGAAATGCAAATCAAAACTACAAAGAGACATATCACCTTATAATTGTTAGAATGGCTATTATCAAAAAAGGCAAAAGATAATAAGTGTTGTGGAGGATGTGGAAAAAGGGAAACCTTTGTCCCCATTCCTGTTGGTGGAAATGTAAATTGGTATGGCCATTATGGAAAACAATATAGAGGTTCCTCAAAAAATTAAAAATAGAACTACCATATGATTCCAGCAATCCCACTTTTGAGTATGTTATCTGAAGGAGATGAAATCAGTATCTCAAAGAGATATCTGCACCCGCATGTTCATTGCAGCATTATTCAGTATAGCCAAGATATGGAAACAACTTATGGTTCTATCAGTGGATGAATGGATAAAGAAAATGTGTGTGTGTGTGTGTGTGTGTGTGTACAAACAGCAATGGAATGTTATTCGGCCATAACAAAAGAGAAAATCCTGCTATTTACAACAACATGGATGAGCCTGGAGGACATTATGGTACATGAAATAAGACACAAAAAAGACAAATACTGCATGATCTCACTTATATGTGCAATCTAAAAAATTTATAAAAGCAGAGAGCAGAACAGTAGTTATCAGGGTCAGGAAGGTGGGGGAAAGGGGGAGATGTTGATCAAATGGTACAAAGGTTCAGTTATGTGGGTTGAGTAAGTTCTAGAGAACTAATGTGCAGCATGGTGACTGTTGTTATTAATACTGTATTGTATACATGAAATTTG
Source organism: Delphinus delphis (assembly GCF_949987515.2). NCBI lineage: Eukaryota > Metazoa > Chordata > Mammalia > Artiodactyla > Delphinidae > Delphinus > Delphinus delphis. Next base: position 36,441,260 of record NC_082684.1, on the reverse strand, counting down.
CTAAGAGAGTTGATCTTAACTGTTCTCCCCACCAAAAAATAAATCGTAACTGTGTGAGGTGATAGATATGTTAATTAGCTCAATGGTGGTGATCATTTCAGTGTTTACATATTTTTAAACATCATGCCGTACACCTTAAATATAATCAAATTTTATTTGTCAAGGATACATCCATAAATCTGGGGAAACAATGACCAGGTAAGTGCTCTGAGCATGTGTTTCTTGCTGCATCTTGTATTGAAGACATCATGGGGGTGGGGGGCGGATAAGAGCACTGGGCGATGGATTAAGAGACCTGAATTCTAAATTTTGACTTGCCACCAATTAGTGTATTTTTGTGACAATGGATTTGACATCACCTTTGTCTCTGTACATGCAGTTCTTCTGAACTAATTGTTATTGAGCATTTTTTCTTTGCAAGAGACGCCTGGAGATATTATATCCAGTTTATATTGACTAAATGCTTTCTATTTGTTGTTGATTTAGGCTTTTTCTGCAGTGTTTTGGTCTGTAGTAACTGGGCAGATAAGTGAGGGAAATTACATTGCGGCTGGAAAATTTTCCTCTGAAGAGGCTTTAATTTGTATGGAAAATCTAGATAGTCCTGGCAAAAGGCTTTATCTGTGATTTAATTTAAAAGCCATGGAATCAGTACTATATTTTGTAATATTATATCATTAATTCACAATTACTACTAATTTACTAAGTGAAGGAAGTAGAAACCTCTAAATCCTAGCAGTGCCTAAGTAATATAATAATGCTTGTGGTTTACTAGTTGATTCCAAATTATTCTTTTTTAGCAAAGTAGAAATTAAACTGGCTTCCTTATTTGAAATATATCCAAGAGAGACTATTTTCATATTTGTAACCAAAGTAAAATAGATATTTTAGCATTTTGATGGTGCCTTTAGCGAATTAGTAATCATTTAGGTTTAAGAGCTGCTGCTTCCTTTAATATACTGTTAGTTAGAGGAATCTTGATTTAAATATACTTCCCAATGTTGACTTATAGGACAGTGAGAGCAAGTATAGTTTTCAGTTCTGTTGAGATAGGGTCATTCTTGGAAACTAACAGCATCATAAGAAATGCCTCAGATAGTGTTAAAATTTTTTTAAAGAGCTGAACAAAAGGAAACTGAATACAGAAGAACCCCATTTTATCTTAAGTCCTTGTTTCTTATATGTCCTATGGTGACAGCTTTGCTGCAGAATTATAACTGTAAAAATGTTACATAACATTGTTAGCTTACAAGGGCCCATGACTGGGCCACCTTGTAGCACTAAATGCAAAAAAGTAGTTCATTTATCCAGTGTGAAGTAATGTCTCTTGAGATTATGAGGATAAATGAGAAGTATGTTTGAATTAGTTTTGAGCATATAGCATGTATTTTAGCCTCATAGTGTCTCTGAGATGGAAGGATGGGTGAGCAGGAAGAGGTTATGGAGGGAGGTAATTTTTATCTCAATTTTAAATTACCAGATTGAAGCAGAATTACACAATTGAATTCATAACAGAGCTTGAAATAGAAAAAAAATTGTATCTTAAACCTCTGCAGTTCTTCAACTAGAACACGTTGTCTTAAGTAATTTTGACAAATTTGCCTCCTATTCTAAAGCTTAAATAACATCATCATCGAAAGAAGCAAGAATTCATGTGCCTATTGATGAGTCTGACTTTAAGAAGGCCCTGTATACAAAAATCCGACGTTATAAATATAATATGTAGAGTTTATAAAGTAATTTTACCTTGCCCTTCACAATTATTCTTTGCAATATAGGCCTCCATTGAATAATGGAAAAAGTACATTTACTTAGCGTTTCATAAACACGATAAATTATATCTTAAAGATTTATTTTAAATGCAGTTTTATTCATAGCCCTTTCCAGTCCAGCTGAAAGTGACTTTTTTTTCCTCTTCCATTCCTTAATTCCTTGTTTACCATGGTCTTAAAACATTTAAATTGTCTATTGTAGTTATTTACGTATATAATTTCTTATTCTATTGGATTGTCATCTCCCAAGTTTCCTTGTATAAGTTAAGTGCTTATATAAATATTTATTAAATGAACAAACGTTCGCCTATACTTGATCAGTGAGTGATACTCAAGGCAGAAGGACGGAGAAGTAGGACGCTCTCCCAGGGGACTTACGGGGTAGCATTTTCAATCTGTATTTCCCCATCTCCCACTCACGAATAAGAAGTGCTTCCTAGTGAGCCTAAATCTGCTTGGAGTCTATCATATTTCAAGTGTGTGTGTGTGTGTGTGTGTGTGTGTGTGTCTGAGAGAGAGAGAGAGATGAGTGGAGGGAGTACCATAAGACGGGAGGGAGGGGAAAGAGATAAAGCAATATAACAGAACAAAACTATCTGCCTGCATTTTGGCGTTACTGGTAGAGAAATATACAAGAGAGTGATTAGGCACACAAGAAGCAAATGAAAAACAGATTTTATCATCAGAAATAGCTACCCTGTTAAAGAGATAACATGATTAAAGTAAAGCTTCTTTTAGTAATGAGGCCCTTCTCTATATTATTGCTTATGGATGAGACAAACCTTCAAGCTTTTTGCAGACATCAACAGAAAAGTATAAAACCAGGATCAGTGGTAATTGACAAAGTCTATTTGGTAAGAAATTTGAGGATTATATATATGCATGTATGTATGTATAACGATGGCTCTGTTTCCCTTTTATAGACTCCCATAAATCTCTTACTTGTTGCTACTTGATAACAGTGGCGGATAACAAAAACTTAGGTCAGATAAGGGATTTTCTGTAAGGTTCCTTTCCATCAGAGTAAATCCCTATCCATCTGAGTTGTTGCTTTGTTTACCTTTTATATATCTGCTTGTTTTTTCTAGATCTTTGTTCTGATGAGCCTAATCTTGTGTTAGAAACACATATACTTTTTCTGTTTCTCGCTGTCTCTCCTATTTCTGAATCTTTTATGAGCAAGATCCTTTGAATTTTGCAGACTTTTAACTATTATTTCAGTACGAAATCGGGCTGTGGCGCTGAGCTTTTTCAGTGTTTTGTTTAACTGTTATCATTCCAAACAGCCATTCATTTTCTCTTATCACTTCCTGCCTTAGACTCTTCCATTGGTTACCTTGTCTATGTAGACCTTTCTCATTCCAGAACCATACATAATAGATTTTTTCCCCTTTCTCTGTGTTATCAATACATAACAGAAAGATTTAATATATTCTCTCTTCAGCTTACTTTGAGACACATTAAGACTCTTGAATTACGCTTCATATCATAAATTACCCTCTTCTTTCTCTTAGGCCTCAGTTCTTGTGCTCGAAATACTGGGTTCTAATTAAACTCTTAAGAAACACAGTAGATGTATTTTTTTTTCATGCAGATGTGTCTTCTTTTAAGTAAAAAATCTACAGTTTGAAAACTTAAAGTTCATCTGTTTCAGTTATTATGTTCCTTTACTCTTTTTTCCTTTAAAAAATGTGAAGACTAATATAAGATATAATAATATGGGAAACTGGTTGTGAGGTATATGGGATCTCTGTACTAACTCTGCAATAATTCTGTACATCTAAAAGCAGCTGTAAAAGGAAATGTTTATTGAAAAATATATGAAGGACATTTTCATTCATATGAATTTTAGAGATATTCAAAGTGCTGTATTTCTTACAGTTCATGAAAAATCTGACAAATGTCGATATTCTTTTCTCTCTGAACTATTGAATTAATAATAAAGCTTTGAATATTCTTTATTCCCAGATCCTTGTATAATATTAGAAGAAAGTAAATGATAAATTGGTCTCCCAACATCACACCCCCTCTGTTCTTCTTAACTCTTTTGTGGCTGTAGCACCTGAGTGGGCATCTTTATTGCCTTAGGAGCCTGCCATGAGTTCAAAGTCTCAAGTGAAGAGAATTCAGCAACTCTAGGACTTGATTGAGGAAACAGTATTGACCACGTCTTGCTGAATTTTATCTGGGCTCTCTTGGGTTCATAAGGGCTCTAACTCTTCAGAAGGCTCTTGATGGTATAGGTTCTGCTTTGATCTGAAAGGACCAGCCTGCAGTGGCACGCCTGAGTATGAAAGATACTTCTTCTGAAAGTAACGGTGTGTGGCATTTTCGTTTTGCTGCGTTTCTTTCAGAATCATTTTATAACCTTACCATCCTAGCTTTTGTTTCTAGGGCTCTACTTTACGGAGCAGATGGTATCCCTAGAAAATAGTTGTAGATTTGTGGTTTGGCAACTGCTTTATTAAAGCCTCATATAAATTGAGAACTGATTACCTTGCTTCTTGCTATGTGGAAGAAAAGATTCTGTTCCTGAAGGTACCCATCCTTTCTCTTCCCTTGCAGACAGAACAGCTTGCAAAATTTCTCAGGCTAAGGAGTCCTTGTCAAAACAAATTTTTATTTGAAGAACTAAGATGCCTAGGGATATTTAGCAACAGCCCATACAAATTACAGTGGAATTGAAACTTTAGAATGGGAAAAAAGAATTTTTCACGTTTGCTTAACCCCATTGCACCCACTGTTAGATAATATTAAATGTTTTAGCCACTTGCTATTCATCTTATAGCAAAACATGTAAATAGAAAAATGGATCTCCTGATTAAACATTGGCGTAGCACATTCTCAATACATCCAATATAAAACATGCTCTACATTTTATTTTAAAAATTACTGGTATCATCAATATTGGTTTTGTGAAAAAGTCCCATGACTGATATTTTTTAATTGTTGAACTCAGATATCCTTTTACTCAGTGGCTTTACTTCCATAATGAAGAAGTACATTTTGTTGGTGACATCTCGAATTCTGGAATAGTTGGAATTATTAGTTAAATTATAGTTTTTCTTTTAAGATGATTTGTTTCATCCGTGAAGGTAATAATCTCAATGCTGAACTGCACCTGGAATAAGCGAACTATTTTGCTTCTTTTATAAAGATTTCAGTGTGTGCAACTCTGAGTTCAGAGAAGATCATACTTGCATGTTCTGAGTGATAGAGAAGTGAAAGAATATTTTTTAAAACGTAACTGCTTAATTTCATGTTTGTTTAGTGATGTTTCCAAAGTAACTGGTGTTTTTCACTGCCATCTCCGTAAGTATGCACATAAAATCTTCAGTGGATTCTTTGAAATATAATTTAAAGCTGAATTCCTTGCTTAATTAATAAGATATACTGGATTAGTCCTGGCTTATTATATGATTTTTGACATTTGTCACCTATAAAGAGAAGTTAACCTCTCAGTACAGCTAATCTTCACCTTTGTTTCTCTTCCTTACTGACAGAATCCCAAGGACTGCAGCAAAGCCAAGAAACTAGTGTGTAATATCAACAAAGGCTGTGGCTATGGCTGTCAGCTCCATCATGTGGTCTACTGCTTCATGATTGCATATGGCACCCAGCGAACACTCATCTTGGAATCTCACAATTGGCGCTATGCTACTGGGGGATGGGAAACTGTGTTTAGACCTGTAAGTGAGACCTGCACAGACAGATCTGGCATCTCCACTGGACACTGGTCAGGTAAGAAGCCTGTGTAGTTTGTCATCTCTCTGTGTTGAACCACTGCATAACCAAGTTATCAGATTCCTACGTACAACCTTATGGCTTACAGTCGTCTTTTTCTCTGCATCCAGTGAGTGCTATACATTATCCAGATAAAATCTGGAATAATAATTTTTATTCACAAAATGTTTCATGGTCAATTTCTTCCTTCTTTTTTTTTTTTTTTTTTTTTTTATTGCTGTGCCACGCAGCATGTTGGGATTTTAGTTCCCTGACCAGGGATCAAATCCATGCCCCCTGCAGTGAAAGTGCAAAGTCCTAACCATTGGACCACCAGGGAATTCCCTCATGATAATTTCATTTCTGATGTTCATTTTTATCTGGATCTAGCAAAATCACTAAGTTTTTTCAAGGAACATAATTTACTCTTTTAATGATTATGATGATGATATACTTCCACTTTTTTGGGTGCTTTCACATTATTTTACTCATTTGATCCTCCAAATTATCCTTTAAGGTAGACTGGTGGTTCTCAAATGTCAGCATGTGTGAGAATCACCTTGAGTCAGAAAATACTATTTTCTGATTCAATAGGCCTGGGGTGGGGCCTGATACTTGCATTTCTGACAAAGTTTCCAGGTCCAGGGACCAACCACACTATGAGAACTACTTAGGCAGACAGTGCAGGTACCTTTATCTCCATTTTACAATTGAGGACAATGAAGCCTAATTTGTTCATGTGATTTTAATTTTATTCAGGAAACGTTTAATGAGGAATAATGTGATTAAGGTACCATGCTAGGCCTGAGAAGAGATACAAAGATTAGCAAGAAATTTCTCTTCTCTCCAAGGACTTGGTGAAACAGGGAATAGAGTATAGATAGAGTTTCTTACTGCTAGTCTCTTCTTTCTACAACGACAATCTTTAAACAAGGTCCCAAGTTGGGCTACCTTTGTTAAAATCTTTGCTGTATCATTTTGTAATCTTGGGCAAGTTACTTAACCTAGGCCTTCATTTCCTCATCAGTAAAATGAAAAGTAATAATTTACTTGCCTCTTTGAGGTAAATGAACTAATATGTATAGTGCACTTAGCACAGTACCTGATATATGAGCTCTAGTAATTGTTAGCTATCTTTAGTAGCCCTTATTCATTGAGTGCCGACAGTGTGGCAGATACTGAACTAAGTGACCAGGTGAAATGCTAAGTAAGTCAGTACACTATCTCTGCACTCACTTCTTGTGAGAAGTCCAGTATTTTTCAAAATGCTGAGGCATTTCAGTTAATGTAATTTCTTATGGAGCTGAGCACCTTTTGTCACAAGTTAAAACCCTAGATGTGCAATGGAGAGCTATGTCATTGGCAAAGTAAGTAACTTTAGTTCCTTTGTTTCTTTTTGCCTTCTTTGGAAAATACAGGTAATACTTGACTTCACAGAAGTGTCAAGAAAGTCAATTGGGTAATTTCTATAAAATGCTTTAAGTTGCTCTATAAAATGTGCTATATGGATTTAAAGTATTATCTTGTGATATGAGTTTTGTTTTCCGTAGGATTATTTAGGAACCTTATTCGGTATATCAACATATGTCTTTCTTTGTAGCTCACTTCAAATTTTAAAGTGAACCTCTTCATCTAGAACCTACCTGAGTTTTAGTTTTGAGGTTACCTCTTCCATTGACTGGTCTGTAGTTTATAGCTGGTACAGATTAGATGTCAAGGTTAGGAAGATACAGGAAAAGCAACTCTGTTAGTCTCACTGTGGCTAACTTTTTCATTTTGTGAACTTAGTTCAGTTTCAAGTTTCTTTGATTGTGGAAGCATATAGCCAGCGTAGGACAAAGTTCTTATGTTTCACTGTTTCTAGGGAGAGGCAGCTTTCTGAGTAGCAGTCAGTTAATAAAAAAGTAAAAGGTTAGCCTTACTAGACTTGTCAAATTCAGTGTGTAGGTTGGCCATGCCTATATGTTACAACTAGGTACTTGGTTTGTTTGATTGTAAGCCTTCCTCATACATCTTGTAGTCTGTAGTGGCAACTACAGAACATGAAGATTAACAATGGCTTGAATTTGAAGCATTCAGAATTTCTTGACATTACAATTAAACAGGTTCTAGAAATTATCCTTCCTTTATTTATGTGGAATCTTGAGGCCTGGTAGATACTAAGTGGCTTTTCCAGGATCACACAGCTTACAAATGACAGAATTCTGGTTAGTACGTTCACTCTACCTACATCCAGTCTAAGTCTTTCCTAGTAAGCTCATGTCAAACACCTTACTTAGCAGAATAACGATTAGAAACTGTCCTGAATGTTTGGGAACTAAATAAGATGATGAATTTAATATCTCTGTCCTCTTTCCTCCCCCTATTCTGTAACTTTTTCCAAATCTTTCATATAATTTTAGATACTGAAGAGTTACCAATGGTATTTTCTTCTTAGTCATTTGCCGTCCTTGATCAAAGAAATCATTTTATCATGGCAGCATAGAATTATAATTTTAATTAAATAGATACTTCCTTTATAACTGCAGGTATTATATAAAATCATATATTTTTCTCCATGCTAATGAATTAAACTGTGCCTATTGGACACCTTTAGTTAATTAAACTAGCAGTTATTTTCAGTATTCTTGCAGAACTCATTATAACTAAAATAATTTAGATGCTAATCTTATATCTAAAAGAAGGAAGAAGTTTATGTTTGAACTTAGAATACTTTCATTTTTATGAGAAGTATGGTTGCCATCCACTTCGGTATCTGTTTATGTATATTATCTGTATATGTACCTTTTGGAGAAACTAACCTATTTCTAGAATCAGAGGAATCAGAATGAAATTTCATAACATTAATCCTTCAGTTAGCCATAAATCAACTAAATCTGTTATTCTTCTGACTTGTACAAAGAACCTTGGGATATTTCCCTTGGCACCACTGCCATGAGATTATTATTGTTCATACACACTTGACATGATGTGTTTACAGGTGGAATTTAGTGACTTCTGTTCAAATCTGTCACCAGCACAGGAATTAGTATGCACGTTTGATCATTTGAATAGCCAAATCATGCCTTGGTGTAAGTTGAGTTCCTTTTTTCTCCTTCATTTTTTTATATTTGTGTATGAAACCGTATCCTTTGTAGTATAATTTGGTTTCGTGAAGCAAAATATTAGAAATTATGCTTCCAGTTAGTAATATCGTTTCCCTGTCACCTATAGATGTCCTGTCTGTTCTAAAGTTGTTGATAAAATGGTCAGTTATTCTTCTGTATCGCAAAATGTTTCCTAAACCTGAACTAACTACATGTTCATAGACCCGATTCTTCCAACTAGATTCCTTATGATAATTCAGAATGGGAATATTGGTATTTAATAGTTTGAAGTATCTTTCAACAAAAATTGATTTGTTTTTAAAAGTATTTTGACTGTTTTAGGCTATGTATGGCGACCAGCTTCCAAGATGCTTTTCTAGTTGCTAGAAAAATACTCTTGAATAAATGATTTAGCAATAGGGCACCTCAGCTATTTAAACTCAGTTCTCCACTATTTTTTCCATTCTAAAAATTGCACATTTATTCAGATTAGCAGTTAAACCATTTGGGTGTTTGCATTTCCTTCTCTTGTATTTGATTGTCATAAATTGAACTGAATTACTTAATTTGATAAATCTAATTGAAAAGCTTTCTTTTAAATGAAAATAATGACTAGTAAGAAACTGTTTGTAAATATGATAAAATTTAATGCCCTAGAGGTGTCTGATTTAAGTGCATGTTTAAGTAGATTGCCACTTGCTGTATTTAATTACCTAAACTGGATGGTTACCTTCTCTCCATACCTCATTTGAAAAAAAGGTTTTGGTCAAAGAGTTTTAGTTGGCATCCTTACATGGAGGCAACCTTAAACTAGAAGTAATTTAATAAAAGTACTTGCTATGTGCTAGGCACCATGCTGGACTACATGCTGTCAGGGGCAGCCTAGGGGGAAAGGTAGACAACTTGAATGAACAATTAAAATGTATTGTGTTATGGGTAAGTCCATAGTACTCTGAAGCACATATCTAACATGTATTTGGGATTCTTCTGGAGGAAGTGATTTTTAAGCTAAGACCCAAAGTATGGGGAGTCAGCCAGGTAGAGATATGATAGAAGAATTTTCTGTCATTGGGCACAACATGTGAAAAGAGGCAAGAGAACATCAAGTCATTGGGGAAACTAGAAATAATTCGTTGTAAAGTTTGAATACTGAGAGACTTATGTTTCATTTTGAAAACACGTGTTACTTACAGGGTTTCCGTTTGGATGGTTGTATGATTGTGTTCCTCCTTAAAACCCAGGTTTTAATTCAGGTGTCAGAGCTCTTTGTTTTGCTTTTGCTTCGGAGATTGGGCAACGTTAGAAGCCAGATTGCTTTCAGTTGGCTCTTGGTGTCATCTAGGAGCCATAACTCTTTAATTAAAAATTTCATTTTTAATATTTTTTAGCGTTCACTCAGTAAAGTTTTGAAAGCTGACAAATACCACAAACTCATATACTCCAGAAAAAAACATTATATTTTTATTAACTGCCTAAAGCACTTCTGTAATGCTGTTTTTCCTGCATTTTATTTAAAATTTGGGTAATCTCCGTATGATAACAATTTTGCATTACCATTTTTTATAGAGAGAATAGGAAGGTAATTTAGTCTTCCACGTTTGTTGAGCAATTTTTTTCCAATTTTATTGAGATATAATTGACATATAAACATTGTATTAGTTTAAGGTATACAACATAATGATTTGGTATGTATATACTGCAAAAAGATTACTGTCATAAGTTAACATCCATCACCTCACATGGTTACAAACTTTTTTTCTTGTAATGAGAACTTTTTAAGATTTACTCTCTTAGTCACCTTCAAATATACAGTATCGTTAACTATAGTCACCATGCTGTATGTTACATACTCAGAGCTTATATGTCCTTTTATTGGAAGCCTGTACCTTTTGACCACCGTCACCCTTTTCCCCCCTACCTTCCCCACCCCCACCCCACCTCTTTTCACCTTTGGCAACCACCAATCTGTTCTCTGTTCCTATGAGTTTGTTTTTTTAGATTCCACATACAAGGGAGATCATACAGTGCATGTGTTTCTCTGACTGACTTACTTCACTTAGTGTAATATCCTCAAGGCCTAGACATGTGGTCGCAAATGGCAGGATTTCTTTCTTTCTCACGGCTGAATCATATTGCATTGTGTGTGTATATATATACTATTTTCTTTATCCTTTCATCCATCAGTGGATGCTTGAGTTGTTTCCATGTCTGGGTTATTGTAAATATGCTGCAGTGAACATGGGGGTGCAGATATCTCTTCAAGATAGTGATTTCATTTCCTTTGGGTATATTACTCAGAGATGGGATTGCTGGATCATATGTTAGTTCTATCGTTTAAGCAAATATCTCACTAAGGTCAAAAGGAAAATCTTTAACAAGCTGAACACAAATTAAATTATACTTTAACTTTTTCCTGTGAAACTAGTATTTGTAACATTTGCAAAACTACTCAGGTGTCTATTGGAGTCATCTAAATAATCTAACAAGCTTGTATCCTTAATAATGGCCTATCTCAGATGGACTGATTGATAAACTAATAATATGGTTGATAATCTATAGACATACCTATTAGGATAGGCTATGGACACACTTCTATGTAGTATTTTTTACAGTAATAGTATTTTCAGCCTTTGGTGATTGATTAGTAGAAACATGAAATAAGTACACATAATATTTTAGATTTCTTGTGCTGCAAAAATGTCTTTATTTCTCTGTTTAGGTAATATGAGGAAGAGGAAAGGATACTGGTCTCTGAGTTACCCATGTCTGATCTTAGTTCTGTTGTTTTTAGCTTTCTGAACTTCAACAGTTAATTATAGCTTCTGAACCTCAGTTTCATCCTAAGAAAGCTCATGATACTCAGTACCTATCTCCCTATCCACTTTTATAGGGCTATAATCACAAGGGAAAATGATTAAGGGCTATAAAAGGTATTAAGATGATTTTCACATACAGTTTATTTTCACTGTCTATGTTTGGTCCCCAAATTTTAAAACAAAAACATAATAATAGAATACATTATTAGATTATAATCTGTAACAATAGAAAAGTTATCCTTTTTCTCTAAGATGAAAACTAGGCCTTTATAAGAGCGTCATAGACAGTTTTCCCTTTTAAAATCATAAAGTTACATGGAAAAATTGAAAGAGATCCAGAGAGGAGAAATAACTTCTGAGAATAACCTCTAAGTGCTAAAATCTCTGTGCTTAATAAACCTACCGTTTAATCACAGTAAAATTAAATAACCTCTGAGAGTAACCTCTAAGTGCTAAAATATCTCTGTGCTTAATAAACCCACCGTTTAATCATAGTAAAATTCTGAACTAGTCAGAGAGTCTCTCTGCAGCTACCTTAATATTTTTTTCTATACCAACACACCTGAGATAGAAGGTATACTCCCACTTATAACAGTAGCTCACTATAGTTAGTGATTTTAAAACTGGCTGTGTTTGTGGGGAAGGGGTGGTGGTTCAGGGAGATTTGAAGACAGCATTGGTACCATGCGTAGATGAAAAGCTCGCTATCCCAGCTTCAAGATTCTAATAGGTCTCTCTGCCCTACACCTTACTCTTTTGAGAATTACTGACCTAAACACATATCACTGCAGGTACGTAAAGACTTTTATTTCAGCCTATATAAGACTCGTTTTGCTGTTCATGGTCCATAAAAGAAAGGAAGATTTTTGTTTCAGGAATGTAAAATACCAGTTAGAATATATGTATATCGCAGAAAAACTCAAACTACCTTTCATTATGATATCTCCTTTATCTTCAGCTTCCCACTTCAGGAGAGAGGAGGATATCTATGGTATCTCAGTTATAGTTACACAGTATGGGAATAGGGAGCTGAAGCTTCGTCCACACAACAGTTTTGCCCGGAGTACCCACACATCTTAAACACAACCATAGATGTTTATTTCCGTATTTATCCTACAAATGCTTTTCCTTTCGAGTTATGAGTAAACCTGGGGAAAGTGAGTCAGAGGTTTGCAAACTGCCAGGATAAACATGGTACATTCTTCTGGACTATCAGTTTTATTTGCTAATATGTAAGCTAAATCATTTTCAGATAATAAAACAAACAGGTTATATAATGGTGTAAAATGAAAATTTTGATGAAACATCAGACTTCAGCCCATAGGTTTAGTGCAGCCTTCATATCCTCAGTACTATAAGTTTACCCTCCTCTGCTGTTGGGAGCATTTTGGAGGAAAACTTTAAGAAGTACTATTCTGTGTTCAAATTTTTAGCTTTTTTTTTTTTTTTTTTTTTTAGCTATTTATTTTATCTTGAAGGAGACTCCAGATGGTAGCAGGACCTAGGTCTTCTGGTTATTTACACAATGTCAAACACTTGACCAGAGCACAATAAATGTAATAAAAGAAAGAAAGAAAACCCACCTCTCCTGCATCCTGGTCCAAATCTGAAACTATTACCCTGCAAGCTGTGTGAGGCACTTTTACTAAATTGTAGATTTTGTTTTTTTAAGAAAATAGTCTATCAATAAGAATGAATTTTCTTTAGCAATATATCCTGCTCTTTTTAGACAAAGATCTGGCAGAATGAGTTCAGAGATTAAAAGAGATATGATTTAGGAAGTAGCAGTACATAATTAGCATCAGAGTCATTGTGGAGTGAAAACAGTTTCACTGGAAAAGTTTCTGAAATATCCTCTGAAGTCTATTTAGAACCTATCCAAGGCTACTAGAAATAGAATCCAGGTGCTCTGGATTTCCTGTGGGAATGTCTGGGCCACATGACCTTGATACCTGTCTCAGAAATTATCAGTGTTTTTGTAAGTACTGATACACCTTTTATGTTATGTGTTCTTAAAGATTTGCTGTAAATTGAATTATTATAAATTAAGTCATGTTTTAAACATTCTAGTGGAACTCTGTAAAGCAGCGGTCCCCAACCTGTTTGGCACCAGGGACCAGTTTCGTGGAAGACAGTTTTTCCACGGACTGCGTGGTGGGGGAGATGGTTTCGGGGTGATTCAAGTGCATTACATTTATTGTGCCCTTTATTTCTATTATTATTACATTGTGATATATAATGAAATAATTATACAACTCACCATAATGCAGAATCAGTGGGAGCCCTGAACTTCTTTTCACTCACTGATAGGGTTTTGAGACGAGTCTGCAAGCAGTTGATTTATTATGGTCTCTGTACAGTCAAACCTCTCTGCTAATGATGATCTGTATTTGCAGCTGCTCCCCAGCACTAGCATCACCGCCTCAACTCCACCTCAGATCATCAGGCATTAGATTCTCATAAGGAGCGTACAACCTAGATCCCTCGCATGTGCAATTCACAGAAGAGTTCGTGCTCCTATGAGAAAGTAGCGCTGCCGCTGATCTGACAGGAGGCAGAGCTCAGGTGGTAATGCGAGTGATGGGGAGCGGCTGTAAATACAGATGAAGCTTCGCTCGCTCATCCACTGCTCACCTCCTGCTGTGTAGCCCGGGTCCCAACACGTCCCAGACTGGTATCGGTCTGGGGACCCCTGATGTAAAGAATTTAAAAAAAAAAGAGTACAAATGAACTTATTTACAAAACAGAAGTAGAGTCACAGATGTAGAAAACAAACTTACAGTTACCAAGGGATGGCGGTGGGGGAGATTGGGACTGACATATACACACTACTATATATGAAATAGACAACTAATAAGAACCTGCTGTATAGCACAGCGAACTCTACTCAGTACTCTGTAATGGCCTGTATGGGAAAAGAATCTAAAAAAAAGAGTGGATATATGTATATGTATAACTGATTCACTTTGCTGTACACCTGAAACTGACACAACATAGTAAATCAACTATACTCCAATAAAAAAAAATTTTTTTAAGTAAAATAGGAATAATAATAGTACTTCCTTCATAGACTTACTGGGAGTATTAAATGAGATAAGTGCATGTCAGACACATAGAAGAGTACCTGACATAAACTGAGTACTCAATAAATGTCAGATAATATTATTGACATTATTAAAACTTCTGTATAGATTGTCATTATGCAAACTGTATAACATTTGACGGTATTTTATAATGTGCAAATCCCTCTTACCTATGATCTCAATTTCACTGCATCTATTTAATAAAAATAGAGATAAGAATAAAAAAAGAATTCCAAAGGAAATTCTTTCATAAAGTAAAGAATCTTTTATTCTCATATGAGCTAGTAGTCTCCTGGTTCATTGATCTCTCCCCACTCCACCCTACCTCTCTCTCTCTCTCTCTCTCTCTCTCTCATATTCTCTTCAAAATGCAATCATTTGGTTGCATTTTGGTAAGAGTCTTACTTGTTTATAATCTGTAGATCACATTCAAGTTTAGAATGATTCTATAATTAAGATAATTGTTGAAATGTTAAAGAAAGTTAAGAATGCCTCCTAGCCCTTTTGGTTGGTTTTATATGCCAGAGCTCTGGGTATGATATAAATCTAGAATTTCCTTATCTCTCTTCCTCAGGTTTATATAAATTATAGGCTAATTCTATGGAATAGGAAGTAATAATAGGCCATGGTCTTTGGTGGAATTATACATATGTGGATCGCCCACATAAGCAGGGAAGTGCACTAGTCATCATGTAAAAATTTGAGTGTTTCTAGTTGCTGTGGGGAATAGAAAGATAAACAAGACCCAGTCCCTGCCCTTCAGGAACTTACACTGAGTGTATTAAGACACACTGATCTATAATTGTAACAAAGATAGGATATGTTAAGTGTCATAAGAGAGGTATAGAATTTTGTGGGTCATCAGAAGATAGAGAAACTGTTTCTGGCTGAAGGTATTAAAGGCATCATTGGGAGCATAAGCTGGGCCTTTAAAGAATGAGGAAACGGATAGTCTACAAGGACAGATCAATGTCATTGACATGAAATCAGAAGGTATTAGTTGTGTGACTTTAGTATCCCACAACCTTTCATAATACCTGTTCTATGTACCTTACAGAGTCGTTATGAGGATTCAAAGTGATACTGTATTTGACAGTGCTTTATATGTTCTAAATCACCCTATATGTTGTTATTACCACTTTAGTTTTATGGGAACAAAGCGAAATAATAAAAATAGCATAGTTGGGTCATGGGATTTCAGCAGGGCTTCTTGTAAGAAACTTTAACAACCAACATTAATGAAACTTAGAAGTACTTGATGGCTTTTTATGAAACTCATTCAGAAATATAAATGAAAAGAGAGGAGGGAAATTATGATGGAGGAGCAAGGTGAAGACAGCCATCCCCTTTGCTCATCCTTTCACTGAGAGCCAGCTTCAGCTCCCCAGCAATCCCAGCACAACTGAAGATCATCCCCTTCTTCTCTTGGGTTTTATTTAGTTTGTCCAGTAAAATCACAGCGTCTAGGCTAATTAGGGACTAGACTATGCTCCTGTCAAGGAAACTTGGCCTGTTTCCCTTTATTTTGGGGGACTGGGTTGCCTTCTTAGCTGAAGCCATCACTGACCCCAATCAGAGAACCTTCCTTACAAAACGTCAGTCTTCAGTTAGTTCTTTAGCTCTCCAAGCTGATAAATGATGATTTGGGGAGGGAGAAGCGGGATTTGGAATAAAACATGGTGTCTTGGAGCTCTAATATGTAGGTGATACTAAAAGAATCAAGAATTAATTCCTGTGAAGGTTCTGCTCCATTTGAGCTGTGTCAAAATGAATGCTTAGGAATCTGAACATACCCAAGGTGCTGATTTCCAAGTTACTTGCCTAAAAGTGGAGGTAGTCTTCATTGAAGTTTTCTCCAAACACTAACAATGGAAGATTTCAATATTAGAAATACATAAAAGTGAGGGCCTTTGACTGACCATCCGTCTGGTAGCTGTCTGTTGACTAGATGGAACTACGTTTTTCAGACCAGCAGAGGTTATGTTTAGTTAAGCAGCCCAAAACACAGTATTGAAGCACTGACGCATGCTCCTCTCCTCTCTAGTTTTTGGGTATTAAATATTATATTTGAAGCTATTTGTGTAGTATGTCTAGGTTGTGGCTAAGAATAAACTAGCCTGGAACACTCCAATAGGATTTTAAGGCATAATGGAAAAAGCTGTTGAAAAAAGGGTAAATCACCAGTATTTTCTTTTCTCTGCTGTCACTGCCCATCTTGCTGTGTCCACTGAAATTGGACAGTAGGAACTGGGGAGTAGGCTGGTTTATTAGCTGCTTCTGCTGCCATCTCTAGCCAGTCTTGATCCATGCAGTTGAGAATACCCAATAATAGGGCTGGCAGAAGGAGACATTGCACTCTGTGTCCCTTGTTTTCTAGATTATATTCAGTACCAACCATAGGGCCACCCACATTGAGATTTTAGAATATATAGAGCATCTATATGCATCCTTTGGAAATGTCTAGCCATTAGTACCTGGATTGACTTCAGAAGGTTAGATAGTCTTTTAAGAATATGATATCTACATTTTAAAAGTGATGTGACATCTCTATTTCAGAGGAAAGATTATTTTCTTATGGCTTGTCATGAATGACCATCTTAGAGGCACCCATTTGTATTATATATGTGTTAGTAAGTGGACATTTAGTTCATTCACCTGTTGTATTTTCTTATACATTTGTATCATGATTCCCTCATCGATGGACGTTTAAATTATTTCACGTTTTTGCCATTATAAACAAAGATATATCTTTGAGTATCTTTATGTGTGTCTCCTTGTTCATATGTGTTAGTTTCTCTAGGGCAGTGCTTATCAAACTTTTGCACATCATACCATATGTAAAAGATATTTTTACTGCCCATATTATCACGTGGGAGGTGATGGTATATGGCAAAGCTACAGAGATCTCTATGGCGGTGTGTTACAAATAAAATCTTATGCTCTAAAAAGGGAGCTGGCAAACAGTGGTCCTCAGCCAAACTCAGCCCTCCACCTGTTTTTGTAAATAAAGTTTTACTAGAACACAGCCACATCCAGTCGTTAACATTTTGTCTATGACTGCCTTCATACTACAGTGGCAGAGTTGAATAGTTGCAATAGAGACCATCTGGCCTGCAAAGGCTAAAGTGTTTACTATCTAGCTTTTTACAAAAAAAGTTTGCTGACTCCTACTCTAAAATAATAATTAACAAACAAATATAGTTTCAACCATTGTAAATTTGTGAATAGTTTTTTTAAATTTGTTTGGTCTTTTCCATGAACTTATTGATTTGAGATAAAATTAATTTATGGTGAAATAAACAGATCTTAAATGTATAATTCAATGAGTTTTGATAATGTAACCAATACCCTTGTCTGTTCAAGTCTTTTCTAATTTTTAAAATTGGGTTATTTGACTTTTTATTTTTAATTTATAGGCGGGGTGTATGTGTGTATCCTAGGTACAGATTCTTTAGCAGAAACATGATTTACAAATATTTTCTCTCAGTCTGTGGCTTGCCTTTTCATTTTCTTAACAGTATCTTTTGAAGATCAAAATTTTTAACTTTATTAAAGTCCAGTTAATTGCTTTTCTTCTATAACTATAAAAGTTAGTGCTTTTTGTGTCCTAAGAAATCTTTGCCTATCCTAAGGTTGCAAAGATACTGTTTTATGTTTTCTTCCAGAAGTCTTATACTTTTAGCTTTTATATTTATGTCTATGATCCCTCTCATATTAATTTTTGTGTGTAGTGTGAGGTAAGGGTTGAGGTTTATTGTTTTCTGTATGTTTATCCAGTTGTTCCAGACTTACATGTTGAAAAACTGGCCTTTCACTATCAAATTGTCTTGGTGCCTGTGTCAAAAATCAATTGACAATGTATGGATCTATTTCTGTTCTCTCCTGTTCTACTGCTCTTTTTATGTCTATCCTTACACCTCAAGTTTTTATCTTCCATCAGATATTTTGACATGTGAATTGGAAAGTTGGACCTATGCTTAGAAGTGGTGTTACTAGGTCATAGTGAAGTATATTTATCTTTAAGTTGTCTTCATATGCTTAACCCCTCTATGGGAAAATTAGTTCAATAGTCTCCTAACTATCCCCTCTGCTTTCAGAATTTATCCCCTTTTAATCCATTCTCCACGCTGCCAGAAGAATGATATCGCCAAAATCAAATATGACTTTGTTTCTCAAAAACTTCCATGGCTGCTCAGTGTCTAGAGAGACACATATTAACTCCTTACTTAGAATACAAGAAATAAGCCGCTTCTGCTACTGCCCATGTCTCAAAATGTGCCCAGGATTCCTGATCTCACCAGTTCAACTACAGATTTATTCCTTGAAAATTCTGTGCACTTTTATTTATATACTGGGAACATATTTCTTCTTTCTAGAATGTCTTTCCTCCATTTCACCCCATGAATTCCTGTTTATCTTTTAGTATCACTTCCTTTGTCATATTTCTCTCCAGTTAACCTCATGTTCTCACTTATGAATATACTATATTTAAATAGTTTGTTTACATGTCTCTTTAACTACATTTATAGTGACTTTTTTGAGATTCTTGTCTGATTTATTTTGTCTCCTTTTTGCCTAATAGTACTGGCCAATAACTGTTACTCAGTTAGTGTGAAATCTTGGTTTTTTGGTTTTGTTTTTAATTAAATTGCCTCTAAGCAAAATGAGCCTTGAAAAATTTTACTTTCCGTTTCCAAATCTATCAACTAAAAGAAATATAGCCTAATCTATGTGATTCACAGATTTCTGATGCAGTGCACATGAGATCGTAGGCATGGAAATGTTTGGAAAATGTTTCAAAAATATGATGGCCTTACTGAAAACTACTATGTTGAAAAATAGCTATGTTTAAAAGTACCTTATGGACTAAAGCATTTTCCTATACAAAATCTCAGCTATATGTGTGTATGTCTGTGTCTTTGGATATCTTTGATTCAGTAAACATTTATTGAATACTTTCCCAGCTCAGGTATTATGAAAGTAATATTATGTACAGCAATAGCTAACATGTAGTGAACCTTACCATGTAACAGTGCTTAAGAACTTTGCATATGTTATCTTATTTAATATTCACAATAAACCTATATGGTAGGTGCTATCATTATTCACATTTTATATAGGTCAATAATTTGCCATAGGTAATAAGAAATCCCCAGTCTGACTTCAGAACCTGATCTTTAAACATTAATGCTCAGAATCATTAAGCCATAGCCCCCAAAGCCTGGTTTTATAAGGCTGGCTACATTTTTGAAGGGTTGTTTTTAGAAAAAGGAGAATATGTGACATTGATGTATATGGACTACAAAGGGTAAAATATTTACTATCTGGCCCTTTACAGGACAAGTTTGCCAATCTCATTGTAGATGGTTAAGACAGAGTTCCTGTTCTCAAGAAGCTCCCAGTCTAAATAGCAGATCAATGCAAACATTTTTAAAATATCTGTTTCATGAGGCAACATGCGGTTAGTGATGTTATAAAGATATAAACAAGAGACCAAAGATATAAACCGTCCCAAGGTTGGGAGGTACAGTCATTCCAGCGAAAAGAATGAAAGAAATGGCATTTGAACTGGTCTTGGAAAAATTGTAAAATGACCAGAAATCTTAGATATAGAATTCTGCACACTTGGAGTGCTTGATGAATGGTGATAAAAAATGCTTATGTGCCTGTTACATCTTACTTAGAGTAGTGCCAAAGTATCAGAACTCCTGGGCATTGTTTTTCCTTCTGCCCCTGATTTGCTGAGTTATATGGAAGAGAGCATTAAACCATCTGCTTCTCAGTCATCCTTTAGCAGAATGTGACTGAAAAATCAGTCTGAGCTAATTATGTTGCATTTCTCAAGGGACTCCAAAACAAACCTGATAGAAGGTGCCGAGGTGCAGGTATTTTTTCAGCTGTAATGTATTTCTTTAAAATAACAATATATTTCAGCTGAAAATATTAGTGCTTTAGTTAAATAAACCTTGCATTTTGCATTCATTCTTAACTGTCATTGAATAGGTA
Source organism: Delphinus delphis (assembly GCF_949987515.2). Lineage (NCBI taxonomy): Eukaryota > Metazoa > Chordata > Mammalia > Artiodactyla > Delphinidae > Delphinus > Delphinus delphis. The sequence goes on along the minus strand of NC_082684.1, from coordinate 36,420,774 downwards.
AAACTGAAAATCAATGTTTACATTCAGAGTAATTGCAATTTTTGTGATAGGTTTTGTAGTTATAGGAATTCAACACATAATTTTATAACACATTAGCAATGATTTGCGAAAAACAATAAATGTAACCATGCTTTTGAAGAACATGGGCAAAAGTAGTCAAGTTAATATAGAATTGCTTGTTAGGAATGTTTTAATTAAATTGAGGATATGACATAGGATTGGCATTGTTATTATTACTCAACCCTTTGTGGTAAATAGTGGCAGGGATGTAAACAATGAATGTCACCCTGAAAGATTTGTACTTTCTAAGTTAAGCACGCAGGAAAGTATTCAACTACATCAGGAGATGCATTTTCTGCTAACATAATTTAGAATATGACAGTTAAATTATTAATCAAATGGTTGGATATGGAGGGATTTTTCTCAAAGAGAGAAAAGGATAAATTACTCCATGTCAGTTGAACAATATTCCAAACACCAAAAATAAAGGCAGGGGAGGCATAAAGATTCCCTAATTTTGTAGTTTGTGCAGACTGGCATCCATTGTATGAATAATAAATGTTATGTCTATATTTGTGACATTAAAAAAAATCTGATAATAGCTTTAAGCTACTTCTTTTTCTGAATCATTAATATTAATATGTTAGTATTGAAGTAATTAATGTATATATGGACAAATCACTGTTCCCTGGTCTGCTGTGGATCATTTAAATTAAATGTTTCTCATTTGATTAAATGAAATCTCTTCTTTGAACATTTTTCTTAGCCTGAAAAGACATATACATTAGTGATAAATAGCAATTGTGGTTTCTGTCTTTTGTGTTGATATAGATATTTTGTTTGGAATAGATTTTATGTAAAAATGTGTGTTCAGTGGCATTTTCAGTTTAACAAAAAGACTAATGCATATTTTACTATAACAACTGTAATATGCCCTTAACTATTTATTTAAACATATTTCTCTCTATTTTAGTAGTGTGTTTACCTATGTAATTGAGTAAAATCGGGAGTGGCCACAGATGCATAAGAAAACACTTCTGTAAATTTCTTATAGACTGCTTTGCAGTTCTCTCTCATTGAAATGAATTACCTGTGTCTTTAGAGTGTGCTGAGCAGATTAAAAGAAAAGGGGAAAAAAGAATCATTTGGAGAAAGTTTGAATGAAATGTTTGCATTGTGGCTAAAAAATAGTCTGAACCCTCTATCTAGCCATGCCATTCTTTAAAATAACAGGGAAATAAATGGTTCCACAAGCTATATTTTGACAAAATTATCTGTTGTCAAGGGCAAACTAGCATTTTAAAGCTATTGCTTTTTTAGTGTAAAACATAATATGCTGTTATTCAGCTCCATGTTTAATTAGTTTAATTTAAATTAATCAAATACTATTTTGTAACAGGGACCACAGGTAAGAGATACAGAAAAAGACTTCAGTTTGTGGATTTTTTTTAAAAAGCCCATTGCTTTCTCCTGTCCTTCCTCCTTTCTATGTTTAGGTAGTGACTACCAGAAATAAGGAGAAGGTAATAGCTCAGGCTCTTTTTTTTCTCCCTTACTTGTCATTTTACAGTCCCTTTTGTCATTGGAATGAGAGACAACACATATTTGCAATCCAATACCCAATTTCCTAATTCAAAACAGAGTTTTGGACAGATTTTTCCCTCTTGGCACTAAATGGAAGAATTGACATTCTCTCAGAGGCCATTAAATAGAACGGTAAGAATCATGCAGTCAACTCTCCTAAATTAATTAGAAGAGATGTAATTGTAGGTAATATTAAATGGTAGACATGCAAAAAGTAACTTTTCGTTCAACCCCAGGGTATAGAAAAATGATGTGCAGAGGCCATAGTCCACCAAGTGGATAAGACATACCTCAAGAAATAGAGAACTTTCATGTTATTGTTGCATCATGGTGAACAGCTGTAACCACCAGTGAGCTTGCCCTTTTTGGCAGCTGGCTTTATTTAGCATTTTTTTAAAACTGCATGCTTTTTGCCTCTGGTGCCTGGCATTCTTCACTTAAAATTTTAAATGTATTCTTATCATCCCCTAACACAAAGCTTATTTATGCAGTCCCGAATCTAGCCTGAGACACCTGTTCTTGAATCCATTTTTTTAAAAAGTTCAATATGAAATAAATCTTTAGCTATGTCATGCTGGAATGAAAGAAACCGTACATTATTTTAATGGAACCTGATCAAGCTACTTAGATGGGCTTAAGTGAATGGTTGAGGTCTGTTAATGGATATGACATACTATTACATGAAAGGCATTTCAATAAAGGGTTAATGTTGTTAATTTTAAAAGTTGTTTTGTTAACAACAGTCTGGAGATAATAAATAGAGAAAGGGGCTTGATTATCTCTTTGATTTCTTTTAAGCCTTAAAATTCTATCAATTAGCAAAGAGTAGGAAACTGTTATATATAAGGGCAAATTTTATGTCTCTGTTTGCCATAGAAGAAAGAGGACTTTGAGAAAGCTGTATTTCCACTTATATCAAATTATAGCCTTCGTATCAATATTGACCAGAAAATCCTTAAGGTTGTGAACTTGAAAGCATCTGCCCTGAAGTAGAAATTAAATACCTCGAGATAGAACAAGTTTCTTTCCATGGGAGAGGTTTCAGGTAACTTATGACTCATACTTTATTGAGTTTAAGCTGTTTCTCCACGTATCCTTTCAGTTCAACTGAAAAAGCCTTTGATTTAATAGAACACTCTCTTTGTGCTTGTAATTTGTGATAAGTTTAGCCTTTATTAGTTGGTTAGAGGTTTCATTGAAACCTTCCCAGACCTAGCTCCCTCTTCAGTCAAAGGAAAGACTTTATTTTTTTCTAAACATTAATAATTTTTAACAGTTTCTGTGGTATCTTTGTTTTTAATTTTTAAAGCACTTTCCTCATTTGTTCTCTCCAGAAAACAATCCCAAGGGGAGGTAACATGATTTTTAATTAATATAAAACAAGAAAAAGAAGGATTAGAGATTGTGTTAATTGGATAAATTGTCAGAGATCAGAATTTTCTGGATTTAGTTTCATCTGGATCATATTGTTCACCTAATGCTAAATGTACTCCTTCTATTTGGCATAATTATTTTTAAATATTTTTTTTAAATATAAAGCAATGAATACCTATTGTTGAAAAACCCATAAAGTTTAGAAAATATAAAAAGAAAATAAAAATACGACTTAAATATATGTGTGTGTATGTGTAGTCTTTTTTGAATGCCTGTATTTTTTAATTAATAGACTTTATTTCTTAGAGCAGTTTTAGGTTTACAAAAATATTTGTTAGAAAGTACAGAGTTCCCTCTTTTTCCCTTCCCTGTTCTCCTTCCATGGTCCAGTTCCCCTATTGTTAACATTTGCACTGATGTGGTACATTTGTTACAATTGATGAACCAGTGTTGATTCATTATTATTAACTAAAGTCTGTAGTTTACATTGGGGTTCAGTCTTTGTGTAGTATAGTTCTGTGGGCTTTGCTAAATGCATAATGTCGTGCGTCTACCATTACATAATCATACAGAATAGTTTCATTGCCCTCAAAATCCCGTGTTCCACCTATTCATTCCTCTCCCTAATCACCGTCTCTGTCAGTCACTGATTTTTCTGTCTTTATAATTTTGCCTTTTCTAGAATGTCATATAGTTGGAATCATATGTTATGAAGTCTTTTCTGACTGCTTTTTTTTTTAAAACGGTTCCTCTATGTCTTTTTGTGGCTTGACAGCGCATTTGTTTTTATTGCTAATATTATTGAATTGTATGGATAAACATTATCCATTCACCTATTGAGGGACATCTTTGTTGCTTTCAATTTTGGGCAGTCATGAATAAAGCTGGTATAAACATTCACGTGCAGGTTTTTGTGTGGGCATAAGTTTTCAACTAATTTGGGTAAAGACCTAAGAGGGATTGCTGAGTTGTATGGTAAGACTATGTTTAGCCTTGTAAGAAGCTGCCGAATTGTCTTCCAAAGTGGCTGTCTTAGTCTGCTTGGGCTGCTACAACAAAATAACACAGACTGACTGGCTTAAACAGGACACTATTTTTCACAGTTCTGGAGGCTGGGAAGTCCAAAATGAGAGTGCCAGCAAATTTGGTTCTTCTTAAGGGACCTCTTCCTGGCTTGTAGGCAGCTTCCTTCTTGCTGTATCCTCACATGATAGAGCAAGGAAGCTCTGGTGTCTCTTCCTCTTCTTCTTAAGGGCAATAATCTCAACATTGGGGCCTTCTCTCATTACCTCATTTAAACATAATTACCTCCCAAAGGCCCTACCTCCTAATACCATCACATTGAAAGTTAGAGCTTCAGTGTATCAGTTTCGGGAGGACACAAACTTTGAGTCCGTAACAGTAGCGCTACCATTTTGCATTCCCACCAGCAATGAATGAGAGTTCCTTTTGCTTCACATCCTCCCCAGCATTAGTGGTGTCACTGTTTTATATTTTAGCCGTTCTAATAGGCATGTACTGGTATCCTGTTTCAATTTGCAATGTACTAATTCCCTGTAATGTTGAACATCATTTCATATGCTAATTCACCATCTATATATCTTCTTTGGTGAGGTCTCTGTTCAGCTTTTTTGCCCATTTTATAATAGGGTTGTTTTCTTATTGTTGAGTTTTAAGAGCTCTTTTAAATTTTTGGTTGTAAGTCCTTTATCAGATATTTTCTCCCATTTGTGGCTTTTCATTTTATTCTTCTAACAATGTCTTTCACAGAGTGAAAGTTTTTAATTTTAATGAAGTCCAGCTTTTCAGTTTTTTCATTTATGGATGGTACTTTTGGTGTTGTATCTGAAAACTCATTGCCAAACCAAAGGCCACCTAGATTTTTCCCTATGTTTATCTTCTAAAAGTGTTATTGTTTTGCATTTTGCATTTAGGTCTATGATCTTTGTTGAGTTAATTTTTGTGAAAGGTATAAGGTTAGTGTCTAGATTTTTTTTTTTTTTTTTTTTTTTTTTTTTTTTGCCTGTGGATATCCATTTGTTCCAGCACCATTTGTTGAAAAGACTGTCCTTTCTCTATTGGATTGCCTCTGCTCCTTTGTCAAAGATCAGTTGACTTTATTTGTGTGGGTCTGTTTATGGGTTCTTTGTGGTGTTCCATCGATCTATTTGTCTATTCTTTCACTGTCTTGATTACTGTCACTTTTTAGTTAGTCTAGAAGTCAGGTAGTATCAGTGCTCTTTGGCCTTTTTCTTCAATAGTCATGGATATTCTGAGTCTTTTTTCTCTCCATATAAACTATAGAATCACTGTTGATATCCAGAAAGTAATTTGCTGGGATTTTTATTAGGATTGTGCTAAATCTAAAGATTGAGTTGGATCATGAATCATGAATGGATGTTGGATTTGTGGAATACTTTTTCTGCATCTATCGATATTATCATATGATTTTTCTTTTTTAGTTTGTTGATGTGATGAATTACATTAATTGATTTTCAAATGTTGAACCTTGAATAACCTGGAGTATATCCCACTTAGTCATGGTGTATAATTCTTTTTATACATTATTAGATTTAATTTGCTAATGTTTTCTTGAGAATTTGTATCTATGCTAATGAGAAATATTGGCCTGTTTCTTTTCTTATAATGTCTTTTGGTGTTAGTGTAATGATATCCTCATAAAATGAGTTGGGAAGTGCTCACTCTGCTTCTATTTTCTGGAACAGATTGTAAAGAATTGGTATCATTTGTTCCTTAAATATTTGGTATTATTCACCTGTGAAACTATCTGTGTTTGAGGCTTTCTGTTTTAGAAAGTTATTAATTGTTTATTCAATTTCTTTGGTCAATATAGGCCTATTTAAATGACTTATTTCTCCTTGTATGAATTTTGGTAGACTGTGTCTTTCAAGGAATTGCTTCATTTTATCTAAGTTATTGAATTTGTGGGCATAGAGTTGTCCACAATACTCCTTTATTATCCTTTGAATGTCCACAGGTTCAGTAGCCATGGTCCCTCTTTCATTACTGATATTAGTAATTTGTGCCTTCTCTCCTTTTTTCTTGGTTACCCTGACTAGAGGTTCATCATTTCATTGAACTTTTCAAAGAATAAGCTTTTGGTTTTGTTAATTTTTCTCTATTTTTTCCTACTTTCATTTTCAGTGATATTTTTCTTCTTACTTTGGACTTAATTTACTCTTCTTTTTCCAGTTTCCTAAGTTGGATAATAATTGATTTTGGCTCTTCTTTTTTAGTTTGTGCATTTAATGCTATACACTTCCCTCTAAGTACTGCTCTTGCTGCACCCCACAAATTTTGATGTTTTATTTTCATTTTCATTTAGTTCAAAAAGTTTTTTAATTTCCTGAGACTTCTTTGGCTTTTGTGTTATTTATAAGTGTGTTGTTTAATCTGCAAATATCTTAGGATTTTCTAGCTATCTTTCTGTTAATGATCTCTCATTTAATTTCATTGTGGTCTGAGAGCATACTTCACATGATATCTGTTCTTTTAAATTTGTTAAGGTGTGTTTTATGGCCCAGAATATGATCTAACTTGGTGAACGTTCCCTGTGAGCTTAAGAAGACTGTGCATTGTGCTGTTATTGGATGAAGTATTCCATAAATGTCAATTAGATCCAGTTGATTGATGATACTTTCCTGTTCAATTATATCTGTACTTGTTTTCTGCCTGCTGATTCTGGCAATTACTGATTGAGTGGTGTTGACATCTCTAACTAATAGTGAATTTGTGAATAATCCTCGAATTAAAATAAATAGTGAATTTATTCTTCCAATTCTAACAGGTTTTACCTCATATAATCTTACACCTTCTTATTAGGCACATATATTTTAAGGATGGTGATGTCTTCTTGGAGAATTGACCCTCTGTCATTATATAATGCCTCTCTCTATCACTGGTAATTTTTGTTGCTTTGTTTGAAATTCATAGCGCTACTCCAGCTTTCTTTTGATTAATGTTAGCATAGTATATATTTCTCTATTCCTTCACTTCTAATGTCTCTGTGTCTTCATACTTAAAGTAGTAGACACGTATAGTTGGGTCTTGCTTTTTAATCCACTCTGACAGTCCTTGTCTTTTAATCAGAGTATTTAGGCCACTTACATTTAAAGTGATTATTGATAAAGTTGGATTAATATCAGCCATACTTGTGACTTTTCTATGTGTTGACCTTGTTTCTTTATTATCTCCCTCTATTCATCTGCCTTCTTTGGTTTTAACTGCTCATTATATATAACCCCATTTTCTCTCCTGTCTTAGCATATAAATTACAACTTCTCTTTTAAGTAGTTGCCCTAAAGATTGTAATACACATTTATAACTACTACAAGTCTACTTTCAAATAACAGTATACCACCACTTTATGAGCGCTTCAAATACCTTATAACAGAGTATTCCCAATTCCTTCCTCCCATCCGTTAAAGCATTGTTATTATTTATTTCACTTTTCTATAAGCTATGACCACCAAATATTTTGTTGCTGTTATTACTTTGAACAAACTGTTATCTCTTGGATTAATAAAGAATATGAAAAAGAAAAGATTTAATTTTACTTTAATTTATTCCTTCTCTAATACTGTTTTCTGTATACATGTGTATGAATATGTGAGTTTCCGACATATCATTTTCCTTCTCTCTGAAGCTAGTGACAAATTCCCTCAGTTTTTGTCTGAGAAAGTCTTCATTCCTTTTGACTTTTGAAGGCAATTTTACTGAATACAGAATTCTAAGTAGCTGGGTTTTTATTCTTTCAAAACTTAAGTATTTTATTCCACCCCCTTCTTGCTTGCATAGTTTCTGAATAGAAGGCCTATGTAATTCTTATTCTTGTTCCTTTATTGATAAGGTTTCCCCTTACCTCATTGACTTCTTTCAAGATTTTGTCTTTGATTTTCTATAGTTTCAGTATAACATTCATGGTATAGATTTATTTTTTTGGTATTTGTCTCTGAGCTTCCTACATCTGTGGATTGGTGTCTGTCATTAATTTTGGGAACTTCTCTGGCATTATTACTTCAAATATTTCTTCTCTTCCTTTCTCTCTTTCTTCTCCTCTACATTCCCATTACATATATGTTCCCCTTTTGTAATTGTCTCATAGTTCTTGGATATTGTTTCATCCTTTTCATTTTTTTTCTCTTTCCAATCAGTTTTGTAAGTTTATGTTGTCATATGTTCAAGCTCATTGATTCTTTCATTGGTCATGTCCAGCCTACTGATGAGCCCATCAAAGGCATTCTTCATTTCTGTTACAGTGTTTTTTATTTCTAGCATTTTCTTTTGATTCTTTCTTAGAGTTTCCATTTCTTTGCTTATATTACTCATCTCTTCTTGCAGCTTGTCCACTTTTTTCATTTGAATTCTTAGCATATTAATCATAGTTATTTTAAATTCCTGGTCTGATAATTCTAAAATGTCTGCCATATATGAGTCTGGATCTGATGGTTGCTTTGTTCCTTCAGTCTGTATTTTCTTTTTTTGCCTTTTAGCATATCTTATAATTTTTTGCTGAAAACTGGACATGATGTATTAGGTAAAAACTGAACTGAAATAGATAGGCCTTTAGTGTGAGGTTTTATGTTTATCTGGCTAGGAGTTAGGCTGTGTTTACTATTAGCTGTGGTGTCAGATGCTAAATTTTCCTCTAGTGTCCTCATTTTTTCATCTCTCTTGGTTTTTTTCTAGGTTTTCTTAGAGACTCCTTTAATAGGCAGTTCTTTCAGCAGTAATCCTTTGTTATTATTCAGCAGCTCTATTGATGTGGTAATATGGCATGGGGGAAAGGAAGTATTCTATAGTCCTATGATTAGGTCTGTCTTTTAGTGAACTTGAGATGGATATTTCCCTCCCCTCAGGTTGCTTAGGCTTCAGTAAAACTTCCATAGGTTAGGCTCTGGTAGATAATTTCTCTTGAAGGTAGGTCTTGTTAAGGAGAATAAGGAGCTCTGTTGCAAATAAGCTGAACTAATATGTGAAAATTCTCTGAAACTAAAAAAAAAGTATACTATGTTTTATTATAATGATAGTAATGGTCGCAAGCAGCAATAACAAGGGACATGAAAATCTTAGTTTTAAATGTAAGGTTCAATTTATTTTTGTATTTTTGGTTATGATGTGTAGAAATAGTCTAAGTGAAACTCTTTTAAATTAATTTAATTATCTACTTCCAGTTAATACAAAGTGTGAAACTTACAAATTCTGAATGAAGGAACAGACTTTGTTCTAGCAATGAAACATACCTAAAACATGTCTAGCATAATTTCCAGTTCCATCAAGCTCTGTACATCATGTAAAAATTAACTACAAATTCTGATATTATTTTATAACTGAAATATAGATTCTATAGTGTTTGTCACTCTCAAAGACAATTCTTTGGGTCCATTCAACTCCCTCAAAAAGTACAGTGAAACCATAACAAAAGCAAGAGTATTGTCTTCTTTCCTGTTCTATCCTATTTAGGTAGTATATATTTTTAAAATGGTTGGTAGATCCAAGGAAGAATGCCTATATATTTCTGAAGTACTGTGCAAGTAACAAGAAGAATAAGGTTGTTATATAAATATAGCTTAACAAGTATTTCTATACCACTTTTCATGTATTTGTTATCTAAGAGACAACTAAAGTTCTTAAATAAAGGCAGTACCTGAGTAGTTTTGACTATTTTGCATCTTAAAGCAATAAAACTGGTGATATTCTCAAATCTCGAAATTTACCTATAGTGTTGAGATTGTGATGCTGAATGGTCGTCTCACTTACTAAGTGATTATTTCCTACAGCAGACTGTGGGATTCATGTTGATTATAGTGCTTTATATATTAAGTTCAGTCGTTCAACTAAGAACTTAATTTTGTGCCTTTTGTATGCCTGGGATAGTGATAGTTGATGAGGCAATAGGATGAATATGTTAAGGTTTATGTCATCATTCCAGACTTGTGCAGGAGACAGCTACAAAAACATAATTATAAGACAACTTGGTAAATGCAGTGATAGAGATATGTACATGGATGGTTCTTAAAATTACCCTATGTTCTGAGAGTGAAATTCCTAAAATTTTAAATTCCTAAAAGCCAATGGTTTACTATACATCAGTTATTAACTCCTCGCACTTCATCTAATAACATCTATTTGGACAATACAGTTCTTGCTGCCTTGTGTATATCATGTAACCACTCCTCCCCTCCTACACACACACACACAGACACACATATGTGTGCGCACACAGGTAGTTACAGCTGTACAGGCCAAGGTGATTACCTGATCCTGAGAAACTAATCCTTTAGGCTGGGCTGTGCCAATAAGATACCTGTTGACAGGTAATCTAATCTTACAGTTGAGCACTCCAGCTCTGGAGTCCGATTGCTCTGGATTCTAACTCCTTCACTGGTCATCTATAAGGGTACTTGCCCTGTAGGGTAGTTTTGTTAATTAAGAGAAATAATATTCATAAGCATTTAGCACAGTATTCAGCACATGGTCTCAGTAAATGTTAGTATCATTACAAGACAGAGACTCTAGCTTATCTGAGGGTGAGACTAAGTTGTAAAATCTTGTAGTCTAAAGATGATGGCTACAAGATGGGCCCCGAGCAAGAGAGAAGTCAGTTAGCAGAAAGTGTCGCTGACCTGCCCAGACCAGGGGGCCACAGAGAGGTAGTAAGAATTGCAGGCTTCCCATTTTCTATAAGATACAGTTGTACTTCTTGTTCTTTGTTTCTTGGCAATTCCCTTATATACTTTCAGTAATGTCCTTTTCACTTGAGCTAACTTGATCAGGTTTCTAGTCCTTGCAACAAGTGACCTTGACTAAAACAGTTCTCAATAAATCCTTTTTTGGTTGTTTGATACTGGTGAGAGCAAATAGTCATGTACGAGTTTTGTTCTACAAAACTTAACTATGAGGTACCAATGTCAGAACTCCAGTATCCTTTATTTTATGAATTTTATAATCTATTCTAACCAAGTAAGCAATATCAGCAGGCATAAGTAATATTCTATTCTTCTTCCTTGTATCATTGTTTCAATGGTGTATCTGCCTCTTATGTCCATACTGCAAGGAAAAGAAATAATAGTTTGTTAGTACACAAAGAAAAAGCATCCTTTATAGCCAAAATGTAACATAGTCTTATTATATTGTATATATTGTTTCCTATGCATTGAAGCCTAAGGACATTTTGGGTCATATCGTTGATTTATCCAGTTCAGAACTCTGATTTAACAGTAGTCCTCAGTGACATTTTATAGGAGATATAGTTGCCATCCATGATGTCAAGGTCTGAACATTTACATTTTTCCCCAAACATATCATTTTTGACTTTTATCTTCTCTTGGGATATTGAGTTCTGTAAGAATTCTACCTATTGTGTAAAATGGGCTTTATTTTAGTTATTCTCAAAGTACTTTTTTCAAGCACCAGTGAAAGGTTCCTAATTCTAAGGTTTGGTGAACACAGCTTGAACACATTATCTAAATCTGTCATGATTTTTATAGGCTTTGAACATATCCCCTCTCAGCTTTCATCTTTTCAGATAGAAGAGAATCATCCTCTTGTCATTTGGAAGATCTCCATCCTCTTAAAAAACATTATTTCTTTTTATTCTTGAGAGGTAGTAGTTGAACTGCACAAGTTAATTTATATATAAACACAATTGTGATTACCCCTTTTATGTATGTTCAACTTAGTAAACTATTGAATTGACTTAAAATTACTTTGTATCCCCTCTAAAAGTTCTTTCTCTGATATTTTTTAATCTTTCAGAAATTCTTCTGACATGAATAAAGTTAATTATTATAATAATCAAGGCTGAAATTTTTTCTGAAAATACAAAATACTTGTATTTATTTTGTGGTTTATTTTGGATGCCATCAGTTATTATACCCTGAATTTTGGATCATATCAACAGGAGTAGATACTTCAGTCAGTTTTATAAGGTCTTTATGAATAAATTGAAATTTGTTTATTTTTATTTATCCCTAAATATACCACTTAAGAAATTAAAGGTGAAAGTATTTTTTAAGGACAGAAGTATTTTAGATTGTAGAATATGTTTTGCTTTAATGTTTAATAGTTGAAAATAAGTATGTAAATAGGTAATAGGGAGAATGGTTTACAAATTTAATAATCTCTTTATAATAACTTTGCTTCCTGATTCTTTGTTCTGAAGTAGGCTATTTCTTCTTCATGGAAAGCTTATTATATCATTATTAGGAAATAAGACTGTCATAGGTTGTCTAATTCATATTTTCTCTTTACAATCAAATTGTGAAGGTATTATTAACTCTTAACCATGAGCTTTAAATTGACTAAAAAGCACCTTAATTATTTCATACAAATAATTTAAATTTGAGGTCAGCTGTCTAGCTATTATTTTTGTTTCTTATGGGATCCCAGTGTGAACCCAAAATGACAATGAATGAAATTGTTTTGTTAAGCCATAATTCATGGCTTCTAATAGCTTTATATGGGTACACATGATAACTGTTTGAAGTTTTTATATCCTTTACTTAATATTAATTTCTAGATCCAGTGCACTCTGTAGAGAGAGATCTGTACCTTACACATGGGAGTTCTGCTACCTCTTCCTTTGGCTATTTAAACTCACACTTGGAGCCTGGCCCCCTCCCGCCTCTGTTTTTCATTACAGGAGGAGTCACTTTGGCTTTCTCTGAAACTTATAGGTAATGGAGTAGGGTTGGAGTAAGACTTTAAACTCTGGAATCAGAATGTCTAAGTTCAGCTCCTATTTCTGAACGCTAGCTGGGTGGCCTTGAACAGACTGAGTTAACTTCGTCTGTAAAATGAGTACTCACCTCATAAAGACTTTGTAGACTAATTGGGATAATGTATGGAAAATGTTTAGTGTAGTACCTAGCATATAGTTGTTCAGCAAATGTTAGCTCTTAATTCAAGATGCTGATAGAGAGGTGAGGTGGGGAGGGGGTGGATGCAGGAGCTGTGTTAGAAGTGGCTTATAGCATGGGTGATTGACAAGGAGTAAAGCATGTGGAAAGAACAGACTCTGGACCTGTATCCCTGCCAGAATCCTTATCAGTTGAGATGAAGATGGGATTATGATAAATGGTGGCCTCTGATTTAGAGATCTACCAGGTAAGACTTTGTGGCTTATTGATAGATAACTATCTACAGGTTGAAAAATATGTTGCATATAATAAGAAATAGTAGGAATCTTCTTGGCAAAGGAGTGATAGACATATTCCTTTGCAAATTCTAGCGTAGATTCTAAAGAAGGTTGTGGCTGTGCAGTCCCTGCATAAACGAAAAGTGTCATGGGAGCCATCGTGTGAAGTATCAAACCTGTACAAAGTATTATCTTTTTTAAGCAGTAATAATCAAAAGACTACTCTCCATCTCAGACTTCTCCTCTTTACCCTGTTTGCTATGTTTATCTTCCTCCTCCCTCCCCTTTCCATGCTCCATTAATTAAGGTTTCATGCCTTTTGCCTCATAGTTCTTTTTCTTTATTTATGGATATCCCCTGCTCTTCCTCCATTTAAACCAGAATGGGTAAAATATAGCCATGTTTTGAATAATGTCTTTATAGTATTTTTCTCAGCTCTGCCACCAGAGGCTGGAGATTGTGAAGTACTAGCTCTCTTTCTAGAGATCTAATACAACCCAGAAGAGGAGAAATGAGGGAGGAACAGGTGACTTATACCAGATTGGAGCCTCAGTGACAGCAGGAGCTGTGGCTTGTCATGTAAAGCCGTACCCCATTGCCCATCTGTTTTCTTCCACAGTGGAGGAGGAGGCAGCTGGGGAAGAAGACGTACGCTGCAGTCTGAGGTGGCAGCAGGAGCTAAAGATGGGCATGATGGCAGGGTGACTCTTGGAGCTGCTGGTACTTTATGGATTGGTCTAGCATACAATATGAGGGAGGTTTGATGTTCCAGTCCCTATTTTAGTAGGCCAAGATATTTGTCTGTTTTATCAGTGCTTTAGCATGGTGCCACACTTAATTTGTCTTCTCTCCTCACATCCCACAGAAGTCTTAACTATTTTGTTATTATCTCCTTCTTCCAAAATGACTGTATGTTCATTTTCTTCTCTCATGGAATATCCAGGATTTCTTGTTGTAATTCTTGTATCTTAGAGTATGAGGATGGACCTTTACCCTATCATCAAGGAACCCTAATTAGGCCTTCCTGATTAACATAATTGGAAGCTAACAGCATAAAAATTACAAGTAGCTGTGAATCCAGCATGAAATATCGCATTCCTAACTCTCCAGGTATGTGCTAACCACAGAGGCAACTATAACATTCCCCCAAAGCAGAAGGGAATGCAGCATGCCAACTGACAGCTCTATCCAGTGAGATCCTGACAGCGCACCTGCTCACTCCATCACCGCTTGCAGGGATTCTCAAGCAATGAAAGGCTGGTGTTACCATGAGGTCCTTCCTCCTGGCTATTTCTTTCAAGGAGACATGACATGTGATGAAAGAATAAGAGGAATATGAGAATGGAATTGTGATTTTTTTTTTTTTTTTACAAGAATGGGGGAAAGAAAGGTTGGGGTTTGGCTCTTCGCTAAATTTGATGATATTAAGCCTTGTCTTTGTTTCTACTGCTTTCCGTTCCTCCACTCTCTTGTTTCTTACCAATGAGAAAAGCTGTTCAAGGATTCCTTGGGATCCTTGGGGTTAGTAGGAGGTTCTAAGTTAGGAGAAAGTATTACTAAGAAACAAACAACAAACTCCCCGAAAATCTCTAGCCATGGAGTTCCAGGGCCTGCGTAATCTGAATGATCAAAGAAACTATTGGCAGCATCCCCTTTATGAGCAAGCTGTCTGTGGAATGTCTGGAACCTCTTGGCAAAGCAACACATATGTATATAAAAGTTAAATGACTAAATTTGTTTCAGAAACATTAAGAATGACTGCAGGAAACCTTCTGTTTAGTGGTACAGAGCAAACAAATATCTTTGGTCTTTTTTCTTTTGACACTGTCCTGCCTACTTTATCCTGAACTGCATAATTCACTAAGTTATTACATATTTTCCATTAGCTATTCTTTCAGTCCTCAATCCAGAGTCAAGTCTGTCAGAATATCATTGAGGTCCGTGAACCATGAGTCTGGTTGCTTTTGCCAGGCATTTCTGTTGCTAGTAAAAGAAGGCAGCACCTCATAAGAATGCTGCACAGTCGTTCCCACAGTGTGATATGCTAATTCTTAAGAATGTTGCTAACACTGCAGTGGGTTTCATATGATTGAATTTAGAACTTTTCACTCAGTTGGTTCAAGGCTTCAAACTGGCAGTAATAACAGTCTTTTGAGTTGTTGCTTAAGTAGAGCAGTGATGGAATTCATATGGCAGGTGACAGTTGTTCATTCAAGTTCAGGAAGAGATCTCTATCAGCCGCAGTGGTTGTAAAACAAAAGGAAAGTAGCCCAGATGTTCACTTTTTAATAGTGTATCTTTCCTTCATATTTTAAACGAGAACAGAGCTCAGTCATTAAATGAGGATATAAATATTAATGTCGTCATGTTAAAATCCAAAAGAACAGAGCTCACACATTTATGTGATTTTTTTTTTTTTTTTTTTTAAACGGCCATCTATAAATCAAGTAAAATCAAGAACGCTCCCCCGTGCCTCTAGAGGTCTCACCACGCTAGTTAACTTTCGGTCTTTTACTCTTGCCTTCTCTAACAAGTCTCAGAGAGTTGAGTGAGAATTTAGTCAGTCCTATTTGGCCACACAGTGGCAAAGAAAATTAAATCCCAAAAGTCCAGGTAGTCTTTGTGGATATAATTTAATCATACAAATTCCTTGCTGTAATATGAGCAGGAAGTATTACTAGTTTAGACAACGTACTGCTATTCTGTACTTTCAGTATAGCACAGAATTTTGGTCAAGTTAGTGATGATAGAATATCAGAACTTTCAGATAAGTTACTAATAACCCCCTCCTCCCACCAAGTGAATTTAAGTTCTAGATAGTGATGTCTTATTGAAGATTTTTCTCAACTGGCAACCGTATTCCAAACCTCTCTGCCTTGACAATTCTGAGCTCTATGAATTCTGTTTTTAGGAGAGTTCCCCCTCCTGAGTGCTGCTTCTCTCACAACAAGACAGTAAATACAGAAGAAATCGTATGCACTGGGACCCAAAATCTTTCTATCCTTGAAACATTTTTCATTATAGCAGAACCCATTCATTTATGGTGGATATTAAGCTTCTCAAGCCCTTTCTATTGAGTCTTTGGAAGACTAATAATTCTAATTGACTAGCTGCAGGGCTGGTGTCTCTGACTTAATGTTACATGAAATGATGACAGAGTAGTGCTTTTAAATGGGGCTCTCATGAATTGACTAGCAGGGAAGAGGGCTCTTCTAAAGGTACTTGCCTGTAACTGTGGAGATCATCCCTTTCAAAGAGCTACCTATGCTCCTGCCAGAGCTGCCCTCAGCAAATGACCTGATAAAAGAGGATTATCCACAAGAGAGGTAGTCTTGAATATGAGATAATTAATAATGACCGAATCAATTCAAGTTGAACTGGGCAGTCAGTTGTGTAATGCCCAGGCTAGTTTGCACTGATTCTTTACAGATGAATAGTACTGACTTATGTATGATTTGTACATCTGAAATATTCTCTTGCTAGAAGGTTGATGCAGTGCTTTTTTTTTTTTTTAACCAACACTAGAGTCCTCTTAGAGTGGCAGGGCACTCTTGATTGGTCAATAGGGCCATACTTAAATGCTTTTTAAAAATTTATGTTCCAGAAAGCAGAAGGTAATACAAGTAGTGGAGTAAACACTAGAGTCTGATCATTAGCTGTATTACCGTTGAGAAGTTCTCTTAACCTCTCTTAGTCTATTTCTTCTGGAAAATGAGGCAGTTTAAATAAATCTGTGTTTCCTAAATTCTGAAACCTACCACACAGATTACTAGAGGTGACTTTAGGTGGCACATGTGATAATGTCAGGTGGTTTTCTGATAAAACATTAAAATGAACATTGAATCTCATACCTGAGAGAGTTATTCCTTGTTCAGTCTTTCTGATTATATCAGTCTCAATTTGATATCAAGATATCTTTAATAGTTCTTTAACACTGGATAGTTGTTTGGGGATGGAGGTAGGTGGGGGCAGATACTGTGGATCGTTTATTCCTCAAAAATCTCTATAGAAGCAAAGTTAATTCCATTCCTTAGAAGGGAAAAGTACAGAAGTGCTTTTTTGCTCTGTCTACCTCATTTCACCCCTACTTGGAAGGAAAGTCCTGTGTTATACAACTGGTGAGTTAAGAGGAAGAACCAAACATGTGAGGTCAAGCCCTTTCTGGCTCATCTCATGGTGTGGCGCATTCTCAGAAGACACGCTCCTCCTCCACCATGTGCATAGAAGGCCTTTGTTGACCAACTCTGCTTAGGACTGGGTGGGAACTATTAGGAAACCCATGAGACCATCGATCCAGAACACAAAACTGTGTTCTCCAGTTCATCTTTATTGGTAATCAAGCTGATATTTTGATTGCCTTTCTATTCCTCTCTCTGCTTTTCATTTGGTTTCAAACTCATAGGAGATATAAAGGGAGAGGCAATTATCACCCCTTAAAACCTCACTAATAATCTTTTTTAATATAAATCTGACTTGAGGGCTTCCCTGGTGGCGCAGTGGTTGAGAGTCCGCCTGCCGATGCAGGGGACACGGGTTCGTGCCCCGGTCCGGGAGGATCCCACATGCCGCGGAGCGGCTGGGCCCGTGAGCCGTGGCCGCTGAGCCTGCGTGTCCGGAGCCTGTGCTCCGCAACGGGAGAGGCCACAACAGCGAGAGGCCCGCGTACCGCCAAAAAAAAAAAAAAAAATCTGACTTGAGCTCAGAACTCTTTATAAGCAATAGTATCTGTATAGAGTTTAATAACATGGTTTGTTTTTAGTGAAGTTATATTTTTAATTACCATCTATAAAATAAATCAATTTAAGTTTTAAAAAGTGAATTTTTAAAACATTAAATAGTACAGATGGTATATGGATATGGGGAGAATTACAAAGGTGGTACTTAAATGACTGAAGTTTAGAAAACACTGAGTAAGATTATCTCTAGGATCTCTTCCAGATTTAAATTCTTTTGAATGTATATTCCAATAGAATGAAAAATGTTATGTGGTAAACCAAGTAAAAGAAAAGACCTTCTAACATAGTGTGTACTATGTAATTATCTTTCATTTTGAAATGTATCATTATTGAGGAGGCTAAACTTTCATGCTGTGACAGTTCTTTTCATTTATAAATATGAATACCCCTTTCTTAATATTTTACTAGGCAGCTGAGTATCGATATGTTTTGGGTAGCATGTTTGTTGGTGATGATGGTTTGTTTTATTTTGTTTGTTTTTCTTTCACCAAAAGCAGCCTAGTTCTGGGTGAGGTTTTTGAACTGGAAATCTTGACAGGCAGGAACCATGTCATCACTCTATACTCTGCCTAGTACAGAGTTTGACATAGTAGTATTCAGTAAATATTTGAATGAATGAATGAATAAAAGAGTCAATAAAAATAAACTGAGTTCTGTGTCTTGAAGGTACAAGCATAGTTTTCACTTCTGAAATGAAATAGTCAATAGGGCTAGCTGTACAGAAGTTTGAGGTCTTAGGACAATTAGAAGGTAATACTTTCACATGAATGAAGTTTGGAGCTAGTTAACATGGAACATTTAGAATAACCTTTTCAGGAAGTAATCACAAAAAGAAGGTAGCCGTACTAATTTTGCTTTTGTTTATGGTTGTATATGAGAAGCTAGGATCTTTCTTTCTTTCCCTCTTTGTTTTTTATAAGAAAAAAGAGCTACCTTTCTTCCTTATTTTTTCCTCTCTCATACATGTACTACTTATCATCTCCACATCAGGGAAAGCACCCCAGTTTTCCTTGCCTTAAGGAGACTATTAGAGATTAATTTAAAATGCAGCTCATTCTTTCCCCACACACTCTTAATTACAGTTTCTCATCTGATAAAGGGGCCCAACTCTTTCTTAACTGGCATGCTAGACAACTGAAATACTGGTGGTAAATTTGTTTATTCCCATTTATTCCCTCAACAAATGTCATGTTTCAAGGGCTTTGTTCTAAGACTCCTGAAATGAGTTTTATATATCAGAGAGAGAGAGAATATTAACCAGAAGTTTTTAATTCTTAGTTATACTGACTTTCTAATAACTATGCAATTGGTTTGAGTGATCACATACCCAGATCATGTAATTTATTTAAAAATACTTTTCATATATGTAGAAAAACAGAATTTAAGGACTGTGCTTCATTCTGGTGGATACATTTTAAACATATTCTAGGTCTGTTCTCTACAAGTACATTCTTCCTTTGACAGTCCAGTGTTTAACTGTGATTCTAATTTATTATGCACAATGACAACATCTTAACTGGAGTTATTTTGTATGTTCAGGTTAATACTTTTTGTTATTGAAAATTTAAGTCAGTACGTTTTACATTTGTGAAATCTTTCTGCCTGATATCTTTGTGTTTTCTAGTTATTACCATGTGGTCTTCAGTATGTGACGTAAACTCTAAGGATGCTGTCTATCACATTTTGGTTTGTTCTCATTGCATTATAAAGTTGATAGAACAGCAGTAACATTAATGGTATATAGAAGTTGGGTTTTTAAACCAGTCGTCATCTACAGAAATTCTCTATCTCTGTTCTAACTTTAAATTTAAAATATCCAGGTAAACAATCAACACAGATTCTATTCATCATCATTGAGAATATAATAGGTCTAATTTTGGCCAAGAAAAAAAAAATACTTTAGAACTATCAAATTTTTTTCTTCAAAAGAGAGAGATGCTTGCCTTAAAATTGTGATCTTTAGATATCTCTAGAGTCATTGTGGTCTGTCATGAAAGTATGCAAGAGCCATTTGCTATAATGGCAAGCTGGAAGTTTTGAGAACACTATGTCTAATTCAAAAACAACAATTATAGGTTCCACATATAAGTGATATCATACAATATTTGTCCTTCTCTGAACAGCAGAAGTAACACAACATTGTAAATCAACTGTACTCCAATAAAAATTTTTAAAAAACAAGTATAAAAAACAGAACCTTTGCCTAGGGAGCCATGTCCACTGGCGATATGGTTATTCTCTGATTAGATGCTTTGAGTGCCGGATACCATTTTTTTTTTTTTATCTTTATTGGATTATAATTGCTTTACAATGTTGTATTAGTTTCTGCTGTACAACAAAGTGAATCAGCTATATGTATACATATATCCCCTCCCTCTTGAGCCTCCCTCCCAGCCTCCCCATCCCACCCCTCTATTACTCAGCCATAAAAAGGAACGAAATTGAGTCATTTGTAGTGATGTGGATGGACCTAGAGTCTGTCATACAGAGTGAAGTAAGTCAGAAAGAGAAAAAAGAGTACCATATATTAACGTATATATATGGAATCTAGAAAAATGGGTACCATTGTTATCTGGGGTATGAAGTGTTGATATGGCAGCACATTATGATAGAAAAGAAAAGGCCATGAACTTGAGGGGCAGACCAACCTGAATGTGACATTCAGCTCTGTCACTTTTACTCTGGTATCTAGGGCAAGTTACTTAACTTCCTCTGTAAAATGAAAATTATATTACTTCTTTAGAGTTTCTGTGAAGATAAAAGCACCCAGAGTGAGTTCTTGTCAAATGGTAGTTGTACAAGGAATACAATGTGGTGATGATACGTTTTGATATTCCCTCAGGTGAAGTAAAGGACAAAAATGTTCAGGTGGTTGAGCTCCCCATTGTAGACAGTCTTCATCCTCGTCCTCCATATTTACCCCTGGCTGTACCAGAAGACCTTGCAGATCGACTTGTACGAGTCCATGGTGATCCTGCAGTGTGGTGGGTGTCCCAGTTTGTCAAATACTTGATCCGCCCACAACCTTGGCTGGAAAAAGAAATAGAAGAGGCCACCAAGAAGCTAGGCTTCAAACATCCAGTTATTGGGTAAGAACCTGATTTGTTCCTCCTAAAAGGGATATGTAGTAGCAGGGATACATACCTTTACAATACAGTGTGAACTTTACAAGATATAGCGTGATTTTCGTAGCCCCACCCAAAAACAGAGGTTCCAGAGTTCACCTTAGGCCACAGGGAGATTATTCTTCCTTTGTTCATTTAGAACAGCTGAGTCATCATAATTTAGTCACCCTTAATCATTTGTTCATTTATTCATTCAACAAATATATAAAACCATATTTCTGAAATTAACAGTCTCTCCTGGGGAAACCAGCAAAATCTTATTTTGTTGGGAATATTTTAGATGCTATACATGACTCCTGTCTTACTCTAACAGGGTTACGAGATGAAGCTCTCATACTTATAGCTTTTCTATTGCACCTTATTCTTGGATTTCATTAATTGCCACTGGTGATTCTTTTGCAGTTTTGATGTTCTGTTTTCTTTTTTGTTTTGAAAGCTACTTTGAGAATAAAGATATCATTAGTAATGTAAGATAATGTTAAAATTATTGTTTAAAGTTATCTCTTGGCCCACTTGGGAGTTATCATGTATATATGTACAGTCTCATGCTTATGTTAAGGGAGATATATCAGGAAATCCTGGAAGCAAAAAAAAATCCAAAAGAGCATCTTTGCTCACAAGCATGTGCTCCTATACCCATACATAAAAAGTTGTGGAGTAAGGAGTTTTCCTGGGTCCTGATGCCAGATTTCACACCACGGGAAATGTTCTTGGCCTAATGGGAAGAACACTAGACTGAGAGTTAAGTGACCTCAGTAATATTCCTGGCTTTTCCCTAATTCTGGGCCAAGTTACTTAATAATAGTATTATTGAGCTTTGATTTTTTTTTTCCATCTGTAAAATAGGGAAGGCAATACCTGCCCTAAAAATGATGATGTGATAATATAAGGATGAAAAAGGATTTTAGTTCTGTGGGAAAAAATATACACTGTAAAATATTATTACCTTTCAGAGAGACTGATGATGCTTAAGTAATTCCTGAAAATAGATTTGTAGGCTAGACTATGGCATTCTGCAGCTTCTATTGTTTGTAATAAAGTCAGCTATTGGTTAATATTAATACATGTGTTGATTCATTCACTTATCTGCAGAATGTTTATTGAATACTTGCTACTGTGGGGGACAGAGGTTACATTTTTTTTAATGGATCCTTCTAACTCCTCACAGTCCATGGGAAAAGAGACTTACACAACTAACATTATATGAGCAGAATGTGATACATGCCCTGAGAGAAAGCATAAAAAGTTTTATGAGAGGTCGAGGGAGGGGAAATGCACTTCCATTCCCAAGAAAGGACCAAGAAAGGCTTCATAGCTGCAGTGTTTGAACAGGATCTTGGAAGATGGAGAAAGATACATTATAGTAGTTACATTACCAAAGTAACTTCAACTGCATTATCCCATTGGTTCTGTAACACAATCCTGTGATGTGGGCAGAGATAACCACTTTACAGGTGAGGAAACTAAGGAAAGAAAATCTCTTCCCAAAGTTCCAGGGTTTATAAAGGCAAAACCAGGACTTACACCTGCTTAACTTTGTCTGGACTTCCTGTCGTTTTACATACCAGAAAACTACCTGTATTAATTTTTCGTGGAGTATCCACCACATTGAGAATTGGCCAAATATAGAAACTTGAAGTACTGCAGACAGCTAAGTTATTTGCACACTTAAGTAGTGTGCTGTAATGAAAGAGGGGTGCATTAGAGTTCAAGAATCTGGGGGTCCAATCTGGCTTCCACCACTAACAAGTTATGTGACTTTGGACAACTTACTTGGTCATTCTGGGCCTTCATTAATTGTCACTCTTTTTTTCATTTATTAAAACAAAACAAAACAAAAGAAAATGCTAGGCTAGGTAGTAGTAGCTAAGGTTTCTACTTACAATATACTAAACAGTTAGATTTTTGTGTCTGCCCATCATCCATTCATTCATTCATTTGTTGTGTTTGGTGCAATTGGGAATAAATAAAACCAGATTCCTTGCCCTGGAGGAGCTTTGATAGATAGTGAAAATCAGGCAAGTACACAAATAACTTTTACTTTTGTAAAGACTGGGTTAAAATGTATGTGAAAGAAACCAGCCTCCCTTTGCCTTATATTGTCATTTTGTTCCCTGAAATATCTTCAGAGACATCAGTTTCTTTAACTGTCAGATGAAAGAGTTACATTAAACCAAATGACTTCTAATATCCTTCACAGGCCTAACATTCTGATTCTTCATAAAAATTCCATTAAGATCCTCTCTCAAATTATTGGTCCAGGCCTAATTTCAGGAATACTTGGAAAATTGAGAAAATTGCTTAGTAGTACTCTGCCACTATGTCAAATGCTCCTCTTCCTTTGATTTTTCCTTCTTGTTATAGCTCTCCTTTGTTTTTATCTTTATTTTCATACTCCTACCCCGTTTCTTCCCTGTTTCTTAGTCTTCATATGTATAGAAGTTACTGACCCCTGTTCTAAATAGTAGAGCTAAAGCAAGAACACAGTAAAATCAGAGTTTCAAATAGTGTTTCTTCTCATGAAACTTTTCATTGAAATTCAGTGGAATTGTTCTTTCTGCCCTATCTCATCTCCATGGAGCACAGTGAACAATTCCAAATTTCCTGAGAGAACCAGTGACTAAGAAGAACGTGGGAAGGAAAAGATGATACGATAGGTGTTCATATGATAGTATTCACATCTGGACTATCACCTGAAATGCAAAGGAAAGAACAGCCACCAAGATGTCAGAGTAACTCCAGTGAAGTTAAACCCTCACTCCAGATACATAATAAAAAGCTGGCCCTAAGCTTGACTTAAGGCGTGCCTACATATTGTGACCTAAAGGAAACAAATCTACGTTTTTTCTTTTCCAACATTTGAATAGTGGTTTAGTAATTTGGGAAGAGGGGAGATGTGGGAAGAGCAAATTTAAGTAGTGTTTTAACTTATGAAAACAAACTCTAACTATTGTTCCTGTTTTCATTAAAATACTGTTGGAAGTCAATGCCTTATTCAGTGCAGGACAATGCAAATCTGTGTCCCCAGTTTTACAGTTTTGGAGCTTTCCTTAAATAGGACAGATGAGATCAGTATCTGCTTGTGTTTGATAGAGTAAAAAGCCGGGAAAGGAAATTCATTATGCCTACAACAAAAAGGCTGGCATGGCTCCATGAACTTAAAATAGTAAGAACTCTTAAAAGGTTTGCCTTGCCTTGATTGTGCTATAGGAAGAATCCGTACAGGTCTGAGTTTTCCTTGCACAACTTTAAATTCAACAAGCTGGCATTACAGTGACAGTACAGGATAAAATGAAGAAAAAGAAAACTTGGCATCAAAACATTACAAATGATATATTTAATGTTCCATAATAACAACTGTGAATCTTGGCATCCTTTATTGTCAAATATATTAAAAATTATATCCAGTTTTTTCTGGAAGGCTGGTTGGTATTTGCTGCCTTATATGCGGTCTAATTCTGGAATCTCCCATTTATTCCTTATTAATGCCAATTACTTTCTCTTGATAAGAAAGCATTCTTCAAAGACTTAACTTATTTTGTCTAATTCCCCTTGTATTAATATGCAAATATATTTAGAATATATGTGTTTGAATTTTTTTAAATATTGGTTTTATTTTTTCTAATGGTGAAAATGAAAGAAAAATTGGTTTAAAATGTCCATAATGCCACCATGAATAGGGGTATAAAGCTGAGTACCCTAAAAGTACTCAGTGGATCAGAACATTATCAGCAGAATCTGACTTTCTCCCTCTGCCCCCGCAGAGTCCATGTCAGACGCACAGACAAAGTGGGAACAGAAGCAGCCTTCCACCCCATTGAGGAATACATGGTACACGTTGAAGAACATTTTCAGCTTCTTGCTCGCAGAATGCAAGTGGATAAAAAAAGAGTATATTTGGCCACAGATGACCCTTCTTTATTAAAGGAGGCAAAAACAAAGTAAGTTAGATGAACTAATGATTCTAGAGTGAACCATCTCTTTTCAGTTGAAAGGAATCCTTAATTCCCATGACTTGTGATTCTTGTTACAATGAATGTTATTACTGATTATTGGGGGTTTTAAATTCAAACAACTGTGTACTTGTGCAACTGTTATTATGATCAAAGCATATGTGAGGTGCCAGCAAGGTGTAGATTTCATTCTGAAACCCCTTCTCTTGACTTGTAGGCAGCAGTCATCTCATTATATACTCACATGACCTTTATGTGCTTGGAAGGGAGAGAGCAAGCTTAATGGTGTCTCTTCTTGTAAGGAAGGGCACTAATTCCATCATGAGGGTCCTACCCTCATGACCTTATTTAACCCTAAGTACCTCCCAAAGGCCCCACCTCAAAATATTATCACATTGGGGGTTAGGGCTTAAACATATGAATTCTGGGGGGACACAAACATTTAGTCCATCATACTAACCAACTCACAAGACTGTTAGCAATAAAACACACCAGGTGCTTGCCATTTTGCTCTTACTATCTTCACCAACAATCACAGGCAACTGAAACCATGTGTAAGATGTAAGTTTTCATCTTATAAAAATTTCTGGAATTTGGAAATTATATTTTTTAAAAAGGCAAAAAATCAAAAGATGAGTTTTGTAAGTGAAATAATAAGGACTGCCAACTTGTACTGAGCTGTATTGAGCCTGCCTGCCTGTATTTCAGGCACTGTGCTAGGTGGTGGGGATTCCATGATAAGCAAGACACTCTCTGCTCTCAAGGAATTCCCAATCTAGTAGGGGAATGGACAGTTACAATACAGTATGAGTAGTGCTACTATAGAGTAATACCATCTACTCCAGAAATCATCCCTGAATCCTTGACTAAGTGGTTCTCCTCTGTGCATTCCTCTTAGTATTTAGCACTTGCTTACTTCTGTCTCCCTCACTAGGTTATAAGCACTTTAGAAACTATACCTAGTTCTAGTAAGTGCCCAGTAAGTATTGAATTATGTTCATTTCAGTCCTATCTGTTTGAAAACATTTTATTAGCAATTATCATTTGACCTTTTTGACTTTTAATTAATTTATTTCTCAATCCCTCTTTTATGTCACAAATGTGGGTTGGGAAGAAAAACAAATCTGGAATGAATACTATAATGCAGGTATTTATCCATATCATTGGATAATCATTTAAACCCTATTTCTACCTCGTAAGAATCTAGATTAACCTGATATAAATTGCTTTTTCTTTAAGGCTCCCTCTATTGATTATACACACAGACACTCTCTCTCTCTCTCTCTCTCTCTCTCTCTCTCTCTCACACACACACACACACACACACACACACACACGCACGCACGCAGGTGTGCGTGCGCACAAACAAACAAAAGACCAAGAAATTCATCAGCCAAACATAAGCCAAGTTATATAGTTATAATTCTTGTTTAAGTATAAGAGTTAGGGATTAAATGAACATTTGGACATAAAACAAGAAAAAATTTTCACAGATATTTTTCCAGTTTGATATTACAGACCTATTAGAGAGAAACAAAGTAGAAATAGTTCATCTTAGTCCTTCATTTTAAAATATCAGACTGAATTTGTAGCTTAGTTGAAAAAATGTTAAAGTATTACTTTATTTACTCTTTGACTTGTTCTTGAATGCATCATAAGTTTTTCCCTTGACTGGCAAAATAACTCATGCTCATTAGAAAATATGGAGTTGGTAAGTATACAAGCAAGGAAAAAATATTACCCACAGTCTCATTACTCAGTGGCAACAACTATTTAAATATCAACATATTCCCTTCAGTCATTTATGTAGTTATACATTTTTGTAGTTGATCATATTCTATATAATTTGAACTCTTTTTTTACTTAATACAGCACTAGATCCCTTTTCCCAGGTTGCTAAAAAAAGTCATTGTAAATCTCTTTTTTTAGTGACTACATATCCACTGAATGGAAATGCCATTGCTTACTTGACCATTCTCTTAATATTCGACAGGTTATTTCCAATTTCCAGTGCTATGAGGTATGCCTGAAATTATCCATATTATTTCCTTAATCTAGATTTCTGGACTTGGAAGTATTTAGATAAAAGGATATGAATATTTTACAGCTGTGATCCATAGCACAGCATGATATTTTTACACCGAGCAACCCTTATAGTACAGATGGCAGTAGTATCTACTTGGATTGTAAGAATTGTAAAGCTTGATTTTTTCTTTTGTGTATGTATGTGTGTGTGGTCAGAAGCTAGTAACTCCTCTCCCCATGGTATTCCAGGCTATAAATGTAGCAATAGCATTTATAAATGTAGCAATAGCATTTTGTTATAAATGTAGCAATAGCATTTTGTGCATATTTTTTTCCTCTTTGGAAATTCTTTGGTTTTCTGAGTCATTTTAATGTTTTTCTCAGGAATTTAAATACCGTTTTTCTCCTTCATTATTTTACTTAAATGTTTTTTCCACTCTGAATTAATTCTGCTTTTGACCTCTCAGGATTGGTTTTGATACCTAAGCAAATCATAAAACTTCTGTTATTGTTTTAGGAGACCAAAGCATGAATTAATTTTTCAACAAGGTGTATGGAATCCAAGGTGATTATAAGACTTTTCTGCTTCAAGAGGGTGAAGAGATGGAGAATTAAACTTAAATGAGGCATAGTATTCGTACAGTTAGAGAAGAAACCATTTTTCTGACTAGCTTATTCTTTGTAAAAGGGGTCAAGATTAGTAGTTAATGCTTTGTTGCTTAGTATTACACCTCAGGTCTCTCTAGATTAAGACTGAGTTCATTCACGAGATTTTAGCACCAGCATCCTAGTGACTGTGACAGCTGCTGATAATGTGGAGCTCTCTCTCTTAGGTAATTCACTGTTAGAGTGTTTAAATCACAGAATCTTTGGCAAAGAAGTAAGAACTATTAAAGTTGTCTATCCAGCATTGTATTCTAAGATTGTGGAGACTGGGTTTAGGAGTGAAACAGGAGAAAAAACAAGCCATTAAAAATCTCTCAGATTAAATATTTACATATTTAGTTTGCTCTTTATCAAAAATGCTGGACAAGCTCTTCCTAAAATTAGGTTCATTTAAATGAATAGAGGTAAGGAAATTTGTTTAAAAGTTGTTGTAAAGCATTTGGTTGCCATGTGAAATGAAGAATCAGCAATAGTGGTAAAGTTCTTCACTATTTTTTTGAACTACATGTAATATGCTAGACAGTTACAGGGCATTAGGAATACACAAAGAAATAAAAGATAATATGTGGCTCCTTATCTCAGGGCGTATCCAACTGGTAGGCGGTATACGGGTAACAAATAATCAGTGTCATTATATAATTGTCCTGAAGGAGTTGTATACTAGGTAGTGAAGTCAAGAAGAGGAGTATCCCCCCGTCTGGAGAAAGACCTCACAAAAGAAAATTTGATGTTAGTTTATAATTTCAAGTTACAACTTTGTGGGTGAGATAAAAAATAAATTTTTGCAAGATGGAAGAAGAAAAAAATATTTTTTTTAATCATTGCCAATCTCTGCAGCCTCACAGTGGAAGACTTCTGCTGGCATACTTGTAGGCGTAAGACAAGAAAGAAGCATGTTTGTGTGGAAAGTTTCATGCTCATTATTGGAAGTACAAAATCTCCTTCCCTCATTATTCACTTTGTTTCTGTTTTTCAACACTCAGTATCCTTCATCAAACTATCTTTTGCATATAGAGATAAGGCCTGAGGAACTTAGATGACCTTTTGGTTTGGTTCCAGGAAGAGGCCTTTAAGTTAGGAAGGGCATAATGTTCCCATCACTTCTCAGTAAAAGGATACCTCTTGTGTTTGTTTCACTGAGCACCCAAACCATGCTGACAGAGTTAGTCTTTATTCTAGGATAAAACCTGTACTGGTGTGTTTTAACGATTTCCCCCCTCCTCCACCCTCCAGCCTTTTCATATTTATTTGTTTCTGTTTCTGTCCCATGACTGGATCTGCATCTTCACAGGAATCACATTAAAAGTTTTTTTGGTGGTTTTCTTTTCAGAACAAATGTGACATTTCCTTCATCTCCCTGATTCAAAGTTGAGGAGGGCAAAATGTCAAAAATAATGAGGCCAAATGGATCTGAACACTGAATACCAATCACTGAAACAGTGCTCAGAGACTTTTTCTTCACAGTCATTACTAGAGGCTATGAGAGAAAACGCCTTGGAGGTTGTGGAATGAAGAGAAATCTGAAGCAGCTGTTAGGGAATTAGGAAAACGTCCCAGACATAGGTAACACTAACTTGTTCATGTATTCATCCACATAGCATTGTGTGGAGTGCTAGATGCTGTGATGCAAAGGAAAATAAGGCATAGTCCTAACCTTTGGGAAATACTGTGTGGGAAAAAGACATGTAAGCTGACTCCTGCTGCCTCAGGGCTTATAAATAGGAACTATTATTCTTTCAACAAATATTTATTGACCTTGTATTATATTCCAGATTCTCTTCTAGGTGCTGAGAATAATAGAGTGAACAAAGCAGATGAAATACCTCTCTTTATAGAGCTTACATTCTAGTTAGGGATGATGGAGGTGGGGAATGAATGCAGACAGTAAATAAACAGTAAATATATATTATGTTCAGTGATAGTAAGAGCCATAGAGAAAAATTAAGCAAGTAAAAGGGTTAGGGATTGCCAAACTCCTCACTAATTAGGCAGCATTTGAGCAGAGATCTAAGAGGGAAGTAAGAGATAAAACCAGGTGAATATATGGGGAAAGAATGTTTAACAATCACAGTTAATGATTTATTGAGCATTTACTACATGTCAGATACTCTTCTAAGCACTTTACATTGCTTAGTTTATTTAATTCTTAAAAAATCATATAAAGTAGGTACAATGACTATCCCCTTTGCATGTAACTTCTGAAAGTTTACAACTTAACTCTGATCTGTCTCATGCACTGAGAAAATTTATTCACTCTATACTAGAGTATAATTAAACCTCTAATTCAGAGTAGAATCATTTGAACATATAGTAGACTTTTTAAACACATCCTGTTTTAATATTTTTTAACACATATCTTCTCAGGACTACCACAATATTAGTTGGTGGACATCTACAAGGAATTTGCTTTCATAAATTTATTAGAATGGTTTTCTGTCACCATTATTTGTTAAGATGGTGCTTATGGGGGTTAAGGGAGACAAGTCTCAGTTATCACAAATTCTAAACTAAAAATTTAAATGAAGTTTAATCATGATGTTTATATTCTAAAGGAAAAGCTCAGTGACCAAATTTGAAAGCAGGTTGCAGCCTCCTAGAGAGGTAGGAGGCAACTGGGACTCCCCCTGGGGACACATATACTGGCAGCAGGCAGTGGGAAGCTCATTCTACCACAGGGACCCTGGTGCTGGCAAACAACATTTTGGAGTCCTCCTTCTAGCCTATTAGAACCAGGGGCTTACATGCCCACTAGTTGATTAGCACCAGTACTGGGATCCCCAAACCCCACAGCCAGCCATACTGGGACCCAGCACTGCCCACCAGCAACACAAGACCAACCCTGGGACTTGCGGGCCTGCAACCAGGCACACCAGGACCCAGCCCAACCCACCAGTGGACTGGCACTGGCCCTGGGACTTCCCAGACCATGTAGCCAGCTGTGTCAGGACCCAGACCCACCTACCAACAGCTAGCAGCCTCCACATGAGGCAGGACCTGGCAGCCAACCGGGATGGGAACTAGCCCTACCTACCAGCATGCCCACAGTAGTTGACCCCACCACAACAGAAGTGCCCACTCAGCCCACATACAAGGCACCCTTAGCTCTGGTGACCAGAGAGGAGTATATAGCTGGGCCCCATAGGACATCTCTTACATAAGGTCACTTCTCCAAGAATGAGAAACATAACTGACTTGCCTAATACATACAAATAAACACAGAGAATTAGGCAAAATGAGGTGACAAAGGAACGTGTTTCAAATGAAGGAACAAACCCCAGAAGGAGAGGTAAGCAAAGTGATGAGCAGTCTACCCAATAAAGGGTTCAAGGTAATGATCATAAAGATGCTGAATGAACTCGGGAGAAAAATTGATGAACACAGTGGCAGACTTAACAAAGAGAAAGGGTAAAGAAGAACCAAACAGAGCTGAAGAATGCAATAATTAATCATTGAAGTAAAAAATACACTAGAAGGGATCAACAGTAGATTAAATGATGCAGAAGAACAGATCAACAAACTGGAAGACAGAGTAGTGGAAATCACCCAAGCTGAACAAAAAAAAGAGAAGAATTTTAAAAGTGAGGACAGTTTAAGAGACCTCTGGGACAACAAAAGCATACCAACATTTACATTATAGGGATCTCATAGGGAAAAGAGAGACCGAAAGGGGTAAGGAACTTATTTAAAACAAGAATAGCCAAAAATTTCCCTAACCTGGGAAAGGAAACAGACATCCAGGTCCAGGAAGCACAGAAAGTTCCGAACAAGATCAACCCAAAGAGGTCTACACCAAGACACATTGTAATTAAAATGACAAAAAATAAAGATAAAGAGAGAATCTTAAAAGCAGCAAGAGAAAAGCAACTAGTTATGTACAAGGGAACTGCCATAAGACTGTCAGTTGACTTTTCAGCAGAAACTTTGCAGGTCAGAAGAGAGTGGCATGATATGTTCAAAGTGATGAAAGGAAAAAACCTACAACCAAGAATACTTTACCCCACAAGGCTACCATTCGAATTTGAAAGAGAGAGAAAGAGTTTTACAGACAAGCAAAAGCTAAAATTGTTCAGCACCACTAAACAGGCTTTACAAGAAATGTTACAGGGACTTTCCTAAGCATAAAAGAAAAGACCACAACTAGAAATATGAAAATTATGAAAGGAAAAATCTCATTGGTAAAAGCAAGCATACAGTAAAGGTAGAAGATCAGCCACTTGTAAAGCTAGTAGGAAACTTGAAAGACAAGTAGTAAATTATCTATATCCACAATACGTGGTTAAGGAATACACAAAACAAAAAGATGTAAAATATGATATCAAAAAACATTAAATGTGGGCAGGGGAAGGCAGGAATAAACACTGTGGAGTTGTTAGAATGTGTTCAAACTTAAGATCCACTTGAAATAATTATACACACACACAACCCACCCTTACACCTCTAGGAACTAGAAAAAGAAGAACAAAGCCCAAAATTAGTAGAAGGAAAGAAATGATAAACATCAGAGCAGAAATAAGTGAAATAGACACTTAAAACAATAGAAAAGATCAATGAAACTAAGAGCTGTTTCTTTGAAAAGGTAAACAAATTGATAAACATTTAGCCAGACTCATCAAGAAAAAAGAGAGAGGACCCAAATGAATAAAATCAGAAATGAAAGAAGAGATGTTACAGCCAACACCACAGAAATCAAAGGATCAAAAGGGATTACTGCAAACAACTATATGTGAGTAAATGGACAACCTAGAAGAAATGGATAAATTCCTAGAAAATTTCAGTCTCCCAAGACTAAATTAGGAAGAAATATTAATAAACCAATTACCAGTAATGGAGTTGAATCAAGATTGATCAAAAAACTTCCAACAAAAATCCAGGACCAGATGGCTTCACAGGTGAATTTTATAAAATATTTAAAGAAGAGTTAATGCCTATGCTTCTCAAACTATTCCAAAAAGTTGAAGAAGGAACAATTCTGAACTCATTCTACAAGGCCAACATCACCCCAATTCCAAAACCAAACAAAGATGCCACAAAAAGAGAAACTTACAGGCTGATATCATTGATGAGATACAAAAATCCTTAACAAAATATTAGCAAACCGAATCCAGCAGTACATTAAAAGGATCATATACCATGATCAAGTAGATGCAAGGATAGTTGAATATTTGCAAATCAATCAATGTGACACACCACATTAACAAAACAAAGGATAAAAATCATATGATCATCTCAATAGTTGCAGAAAAAGCTTTTGACAAAATTCTATATTCATTTATAATAAAACTCTCAACTAAGTGGGTGTAGAGGAAACATACCTCAACATAACAAAGGCCATAAGATATCACAGACTAACAGCTAACATAATACTCAACCGTGAAAAGCTGAAAGCTTTTCCTCTAAGATCAGGAAGAAGACAAAGATGCCCAGTCTCACCACTTTTATTCAACATGGTATTGAAAGTCCTAGCCACAGCAACCAAAAGTTAAGAGACTAAATCCTAAGAGTTTTCATCGCAAGGAAAATTTTTTTTCCTGTTTTAAAAATTTTGTCTGTAATGAGATGATGGAAGTTCACTAAACTTATTGTGGTAACCATTTCATGATGTGTGTAAGTCAGATCATTGTGCCTTAAACGTATACAGTGCTGTATGTCAATTATATCTCAATCGGGACTTCTCTGGTGGTCCAGTGGTAAAGAATCCACCTTACAATGCAGGGGACGCGGGTTCAATCCCTGGTCAGGGAACTGGGATCCCACATGACGCGGGGCAACTAGGCCTACACGCTATAACTACTGAGCTCGTGTGCCTCAGCTAGAGAGCCCATGTGCTGCAAATTACAGAGCCCATGTGCTCTGGAACCCGCACGCCACAACTACAGAGCCCACGCGCTCTGGAGACTGTAGGCCACAACTAGAGAGAAGTCTGTGCACCACAATGAAAGATCCCATATGCCTCAGCGAAGATCCCGCATGCCATGACTAAGACCTGATGCAACCAAAAACAAATAAAATAATAGATCTTTTAAAAACTTATACCTCAATAAAACTGGAAGAAGCAAAAGCAATGTATAAGTTATATTTTAATAAAGATATATGCTTAAGGATAAAAGTGGGAAAGGAATGCATAAAATGAAAATGTGTCTGTGTGAAAAAAATATGAAAGCAGGTTGAAAAACCACTTATTACGATGAAAATAAAGAGCTTTCTGTTTTCCATTCTTTCATGAATTGAAAGGGACATTCTGGTGCATATGTGTATTTTATGTCATGCCAATAACTTTTAACATACAGGACACCCCAGAATGGTTTCTGCCCCATCAATGGATTCAAAGATGCTTTGTCAGCTACTCTATTGAATGCCAGAATTAAAGCTTTCCTTACTGTCAGAAAGAGGGGGACTCTTGGTTAAAGGAGCTGGCTACCTCCTGCTGATAGGATACTATTTCCTGACAGAATTCTATGATTTCAGTGAGTTTGTATAAATTTATTTCTTTTTTCAGGTACCCCAGTTATGAATTTATTAGTGATAACTCTATCTCTTGGTCAGCTGGACTACATAATCGATACACAGAAAATTCACTTCGAGGTGTGATCCTGGATATACACTTTCTCTCCCAGGCAGACTTCCTAGTGTGTACTTTTTCATCCCAGGTAAGCATTTTTAAGTGATCAATACTCTTTGGTTATATTGGGTCAGGAAGTTCTTGGATTTTAAAAAAATGTTAGTTTTCAAGACTCAGGTACAATGTTTTTAATATTGGGGAATGATCCCTTTTGTGAAAGAATGAGAAGATTCCAGAAAACATAGCTATTTGAGTGCACTGAATATTTAATTGTTTGCAAGCAATTGTTGAATACATCTCTACTGAAGCCAGCTACTGGGGTTGTTTAAAGTACTTGGCTTATTCACAGCATTTAACAGAAACAGCAAGTAATTAAGTTTACTTAATACTTGCTGATTTTGCATACAATCAGTACGTAACCAGAGCCCATCCATTTCTACACCTCAGTGCACTGATACTGAGAGGCTTAAATGCTCAGCATTTT
Organism: Delphinus delphis; assembly: GCF_949987515.2. Classification (NCBI taxonomy): domain Eukaryota; kingdom Metazoa; phylum Chordata; class Mammalia; order Artiodactyla; family Delphinidae; genus Delphinus; species Delphinus delphis. Next base: position 36,386,109 of record NC_082684.1, on the reverse strand, counting down.
GCCTCACTTGATTGCTTTATAGAAAATAAGAAAGAGTAAATGTAATTCCTCTTTCAGGTCCTTTTAACATTTCTACCAAGCAAGAAACTGTACATTATATTTAAGCAATACCATATTATCATCATTCTTTGAGTTTATTGTTATAGATATTTAATATGTTGTTGGTTTGGTGTGTGTGTTTTTATGAGTGCTCCAATCAGCCTTATATGCCCAGTGGAATATCAGCATAGAAAGATTTATTGTGGATTTTATTCAACTGTCTCATTTATGTGCATATTATTGGTTAGTTTGTTCAACACGCTGTTAAATGATTGTCTATGCTCAGACCTATACTAGGTGTAGAGGGAATTTCAAAGGAGATCGAAGATACAGCTCTTACCCTGGTCCAGAATCTAGTGAGCAAAATATCCACATGAAATAACCAGAGAATAATTACAAAGAAATATAAGCCATGTAAAATAAGTATACGTCTGAAAGCTTAGAAGAAGCAGAGAAAAGAAAGTGTGAAAAGGAAAGACACATCATTTACATGGGACTATACTGCAGAGAGTATTAAGAAATGGACAGTTTTTTATTACGTGACAGTGCACACTGTCACAATGGTATGGTGATATGATTGTTGGAAAGATACTTATCCCAGCAAAGCCTGTATGAGTTCCTTCAATGTGGCATAAGAATACAACTTAAGACGCAAAGACAGCTGCACAGAACAGGAGTCACATGGCAGCAGTCCTCATCAGAGGGAAAACATGAAGGCATCCATAGCTGATATTCTCCCTAATTGGGGTGAGGATCCTATCTTTGAGAAGGGGGTGGGATGGGGGGAGGAGTTGTAACTACCTAGTCCCTCTCAACTGCTTTTGAGAATCTGGCTATGGGCCTACATGATCAACAGGTGCAAATAACACATTTTCGAATGCTTCTTGTTAGAATGATTGAATCAAGAGTCACTTTCCCAGATGTACCACCTCCTCTGTAGGTCTAGATTTTAGGCCTTCCTAAAGTCTATTCCTTTAGTCCAGGGTTTCTCAGCCTGGCACCGTTGGCATTTGGGGCTGGATAAGTTGCTGTGAGGTGCTGTCTTGTGCATTATAGGATGCTTAGCAGCGTCCGTGGCCAGTAGCCCCTCACCTCAAGTTGTGACAGCCAACAGTGTCTCCAGACATTGCCACATGTCCCGGGTGGGGGGAGTGGAAGGGCAAAATCACCCTTGTGAGAACCACTGCTCTAGTTATAAAGCTCTAAAAGTAAATAAATATATACATGTCTAAACATTTACTAGCCTTACATGGAGGTAGACACTGAGACTTACAAGGACGTGCTCTATGTTTTGCTTTCCTTTGTCCAGCTCTCCTTAATAATGCCATTAGACTCATTCTGGAAAGAAAATCTTTTGTTTATTTCCCTTTTCAAGGATGTGCTGTAGAATTTTTGATCCTCATAGCCTCATAAGTCTAGTTTTGACCCAGAAGTCAGGGCCTCTGTCACTTCATGATACTGGAAACCTGTCCAGGTTTGAAGAGCATATTGTTCACACTACTTTGTTCTAGTTTATGCATAATATCAACCTCTGTGTCTTCTTCAGACCTCAGATCCAGAGAAACAGTTTATATGAAGAAAGCGTAGTAATGAGAGGTCTGGTTGTATCCAAAGGAATAAGATTTGTGATTATATATTATATTGTTCCTAAAAACTCTTGGCAAGTCAAGGTTCATCCAAAATAACTCTGATCATTTAAACCAATATTTTGTGTCCCAAGATAGACTTGAATACCTCAAAACATGTTAGGGCTCAGAATAAAAGTTTAACAGTAAAAAATACCTTACATTTATATAGTGAGTAGCAGTTTGCTAAATGTGATCGCCTCCTTTCTTGGTGACTAACAGCTGTAGCATTTGAGACTGTGGAATAATTCCACATTCAGTGATTAATCTTTGGGCTTCCTTGCACCCCGGTTTTCTTTGGTTTTTTGGTTTTTTGGTTTTTTTGGCTGCATTGGGTCTTCATTTCTGCGTGCAGGCTTTCTCTAGTTGCGACGAGCAGGGTCTACTCTTTGTTGCAGTGCACAGGCTTCTCATTGCGGTGACTACTCTAGTTGCAGAGCATGGGCTCTAGGCACACAGGCTTCAGTAGCTGTGGCACATGGGCTCAGTAGTTGTGGTGCATGGGCTTAGTTGCTCCACGGCATATAAGATCTTCCCGGACCAGGGCTCGAACCTGTGTCCCCTGCATTGGCAGGCGGATTCTTAACCCCTGCACCACCAGGGAAGTCCTGCACCCCAGTATTTTTTGAAAATATTTTTAGTAAAAAGGCATTTGGTACAGTTTAATATTTTTGTGGTGTGAACGAGTTGGTTGGTGGCTTGTAGCATAAACCAAACCAAAATTGCCATAAACCAAAATCGGAATCGCTTGAAGAATGCCCCCAAAATGTCTCATCAGCAGTAGCAGTGGAGTTTGAGAAAACGTCACTGATGACATCAAAGTATCAAGCCATTGACTTCATGAGACAGAGAACAAGAATGAGACATTGTGGGCTCTGGAGTCAGACTACCTGGGTTTAAATCCAACTTTGACCACTTAGTGACTCTGTGGCGTTTGAACAAATTACTTAGCCTATCACTGACTTTTTCCCCCCTCCCTGTAAAAATGGTAATAACAGTAATACCTACTGCATAAAGTTTTTGTGAGGATTAAAGTGTTATTATATGTAAAGCACTGAGAATAGTACTCAGCATTATGTTAAATGCAATGTTAGCTATTATTATTTATAAAGGAATAGGTATAGGTATATCTTTGCCTGTTAGACTCTACAGTATTTATTTTAACAGCTTTTTTTCACATGGCCCCATTTCAGACTATATGATCTCACGTTTTAGAAGGAACATGAAATATGCTGTTCAAGGACTCCATTACCTCTACTTATGGTCACGGGTGATGCTTAGGTTCCACATAGTCATTGTGTGCATTGGATGTGTGTAACAATTCTTCATAAAGAATAATAACCGGCAACATTCGGCATATTAATTCCTGTGCCGAGGTACCACCTTAACTCTATTTTATTAAGCTTATTGAAAGAGAGCGTCACCATATAATATGAATTTTCAAAAACAAAAGCTCTTCATTCCCAAAGGGTGAGTGATAAGTAATAGTATTTGCTTTAGCAAATGCAGGTAAACTGGTGTATGTTTTGACTTTAGGGAAATTAATCTGCAGACTTTCCTGCAAAAACCAGAAGAAGACTAAAGCCTTACATCCAGAAGGGTGATAAGAGAATAAAACAATGAGAACCAAATCTCAGCCCAGAATAATCTCATTTCAAGAGATGGTTAGAAGGGATAAAAGTTTAGTATCTTCTTCATAATGTTTTGACAATCCTGAAGTTTCAGTCATGTAAACTTTCTGTCTCCTGTATACTACCCTTTGAGGACTTTTATGCTATATGACAATAGAGTTTATCTGTTGACCATGTGCTATTGTAGACAATACTGGAAGAATGAAATGTATTGTTAGAAGGAAATTGCAAGGCCGGATTGATGTTTGAGAAACTGTAGGCACAAATGTCATGGCACCTTAATCAGGATTCTTTATAAGGTTTTGGACCCATTCTTCTCAGTCTTACGGCTTCTAATCATTCTTGGTTTTATATCCACAAGTGAGGTCTGGGAATTCTTTCTCCTTAAGTGAAAAGTTTTTAAAAGCCAAGAATATGACTCTACTCTCTAATTTTGTTACTATTGTTGCACTCAGTTTTCTGAATTCCTTCATCAGAGCTCTTTCTCATAGCCAAGTTTGTCCTAAAAGCCTCATAAATTGAAGAAAACAATCTTCAGGATTTAGTCTGAAAATTAGAGGCAATATTAACACTTTTCAACAGCATCAAGTAAGTTTTGAAAGCTGTGCAGTGCATCGCATTCCAAACTATTCTACCAAATACTCTAATCTTGTTCTGTGTTACTGGAAGTTGCCTATGCCCTAAGCATCTCCTATGTCATTTAAGTTACTTTCATATTTAATGAAACCATCTAAAATCTGAAGCAAAGGAATTGGAGTTCCAATTCCAGCAGTTGACAGCTCACTCAGTTGTAGATGGGCAAAATATCAGAAAGGTTTTCTTTTTTAAAATACTGTTTATCAAGTTTTAGAATCAGATTTTATAACTCTGGAATCTGATTTACAAAAATGGTTTGTAGATGTCCATTTTAAAGACTATGGGTAATCAACATTTTTTAAGGAACAGTCAACATTGTTCATTAGTTTCTCAATCATTAAAATCACCATAGGACAAAATTACTTTTTTTTCCCCCTGAGACACTTCTCTTTGTGGCACTTAATATGACATTCTCCTGGCATTCTCTGTTGTTTCATTCCAAATCCACACACAACACAACTGGCCTCGTCACGTTTTGAATCAGATTTTGGAAAGCCCAGAGGGAGAAACCAGATACTACATTCATTTTATTCTAGACAGATGGCTCTCGATAGGAATTTCCACTGAGGTATGGTTCATGAAACGACAGTAGATACTGTTCTCTCATTGAATAGCAAAACAAAGCAGTTTACAGTAAAAGTTCACAGATATCCCAGCCTCACGCAGTGAGACAAGAGCCCACTTCCAACTTCTCACACTAGGAGATCCTTCTGGCCCTGTCAATTTTGACAAAAGCCAAGATCCCATCTGCTCTGAGAAAGCTTTGGAGGCTCATGCAAAGCTCAGCTGGTTGTTACTCAGGGATAAAATTCAAACTAATGGACCTTCCTCCACTTTTTAATTTTTTTTTTGTAAATACAGTCATATCTATGTTTTATCCTTTGGCAGGATTTTTGCTTTTACTCATTACTGTGTGCTTAGTAGTGTTCTAAAAATGATATAGTGCCACATCAACAGCAAATGAAATAAAACATATGTGTGGCCAAGCACTGCTTTGCAAACCGTAGACTACCCCTCTCAATCATGCTACGTGTCAAGTATCAAACCTGAGTATTGACATCAACTGAAAGACCTCATTTACCTGTCACGTGATTTGGATTTGTTAAGCCCAGAGAGGAAGCCTAGGGTGATTAAATGCAAACGTTGACACCATAGTAATCTTTCTTGCCCTTTGCAGTATATTGCCCCATGGTTAATATAGAGAAAAATTTTTAATTACTCAGAATGTTATATATGGATCTTAAGGATTAAATATCACCAGTTGGACTGGTATTATGCATGGAGCAGTATTCATTCAGAAGGTACTTACTGAGTGGCTACTCTGTGGCAGGCACTGTACTAGGTACTTATCCTCAGAACCTAAGGCAGTTCAGTGTATGGTTTAGAGACAGAGAGTTCTAATTACATTTCTGTCATTTACTAGCTCCTTTATTCATTTTTTTTATTTTTTGGAAATTAATCTTTCTTTGGCATAGTTTCTTCAGCTGTAGAATATAAATAATAACAGTAACCAACTCATAGGGTTGTTGTGAGAGTTCAATGAGTTGAGAGGAAGCATGTATGCAAGCGCAGCTATTAGAACAGTGCTCAGTAAGCTCAGCTGCTCTCATTATTGCCATTATTATGAGAAGGACAAAGAGTCTTATATTGGTCCACTCTGTGTCTGCAAGTTCTACCATTCATAATTTCTTTGGCTTAAGAAAGTACACGTGGGGCTTCCCTGGTGATGCAGTCGTTGAAAGTCCGCCTGCCGATGCAGGGGACACGGGTTCATGCCCCGGTCCGGGAAGATCCCACATGTCGCGGAGCGGCTGGGCTCGTGAGCCATGGCCACTGAGCCTGCGCGTCCCGAGCCTGTGCTCCACAACGGGAGAGGCCACAACAGTGAGAGGCCCGCATACTGCAAAAAAAATAAAAAAAAGAAAGTACATGTGTTATCCAGCAGCCTAATACATCAACAGCTATTGATACCAAAACATAAACTGATTATTAGGGTTACCCCAAAAGAAAGCACATCCCTAAGGGTATGGGACTGAGGGCAGTGTTGTTTTTATGAGAGTGAGAAGTTTATTAATGAAAGGAGGAAACACATTAGGGTTCATTACCACGGTGGGCCTTGTGGTCATCCGAAAGACAGTACAAGGTCTTGCATCCCTGGCTAGGGATAATTGACAAGTGGGTGGAGGGGCCCTGAATATAAGACTCTCAGGTTTTCCCAAGGCCAGCCTTGGCCTTAAGTGATATCTTTCTGCTATTAAAATGTGAACATGGAGAATAGGATCTGCAAGAAAAAATATGCTTAGCAGTTAACAAGCATACACAGACTGCCTGGGTTCAAAACCTGAATATGCCACTTAATAGTAGTGTAACCTTGAGCATATTCCTTAACTGACCTTTGACATCCATAAAACGAGCATGATAAAATTTTATGGGGCTGCTGACAATTAAATTAGACCTAGAAACAATGTCTGACAGAAAAAACTCAGTAAATATGCCTCTATCATTGTTATTGTACTTTGCTATTATTGGAGCCGCTTTGTTTTAATTATTTAGTTTCTTTCCAAAGGCTTAACTTGATTTTGCTTGTGCTGTGTGGGCCTTTGGCTGAATTTGAAGTTCAAGTTCCAAATCTTTTTTAGCCTCATTTTGTTATAGTTTCAGTATTCAACCAGTGATCTCAATCGTACCAATATAAAATTAGTTTGTTGATGAAGTAGCAAATTTGAAAGCAAAGTTATTTTCTTGGTTCCATGTCTAGTTGAAATTCTAGCACTAGAATTTGGGCAGATCTCCTTGTATTTTAGTCCCTATCTGCAAAATTAAAAATACTATCTAAACTTAGTTTCATTTACAAATTACATATAGCATGTGAAAACCTCCCCTCGGGTTCCTAAAATTCAGACTTTTTAAGGAGTTAAGTTGATGATTAACCTAATCAGATTCCATTTGCTCATAACATTTAAGAATTTAGTTTTTGATATCATGAATGCCAAAGTTTTAAAGAACTGCTGGGTAATCCTAAATTGCTCCACTGAGCAGATTAACAATTACTATTAGTATCATTTTAAGTATGTGCAAAAGTATTGGTGTAGGGACAATAAAACTTCATTAACGGAGGTAACTACAACTGGAGATGTAGGAAAATTGACCTGAGTCGAGTCCTGTGTTCACAGTGTATAATGGAAGAATTTTCTAAGCAAAATGATAGTATTCTCTCTTTGGTCTTCACCTATTGTTAGAAAAGTTTCTGAAACCCATTTACTCTATAATGAATATATTTGTTAATTGCTTAAAATGTTATACCTCCATTAAGATAGTTATAGTTTATCACCAAGTATGAAGCTCAAGCAAGGAAGCTCAGATTGTGAAATTCCAGCTGCCATCCAGTGGGAATGGTAGGTATGTTTTGGACAGAGGAATCTTTTAAGTAGCCTTAAGTGCATCAGGTAGATGCCTCGTCCCCAAAGCCTAGTTCATCTGATTTCAGTCTAGATGCTACTGTCTACACATCACACACATCACACTTTAGAACGGAAGTGGCAGATATATTTTAGCTCATTTGGCAATAGTTGATTGTCAGTAATTACATGAATTTCGGTTGAGAAGAGTTCTGAGACCCAGTCCAAATTAGCAGAAAAGAGTATGTGATTGATTAACACTGAATGAAGGAAAGGGAGCAGCAGCATTTGTGTAAAGTATTTATAATCCTGATTCTAATCCTGAACCTTGAATTCACCAAGGGCATAGACTGTGTCTTACTCATTTTTGTACCACTAGTGCCCAACATGGAACACTCTGTGGCTTTTAATAAATTTTTATTAAAATTAAAATTTTATATTTTAATAAATATAAAGTTATGAATTCATATTCATAAAATACTTTGCACTGTATATACACATATTTTTTTCTCTGAGAGATCTTAATTGTAATTATCTTTTATGTTAAAAAAAAAAAGATACAAGCACAGAAATGAAGAATGACTTGTACCATCATCTGAGAGCAAATGGACTGAAAACCTGTGACTAGAATCCACTGCTTCTCATTCTCTCAGTCCTGGTCCTAGTCTAGTCCTAGTCTCTTTGGCCAAGAGCTTTCGGATTGCTATGAAGGAGATCTTACACATACTAACCAATTTTTTTTTCATACTTTCCCAAGGTCTGTCGAGTTGCTTATGAAATCATGCAGACACTGCATCCCGATGCCTCTGCAAACTTCCATTCTTTGGATGACATCTACTATTTTGGAGGTCAAAATGCCCACAACCAGATTGCCATTTATCCTCACCAGCCTCGAACTGCAGATGAAATCCCCATGGAACCTGGAGATATCATTGGTGTGGCTGGAAATCATTGGGATGGCTATTCTAAAGGTGTCAACAGAAAACTGGGAAGGACGGGCCTCTATCCCTCCTACAAAGTTCGAGAGAAGATAGAAACAGTCAAGTACCCCACATATCCTGAGGCTGAGAAATAAAGATGGATGGGAAAGACAACCAAACTCAGTTCAAACCGTTTGAGCCAAACAGTAGATGAGGAAGGCCCCAACCTAACAACTCACGGTTAAATGAGTCAACACCCCCAGCGCCAGGAGCAGCTGGGATCTGACAGATGCTTCATTGGTGGAATTCCTCTTTAACAAGGGCTACCGTGCCCTCAAAACCATGCACAGTCCGATAATGTACTCACGTATAACATACAAACAGGTTGTTTTCTACTTTGCCCGTTCTTTCAAGATTATGTCCCCATGAAACAAACACTGCCACATTGTGTAATTTAAGTGACACAGACATTTTGTGTGAGACTTCAAACATGGTGCCTATATCTGAGAGACCTATGTGACCTAACGAGATGACTCAAATAGCTCCCTCCTGCGGGGAGCTTGATTCTTAGCCAGTGGTGGTATTGTAACCACTGAATTCACTCCAATCAACAGATTCAAAATGAGAATGGATGTTTTTGTCTGGAATTTTTTTTTGAGTAATTGTACCAGTTCATCCACCTCATCATTAATAAGTGAAGGATACAACAGAAAATAAAATATTCATACTCCATTAGGAACTTTTGTAAAACAATACCATGAACAGATTCTTTAGTACTCAATGTTTCCGGACATTCTCTTTGATAACAAAAAATAAATTTTAAAAAGGAATTTTGTAAAGTTTCTAGAATATTATATCATTAGATGATGATGTGGCCAGCTTTATAGTGGAAAATGTTGATAAAAAGAAGAGTTTTATAGTTATGCTTTACTTTTTTTTTTTTTTTTTCCTGTTTCAGATTGAGTGGCTTAGCTCAGAGAGTCCTTGGTCCATTTTAACACTGAAAACTGAGTTTAGTTGGTGCACATTACAGAGTTGATCAGAACCATCTTAGGGAAATTTTATTTTATTATTTTGGACATTGTTTATTTGATTTAATTGAATCAAATAATCATACTCCTCAGTGCCAGAGGAACTATCCCCTCCACTCCCAAGCTAACAATTTCAGGCTTGTTGTTTCTTATTGTGGCTATTGTCACTTTTTGTGAGTTGAGACCTGTTGTTTTATCCAGAAAATGATTTGTGCCCTTTCCTATCATGTCCTGCTTTTGAGAGTACCAGGAATCTGTGGGGTTGGGAAGCTGGCTCTGTTTCCTTTTTTTTTTTTTTTTTACTTTATTTATTTATTTACTTTTGGCAGCATTGGGTCTTCATTGCTGTGCACAGGCTGTCTCTATTTGCGGCAAGCGGGGGCTACTCTTTGTTGCGGTACACAGGCTTCTCATTGCGGTGGCTTCTCTTGTTGCAGAGCACAGGCTCCAGGTGCGCGGGCTTCAGTAGTTGTGGCGCACAGGCTCAGTAGTTGTGGCTCGAGGGCTCTAGAGCGCAGGCTCAGTAGTTGTGGTGCACAGGCTTAGTTGCTCCCTGGCATGTGGGATCTTCCCAGAGCAGGGCTCGAACCCATGTCCCTTGCACTGGCAGGTGGATTCTTAACCACTGCCCCACGAGGGAGGTCCCTGGCTCTTCTGAAGTATGCATCTCATACTACATAGAGTTTGGTGAACAAAGGAGAGAGGAACCAGTATGAGACCCAAAATGGACTTGGGAATAACTCTTCCAAATACTTCCTTTTAGTAATTCCACATCAGAATCACTTTGGACGACAAGACTTTGATGCTCTCTCTGCTTTCTCTCTAAACATCACTTTTCTCCTTATAAGAACACTTCCTCTTTTCTGTAGCCTGCCTCTTTTAGATGCCTGGTAGGAGTATTTCATAGCATTGTTTTACCTTCTGAAAGAAAAATTTGATCCATGTAGGAACCAGTAGCAGGCCTGGTATTAAATATCAGGAATCCTAGACAGAAAAGCCCTGTTCTTCACATCATCTCTAAATGAAAATACCTGTATGTAAAATATCCCCACCAAACTTCCCTATATGCTTTCTACCTCTCCATTCAGGTCTCCCAGAACTAACCATCTAGTGTCAGTAAGCAATTTTCAATTTAGTTTTGGTACAAATAAGTCATTTGAAACAAAAATCTCCAACTAAGCAGAGGTACTTTTGAATATGAGTTATTTTTCTAATTCTCATCTCACTTGTCATCAGAACATCAGTAACCATGGGTTTTTATTTCCTCTGCTGAGATTTCCTGTTTTTATTCGTTACAAGCATGTTTTCCATTACTTTTTTGAACATCATTATAATAAATGCTTTAAAATCCTTTTCTGCTAAATCTAATATCTGAATCATCTCAAAGTTGGTCTCTATTTGTCTTTTCTCTAGAAAAAGAATCACAGTTTTCTGGTTATTCAAATGTTGAGTAAATTTAGATTGTATCCTGCATGTTATAAATGTTAATGTTGTGGATTCTGTTATATTCCTCTGAAGAATGCTGATTTTTTTTTGTCTGTGTTAGCAGGCGTTTAACTTCATTGAACTCAAACTGTAACCTGTGTCTTGGGTAACAGTGCAAATCCCAATTATTTTATCGTTAGCTGGAGCCTGCCCCACACATGTATGGTTCAGGAGTCAGCTAGAGATTTGGGTAGATTTTACACACAGAATTTGGAGCTCTCTTTTTTTGCCTTTCTATCTTCTGAGATTTCCATCCTCACTTTCCAGCAGCTGTGGTTGCTCTGATTCTGTGGTGTCCTCTGTTTCTTCAGGCAGAAAGACAGCAGTTTTCTATCAGCCTAAAAGCCATAAAAATGAGAAACTCACCTTGTACCCTTCCCTTCTAAGTTTCAGCCTCTTTCCAGAATTCACCTGCTTTTTTTGTTCAGTATCCAATGACTTTGGGTAGCTTTTTTGTATTTTGTCAAAAGTTGATCATTGTTATCCATTGGAAGATCTGTTCAGTAGGTGCTTAAACTCTGTCATACAGGAAGTGAAACTCTGAAGCAGAGAGTTAAAATGAAAAAGTATGGTGGGGGAGGGAAGGGTCTCTGTTTAGATTCTGACCTTAATAGTTAAGCAGCCAGTGGCTTTAAGCAGGAAGGAAAAATGAAGAACTAACCAAATTGTTAAACCTGCAGGTGTGAAGGGCTAATGAATACTGCTGACCATTTCCTTCTGAAAAGCTTTTCTGAGCCACTTTTTTGCAAATCATCAAGTACATACTATACAGGCTGCCTTGTTGGGAGGACTGACATTTCTTCACCACTGTTATACTTTCACCATGAGGGCCTGGTACTTTAAAAACCTACATGGTTTTGAATTGCGTGTAAAACTCTACATGGTTTTAAATTTGTGACCAGTGCTAGATTAGGAAGATCTGGGTCTTTTCCTTGTTACAAGACCCATTTGTGAAAGAGCCTTACCTAGAAAACAAAGTTATTAGCCTGGGCTTATAGAATGTGGATACCACCATCCTGCATACTAATGACAAAACAGTTACAAAAGTTCTTTCTGGTCCTATCACTCAAGTCTGATTTAGTGCTGAGCTGAACTTAAAGAGTTCATGCCTGTTGTCAAAGGGCTGTCAGCCCTAATTCAGGGTTTCTTTGTGTCCCAGGTGAATGAGACTAGTTGCTTCCCTCTCTGAGCTTTAGTTTTTTTCTATCATATAGAGCCTAACCTGTTTCCTGGGTTCCCTCTTTAGAAAGTTGAGAACATGAATGGCCTCAGCTTCCGAGGGGCTTGAGAGTTAAAAAAGAAAAACCACATCTAAAAAGCTATCTCATAGAGCGATTGTCATCATCCTTTAGCTAGAGAGACTGTAATCACTGTATACTCAGTAAGCAGGAAAAGTACTGGAGTCTAAATGGTGCCTCTATAAGAATCTCCTCTGCCTCGATGAGAATAAATCTCTCTTACTTAAGGTGCAATAGACACGTCCACTTTGACCATAGCCAACCACCTGATTTTTCATTTGCGCTCCTGGGAGGCTGTGCAATAGCCAGGATCAGTAGTCTCATATAGAATAGATGTGTGGCTTAGGGGTTGACAATTTGGGGACTGGGCTTTAACACCCTAATTTATGCCAGATACAGACTCTAGGGAATTTTTTAAGTGCCATGCCCAGAAGGAAGCACAAAGGAGAATTTGCCCCTACACTTACTGGTTCCTGATGGCAGTCTCCCTTTTGGAAACATGGAGGGAGCGGTTCCAGGATCCTTGGAAGGGAAGAGGCAGGCCGTGGCAAGCTCTTTGGTTTCAACTTTCATTGATACTATGCATGTTTGAGCACTTGCCCCTCGACAGTGCATTCACTTTTGGTTCTTTATACAAGGAAGAAGCTCTGACTCTGAGTACTTGCTTAGCTGTTCAGCCTTGCCAACTGCGGTCCAGTTCAGTTGCCACCTGCTTTCTCCTTTCCTTATTCTTTTTTTTTTTAATATTACATATTTTTTAACATCTTTATTGGAGTATAATTGCTTTACAATGTTGTCTTAGTTTCTGCTGTATAACAAAGTAAATCAGCTATACATATACATATATCCTCCTATCCCCTCCCTCTTGTGTCTCCCTCCCACCCCTCTATGTGGTCACAAAGCACCAAGCTGATCTCCCTGTGCTATGCAGCTGCTTCCCACTAGCTATCTATTTTACATTTGGTAGTGTATATATGTCAGTGCTACTCTCTCATTTCGTCCCAGCTTACCCTTCCCCGTCCCCATCCCCATGTCCTCAACTCCATTCTCTACATCTGCATCTTTATTCCTGTCCTGCCCCTAGGTTCATGAGAACCATTTTATTTTATTTTTTTAGATTCCATATATATGTGTTAGTATTTGTTTTTCTCTTTCTGACTGACTTCACTCTGTATGACAGACTCTAGGTCCATCAACCTCACTAAAAATAATTCAATTTCATTTCTTTTTATGGCTGAATAATATTCCATTGTATATATGTGCCACATCTTCTTTATCTATTCATCTGTCGATGGACACCTAGGTTGCTTCCATGTCCTGGCTATTGTAAATAGTGCTGAAGTGAAAACTGTGGTACATGACTCTTTCTGAATTATGGTTTTCTCAGGGTATATGCTCAGTAGTGGGATTGCTGGGTCATATGGTAGTTCTATTTTTAGTTGTTTAAGGAACCTCCATACTGTTCTCCATAGCGGCTGTATCAATTTACATTCCCACCAAGAGTGCAAGAGGGTTCCCTTTTCTCCACACCCTCTCTAGCGTTTATTGTTTGTAGATTTTTGATGGTGGCCATTCTGAACACTCATTGTAGTTTTGATTTGCATTTCTCCAATGATTAGTGATGCTGAGCATCCTTACATGTGTTTGTTGGCACTCTGTATATCTTCTTTGGAGAAATGTCTATTTAGATCTTCTGCCCATTTTTGGATTGGGTTGTTTGTTTTTTTGATATTGAGCTGCATGAGCTGCTTGTATATTTTGGAGATTAATCCTTTGTCAGTTGCTTTGTTTGCAGATATTTTCTCCCATTCTGAGGGTTGCCTTTTTGTCTTGTTTATGGTTTCTTTTTCTGTGCAAAAGCTTTTAAGTTTCATTAGGTCCCATTTGTTTATTTTTGTTTTTATTTCCATTTCTCTAGGAGGTGGGTCAAAAAGAACCTTGCTGTGATTTATGTCAAAGAGTGTTCTTGCTATGTTTTCCTCTAAGTTTTATACCGTCTGGCCTTACATTTAGGTCTTTAATCCATTTTGAGTTTATTTTCGTGTATGGTGTTAGGAAGTGTTCTAATTTCATACTATTACATGTAGCTGTCCAGTTTTCCCAGCACCACTTATCGAAAGGCTGTCTTTTCTCCATTGTATATTCTTGAATCCTTTATCAAAGATAAGGTGACCATATGTGCATGGGTTTACCTCTGGGTTTTCTGTCCTGTTCTATTGATCTATCTTCCTGTTTTTGTGCCAGTACCATACTGTCTTGATTACTGTAGCTTTGTAGTACAGTCTGAAGTCAGGGAGCCTGATTCCTCCAGCTCCGTTTTTCTTTCTCAAGATTGCTTTGGCTATTCGGGGTCTTTTGTGTTTCCATACAAGTTGTGAAATTTTTTGTTCTAATTCTGTAAAAAATGCCATTGGTAGTTTCATAGGGATTGCACTGAATCTGTAGATTGCTTTGGGTAGTAGAGTCATTTTCACAATGTTGACTCTTCCAATCCAGAACATTGTATATCTCTCCATCTGTTGGTATCATCTTTAATTTCTTTCATCAGTGTCTTATAGTTTTCTGCATACAGGTCTTTTGTCTCCTTAGGTCGGTTTATTCCTAGGTATTTTATTCTTTTTTTTGCAATGGTAAATGGGAGTGTTTCCTTAATTTCTCTTTCAGATTTTTCATCATTAATGTATAGGAATGCAAGAGATTTCTGTACATTAATTTTATATCCTGCTACTTTATCAAATTCATTGATTAGCTCTAGTAGTTTTCTGGCAGCATCTTTAGGATTCTCTATGTATAGTTTCATGTCATCTGCAAACAGTGACAGCTTTACTTCTTCTTTTCTGATTTGGATTCCTTTATTTCTTTTTCTTCTCTAATTGCTGTGGCTAAAACGTCCAAAAGTATGTTGAATAATAGTGATGAGAGAGTGGGCATCCTTGTCTTGTTCCTGATATTAGAGGAAATGATTTCAGTTTTTCACCATTGAGAACAATGTTGGCTGTGGGTTTGTCATATATGGCCCTTATTATGTTGAGATAAGTTCCCTCTATGCCTGCTTTCTGGAGAGTTTTTATCATAAATGGTGTTGAATTTTGTTGAAAGCTTTTTCTGCATCTATTGAGATGATCATATGGTTTTTATCCTTCAGTTTGTTAATATGGTGTATCACAATGATTGATTTGCATATATTGAAGAATCCTTCCATTCCTGGGACAAACCCCACTTGATCATGGTGTATGATCCTTATAATGTGCTGTTGAATTTTGTTTGCTAGTATTTTGTTGAGGATTTTTGCATCTGTGTTCATCAGTGATACTTGTCTCTGGTTTTCTTTTTTTGTGACATCTTTGTCTGGTTTTGGTATCTGTGATGGTGGCCTTGTAGAATGAGTTTGGGAGTGTTCCTCCCTCTGCTATATTTTGGAAGAGTTTGAGAAGGGTAGGTGTTAGCTCTTCTCTAAATGTTTGATAGAATTCGCCTGTGAAGCCATCTGGTCTGGGCTTTTGTTTCTTGGAAGATTTTTAATCACAGTTTCAATTTCAGTGCTTGTGATTGGTCTGTTTATATTTTCTATTTCTTCCTGGTTCAGTCTCAGAAGGTTGTGCTTTTCTAAGAATTTGTCCATTTCTTCCAGGTTGTCCATTTTATTGGCATATAGTTGCTTGTAGTAATCCCTCATGATCCTTTGTATTTCTGCAGGGTCAGTTACTTCTTTTTCATTTCTAATTCTGTTGATTTGAGTCTTCTCCCTTTTTTTCTTGATGATTCTGGATAAAGGTTTATCAATTTTGTTTATCTTCTCAAAGAACCAGCTTTTAGTTTTACTGATCTTTACTGTTGTTTACTTTATTTATTTCTGATTTTTTTTTTTTTTTTTTTTGGTTTATTTGAGATGTTTCTTGTTTCTTGAGGCAGGATTGTATCGCTATAAACTTCCCTCTTAGAACTGCTTTTGCTGCATCCCATAGGTTTTGGGTCGTCGTGTTTTCATTGTCATTTTTTTCTAGGCATTTTTTGATTTCCTCCTTGATTTCTTCAGTGACCTCTTGGTTATTTAGTAGCGTATTTTTTAGCCTCCCTGTCTTTGTATTTTTTTACAGGTTTTTTTTCTGTAATTGATATCTAGTCTCATAACGTTGTGGTCGGAAAAGATACTTGATAAGATTTCAATTTTCTTAAATTTACCAAGGCTTGATTTGTGACCCAAGATATGATCTATGCTGGAGAATGTTCCATGAGCACTTGAGAAGAAAGTGTATTCTTTTGTTTTTGGATGGAATGTCTTATAAATATCAATTAAGTCCATCTTGTTTAATGTGTCATTTAAAGCTAGTGTTTCCTTATTTATTTTCATTTTGCATGATCTGTCCATTGGTGAAAGTGGGGTGTTAAAATCCCCTACTACTATTGTGTTACTGTCAATTTCCCCTTTTATGGCTGTTAGTGTTTGCCTTATGTATTGAGGTGCTCCTATGTTGGGTGCATAAATATTTACAGTTGTTATATCTTCTTGGATTGATCCCTTGATCATTATGTAGTGTCCTTCTTTGTCTCTTGTAATAGTCTTTATTTTAAAGTCTATTTTGTCTGATATGAGAATTGCTACTCCAGCTTTCTTTTGATTTCCATTTGCATGGAATATCTTTTTCCATCCCCTCACTTTCAGTCTGTATGTGTCCCTAGGTCTGAAGTGGGTCTCTTGTAGACAGCATATATACGGGCCTTGTTTTTGTATCCATTCAGCCAGTCTGTGTCTTTTGGCTGGAGCATTTAATCCATTTACATTTAAGGTAATTATCGATATGTATGTTCCTATTGCCATTTTCTTAATTGTTGTGGGGGTTTTTTTTGTAGGTCCTTTCCTTCACTTATGTTTCCTGCCTAGAGAAGTTCCTTTAGCATTTGTTGTAAAGCTGGTTTGGTGGTGATGAATTCTCTTAACTTTTGCTTGTCTGTAAAGCTTTTGATTTCTCTGTTGAATCTGAATGAGATCCTTGCTGAGTAGAGTAATCTTGGTTGTAGGTTTTTCCCTTTCATCACTTTTTATATGTCCTGCCACTCCCTTCTGGCTTGCAGAGTTTCTGCTGAAAAATCAGC
This sequence comes from Delphinus delphis, assembly GCF_949987515.2. Classification (NCBI taxonomy): domain Eukaryota; kingdom Metazoa; phylum Chordata; class Mammalia; order Artiodactyla; family Delphinidae; genus Delphinus; species Delphinus delphis. Next base: position 36,369,012 of record NC_082684.1, on the reverse strand, counting down.
TGTTAACCTTACGGGGATTCCCTTGTATGTTATTTGTTGCTTTTCCCTTGCTGCTTTTAATATTTTTTCTTTGTATTTAATTTTTGATAGTTTGATTAATATGTGTCTTGGCGTGTTTCTCCTTGGATTTATCCTGTGTGGGACTCTCTGTGCTTCCTGGACTTGATTGACCATTTCCTTTCCCATGTTAGGGACGTTTTCAATTATAATCTCTTCAAATATTTTCTTAAACCCTTTCTTTTTCTCTTCTTCTTCTGGAACCCCTATAATTCGAATGTTGGTGTGTTTACTGTTGTCCCAGAGATCTCTGAGTCTGTCCTCAATTCTTTTCATTCTTTTTTCTTTTTTCTGCTTTGCCATAGTTATTTCCACTATTTTATCTTCCAGGGAACTTATCTGTTCTTCTGCCTCAGTTATTCTGCTACTGATTCCTTCTAGAGAATTTTTAATTTCACTTGTGTTCTTCATCATTTTTTGTTTGTTTTTTAGTTCTTCTAGGTCCTTGTTAAACGTTTCTTGTATTTTCTCCATTCTGTTTCCAAGTTTTTGGGTCATCTTTGCTATCATTACTCTGAATTCTTTTTCAGGTAGACTGCCTACTTCCTCTTCATTTGTTTGGTCTGGTTGGGTTTATACCTTGCTCCTTCATCTGCTGCATATTTCTCTGTCTTCCCATTTTGCTTAACTTACTGTGTTTGGGGTCTCCTTTTCGCAGGCTGCAGGTTCGTAGTTCCCATTGTTTTTGATGTCTGCCCCCAGTGGGTAAGGTTGGTTCAGTGGCTTGTGTAGGCCTCCTTGTGGAGGGGACTGGTGCCTGTGTTCTGGTGTGTGGGGCTGGATCTTGTCTTTCTTGTGGGCAGGGCCGTGTCCAGTGGTGTGTTTTGGGGTGTCTGTGAACTTAGTATGATTTTAGGCAGCCTCTCTGCTAATGGGTGGGGTTGTGTTCCTGTCTTGCTAGTTGTTTGGCATGGGACGTCCAGCACTGGAGCTTGCTGGCCGTTGGGTGGAGCTGGGTCTTAGCATTGAGGTGGAGATCTCTGGGAGAGCTCTCGCCGATTGATATTACATGGGGCATGGAAGTCTCTGGTGGTTCAGTGTCCTGAACTCGCCTCTCCCACTTCAGAGGCTCAGACCTGACACCAGGCTCGAGTACCAAGACCCTGTCTGCCACACAGCAGATGAGTGGTTTATTACCAAGGGTATTAAAGCACAGGAACCAAAAGCCAGATGAAGAGATTCATAGGGTGAGGTCGAGAACAAAGAAACTTCAGTCCTCTTGGAGTTTGGAGCCCGGCACAGTGGCACATGGAGGCATTCTGCTTCACCAACCCGGAAGCTGTCTGAAACCCCTCCTTTTGGATTTTAATGGTGGCTTCACTCTCTCCTTATTCTTAAATAAGACAATCTTGATTTTGTATTTCTACAGAAAATGATCTCTTGTGAATGGTTCCTTTGTTAACTATTCCATTCCTCCTGCAGTTCCTATCCTAATTACTTACACAGACTATAGTTTTGTCATTGTCATCTCCAAGATAGAAAGGAAACTAGATATCCCCTTGGACAGTTTTAGGTAATATAATGCTGTCTCTGAGGTATAATGATGCTATGATACTGTGTATTTGGGGCCTTTTAAGCTAAAGATTTCAAAGATTCTCACAGGTCAGTGTCTTTATTCTCAAGGGGAATGTGGCTAGGGCATCCTTTGTCAATCAGGACAGAACCTGCACTTTTTTGTAAAAACGATGTATTGAAGGCCATGGCATAGCCATTTGGTGTTTTGGGAAGAGAGCCAGGAAGAGAGTTCAGAGCTCCTACTGACCTCCTATCATCTGTAACTGTAACCTCTCCTCCAGCATCAGTGTCCCGTGGAGGTCATTGTTCCCAAAGTACCTGTGTGGGTAGAGAAAAGGCCATTAACAAAGGGAAAGCAGCATGTTTGTTCATAACCCAGCTGGGCGTGAGAGCATCTGGCGGAGGCTGGGAATGTGCAGTGCTATGTACAGAGAGCACAGATAGTTTGAACTGTGGGTGTAGTCAGCAGTCTGAGGAATGCTGGGACTTGGAGTTTCTGGCTAGACTTAACTTCCCTAGTGGATTGCAGCCCCTAAGAATTTTCTGGCCCAGCATAGGAAATGAAGGGTAGTGGGTGCAAAGGCAGAAGACATAGTTCTAAGTTTTGTTTCTCCTTGTCATTGTTCCTACAAGCCGGTAAGTCCCTGTACCTCACATTCCCTAGAAGAAAGATCAACAGTACTTACTGAAAATCATGGAACTGGGGTTGAGAAGACCTGGCCTTCAATGTTGACTCTGCCATTTAATGTGGACAGGTCAGATCATTTTAGAGCTCAATTTTCTTCACCTGTGAAATGAATTGTTTAGATTTAATCAGAGTTTGCAAATGTTGTTGTCTGTTTGGGTTCCATATGTCTAAACTGGGTAGCTACTACTCAGGCTCAGCTGATTATTGTGCTAAGGACATAATGTGGCCAGATCTTTGTTTTTCAAGATGAGCCAAATCTATTTATATGCAAAATTTCAAATTTTTAAATACTGGCAGCTAATTCAAAAAATATATAAGACACTAAGCAGGGCAAATAAGAAATCTGTGGCTACTTTTGGTCCATGGTCCATTAGTTTACAACCGTTGGACTAGATCTAGAAAGTTCTTCTCTAACTTCAAGATTCTGTCTCTGGAAAGGATTGGTAAGATGGGTAACAGCTGTGCAGTGTTTCAGGTTCATATGCTGCATATGTCCCAATTCTTGGGCAGTGTCTACTCAGCTGGCTTTCATCCTGGGCTCAGAAGTAACTTAATGTGCTAAATGCCAGCTGTGCTGTGATAGCTCATATCCTGGGCCCCTCTCAGACTTGGCCTTGAGGATCGAAAGTGGCTCTGTTTCAACTGTCCTGACCACCAATCTTGATTTCTTACAGTCAGGTTCACAGACTGGTGATGACTCTATAGGCCATAAACTGAGATGCCACCTTAGGGAGTTCCTGCTGTTTTTCTCCATTACATCCAAATGTCAAGATATCAGAGTATACTTCAAGTCTGTGGTTCTCAGTGTAGAGAGAGATCAGGATTCTTGGTAGTCTTTAAGAAAGCATGGTGAACTAGGAGGTGCTGAATGATTGAAAATGAGCAGATATTTCTATTTTTAAAAATAAGAAGGTAGAGTACCAACATGTAGACTGATAAATTCGGTAAGTTATAAGTAAGGTTTTAGACTAGATTATTAAAAAGTTAACTGTAATAACTGTGTAAGAACCAGACATACCAGACTAATTGTATTTCTGGCTTTAGAGTAAAGAGCATTACAGTAATAGCTAACATTTATCGAACACTTTCTATGTACCTGGAATTTTTCTAAATACTTTACCTGAGTTAATTTATAATCACCATAATAGTAAGGTTAGTACTATCATTTTATTGACTGGGAAACTGAAGCTCAGAAGTCTTAAATAATTTGCCTGTGGTGATAAAGTTAGAGGGTGATAGAGCCAGGATACAAATGCGGACCGCCTGGCTTTTAACCACTCATGGATCACTGTGTCTCTGCATACTGTCTCTAGGATTTCAGCATGGCAGTAACTGTTCTTGTGGATAAGATAGAGCAGCTGAGGCTGCATGAGCATAGGTAGTTGTATTAAGAATCAGCTCTTCATTCAAAAGGTTTGATTAAGTCAAGTCTCTGCTGGTTTGCCATAGAGCTCTATCCCGACTTGTTCACATAGTTTATTAATGCTTTGAAAAAGGACAGTGATGGGAACCATATGATATAGTAGTTAAAAGGATGAGTTCTCTTGTCAGTCTACTTGGGTTCAAATCCTGGGTCCTCTACCTATTGGCACTGCAACCTTGAGCAAGTAACTTTTCTGTACCTTCACTAAACCATCGATTAAATGAAAATAGTACTAGTACATAACTACTTCATAGGGTTTTTGTGAGTGTTAAATAAGTTAACATATGAAAATCTCTTAGCCCGGTGCCTGGCACAAAGCTCAACAAACGTGAGCTGTTATCTTTCTGCATCGTTAATCAAAAGCTTTAGCGACTAAAAGCTGAGATAATAGTAAATTATATTGTTGGCGAGAATTAGGACCCCTAAAAGTTGCTTAAAAATTGAAATGAAAGGGTAAATCTAGCATATACTCAGGGCTTAGAATCGCTGCATTGGATAATGAATACCAGAGCCCTTAACATACTGTACAGCTTACAAACGGAGTTTATTCTTAGATTCAGAAGGTCAGTTGTGTCTCACTTCAGCCTGTTGGAGATGTAACTAAAGACTTAGAGAATTTAGTTGCCCATAAACTCAGTATTGCCAATAGAGTGCTATGACACCCCCTCCCATTCTACCCTACCCCTCAAAAACAGAAGTCTCCAGACAGAAAATATTGGATTCTTGAATCTCATCTTGAATCCTGTGCTTGGTACTCCATGGTAACATCTTTAGATATTGGTGAGGCCGCTATGTGAAGAAGCAGGTAGCGTTGTTTTACGTGACTACAGTGCGCAGAAGCAGCAACAATTAGAGTAAGTTTAACTCAGCACACGAAAGAACTTCCTAATAGTGTTGTTGATCGTGACACAAGCTAATCTAGATGACAGTTCCCTGTCCTTGAAGGGATGTCCAAGCAGAACTGGTTGCCAAAGGGAACCTCAAGCATGCAGCAGGGGTTAGTTAACCTCCAAGTTCCTTCCGGCCCCAAATTTCTAAAATGGTCATGGATTTATGGTCACATTGTAGAGACTGAAATTCCATCCAGGAAATAAGTAGTGCCAACCTGAAGCTGCCTGGGTTAGAAGCCTAGACAGCTTAATCTGGTAACAAAGAGGAACAAGGCCCTATCTGTTTGCTAGACCAGCTGACTGGGTCTTTTTCTTTATCTCCCAGCTGACTGGGTCTTTTTCTTTATCTCAGTTACAATCAAGAAACTTAATTTCTTACATTACATAACATAACAGGCTTTGTAAGTCTACCTGTTTAAATTTGGAAACTCCTCTTTTGTTTGTTTTCTTTCCTATCTTTGTTTCCTTCTAAAGCTTCTTTCATAGAACACAGCTTTATTTTCATCTAAGCCAAGGGAAGAGGAATTTGTAGAGACAAAGGCCAAAAGAACTGAGGAGTCAGAGTTTCCTTAGAAGCCAAGAGTGGCAGTGACAACCCACTCTGGACTAGATCTGATTGTTCTTTCCATTCAAGAATTCAAAACAAGTGTGAGTCCCTTCTGACCTATTCCATTATTTTTAAAGTAATATCCATAAACACTGGAAATTGTTTGCAAACATACCTCACAATTGATCACTGCGTACTGGCGGGTCACTACACCAAGAATGAGAACATACACGTGCTCAAGTTACAGAAGAAAGAGTTTGAAATCAGATAGCTCTAGTTTCAGACTCTGGCTTCACACCTGTTGAGGATCAACAAGTTTGATCTAACTGAGGTAACGCTCTTTCAAGAAATTCTCACTGATAATTCAAATAGCCAGAGTTTGGTAAGTCAGTAATTGGCAAGCTATAGCCTAAGGCCCTTTTTTTGTTAAGCAGAGTTTTATTGTAACACAGATGTGCCTGTTCAGTTACATATTGTTTATGGCTGCTTTCAAAGGCTACAACAACAAAGTTTAGTAGTTGTGACAAAGACTGATTGTGTGGCCCCCAAGGCCTAAAATATTTACTGTCTGACCTTTTATAGAAAAAAGTTTGTTGACCCCTGCTCTAAGTATCTTTTAGGTTCAAATTGATAATCCAAAGGGCTTAATATCCTAAAATATTGTTTGAATCATCAGAGGAAAATCTAGTTGTGGTAGTAGTGCATTAGGCCCTCCACTAATCTAGAAGGTGCCTAATTGTGGAAATTTGATGAAGGTACTCCTTTAAACAATTATTGTAATATACTTCTTAGTATAACAAAACTCTTACTGCTATCTGCCAGGAAAATCACTTAAGTATACAAATCTGCAGTGTCTACAATATTGCACTCCCCTGTACAGCTGTATACAGCAGTCCCAGTGCAGTAATGGGATCTGGTAAAAAGGACACTCTACTTGGAGTCAACAGACCTGGGTTCTGCTTGTAGCTCAGAAACTAACCTGCTGATATCTTAGGCAAGCTGCATAATTTGTCTCGACCTCAGTTTTCTTACCTTTAAAATATAGATAGCTCTTCGTTGTTGCTTTGAGAAATTACGTAAGAAGAGTAGACATAAAATTGCTTCGTAAAGGCTTACAGCTCTGCAGAATCAATCTCCAGTCATGTTTTGGGCAGCTTCTATGGTTCTAGGACTGTAGTAGGTCCTGAAGAGAATGAAATCAGTTTAAAGAGCTTACAGTCTAACCAGAAAGTTGTACACATATGAACTGCACTGGAAAGTTACAATTTAACATAAAAAGTTATGTACATTTGAATAATTAGAGCACGAGTAACTTACTGACCTTGCGTTTACTGACCTCCTACTATGTGCCAGACAGTGTACTAAGCCCTTAACATGCTTTATCTCACATGCATAATATTCACGTCGGCCACGTGCAGATGGTATTATTATCCCCATCTCTAAAGAGAAGGAAAAATAATATCTGGCATTTATTATTCATTTACTGTGTTCCAGACACTTCTAAGTGTTTTATACATTTTATTTCATCCTCACAGTACCCTATATGTACTATTATTATTCCCATTTTTCATGTGAGGAAATTTATTCAGAGATTAAATCACTGCTTTCCAGTCTTTTTCACAAGATGGCACACAGAGAAAAATATTTGTTTGGCATTCTGGGGTAAATTTGAGGGGATTTGGAGCATCTATATGGGGCTAGGTAAAAAATTCACTACATCGATATTAAAAAATTTGACAGGGCTTCCCTGGTGGCGCAGTGGTTGGGAGTCCGCCTGCCGATGCAGGGGACACGGGTTTGTGCCCCGGTCTGGGAAGATCCCACATGCCGCGGAGCGGCTGGGCCCATGAGCCATGGCTGCTGAGCCTGCGCGTCCGGAGCCTGTGCTCCACAACGGGAGAGGCCACAGCAGTGAGAGGCCCGCGTACCGCAAAAAAAAAAAAAAAAAAAAAAATTGACAAAGCTATTCAGTGGAGGGTCAGGAAAGGTATACATGATGGAGTCACTCATTGCTCTCTGGAAGTGGGTACTAGGTATAAAGTAATACGCAGCAAAATAACAATTACTGTATTCAAGATATCTCACAAGGAGCCGTTCAAATAGTGTTCAAGTATAACTTCAACTGTTATAAAATGTTGAATAGTTTAAAAAATCGCTTTAAGTATTTTATAATTATATGAAAATTTGCAATTGACGGCATTTGTGGTGCATCTACAGCCTGTTCGGCAAGCTCTGAGATCAATTATTTACAAAGCAAATGGCTGATGGGTGGCTGAGCAGAACGAGACTTGAATCCAGGACTGTGACTCTTCAGCCTGTTCTTCTAGCCTCTGTGTAATGTTGCCCTTCTGCCGTGAAGAGCCAAACTATGTGACCCAGACCCCATGTATCCTTAGCACATTTGATTATTTGAAGTTTGATCGTCCAGGCTCACACTAAGGGGAGACATTATTAACCGTGGTCTTCGATTCACCTTGTTCCCCCACCCGGTTCTCTCCAACAATTTTAGAACTAGCATTCCATACTTCTTTCTGTTCACTCTCTACCCATTTCCAAAACAGGAGAAAATAGACTGGCAAGTGAGACAAGTGGAGATTCTGTGAGGTGAGAGGCAACAGACTGACCCTGTGCTCTGGAGGTGCCTTGCTTGAGCTCACTCTCACTTTGGGCCTCTGCTTGCCTGCTGCCTGTGGAAGGTGAGTCCTAGCAGAGTGTCTGTTCCCAGCTCAGCCTGCTGTGCTCACACAGAGATGCTGGATTATAATAAAAGGCTATCTGAGCTATCACCCAGCCCCTCCAGAACTCTAGATGTGACTCTGTTTGCCTTCTGTGCTTCACCTCCGAGCAGAAACAGTTTTCCCAGGTTTGCTTCACAGTCTCATGCAGATGAATATTCTGTGGCTGAAGTCGATGTTGGAATTTTATATATGGAAACATTTTTTAATATGAAGTTCGATCTGCATGTATGTTTTACCTAATGATGGTTTGTCTAATTTCCAAGCCTACTTGCACTTGAATTTCCTACTCTAGCCTTCTGCACGGTGGGGGCCCTGAAGGAGGTGGAAGATACGGGTGGTGTTTTCTTCCTGGCTTGGCCTGGCATGCTGAGTGACTGAGGTGCAGGCGATGATCTAGGGCAGAACATCTGGGGCAAGGTTAGTGACCCATGAAGGTGTCCTGAGCTCCGATCAGAGAGAGCCTGGAGCCAGCAGAGCTGTCAACACTCAGTTTCTTTTTGATTAAGATTCTGCCTCTTAACCCCTGGAGGCCACTTATCCTTCCCACCTCCAAGAAAAGACAGAGTTAAAGCCTGAGGTCATTGCTTAGTGGGAGCCCCAGGAGCTCACGTGGCCAGAAAGGGCCTCTTTTAGCCCCTCTCAGCAGCCACTCCATTATCAGACTCCTCTACCAACCGGTAAGCTCATGCCCTGTGACTTACAGAGCTCCTACGCTACAGTGGCTCTCGGAGGAGCAGCTTCTCAAGGAAGAGGGAAGATGCTTATGGAAAACCACTGGTGAGGCAGGGAGGTCAGGGGAAATAAGTTTATTAATTATTGTGGTCACTTTGCCCGTTTCAAGGGTGATTTTTTTGGAGGATATATCCTTCCAAGTTAGAGAGTTCTGTTTTCTCTTCTCATTGTGATTCAGTCTAGCTTATCTCAATAAGCTTTAGTCAATAAGCTCCTCACTCAGCTGCAGCTCCTTAAAGGCAAAAATTGTATCTTATTCATCATTGTATTCCTAGTGCAGACACAGTGAGTGGCACATAGTAAGTGCTTGAAAATGTACTGTGCTGAAATTATTATAGATTTAATGATGCACTATCGTGGATTTGCTTTAAAGTAATACAAGAGGGAGGGAGAATTAGGTGGGAGTATAGATGAAACAAGATTGGCCATGAGACGAAAACTGTTGAAGCCGAGTGATAGGTCATGGGGGTTCGTTACAATAGTCTCTCTAGTTTTTTTCAGTATTTTCCATATGAACACTTTTTATGCATATCTGAATTAAGGGTAAAAAAAATGTTGAAAGATGCAGCAAAGACTGGCCAGTGCTCTCCTAACATTCTCATCTTTTTCCAAGGCACGTAGCTAGACTGCTCTTTGTAGTCAGGCCATGTGACTTAGGTTCTGGCCAGTAGAATGTAAGGCTCTTCCAAGTGTGAGTCTAAGCCTGCACGATCCTCTAAGCTTTCTTCCATCCCTTGCCTCCAGGCTGCATGCCATTAGTAAAAAACCCAACTCCTAAGCAATGATGGAGCCTAGGTGGATGAGCCTGGACCTCTGAATTACTTCACGGAACAAAACCGCCTGCTACACTCTGCTATGAACCTGCAGTAGACTTGGATGTGACTGAGAGAGAAGGCTTTATCATGTTTAAAAAAAAAAATACAGTTTTGAATTGCCCTTAATCTGGCAAACCAGGTTTTGACCCCAGCTATTTTTGACATGAGAGGAGGCTCTTAGTAGTTACTTGGCCTTTTAGCTTTGATGATAATAACTAACGTTTATTGAGTAACCACTATATGCCAGGTATTGTTTTAAGTGCTTTGTATGTATTAACTCCTTTATTCCTACAACAACCCTATGAGAGAGAAACTAGTATTCTTCCCATTTTGCAGAGGAGGGAACTGAAAGAATAAGTAGCTTGCCCAAGTCAAACAAATTATAAGTGACAAAGCCTAGACTCAGATTCACCTCTGACTCTCAAGCTCTGTCTCTGCACCAGCCTGTAATACTGCCTAAATATTTCGGACTTCCCCATGGGGAATGAATAGTGGCATGAAGTAATTTCTAGGCAGCATGATGTATCACCTATAGAAGCAGTGCCGGGCCCCCGTTCTGGGGAAGAGTACACAGAGCAGAAAGGAACCAAAATCTGCTCTGCCCCTGCCCTTGTGAATGGTGTCCTTTTGATCAGAATTTAATGATGGTGTCCTTGATCATCTGCGATATAACCAAGTGTGAGGGTTTCATTCATTCTGAATGGCTCTCTGACTTAATTCTTTTCCATCTCCTCTCAACCTTGACCTCTCCTGTATTTGCCACAAGGAGCAAATATCTGTCATCTCCTCCACTCACAAGTCCCACTTGCCCACAGCCCCACCTGGCCCACCCTTTGTGACCCTCTCTCTCCTTGATCCCACCCCAGAGCCTATGTCTCTGTGGTAGGCTATTCAGAGCACACGGTAAGGCAGAGAATCATGTAAACAGTCATTAACCTCCAAATGACAGTAGTCATTGATGACTCCCTTGCTTCCTGACCTCATTTGCTTGCTCAGATGCTGCCAATGTTCAACAGCCAGCAGAGCTGAGGAGGGGCACCATCAAGCTTTCGCCAGTGCTCTACCTAGGACAGGGGTTTCAAACTGCGTTCCACGGTGAGGCTTCAGGAGTCACCTGAGAAGATGGGAGAAGATATAGAGAATGTTAAATGAGCGGGTTTCTAAAACCCCCAGCTCACTTCTATCACAGCAGTTCCACTTTATCTGCTTCATGTAAGATTGCCTTTAGAGAATTCTTCTACTCTTGAAATAGAGGAGAAAGCCTTGCTTTGGAAGCCCCTTTGAGTCTCCAAACCTTTGAGCCCTTCTTCACATCTTGAGCCTCTCAGTCCCACCATTCCTGCCCACCAGGGGCAGAGGTGGGAAGGAAGCCCAGTTGACTGTCCCAATTCCACTCTCTAGGCTCTGGAGTCATGGAAAATTACAGCAAAACAGAGCTCATGGGTGGAGAAAGGGGGCCATAGGTTGCTGCTCCCCCTACAAGTCCCACAGTTCTGAGTCTTACGTAGCCTTACGTAGAGTAGGTGCTAAATGAACATGAAATGAATAGATGAATGGTTGATCTCTGTTGGTCTGGGTGTAGTTCCAGTCGGGGTTGGGGAGGATGGGAAACTGGCCTTGATCTCAGAATGGTCACGATATTTATTCCTCAAGATTCAGAGAGGCCATTTGGCATAGACGTTAGGAATGTGGGATCTAGAATAAGATCCTCTGGCTTCAAATCCTGCCACTTTCAAACTGTGTGACTTTATCCTTGTAAAATAGGAATAGTATTTCCCTCATAAAGCTGTGATGAGGATTGAAATGAGTATGTGTGAAGCACTTGGCGCCCGAAATGTTAGTGCTCCGTGAACACTGATAAACGTTAACTCTCATCGTTGTCATTACCTTGATCAAATGCCTCCTGCCTCTCCTAAGCAGAATTCATCATTCTGTGCACTTTTGCAGCACTTTGCTCAGATCTCCGGGGAAACTGTCAGGATTTTTTTCCAAACTCCAAGTCAAATTAGATGGTAGGGACAATAAAGCAGATTCTTTGAAATCAGGATACATAAATGAGTGAAGCCCTTCCTCCTTCCTTAGCTATCATGATTATGTGTCTGTCTCTTCCTCCCAACCTCTGGCTCCTTTGGGATACAGTCTACATTTTAGCCATCTTTGTATCCCAAGGGCTGAGTGTACTGTAAGTGCTCACTGCAGTTTGGTTGAAAGGGTGAGAAGTCTTGGCTTTGTCTGGACTGACCATTGCTCCTAGCTTTCCTACCTGCCTCATTTCCCAGAGGCTCAGCTCCTTTCTTTGCTCCAAGATGAGGATGAGGTGAAGAGTCTGGGCTAGGTCCAGGGCACCTCTTCTGGGCTTGGCTGTGAGGCTATGGGAATTCCGAGCATGCAGAGGGAAATAACATTTGCTGAGCACCTACCGTGTTCCTTGAACCTGCAGGGCTCTTTACATCACTTAATTCCCACAGCCATTTAGTGGAGGTATGTTCTTGTTAGTCCCATTTTCCTAGGTGAGGAAACAATTTAAGCAGCTTTTCCAGGGTCACATAGCTGATGTGTCTGAGGCAGAATGCAAACCTGGGTGTGACTCCTAAGCTTGTGCTCTTTTCACTGTCCTTGCAGGCTCCCACTGAAGCAAGCCGAGCTCTGCACCTTATCCCACCCCCTCCTACCCAACTCCACTGCACCCTCTCCTCTCTACCTCAGTCTTTTCTTTATTCTTTCATATTATCCTCCCTAACATTATGTTTCTTCTTGAGTTGGCTTATTTATCACTTGGCCATGTCTCCTTATTCATATAACCAGAGCTTAACATTATGCATCCCCACTGCCTCGTTTGCCAGCACGGTGCTGAGCGCTTATGAGCTTGGCAATTAGACAGAGCTCAGAGGGCCCATCATATGTGCATCTTCAGCTGCTTTCACGGGGAAATGGGGTAGAGAGGAAAGGATGTGAGACAGGGCAGTGCACAGCTTGCACGTGGTAGAGGAAGAAAGGGGGCGGGCATCGTGATGATGGTACAAACAGGCATTTCTCCCTCCGCGTACTCAGCCTAAACTCAAAGTGACCTGCTCGTGACCTCAGGCTGGGAGCCTCCAGGAAGACCCTAAGGTCATTTCTGCCAAGCAACCCCCTTCTATCTTATTTCTGTGCCTGGTATCACCATCGCCATTAGCCACCACTCATTTATTGAGTAGCTACTGTGTGCTGTACACACATCTCGTTTGATCCACACAACAATCCCATGAGCTAGGTATTAATAGACTCTGTTATACAGATGAGGAAGCTACAGCTCGGAGAATGTAAGTAACTTGTTCAAACTCATACAGCTAGCAGTGGCAGAGTAAGGAAAAAGGCCAGAAAGACCTAAAAATTAAGGAAGAGAAGTTGGGGTGAGGGGCAATTGACCATCAGAGCTGGCCTCTCGAAGCTGCTCCTGTTTGGGCGTATGCCCAGGTGAGCTGGCACAGAGCAGCTGAATACCGCCATCAGCTCACCTCATGGCCTACCTGGGGAAGAAGGATTTCTAAGCTTCAAAGGCTGATGATCTGACTTCTTCCTGGCTTTCCAAGGAGGCTGCAAAACTGGAAGAAGCTGTCCAGGGACCAGGAGGACTTTATCCTCTAAAGGCCATCATGCTTCATACTTCCTGGACCAAGGTACTTTACATTCCCAATGGATACCTCAGGAGCCCCCCTGAAGAGATGCCTGCCCAGTGGATTAATTATTCTGCCCCAAGACTGTTCTTTTCTGGTGACTTTCCCCCAACATTTTAACTTAGTCCCTTACTCCAGTCTTATAGCTTCCTGGGCTCAAGCCTTCCAAGCTCATTTGGAGCCCCTCCAACAAGTATTCCAAGACAGTTTCCTCTGAGTCATGACACAAAAACAATTCTTAAGAAAAGCAGGCTATCTGAGATTCTATTAGTTACCCTGGAGTTGGTCTTACCCACCAGAGGTTCCCTAGAACCCAGCACTCCTCCAATTCACAGACTTGGACTATGCCAAGTAGCCCAGAAGAGCCAATCCCAAGCATATTTGTGGAAGGAGCCACCAACAAAAAGTAATAAGCTTTGTTGGAACAATTGGGTTTTTTTTTTCATTCTCAAAATATATTCTTAAGACAATGATGTGATTTATAATGCAGGGCTAAGTATTAATAAGGCAGGTCTTAGTAGCTCTAGTGGAGACTCGCTATGCTTGATGGCCCAGAGCTCCTCACATCTCACCTCACCTTCCCATCCTCCCCTTCCTCGTTTCCCTTATTCTCACACACATAAGGCAGTGGTTGGCAATTCCCACGGCCAGCGTGTATGCCCAGTGATCAGCAAAGCAGTGCTCACTCGTTTCTTTAAATGTGAGCAGGAACATGGCGGTAGTTGGAAGGACCTTGGAAACTATTCATTGAACCAATATTTATTAAGTGCGTACTACGTGTCTAACACTGTTCTAAGCCTGAGAGACAGAGCAGAAGACAAACAAAGATTCTTGTCCTCAAGGAGGGAGGCAGACAATAAATACAGTTGACCCTTGAACAACAAGCGTTTGAACTGCACATGTCCACTTCTAGGCAGATGTTTTTCAGTGAATATACGGTTCGCTCTCCCCATTTGGGGGTTACCGCATCAGCAGATTGAAAATTCCACCCAGAATCTTCGAATAGGAGACTCGGCAGGCATGGAAGGCCAACTATGGGACTTGAGCACCTGCAGATTCTGGTATATGCGGGGACTCCGGGTACCATTCCCCACCACCAGCTACTGAGGGACGACCGTACATGAAACATAAGAATTATGAAAGGGGAAAAGCAAAGAAGGGGTATGAAGAGCGCTACAGTGGAGGTGGAGGGTTAACATTTTAAGTGGGGGATGGCGGGGAGGGGGCAGTTAGAGGAGGCCTCACTTAGGAGGTAACATTAGAGCAAAGAGCTGAAGGAGATGAGGGAGTGAGGAATGTGGCTAACTAAGGAAAGAGCATTCCATGTAGAGGGAACAGCAAATGCAAAGGGTCTGAGACAGGAGCATGCCTGGCCTGTTCAAAGAGTAGCAGGGAGGCTAGTGTGACTGGAGAGGAGAGTGGCAGGAGGAGGCGAAAGAGGTCATGGGAGACCCGGTGGACTAAGGACACTGCAGACCAGCATAAGGGCTTAGCCTAAATGAAATGGAAAGTTATTGAATGGTTTTGAGCAGTGGAATGACGTGATCTGGCTTCAGCTAAAAAAAAAAAGTGATTTGTCTGGTAGCTTCCTTGAGAATATCCTGTGGGGATAGAGGTAGTAGCGGAGACCAGTTAGGAGATACATCTAGAAGGGTGATAGAGTTTAGGTATTAAGAGCAGAGTCTCTGGAACCAGACTGCCTGGGTTCAAATCCCAGCTATGCCACCCACTAGCTGCATGACCTCAGGCAAACTACATAATCTCTCTGTATCTCAGTTTCCTCATCCATACGGTGGGGATAAACATTGTACCTACCTCAGAGGGTTTTTGTAAGGATTAAGTGAGTTAATAAATGTGAAACTCTTAGAACATAGGGCTGTTGTGAGGATTAAATGAGTTAAAATATTTGTAACAGCCCATAGCAAGTGCTGCTTCTATATTTGATGTTATTATTGTTATTAATATTTTCTGAGTGAGAGATGAGAGTGGATCAGGCCAGAGTGGTCATAGTGGAAGAAAAATCGTCGTATCTGGGGAATGCTTTGAAGGTGGAGGCAACAGAATTTGCTGACAGATTGAGTGTGTGGGACTCAAAGAGAGTCCCACAAAGAGAGGGGAGTCTACTCCACCACCCTTACCTACAGATGAGGGAACTGCACAGCTGAGGCCGCCATTGTTACAAGCAATTTTTAGAGTACTTGTTGCTAAACAGTTTAACGTTAACAGAAATCAAAATTAAAGAACAAGTTCACTCATAGTCTAACGTATAAAAATCCCTGTGTAATAAACTATTTTTATTTTTATCTAGTCGCTTCAATCCTTCCTTATCTTTATGCATGCATGATTTTTAAATAATTATGATAATTGCATTAGCATAACTTTATATTGTTTTAAAGGGAAGTATGGGGCACTTCATGACTCTAGCAAGGGTTCATTGGTCAAACATTCAGGAAATTAATGTGCTCAACACCACTTACACCCCTGCATTTACACAGAGCACAGAATTCCCATTTTAAGATGAAAGAACCTATAATCCTAAATTGGCTGTGAGAGGCAGAGATTCATTCGCTTACTCACTCAGCAAACTTTTGTTAAATGAGCCTATATACGGGCACCCAGATAAGTATGCTGTAAGTAGGCCACACTCTTATTTCAAGGAGATTAGTCTTGTAGAGACAGACCAAATTGCTGAAATCGGCTTTTATATCTAAGAGCTATGCTGGAGGTACACGCATGCACATTACCTTGGAAGAACCATTCTGCTTATAGAGGTAGGGAGGCTCCCAAGGAGAGGTGACACCTGGACACCATATACTTTTCATAGGACACAGAAGAGACTTAGTTCAATTGGCTCTTACCAAACTGACCATGACTTGTATTATTGATTGTTCTGACTGCCTCTTCCACCAGGCTATGTATATATCTCCGATCTCCGGCACCATCCAGGGAACCTGACACATGATAGCTGCCCTTTTAATGTTTGTCAGGAAAAAAATGCAGCATATCTTTAAAAAGTGACCTGAACAGCGGCAAATGAAAAATCACACAAGCCCACTAGCTTTGTAAGTCTTTTAGGGGAGGACAGGGGGTCCAAAAAAAAGATTTTTCCTGATTTTCAGAAAGACCATGTTTCTCTTCTAAAGTCTTGCTAATGGATGGTCAGGAGACAGAAACTACTTTGCTGTTCCAAGTAGGAAGGGTTTAATACAGGGAATTAGAGACTTAGACAAACACTGGATTAGCTGGAGGAGTGAAGGCTGGGGAAGACACTGCTAAAGGTTAGGAAATCAAAACGTACTGGAATCTCAAGCCACTTCCAATCTCAGCTGCTGGCACTACCCACGCAGGTGATTTGCAGAAGCTTGCCCAGAAGTCAGCGCAAACCTTGGTTCTGCCATCTGCCTATATATTTGCCCCCAGTTGCCACCAGAGAAAAGGTACTTCTCTTAATCTCATAAGTGCTTCTCATTGGCAGCATATAACCCAGAACCATGAAGGAAGAAAGATCCTTAGAAATGTAGTTCCAGACTTCCCTCCTGCAATGCTGAGGAGATTTTAGGAGAAGGCAGTGACTGTGCTGCATTGACAACAGACAGCACGGCACAGATGACTGCCCCAAGTCTCATCTTTGAGAACTGAGGTTTGCGTAGCTCTGGTAACATCTAGTTTTACTTTCTGTACCTCTAGGAAGCTGTCATGTTCGGTTCAAACGTATTCCTGCTGGAGCAGGACAATACTTACAACATTTCCATACAACCAAATTTTAAAAATCTGCTCTTTAGTAAGCAGGCGCAGGCAGTGTCAGGTGGCAGAAAGAACTCCAGTTTTGGAGGCAGACATAATGAATGCTAATCTCAGATGTACTGTTTATTACCCATGTGAATTCAAGGAGTTATTTAACTCTTCTGGGGAAAAAAAATGAGGATTATAAAATAATCAGAGCTATAAATAAAATACATATAAAAGAATGTTTATAACAGTATTTGTAGAGAATTTGTTAAATAATGACATGCCATATTAAACAGTATCATGCATCCACTTAAAATTATCTTCTAGAAGAATAATGTTGACAAGGGAAAATATTCATGTTACGGTGAGAAGTGAGAAAAGCAAGTTACAAAACAGTACGAACACGGGGATTCCATTTTCATAAAAACAACTGTGCAACTGAAAGACTTTACACCAAAATTTTAACAGTAGTCCTCTCAGAAGGCAGTTGGGATTACAGCTAGGGATTTTTTGTTTGTTTGTATGTTTGTTTCTCATATGTGTTAAAGTTTCTCAAATTTTCTTCATTGAGTATGTATTACTTTTATAAATCAAAAATACATATAAAAATAAAAAGTAGTATTCAATAGGAGTGAGAGAAGCAACTTAGACAATATATGCAAAGCTCCTGATATACTTTCAATAAATGCTAGTTCCCTTCCCCATTCACCTAAAAATGGTTTTGCTTTATTTTATATTTTGAATAAGTAATAGTCACATCCAAATATGAAAATGAAAATTCTCCTTCCTTCCTCAGACGTCCAGCCACTCACTTCCTTTTCCTACAGGAAACCAATGTTATTTGGTGTCTTATTCTTTTCACTTTTTCACTCCTTTTTTATACAAACAGTAGTATATTATACTACCTTTATGACCCTTAGTATTTTTATTCCTTTTATTGGTGATCTTTCCATATCAATATACAGACAGTACAATAATTGGTAGCTATACTATCATTTATTTAACCAGTCCCCTGTTGGTGAACATTAAACCCTGGTGATATCTTCTGAAGGTGACCTTGGATGGAAGAACAGCCTGCACCTTAAGAATGACCTTCCTGCCCCTGGTCTCATCTGGGCTTGCAGTCATCCCCTTCTCCCTAGATTACTGTCATATCTCGGTCCCAACTTCTGAGGGTGAGGGGCTCTGAGAGACCCTATTCTGGTCACAGCTCACACCTGTACTGGTTACAGCCTTTTTGCCTATTTCTGTTTTTGGCAGTGACTGGGTCCGTCATGTTCTGAAGTTATTCTTGTCCAGGAGCTAAGAAATGATGAGCCGTGTGCCATGCATTAAGCTGGCCAAAAAGTGCGTTGGGGTTTTTCCATAACATCGTGTGGAAAAACCCAAACAAACATTTTGGCCAACCCAGTATTTAATAACCCGTTCTCTCTCTGAGACTCTCTGTACCGCCGTTTACTTCCGCACTGTCTCCCACCCGCAATCTTATCTCTGGAGAAGTCAGTGTTCCACTCTCCCACCTTAACACTTTCCTCATCCTCTTTATTATGTTAGAGAGCCTGGAAATAAGACTGTGGTGTTGTCACCTAACCTCACACCCTGGGTGACAAATGGAGGATAGTGGCAATGAGAAGCCAGGCCAGGAGCGCCATGGTGACACAAGGGGGTGGTAGCTGCCGGATAATTAGAAATGTGGGATGGGGTTAAGTGAGGAGGGCTTGGCCTGTGGTAAGGCTTCTGGATGAGAATTTCTTTGCTGGTAGTTCAGGGGAAGTAGTGAGGATCTAAGCCCATTAAGAATGGCCTAAGCCCCATCCTTACATGAAGTCTATAAAGAAAGATCTTTTAGGTCATTGGTTAATTTCTTAATTAAACCAATATTGACTGAATATCTATTACATGCGATGCACTCTAGTAGATGGTTCTGTGGTCTCTTTATCATTTTACACGTGGTTTTGCCTCTCTCGCTGGAGCCACTAGGTCATGCGCTCCCTTTCAGTGCTGTTGCCATGAACTTTTGTGGTCTTTCAAGGCCTGTAAGTTTATTTTTCCCCTGGGGCTCAGTTTTTAAAGCAGAGTGTAAGTCCTTGAAAGTCACAGTTTAAATCAGGGCAGTCACAGAAGTAGACCTCTGATTAAGATGGCACGAAGAATGTGCTTAATCAGTGTTGTCTAAACTGAACTGATCAGGGTCAATGAAAGCCTTTCTGTGGAACCACACAAGGTACAATGTGCCCCCACTCACTGGAGATAATGGCCTTGGGAACAATTATCAGCCTAATTTCTTTTTACATCAGTGTAGATTTGATGTCCAATAATATATGTGTTGTACTTTTAATGGCCTTTTAATGATGAAGAGGATCAAAAGCACTTTAGATCTGACCTTGCATCATTAGTTTCCATTCCAGAAATCCACTGTAATTACTGCAGCTGCTTCTCCAGGCCCTGCCAGAGTGCCAAGTTCCTGTGAACGTATCTGCACAGTTCATCGCAATCAGCACTGAGCCAGGTCTGATGCAGGTTTGGGGGGCCAGAGCGGGGGATGGTTACTGAAGGTGGAAAAGGACAGGGACAGGGTGGAGGAGGGGAGAGTGACCATGGGAAGCAGTGAAGGACTGAGTCATTCAGGGCCTAGAAGGTCAAGTCTCTCAGAATCGGGGATCTCGGGACTTCCCTGGTGGTGCCAGTGGTTAAGAATCTGCCTGCCAATGCAGGGGACACGGGTTCGATCCCTGGTCCCGGAAGATCCCACACGCCACGGAGCAACTAAGCCCGTGCGCCACAACTATGAAACCCGCACGCCGCAACTACTGAGCCCATGTGTCACAACTACTGAAGCCCGCGCACTCTAGAGCCCGCGTGTCACAACTACTGAGCCCGTGTGCTCTAGGGCCCACGTGCCGCAACTACTGAGCCCGCAGGTTGCAACTACTGAAGCCTGCGTGCCTGGAGCCCACGCTCCACAACAAGAGAAGCCACCGCAATGAGAAGCCCGCACACCATAGCAAAGAGTGGCCCCCGCAGCAACAAAGACCCAATACAGCCAAAAAAAAAAAAAAAAGAATTGGGGTTCTCTCCACCCTGACCCTCTCCTTTCTCCTCACAGAGGGTGGCTGACTTATAGAGTGAAATATAACTTGCTATAAAGCCCTGTATTGGGTTCTACATGTCAAATTGGAAAAAACTAAGGATTCTTGGCAATCCGGCATTCTCCCCCATCCCATTTGTGAGGGTGTGGTGGGGACAGGGGAGGGTGTGGGGCATGGGATACAGGGTGCCCAGCTGGGGTAGATGAATCTGGACAGGCAGAACTATGGGGAGAGAGCACACAGGGCAGGGTCTGAGGGACAGTGATACTCCCTAGGGAAGGGAGATACTCAGGTGGAATGGTTAGGATGCTGGTTATTCTTGTGAATCCCTATCCTCAAGATCTATTGTCTGCTATTCTCTGCACCCTGGAAGCATGACCACTGTGGCTGCATCACCTAGCCTCTCTTGCCCTCTGGCTCCCAATTGGCTTTGACAGGAGATCTGAGGGTAGAAGGAGAGAGGGGGTTGGGGTATTTCCTGCAGTTCTAGCGGTGGTTGCATCCCTCTACAACCATAGCTTCTATCAGGAAGCCCTCCTTCCATGGTTCCAGCTCTTTTGAGCTCTAATAACATGTTTTCCTCTCCTTGCCCTTGAGCTATAAACTTCATAAACAGGGGAGATATAAAATTCCTGTTTCTGCTAGTCCCTGGATGCTTCAAAATCCCTTCCCTTAACCCCATTCACACCTCTGTAAATAGTACCTTTGTTAAATTCAAAGTCCCAGCTAGGTGTGCCATCTGTTTTCTACAAAAACCCTGATTGATACAGCGGGTGTGTCAGAGCCCAATGCCTACCAATTCCATTTCCTTTTCCTGGACACATATGAAGACTACATTTTCCATTCTCGCTTAGATTTAGGTTGAGGCTATGCACCTGGCTTCTGTTCAGTGGGATCAGGTATGACACTTCCAAGCCTGACCATAAAACCCCCTGTGCAATTGTCCCCATCCTCTTCCTCTTCCAAGGTAATATTGGAAGCTACATGTTAAGGTTACAGTGTCTCAAGCTGCAAGAAATTTGGATCCCTGAGTGATGGCTTGGAGGAGAATTGCCCAACTCAACTCAACTTAATATGAGTGAGAAATTAGCCTTTATTATGTTGTACCACTGAGACTTCAAGAGTGCTTTGTTCCCACCATTAAAGTCAATTGCCTTGACCAGTCCAGTGGAGGTGTGAAATGAAGAGGCTACCTAGAGCAATGGAGTATTCAAGGCATCAATACAAGGAAGCATATACTTTTCTAACTTGGGCGAGACCACAGTGAGGGCTAACAAAGGATGTGACATTATTGCTTTGTGAAAAGATCCAGGATGGATGGCTGTCAGAGTTGAGTTTGCATCCGGGCTTCACCACTTTCAGCTGCGTGATCTTGGGCAAGTTACTTTACCTTTTTAAGTTTTCTTATCTGTAAAATGGGGAAAATAGTGCTTATCTCACAAGGTTATTTTGTGGATAGATGACTTCTTTTTATAAGACATAGTTGGTACTCAATACGTGTCCCTCTTTTTCCTCCCCCAGCTATAAATTCTACACTCAGTACCTCCGGTGACTGATAAATAATTTCAACGCTGGGGGCATCTATCTCCTAAGCTCTAATGGCACAGGACAGTTATCCTGAGTATCCTGGTAAATGGTTTGAATATTGACCAGTAAAGAGGGATTTCCTTTAGGTCTTGGATTTAGGCATTAACTCTTCCACTTCTATGCCCTTCAGGGCCCCATCTTGAAATTTGAGGGCCACCTAACACACGTGTCAGATCAAGCAAATCGAGACTTTAGAGTCCCAGTGAAGGACGCTTAAGTGAGTGTGGATCCTGGGGCTAAAGTGTCTTCTGAAAAAGTAAAGAGAAAGGAATCCCCACGGAAACTTTTTCAGCATCAAGAGAGCTTATCTGCTCATCCATCCATCCATCCATCCATCCATCCATCCATCCATCTATCCATCCATCCATCCATCCATCCATCCATCTATCCATCCATCCATCCATCCATCTATCCATCCATCCATCCATCCATCCATCCATCCATCCATCTATCCATCCATCCATCCATCCATCTATCCATCCATCCATCCATCCATCCATCCATCCATCCATCCATCTATCCATCCATCCATCCATCCATCCATCCATCCATCCATCCATCCATCTATCCATCCATCCATCCATCCATCCATCCATCTATCCATCCATCCATCCATCCATCCATCCATCTATCCATCCATCCATCCATCCATCTATCCATCCATCCATCCATCCATCCATCCATCCATCCATCCATCCAAAAAATAATTGTTCGGTGCTTAGCATGTGTGAGAGACACTTCTAGGCCCTATAGTAGATACAAAGATGCATTAGACACGTCCTGCCCTGAAGAGCTTAAATTCTTGCAGAAGAGAAGGTAATTTATCTTCATCCATAACTAGAAGGCAGACCAGGATATGATAAGCATGGAAGGCAAGTTCAAAGTGCTATGGAATTCAGAGAAAGTGAAAGCCCCTTCTGGCTGGAGGGATCAGGGAGCATTTGAGTAATTCTTGAAAGCAGGGCAGGATTTGAACATATGGAGATGAGGGGAGGGTCAGACATGGGAAAGTGGAAGAGACCCGTGGGGAAATGGTGGCTAACAGTCTGGCAGGAACACAGCTGCCAAAAGCGAAGTTGGAGGAAACAGTTTTAGAAACGTCCCCGGAGAACAGACTGTGCAGAGCCCGAAGTCTGGGCCAAGAGGCTCGTGATGAGAACAGAGAGAGGTCGTCAGAGGTTTCTGAGCACTGGGGTGGCATGTGCCCTGGGAAGGGTAGTCGAGCAGCTGTGTTCAGCACCTGTCAGAGACAGCAGGAGATGGAGGTAAGGAAGCCGATTAAAAGACCGGCAGTCATCTAGGTAAGCCTTAATGTGGGACTAAACTAGGAGAGGGGCTACAGGAGTGTAAGGAATGTCGGAGAGAATCATTCAACGTGTATTTATTATGTATCTGTTCTCCATCTGTCAGTCACTGTGGTGAATGAAAACTCATGAGAAACACAAATCTTGCTTCCTAGGTGTCTGGAATATGACTTGAGGGATGAATCAATCAAAGAAAGCTTGGCCTTCCTAAACTCTTCCCCTTTATGGCCACACAGCGTAAGCCCCACTTTGCACCTCGACGACGGCATCTCACCTCCATCCCAACAACAACAAAGATAAGGTATAAAGTTTTAAGTTAAGCGGTCTGCTGTTCGTCCTTACTTAACAAACATTATGTGGCACTTGTTATATGCCGTATACAATTTTACGAGCTTTACAAATACTGCATAATTTTATCCTCATAACAATCTCATGAGGTAGATACTATTATCATTTCCATTTTGTGAATGAGGACACTAGAGCACAGAGAGATTAAATAATTTTCTCGAAATCATGTAGCTACTGAGTAGCAGGTCTATGATTTAGAACCCAAAGAGTCTGGCTCCAGAATCCTCACGCTCAACCATTACATTGTACTGCTTCCCTGTATCCCTGCTTTCCCTTTGCCCACCTGTAACGAATCATGGCCAGAAAAGAATTACTCTTGGACCTCACCCATCCCCAATGAATCAGTTCTCTCTTCGTGGCTTGTGGTCCTGCCCAAGGTCACAGTCATAGCTAGAATCAGCTCGCTGATCCCTGCTGCAATCAGACCTACAGTCAATGCTGAACTTCACTGCCCGCCCTGCTGGGTAAGCAGCCAAGGTGGATGGTGAGGGACAGGAAGTCCTGAACCTACAGGGTGTAAAACTTCTCAGGGCTGTCAAGTTACACTGCTGCTCAGCTCGCCACTCTGGATGAGGTGGACACAACGGCAGGGCTTAGAGCAGGGGCGCTGCCGTTTACTCCCCATGCACTCTCGGCCAAGTTATTTAACTTCTCCAAGAATCACTTTCCCCATCCGTAAAATGAGGGGATTACATACAATAAAGTTGTGTGATAAAGAGGAAATAAGACACTTTCTGTAGAGTGCTAAGCATAGTGTCTGACATACAGCAAGTGCTCAGAAAATGTTAGCTGTTGTCATCTCACCCAGGTAAGAACAAACTCTTCACCTGATCCTGGATGCCAGATTCAGAAGTACTCAGAGGCCCCAGGGGGCTCTTTAGGACCTTATTCCAAAAAAGTATTAAACTATCCCAATAGACTTTTGGAATGGAGGAATAAGTGATTTGGGTCCCTGCCATACAGATACGTATTGAATATATTGGTACTCAATACGTGTCCCTCTTTTTCCTCCCCCACTGGACTCTGGAGCCAGACAGCCTGGATGTAAATCTCAGCTCTGCCATTTACCAGCTGTGTGACCTCGGGCAAGTTCACATTCTTGAGCTTCAGTTTCATTGACTGCAAAGTGAGATGATGATGATGTTATCCCCCTCACAGGGTTGCTGGAGGATAAAGTGAGTTAATACATGTCAAGTCTTACAATAGTACTTGGCACACTGTAGGTACTCAATAAGGGTTAGCTGTTATTATTGCACCCTTTGGATTAAACTAGTAAATTCCTTTTCTTCTAGAAAAGAAGGCTGGAGCAGATTTTTCTTCTTTAGTGGGGAGAGATGACCCACAAAATCCAGAAAGGGAGATAAGCCAGATGTTGAGGGTGAGAGTTTCTCCCCATCCCACACCTGGGAGATGAGGGGTTGGGGGAACCCATGCTTTCCAAGACTCTGGATCCAAACACAATCCAGGCATAAGGACCAGGAGGGACCCCAGGCAGCCGTGTGGAGACGGGAGCCCATGGGAAGGCCTGGGTGAAGAGGGAAGTGTGGCCCTTTTATCTGAGGCTTCTTGGGGCATCAGCGAGTAAGGCTGCCATACGGTCTTCCTTGGAGGCAATCAGGAGGCTTTGAGTCACTGGCATTCCCTTCAGCTCCATGCTGAGATTGCGGAACTCATTACATAAGCCTTTCCACACAGGACAATAAGGCCTTCCTTTGCCCCTTCAAAGACCCTCATACAAGACATAAAGCAGGAGATGAAACACACATGAAAAGATCACTGATAATCCATGGGAATATATGCTATGTGACAAAGAGGGACTTGCTTGATCAGGAAAGCTCAGTTCTAGTTCCACTTCTGCCACTAACTAGCTGGTAAGCCTCCGGTAAGTCACTTCACCTTGCTAAGCTTCAGTTTCCTCATCTGTGAAATGCTCTCATCCCAACACTCAACGCGCTGGATGATCCCTAAGAAACATCCTCCCGGCTCTGTGATCCCCTAAGTGTTCAGACAATGATTCTATTAGGAGTTCAGACAAGGGGCAGGTCAATGGAGGTTGAAGTGGTCAGAGAAGGTTTCACAGAAGAGGTGAGCCTGGGTGAGTTTGTGTAGGCAGAAGGAAGGATGTTCTCTTCCTGTTCCCATGGCCTTTAACTCCCGTCCTGACAGCTGGCAACCTTTCTCCATTCATCAGGCCAGAAGAATTTCTCTCCAAGGAGCCTCAGCCCACCTTCTCACTCCAAGATGCCATACAGCTACACCAGGGGAACCAGCAAAGCCTCAAGCCTAGGTGTAAGCTGACTGAAATGGCACCTACCTCGAGGCCACCTGGGACAGGCTCCTCTCTAGTCAGAGGGATTGCTTTCCATGTGTCTCTTGCCAGCTAAGCACTGCCCGGGTCGATGGGAACAAAGTGCCCTAGACAGGACAGATTGTCTTGAAATAAGACGGAGGCTCCTGACCAGGACTGGATCCCACTGCTTTCTGCAAAGGAAGATGCTCGTTCATGAGTAGGGTTGTAGGGGGAGTATATCTGGATCTCACATCCCCCCTTCTTATCATCCTTCCCACAAAGGACCACCAAGGAAGCTGTCCTGGACACCTGCTTAGAAAGAAACCTATCCCTTTACATCCCATGCCCTAAAATGGCACTGCTGACCTCCCTGCCAAATCAGTCTCGTGACACAAAAGACCCTGGCTCTCTTTCTAAGCTAATCAGATGTCCAGGAAAGGTTAGAAGGGAAGGAGAGAAATCAGACTCCGAGAAAATGGTACTTGTGAGCGCACTGTGGAAAGCTGATGAGAGTTAAACTTTGTGCCATGTGCCCTTGCTCTGATCTCAATGTTTCATTCCCAGCTCTTTTTTAGGGCCTTTCTCTACCTGCTTGAAAAGCTGTACAGTGAGATTATTCTTCATAACAGGGGCCATCTGCCTATCTGCCTGTGTTAGGAAGGTGACGTATTTCCTTTTCTCCTAAAGGTCAAGTTAATTTGCTCCCATGTGATAGAGTCCAGTGCGTTTGTCACGAATGGCAGCTGGGTTCAGACAGATGTCAGGTGGTTGCAATACCTCTTCTAGGTGAAGCAGCCAGGGGGCCTGGCTGCTTCAGGATGAGGGATTGAGTCCAAGTGAAAGTTCTGAGACCCATGGTAGTAACTGCCCCTCCATAAACCCTCCTGATTATCAGTTTAATGCAACCCTGTCCTTCCAGTCCTAGTGCTTTCCTTAACCTCCAAAGTCACTTGGGAGCAACCCAGCCCCTCAGTTCTCTCAGGCTCCAGACCCTGGAGCTGCCCTCAGCTTTTTCTGCCTAGTGACATGGAAGGTTATCATTTCAGATGTCACATACAGAGGATTTTCCAGCATCTTTTCTTCCATTACCATCAGAACAGACTGCAGTAGGGAACAGAGGTCTCCTTCGGGGTCATTTGTTTTTGTTTTGTTTAATTACACCTCAGAGTTAAGATCTTAATTCTTCCCAGGTCACATTATTCTCTAAAATGAGAGGTGATAATGCTTACAAAACACTGTACTGCAACAAAGGAGTAATGATGCCCTCCTTCTATGATGGGAAGATTTTTTCCTCACTTCTTTATTCTTCTGACCCGTCTCTTTAAGAAAAAAAGCCCACAGTCATAGAATGACATGGCTGGAAGGAACCTTAGAAATTGTTCAGTGCAACCTCTAATTTTTAAGATGAGGGAATGAGGTTCGGAGGGTGAAGTGACTTGAATTCTCAGAAAATATGACCTTAGTAATGTGGTTCCCAGTGACCCTGCTCCCTTTTCTCTGTGGCCTGGGAAGAGTTACACGCTTTTCATGTTCCTACTTCTGGGATCTGACTCTGTCATCTTGGAAGGACATCCACAAAATAGAGACGATGGGAGAAAGAGAGGACTACCTCCACCTCAGAGTCTCCTCACCGGCTCCACAAACTCTCCACCCCTAGTTCCTGTGCCTTAAGCCTCCTGGGTGTCCATGTCAACATGCACCAGGTCCTGACTGACTATGCTAGGCACATCTGGCCTTGCCCCTCTCTCCCACCTTTATTGAGACCCCAGGTACAGCTGACTGGAACCAAGAGAGAGACACCTGACCCTGGGCAGCCCCATTCATAGGCTGACCATCTGCTAACGACATGGCCTGGTTCCAAATATTGAAACTGTGGTTAGTTGGCAGTAGGCGATGGACTTGGAAGGCCACACAGATCCAGGTGGCCATACTGGGCCTTGTGCAGAAATAGTAAGCAGAAAAGGCTAGTTTGTTTTTGTTTTTGCTTTTTAAAGAAGCAGGAGAATGGAATCAATACAGAGACACATGGGTATAAGCACCCATGATGCACTGAGAGAAGGAAAGAAGGACCTCAGCTCTCGGGGATTTGTGATGTCACGGGGCTCTGTTTACTTCACTTCCTACCCTTGGCTGGCATGAATTTTCAGTCTCCTATCCTCTGTCCTTTGTTTGTATTGGCTTTAGTCCCTTCCAACCACAGCATCCTTAATCAGAGCATCATCTTGTACCATACACATGTGTAAGTTTTGTTCCTCAAGCCAGGAACGAGCTCTCAAAGGCCAGAGCTTTATGTCTTAGTCTTTTGAAAACCCTTTCCAGGTGACTTGTACATAGGACGGCTGGTGGAAGGTGAGGCTGAAAGGCTTTTTGGGAATCCAGTTCTATAAACCCTCTTAAATATTTACATCAGTTGGCACCTAGGCAGCCTTTTTGAGCCTTCCAACAGAAAGCTGCTCAATATTAACTGTCATTATAGTTTTAAGGGAAATGAATTCCGGTGCGTGCTATGCAGTCCTAATTTCCCCAGGCCTCTTCATCTGGCAGGTTGAGATGGGATTACAGAGATTGGAATAACACAGAAGTCACTAGCTCATGGAGCACCTCAGCCCCTGAAAGTGCCCGCTTCTATTTTTGTGGGTTTCAGGAGATATCTCACTTGGGTACATGGAGAAAGGTGCTCCTCCAGAGGCCACTAACGGTCCACCATCCCATCTCCCACTGATCTGTCTTCAACCTGCACTTCTATTACTTTCTATCTCCCCATCTAGTCCTTCTGCCATGCTGCCACCAGAGCCAGCTTCCAAGTGCTCGTCTTATCACATGGTTCTCCTGCTCAACACCCATTTGTGGGGTGTGTTCATAGCTGCCGTTCGCCAGCCATTCCCAACACTTTTCTCTCTTGCTGGCAGAGCTGACCTCCTGGGAAGGATGCAGAAATGCCAAATATCCATCCTCCCAGATTCCCTTGCAACGAGGGCACAGGGATATGCCCCACTTCTGATCAACTGGCCCTTCCGAGGGTTTCTGAGAAGTACGTTCCTCCTTAATAGAAAAGGCACAAGTGAGAGAAGCTCCCTTTTGTCTTGCTTTGGGATTTTGTGTGTTGAAGGCGTGATCCTTGGACCTGGTTGTGATCATGGATGGAAGCTGACGCAGAGCCATACCTTGATGAGTTCCTGAAACTTTCTACTGCTGGACTTTTTATTATATGAGAAAATTAAATTTTCTTATCATTTAAGCCACATTTAGATGGGCCTTCTTTTGTTACTTGCTGGCAAAAGCAACCCGAGACGTTGTCTGCGGATCCTTACAAGAGAAAGCCCAAATTCCCTAGCATGGGTACATAAGGCCTTCACAAGTGTGCCCTGTATCCTGCTCCAGCATCATTTTTTGCCAAACCCACCTGCCATTTCCATTCCCCAGCCACACCAAACTATTTCCAAGTGGGCCAAGCTTTTATAAACCTGAGCCTAGAATGTCTTTCCCTACTCTGGTTAAAACTCACCCAGGGCTTCCCTGGTGGCTCAATGGTTGAGAATCCACCTGCCAATGCAGGGGACAAGGGTTTGAGCCCTGGTCCGGGAGGATCCCACATGCCGCGGAGCAACTAAGCCCTTGCGCCACAACTACTGAGCCTGCGCTCTAGAGCCCGTGAGCCACAACTACTGAGCCCACGTGTCACAACTACTGAAGCCCGTGTCCCTAGAGCCCGTGCTCCACAACAAGAGAAGGCACCGCAATGAGAAGCCTGCGCACTGCATCGAAGAGTAGCCCCCGCTCGCCACAACTAGAGAAAGCCTGCGCGCAGCAGCGAAGACCCAACACAGCCAAAAAAAAAAAAAAACTTACCCATATTGCAAGACCCAGCTCAAGCTTTTCTTGACCCTTCTTGCATTTTGTGGAGGGAATGTCCCCTCCTTTGTGCCCCCTCTGTACCTGTAAATACATCCGTAGTAGTACTTGTAACACCTCTTTTTTTCGGCCGTTTACACCTCCTTCTCTTTGGTTGTTTACATGTCTGACACTCCTTCCAGCTGTAGATTCTTTTGGGGCAAGGCCATATATTTTTTCAGCTTTGTATGTCCAGTGCAGATGCTCAATAAATGTTTTCTTTTAAATAAATAATTGAATAAGTGATTACATTAATTAGTTAAGCCCCATTCTCAACTTTCCCCTATTAACTGAATAACCTTAGGGTTTTATTTTTGTTTGTGTTTCAGTGTGTGAGTCTGTCAGCCTGTTTTAGGCCAGTGCTGCTGAAACTTTAATGTGAATCTGTGAGCACGTGGATCCTGATGCAGCAGGTCTGCCTGGAGCCTGAGATTCTGCATTTCTAACAAGCTCCCAGGTGATGTTAATGCTTCTGGTCCAAGGAGCATATTTTGCATAGCAAAGTCATCAGTACAGCGGGGTCCTAGAGGGCGAACGTTGCACTTGTCCTTAACCGGATGATGCCCTAGGAAACCAGTGGAGACTTACTTGAAGGTGACAATTCGATGACAAGGAACGTACTTTGTATTCATCATCGCTATATGGAGCTTTGGTCCCCTTCTCTGAATCTTCTTTGGTGATGAGCTGAGCTTTTCTAGAGCTCTTATTTCTCATTTTCTCCAGCTGGAGTCCAGCCTCAGCCACAAACACTGCCCCCTCCATACCTTTGTGATAGCTGTCAGGAGCTCAAGTGAGCTGGGAGAGAGAGCGCTGAGCTGCCAGGTGTCCGAGTAGCTGATGAAAGCAACAGGTCAAAAATGAAACAGTGAAGCTGTTCATCACTTACTGCAATGGTATAAGCAAGAGTCTAAAGCTGGAAAAGATGCCAACTCTTCCTGCCCCCTTTTCCCCCATGGAAAGGCACACTAGCCCAGCGTCAGGTGGATCAGCGTAGCTGTTGGGGGGTGGGGGGGCGGGCTCTAAGCACAAAAGATTTCAGTTTTGCGGATCCTGAGGTTGGGGAAGTGGGGGAAGGGCTAAGAGTGGGAAAGTACTGGGTCCCGAGTCAGACGGGGCTTCCCTTTCCTTCCGCATCCCCCCCACCCCACATAAGGAGGTCTCAGCAGAGTCAGGCACCTGAAGAGGACCTCCACCCAAGACCTCAGATTGAGAGACCTAGGAATGAAGGTGCCTCTGAGCTAGGAACATAAATATGCGAAGAGCATGACCTACGGGGGTGGAGTGAGGATGGGGGCCCTGAGTCCTTGACTGCACTTCCCTCCAGAGACTGTGATGACATGGGCTGTGCACCAGGGCAGCAGTGGGGAGGGCAGCTCCTCACAGGCCTGCCAGGCAAAGCCTTTGAAATTGACTATGGTTGGGCCTAAAAAATCATGCAATTACACATAGCTTTTTAACCAGGAACTGGACTCCTCAATAGTTTTTCTCACTAAAGGGTTCACTTGAAATTCACTTATATTCATTCCCCACCCCCGTGTCTGCCTGTCTCTGTGCCTCTCCCCCTCTACCTCCTTTTCCCCCTACAGGCACCGACCCCTGCAAGCCTACTCATCTTTCTCAGCTATATGAGCTATCTATTGCTGCATAACAAATTGCCCCAAGACTTAGTGGCTTAAAACGACAAACATTTAGTAGCTCAGTTCCTGTAGGTCAGAAGTCAAGGCGTGGCTTAGGTACACGCCTCTGGCTCAAGGTCTCTCATAAGGTTGAAAACCATCAGCCAGGGCTGCGGTCTCATCTTGGCTAGTCGGGACCATGTCCACGCTCACTCACATGGTCACTGGCAGTGTTCAGGTCCTTGCTGGCCACTGGCAGGAGGCCTACCTCAGTTCCTTGTCATGTGAGCCTCTCCTTAGGGCATCTTATAACATGGCAGCTGGTTTCCCTGTTGGCAAGTGAGCAAGTGAGAGAGCAGTCAGGAGGGAACACCCAAGATGAAAGGTGCAGTCTTTTTATAACCTAATGTCGGAAATGACATCCCAGTACTTCTGCTTATTAGAGCCAAGTCATTAAGCCCAGGACACGTGGGAGGGGATGACCGACGGTTTGAATACCAGGAGAGGGGGATATTGGGGCCATCTTAGAGGCTGCCTGCCCAGCACATCTCACCCCTTTCCCAACTCTTCCTTAAGCATATTCTAGAGTCAGTTTTCCCTATAACGAAGCTTTTGATTTTATTCTATTCTGTACAGCTGTCTTATTACCCCAAGTGTCTGACGCTTCTCTTCTTAATAGAACTCCGATTCCCAGGGGCAAAGACCACTAGCTCTCGTCCCCTACTTCTCTTTTAGTCCCCACTGTACCCATCTCAGGACTAGGGCTATAATAACTATTTGCTGACTATGATCAACTCTCACCTTCAACTTATTTAAACTTTTTCTCTTTCAGCCCAGCTTTCTGGGGCTCTGGGATTTCCGTGGGAGACTTTCTATTCAGAGTCTTTTCCTGCTGAGCAAACAGACCTTGTCTGGGTCAATAATCCTTGCTGGGAGGGTGAGGCAAGGTTATTGTTTATACTACAAAGCTGACTTCGAACGCCTTTAATGTTGGAATTTAGCTATTGAGAGAACCAGGGAAGGTTTGGAGCCCTTTAGAAAAGAAAAAATGAAAAGCAAGAGAACACTTATGTTGAGTATCTCATTTAATCCTCCCCAAAAACATGAGGTGGAGCTTATCACCCCCACTTTGCAAACATAGAGTTTGGGACCCCACAATTAGCAAGGAGCAGGGCCAGAATCTGAACCCAGACCCCGGACTCTCTCCCTCATCCCTGACTTGTGCTTCTGGGTGAGATTTCCAGAGTGATTTACGCTCAAATCAGGGTCCTGCCTGCTGGAGCTATTTGCAGTATCCAACCCCCCACTCTCTGTCATTTCTGTGGCCCATTTATGTGTCCTGAGATGCCCAGCAAATACCTGATGAATGAATTCTACCTCCTCTGGAGTGGGGAGTGGCCAGGGGGCTTCCACACTCACCCCCAAAGGCCAGGCAGACCATGAAACCCAGCCAGCCACGGTGGCTGACTTCAGGAGTGGAGGAGTGGGGTGAGCAGGGAGAAGCTGGGGCCGGTGAAGTGTGGCAAAGAGATCTTGTCAGAAGCTCTGACACCCCAGGAAGAGAAGGTCACTTGAAATGTATGTATGTAAACAGATTTGTCTGGCCCTTTCTGAGGGGCCCTGCAGTGGCCTCAGCCCCCTGAGTGGGCCTCTTGGTGGGGATAGTGCCACAGGGGACAAAGAGCAGACCCCGGAGGGTGTGTGGACAGAGATGACACAGCAGGCCCGCGACTACTGTCTTTGAAAGGCCTGCTCACAAGCTTGGCTCTGGGAACTTGGCTCTCAGGAAGGTTCCCACCACCCTGACTGGTGAGAGTGGCTCCCTGCACCTAAACTGTGCGAACAATGGGATTCATGCTCAACAGCTGCTTTCCTTCTGGGAGTCCGGAATTTGTGGCCATGGTAGGCAGAGGGTGCCTATGAGGGGGCTATGTTCTACTTTGGTGGGAATAGGACTGAGTTGACGCCCTGCATTCAATTTGTGCTTTTCCTGGAGTTTCTTTTCTGTTCTTTCCGGAGGAGAAGGGCCGAAAAAGGACCATTCCAGGGCGCGGCGCTGGG
Source organism: Delphinus delphis (assembly GCF_949987515.2). Classification (NCBI taxonomy): domain Eukaryota; kingdom Metazoa; phylum Chordata; class Mammalia; order Artiodactyla; family Delphinidae; genus Delphinus; species Delphinus delphis. Next base: position 36,336,036 of record NC_082684.1, on the reverse strand, counting down.
CTTGCCACATTTGGGAGCGCCGCCTGAAGTTGGGCGCACAGCCTCCCGCCGCCCTGCCGTTGGGCTGGTGGAGGCCGCAGCACTGCTAGGGTTGCATCAGTCCTTCTGTTTGCACTATTTCTTTTTGCGACCATGGCCCCGCCTTAAGTATTTCCAATTGAGAAACAAAACCTCAGGAAACCGAAACTTAACCAGCCACTCTCGCTTCTGTAATTACGCTTGCTGACCCCCCCACTGCAACCGTCCAACCAATCAGACGGCGACTAGTGTCTTTGTTTAAAAGTCAACCAATCGGCGACTATGTTTGTACCGGTCTATAAAAGAGCTGTACTAAACTCCGCCAGAACCTCTTAGCGTCACCGGCAACGAGTGCGCGGAGGTCCAGGTTCGAACCTGCAATAAATGACCCTTGCCGTTTGGCTTTGACTCTCGACTCTGGTGGTCTTGTGGAGGGGCCTCGCGACCTTGGGCATTTCACCTACATGACCAGCCCCTGATAAAACTGGGTCCCTGAGTCTCTGTCAAGCTTCCCTGGGTAGCATGGTACCAACCGTGTTGTCCCGATTTGCTTCTGGGGAATTAAGTGTGTCCTGTATGACTACTGAGATAGGACTTTTGGAAGCTTGTGCCTGTTCCCCTCTGCTGGTTTTGCTTTGTATCCTTTCACTGTAATAAATCTTAGCCATGAGTGTGACTGAATACTGAATCTCATGAGTCTTCCTGGCAAAACACTGAACGTGGGGTGGTCTTGGAGACCCCGACATACTAGGGAAGGAGGGGTGGAGGGTAGGAGTGGGGATGAGAGCTTTCCCTGCCTAGATGTCTGCAAACTCTCTTGACTTCACAGCTGCCCAAACTTCTGCCTTCAGCACTTCCTCTTGTCCTCTTGCAGTCTCTATTTTTCTCCTTTCCCTCACTGAACAGTCTCATTATTCAAAATAAATGCTTGAGGCTGTCCCCCTATGACTCAGCCTAGTCTGAGCTCTGAAATGGGTGAATGAGACCAGGGCTTAGTAATATGAAAAAATCTTGACTCCAGTAATTAATAAGTAGAATGATAATAAAATACCTGTAGGCGCCCCATTTAAAATTCCTCTCTTCTGTACAATAACTGAAATGGCATCCTTTTTCTCTGAGAATGTAGGTGGGTGTCACCTGAAGGGTGTCACAGAGTAGAAAGGGCATCATTTGTCATAGACACAGAAGTCAGAGTCCCAGCACCCTCCTGCATATCCCCCAGGCTGAGTGATTAGGAATGTGATGGATGTGAGGCGTCCTCCCCCAAATGGGAGGGGACAAAGGTGGGAGCAGGGCCAGATCCAGGGGGTGGTAGAAACCTTTTTCAGTTTGGATTTCAATTCAGATGCAGGGGGACTGGGCTTTTAACAGAGGGAGGGCTGAGATCTCAAATATCTTTTCTAGTTCAAAGACTGTATATATGAATACGCCAGTGTCTCAGACTGTCCCTGAAGAAGTACAGGACCATTTTGAAGAAATTGGTGCTGTAATTTTCTGTCCTTTTATTGTAATTTCTGGGAGCTGAGAGCCATCAAATCATCATCAGGGATCCTGCCTGCCTTTCACTCTTCTTTCCTCCCCTTCCTCCTTGCTTTTTCTTTAAGAAATAGAGGTCTAGTCTGGGATGAAAGAGCAGAGTCCGCGTTTCTTTGCTACCGTATTGTCATTCAAATTAACTCATTTAGTGAATGGGCCTATGATTTGCATTTAGAAGAAAATTGCTCTTTGAGTTTTTAACTAGAACAGTTGGCTGGTAAATCAACAGGGCCTCATCATACCAATTCCCCATTTCCCAGTGGGATAGGACCCCCCGGACCCTGGCAGGCAGCTGGGGAGCACCCCACTGACGGCGAGCACTTTCCCTGCTCAGATACTGATCTTCTCCTGTGATGAAGCCACATTTGCCCTCTAAGCAAAGGTCTAGAATTGGTCAATTAATCGTACCATTGTGAAATACTAATGCCATTCAAGCAATTAGAAAGTGATGAAATAAAAATCTTTCGAGAATTTAAAGCTAAACTCAACATTTGTAATAGAATCTTCTTCTGTTACAAAATGACTTTCCTAGATGAATTTCATAAATATTTTATTGTGTGTCTACTATGTGCCAGGCACCATTCTAAGCTCTTTGGGCAGGTGGTCTATGTCTTCCCTGATTTCTCTCAGAAACTTGGATCAGATATGGGGTAGCAAATCTGAAAAAAAAAAAAAAAAAAGTTTCCTGATGAACCTATGCAACTTCAAAGAGAAAAAGTCCCTTGAAAAAACCTGAAGTAGAGCTTTGGAGTAGCATGAAAGTGATGAGAAACCTGGGGGACTGGAGTTTGATTCACTTTGTTCTTGTATAGTCTGGGGATGTGGTGGAGAAGCAATGTTAGGGAAGTAGGAAGTGCTTGGATGGCCTGTTTTCTTTGCCACTTTGGAGGAAATGACCTCTACCTTCGAATGAACTACAGGTCCAGGGTCTAGGAGGTGGAACGAAGAGTTCCAAACATTTGCCAACATCACTGGGGAATATAATGCAATAAAAGTGGTTTGGAAAAATGTCTTGTAATCTTCCATTGTCATGTTTGAGGGTTGGATTTATCCTTGTTCCCTCTTCCATTTTCTTCTCTGTGGACAATTTCTCAAAGGGACCCAAGATTGAGTTTTGGGGATTGAGGCTTCTTATACAAAAAATAAAAAGGAAATTAAGGCTCCATTTCTCTCTTCATTATTGTGCCATTTAGGAATTTTTTCTTACTGAAGGGACCTTTCATCTATGCCCGCAGAAAATTATAGTGCTAGGTAACTTCACCATTCTGCTGTGCTGTCTTTCCCATCTCTCTTCCCGTCCTCCATTTCAAAATGGTTTGATCAGAAGAAATTGGGATACTGTTCCATTCGTCATAGCAAACAGCAGAATTTCTGAAGCTATCAGAAAATCCTAACTTAATCAACTTCTATAAACAACAGACATGATGCACAGAACACCACTAGGCATCGTCAAATGATTTGAATGAGATAAATAACTCTGAGTTTAAAATTTCCAAGAAGTAGCCCTTCATTGGCCTTGGCGTCTGCTTCTCCCTACACATTCTGAGAAAGAGAACGTAGAAATGAGAGGGCCTATACCAATGAGGAAAGCATTCAGCTTCCAGTAAAAGAAAAATCTGACTGCAATGGTTTTAAAAAAATGGGGATTATTTTTCTCTAGAACAAGAAATCTGGAGCTAAGCTGGCGCTGGTGTTGGTTCAGAGGTTTGATGGTGCCAAGGCTAAGGCCACAGGGATCCTTTGGTACTTCTCTCATGGTTGTAACATGGCTACTCAAGCCATCGTGTCTTCATGCAAGAAAGGAAGAAGGCAGGAGGAACAGAAAGGTGGTACTTTTTTATTGGGAAAAACAGTAACCTTCTAGAAGTTCCTAGCAGACATCACTGACCAGGATGATGTCACATGGCCAATCCTACCTTCAAGGGAGGCTGGGAAAAAGGGACTTCAGCCTTCCCAACTTTGTGGGAGAGCCAGTCAGAAGAACAAGGCTGGGAATGTTTGTTGGTTCCACCCATCTTGTTTTCCATGGGGGCCCACAGCCTTGGGTGTGAGACAGTCTCTGTCTGCTTTTTCTGCTTCACTGCTATCCTTGCCAATTCGCTTTAGTTAGCACAAACCAGTCGGCTCAGGTTTTAGACGCTGTGAATTTTATCTAATGGATTTAACAAACATTTCTCAAAGTGAGAAAAGCACACAATTGGATAGGGAACAGAGGCGTGCAAAGAAGGCTGGGCAAGCACACGGAGAAAAAGCTTTGGAGGAGGATGTCCTCTGAATGGTTAGACTTTGAACCATGTCTGCCTAAAACACCCTATTGTCACTCTGCAAACAGGTGAAAGCCAGTCCTGGTATGAAATAGAGGCAAAAGATTATAGCTTTGGGGGTGCAGTAGGAAAGGCAGTCCCATAGGGACCTATCAGAGGGGAAATTGGTCTCCTCTTGGGATTAGCTGAACTCAGAGGCAAATTGTTCACTCCTTAAATTGTTCGTTGGACGGCCCATTAGAGCATGATGGAGAAAGGACTCACCAGAGCCCCACAGCATGCTGAGAGTTGTGAGAAGGGACAGATAATGTTTCAGATGAATGTGAAGAGGCTGACTTTCCATCAGGAGGCTTTGCAGGAGTGTGGAGAGTAGGCTGAACAAGCCAGTCATTTTCTCAAACCAGGAGGCACTCTGGTGCTCTCTCTGCACCTGTGTGTCCATAACTCTGCAGCTCAGTGCTTTCCTCAGCACCAGCGGCTCCTGCACCCTGATGGTCAGAATTGTCCATCACCATAGCAACCTCAAGAATGGCTCCAAATGAGATCTCTTTGATCTTCAAGGGATGCAGGTGTGCTTCTCTTCTCTTTTCTTTTCCTTTTCTTTTCTTCCTTTCTCCCTCCATGAGGCAGGGCAGGGCAGTGGTGAAAGGATAATAAGAGATAGAGCTGAAATTAGCTGTTAAAGTTGCCCACTCCAACAAGAAATTGCACGTGCCTCAAGGCAGAGGGTGAACAGATGGTGTGTAACTTGTACCATCAGCCTCTTGAAGCATCTGCCCTCACACAGATTCTCAGACCCTCTCACAAGGAAGAGGGGATTTGCATTATGGCTACAGAAAATAAGAGAAATGGGATTGCTCTCATAGGTAGAATTTTGATATATAAACAAGAAAATCAGAAGTATGTTTTTCTGTTACTGTTCTCTCTTGTACCTACTTGTTTTTTCAGAAACAGTCTGGTTTATGTGGAAAGATTCAACAATTCAATAAATTCAGCAAACTTTTATGGAGTGTCTTCTCTTTATTTTATCTTTGATATCTCACCTCTTGTAACTGGAATTCCAGACAGCTTACTATCAAGGACATAAAAGACTAGACTAATAAAATAGAAAATCAGGACCAAAGAGAGAACAAAAAGCAAATATTCTAACCACGAGGGTGAACATGATGGTAACTGAGGATTAAAATTTAACTTTGAGAATCCTAAACGCAGGGACAAAAAGTTTATATTCTTATAGGTTCCTCTTGGAGAAAACAATTTTTCTCCTACTAAATTCTAAGATAATTCTCTGGAGGAATTTGAATTTAGTTGACATTGGGTGACATCGCCTTCCTCCTCCTCCCCTTCTTCTTCATCACCATTATCACTGACATTTATTGAGAGCTATTTATTGAGTGACATTTTTATTTATTGGCACATTGAATATGCTAGACACTGTTCTAAGCACTTCAGGTATACTAGCTCATCCTTGAAATAATTCTAGGAAGTATATGCTAGGATTATCCTCACTGTATATAGGTGGGAAAATTAAAACATAGGTGGAGTGTTCCACATAACTGACTTGGTTCCTGGGCTATTGTTCCTGCCAAGGAGACATGTTCATCTGCTGAGCCTAACACCAAGGGTGTCCTTAAGGACCAGGACTAGCTTGTGTCATGGATCTGTTAGGCCATCCACATGCCCCAGGAGAGCCCCCATGCTTTCTTAGGGAGAAGCACAGAGGGCTTTGCCTCAGTCAGGATGACCTTGGCTGATGAACTAATATTCTGGTCCCACTGCCAAAGTTGTTCCTGTTATGGAAGGGAATGCAAAAGGTTGATTCTGGCCAAGGTTAGTTATGTCCTTTTTGGAGTAAGAACTGAACAATCAAGGCACCTTTGAGACATATGGACCCACCTCATGGAAATTTAGCATTCCATGACCTGCTCAAACCAGTGAGGTCTGAACCTCCTACAAGCACCTCAGTTTCTCCATAGTGCATTGTCCTGCCTCACTTATAGACGAGGGAGCAATAGATGCTGTCCCATCCCAGAAAATCCTCTGACATGAGGATCTGCAGACATCCAGCTCCAGCCATACAAGACGGGGTGATTTGGTGCAGGTAGCAGGCTTCCAGGATGAGCTCCAGAGGACAGAGGGGCCTATAGCTCTAAGTGGAAAAGTCTGTCCCCAAATATTTTTGCTTTAGCCAAGATGCCACACAAATACTGTGACACCAGTGAAAGGCTAGCATGGTCTGAGCAACTGTTCACGTTTTCTTCCTCTCTCTCACTTTTACACAATAGAGTCTTCTCCATAGGTCTTGTGGTTATGTCCTTCAAAGAATCCGGCAGCCTGTCTCTCTAACGCTACTGAAGGGTACTTTCTTCTGAGTCAATACCCATCTTTCTCTTGCATTGTCCACATTTTGTAAGTGAAATATCCCTTCCTCCAGCTGTAGTAGCCTAGTATAGTGAGTGATTCTTCACCCTCCAGATTCTTCCTCCTCCACCCTCCCCCTCCATCATGCTTTGCATTGACATATTTGAAATTTGTCACATTCCTCTTCATAACAACCACTTCTGTTTCTCAAGTGCTTATTATGTAGCAGGCATGGAACTAAGAGATTCACACAATTTATTCATTTAAGCCTCCACTCTACAGATTAGAGGATGGTTATTGTCATTTTACATAAGACAAAACCGAGGTTCAGAGAGGCCACATTACTGCCCAGGGTCCCATAACTGGTAAGTAGCAGAATTGGGACTTGACCCCAGGAGAATGATTCCAAAGCCTGGATTCGCACCACTACACTGACTGCCTTCACCTTACACCATTCATTACAGTACTGTGATGAAAAGTTTTAACAAAATGGAGCACAGAAGCTATTTCACATCCACCACCACCCACTGGTTACACATACCAAAAAGGAAGTTTTTAAAATCAACATTTTACTCAATTTTAATTATGAATATTAGGTTATATTTACATAAACTCTCTTTTAACTGTTTATGAATGGATAGCTACTCCAGAAAGTAAATCTCTCAGGACTCAACATGAAAAAAAAATCCTTCTTAAATATTTTATTTAAAATCATTTTGTGTTGCTGCCAAAGCAACAGAAAATAATTAAATTCCTTTGCATTTTATGATATAATTTACATGAGCAGTCATGCCATTGCTATCTGTAAATGTCAAGCATCCTAGTTTGGGACCCCTGTGGTCACCTGTGTTGGTGTAATTATGAGTTCAGTGTTGTGAGCCAAGGCTTGGTGATGACTTGGCAGTTCATTCAACACACAGGAGCCTCTGACTAATTCTTGGAAACTGACAGTGTGGACCTGGATCAGGGAAAGATCCTGTCGGCCCTAAGAGTCCTGAGAAAATGCCAAGCAAAGAAGGGTCTGAGGCCAGCTCTCAGTGACTGCTCTCACGCAACCACTGCCTGCTCAGCAGTTGGTGTTCAGAGGCCATCATCATGGTAGCTTGTCCCCACACTGTGCAGTTCTGGGCAAGTCCAACAACCTTTCCTTATTCTACCCCCAGCTCCCAAAGGTGACCTTGGACCATCTTGTCTCTATCTGTGCCTGGGTTCTTCCATCTTTATAAATGTTCTCTTCTTCTGTGTTAGGAAATGGCAGTTTTGTAAAAGGCTTTGCATTCATTGAGGAAGGGCACTTTTCAAATGAAAGACACTGCATCCATATCTACTTTTCTCTTCAGCGTTAGGCAAGTTATGCTTTCCATTTTCTATATTCTAGGGGTGGGTGGGGGTAGGTGGGGGTAATGGGAAGGAGAGGAGCAAAGGGAGCAGCCTCCAAATGGCACAAGGACACAGAGAATAAAGCTTTTCTTGTTTCCTCCTGCAGGGTTTGCAATACAGCAAAAATGGTCTGTCTTTGGGCTAAATGAAGGGGCCTGGGTAAGCCACACAGACCTTCATGGATTTTATGGCCTTAATCAACTACATTAAAGTTAGACATATTAATCAACACCTCATTGGTGTGTAGGGAGAGCTGGATTTTTTTAAGTGCTTTGAAAATTTCGCCAAGCCAGCTGGTGATGGCTTGGCTGCTGGGGTCACACGTCATCATAAACCCAGAATCTAACACTAGCAGTGTGCTTGCTGGGGTTTAACCACTGTTGTCCACTGGGAGACCCGTGCGACGTCCCAGAGGTTCTTAAATCACATGGAAGAAAATTTTATGACATGGAAAGAAGACAGTGCCACCACTTTAAACCTGCTGCTTCCTATTGGGAAGGAAATGAGTGGGGAATTCAGGGGCCACAGGGAAGTTTCAGTACCAATGACCATACACCATGAGGGCTCAGCCCGAGAAGAAACCATTTTCCCAGTTCCAGACCCAGGAGGGATGGAGAGAACAATGAAGGGAAGGAAATCTAAAGAAAACTATAAAACCAGAAGGGAAATTGGAAAAGGAATTCCCTGGGCAATTCATTAAAAACGGGAATTAATTTCAGGTCAGACTAAGCTGCCTCAGGTCTTCTCTACTGAAATGAGGTGGCTGCTCAGGGCACTCATCCATTTCTGCATTCTAAGGTCTCAGAGATCCCAGGCTCTCTGGATTAAGACCCACATAGCCATATCCGTCAGCTATAGAGAGCTACAGGGACTGAAGAGGAATTCATAGAACAAGACAGCTTCTGGAGACCCATAAAAGGAGCCCAACAGAGGGTCCCGGAGACCTTCACGACTCTGGTGGGAGACCATCTCTTTCTAATAGTAATCCAACCTTTCTTTAGGGGAAACAGAGGCACAGAGATAGTTATGGGGTGAATTGTGTCCCCCTCAAAAAGATATGTTGAAGTCCTAACCTCCCAGTTCCTCAGAATGTGACCTCATTTGGAAATAGGTTTGATGCAGATATGATTAGTTAAAATGAGGTCATACTAGAGGAGGGTTGGCCCTTAATCCAACATGACTGCTGTCCTTACAGGAAGAGAAGAGAGACACACGGGAGAAGGCCACCTGAAGATGGAGGCAGAGATTGGAGTGATGCATGTACAAGTCAAGGAACACCAAGGATATCAGACAACCAACAGAAGTTTGAGGAGAGGCTGGAATAGATTCTTCCTCAGGGCCCTCAGAAGGAACCAGCCCTGCAGACACCTTGCTTTTGGACTTCTAGTCCCCAGGACTGTTTTAAGCCACGCTGTTTGCAGCACTTTGTTCTGGCAGCCCTAGGAAATGAGTACACAGAGGTTAAGCCGTTTGCCCAGGGGCACACAACTAGTGTGGAGGAAACGTAAGCCCCCGGGCGTGTTTCAGAGCTGATGCTCTGAGCCTCCTTCTCTGCGGTAACACATTCCGCAGCTGCGGTGGGTTTTGCATTGGAAGGGACCCTAATCAGATTCAGGGATGTGCAGCGAGAGAGTCTGAGCCGCCTTCTCTTCCGTTCCTGTCCGCTCTGCCCCACGATGGTCGGGGCTCGGGCAGACGGCAAACAGTTAACACGTGGGCAGGGAAATCTTGATCAGACAACTCGGAGGCAGTGAAGGCAAGCCCGCCACACTATTCGACAGATGGTCACCCAGTGGTTCCCTAAACACCTGCCAGGAGTCAGCATGGCTGGCGGGTCTGCGGGAGGCGGGTGCGCGCTGGGCTCGGAATCCTGCTCGGCCTCCTCTTGGCCGGGTGACCTTGGCCGAGGTGTCCCATTTCCCCGGTTTCTTCGGTTTCCTCGTGTAAAAGAGGAGAAGTCCGACGACCTTCAGTGTTATTGTGGCAAATGTGACAGTGAAAGTGACCACGCCAGGGACCGAAGCGGGACCTTAAAGAGAAAGAACAAGCAGACGCCCTCCTTTCTGCCCCTCCCTGTCCACCAAGGGCCACAAGTAAACGCCGCGGGTTTTCTCCTTTGCCCCCTCTCCCTGACTGTGTCTAAGCCAGCGACGTGGCATCTCAAGTTTGGCTCTTAGCATGCGCAGCCCTTCCCTAAGCTTCCAAGTGAGTTGATCTACATGAAAAATTAATCGTGTATTTTCTTCTTTTTTTTCAAGTGGAAAAATTATTTAGGGCTTTGGGGAAGATGGGGCAGCTATTTGCTATGCAGCGACTCATCCCCTTGCCCATCACCCCTGCCATGTTCAGCAAATGATTCTTCTAGTCTCTACCCGGCAGGTGGTCTCGCAGCTACATGTGTTCTGCGCATCCAGCAGTGTGCTCCGGGGAACGCGACATAGCGATGACTGCTGTTTCTAATTACTGCAGAATCAGGAGGCAAAGGAAAGAAGCGCTGCCAGCCTGGTGGGCTGCTGTGCAAACACACGGTCCCGGTTATTGGGTTCCTGGGGCTGGCGGGGCCCGCTTGCCTGACTGGTCACTTGGAAGTGAGGCTTTACTTTTCTCCAGACTCGACTTCTGAATGATTGGCGGGGACACCCCAGTCAATAAGCCTTTATTTAGGGAGTACCTAGTGTGCTCTTGATTTTGTGCTAAGCGTTGGGGCTGGGGTTGGTGGGGGGGAGAGGGGGGATACAGGCAGTGATAAACACAGCTCCATCCTTTGGGAAGCTTCCATGATAGCTAGGGATGAGGACAAAGTACGAGAGAAAACGTAGCTCAATTCATCCATCTAACAGCATTTATTGAGAGTTGCCCTTGTGGAGTGTAAAGTCAGTGGGGCAGAGAGACAGTAATCCAGTGCTATCACACACATGCAGTTGCAAACCATGGTCAATGCAAAGCAAAATACAAGGGCTATTAAAGCATAAATGGGGACCTGATTTGTTCTGGCGTCAGAGGAGGATTTCCAGATGAAGGGCTGTAAGATCCATTGTGAGAATGGAAAAGAAAGGTTACTCTAGGAAGTGTTTGGGAAGAATGAACAAGCTGGTGGACAGATGCAGGGGTGAAGGACGGGGTGTTAAAAGATGACTTCTAAGTTTCGAATAGGAATAACTGAAAATCAAAGGTGCTCTTGTCAGGGTGGTTGGGATGGGGAGTCCGTTTCACAGGGGAAGCAGCATAGATCATGACAGCCCAGAGGACAGAGCAGGGGACTGGACACACTGTGCAAGGTGGGGAGGCAGGTGGGTGAAGCCTGGTGAGGGGTGTGTGCAGAGGCTGTGAGAGGGGTAATTCTACAGGAAAAAAACTCTAGGGAACGGAAGATGGGGGCAAGTTCTCAACCTCGGGAACTGCTCGTAGCTAGGGCTTCAGGTGAGAGGAAGGGAACTCACGTGAATGAACACTTGTGTGCCTGGTTCTGTGTTGGGTATTTACACACTGCCATTGTGTGGGGTCATTAGGCAGCAAGACTCAGAAACTCATTCAGGGTCATTTCAGTAAAGTAGGTGTGTGTGTGTATGTATGTGTGTGGGTGTATGTGTGTGTGTGTGATGTGTGGGGTGTGTGTGATGTACGTGTGTGTGTTATTATATCCCAAGGCAGGAAACAGCTGGACCTCCCAGGACATGGCCTTGGAAGTCATGTACGGCTGCCTCTCCTTCCATCTCTCTTGGGACACATGGTCTCCCATCTCTGTTTTTCTCTGTGTGTCTGTTCCATTTTCCTGCTTCTCTCTGCTGACTGTTGCTTCCCATGGCCTCACTGTGGCTTTTTAGTTTGAGTCCAATATTATCCACCCAATCATTCATTCAGTGAAATTTATTGAATACCTACTATGTGTCAGTCAGTATATTTAGTCACTGGGCATACAGCAGATATCACAGGAAAGTCTCTTCCATCCCAGTAGAGGAGACATATTAAACAAACAGAGATATAATATTTCAGATATATTATTATATGGCAATAATGCTGTGAAGAAAAATAAAGCTGAGTGAGGGTCTTGAAAGTGCCTTTGGGGTGGTGGGGTTTTTTTTTTTTTTTTTTAATAACTGCTGTCTGAAAAGGCCTCCCTCTGATCCAGTCGCATTAGAGCAGAGCCTTGAAGAAAGTGAGTGAGCGATGCACGCAGATATCTGAGGCAAGAGCATTTCCAGCCGAGGGGAAAATAGGGCTAAAGACCCTGAGACGGGGCATTGAGAGACAAGTGTGGCTCGTGTGGAGTGGGGGAGGGGAGATCACAGCCAGTGACCAGTTCATGCCAAGCCTACAGGCCATTGCAAGACATGAGACAGGTCTTTGGGAGGCTGGGGGTAGAGGAGGGATGTGGTGTGCCTTCCACATGACAGGCTACTGCAGGAGCTGTGTGGAGACAATCGAATGAAGGGGGCCGGGGGGGGCCAGTTAGGAGGCCGATTCAGTGATCCCATGAAGGATGACGGTGATCTGGGTTAGGGTGGAAGCTGGGGAGGTAATGAGAAGAGGGTAGATTCTGGATAAGTTTGAAGGTTGGATAATTGCTCATGGATCTAACGGACTTGTTTCTGGATATTTTAGTTCAATTTGTTGAGAGACTCCTATGGGCCCAGGGGAGGCTTTGGATGGGCTGACCAGAGAGGGAGGAGGGTAGGGGCAAGTGGTACCAAGCAGCTCTTCAAGCAAGCAAGTGAGGAAAGATCCTCAAATAAGGGGCAGGTGGCCGCGTAGTTGGCCTGTTTCCTTTACTCAGGCCGGCTCATTTAATGATGAGGTGTTGTTATTCCAGTCTTCCATTTAAAAAACTAGGGCTCAGAGAGGATGAGTCACTTCCCTACGACCACACAGCTGGTGAGGAAGAGCCTAGATTTCACCTTTGGGATCCTGTCTGACTGTAAAGCCTGGGCTGTAACTGCCAAGTCAGGGTGCCTGGGGGATAAAGAGAAATGCAAAGTCCTGGAAGTCCCCAAAGCAGCGTCTGAAGAATGGGAAGGTGGCAAACAGGACCCGTGCCATGGAGAAGCCGGCAAAGGGGAGAAGTGGGAGGCTGCCTTTGCAGTTGCCTCAGGGACCTTGCTGCCCGGGGTCAGGCTGCGATGGAGAGCCAAGGCCATTGGGATGGGGGAGAAAAGTGAGGGCTCTGCAGTTAGAGGGGATGCTGCCACCTGCTGACGGTGTCATCTTGGGCAATTACCCTCTGAGCCTCCACCTCTGAAACTAAGTTATGCTGTATTAAACCATCGCCACGAAAGTTTCTTCTTTTTCATGTTCCACGTTCACCGTGGATTGGTTTCAGTGCTGCCGCCCCAGGTAGTGTTCACTGTGGGCCAGAGTGACAAGAGGGGCCCCTGCCAGAGGGAGAGAGAGAGAGAGGCTATCACTGGTCCACTGTCCCAGTGAATGGCAGAGGAGAGTATAATCCCTTCCACACCCGGGGAAGGGCGGTTACTATTTAAACAACAATATCATCTACCCCAGTACCTACCACCAAGGGCTTCCAAAGCACTTAGTGCTGCATCTTGGCATATAGTGAGAGCCTCTAAATGACAGCTATTACTACTGTTAACAGACTGCAGTGCCCTGGAAGGCAGTTTGCTGGTCGTACCGAGGAAAAGCTCCGTCTGTCTCATTGAGTAGTTTGTCAGTGGGAAAGAGAAAAAGCAGTGGAGCGGGGGGGGGGGGGCTTGCTCTGAACACAAGCTCCTCAGTGAGCGCCGCTTCTGCCCCTCTGCCGTGCCCATGCCTCCTGCCTCTCTGGGCCTCCTGCGCTCCTCTGCTTTTCACATCTTTCACGTTTCCACCACAGCTCCTCTCTCCTCCAGGCACTCCCTTGCTCTTCTTACTATAGTTTAAAATTTTTTAACAGAAATTTGAGTAGAAATCACTTATAGTTACAGATTTTGGTCAGGAGCCCTAGCTAATCAAGTTCCACTGGAGTAATGATTCCTTACTTTCAAGAGTGCAGAGTGAAGGAAATTTGCCTCCAGCTTGACTTCTAATAGGAAAAAAGAAAAAGCGAAGAGCTGAGGCAATTTCAGTTCTCGCTAACCCAGGGAATCCATTATGAGTGGGCCCATCGCCTTCCTTCCTGGTTGCATTTGAGTACGTGCCCATGTGCCGCAGTCCTAGGTTGGATACTGTACACAAATTCACAAAGAAAACAGTTGCGATGGGCACAGACTAACTAGGAATTCACAGTTTAAAAGAATGACACCACTGATACTTGTATATCCATAGGGTGCATTTCATCCAGCCCTGTAATGGTAGCTGAGAAAGGACAATCTTCCTTACCTGGATGGTAGCAGCGGGGAGGGAGGAGAAAGAAGTGGGAAGATTCGCTAAATAAGGGATGTTAAGAGGAGGAAGAACCAGTTAGGAGAAGACAGTGCCCACGAGTGGCTTTAATTTTTGCCTGGGCCACAAATTTAGTGATTCTCAAGGCATCGTTTGTTTGTTTGTTTGTTTTTTGATTTTTGATTTTGGCCTCACAACAACCTTGAGAAGTAGAAAGAGCTGGTATATTTACATGTATTTTCATACACAAGGTAAATGAGGTTCAGGGAGATTAGATGATTGAGTTGAAGACACACAGTCAGTAAATGAGAGACGCTAAATATTTTGACTTTTTGCTACATGTTGTTTTTATTACTACAAGTAGCCTCTAGAAGGTGAACATAGGTTTTATTTTATTTATTTAATTTTTTAATGGGTCATTTAAATTTTATTCTTCATATATTTAGAAATATTCTAAAAGTAATATGAAGCCATATTACTTTTATAATTGGAAAAGTCAGTGCAGAGAGATAACAGGTGGTTATCCTTTTAATAATGCTTCTAATGTAAATCAGATGTCTTACAGGTTTTTTTGAACATAGGCTTTACAAAATGTTTGAGTAACCATTATTCCTTTCTTCATCAAGAATTTTAGGTAGGTCCAAATGATTTTGTTGGGGAATGAGCAAAGGTAGTAGAAAGCAAATTTAATGGAGGCTAATTTTGACCATGAGTTGCAATCAATTACTTCAGTTAAGTTTAGGTTCATTTGTCCAGGGCTGCAGCCATAATCTCACAGAGATGGTGACATATTTATTAATATGTGAGTTTTAGGTACCAGCTAGTGTTCTTTGGTTGCAAACAACAGAAATCATCTTGGATAAGTTAAGCAGACACATTTGTTGGAAAGATTTCAGACAGCTCACAGGGTCTACGGAAGACTGAAGAATTGGGCTTGGACAATGGCAGTGGTCTGGATAGCTAGAGGGGTCATAAAGGCAGGAACCAATCAGACGCATCACTGGGGCACTGCTAGCAGGATGAAGGGGGAGGGTCTGGTGACCTAACCTGAGTCATGTACTGGTCAGGGCCTAGTTGACAGTCCCACTAAAGTGACCTGCAATCAGAAAAGGAAAACAGAATTTTCAGTTACTAAAAGAGGGGGAGCTGGGAAGACAATGCTCATCCTCTAACCTGGCTACCCAGCCCCACGCAGTCCTCCAGGAAAGGAGAGTTTTTGCCAGCCCCAGTCCAAGATCTTCTGTGATGTGGAAAGGGGGGATGGGTGGGAAGGGCTGGAGGGTGGCTGTGTAAAGGGATTGGGTCTATCAGTAGAGGGAGTGAGTAGGGAGGCGGGAGGAGAAAGGTCTGCGTGCCTTGCCAGGTGCTGGAGCTTGAGGAAGAATTTGGGGTTTGAAATGTCTCCAGAATAGGACCTCTTAGGGCAGAGAGGAGGAGCTTCTGAGATACGTTGTGGTGAGTTCTGAATTGAATCACTTTTACTGTACAGTTGTCCCTCCGTGTTCATGGGGGAATTGATTCCAGGAGCCCCCAAATCCATGGATGCCCAAGTCCCTTACATAAAATGATGGAGCGCAACGAATACAGCCGGCCCTCGTAGCTGCGGGTTTTCACAACCGCAGATCCGACCAACCGCGAATTGAAATTTCAGATGTGAAACTGCGGATACAGAAAGCCTCCTGTACGTTTCGAGATACACGTGAAGATTAGCAGTTCCCTTTTAATTACACGCGACCCTGCAGTGTGTGATTTTGAATGGATTTTGTACGTAGACTGCTGCGTAGAGCTCTGGAGTTTCCTAGGGTCACGATGATGTTTTGTGTTTGTCCTCAAAGTTCTGGGAAGGCAAGTGTCCTGCAGCTAGAAGGACAGGCAGATGAATGTGGTTGAATTGACCCATTCCCTTCTTTTCTTTGTTCTGGTTCTAGAATGACTTATTTTAGTTTTGCCAGGAGGAAGAATTTAAATCTGTTTAAACTTTCTTAAGGAAGTAAAACCTTTGATGACTTTATTTTCTATAAAGTGAGTATATTTCTGGTCAGGGGTTAGGATGTACATGGATGGGTCCTAAATTTCCATTATTATTTTCCTCTTGTAAACAGATCATCATTTTTATTATAAAATAAGAACTCCAGTGCACTATTTCATAGATAAGAAAATTGAAGCACAGGATATAACCCATAAAAATTTAATTAGGCTAGTCTCGGGTTATTTGGAAGCCAACATTATTATCATCACAATAACTAACTTTCTGAGTAAGGATTTCACATGCCTGGTAACCCTAAGAGGTCGATCTACTCTTATCTCCATTTTACAGATGAGAAGAGTAAAGTCACTCCCTTGTTTATAGGTCACACAGGTAATAAGAGAGAGTGTCCCAAACTAGCCCACCTGACTGCAGAGCCCACACTCTGAACGCCTACCTTGTACTCCAGTCGATAACACAATTAACTACTCATTGATCTAGACGCATGTGGTCACTGAATAGTTCTAGCTACTAGTAGGACTCATTTACTATAACTGTTCTGGTATTCAGAACCCAATCTATTAGTATAATTAAGAGAACTAAAAACAAAAAAAGTTCCATTGGTAGGATCATGAATCAATTTTGGATTAATTAGGGTTTGCTAATTAATTAATTGAAAATAAAATCCCTGCCTTCAAGGAACTTAGAGCCTGGTGAAAATGTCAGATGATAAATAATTGCAAAAAGTAAACATATAATTACAAATTCTGATACTGATAAGTTCTTCGAGGGCAAATCGCAGTAGTAGGGAAAGGTGGGGAGAAAACAGAGGGGTGAGGGAGAGGCAGTTAGCCATATCAGAGTCTGTCATCCATCCATCCTGCCTCACTGCATGTCCTGTAGGTATATGGCATTTTGCCAAGTGCCACGGAGCACAGGAAGGTGAACAGGATATGGTCTTGCCCTCAACAGGAACTCGAGGGAGAAAACTCAGGTACACAAATAACCATAAGAACACGAATGAAGATGACAGATGGCAGTGATGATTATGAGAGCTAACATTTCTGGGCACGATTTGAAGTACTCTACATGGAAACTCAATCCGTCAAACGATCCTACGACATAAATACTATTGTCCGCAAATGGATGGAGAGGGCACGGAGAGCAGCCAGGTATGGATGTGTCTCGAGTTTGTCTCGGGGCCAGGAGATGAGGTAGTGGAGGCTGACTTTAAGGAATGACTAGAAAATGGCAGAAGGGAGGGACAAGATGTTATGGGCGTTCAGAGGAGGGGGAGCATACTTCTGGCAGGAAGAATCTGGAGAGACTTCCTGGAGGAGTGGGTATTGGACGTGGGCCTTGAAGGGTGGGGAGAATTTAGCAGGCAGAGCCTGGGCAGTCAGCAGAGAGAGTGAGGGTGTGTGGTGAACGTGGGCCTGGGCTCAGATCTCCCTGGCAGCTGTGTAGGGCAGTGCTTCCTACACCTGGCAGTGCTTCGGTTGCCTAGAACACCTTTTACAAATACAGATTCCTGGGCTCCACCCCCAGTAAGTCTAAGTAATTTGGGGTCAGGCCTGGGAACACACATTTTTCAAAGCACCTGGGTGAGTCTGCCCCTTGGACGGGGCTTTGTGGGACATAATGTGGAACCATAGGACAGTTAGGACAGTAACACGAGGCAGGGTGTGGCCAGATTCCGCCTGGCCTGGGCTCCAGGCTTCGAAGTTTGCTTTATAAAATGGGAGTCAGCTGACAAGACTCACCAACGAAGCCAGGCCCCAGGAAGGTCAGTCTGGTCTAGAATGCCAGGTTCCTTAAGAGCTTGAAGGCAAGAGGACTAGTTAGAGGCTAGTTAATTATCCATGCAGGAGATGCATGGCCTGGGGTAGTGGCAATGGGTGTGACATGAGAGCCCAAATGAGTCATGGGGGCAGAGTCAGCAGGACATGTACCCAGATGGATGGGGAGGGGATTGGCGAGAAGCTGAGCAGTGCCATTTCAGGACCACATCCAGACCAGGGCGCCAGCCTGACACAGTGGTCTCTAGTGAAGTTTCTGCTCCACAAGGGGATACGAGAGAAGGGTTGGTTGGCCAGAGGCCTGGCATCCTCATGGGACAGGTATCTGGCCTAAATCCTTCTCTCTTGACTCTGTCTCTAAGAATTCTCCCTGGAAGAGGCTTTCCAAATATCTTAGAAACTCAGGTAACAATTACAAATCCTTCAGGCTGAAAGGACAGGTTGTTTAACTTATAGAATAAGAAAGGAAGGTGGATGCAGGAATGATGATGACGTCAAGACCAAGACTGAGGAAAGACCTACTATTTGAGTGATTTGTTTTGGCTCAGAAATAGAACAGTTTCAGCCGAGTAACAATAGCATCAACAATCATTAACAGTAACAGCCATTGAGCAGTAACTCAGGGATAACCACTGTGTCAGAAGCTTCATCTGCAGCATCTTGCTTAACTCGTGCCATAGCCCTGAGAAGTGCTATCTGGGGCCTTCTTAGCTCCAGTTATCAGATAAAGAAACTGAGGCTCAGATAAAACCTGCTCAAGGTCCCACAGCACCTGAACGGCAGGGCCAAGATGCTGTGTAAGCGCTGGTGGGGGTATGCTGCCTGCAGTGAGGGATGTGAGGATAAGGTAGAGAGGAAAGAGTACTGGGCTTGGAGCCAGAACACCCAGGGCCGAATCCCAGCTCTGGTCACTCCCAGAGCTCCTCAAAACAAGCTTAGTTCTCACCCAGCCCCACGGAGTGGTTGTAAGGCTCAAACAAAACAGAGAAGGCATCGAGAATGCAGGATGTCCTGCTATACCGCTTCCTCTGCAGAAAGAAGCCACCAAGCTATCAGTTATGAATTTAAAGGGCAAAGTCTCAATGGAGGGTGGAAGAGACAGGCACACTCAGCTCCATTCTGCTCAGCAGTCTCTGAGGGCCAGCCCTGGGCTTGGAATTGTGCCTGGTAGGCGTCAAAAGATTCTTGGTGATTGGTCCTCATTTGAAGGGGCAGGGGAAGTACATGAACTATGAAAGTCAACACTTCTCCCCTGCAATGCAAGGAACAGTGGGAATGAACCGTACAGTGGAGACGTCCTTTTCCATGAACTTGGTAGCCTGGGAGATGGCTGGATCAATAGACCGTCATTTTGAAAAGAACTAAATGGCAGGGAGATGATGATAATCAGAAGGGTGCCTGGGTTTGCCAGATACAAATCATATTAACACCGAAACAATTTCCTTCTATCTGAAGATAACTGACTTTGGCTCGGGGCCAACAGAAAGTGGATTTAGAGGAATACTGAGGCTCAATGAAGAAATAACTCTTACTTTAGCTTCCTCTGAATCCTAACTTGGGGAACCAGCCCATACACTAGTTCCTCTAAACCAGAGGGGGAACACAAAAGGAGAAGAAAAACTGCATCTCAGTTGGAATTTGCTCGAGAACATGGCTGAGTTTACTTCCTTTCCACCGAAGGTGAAATTCTTCCATTGAGGCAAGGTTGTCCTGGGGCTGCTAAGCTGTGGAGAAGAATGTTTATTGATTGAGTTCATGCATTTTACAAGGGCAGGAATGCCCTGGATTGCTCCGAATCTCTTTTAATGTGTAACTGTTTCTTGCAGGTAAGTATTTTGTTTTTAAGCATCGGCTCCACATAGCTTCGTGGTCTTCGATTGCCTCAGGCATGTATTTTGTTTTTCTAAATGAGAAAATGAGAAAATTAAGGGGAGATGTGTAACGCTCTTCCTCTGCAGGCTCCCTTCCCCCAGCACCGTCCTGATCCAGGGGTGAAAGCTCTCTCGCCCAGCCTCTTACTTTCAGATACAGCATGGCCTTGGGGTCGCTGGAGTGTGTGACAGGCTGCTTATTTAATTGTGCACCATCTGGCTGGCATATGAGTAGGGGGACCTGTCAGATGGGGTTTATCTCGCCTCATCAATAAATGCAATAATGCCTCTGCATGCTGTGGTTTGCAGTGCTTGAGGTTGATAAGATGTCCACAAGCCTGTAGGACCTGATCTGCCCACCTTGTACTTACACGATTATTTACAGTTTTGGTGTGAGTCTTGTCCCTCACTCCTCATCCAACATTTATTGAGCACCTGCTATGTGCCAGGCACTGTGCTAGAAGCTGCTGATTTAAAAATAATTAAAGACACCCCAGCTCTTAAAAGCCCAGGGTCTGGAGGGGAAGACCGACACATAAACACGCAGTTGTGGTACAAAGTATGCGGAGGTGGAGGTGAGGATGTCGCAGGAGAAAGTGGACACCTACTTCTGAGGGTCAAGAAAGGCTTTGTAGAAGAGGAAGGAGATCGTTTCTCTGAGTTTTAAAGGACCCAGAAGGCGCTTCTCGGGTGGTCTAGGTTGGAGAGCCCTCCCCGATGGCAGGGGAACCACATGGACTGAGTGAGGGGGGCCCTTGAGGGAAATCAGGGCGCTGTGATAGAAGACAGGGACCTGCAAGCCAGGCAGGCCAAACTGGGAGCAGAGTTTTATGTCTTGAGTTCTCAACAAGACGTGAGTTCCTTGAGCTGGAAACCTGAAGCATGGATTTGTCTTGATTCCATGGCAAGTGGGGCTCACCATAAACACTTGCTGCGGAACCAGCCCAGCTCTTCAGCTGCAGTGTGGAGACACCTGGGAAACACTATCAATACGGGCTTGCCTGAGAAGAAGCTGGGGGATTGTGCCTGACGTCCAACTTGCTTTGTCTCTCACTGCCTCTCCCTTTGTGCCCCTGCAAGGGACAGGAAGCACCTTGTACCTTTCCACCAGGGGGCGCCCACACCCTCCTGCTGACGGGGCAGCTGTTGCTGGGGGCTTAGCCTGGTTCACAATCTGATCAGTCCCTGATCCTCACCACCTCCTCCAGCCAGACAGGGCCATGCCCGGCTGCATAGCATTTCCCCT
The DNA here is from genome assembly GCF_949987515.2 of Delphinus delphis. NCBI lineage: Eukaryota > Metazoa > Chordata > Mammalia > Artiodactyla > Delphinidae > Delphinus > Delphinus delphis. Next base: position 36,315,280 of record NC_082684.1, on the reverse strand, counting down.
TAGAGCTAAAACGTCTTCCGACATATGGGAATTGCTGCTATAGGGAGCTTCAGACACATACTTGTCATTAATTAAAGTGACAGGAAGCTACTCAGCCCTCAGCTCAAAGTTGTCTCTAACAGATGATTAGGGTATTCAGGGTTTTCACACTTCATGACTCAAGGCAGACAGGGAAGGCAAGGGAGCAGAGACAACCACTCAGATCAGGGAGGCCTTTGGAAGCAACGTTTCAGGCTGGGATGGGCCGAGGTCAGATCCAATATCACGGATGACCCAGGTTCTTTGGTATCTCTTCCAATGGTTCCTTGGCTAAGGGAGAGAGCCTGCAGCTCAGGGGAAAGAGCACCAGACCAGGGACCAGGAAACTGGAAGTCTGGGCCCAGCTCTGCCTTGAGTCGGCTGAGTCACTTGGGACAAGTCGCTGTCTGTGTCTCAGTTTCCTCATCTGTGAAATGGGGGCTGCAGACCCACGAGGAGTGTTGTGAGGGTCACCCAGGATTTTAGGTGCTCTGAGCTTCATCTGCTTCCTCATCTGTAAATGAGAGAACTGGGTTCAGTCTCTAGGACTTTTCCAGCCCCCAAATCCAATAGCTATTTCAAAAAATGAAAAATTATGATACAAATACTTGGTATCATTATTGTTGTTGTTATTCCAGTCGGTCAGCTAAAGATATTACTAAGGTTCTAAATACCCTGCTATTCCCCATTGGCCGGTGCTTAGCCAGAGGGAGTAAGGCAGCTCAGAACTAACCACCGGCCAGGTGTTTCTCCGTGGAACAATGCCAAGAAGCCTGCGTGGAAAGGAGACTTCCACAGCAAAGCGAATCGTAAAGGAAATTGCCAGCATCTCCCCCTGACAAATTATTGCAACTCGTTTTAACAGAAAAAAGAATACTTTTGGTAAAGAATGGGTATTACAGTAAAAAAAAAATTAATTTGGCTTTTGGCTAGATCAATTAAAAAATACATCCTCTAAGTGTGGACTCATGCAGGGTTACAGAGCGGAGCAACACAAGAACCCTTGCACTCCTGCTGGGGAAGCAGGACATCTGAGCACGAAGCATGTAATACAAGTAAGTTAAATGAGAAGTTAATGAAAAGCCCATGGGACTTGCAGGGCATTCCATGGCTAGTTGGTGAATGGCTGGCAGAGAGTGGTCTGTGAGGGTGGGAACAGAGGTGTTGCTGGGAGCCAAGTTCATGAAGCTTGATGTGTAAGAACAGACGGCAAGCAGCCGAGACGGCAACCTCGCTGGGTCCCCCAGATCCAGAGGTGCAGGTGGCTGAAGGGAGGTCGCATGGGCTTTGTTAAACCTAGAGGACTCATTGCCCCTGTAATACCAATGCCCCCTTGTAACTTCTACTTCACAGAATTCACTCGGGGACTTGGCAGATTTTGAGAGCTTCTACTAAGTCTTTCAAGAAAGAGGGCCTCTGGTTTAGGAAATTTTTTGTCAATTATGGGAAAATGGCCTATTTGGATCTTCCAGACGTTCTCCTGGAATGGGTAAGAAGTGTTGTTTAAAGAACGCTGAATTCAGAGGTCTGACGGCTCAACCTTCAAATCTCGGACAAATCACTAAACTCTCAGGGTCTCAGTTTTCTTATTTGCAAAATGGGTTAATTGTGGCCGTCAGTGTGAGCATCTGAAGTCAAAAGGAAATATTCTATATGGAAGAGCTTTGTCAACTCTAAAGTTGTTTTTGAAAACCGGAAAATGCTGTCTGACGTAGCTCTCCCCTGACTAGTTCTCTGAGCCCTGTTTCCTCCTCTGTAAAACCGAGATCATAACAGTGCCTGCTGTGCAGGGTCACTCTGGAGATGGAGCTGCGCGTGGAGTGTCTGATACGGGGCCGGCTCTTGTCGCAAGTGGAATCCACGTTTGCTCTTCCTCTTCTAGCGGTGCAAAGCTCGGTCATCAGGAAAGTTTGAAGCCTTGTTAGCAAAAGATTCCATTATAAACACTCTGGTGACTGTCACCTCTGGAGAGGATCTAAGAATTAAAATCGCCTTAGGTCACCTGTCCAGTCCAGCCATTCACAAGCAGATAGATATCCTTAAAGAGGCAGCTCAAGCCCTCTAGCAAACTGTCATGCAGACAGCAGCCTACTCTGACCTTCTCCTCCTCCTCTCTGGGCTTTCGGCCAGGGCAAGTGAGGAGCACATGACAAATGGTGTGAGGTCAGCAGAAAGGACCCTCAGGTACCTGCCTCCCATAAGGGGCTCTGCCCACCTGTGCAAGCTTAGGTGGCCCCTCTGTGGCAGAGCAGTTGCATCACTGGGACTGGAGGTGATGCCAAGTAGCCCTGCCAGCCGAGAGCCCCATGGTGACCGGAGTAAGTGCTGCCAGTTCTGTGCAGAGCAGGCCATCAATCCTGGTTTGTTAGGACAGCCTCCGCATCGGGTAGTGCTTTGCACCGGCTCAGGAGCCCTCAGAATAGCCAACGTCGAAGCTTGATTTGCTTCTCTTGGGCAATTGCTTGGAGTCTTCGCCTTTTGGCAGATATTCTTGATTCTACCCTCCTGGTCCCATTTCCTTCTCCATCATTCAGCTGTGTGGGCTGCAGGCCTTTCTCTTCTCTCCTCATGCGCCATGAGCAATCCCACCCACCGTCCTGGCTCCACCATCCCATCATGCTGATGATGCCTAATTTTCTATCTCCAGTCCTCACCTCTCTCCTGAGCTACCTGCCCATATCTCCAATTGTCTACTAGACAGGTTCACTTGCATGTCACACTCAAACCTCATACCCCAAACATCCCAGACCTAACTCATTGTTTCGTCTACATTTGCAAGCCAGATTGTGTGCTTCATGGGATGGCATTTCATCCAAGTCTATAAGATGACTCAGGTGACTAGAGCTTAGTGTGTGGGCATGGTACATATTCCTGGAGATTCTATTTTTTACTGGAAGGCAAGTAAAATACCATCGAATAGAATACAAAATCTATACTAAAAATTAAGGTGGAATTTAAGACTAAAGAAAATGTGTCTGCAGAAGCTGTCTTAGACTATGCCCCCAGTTATCAATGGGGTACAAATGTGTTCTTCCCATAAAGGACTTGAGTTACCTTGGATTAGAGCATAGACATGCAAAGTCATCTGTAGGAGAGAGAATGAAGAGTTCCCAACTAGCAGGCCTTGGTTGTAATTGACTGAATGTGTTAGCTGGGGTTCGCTAGCAGTGGGGCCCCAGGAAAAGGAGTGTACTCCCATGCACTAACCACTGAAGGGGAAGTCTTGGCCAGTAGATGTCTAGACCTGTTGACAAAAGCATGCGTAATGTGAAGACTGGGTGTAGGAGGCATACCCAGCCCACTGTGAGCATCCCCACACCATTGACAAGCATATAATATTAAGTTGTAGGCTGCAGGGGAAATTTAAAATTTTTCCTCCTAGTATCTGCTCATCTCATTTTCATTGATAGTGTTTGTTTCTCAATTAGTGTTTGAGATTCACCTCATTCTAAGGCCACATATTTTAGGTAGGGTCCTACCCCCAAGTCAGGCCATAGAGTATGGGATGAGCCTACACTGGTCAGCATGCTTCAATTCCCTGATTACAGTGTTTGGGTCTCAGGACTTTGGCAGAACTCCTAGAAAAGCTAGAAAAGAGGCTGTGTCCTCACCTAGTTTTGGAGTTGTGCATGTGAGACTGGAGCCAAAGGCAGCCACTTTGCCACCACGTGGAAAGGATTTGTCTGAGAAAAGAGTCACCCAAGAGGAAGGAGGGACAAGAGATGTAGAGAGAGAAACTGAATCCCTTTGAGCTCTTCCACTAAGTCCTGCCTGAGGTCAGCTCTCCTTCTGGATTTTGCAGTTGTATGAACCATTAGATCTCCTTTTCTCTTAAGCCAGTTGGGTTGGGTTTTCTGTCACTCGCAGCCATAAGGATTCTAATGGCCACTTGTACATCAAATCATCTAAGCTTGATGGCAAGTACACATTTGTTTCTTCTCAGTTTCCTTGATTTCATTTCATTATTACCAAGCTGCTTTCTGATTATCGTTGATTTTTTAAGATGGTCTTCCCAGGGGGAGCGTATGTTCTGACTACATATGTTCATAGACTTTTATCATCTAAATAACAGTTTTCTTAAAACTGTAAGGAAGTAAATGTGTTTTTCTGCTTTTATAATTTGGTCACCCTGAGCCTGATTCCTTAGAGAAGGCGCAAGTTGAGTTTCTGACTTAAAAGACTGAGGGTCAGATTCTAGATTGTGGAAAATTGACCAGAGTAGTAAATACAACCTCTGGGCCTTTTCCCTTGGAGAACAACCTGATTAATGTGTAGCTGTGTGAAGATCAAAACCCTTTTATCTCTTCATTCTTCAAGAACCATATGCGATGTCTTCTCCTCCTCCTTTCTCATTCATTCAATGATAATTTACCAAGCACTTGGGTACACATAGTGAAAAAACTGATAAAAACCCTTGCTCTTCTTGGGCTTACATTCTAATAGGAGAGACAGACAATAAACAAGACAGATACTTAATATAGATAGTAGTAACTGTCTGGGGAGACTGGGATGTTTTAGATAGCATGATCAGAGCAGCACTGCTGAACAAAGACCTAAAGAGAGTGAGGGAAGTAGCTGAGCAGTCATCTGATAAGAGAGCCCAGAAAAGGAAGCGGCCCATGCCAAGGGTCAAGGCTGTAGCTGACCTGGCATGTGGGTGAGGGCTGAGCAACCGGAGATGAAGTTAAAGAGGAGGAAGCCCAGGGCACGTGGGCATGTGGGAGTCAGAGTGAGGGTGTGTGAGGTGGGAGCACTTGAAGGCTCTGAGCAGAGCAGTGACAGGATCCGACTCATATATGGGTGGGATCCCTCTGGCTGCCACGCTGAGGATGGGTTACAGAGGCTGCGGCAGAAGCAGGGGACCAGCTGGGAGCTGATGGTGGCCTGGATAAGAATACAGGCTGACAAGACAGGATTTGATTATATACTGGATCCCAAGTGAAAATTGAAGGATGGCACTGAGGTTTTGTTTATTTATTTCTTTGCTTATTAATTTATTCTAAGTACGCATGTGTCAACTTTGTTTATGCTACAACGGACACTTATTTTGTACCATTGTCAGTTGTGTAAGTGTCTGTTCCTTTCACTGGACTGTGGGCTTCGCTAGTGTCCAGTGCTTTTATTTTTTCATCTTTGATCTCCATAAAATCTCTGTAGGAGGCACTCCTGCAAGAAGAATGTGTGACAAAACTGAAAGAACCATATGACTGGGAGTCCAAGAAACTCTTTTTTGGGAACCCCTGTGCGAGTGCAGAGGAAGAAAACAGGGGCGTTTTTTTCCTTACTGGCTGGGGACACAGGCAATCGGTGCAGTTATGAGGGTAAAACTCAGGACCAGTGCCTGGTGGGGTGGACCCTGAAGGTGTTTGAAGGTCAGAGGAGATCTGGACTTTGGGGTGAGTAGACTGGGCATAGTGTGAGGAGCATCAGTGGTCTTGAAATGTGGCAGATCATCTGCGATAACACAGAGCAGAGCAGAGGCAACTGGCAGTGGCCATGGACTTGAAGAATATCTGGGTCGGCAGCCTGGTAGATTGAGGTGCACCAGGCATAAGTCACTAATTAGGGCCAACAGAGTGACAGTGGCCAGTGGAGTGGAGGAGTGGACATGGGCTAGAACAGGGAAGAGAGGCAGATTATAAATGCAAATATCCCTTCTAAAGGTCCTCCATCCCTTTGGAGATTCTTAAGGAGATACAAAGAGGCAGAGGACTGAGATCATGCAACTTGGTAGGGGGCTGATATTGATCTAAAGGGCGAACTACAAACTATTAAAGTGACCTTGCCGAGGGTAGGACCTAGAGGATACTTTTGGCTTATAAGTGTTGTCCCTTTATGGCAGTTCTGTTGATAACTGCTAATCTCCCCTGTTCTCTAGGTTTATTAACAATGTTCAGGTAGTTTTGTTCTGGGTCCAAACATCTTCTTCATTTGTCTTCTCTTTAGCTCTGTGGTTTGTGAATGTCCCATACTCACCCATGTCCCTTGCTGGCCCCTGCCGGTCAACACTATGCTGGTTGCTCCCCTACATCAGAGCTTGTAGAAGGATTGCTGTGTACTCTGCCTCTCTGTCCACAACTGTTTGTAAAAATCAGCCTTTAATATACACAGACTTCTGCCTCAATTGTATAGCCCTAATCATTTTGGCTTTCTTTATTTCTTTTTTATGAGATCGACTGTCTTCTGATTACAGAAGAAATACATGCCCATTGTAGAACTCAATTGATTTTCTAGAGCTTTTATTGTAAATTTGCATTCCCCTGTGAATGCCCATCTGGCCAATTTGGGAGATGCTGGAGGGGCAGTTCTCTCTGAATGCAAATTCATTCTGTGCAGCCTTTGCTGGTGAAAGGACTTCTGGGGAAACAAGTATTCACAGCTGAGTGCTGCCTGGACAACCTTTCTCATTGCGCAAACATCCTTCCCCTATAGTTGTTTATTTGTCCCTCCCTTTCAAATGTGCTTTTAGGAACAACAGCTGGAATTAAAAGGCGTTCACTTACCAGAAAATGTCTTGAAGGGGCTCTGAGGCTTCCTTTTTTTGTGCTCTCCACTTGGACAGTTCACATGTGATTTGAAGGGCTACCTCATCTGTGTACGATTTTGTAGTTCCTTTGTGTGCTGATTTTATCGGGCACGCTCTGGTTTCTGAGTATATGCACTTACATTCATTTGGTAGCAGGAAAAATTAGGTACTTAACAAAACCCAGTTACTAGTGCAGGCTATACATTTTCTCCTACCTCTTTCCTCCCCCCGAACTCATTAAATGCTACGGGTCATATATGTGAAAATCACCTGTTCTCATAAATGCCAGGGAGAAAAGAACAACATTTATGGAACATCCAGTCTGTGTCACTCACGCATCTTCCGTGATTCATAATCCTCACCACGACTCTTTGAGAAAAGTATTGTCCTCATTTTATAGATGTCCCTGGTAGACGGATGAAGAAACTGGGACTCAGAGAGGTTAAGGATCAGCCCAGGAATTTCAAATTCGATCACCAAAGTTGCTGCAAATTTGGGTAAGTTCTTAAATACTATTTCAGGGCTAGGGTCAATTAAACAATGGTTTAATTGTTAAATTGCAAAGACCAAAAATGTTGCTTTTCTGTCCAGATTATTTTTTTCAACTCTTTCTCAAGTCTACTTTCTCCCCTTCAACAACCCAGCCAGCCAGTTGCCCAGGCATTGACATACAGCTGGGAGCAGATTTATGTGCCCGTGGACAGGAGGGCCCAGGGAAAGCCTACTGGCCTGGCTGGTGCGGGTGACAGCCTGGTAATGGACCTCTGAGAGTGTGTGTGTGAATTAAGCACCTTTCATTTCCTTTGCTGCAAAAACATCACTGAAGCTTGAATAATCCTTGGGTTTTCCCCATTTTCAGACAGAAGAAAATCGGCGCAAATTGGCTGGTGTGTTTTTCCCTCTAGGCTTTGATCATTAATCATCTTCAGCTCTTTCCTGCCCTCCTGCCACCCTTGAAAAAGAAACACCCCCATGCACAGCCATTTCTGGCGCCACTGAGAATCATTCACTAGGCAATTTGTTCAGTCTTGAGTGTAATGAAGGTATGCATGCAGCACTTTGGAGGCTGGTTCTGTGGAAAAGGTGCCAGGCTCTTCTGCTCAAGGTTGGAAGAAGGCTTATTCAGGGCCTTTTGTGCAGGTTGGCCAAGCTGATTGGCTTTGATATCACAGTCTGGTCCCTGTACTTGAGCCAAACAGATGTGTCTCTGCAGGCCTCTCCAACTGACACCAGCCAGAGAAAGCTTCATTTGTCTTTGCAAGGCCTCCCTCAATCCACACTCTTTTTGGAAAAGATGCTGGAAATTCTGTGCTCCACGAGTTGATACTGGCAAGTATTCTGCTGGTTTGGGTAACTCCGGGCCCACAAGATAGAATCCTGGCTCCCTGGGATTAGGACACCTCAAGGGGTCATCTAGCAACTCCTTTGCTTCTAGGGAGGGACACACCCAAACCTTCCAGCAAAATGTCTCTCCTTTCCATAAGCGCAGCGCTTCACTGAGTGCGGAACCAGCGGCCCTTTACGCACACGCGCTCCCTCAGGCTGCACCAGGGCTCTACTGGATAAAGCTGGATGGAACCTGTGACACCGCTGATGTGCAACTACTTTTGTCCTGAAAAAGAGACAATTTCATAAGGTTCAACCTAATAAGTATTATTAACCTCATTTTCCAGATGAAGAAAATGAGACTCAGAGAGGTTTACAATTTTTTTCTAGTAAGTGGAAGAGTCAGGGTTTTTACTCAGAGTTGAGTGATTCCAAATCTCACTGTTTTTTAGCTTTTTCAAGTTGTGAAACATTTTAATCATACACAGAAGCATATGTATGTAGACATCATATTTAATATGTAATTGGAAAAGAGGCAGAACAGTGTTATTTTAAACAGAAGGCTGTAATATTATGCTATTTTGTTTTTACTGTTGTTTGATTAAATTTGGCATTTCAATAGTGGTGGAAATATCTTGTATAATTTTCATTTTTTGCTAGAGCAAGGAAAAAAAACAATTTCCTTCTCTTTCTCCCGCAGAAAGGCACATCATCCCGACTGGTATACAATACACGCCATGCGTGACTTAAACACTCCCCATCAGTGTTTCCATGAACATGTGATTGCACTGTTTTGCATTTTTAAGTTTTATTTCATTGATATCAGACTGTGATTTGCTTTTCTTTTTTCCTTTTGTGCCTTGTCTTTTACTCAATTTCCATGTCTTATCTATTTATGTTGCAGTAAGTAGTTATAGCTCACTTATTGTAACTGTTGAATAGTATTTTATTAGTTGATAAGCGACAATTTACTTATCCATTTTCTGGTTGATGTGTCTTCTGGTTATTTCCAGTTTTCCAGTATGACAAACAGTGCTACAGTGAACATCCTTACCTGTGTCTCTGTGTATACATTTGAGAATTTCTCTAGGATTGAACTTCTAGGTCATAGCGCACGAACCTCTTCAATTTCATTGGTTGTTTCTGAATTCCATGCTAAAATGGCTGCATCAATCCACACTCCTATTAGCCACATGTGAGAATTTTCTTTTCTCCACATGTTCATCAATGCACGGTATCATCAGACATTTACATTTTGCTGATATGATGATGTAAAAGGGTATCTCGTTGTTTTCCTCCTTCCCTTTCCCCCTTTCTTTCATAACCTCAGAGGAAGAGATGCTACACCTGCAGAGACGATCTCTCTGTGTGCTGGTTTGTTCTCTTAGGAGTGAGAAGGAGTAGTATTGGGCATGGGTTATATTAAACCGGCCATGTGGTTATTTGCTCTGTACATGGACACTTGAGACACACAGCACCCCGCACTGCTGATCACCCTTCTATGCTTGAAGAGTTTCCCATTTTATGGGTCCCACCTCCCTAGGTTGAAACCATAAGCACTCGTCACTACCCTCCCAAGGATGATCTGTCGATCAGACACATACACGTGAGACAAATTTGGAATGTAAGGAAGGAAGTGCTGTGTGGAGTCTAGTCTGGTGAAAGGGTAGAGAGACATCCTGCTTTTGGAGGCCCCAGCGTTGAGCTCCCAATGGTAGGTAGTATCCTACTGCCAAGGGCAACCTGGAGAGCTGCTGAGATAGGGTTTCCACTGCAGCAGTCTAGATGCAGTTGTGCCCTGTTCCAGAATGCGAGCTTAATTCTCTGGCCCTCTTACATATGTGCTGAGCGATCTTTTATTAAACCCTTTGGCTGCTTAAACTCACTGGAGTGAATTATGTTGTTTGTGACCAAGAACCCCATCATCACTCTCATTTTCTGCTATGTGGCTGGCGCTTCACATACTGAACCCTATCCCTCCCACAAGCACTCTGCAAAGCAGGCATTAGCCCTGGTTGAGCAAGGAGGAGTAACTTGCCAAAGGCCATGATGCTAGTAAGTGGTGGAACTGGGGTATGACCCCACCATTGAGTGACTGCAGAGCCCACCGGAAGGAGCTCGCCTTCTCCACCTCCGGGGGCTCTGCTGCACATCACTCTGCTTTCATAGCACTTACCGCAGCTGGAATGATCTCATTTATATGTGTACTTATATTCTGTTTCTTCCAACTGACATATCAGTTACAAAAGGGCAGAGGCCAGTCCTTGTTTGCCATTGCGTGTCCAGCCCCGAAAGCACACTTAGCAAGTAGGCACCCGTACATAGTTGTGGGATGAATAAACGAACTGAACCAACCTCCCATGGATCTCTTTGGGGAAAATAATGGTACCTTGCATTTATACCAAGCTCAGAATACTTTTCAACACTTTCTTGGTTTCGTTCTTTCACTCGGTAGTAACAGATCACGATGCCTCATGCCTCTTAGGACCTGAAGCTGTATCTGATGCCTACTTTTCCTTTCTTCCTAGATATTTCAAGTTCTACCAATGTCTACTCAAATGTGTCAGAATGCCTGTCCCTGGGCCTGTCTCCCCACGGTCAGGATGGTTCCAGGGTCTGTGGGACCAGATGGCCACCCTGGAGCAGAGAGAATAGACTGGGGAGTAGCTGCAGTTGGTAGGTGCTCTGCCCTCACTCACTGCAACTCTTTCAAGGCCCCACTATGAACCAGTCCTCAGAGCCTGCATTTGAAGTGAGTTAATGGGGCCAGGATATCATCGGCTTTTCACCTGTGAGAGACTCTGGGCCTAATGGCCTCAGCGAGTCCGTCTTTGTCTTGACAGCCATTCTGTCTCCAATCCATTCATCACAGCTTGAGCCTCTTCCCCTCCTCATTCTTTTCCATAAATTCGCCGTTCCATGCTGTTTGGGGCTAGTGTTTCATGACACTGGTTTACAAATAAATATGACCAAGCGTAATTGCCCTGTGCCCAATCTCTCCTCCAACGAATTCCTTGAATGTGGTCATTCCGAGCCGTCTCTTCTATTTCTCTTTTGTCATCTCGCACTCACTCTTGAGGTCCAGAGTAGAGAATTAAGACTGTTTACTGGCTCCAGAGTAACCAGGATTGTAAGACTCAGTTCTGTTTTCCGCCTCTTAAAGCCACTCACACGATAAATCCTGATACTGGAACAACTTTAATGGGTAGAAAGAACTTTGGGGCAAAGGAACCACAAAATGCAAGGAAATACTGATGAAATCCATTGGTGATTTAATTTCCCCTGAACTGTTGTATGATATACTATCTGAGATCATGACAAGAGTGTGCGCTTTTGGACTTAGCCAGGACTATTTGGATCCCAGTTACTCCACTTACTGGCTGTGTGACCTTGGGCAAGCTGCCTACCCTTAACCTCTCCGACACTCAACTGTCCTCATTTGTAAACAACTCTTGTGCGGTTTAGAGATAATGTAGGTAAATACATTATCGGGCACTACTCTGACCAAGGCCAGGTCAGGGCCTGACTTAGAGCACTTTCCTTTCCTGGCTGTCTGCCTTACCCAACACACAGAAACACAGACACACAGACACACCCTCTCCACACACATATGCTCCCCCCACACTATACCTACATCTACCCACATCGTACAGGCCACATACACGCAACACACACACACACACACACACACACACACACACACACACACCATATACACCACACACACACAACACAACACACATACATACCCACACCACAAACAAAACTCACCAAAAACATACATACATCCCTCATACTCCACGTACACACATACATATGCCCCTGCCCATGTCATTCACCCCTCCAACACACACACACACACACATACACAAACCACACTTTGTAGGTGGTTTCCTATTCACTCAGCTGACCTGCTAAAATGGAGAAAATCTCTGCTGAATCTGAACGTGTTGATGGCCATCTTGATTTCACTGAGAGAAAGGGATGCCATTGCACCACTCTACCTGAGAGGTTCAAGGAAGTAAATGGAGGGAAAGAGCAAAGTCACAATTCAGAGAACAGGTTCAAAAAAACTAATAAAAAACCCATCACATTTTCTATTTGGTAGTAGTTCTGGCAATAACGTCTTGGGGAAGAGCACGTCGAAAAATTGCCTAAAATAGTAAGGGTTTGGGGTGATGATTGCCTCCTTTCACAGGTAAGTGAAATTGGCTTCTTGTTTTACTCGGATGATTCCCCAGAAGAAATAAGAACCACGACAGTGACATCACCTTAAAATTGTGGAGAGCGTTCTATTCTCCAGAATGCCTTGAATGTTGTTATGTGATTATGGAACAGTTCTGGGGACGTGTCCCGACGGACAGCCATCTGCTCTTGTCAAGCCCCGTGAGCTTTGGCAAAATAGCAACGTGTCTAGATTCACATTGAATTACGGTTTGGGGCAGCAGTCACTAACCCGGAAATGGGAAAGATATACACACTCAGTGTCCAGGCGTACTTTGTGTTACTTTTTTTTTTATTTACATCTTTATTGGAGTATAATTGCTTTACAATGGTGTGTTAGTTTCTGCTGTATAACAAAGTGAATCAGTTATACTGTGTTACATATTATGATCTTTGGGGGACGGGCTGAGCAGGAGTGCCCCCGCGCCCTTTCCAAGGAGGGAATGTAGTTTCTCGAGTACTACCCGGCTCAGCCCTGACATGTATTCTCTTTCCACATCTACACGAGGTGGGTGCTATTATTCTCCCCATTTTACAGATGACAAAACTGAGTCACGTAACCTGCTCACTCAGGTAACACTAGGAATCAGTGGTAGGGCCAGGATTCCTACCAGGCAGCTCAGCTCCAGAACCTGTGCTATACAAGATGTGGTCCAGGGATGCTGGGGGTTACTGCCAGTGGGGACAAGGTGAAAGGCATGCATGCTGTCAGGAGGAATAAGCCTTCCTCATATGAGACTAGACTGCGTTTTCTTAAGAAAAGTGAATATTCAACTGCAGTTCATGTTGGACAAACACACTTGCTTGTCGGGCAAACCAGTGAGAAAGTCAGCTTTGACTCCCACCGGTGGGAACAGCCTGGGGTCTGGCCCTCATCTCAAGTGCCTGAGTGATTCTTATTGGGATTATTGGCATTTGAGATGTTCCATCTCAACTGACCATGATCAAATGACCACTGCTAGATGGTTAGCATCCCTGGCCTGGAGGCGCTAAATGCAGCGAGTTTGCCCAGTCTTTGTGACTGACCCAAACGCCCCTCCCACCCCCAGTTCCCCCACCTCTAATGAGAGGGCATCTTGCTGGAGGCTGAGGTGTACAGTCTGAAGGGCATGGGAAGGATCTGGGGGAACAGCTCCTCCCCTTGTGGGGAGGCTGGAGTCTCCACTGTGAAGAGGAAGAGGAGACTCGACTGGGGACCCCAAAGGAGAGGGCTGCACGGATGGGATGGGGATGGAGAAGGGAAGAGAGACCCAGGTCTGGGGAAAGGGGCCTTCGTGAAGTATCAAGTTTGTGGAGGTTCTCCTCTGTAAGTTCAAGTACCCACCTCTGCTTTCCCACAGCCTGCTGCTCTCGTGAGACTGCTGTCTGCTCTGGCCTTGACCCGGAGAAGGTTGAGTATGTGGGGCACGTCTGGGAAGGGACCACGGGTGCTTCTGCACCATCTCGCAGTGGCTCCAGCCAAGGAGGAATGGAGCCGACCCCCTGCACCTCATGGCGGGATCACCTCGGCACAGAGGACCCCTCTGAGAGCGGGATGTTGTAGGTGCAGCTGTAACATTAGCATGAGGGATTTTAGGAGGTCGCCCCATTTGGGAGGGCATTCAGATGGAAAGTCACATTTAACATTGAATTATATGTGTCTTTCAGGCTAATCTCAATGCAGAGAATCCTATTAAAATATTATATATATATCAGATTACATCACTCCTCTGCTCAAAACCCTGCAATGGTTCCTTATTTCATGCAAAGTAAAAAGCAAAGTCCTCACAATGGCATCAGATGCCCTTTTGGAGATGATTACTTCTCTGACCTCACCTCCTTATACCTACCCCTCGTTCACTTTGGTCCAGCCACATCTCTATCCCTGGAACATACTGCTGCTGCCTCAGGACCTTTGCACTGGCGGTCTGCCTGGAATGTCTTGTCTTCCTCTACATACCTGCAAGGCTCTCTCCCTCACCTTTTTAGAATATTTGTTGAAATGTCACCTTTTTAGTGAGGCTCCCCTGACTACTCTTTCAAATTGCAAACAGTTCTTCCCTGATCCCCAATACTTCTTATCCTCCTTACCTTACTTTATTTTTTTCCATAACAGCTGCCACCAGCATCTAACCTACTAGATCATGTATTTATTTCATATATTTAGATTCTTTCCCCTCATAAGGACATAAGCTCATAAGAGCAGAGATTTTTGTCAGACTTGTTCACTGATCCCTAGTGCCTAGAACTGTGCCAGTAGGGGCTTAATAAATACTGTTGAATGAAGTATTTCCCTTACGTTGGAACTCATCTGGAGAAAGGGGCTCTAGGGATCGGGTTGAAATGCTTTCCAGTGCTTCTCATGCTTGTACCTGCTAGACCTCCTTTCAGGAAAGGAGGATGTGCCGACGCTTGCAATTGATTCCTTGTATAGGCTCAGCGCCTGAGAATCTAGAGGCCCTCTGCGCAACCTTGCTGGCTTTCTCTGCTTCCCAGATTGGGTTGCACTGACCCGGAGAGCTGCCTTTGGAGCTCACCTTGGCAGCTCACACCGTTGTTCTGGGGAACCATGGAATGGTCTCTCCCAGCCTGTGCTCTCTGACCTTCCTGGTCTCCCGCCCAAGTCTCGACCTGATAGTCCATGAAACAGAACCCCTCTCATCCCTGAACCAGGCTCCTGGATGCCCATTCCGAACTTTCCTATAGTCTCCGTTTTTTTTTTCCCCCTTGAGCCAGAAGTTTGGGAACTGAGAGACACAGATGAGAAGCAGGGCATGCATTCATCCACTCTCGGACAAGAGAGTTAAAGGATTTCTTCCAGGCTGGGGATGACGATTGCTTTGCGCGAACTGAATGAAAACGACACAGAGGAGCCAGAGTTGAGCCAAAAAAATAATTCAGAAATTCTAAAAGTTAGAATTGATTAGCAAGTTAAGAATTCTTTACAATTCTCATGAGCTTTCAGCATTTGTGCTGTTTGCTGGGCTTAGAGAAACACAAGAACACAAAGAACAAAAATTGCCCTTTAGGTTGGATGATGATGTCTAATGCATCTATTTCCCTTGCTACTTTCAGTTTCCATTTCATTCCAAGATCTTACTAAACTCAGGAGGTTGCCTTTGGGTTTTCAGCACTGCAGGGGATGATCTAAATCTAAATAATAATAAAAAGCCACTGCTTTTATTGGGATTCTATTTTATAAGTTAATGGAAACATTTCATATACACATTAGGTTTTGTAACCCAATCTTGGTACTCCCTGAGTCCCGGAGGGGCTGTTTCACAACTTGGGAGTTCCCTGACATTTGCATTATTCTTCCAAGGCAAAAGGAGAAAATGCTTTCAGTGAAGGCAGAATAGTGTTTTTATTTGAAAAAATTCACATTTGAGGTGGGACACACACATTCTTAGGTACACACACACACACACACACATACACATACGCTCTCTCTTTCTTAAACAGGCTATGTCATAAAATTATAGAGTTTTAGAATTGAAAGGATCTTAGAGGTCATCTGTGCTAACACTTGGCATGTTACATAGGAGGAAGCTTCTGCCTAGACAGGTTAAGTACCTTATCCAAGGTTACTGGCATCTCCAATTTAGGTTCCCTGACTCAAGTCTAATTTTCTTTCTGCTACACCACATTGCCTCCCAAATAAAATAATGTATATGAAATCATTTTGGAAACTGGAATGCATTATGCAAGTATTGGGTGGGGAGTGGAATGAGGAGAGGGAGCGTGATAATGAGATTTCTTTCTTCTGAGACAAGCCTGACTTGCTCGGGCCTCTTTCCAAATAAAGTAAATTCGTGTTACATGAATCACACATCACATTTCTAATTAGGTTTCTAGATAAGGCCTCCAGGAAATGAGCACCAAAGGGGTCAAACTCTTCATTCGAATACAACATCTTTATATCCCATCTTTTTCCTTCCTTCCTACCCTCTCTGTCTACCTCCCTCTAGTGTCCACCTTTAGTTATTGCATGTATGCCAACATTGCTATACTTTACAAATATTTATGTGTTGTTTATTAACATTATCTGGCCTATTTTTTTGATATCATCAGCTGTTATCAAGAGCAAACTGAAATGTTTTTCATATCAACAGGAATCACCGGTTAATATAAAGACTTGGATATTGTTAAGAAAAGTATTGACAATAGTTTTGGGATTAGAATAAGAACATATTTAAAGTCTGATTATTAAATTGTTTTTAATAGACTTGCATCACAAAAAAAATTCTTGTAACTAATTGGAATGTTTAAATTACAAGGAGATATAATTTTTTTAAGGCCAATTAAAGTTAACAAACACATGATTCAGCAAAAGAATTAATAACTACTTTACTTGGAATACTGACAATTACTAAATATTATTATAAATGACTTGAGGAATTGAAATTTTATTTTGGTACTATTAATATATTAATTCACTAAATCATATAGTAATTATAAATAATTTTTGTGTTGCCCTCTCTGACATATATATATTTCAGCCCTCATCTATCATGATTTCTGTGTTCCCTTGAAAGAAGCGTGTCCAGTGTTTCAGTATTCTAGCCAGCAAGATCACCCACAACTCATTGGAAGGAGATTATCTGGTAGGTTTTGGGCCCCCGCTTCCTGACATTATAAAACGCATCTAAAATGAGTGATATTTAGAAATAAGAGCCTTCTACCGTGTTCCCAGCTCTTCTCTGTGTGACAAATAGGTCAACGTACACAGAGAGGAGAAGCGGTTTTGTGTGCCTTTCTCCTGCTGCCTGCCTTGATCTGCCAGCACTTCACTGTCTTTCCACACCCCTCCTCATCTGAGAACACACACGGCACCAGGCACCCACGTGCACTCATGGGCGCACCAGCATTCTGAAAGCTGAAAGGCAGGAAATCATCCAGGTGGGTGGGCGGAGCCAGGTCTTATAGGAGAGGTGTGCCCAGGCTCTAGATCACCATGCTTGCTGGGTTCCCGTGTGGCTCAGCAACAGACAGACATCTGGAGACACGCTCTCATTTCCTCGTCTCCTCTGTAAGAGAAACTGTCAAATACAGAGAGAAGAAAATTCACCTGCAAATAAACATTTTTATGGCTTTAAAGCACAGAGTTAAACCCTACTTTACCATTCAAGTGTGGTCCAGAAAGTTCCATCACATAAATGGTAGGGGTGCTTTATTGCCAGGTTAATGAAATGACCCGTTTGAGCCCACAGTGCAGGGCCGGGCGAACTGCCAGGTGTGGGGTATCTGAGTGGGATTTATCAGGGGTCCTCCTGCAGGAGGACGTCAAGGTGGCTTTGTTTTCACTGCCTCTTCCTTTCCTGTACCTTCTTCTAGTGACAGACCTCCTCTCTGCCTGTGGCGGGGGTGAGCCTGTGACCCACGACAGACCCATCACAGCCCCTCATCCCCAGCTGCCAGGACGGGTCCAGGGACACACAGGGCAGGACAATCAGAGTCCTTCCCTGAGACTGTTGTCTCTTCACGGGGCTGTGAGGGCCGAAGTTTGAGAGTGGGGCGGCCACAGAATTTGCCTTGTGGGGATTTGCAGAGAGAAGCAGAGATGGCATCTAAGAAAGAATGTCCCAGTGCTGTCGTCCCCCAGGCCAGTTGTACCCAAATCCTTTCTTTCTTTTTTTTGGTCTCGTTTATGATTAATAGTATTATTTTTTAACCATTTAAAATTGAAGTAGAATTAATTTACAATATTGTGCTAGTTTCAGATGTAAAGTGATTCAGTTATATATATATAAAATATACCTATATATTCTTTTTCAGATTCTTTTCCATTATAGGGTATTCTAAGATATTGAATACAGTTCCCTGTGTTATACAGTAGGTCCTTGTTGGTTGTCTATTCCCAAATCCTCTCCAGGCGTTTACTATTTTCCTCCCTTTTTGGCATTTACCTTGAACTGAATTTCTGTTACTTGTAACTGAAGGACCTTTGAATAATACAGAAACGACTCCAGGGTCTGAAGACACATTAGCGAGGCAGCGGTTGTAAGTGATGAAGTTCCATCTTCAGTTAGCTTCAGTGTAAAAGCAACGTATTGGCTCGTGGAACCAGCGTGACCAGGAAAGGCTCCTGTTTTAAATGCTCAAATGGCATCTTCAGGATCCGACGTTTCCTCCAACCCCCTGCTCTGCCTTGCTCAGTCCAAGTTTTATTCTCACTGCGGCTCTCTGCGGGGTGGCAAATCCCCCCCACCTCACGCCCTGCCCCACTTAGGAGCCTTAGACTTGCAAGGAAGCTCTTTAGTTCTCACGATGCAGAAGGAGAAGGACCCTCCTTCTCCCAACACCCAGATTATCCCTGAAGTGAACCAATCACTGCGTCCAGAGGAACAGGCCCTCTAACTGGTCAGAGCTGATCTCTGCCTGACCCAGAGGCAGGGAGTAGGTGGCCTGGACCACCTGCTAACGGCACAGACAGGGTCATTACCATAGAACTGGGAGAGGGATGGTCCCCGTCTTCCTTCGGTAGATCAAATGCTATGACTTACACAGATGTGGTGGGAATATGGCTGTAACAAATGGAGACCAGAATACAAGCAACAGCAAATGCAGATGAGCAACTATGAAGTGGTAGCAGATGTGACCAGGAGGTAACATTCAGGCACCCGACCAGGTGGAGGAGGAGTCCTCTGGCTCTACCTGGTAAGGCTGGCGGCCGAGGACCCGCTGTGAACTCGCAAAGACACCCAAGCAATGCACGTCTCAGGAGATGAGCAGTCTCCTGAAGGGAGCCAGGCCAAGTGGGCGGCCTGGCCAAGCAGCGCTCACCAAGCAGGGACGTCTGCGAGGAGGCAAAGGGGAGGACGGTGCAAGAGCGTCAGCCAGCGACCCTGCACACACAGGCCTCAGCCTGGGGCATCCAGTGGACGGATGGGAAACCTGCCCGTGGGTACTTTCCTCCCTCACCTTGTTTTTCTCTCTTTTTTGTTTAATTGACAGCTTCTGTCTCCCTTTGGCTTGAGCAGCGTGAGAAGGGAGGAGGGTTGAATTAGCTATAGAAAGCAGACACCTTTGCTGGGAGCCTGGGGTCCTTTTAAAAAGACACGGCTGTGTGGTGGCTTCAAGGTGTCACCCGGAATTTATTGCCATGAATGGATCAGGTGTAAAAAATGGCTGTGAATGAATGCTGATGCTCTGAGAATATACTGGGTGAGCCCTGAGCTATTCAGCATGGGAGGTGCTAGTCAATTCCAGGACAGCAAATTACTGAAATCCCTGGTCAGCCGGTGTCTTCCCTGTTTGCATCTGAAGTGCCCTAAAAACATCTTTGGGAGCCTGGGTGTCCTTTTAGCCTCGCCTTCCCCTCCCCTCAGCACTTGGAGTTCAGAGAAAGGGGTTGGCAAGAAATTCCCAGCTGAGAACTGAGCCAAAGGGAAAGGGGATGCCTGGCTTCAGAAGGGAGTGCTGAGCTGGGGGCAAAGTAGATAACCTCATCTCCTCCACATGAAGGCATAGGCCCCTGGGGGGAACCAAAAGCAGAAAGAGATTCAGGGGTTGTCGAGCTTCCCATGCAAGTTCTTGGCAGGGCCATAAATCCATCCCAGCTGAGAAAAATGTTTACTTCTAGCACCAAACCAAGCAAGTCAGGCGTTAATAGTCTAAAGCTGGTGGACTGCTTCCATTCTTGAATTTGGTTCTGTTCACAAAATATTTATTTAAGGCACTTTTGATTTCCCAAACCCCTCTCAAAGCTGGATGAGGAGGTGGTGTAACGTTGGCTTAAGTAGGAAAGGCAAAGGGAATGAGGGGGGCAGGCAGCGAGGATTTAGCTGCAGGCCCCAGACACCATCTTCTTGGGGTGGGGGAGGGCACAGTGTACGTGGGTGTCTGGGGGCTTTAGAGATGGAGACATGCGCTTAAACTTGTATCAGCTGGAGGCGACAGTGAGGTAGAGGGCGTGGTCTTGCCCGGCAGCAGCATATGGTCAACTAACAAATCACAAGCAAGGCCCATCAAAAATATCTAGCAACGTTCCTATTAATTGGCATAAAAGAAACTATAAATAATGCAATCCAGACAGTCCAGAGGAGGGCTCAGGGTGGGCAGAGGCGCTGCAGGGAAGAGAAGCGGGGTTCATCGTGGTGGAGCCTCTGGAGGGGGAGGGAGGAGCTTGTCTTGGGTTTTAAAGATGGAGAGAGAAAAATTGGCTGATTCATCACTCACAATACCCACTGAGAACCCACTCTGGGTGGGACTCAGCAGGAAGGATGAGAGAAAGGAGTTAAAGCCAAAATGCTTCCCTGGGCTTCCCTGGTGGCGCAGTGGTTGAGAGTCCGCCTGCCGATGCAGGGGACGCGGGTTCGTGCCCCGGTCCGGGAAGATCCCACATGCCGCGGAGCGGCTGGGCCCGTGAGCCATGGCCGCTGAGCCTGCGCGCCCGGAGCCTGTGCTCCGCAACGGGAGAGGCCACAGCAGGGAGAGAGGCCCGCGTACCGCCAAAAAAAAACAAAACAAAACAAAAACGAAGCAAAACAAAAAAAATGCTTCCCTGTCCCCGTGATTCCAGTACTGCTCCAGCTGCCTCCCTCCAGGCCCAGTGGAGGCCCACCTGAGTGGGCAACAAGGAAGGGGGAGGGAAGGCAGAGGGTTCAAGAAGGTAGAGTCTGATTTTCACTTGCTGCCTAGGACTGGGAAATAAAGTAAGACATGGAGCTCGTCCTGTGTCACTGTGGGACAGGACACGTTGGCTGTTCTCAGGTCTCCATGGGGGGCAGTGATGTTAAATATCACATCTCTCCTAGTTTCTCCACCACATTTGGGGATAAGGGCCTCACACCACATGATCTGTTCTGAAGAAAATGGAATCTGCCTGAGCTCCCACTTATACGTGGTAAGAAGTCAAGATGGGTTAAGGGTTAGCCCTGCCCCTCCCTTGGGGTCTTGTGGGAACCTTAGGAGATTGAGGCAGAGCATGATCTTCTGGGGCAGGGTCTCTGGTCACCACGGTCTTAGGGTCACTGCTGAGGAAAGGACGGAGTGGCCCACCGCTTCTGGGCTAAGTAGGCTCTTGACTGAGGCCCCCAAGCTGCCAGGCCTAATGGCCATCTCCTGGGCATCCACATAACGGCATCTCTTCAGAGAGAGATCCCACAGTCTCCGGGTGCTGTGTGTGTGTGGAGGGGCTCCAGCCCCCACCTCTTGTGGTATTGTCGTCCTTTCCTACACTTCAGCTTTGAAGAAACCAGCCATTTCTCTTTCTGGAAAAGGCTGTTCCCAGTATTTCATCTCCTTCACCAGCCACGCGTAATCGTCCCAGTCTTCCCAACCAAGTGCTGCTTCTGCATGGGGGTGTTTTGTAGACGGGGGAAGGTAGGAAATGTGCATGTGCGCATGCGTGGCTGTCTCCTGGGCAGTTACAACTGCGGGCCATAGTGCTCAGTGGCAAATGCCAGGGAAACTCCCTCGAGACTAGGGAGCCCAGCTGTTCAACACAAAGGCCTCGGACAGGAGAGGGGAAAATGTCCCTCATTTTTGACTCCCACTGAAGCAAACTAACGCAAATTAATCTCTCAGTAGGTTATTCAGCACATACCCATTTGCATTTGATGCTTGGTAGAATTGCCTCTGTCTGCATCTACCTGGTTATATAGGGGCGGAGATGCTTGGGAAAAAAGAGATCCGGGTCCTGAGAGACACCTTATTGTTCTTGCTCCCTTACCGTCATCACAATCACCACTGACACACACAGACACACACAGACACACACACACACACACACACACACACACACACATACACGGAAGTGCAATGATAGAAAGCCAGGTCTGACAGTTTTCTTCAACCAGGAAATGACCACAGGGCCCTTAGAGGAAATCCACTGAGGGAGCGGGTGGTGCCTCTCCTGGCTGGGTCTTTGAACGGTGGAATGTTCTACGGTAGGTTTAGCAGGTGGCCCAAAATATATGTTAACTAGCCTGCGGTGAAGGGAAACCCTGTCCACATCTGACAGATTGGAGTGGGTTGTTTCAGTGACCAGGGTGTGTACCAGGTAACTTGGCTGCTGAGACGTGAGTAGAAAGAGCAGTGCCCTGACGGGAACTCACCCTGAGCCTTGAGTAGCGGCTTGCGCAGCCCACGGTGCAGTGGGTGAATCGTGTCTGAGCGAGTGCCGATCCTCAACACGGTTTCTGTCTCCGCTACCCATGCTGGACAGGGGGGCACCTGAGGCACTGAATCCCTCGGGGGGGGGGGGAAGGGGGCGCTGGCGGGGCAGTGCTAGGGGGTGCAGCCTCCAGGGGCCCCTTGGCTCCCCAGCAGGCTGTAGTAAGCTGAGGGACCCTCAGAAACCAGGCAAAGACTGGCTCCTTCTAGGAGATTGGGTGGAGGTCAGGGCTACTGAGCTTCGAGGCGCTCAGACTGCTTCTTGTTTGCAACCAAATACCACATAGATCAGGTTCATCTCATTCTCAGTGGCAGTGTGTTACCCACAGGTCCTCACAACCCTGGAGAAGGCACCAGGGAACTGTGGCATGTCCTAAAGATCTTGATGATTGTGCCTCCAGAGGATTTCCTCCTAAATTATAGGCTGCCATCTGAAATATGTGCCACATTTGGCAACGGGCTTAGTGGGTGATCCAAATAATGTGTTAATTGAGCCCTTGGAGAAAAAGAAAATAGATCAAATAAAAATCATGGAGGAAAGTTTGTGAACCTGAAATTCCCGAGCATTAACTGCTCATAGATAGTTTCCTTCTGTCAAATCGTTAAGCTGGTTGCAATAATTTATTTAAAAAATAAACTTCTCTCCTAATTTGTATTGTCTGTTTTTGTTATTGCTGTTGTCACCACCGTTATCACAGCTGTCAGTCACTTCAGAAAGCCCAGATGTAAGTAACTGTTGAGGGCATTTCTCATCTCCCTCTAGAGGACAATTGCTCCTTCCAACATGTTCTGTCAGGCTTTGCTAGGACTAGTTTTAAAAGCATCCTGAAATGAAGTCCTGCCACTTCCCCTGGGAGAGACGATTCCATGTTTAGATCTTATCGCAAAGACAACTTTCCCTTTGTTATTCTTTCCCAGATTTCTGTTCTAAATGTCATCCTGGCAATCATTAATCACAATGAATAGGAAGTTATAATTAATAGAGGCCCAAATCATTCACGCGGAAGATTACTCTTTTGAATTCTTGTATTTTTCTTGGAAGATGTCCTTGAGTTAATTATTTAGGTTTTTTTTTTACAGTCTTGTTTCCAAAAGGAACAAATTGATCACAGTGATGTGGGGCATGAAGGGATTATGTATAATGTATGCAAGAACCAGATGTCAAAAATAAAACTAAAACAAGGCCCCAGGGCTTTGCTGCTCCCCCTGCTGGCTTTTAAGAAAGTAAAGAGGGAAGCTGCCTCTGCTCAGAACTTTGCAAATCCTAAGGATGCTGTTAGGGTACCAGTGAAATACAAAACCAAGAGAAGTTGGCCGTTTGTCGGGTTCCCTTAGGCGCCAGGCTGGGCACAGTGGGTAAGGAGGAGGCATCTCCCAAACATGAGGGGCTGTGGTTGGCTGCAGGCTCCCTGGGCCTGCCGTTTAGTGTGGCAACCCCAAGCTTTTGGGCACCAGGGACTGGTTTGCTGGAAGACAATTTTTCTATGGGCCCGTGGCGGAGGACGGTGGGGAGTGACGGTGCAGGCGGTGATGCGAGCGACGGGGAGCTGCAGATGAAGCTTTGCTGGCTCACTGCTCACCTCCTGCTGTGCGGCCTGGTTCCTAACAGGCCGTGGACTGGTACTGGTCCGGACTGGTTCTGGTCCATGGCCTGGGGGGTGGAAACCCCTGGTTTAGCACACTGAGGGGTCCTATCTTTTAGATGGGGCCTCCCTGAACTCCCAAGATCAACAACCTACATCCACGTGGGGAACAAGGGCCAATTTACATCCCAGTCTGGAATATGGAGACAACCATTCAACAGTGAGACACGGAAGAGGGCTGAGTAGTATTCCATTGTATACATGTACCACATCTTCTTTATTCACTCCTCTGTCGATAGACGTTTAAGTTGCTTCTATGTCCTGCCTATTGTAAATAGTGCTGCAATGCACATTGGGGTGCATGTGTCTTTTTGAATGATGGTTTTCTCCGGTTATACAAAATAGTGCCATTTGCAGAGACATGGATAGACCTAGAGATCTTCATACAGAGTGAAGTAAGTCAGAAAGAGAAAAACAACTATCGTATAATATCGCTTATATGTGGAATCTAAGATAATGGTACAGATGAATTTATTTGCAAAACAGAAATAGAGACACAGATGTAAAGAACAAACTTATGGACACCAAGGGGGGAAAGCAGGTGGATGAATTGGGAGATTGGGATTGACATATATACACTAATATGAATAAAATAGATAACTAATGAGAACCTGCTGTATAGCACAGGGAATTCTATGCAATGCTCTATGGTGACCTAAACAGGAAGGAAATCTAAAAAAGGGGGATATATGTATACATATAACTGATTCCTTTGCTGTACAGCAGAAACTAACACAACACTGTCAAGCAATTATACTCCAATAAAAATTAATTAAAAAAAAAAAAAGAAACCACACAGCTGTGGAGTCTGTGATTCTGTGGCTTAGGGGGAGGGGCAGAGAGTGCAGAAAGCTCTAGGGTGCCCCCACCAGGCCTCCCTGTTCCCTACCTGCTGGCAACTCGGACAGCTTCTCCCCTGGGGCAGGCATTAGCATAGTGTTCCCAGGGACAAATCATATTTATGTTCTACGTTCCCTTTTTGGCCTCACTGGTGCCACTTGTTTTTTAAAAAGGACACTGTTGTGTGCTCATTCTCCAGGCTCAGCAACTTCTGGGGCTGTTGAGCCCCAGGGAGGAGTCCTGAAGCTGTCGAGCTCTGAGTGGTTTGAGGCATCTCCCTGGCATTGGGTTACGATGCCTGGACCGCATTCCTGCTGACCTGACTTCACCCTGCTGGCCTTGGGAAAACCCTGAGTCATGAATCACGGAACCTTCCAGTGATGGGATTCCTGGAGGGAGGAGCGGAGCTCTGGCCAAGTGGGACTGGAATCCTGCATTATGCAAGGGCGGGGATGCAGGGGAGGGGGTGCTTAATTCACGTCTGAGGGACTAAATTTCATTCATTCATTCTCTCCTTCACTCACTCACTCATCAGGCATTAACCTAATTAGAAATTTGTTCTAATAATGGTAAGGTATTGCAAAGTGAGTATATATGGCTTTTAAGGAAAATTGTTTCACAGCATTGACTCTTCCCACGTTGTGGTAAATTGTCGACAAAAATGACCCCAATTCTCCCCCTCCTTACATCCATATATAGTTTTAAATGTAGCTTTGCATCTTTCTCCTTGAATAGAAGGAATCTATTTTTTCCTACCCTTGAATCTGGACCGGTCCTGCAACTTCCTTTGACTGGTAGAATGTGGCAGAAATGATGCCAGTTCAGAGCCTGGCCTCAAGAGTCCCTGATGATTCTGCTCTCTCTTTCAGAACCCTGCCACCTTGGAGACCAGCCCAGGATGGTGCTATTCTCTGACAGAAGAATAGAGGCCACATGGAGGAATCAAGCACCGTTTGTCCCGGCTTGAGGACATCATAGATTATCTTTCAACCTGCTGACCCCCAGACACATGTGAAAATCCAGCCAAGATAAGGAGTGCTGCCTACCCCTCCTTGAGGAGACTGTCGGTGCATGAGTGAGCCCAGCCGAGGCCAGGAGACTTCCCTGCCGACCCGTGGGCTTGTGACCAATAATCAATGCGTCCTGTTTTGAGCCATGAGGTTTCAGGATGGTTCGTTACGCAGCAGTCGTGCCAAATGCATTCTTAGCAATGAGTAGACAAGGCAGAATCTGTCCACCAACCCTGGAAGAATTTATTGTTACTAGGAATTTCAAGTAAGTCCATCAACCAGGGATATGGGATAGAAAGGAAGTTGTGGTATGACTCCTCCTGAGAAACCAGTCCACTTTGGATGGCTAAAACAGGGCTGGTTCCAACTCTGGCCAGACTATTAGAAGGGGTAGGGAGTTGCTATGACAACGGACACACCTGTATTATGCTGCCTAATACTCTTTGTTCTCAGTCCTGTTGGCAGCCTCCCCACCCCATCCCGTCGCTGTCCATCTCTGTGGTCTGCAGACCTGGGCCTGGCAGCCACCTAGGAGGAGGGTTCATAGATGCTGGTGGAGAGGAGCTTGGGTCTCCAGTGCTTCAGGACCAGGAGGACTGCCAAAAGGACCCGGAGCTACAGGTGTGGTAGCTCCTGCTTTTGCACAGGAGCTTATCATGGCTCCTGATTGGTGAAGGGGCTCAGGAAAGCACCACAGGGAGCACCACGTGGCCCTCACTGAGGGGGGTGGTGCTTATTCCTGCTGCTGAGACGGATGCTCCAACACAGGCCTAGGCAGAAAGGGGTCAGAGCCCTTGACAACTTGGGATGTAAGGTGAGCCATAGGGTTTCTGCTTTCTCAAAAGCTTGCCAAAGCCCTGCTCTTCTCTCCCCCAAGCCTGGAATTCTCACCGTTAGAGTCATAAGTCGGCCTTTCAGAGTGGTCATCATGCATGCATTATCTCATTTGTATTTTCCCCACACTTGTGACACAGGTGCTAACGTTCCCACTTTTGCAGCAAGTTATGCCGTTCCTAAGTGCCAGAGCTGGGATTTGAACCCAGTTTGCCTGGTTTGAAGGCAAACCAGGAGGGAGTGGAAGCCCAGAGTTGTACAAAGGGCTTTAAGTCAGTGTCACTTGGAAGGGGAGGAGATGGGGCCCAGGACCCCTCAGTTGTCCAGGGCTAGGGGTGGGCGCACAGGGTGATTTTGACCCATGTGATCCCTCAGCTTGCACGACGCAGTGCACACCTCCTTCTACCAGATGGCCCACTGCAACCCCATTGGTGACTTTCTTGCCTCCTGTGACTCCCCTGGGAGCCTCTTGAGATGGGGGCTTATGGAATATTTGCTGCTCACAGTGGGGAAGACCCCGTGACTGCAGGTCCACAGCAGGCCTGGGTCAGGGTGAGGCATGGCGGAGGGGCTGGGCATATCAGGCCTGGTTTTGCCTAAAGTGGAGCTCCACGTGGCTGAATCCTCACCATTATTAAGGGTAATGCAAAGTCTCTAAAAAGAAGTCTCTAATCATTCTCAAGAAGTACAGAGTAAGGAGAGACCTTACAGAGGGAAGACCATAGAGGTGGAGCATTGATCTGGGCTTTGAGACAGAGGAGGAAGAGCCATTTATCCTTTGCAATCTTATCCTAACCACCTTGGTGGTCTTGACGCCTGTGGGCTGGTAGTTGTGGACGGGAGTGAGAGAGACTTGCTGCTGGTCCAAGTTTTTCTCCCTTTAGGCAAGGAAATTCTTGTCCATTTCAGAACAGAAGACTCTTCGTGTAGCTCTGGGTGTCAAAAACCAAGACATCGTAGCTGTTTCTGCAGATCGTGGTGGGTCAGCTAGGAAGGCTACTCTCTGTGCTGAAGCAGGGGGAGGGGGCACTTGGGGACAACGCTAAAGGTTCACAATGCTGGTAGGGGGCAACCCCAAAGCTAGGCTTGGACCCAAGTCTGTAAAGGCAGGGAAGCCCCCTCCCCCATGTGCATCAGTTTTCCGTGGAGGGCTTGTTAGATTAAATTCCTGGATCCCCAAAGCTGACTACCTCAGAATGAGGGGGCCTGGGCCTGGAAATCTACTTGTTTAGCAATGTCTCCTGGTGAGAACCCGCCTGGAAGAGACCCTCCCCAGCCCTGCTGGACCAGGATGGACCTCAGGCACAGGCTCCAAGGCCAGGTGGGCAAGCGCAGTGCTCCCTCAGTCTTTACAAGGACTCTGTCTTCTACACATTCCCCCCCTCCATACCACTGACGTCCAAACATAGCTGCACATCAGAATTGCCTGGGAAAATTTTTCCAAAATCTGTATTTCAAACTCTCATCCTGGACCAAGCTAAATCAGAAACTCATAAGCCTCATAGGATGGGACCCAGGAATCTCCATGTATTTTTAGAAAAAAAGATCTCCCCAGTGGATCTTGATGCTCAGTCAGGTTAGGGGACCACTGAGCTTTACCCACCCTGGGACCCACACAGGTGACACCAAACAGGTGACCCATTCTTAAATCAGGGCTCAAGGATCACTACCCACCACTGTCTTTTTAGTGTACTGAGGGTATGTATTTTTTTACTTTTAATTTGGGGGCGCTCTGAGTCAACTAATTTTTGAGCCTTTGAAAACCAGAGGGAGAACAATGAACGTGAACTTGCAGGGGGTAAACTGAACAGCGGGCTATCTGCATACATTCCCCAAATGGCATCACGCTGCCAAGACACTCTCCAAGCCTTCGCTGTCTGCCTCAGTAGAACACGGGCCCCGGAGAGGTTCAATTATCTTCCACATATGTGCTCTTAGGGAGCCTGGCAAGAGAAAGGACTGGAATGTTCAATAATAAAGTTCCCAGGGCTTCGAATAAAGGGAAGGGCAGGTGAGTCGGAACTCAGCTTGCATCTCTGTTATAGCTTTGATTGCTAATAATTAGCCAATGAGTCAATTGTGATACTTGCATTATTAACCTAATTGAAAAATAACTGGTGGACGGCGTCCTTATAAGAGACACATATTGCATGTGAATATCCATTCATTCAACTGACAAATATTTGTCTATCAATGTGCAAAATACTGGACAAGCCATATGACTCCTACTGTCAAGCTGCTTATAGAAAGGAAGGTGTGACATCAGAGAGGAGCTACAGATTGAAGAGTTTAAGGGAGATATTATTCAGGGGAAAATGAGGATGATTTTAGGGAGGAGATGGGATTTGAGTAGGGCCTTGAGAAATAGGTTGGATTTACAGAAGTGTAGTTTAATGGCGACAGGGAGGAGGAATGACAGTGTGAATAAAGCACAGGCGTAGGTGGCTAGACAGTAGGTTTGGGAAACTGTGCTGTGTCCTGTTTTTTTTTTTTTTTTTTTTTTTAGTAAGAGATTGGAGAGCTCTAACGTTAAAAACATGATGGTGGGCCAAAGGATGGGAGGCATAGAAGTGGGGTGGCCCTTAGAAGGCATGGGTGTCCCATTGCCGGATTCCAGTGCTCATGAAAGACATGACCTGGGCACCTTTTCCATTAACTCTGGATACAGCCTTCGGGCCCTTTTCCACTCTGTGCTCCACTCAGCCAGCCCTGATCAATTGGAGTTGGCTCATGAGGAAAAACTCATTCCACACCCTTCTTTGTCTTTTTGAAGGTCAAGAAATTAGCATTTCATTCTGGAGAAAATGACTGGAGGAAACAATCTTTCCTCCCCTCCTCTCTTCCCTCTCCCAGTTGAAGGGGTGATATAAAGAAACACGATGTTTTGGATGATTAATCCGACAACAGAGTCTGGAAAGGACTGGGGTGGAGGCAAGGAGTAGCTGAGGCTGGGAGACCAGTGAGAAGGCTGTTGCAGTAGTTTAGTAAGAAGACGTGAAAACCACAGTTAGGGAAGTGGCAGTGATGAGGGGAGCAGAAAGGAGAGGACGGAAACAGGAGAGTAGAACTGGCAGAATTTGGAAGCTCATCGAATATTGGGGGCTGGGGAGGGAGAGACCAGAGGACTCCAGTTTCACAGCTCAGAGTACGATAGAGACAGCGTGTGAGGAAGGCATCTCAGAAGGAGCATCAGGCTTCAGAGGTGCAGAAGGTGAATTTGGTTCTGGGTTATTGAGGTTGAGAAGCTGGCAGCCCTTCAGGAGAAGTTCAGGAGCATAGAACCAAGGTCAGGGGAAAAGAGCAGCTAGAGTGTGCATTTGGCATCATGTGTCTGCAGGTGATGGTTGCAGGTACAGGAGTTGATGGGATCATCAAGGGAACGAATGGAGAGGAAACCGAAGGAGCAGGGAAGCCAAGGGGAGAAGGCAGAAGACAATAGCAGCCTGCGTGTTGAAGCTGCTACAGAACAAACTGTGCTTGTATTTGTCCCCCTAAGTCTAATTGTTTCCAGCCTATTTGAAAAGATCCACTTTCACGTACTAAAAGCCCCTTAGTAAATGAATACAGCCTCCCCACATCGTTCCCAATCAGTCAGGTTCAGGAAAAGACCTAAAACCCAGACACCGGTTGATAGATGCCAATGGCTCGTCCCTGTGGACAAGGGGTTTTGTGGCTATGCAGACACCAGACACGTAAACCTATATATGGAGAGGTGTTAAGGGAACCCCTCCTATTTTCAGGAGCCCGGTGCTTTTTGCCTTAAAATGCCACCTAGCCGGCCCTGTGGTCTGGATGAAGAGCAGGGAGGGTGTCCCTGGGCCAGCCCAGCCCCACTTCAAGGCCACAGCCTCTGCATTCAGTAGGGAAGCGGTTGATTGTGGTCCCTGCCAGATGACCAGGTGGCTTTGAGGGATCAGAGGAGAGGGTCTAGGACAGAACTTTGTCACAAGGGGCTTGCTGACCTACCTTATGAGAGCATCCTCTTTGGCTTGAAGACTGAAAATGAGGCACCCGGCCAGGCCCAACCCTGAAACCCGAGGGCTCCCCAAGCCTCAGATGCAGAATGCTGCATGTGCTCAGGGACCCCTTAACCCCCACCCAGTATTTAACCAGTTTAAACACCTCAGTGGATCCCAAACCAGGCTGCTGAAGCAGATACCAAGAAAAAGTTCTGCAGAGATGTCTGCTGGGAAACAAAACAAAACAAACAAAAAACCCATGCTTTCATAAATGAGGTAACTCGCTAGAAATTCACGGACATAGGTAAACTCTCATATCGATTGCCTGAATTGTCTTTGGAGCTCATTTGCTTGGCCATCTTTGTTGGACCCCTCACCATCCAGACCCCTCCAGTCCTCTGTCCTATGGGAAGCTTTCCCGGCGGGAGATCTCGTCTCTGTTGCTCCTGCTGCAGCTGCAGCTCCCTGCTCACTGCCCACCCTCCCCCGAGTCGCTGTCATACTTTTCCTCTTCCTCGTTCTCCTCTTCACAGGCTCTGTGTTCATCATCTCCTTGGCTGCCTTCCCTTCTGCTGGGTGGGACTTCTGCTCTGCCTGGATTGGCTATGGGGTGGCCATGGCTTGGCTGGAGCCCCTGTTTTCTTGGCAGGTGACATTCCTGCCCTCGTGTGGAGGGTCACAGTTGCTTTCTTGCCAGAGGTGTTAACCACACTTATTTTGGCTGATGAAGACATTGCCTTTGAATGTCTTCATTCAAAGACATTTGAATGAAGCCACGGGATTTGCCCTTCTTGTGAGAGGCAACATCTTCACTTCTCCCTGATATCAACCTAAAAAGTTAACAGTGACAATCATTTTTGTGATGACAGTAGTAGTCAGAACTTACACAGACGGTGCTTACTCTGTGCTTGGTACTGTTCTGAGATCCTTACAAGGAGAACTCATTTAATCCTTAAAATAACCCTATAAAGTTGAGGTAGGCACTATAACTATCCCCATTTCACAGATGGGGAAACTGAGGCTCAGAGAGGCTGAATCACAAGCTCAAAGTCCCCTAAAGCCTGAAACATGGGAAGCTCTAGAATAAGCACTATCGGCCATATTATTTCTGTTATTGTTTCACGTCTGTCCTCTGACTGTTGTGATCTGGGGAAATGTGCCTCGTCTTTCTAAGTCTTAGTTTCCTCATCTATAAAATACACATCAGCTATAATCTCCCTTCCAATTGTAATCTTTATGCTTTTGGCTCATCTCATCCCTGCTTTTCTGTAAATGAGTCCTGTTTTCCCAGGGAGTGTATCTCTCTAGCTTTTCCTGGATTTTACAAAGAAAGAATTGCTTGACTGCTCTGGAAGCTTCAAGAAAACAACTTGGAATAATGCGCAGGGGGGACTTTTTCAACTCCCTTTCCTATCGGAAGTCGCAACTACCTCGGTTGTCTTCAAGAGCCTTCATTAAGCCAGCTTTGTGACACTAAACCAATGCTTTCCAACCTGAATTTCCTTTGGGAGAGGTGAGGGAAGAGACTTGAGAGGCTGGGGCAGTCCTCCATCACACTTCTCCTCTGGTTAGATCTTGTGTCCCCACTGAATTAAGCAGACGGTGCTCTGCCACCCTGGGATTTGGCTAGAACAGAGGTTAGAATCAAGGGCTCCCCATTGGTCACCAAAGGTTTCATTTTTTTGGAAGAATCGCAGAGACAGAGGGTGCACTTGTTCTGAGACACAGGCAAATCCACAGGCTGGTGATGTGGGCTGAAGACCACGGCGCAGGCCGGGTGTCCTCTGATCCCATCTGGTAAAGTCTAGTAAAACAGCGTCATGGGGGACCCTGGAGTCTCTGGCCAGGGTGCTGAAGGACAGATTGTTAAGAGGGGAAAACTGTCTTTGAATCATGTGAAGCACAGGGCAGTGTCCTCGCCAAGGCAACATGGTGGAAGCATGTTGGGTGTTAATAGCAACAGGTAACATTTATGGAGCACTTACAGTGTGCCAGCTGCTGTGCTAAGCACCATTTAATCCTCACGGTGACCCTCTGAAGAAGGTCTTATTATTAGTACCACTGCCAACACTTAGATGAGGAAAATGACACTAAGAGAGGTTGGGGCTTCCCTGGTGGCGCAGTGGTTGAGAATCTGCCTGCTAATGCAGGGGACATGGGTTCAAGCCCTGGTCTGAGAGGATCCCACATGCCGTGGAGCAACTAGGCCCGTGAGCCACAACTACTGAGCCTGCGCACCTGGAGCCTGTGCTCCGCAACAAGAGAGGCCGCGATAGTGAGAGGCCCGCGCACCGCGATGAAGAGTGGCCCCCACTTGCCACAACTAGAGAAAGCCCTCGCACAGAAACGAAGACCCAACACAGCAAAAATAAATAAATAAATTACTAAAACTCCTACTCCCCAACATCTTCTTTAAAAAAAAAAAATAGAGAGGATGAACTCCTTGCCCCAGTTACACAGCTGTACCAGGTTCTGATGTCAAAGCTCACACTCCTATCCTCTTCTCTCTCCAGAGTCCTAGGTGCTAAGGACCCTCCAGGGCAGATAAGGGGACCCAAGGGCAGCAGCTGGGAGGCTGCTCTGGGCCCACCCTCGGGCTGGGTTTGTATCTCAGGGGGACCTTCAGTCCCAGGTCTGGGTCTTGGCGCTGCGGATTCAGAAGGTCTGTTATCAGTTATTTTCAGGGGTTGGGGGGTGGGCCTGGGGCAGAGAATTCCTACTGATCTCAAAGAAGAATCAGGACACTGGAAACCAGATGTTAGTATCCAGGGTGACCCATACCTGCCATCTGTATGGTGATCCCTCCCAGCGGACAGTCTGCCCAGAGACCACCCAGCAGATCCGAACATTGCTCAAGGGACATTTCCACCAGTGAACAATTCTTCTCTTTTCTAGGGGTCTTCCTGCCTGATGCATTGGTACTAGTCTTTGGAGGCCAGAGTGCCTTCATTCTTGATCTTTATTGGTGATGTTTCGCTGCATTCTTTATCTAAATTTGCTTTTCCAATATTCCCCCTTAGGCCCCCGAAACGTCTGTTATCACAACACTGCTTTAAGAAAGTCATGGTGGGCTTCCCTGGTGGCGCAGTGGTTGAGAGTCCGCCTGCCGATGCAGGGGACACGGGTTCGTGCCGCGGTCCAGGAGGATCCCACATGCCGCGGAGCGGCTGGGCCCGTGAGCCATGGCCGCTGAGCCTGCGCGTCCGGAGCCTGTGCTCTGCAACGGGAGAGCCCCGCGTAACGCAAAAAAAAAAAGAAAGTCATGGTAGCATTTCTGAGGTTTAGGTTTATTTTACACCAAGATATGAACATTTCTGCCTTCCAGAGAACTGGAAAGAGAAATGGATTAGGAGGCGGGAAGCTGGATGCCAGGCTCAGCTCAGCTCCCTGCTAGCTGTGTGGTCCCGGGCGAGTCAGCCCACTGAATAAGTGGACTAGAGATGGGTTAGCCCATGCACTGTACTTCTTGGTCTGGAAGAAGCTTAGCATGTACCCCTGCCTGAGGCTGGGATGGAGAGACAAGACTCCTGGCTGGAGAGTATGGGAGAAAGGAGGGGTCAGGATAATGAGCAGGGCGGTAGGTTAGGTAGTCCCGCACAACCAAGGGGCACACTTTCTGGGTCACTTTGAGTGAAGAACTCCCCACAGCTGAGTGTTCAAGCATCATGCTCTAAGAGAGTCAAGGCAATTTTTTCCAACCTTCCTATTGTTGATAGGTTGATATTATAAATTACCTTCCAAAAAAGTGATTGCCGACCTGGAGATCTGGACTTCCAGGTCTCATTAGAGATATTTGAACTATTTTCAATATTTCATAAAGTCTTTAGGAAATTGTACATTTATACAGATAATAATGTGTATGCTAACAAAATGTTCAATTCCTTCGCCTTTTGGCTAGAATTATATCATTAGCTTGGCACAGTAACACCGGTTATCTCATGCTAATAGGAAAAGTTGATTGGCAGACATTTATATTATGAATAAATAATGAGCAGGGAAAAATAATTACACTTGCTTCTTTGTCATTTACACCTTGTCCTGTTACACAGCAGATTGGAGGAAGATGAATGACTGCTTGAATTTTTAAAATTATAAAATATCTTTCATAACATTGGGCCTGCATAGGAAAAATCTAGTGAAAGTCATGTGAGAAGATGAAGGGGTGAGGGCTCTCTTTTGGCATTGTCTCTTATCTCAGAGGTAGGTGGTGGCTGAGAATCAGTAGAGTACACCTAGAGGCCCCTCAGTAAGGGGGATACTTGGGTTCAGCTTCACAGACACCCTCCACCTTGGGGGTACAGATGACTTTTTTCTACTCTCTGATAAAGTCATCCGTATGGTTTATGGTCACCTGGGTTCTTGAACTGCCCAGTTATTTAAATTCTCGAGGACTGACTTAACTCTCAACCTCTCTCTAAAACTGAATCTTGTAGACCAGAGTTATCACTTGCTTCTCTGAATGATGAAGGCTTTCTTCTGCACCCCGTTTAGCAGGTAATTAGGCACTGCCTTGGTGTCTTTGCTAAACGTTCCCCTGTTATACATCTCTCCTGAGGCCGTGCAGGCTCCTCTCAAATCTTCAGCAGCAGAAGATTTGATACAGTGCCGTGAGGACCTTATCATTTTATAACCTTTACTCTTTCAAAATGCTTTAGCGGTCATCACCACGCGTGGTCTTCATCACGTCAGTCAGGTGAAGTAAGTGGGAAGACATGAACGTCCTCCTTCTACAGATGAAGAAACAGAGGCTCAGGGAGGTTAAGGTGACCCAGGGTCACCCCATGGGCAAGTGGAGGATCTGGAACATGAGCCACTGAAAATGTGTCATTTTCATTCCACTGTTCTATATGGCTTCTTTCTAGATATTCAATTCCAAGTGCAGTGGCTTGTAAATTATATCACCTTACTGGGAATTATTGCAAGAAGTATTTCTCAGAGGATTTGAGTGAGTTCCTAGAATCCCTGTTGAGTGGATATGGGGCTAAGCTTGGTAGCAGTAAACGTTGTGCTGTAGGTTTCTTTGCTTAGCCGATTTCTTTATTTTTCCATCTGATACTGGACCAGTCAAGGACTGGGAAGCCCTGTGACCCACCATTCCTGTTCTGTCAAGAGGACTGAAAAAATTTCTAACCACCTGGGTAAGTGATGCTGCCCGGTAAACGAGGAGAACTGAAGATTCTCAAGTAGAAGCAGTCTTCTTTGTCTCATCCATCCCAGCTGCTTTTCCTAGTTTGTTGGTTTGTGTCATTTATTTTCTAGGCTTTTTGTTCCCCGCATGCTCCCCTTAGGCTCTAATTCTGGGTTCACTAAGGTGGTCAGCTTCACCCCAAAGTCTCACTTCCCTTCTCAGTCAGCACACAGGGCTGACCTGGAAGGCGGGGTTTGACGCGTGTCCTCTGAAGCCTTCAAGTTCAAGCTCTGCCACCCCCAGGGCTGAAGCTCACCTCACCAGCTGAGAGGAGGATTTTAGCTGTTCCTTTATGTTGGCTGCCAAGTCTCAATCCCAGGCCTCCGACATACTACCCCATCCTGGGAGGCTGAGAAAGGAATTGCTTCATTTTTTATTTTTTTGCGGTACACGGGCTTCTCACTGTTGTGGCCTCTCCCGTTGCGGAGCACAGGCTCCGGACGCGCAGGCTCAGCGGCCACGGCTCACGGGCCCAGCCGCTCCGTGGCATGTGGGATCCTCCCGGACCGGGGCACGAACCCGTGTCCCCTGCATCGGCAGGCGGACTCTCAACCACTGCGCCACCAGGGAAGCCCAGGAATTGCTTCATTCTGAGGCAGGCAAGTGGAGAGATGGTGGGAAGCATCTGCTTTGGAAATGCATTTCTCACAGCAAATAACATTTGCATGATTGTGCCTGCAAATATCACCATGGCATTTGCTAAGTTAAACACATGCTTTTGCTTGCCTGACCTTCACCCTCTTCCAGCCCCAAGATGTTCCTGGGTCTGGGAGCTCCACCCTGGGGAGGGACTCTCTCCTCAGCTCTGTCCTCTGAGGGTGAGACGTTTCCTTCTTGACCTGGGAGAATATGTCTCTTGCACACACAGAATCCAAATATTAAGCTAATTCTGATCCGAGTGGTCCATGACATGGTGGCAGTGACAGTGAGTGCTTACACTTTCTATTTTTTGCCTCTCATAAGCCTACAACATATGAGATGATAGACCTTTTCTATCTATTTTTCATTGTACTGTACCACTCTTTTGTCTTGATATTTTCATTTATGTGCATTGTCTCCCCCAAAGATGATAAGCTCCTGGTGGAGGGAGACTGTATCTTTTACTGCGCTGAGACATCCATGCCTGTCGATGGGCTATGTTTAGGTGTATGTCTAAAGATAGATCTTATATGTCTGTATAAGATCATATGGGCATAAAGCGGCATACGGAGTGGTACTTGTTAGGTTGTTAACATGGATTATCTGGGTGAGGGGTGGCTGATATGGATGGAAAAAAAGAAGAATGGGAGGGGTGGTTAAACAAAAAAAAGGACAAAAAAAGACTCCACTTGAAAAAAAGAAGACATTCCTCGTACATCAATTCAACTTTGGGGAAAAAAAAACCAACCAGCAAGCAACGATGATGAACCAGCCAACCACATTTATGCACTTATGTAAAAATTTACATATATATATATGTCAAGAAATTAACATAGAGTACAAGTAAGGAAGGCAAGAGAAGTACTGTGCACATACAGACGTTCAACAAATATCTGGTGAATGAATGAATGCTGGATAGTATGTTGGATGTGATAATTTTAGAGATTTGGACTTTCAAGGAGCAATTTATTTGCTAATATTACTATGACCCTGCAATGCTTGCAATGTGTTGTTATGATCAGAATCACTAACGTTCTCTGGTTCAGGGGGTGGGATAGCCTGCCTGGGAGAGTCCCAGTTTACTCTGTGGTGGCCCTGTTCACTGACCAGCTGGAGGGATTGATACAAGTGGAAATGACAGGCTCCAGCCTCGGGATACTGAAGTAGCATGGGTGGGGTGAGGGTGGGACTTGGGAATCTGCATTATTATGCTCATTACAGCTTCAGAACTGTTGCTTTAGGCATTGCTAGCTGTCAAAGTGATGTACTGTTTTTATAATTAACTATTCTTCAAACAAAGATTTATTATTTCCTACATATTAAAAAAAAATCATGCCTCATTGTCTGACCTCCCTTTGCTTTATTGCCAGTATTTAAAAGACCTAATTCATGTGAACTTTCTAATGTGTACATAGAACTTAGAATGAAGCTGTAATTCCCTAAACTGAAAACGCCTTAGTACAATCTCTTGCCCCAGTTTTGTGCAATGCTGACTTGCCCCAGCAAAGGAGTCTTAGGTCTTTCATCATCCTAAAACAAGTTTCTGAAAACAAAATGCAATATATCATATATTAAAAATAGATTGGAGGATAACCCTCCGGGCTCTTACCTCTCAGCTTCACCCAGTCATAAATTTTGCTATGCTTTCTTCAAATATATATTTTCGTAAATAAAACATTCCAGAAAAAAATTGTGTATACTTTTCTGACCCATCCTTCTTTCCCCTTTCTCAAAGGTAACCACGGTACTGAATTTAGTGATTTTATTCCTTTAAATATTTGTATATTACTGTATAATGTATTCATACACAATTTGGTTTGACATATTTTAAACTTTATATAAATGGTATTGTATGGTATGCATTTCCCTGCAAATAGGTTTATTTTGCTCAGTGATTTACCATGTTGACATATGTGACTCCAGCTCATTTAACTGTCATGTAGTGTGGCGCAGTGTGATAGAGCATTGTGTCATAGCGAATGGTAGTATAGTATTATTAGTAGAGCATCAATACGATGCTGTTGTATGAATGTAGCTCCAGTTTTATCTTTTTTTTTTCCGACGGACATTTAAGTTTTTTTCATTTTTTAAACTATTACGGACAATGTTGGGGTGAACTTTTTTTTGGTGAATTTCTTTTGCTGTGTGAGGATTTTATACATCTAGCCGTGGACTCGTGGGTTAAAGCGTGTGTACATCTGCAGCCTTGACAGATCTTGCAAAGTTATTCTGCAAAGAAATTGCACCAATTTCCATAACAATTCTTGAATATTCCAGCAAGTTTTCCCTTCTGTGGCCTCATATTTAAGAGCAAAAAGCAGAAATATAAGCCAAAGTAAGAAAATTGCTGTAAGAATGCATTTAATTATCGGTGGAACTTACCTCAGACTTCTTTTTCCAACCAGGGTCATTTCTCCCATGTGATCACCTTACTTCAAAATACAATCAGTGCACATTGGTTAAGCTCTGGTTACTAGCACTTGGGAGAAGAGATTCAAAGGTATACATGCAAGGAGACTTATTTTCTGAGAGTTTAAAGACTAACTGGGAAGCTAAGACAAACTGTAGATAAAAGTTAATTATTTAAATAAAAAGTTAACAGTAAGAGAGAAAAGATATCACTGGGTCATGCTGATTCATCATTGAATGAATTGTGCCCACATTAATTCTCCAGGAGTTCCCAAGACAGGGAAGTCAGAGCTTATGTGATTCTAGTTTGATTTCCTAGCAACCATCACTAGATGAGAATCAGGTAACTCTGCTATTTTGAAGCAGACTTTGCTCCTTTAGAAAAAATGAGTTAGATACATACCAGCTTAAGGGAAAATTTCACTACATAAAACTATGTTGGAAACATATGGCTTCTGAACAAAGATCTAAAGTGGTTTCCTTTCCCAGAACCTAATAAAGGTGGATGTGTAGAAACGCAAGTGGCACCAGATTTTAGGGACTCGAGCATCTGACTTTTCCTAGGAGTTGTGGTTGGACAGTGATGAGTGAACAGACGAAAGACAGATTCAGGGAGAGAGAGAGGGGCAATGGAACACACACTGAGAGCAATTTCCCAGCCACACCTGGCCCAGGAAGTTTTACAGTTCTTATAGCTCAGAAGTGGAGAGATGAGTCATCAGGGCATTGACCCTGGAGACTTGCTTCACTTCGCTAGATTCTACTTTGTCCCGGAGATTATCTCCCAGAGACTTGCATCTATATTTCCTGACGTAGGAAAAAGAGCATTAGCCTGATAGTTCATTTCCATTTCTCTTACCACTTCTTCCCACCTCACAAGATGACTGTCTGGTTGCAAGAGGGAAAAGCTTTCGGGTGTTCCCAGGGAGAAGGTCCACCAGGGGCTTGTTGATATATCTTGAGCTCACTACGCACTTGTTACCACAGCCCCCAGCAGAACTCACTGGAGAAAATCCAATCATCGCTGAAGGACAGGGTCTCCAAAGAAAACTCATTCAGCTAGAACCCCATCAAGAGAACATTTCTAGGGCCTTTAAATAGAAATGGAAACGCACAGAATTCTAGAGCTGGAAGAAACCTTTCTAGATCAAAAATATAGAAGAGTTATAGAAAAGCGTTAACCAAAATTTCAGAAAGAAGACCTGATTGAAATAAAAAGGTGTTTATTTGGGATTTGTTAAGACTGCAGCCCTGGAGACACAGATTCAAGAAGCACCTGAACTGTGGTCTGCTCAACTACAAAATGGGGGAGGTTTATAAAGGTAAAAACTGCAAGGTTACAGTTAGTTACATGAGTTGTTTATCAAGAATTATCATTGGAGCTGGCAAGAAAGTAAGGGTGCTTATTAAGTCAGGATTGGCTGGGGGCCAGAATGGTTGCGTAGTTACAAGGGGAGAGCTTG
This sequence comes from Delphinus delphis, assembly GCF_949987515.2. Classification (NCBI taxonomy): domain Eukaryota; kingdom Metazoa; phylum Chordata; class Mammalia; order Artiodactyla; family Delphinidae; genus Delphinus; species Delphinus delphis. The sequence continues at coordinate 36,275,106 of NC_082684.1, read as the reverse complement.
AGACAGTAAGGTTGCAGCTGGAACGTGTTCTGAAGATGGCTGGTGGTGTCCTTGGGTCTGGTACAGTTCAAAGAAAGTTCAGGTTCGTGCAGAGACATGTCTGAGACCAGATCCTCAGTGGCCGCCCAACTCCAATTTTGTATGCCTGAACTGTGATTACTCCATTATAATTCCAATTCGTCATCAGTATAAAGGCATGGACAATTCTGCTTTGCTGTTTAGAGTTTTACTTGTGCCTGACTTCTGGAGGGGAAAATGCCTCTTTACCTTTCCCGTTTGTACAAAAGCATATAATATCAGGGACTCTCAGAGACATCTATAAGAAAAGGCATAGTTTAAAAAAAAAACTTGATAAAATTGAGACTAAAATACAAATTAAGAGATTCTGAAAAAATTCTTATTTTTCTTAAAATCTCCTAAGCTTTTAAGATAAATTTAGAGTTAATGATAGATCTCTTTAGTGCAATTTTTCAACACTGTAATTTCTTTTTGTTAATATGTAAATATTCTTTTTCATATTCTTTTCCATTAGGGTTTATCACAGGATATTGAATATAGTTCCCTATGCTATACAGTAGGACCTTGTTGTTTATCCTTTCTCTAGTTTGCATCTGCTAATCCCAAACTCCCAATCCTTCCCTCCCCAACACTCTCTCCCCCTTGGCAACCACAAGTCTGTTCTCTATGTCTGTGAGTCTGTCTCTGTTTCGTGGATATGTTCATTTGTGTCATATTTTAGATTCCACATATAAGTGATACGGTATTTGTCTTTCTCTTTCTGACTTACTTTGCTTAGAATATCTCTAGGTCCATCCATGTTGCTGCAAGTGGCATTATTTCATTTTTTTTATGGCTGAGTAATATTCCATTGTATATATATACCACATGTTCTTTACCCATTCATCAATGGACATTTAGGTTGTTTCCATGTCTTGGCTACTGTAAATAGTTCAGCCCTGTAATTTCTATTACATATTAAATGTCATTAAAAGCCTTTAGAAATCAATGCTATGCCAATCTGAGAACTTCACTGACAAATATTTTTTCAAGGTGCTGGGCTAAGTCATACACTTTAGGTATTCCTTAACATCATGTTTTTATATACCAATTTTTATTAAAAGTAATTTTTTAATGTAATCATGATACCAGATATACAAAAATGTAAGATTCCAGCCCCCACCAATGCTGGTGGGTCTTCTGGCTTCTGTCCCCTGAATCCAGCCTGTTCTGGAGGACACGGTGGTATGCTGGGGCAGGTTCTCTTCCCAGCTTCACATTCAGTGATACACTGGTGCCTTGAAATCAGCCGTGGGGAGACGGTTTTCATCACTAAAAGTGGCAAACACTGAAGACCAGGGCTTTTATTGTAGAGCCAGTTGTTATTACCAGCACACCCCTGGACAGATGTTACCTCTGTCATCACAGTGAACCATGAATTCTAAGCCAACGTTCCTTCCACTGCCATGTGTCACCCAGCTTATGTGTGGCTTATGCCACCTGGGGCATAGAATTCATTTTCCTAGTCATCCAAGCAAAGTACAATCAGAAAGGTAGTCTATAACCACTTTTTCAAAAATTAAAAAATTAAAAACAAAAAAAGCCTCATAGAATCCACCCCATAATTAAGTGTTAGCTATAGAATCCAAAAAGCCTCATAGAATCCACTCCATAATTAAGTGTTAGCTATGATATTTTGTTTTGTGGGATTACCCACATCGCTAGAAACCTCCATTCCCATAGACAATAGAGACATCTCTGGAAAGCCAGGTCAATCTTCTCGAATATTCCTCATTTACCTTCCACAATGGGCCCAGCCTAATGACCGTTCTGCCTGTTGGGGGGCTCCCTTCTGCAGCCGCTTTAATGCAACACCCCTTCACTGATCCCCAGAGGACCAGAGAGTCCGAAGTGCCTTTGATTCATGCTTTTTATTAGCAGCTTAGCTCTTTTAGTGCTAAGCATACTCCCTCCTACTGGTTAAATCCCTTGTTTTTTTCCTCTTGTTTGCACTAGATCATCACTAAGTATTCATCACATATGGGCAGCGGGCTAGGTACTGGTCTGACAGGAAAATAGGAGGTGTCTTATTTATTTATTCATTTATGTATTTATCACTAAAGCTCAGAGCCAATCCAGCATGATAGGGATTTAATGAGAGGTTAGAAGGAGCCCAGGAGTCAGGAGATCTCTCCAGGAGGAGAGATCTGTCCCCAGTCCCATTGGAAGGCCAGAATTAGCTGGTACTGAGAGGTCTGTACAATGCCCAGTGTTCTTGGCACATTTCTGATGATGCTGATACAGTCTAAAAAAAAATAGCAATGAAAAAAGTACCATCACTTGGGCTTTGAGAGTAAGTCTCTTTAGGCAGACTAGACATCTAGCCATCCATCCATCCCATGATAATTTATTAAACATTACAAAAACCTAGAATCTAGTCTGTGTGGGTTCTGTGGGGACAACTTGCCTGTGGGTGGACTGGGATTGGGGGATAGGAGTTGCAGAAGAGGGTGGAGACCCACTTACTATCGGCTTCCTTCCTTTTGCGTGCTGGCTGTTGTGGGTGATACCAGGGAACAAGAGGTCTTTCCCTGTGAGGATTTTATTACAGCAGAGCAGCCCGTCATCTGAACTGTTGGCCACCATGTCATCTGCAGTGACAGGGGTGAAGACATAGATTTCATACCTCCTGCATACTCTACTCCCTCTAGTCTCTAAGCAAGGTGCCTTAAAAGAGAAAATATATTCAGAAGGTATAAAAGGAACCACTGACAGCAACCTGTAAGCCCTTCTAGGCTCTGACCTCATCTCCCAGCTTCATCCTGAGTCAGGCTTCCCTGTTTCTCAGGAGGGAAAACGGGCCATAGCAGAACCACAGTCCCCTGCACGGCTCCAAGGATGGGGTTGCCCCTCATACCTGCTGACCTACCATATTTTGGGGGCACAGGGCTACCCCAGCCTCTCCATTGTTTTGCTGCCGTGTTAGAAAACTTGTACTATGTTTACCGACTCAGAGAAAAACCCAAGCAGCAATAATAATTTGGTGGAAGATCACGTTACGTAAGTTGAATCTCAAGCTGTGCTGGTCCCATAGATGTAATTAGTTACCAACAGCAGAAGGCTTGTTCTGATGTTGGCATGTACCTTGGCACATTACCCATGAAACAGATGGCTCCTGGTTCCACAAATTAGATTTCCAGATGATTGCATAATAGTATGTCAACCAGCCACTTCTGCCTGGCTCTTCCTGCCTCCCTGGTAAATTGGAGTGAGTCTATGTAAATGCGCTGATCTCCCGCCAATTAACCATTCCTCTGGGTGGGAACACGGTTGAGACCGGGTCTGAGGGAGAGCAAGGAAGTCTGTTGTTTAAAGACATTTAATTAATCTGCAATGTGCATGTCTTCTTGCCCTTTTCCTCTAGTCCCCATTTCAGCTTTCCCAGATGTTCTACGTACTTACTGACCTGAAGGCACCTGGTCTCGCTTCAATCTGTTTTGATGATCAGGTTGGGAGGGATTCTCCTGCTCCGGGTCTACCCTTCTGGTTCAGATTGATGTGATGCAAATAAGAATCTTTTCTCATCACTAAAGAAGTAAATAGGGGGTCTTCTGCAGCAGAATTGTTCATCAGTCCTCTCCTGCCTCTACAACCCACTTTTTTTTTTTTTTTTTTTTTTTTTTTGCGGTACACGGGCCTCTCACTGCTGTGGCCTTTCCCGTTGCAGAGCACAGGCTCCGGACGCTCAGGCTCAGCGGCCACGGATCACGGGCTCAGCCGCTTCGCGGCATGTGGGATCTTCCCGGACAGGGGCACGAGCCTGTGTCCTCTGCATCGGCAGGCGGACTCTCAACCACTGCTCCACGAGGGAAGCCCTGCAACCCCTTCTTAAAGGTATACATGACCCCCACCCAGCCAAGTCCTTCTACTGTGTATCCTCCCTCCTGCCCTGACGGCAGTTGACTAAGAAGCTTGGTCAGTCCAATGTTCACAGCAGCACTATTCACAACAGCCAAGACATGGAAGCAACATAAATGTCCATTGACAGATGAATGGATAAAGAAGATGTGGCACATACATACAATGGAATATTACTCAGCCATAAAAAAGAATGAAATAATGCCATCTGCAGCAACATGGATGGACCTAGAGATATCACACTAAGTGAAGTAAATCAGACAGAAAAAGACAAATATCATATAATATCACTTATATGTGGAATCTAAAAAAAACAACAGAAATAAACTTATTTTAAAAACAGAAATAGACTCACAGACGTAGAAAACAAACGTATGGTTACCAAAGGGGAAAGAAGGGGGGATGGATAAATTAGGATTTTGGGATTAAAGTATACACACTACTATATATAAAACAGATAAACAACAAGGACCCAGTGTATAGCGCAGGGAACTCTACTCAATATCTTGTAATAACTTATAACTGAAAAGAATCTGAAAAAGACTATATATATATATATAACTGAATCACTTTGTTGTACACCGGAAACATTGTAAATCAACTATACTTCAATAAAAAAAAAGGTTGGTCAGAAGCCAATGAGATTCCCTTTCTTGGAAAATGAAGAGGGAGGGCTCAGGGAGCAGAATGGTGTCAATGGACAGGCACTGATGTGAAGGTCTAGGCACTCCCGCAGATGCCCTCAGAATGGTCCTGGCTCCAGTGTTTAGTTGATCACCTTCTTTTGGATTCCACTTAATCTGAATCTTTTGAGTAAATGTCCCTTTATTTAAATTTGCACGAATTGTTTCTATGCAGCCAAATGATTCTTCTCTGGTCCATTCCCTTACACCATTTCCTTCCCCAAAGGAAAATCACAGAAACCATGTCACTGTCTTGACTATGACTATCCCCCAAACCCTGAAATGTCAGATGACCATCACTCTACCAGGCAGAACGTTTCTGAGCTAGAACCACAATCAAGTTCAACAGGAACGAAGTGGGACTTCATCTGTAGGCCTTTCACCTGCGCTCTACCCACTAGGGCAGCTCATGTTGCCTGTGTCTTGAAACCTTGAGACCAATGTTCCTTCCTCTGTCTTGGGTTTGCCCACTCAGTGGTGTTTGGATCATCATCCTAATTGGATTGGGTACTAATTGTACCCCTTGATTTTCTTGCTTTTACCAGGAGGTGGTTTAGAGTAGAGAGAAGTGATACATTTCATGACAGAGGTGGGTTGGGACATGGACAGTCCTCCGGCAAAGACTGGGCTCAGGCTCAGGGCCCGGATTTGGTAAAGGAGAGTACTACCTGGACGCAGGCCTAGGGAATGCCCAATCAGCTGGAAAAGAGATCTGTCCTTTTGGTTTTGTTTATTTGGTTTGATTTCTTTTGCCTGTTTGTTTTCTCATATTTTTAACAAGTCTGTCTGCCAGGGTGTGTGCCAGGAGGCCATTGGACTCAGTCTTCATTAAGGGGATGGTTGGCACTGTGGATCTGATGAAAGTGACCTTCCAAATTCCTGCGTATGACGGGGAGGAAGTACAGAAACATCATTCACATCCTTGTTCCAGGCTCTAGACTTGGGATCTTTGAGGTCAAGCCCTGGTCGACTCAACCAATGACCGCTGTCTGTTAACTGTGTAGAGATAGTCCTGACATGGACCACTGGGGAGCTGCTAGCCAGCCTTAAGAGGGACTCGGGGTGAGGCAATATCTCTGTGGTCATACTGTATTTGGCCAAAGGCACCCTAAGGGATAGTGACTGTGGGTGATGACCCTGTCTCCCCCTCTAGCATGTTCCTTGTGTGTTTGAGGTCTGTTTATATGCTTGGAGACCAGCTAACAGCAAGTCATATCATCCTCAGGGACGTGCCAGGTCAAGTAAATTGTCCCCTTTGGCCAGAAATGTGTGAATTTGTAGTTTGCATAAGACAGGACAGTGAGGTCTCGCCATTGGGAAGAGGCCAAGCAAACTGCAAAATGATCATTTCCAGATGTGTTCAATTTTGGTATAGAGTCAATCAGGCTGGTGTCCCCATGATGTAAGGCTAGCTGAGTCTTCAGTGGGAATTGGCTCTTATTCCCCTGGCCCATGTTCATTTATCTTCTTTAACTTCAAGCTGACCTGCTGTTTTCTTCCTTGAAATCTTTAGGAGTTTATAACCAGATAATTATGAAATTTAAATAAGCAGACACTTGGAAAATGGGGGAAAAATATCAAGACTCAGACCTCAGGCAATGACCAGGTTGTAGGCTGCCACAGGTCAAAAGCAGCCTTCTCTGCACTTTGTGGGACCATCTCTGATTGGGGGCAAATGGCTTACCCTGCTCTGCTTCTCGGGTGAGCAACCACACTTGACCTTTTCTTGCACAGGATCAATTTTGGGCCTCAAACCCACGACCGGAATGCTAGCAATTTAGAAAAGTTTTTTTCTTCAACTTACTACCTGAATGAGTAATAAAATCCTAATGGCATGATTAAAAAAAAACAACAGCCGAGGTAGAAAAAAGGATGAATAAATCACAGGGTCTGCAATAAGTGTAAGGAAAGATGGTTTTATAGGAAAGAGTCCAAACCCTAGCCCCTGTTAATAGTTCTTTTCATGCAGTGCCATGCAATTCAGGACTGATACCATGCCAATATCTCCAAAGCCACATTAGGCCATTTGGTTAGGAAATGTCTATTGGATGTTTGCTTTATGAAAGGCATAGTATTAAGAGCTGAGTGGGGAGGGAAAGAAAGAAATCTGAAGACCTGGTTCTTGAATTCACAGAGTTTGCAACCTCATTTGGTGATAAGCTGCAGATCAAGCAGTTGAAAGGCAGTTCTCTGAAATCATAAACTACAAAGTACCAACAGCATAAGGGACACCAAGGAGGGGAGGGACTGAGACAGTGAAACTCCATCCATCTTGTCTGGGCCATTTCATAAACGCATTGTGTGTTAAGATACACCCAGTTAAGTCCAGGATCTAGACACATGGATGTAAGTATCACACAAGGGTCTCTGATCTGCTTAGCTGCTCAAATACCAATGGTGGTTTGATAGACGTTCCATCAACATCACTTGGGGACTTTCACCAATGAGACTGTTAACCAAGAGCTCAACGTTAGTCACCATCTTCTTTTCTTTTTGAAGCCTGATGTGGTGAGATCCTATTCCTTGCCTTACTGTGATTGGATGGTATTTTTACACACCAATAAATTGTCACCCTTTTACCAAGAAGGTGTGTGAGGTTAGTGTACTTGTTGGGTATAAGGACAATCATATATCTGGATATATGTATATGTGAAAGGGTAAATGACCCCAGTAGACTGTAAATGTTTTGATTTTCCACACTAGTCCTCATGTTCTGTTCTTTGCTCTTGGCTGGCAATTCAAGGTACCTGGCACCACATGGGACTTGGCCCATCGATTCTGGCCTTGGAAGCCAAGTAGCCAGGCTCCCAGGAGGTTCTGTTTATTTAACCAAAGTGAATAACATGTTTTGCCTCTCGTTTTTTTAAGTACCCTTTCATTAAAACAGTGACTCTCATGCGTTTTCTAAAACTTTATTGCCAACTTTTAAAGATGGCTGAATTTTGGAGCAGTGATTAAGGAAACAATCCTTAATCCATGGGCCACATGGTGGACCTGTGTAACAAACCTTGACATGTTGGTAGCGGATACCCCGTGAAACTTAAAAGGCAAAGCTAAATCAAGAAAAAGGATGTATATATCCCACATTTGGCATGTGGAGTTTGTTATCCAGAGGAGATAGGCAGAAGATAAAAAGAACTTAAAATTTTAGATTGGTTCTTGGGTTAAAGATTGATAGACGGATACTGAGGAAGATGAAGATTGGACATATAGGACTGTAATGTTTTTAAATAAGAAAGTTGCAGAGATTTCTGTACATTTGTTATCAAGTCAAAGCTTGTACTGCTCGCCACACAACAGACCAATAAATCATGAGACAAGTTGTTGGGGAAAGGAATAGAGACTTTATACAGAAAGTCAGCAGAGAAGATGGTGGACTTGTGTCCTAAAGAACCATCTTGCCTGAGTTAGAATTCAGGCTTCTTTTATACTAAAAGGGGAGGGAGTGAGGTCAAACATTTCCTGCCTTTGGTCAGCCTCCGGAGGGGATGTGTTAATTTCTTCCTTCCTGAAGTCTTTCACACTTGGGCCTGGTCAGGATGTTTCCTCTGAGTTAAACAAAGGTATTTTAGCTTAATGCTTATTACCTGATTCACAGAGATGGGCCATTATGTATAATTTAAGTTTATAGGCAACATGCCTTTAGTGATTAACTTGTAATAGAATACAGTTTCTTCCCTATTACACATTTCCTCCCCCAGAAAAAAATTCCTTTGAATCAAGTTGGGGAAAGAATGATGGACTGATCTAATTCCACGTAGAAGGCCCTTTGTATGGGTTGAGAGCAACTCTTCTCATCAGGGTGCTGTGTAATATGATGGATGATAAGAAACTTCACATCAGGGGAGGGGCTGTCATTGAGCTCACTGCCAACTCTACGGGACCAACAGTGTGCCAGGTCGTAAACTGCATTAAGAGAAGCCTGGAGACTAGAGTGAGGGAGAAAACAGTCCCATCACATCCTCTTCTAAACAGATCACTTCTGGAATGATCTCTTTCTGGAACGCAACTTGGGGTGCCAACGATTACCAACTTGGAGAAATAATGCCTAAACATTTCTGTATATTTTGTCTATGTAGCTCCGTTTATTATCTCACTGTGCCACAAAATAAGTCTATGATTTAACATTATCCTCATACTGCAGATGGGAAAACTGAGCCCCAGAGGGCGTAATAGGCTAGCCAGGAGCTGGGGGTTCCAGAACTTAAATACAAGCTTTTTGGCTGTAGGACTGATGTTTTTCCTGCCATACCATGAACTGAACTGCAAGAAGCCCAGAGGCACGGGCCAGGACTGAGGATTCTGGAAGCCACATTCCAGAAGGTGCTTTTGAAGAAACTGGAAATGCCTGGCCTCAAAGAGAGATGCTTTTAGAGGACGTGTGAGAGCTGTTGCCAGCTATGCAAAACCTGTCACATGAAGGAAGGAGGAGACTTGATGGCTCCAGAGTGCAGTAGTAGGAATAATTGATTGAAATCATGCATGAAGCCAGAGGGTGGTGGCAAAGCTGTCTGAAATAGTGACAAGTGCAGAATTGTATCCAGATGGGGCAACAAAACAGTGACCCCAGAGCAGCAGAACCAGCCTGCTAGACTAAGAAGGAGGGAGGGAGGGTCATGGGCATAAATGTCTGCAGATGAATTTTTACCTGCTTTTGTGGGCAGGCAGTCTAAAGCACCATCCTGCTCAGTTTCGATTCCACTCCCAGCAATTTCCTTGATGCGGGGGTCTCATCCTAAAAGAAAGCCCTGGCTAGTCAGCTTGGAAAGGTCATAGTTCAGAGCTGGCTGCAGATCCCTCGTGCTCCACCCCCCCCCCCCAATTTGGATTGGGCAAAACCCCTCCCAGCACCGGCTGTTCTCCACAGGCCCACAAGTGGTCCCACCTGTCAGCTATGTGGGGTTTTCCTGTTCTAGGCCCGCAGATGCCTCGTGGCTTCCCTCCGCTTTCCCACAGGTGCTGAGAGCACCCGGGGTTTGCTACTGTTGGGGTTTATCCCAACTTGCTTGCATTTGGGGTTTATGGGGATAGCTCATCAGCTAGTTTTGTCATAAATGTTGTTCATGGCCAGGTTTGTTGGTTTTGCTACTTAGTGGCTCTGTTTGTTTTCCTGTGGGGATTCAAGAAGGTCCCCAACCTGTGCTGCCGCATCACCACCATCTTGCCAGAATTCTCCGACCTGCTACTGTTAACTTCAGGCTCCTCTTTCTCTCTGCTAATTAAATCATCTCCAACTGTCTCTTAGAAACAAACTATCATCAATGTATAATAAATCACAACACTTCTGTGAAGGGGTTTAGAGTTACAAAATAAGTTAGTTAAGTCTTGCTAGAATACAACTTAAACTCAGGAAGATTTGTAAACAGATAGAGAGGAGTTTTTCACAATGAGTTATGGTCCTGGGCTGGGTAAGAGATGCCATATATCCACATTTTGCATTCTCTGCCCCAGAAGAGAACAATTCTCACGGTTGGATGTCTGACTCAGGAATCTGGCGTTTCTGCCTGACTAAAGTCACATCACTGACTGATGCCAGATCTTTTGCTCAATTAAAGGTTTGTTTTCCTTTAGCCGTTGGCAAAGGCAACACTGATGATGGGATATTAGCATTTGCTCCTTTGGATTTCGAATGTTCTGGGAGCTTTTGTGGGCACACCAACTACAGCAGCAGCACAGGGCTCTGAAACACCTTCCTTGTCCTGGGCCCAAGGACACCCGCCGGTGTGTGAATGTGGGAGGGGACAGCTCAGTTAGGCCCTTTCTAGGGAGATGAAAAGGAAAAAGGACCTTCCCCCGGTCTCTGTCTCACTCCAGCCCCACACCCCCAAGCTAAGGAAAACAGCGATATTTTGTGATAACAGGTTGTTTTTGTCTAGTTGTTCATTTGTTTGTTTATTCATTCAGTAAGTATTTTGGAGAACTGGCTTGTGGGGCAAATGAAGAAAGTACAGAGACTCTAGAAAGAGGAGACCGTCTCATAAGCCATGTATGCAAGCTGTCTCTGCTTTATTGCAGGAGCTCGCGAGCAGGATGTGGAAACTCTGACCAGCTGCTGCAGGCACAGCCTCACGTTGGGCCCTTCCTCTTAGGTTTTCTAAGGGGAGAGAAGGCCGCAGTCAAAGGACTTTCAGTTCTCACGTACCATCTTCCATCTGGGGATGGCCCCCAAGCCCTCAACCCGCTCTGGCCTTGAGCTTGTACCTCCAGTGACACCAAGACTTCATGGGAATGAAGAGTAGCTGCTCTTCCCCGCAGGCTGAGGCCTCCACAAGGCGCCCTCTGCCGGATGGAACGATGCCCGGGACTGCTCCCTGCCGAGGTTCCTCTGTGTTCCTCTTCTGATCGGGACCACGTCTCCACCCACCATTACCCAGTGAACTTGTTTCCTAGGGCTGCTGGAACAAATCACCACCGACTTAAAATAAAATGAATTGATTATCTTACAATTCTGGGGGGCAGAAGTCTCACTGGTCTAAAAATCATGGTGTCTGCAGGGCCGGGTTCCTGCTGGAGTCCCAGGGGAGAATCTGTTTCCTTGCTTTTTCCGGCTGCCAGAGGCCCCCTGACCCTTCACGGCTCTTGACCCTCTTCCTCCATCCACGAAGCCGGCATCCGAGAGTTTTTTCTCCTCTCTGACCTCTGCTTTTGTCATCACATCTCCTTCTCTGACTCTGACCCTCCTGCCTCTCTCTTATAAGGACCCCTGTACCTGGATTCATCTGGGTAATCTGTGGTAATCCCCCCCTCCAGGTTCTTAACAGAATCATTACTGTGAAATCCCTTTTATTATGTAAAGAAACATTCACAGGTTCTGGGGATCAGGATGATGACCTTTTAGGGGAACCAGAATTCTATCTGCCATACCCAGCTCCTTTAAAAAAATTTTGTTTTGTTTGTTTTCATTCTTTTTACTTACTTTTTTTATTGTGTAAAATACACATACATAAAATTGACTGTCTTAACCATTTTCAAGTATACAGTTCAGTGGTATTAAATACATTCATATTGGGGCTTCCCTGGTGGCGCAGTGGTTGAGAGTCCGCCTGCCGATGCAGGGGACACGGGTTCGTGCTCCGGTCCGGGAGGATCCCACATGCCGGGGAGCGGCTGGGCCCATAAGCCATGGCTGCTGAGCCTGCTCGTCCGGAGCCTGTGCTCCGCAACGGGAGAGGCCACAACAGTGAGAGGCCCGCGTACCGCAAAAACAAACAAACAAACAAACAAAAACCATATTGTTGTCCAACCATCACCACCATCCATCTTAACTCTTCGTCTTGTAAAACTGAAAGTCTGTATCCAGCATCTTTTATCCTGACCAAGACAGGATTACTCCTCAGCATAGCGCTGCTATGGCATTTGTAAAAATGATAATCATGAGAACTAACATTTCATGAGGGCTTGCTCAAAAAGATGGATAGAAAATGGTTAGATGGTTGAGGAAACTGAGGCATGAAAGGTTAAAATGTATCCAAACCAGGAAGCGAGGGAGGCAAGCAGCCTGACTCCAGCTGCAGACTCCTTCCCTGGAAAAGAAGGTTTACTAGGACCCCAGGAGGGCAGACGGGTAAAGAGCTTAAGGCAGAAGATAAAGCTTCTCAGATGCCTCTGTGGCCAGTGGCAATTAAACAGCATCACTCTACGAGGTTCTTAATCAGACACTTCTATCTAAAAAAATAATGCTGCTGAAGTAAGCAGGGCTTCTCTACAAGTTACAGAATAACTGTCAAGCATGTTAGCGGAAATTCCCCTGCCCCCACCCCCATGTGGTTTGCTGCTGCAAAAACGCTTTGGAGTGCTTTTCTCGCCAAGGTCTCTAGACAGGTCTCTCTTCTCGTTGTTTGCTATTAGCAGTGATGCTCCTGTGGGTCTTCAGGAGTCCAATTTTCTTTTTGGAGGAGAACTAGCAAATCTTCACAAGAACTCTGCAACTCTATAACCCAGCTGACTGCTGTGTGAAAGGTCAGCCTGGAGATCAGAGTTTAGGGGAAGGAAAAGGGCTCACAGCCACTCACCCTGAAGAACACGAGCCCGTGGAGAATCCAGGAAACGAAACTAAAATGCCCAGTTTGGATACAGGGCCAACGAGACAAATCTTGTCCATAGTTCAGTATTAGATGATGCCCTTAATCCCCAGCTCTTGGGACCTGGTATCTCCGTTGAACGTTGATCAGCCTTAGCGTTCTCTGCACCAGCATTCAGGGCTGTTTGCAGGCACAGTAAAAATTTGTCCTGTCAAACAGCGTTTGGCTGCTCACATGTCTCTTTTACGAGATAAATGTCAGGGGTTCCTCTCTCTCTCGGTCTCTTTGGCATGGACGACAAGGAGATATGTATGCATCAATATCCCTCCTACTTTCCTAACAACTGTGAGGCTGCAGATAAAGACGAATATCTTCAGAGTTTCATATCCTGATTGGGTTTGTATCAAGTCAAAGTGAAGCCCCGCCTCAGTAATACACGTGCCATCGACAGCACAGCCTGTACCAGACCAGAAGCAATTTCTGTCCTGACATGCCTCTGTTATTGAAAAGGAAAGGAAAGGAGAGGAAGGAATACAAAGATTGGATCTCTCAAAGACAGAACTATGAAGTTAATCGTACTGAGCCATCTGTTTGGAGAAGAGAGGAAATCCACAATGACTTTAGCCAGGAGGAGACACTGGAAATCCACGGGAAGGATCAACCACAGGGAGGAAAAAGAAATAAAAGAAGAAAAAGAAGAGAACACTTCTGCCTTATAGATATTATGTCAAGATTACAGGGATAAAGGATAATAATCGATTAGCAGGGAGCAAGTATCGGGGTCATGGAAGACCATTCCCTTTGCCATTGTTGCCAATTCAAAGAACATAATTGAAAATGATGGCTTCACATTTTCATCACTGCATATTCATAAATGGAAAATAATTTATGGGAAAGAGGCAAGGGGTCTTTTTGTGTGTGGGTTTATAGATAACCAGGGGCAATGATTCTGACTGGCATTTGGGAATTTTCTCAGGCTGAGGAAGGGGTGTGGTGAGAAGCAGCAAGAGATTTTCCTGATTTTGGAGCGGGAAGGTGTGTGCTTGCAATAGGTAAGATCAGCAGTACTTGTCGATAGATTAGATACAAAGGGCAGAAAAGAAAGAGGAGTTGTGGATGACTCCCGATTAATTTTGGCGGGTGCAGCTGGTTAGATGATGCTACCACTTCTGAGCTTGAGACTACCAGATCAGGACCAATCTAGACACTAGGCTGAGAAGTCAGTTGCCTTGAGATATCTGAGGGAGTCTTCGAAGTATGAAATGCTACTCAGAGCTTAAATGAGATGAGAATTGAAAACCACACACTGAATTTAACAATTGGAGATCATTGGCAGCCTTTGTGTGAGCTGTCTGGCGGGGGAGTAGAGAGCCAGATAGTGGTGGTGAGCAGTGAGTGAGAGGCGAACAGATGCAACCAATGAGAGTAGACAGCTCTTCTCAGAAGCTTGGTTGGGGGGACAGAGGTGGGGTGTTAGCTGGAGGAGGAAGGTGGGGTTGAGTGAGAGTTTGCTTTTTTATTTTTTAAACATTTTTATGGGTGAGTATAGTTGATTTATAATGTTATGTTAGTTTCAGGTGTACAGCAAAGTGAATCAGTAATACATACAAGTATATCCACTCTTTTTTAGATTCTTTTCCCATATAGGCCATTACAGAGTGTTGAGTAGAGTTCCCTATGAGAGTTTTCTTTTTACTGGGAGAGCACTTATGGGGGAAAAACCAATTGAAATATAGAGACTCCATGTACAAAAGAGAGAAGGGTCACTGAGAGTAAAGATTTCTGCGAAGGAGGGAGATGATCGCATCTGAAGAATAGTGGAAGATCTTGACTTAAATTGGAGGAGGAACTCCTTTGTTAAAGCAGAGGGAAAGGCAAAGAAGATGCATGCAGATGTGTGTGGGTTGTAACTTTAAATGTGTGATACTGAAGGAACTTTCCAAACGATGTTATCTACATGAAGTAGGAGATTTCATAAGAAAGTAACCTGCTGAGAGTGAACCATGAGTGTGAGTGTGTATGTGTGTGTGAGCTCATATGCTCATCAGCATTTCGAGGAAAGCCTAGAAGATTTGAAATAACCTAGTATTAAATAAAAAGTTCTTAATTGACAGGAGTTTTGTCTTCTGCACCAGAAGGAACCTAGTCCTGGTCCATTGCCAGACTTGTGGATGGGACGTCGGTACCCACTGAAGAGAATCAAGGAGGCTGGGTCTTCTTTTTTTTTGCTGTACGCGGGCCTCTCACTGTTGTGGCCTCTCCCGTTGTGGAGCACAGGCTCCGGACGCGCAGGCTCAGCGGCCATGGCTCACGGGCCCAGCCGCTCGGCGGCATGTGGGATCTTCCCGGACCGGGGCACGAACCCGTGTCCCCTGCATCGGCAGGCAGACTCTCAACCACTGCGCCACCAGGGAAGCCCCAGAGGCTGGGTCTTCTTGAGTGTGCTTTTCACCTTTCCCTTTGTATCACACTTGGTCCTCAGTGATGATAGATGAGGAGAGAAAAGCTAAGGGTGTACTTCAAACATGGCTGTGACGTTTACAGGATTGCAGATGAAAATAGCAAGTCTGGATGTGGTTTAAGTTTGGGGAAGAGAAATTGATCACTCAGGAATCCTTGGCTCAGAGCACTGTGCTTTTCTGAAAGCTGATCTGTGAAGACTTCCCTTGCTAAGATGTCAGGCGAGTGATGGAAATGTTTCAGGACCACAAGTTGAAAGGTTAGGGTTTGGATGAGGAAAGTCCACACTTTAGTACCATGTATGGTTGTCAGAAGAACTTAACTCCCCATCCTCATGCTTCCTTAAGGAAACAGCCCTGAGTAACACTTCCTGCCTCTGCTGAACCTCAGGTAGAATGTTATGAAGCCCATTTGGCTGCAGGTGTAATGGCTGCACAGCTAATGTTTTGATCTCCATTTTCCTGACATCTATTTCTAGATCTCAGTTGGCTCAGATCATGGAGGGGAGAGCGGGTGATTTATTGCCCTCCCTCAGACTAAGCCAGCTGCCCCGTTAGTGCCTGGGGTTTTCATACATTATCTCATTTCATATCAAAACACTCTGGGAGTCCAGTGTGTTTAATCTCCATTTACTTACCTCATTTAATCCCTACAACAACCTTATGGGATATTTATAATTACCCTTAATTTAGAGATGAAGAAACAGGTTTAGAGATCTTAAGTAAATTAAGTCACTCTGCTGGGCAAGAACAGAGCTGGGTGTGAACCCCGTTCTACTGACAGCAAACAAAGCCCAGGCACCTCCTCCAGGCCACGCTGCCGCTGCGGTGTGGTTGTGATAGGCCGTCCTGCTCTGTACCTGTGGGATGGCAGCTCTCTATCTCCCCAGCTCTCCCTGCACAGCCTCAAACTCTTTTCAGACGCAATTACTAAGTATAACAAGGCCAGCTCGATGATGCCGCTGGTCAGGATCCCACTCCCTCAGCAGTGAGTGAAGGGTCCTTTCCCACCTTAGGAGGTCAGCACTAACCCAGAGCTGCCCTGGATGCAGACACAGCAACTAAGACCAAAGGGATGGACAAAAGCAACCGAAGTGAGTTAAGCTTTATTTCAGGACTTGGCCACACTAGAGCCAGGATCATTTTTTCACCAACACAAGCCCCTTACAGTTTCACTCCATTTGCTGACAAATAACTTCTTCAGGAACAGAGACTGGGACCCAGACTGGAGTTTTGGGCTTGGTGTAAGTCCAGCCCCCATGTCCTGTGATCTCCGCTCCTGCCTCATTTCAGTTACTGCTGAGCCTGGGGAAGGATTCCCGCTCAGCACAGGCAGGAGTTAAGGCTCATTTTGGAGCTTGCTTGGCTCAGGGCCTCTGGGATTGAGACCCATTGAGGCTGGACTCCTCCTGTTTCCTTCTGTAATCTTCCTTGTAACTTTCCAATTTGAATTTGTTTAAATTGTCACTAGATT
This sequence comes from Delphinus delphis, assembly GCF_949987515.2. NCBI lineage: Eukaryota > Metazoa > Chordata > Mammalia > Artiodactyla > Delphinidae > Delphinus > Delphinus delphis. The sequence continues at coordinate 36,258,554 of NC_082684.1, read as the reverse complement.
GTACAGCTTTGCTTCAAAAGACTCGTTCCATTGTGGAATAAAAGAGTTTTCTTAATATGTAAATGCTTATGCAAATTGTATCTTCCCACCACAAATTCCTCCTTCCCAATGCTGTCACCACTGACTGCTGCGGTTCAGAGGATGCCTGATCCACTGAGGAGGAGAAATCGGGAAGATGTTGCCATGACTACCGCTTATTGAGCACTTACTCTGTGCCAGGAACTGTGTCAAGACCACTGTATGCATTATCTCATTTTCCTTCACAACAACTCTTAGGGTTAGATATTATTAATATTCTTTTTTTTTTTTTTTTTTTTTTTTTTTTGCGGTACGCGGGCCTCTCACTGCTGTGGCCTCTCCCGTTGCGGAGCACAGGCTCCGGACGCGCAGGCTCAGTGGCCATGGCTCACGGGTCCAGCTGCTCCGCGGCATGTGGGATCTTCCCGGACCGGGGCACGAACCCGCGTCCCCTGCATCGGCAGGCGGACTCTCAACCACCGCGCCACCAGGGAAGCCCAATATTCTTATTTTAACAGAGACATTGAGTAACTTGCTTAAGAGTACACAGCTTCCGGCAGGGCCAGGGTTATCCCTTGTTTGCAGAACTGAAATCCAATGCCCAGCAGCACTGTGCTTTCCAGTAAGATGTCTCCTTAGCCAAGTTCAAGGATATGGGGCTCGGGGGTAGATGAACCAAAAAGGGAAGCTTTGAATCACCTTGACCGGATTCCTTCAGGAGAGTAGGCAGAAGACCCAGCACCATACCCTGGGATTTAGAAAAGGCATGGACTTCGAAATCAGAGACCCAGGTTCAATATTGCCCTTGGTGCTTAGAACTGTGCAACTACAGGCAAGTTATTCACCCTCAGTTAGCCCGTTCCTTACCTATCAAGTGGAAATATTAATAATAATAATAACCATGATGATTATTATTTCCAACAACTCTCCTTTCCTAGTTCGTTTCTCATGTTGTGTTCCTTATTTCTAGGATAGGTATGAGTATATGACACATGAGAAGTGCCACCAAAATGGTAGATATTATTGCAATTCACTCATTTATTCATTCAACAAATATTTATTGAGTGACTACACAATCATTTCATTGATTTTTACCCCATAAGCACAGTGCTTAGGGCTTAAGAGCTTTTCAAATGTCTACAAGAATACTTAACACCTACAATAATAAAATTATTAGCTCCAAGATAGGAAGTAACTTCCTGTAGATTCAAAATTAATAAATGCCTAATTAAGTGTCTACTAAACTAACATTATATCAGTCAACTGTTAACAATTCAACTCTTTTATAGTTATATATAAATAATAAATTTAATAGAGTTTACACCCCAAGAACAACGGGAAGAATTTAACATGTTAAAGGATAATTTTTTTAAAGATAAAATCGTGACTGTCATATAAATATACAAAGTGGATATGCATCAAGTATTTTATTTAACTTATTAATTAATGAGGAAATCAGTAAGATGCTATAACTGGTTCAAAGGAGAATTCAAAGAGCAGAGACATAAGTGGGTCATGAAATGAATTTACAAATAAATGCAAAACTGGCTTTTTCCATAATGGAGGAAAGGAAGGGATCAGTTGTTCCTCCCACAGACAGAATTAATTTGCATGTTTACAGACAATAATTATTTGCATTGCTATCATTTTTTAAAATAACTTACAAAATTGTAAAATAGTTCAAAGACAATGAAAGTTTTAAATCCCATAGAATCAGATAAGCCAAAATGATGTGCTCTAGATAACATATAAATTGCCTACGAGTACATGCAATCATTTTGGGGGTACTTTTTGGTACATTTCAAAGTCTTTCACAATTTTTTCTGACAGTCTCTCTCCCTTCCCTTGTGATTGTAGAATTTTAAAGAAAGATTATTCTTTTTTTTTTAAATGCTTGGCTTTTTAAAAAAATTTTATTTATTTGTTTATTTATTTATTTATTTTTGACTGTGTTGGGTCTTCATTTCTGTGCGAAGGCTTTCTCTAGTTGTGGCAAGCAGGGGCCACTCTTCATCGCGGTGCGCGGGCCTCTCACTATCGCGGCCTCTCTTGTTGCGGAGCACAGGCTCCAGACGCGCAGGCTCAGTAGTTGTGGCTCACGGGCCCAGCCGCTCCGCGGCATGTGGGATCTTCCCAGACCAGGACTCCAACCCGTGTCCCCTGCATTAGCAGGCAGATTCTCAACCACTGTGCCACCAGGGAAGCCGGAAAGATTATTCTTGATCACAAAATAAAGCTGACCTTAATTAGGTTTGACCTGATTGTTTACATAAATGCAGCAAGCGTGGTCACTTAACATACGGGCTTCCTTAAGTCTGCTTTGCAAATCTTGAGCCATACAGTCTTGAACAAATGCCACAAAATTAACTACTCTCTGGGAGTTTTCATGAGGAATCTCAGACAGATTTAAAAACGTCTATTATTTACTATCTTGAGACTAGGAAACCAATCCTAAGAAACACTCTCTACCAGAGTTTACCCACAGGTCCTAAGAATTTAAGTGAATTCCTCTCTTCTTAAGACCCCCAAATATTCTACAGTTCTTGATCTGCTAGGAGGTAAACTTACTAATCACCTGAAAGCCTGGGACCCTGTCAGCCAGGAAACGAACCAGCTTTCCTGGGAGGGTTTTGTGTTAGTTCTATGAATACAGCCAACATTTGTTTCCTAAAAAAAAAGTGGCGGTCATGTCTGATTAAATGAACACCATTCTCCAATACAGCACTTCAGATAAGGTCTTTATTGCACAATCAATTTGTCCAATTATATTCTGGTAAAAAGGAGGACCTATTCTTATGGAAACTGTGAAATAACTATATTGCTATGAAAAGTGAGGAGACTAAGAGTTTCTGAGTTCTGCAGACCCAGTGAGAATCACATATCATTTAAAATATGTTTCATTTCGGTTTACAAAAGCAGAGTTTACTAAATTGTTGTGGGTTACAGAAGTGTAAGAAGAAAGAGAAATGGCTTTCTTATAGATCCAGAAAATGGAACAATTAAAACAAATCAACAATTCCAGATAGCCAATATATTTTTCCTTATCAGTTTATTCAGTACTATAATTAAGTCTTGTTCTGCTGGATCTTGGGTTAGCAGTTGCATGAAGCTGTCCGCTTCTCAACCGGAAAAGAGTTGTGGAAATCTTAGCCCACTAGAACCATCTGAGAGCTGTCTAAGGGATGTCACCTCAGAAGACTGCACCCGAGAGTCTACTCTTTGAAATGTCAGTAGTTTGAAGTACCTGGTAAAGTCCTTTTCAATGAGATTCTGAGATTGTCCTTCTTTACTCGATATGTGGATTTTGGCCTGCCTCCTATAGCATCACTTCAGGGAAGCATCAGAGTAAAATGAAAACCATCTGTAGATAACAAAGACTGAGAATGGCTGTCTTTAATTTTTTACTGATAATTTTGAAACTTAAAATGTCTGAAGACATGCAAAACAAAGATAATTAAGTAACTTTAGAAATTTAGACAAAACATCGCTAAGGATATTGATTAAACTTATCTCCAAAGAAGTCAGTAAATGCTACTTTTGGTTTATAGAAATGTATGAATATGATTTCTATAAAGAAAAAAATCTTGAGATATAACATAGAATTAACACTTCTGAGACATATACACAGTATACCAAGCATATCAAGTGAAGAGAGTAAATAAGCCTGGATTTTAAAAAAAATTTTTACAAAATATATAAATGGGTATTTATATTCCCATTTATACACCCATATTCTGTGGGTAAGTCTGATGTATATTTTTGACTGAGAACCATTGTCCTAGAAGTCTCTAGATTCAAATTAAAGAAGTAAGGTTTTGGCTAAGTATTTCAAATAATAACTGAATTTATGACTGATAATACCATACTGCTGTGGCTTAATATGATCAGGTAAAGCATCTCCGGGACAGTAATAAAATATAGGAAAACTTGAAAGGAACCATTTCTTAAGAGTTTTAATCAGTGTTTCCCCTAAGGTGAAAGCATATTATAGAAAGCACGAATACTGACAAATTTCCAGGGACTTCCCATAAAGTATATACTTTCTCAAGTGTATTATATTAATACCATGTCACTTAACACACATTTAACCTGGGGCAGGCTGTATCTCTGCTGACAGTGCTTCCCATGAAACTCTTACAATAGTCACACATCAAACAAACCTAATTATTTCTAGTACTTCTCTTTTTATAAAGTAAAAGAAAAAATAACTTTGTGAGTTTTTCCAGGGTCTCTCTGGGAAACTTAAAGACGGTTTTAGGTATAAAAAAATATCCTGAGAGTTTTAGGCTTTTTCCTATTCTGGGAGGGAACAATTAACATAAGTTTTCAAAGGAGTTCAGACAGCCTATCGTTAAGATAGGCTCATGGATGCCTGAGAAACAGTATTTGATTACCTAGTTAATCAAAATGATAATAAAATATTTAAAAATACACATCGACCGCAAGGCAACTGGAAAGAACGTTACTTCTTTTATAAATGAGGAACCTTTGTTCTTTTTTTTCTTTAAATAATCAAGGACATAATAAAGTCCAAATAAAACACAGAAAATTATTCTGGTAAGACATAGAATTTTTTCTCTCTAAGCAGTTTACACAAAAAGTAAAGAATCATCATTTATATTGTAAACAAAGACACTCAGCAGTAAACCAGGGAAGCAAACCCATCAAAATAGACTGAACTTTGCGGAGATTTTAACACATTTCGTAACTTCTTTCTCAGACCTAGTTTTTATCAACAAAGGCAAATAGCATTCATATTCTGAGTGTTTTCTTTTATCATCCTCTTTCATATTCTGAAACAAACTGACACTTTGCATTACAACAGACCTCAGAGGGTCCACAAGATTAAAACAAATTTTCTTATAATTCTGAGATGCTGTTTATGTAAACATGCAATTTGTTTATTACTGCTATCCTCAAATTTAATAATAGATCAGTATTTTTAAAATTCTCAGTTTTAATTTCTAATATGATATTGATAGTTATAAGCTACATGCACAGAAGCCCTCTGAGGTCCTGAACAAGTCCCAAGTGTAAAATGATCTGGAGACCAACAAAATTGAGGACTACTGCTTTAGGATAAAACCACTCTTTTTCTTTGAAAAAATCAAAACATACATGTAATTGGGTTTCTCTGTTATTATTGCTCCTAAGGGTAATTGCAACCACTTATATTAACTATAATCTTTAATCAAAACAACTAACTTCTCATTCATAGAGAAAAGTAGGTGAGGGGGTGGGTAATTGAGAACTTTGCCATTCACCAGCATCACAGCAGACTAGAAAAGCTCATGAATACACTTTTCTATAACCATGCATAGAAGCCTTCTCTCTTATATGTTCTTGAAGTAGCAGAAATGAACATATTCATTAACATGATTCATAGACATATCCCCTCCAGAGCATATTAATTGTGTTTCAATATTCTATCTTAGAAATTATCTAGATATTCAATGAATATCTATTAATTAACTCAATCTAATGCCAGTTCAAAGTTTGGGCCTCTCACTGCTGTGGCCCCTCCCGCTGCAGAGCACAGGCTCCGGACGCGCAGGCCCAGCGGCCATGGCTCACGGGCCCAGCCGCTCCGCGGCATGTGGGATCCTCCCGGACCGGGGCACGAACCCGTGTCCCCTGCATCGGCAGGCGTACTCCCAACCACTGCGCCACCAGGGAAGCCCCAGTTCAAAGTTTTAAGCCACCTAGGAATCCTGGAAATTATCCTTAAGCTGGCATGCTACAAACATAATTATTCTTGAATTGAAGTTATGACAATCTTGAACACCAATTTACATTATGTAAGAGTAATGTTAGTTTATTTGATCGGTAACTTGTATAACTATAGGAAAAAGTAAACCTAAGTAAAATAAAATGTATGTTTCTATTATACTCGACTCTGCTATATCAGAGAAGACATAACTGTTCTGTTAGACCAAACATATCAAAACAGTCATATTTGCCAAAGATTTATCTTAATTATGTAACTTGGATTCTTAAAATGTTTCTGAGTTTCTGAAGGATTATTTTTAGTGTAGCACATTTAAAGTGTTAGAAATTAAATCTCATTTTATTAAAGTTTTAGGAATATTTGATTTATATAGGCACTTATTTATCTCTTGAAGTCAATTAGAATAGAGCTTCTTTAAGATACTTGATAATCTAATTTATTAGTACCCTCTCAAGGTAGGAAAACATTTCACACTTTATACTTTAAGAAGTAAAGGCCTGAGTTACAGACACAGAGATATACAGACACAAAGAGAGCTTAAAACTTCAATTCTACAATTTTAGCTACAGGTTAAGAGATATGAGAGGCAAAAAACATAAAAATTCACTACTGATCCAGATATCAAAGAGCTGCTCTCCTTCCTGGTGGGCACAAAATTCTTTGAGCTCAAAATAGACAAATAGAAAAACAAATAAGACTAACCAACCAGATTCTCTGTCACCCTTTTTTCTCAATAGAAAATAGATTTCTATAATTCATTAATTCATTTACAGAGATCATTAAATGATCAGACTACAAAACCAAATTCCCAATCATTGCCACCACCACTGGGGAATAACTTCGCAGCTATAAATTAAAAAAAAAAAACAAATGAAGCAAAGCAAAACAAAATACAAAATAGAGAGGAAAAAAGCAACAACAGAGAAACTGAGAGTCAATAAGTTTCTATTATACATCAGGTTCATCACTTTGTCAGGAATTGACATACCAGGGTTTCAGCTGCCCATGGGATGTATGTCTCTGGCAGTACAATTTTTCTTGCTCTGTCAGGTGAATCCACTGGGCACTGGTGGAAGATCTCTAAAGCTGATAAAGAATAATTTTTTTAAAAAAGGTAAAAGCATGACTCTCATACGAATATAAAATGAACACATGTCAATAATATTATTTAACTCATTAATTAATAAGATCCAGTAAGATATTATATCTGATTCAAAAGAGATTACAAAGAGACTCATCTAGACATTTACTTGAATTTACAAATAAACGCAAAACTGGCTTTTTCCATAGTGAGAGGGGGAAGGAAAATCAATTGTCCCTCTACTCGACAAAATATATTTTCATGTTTATAGACAAGAATGATTTGCATTGCTATCAGTTGTCTGTAATTTACAGAGTTGTAAAATAGTTCAAAGACGATGAGAGGTGCAAACCCTATAAATCAGATAATGTGGAAGGATGTGCATTAGATAGCATACAGATTTCCATTGAAGATATACCATAATCTCTTTTTTTTATGGTCCACTTCCAAGTCTTTTACAAAGTTCAAAAGTGTAAAAATTGTAAAGATCACACAGATCTTCAAAAAACCCCACCAGTTACATTAAATGTGGTTAATATGTGCACGTTAACACATTTGATTTGATGTGGAGTGGAATGGGATCTCCAAAAGTCAAAGTGCTTAGGATCTGTGAAGGTCTCCTTGGTGTTGATTGGTGCTAGCACTGTGTAAGTGTGGAGGGTTCATTGAGAAGAAGGGAGATATAGACCAAGCCGTCAAGGAACTTGCATTCCATCACATGTACAAAAACCAAGTAAATAAACATTAGTTAACTTTAGATATTGACATGCAATCAAGGAAATAAATTGAGTTCAGTAAGAGAGGATGGCGCAGAGAGAATGTGACTAATTAATTCTGGAAGTATGGCAGACATTATTGGTTGCTGACTTAATTGCCACATCTCCATCTCTTTCTTGGGATCAGCATCTCAGTTTTTTTTTTTTTTTTTTTTTTTTTTTTTTTGCGGTACGCGGGCCTCTCGCTGTTGTGGCCTCTCCCGTTGCAGAGCACAGGCTCCGGACGCGCAGGCTCAGCGGCCATGGCTCACGGGCCCAGCCGCTCCGCGGCATGTGGGATCTTCCCGGACCGGGGCACGAACCCGCGTCCCCTGCATCGGCAGGCGGACTCTCAACCACTGCGCCACCAGGGAAGCCCAGCTCCTCAGTTTTTAATCAGGTATAGAGTCTTAAGGTGCATAGGGAAGGTGGGCCCCGTCCCCAATCCCAGGCAATGGTCAAACCCAGTCATGATAATTCTATTCCCCGTGACTTTCTCTCCATTACCATGGAAATGAACCTACTTTAGGCACTATTATCTTTCTTCTGGGTTGTTGCCTACCTCAAGTGTTGCCATTCTCCAAATCATTTTCTTTTTATTGAACTATTTCAAATTGTGAACACACTCACAATAAAAAATACACAAAACAAGAAAAGTTAAGAATATGGACTTCCCTGGTGGCGCAGTGGTTAAGACTCTGCGCTCCCAATGCATGGGGCCCGGGTTCAATCCCTGGTCAGGAAACTAGATCCCACATGCATGCCGCAACTAAGAGTTCATATGCCGCAGCCCGGTGCAACCAAATAAATAAAATAAATATTAAAAAAAAAAAAAGAGACCTCTGGTCTTAAAAAAAAAAGTTAAGAATAGCTTGTGGTAAAATGAACATCCGTATAATTATCACCCAGGCAATAAAATAAAATATTATTAGGAGCCCCAAATCCTTCCATATGTCTTTGCCTGACTGCATCCCTCCCTTATTGCCAGACGCAATCACTGTCCTGATTTTGTTTACTCCCATGTAGCCTTTTCCTCACGGTTTTACCATTTACGTATGCGTCTGGAAATGATACAGTTTTGTTTTGGCTGTTTGAGCTTTATTACAAGCACTTCACTCAATATGATATTTGTGAGATTCATCCATGTTGCTGGCAAAACTGTAATCTGCTAACTTTCATTGCTGTGTAGCAGTGCTTCTCAAAACTGCTTGGTCTCAGGATCTCTTTACACCAGTAAAAATTTTTGAGGACCCCAAATACCTTGGTTTATGTGGGTTATATCTACCAATGTTTATTGCATTAGAAATTCAAGTGGAAATAAAAATGTTGTGTTTTGATTCATTAAAAATAACAATAATACTTCAAAAACTAAACTTAGAATTACCATATGACCCAGCAATTCCACTCCTAGGTATACACACAACAGAATTGAAAGCAAGGATTCAAACAGATACTTATACACTAATGTTCACTGCAGAACTTTTCACAATAACCAAAAGATGAAAACAACCCAAATATCCATCAACAAGTGAATGGATAAACAAAATGTGATATGTACAAACAAAGGAATATTATTCAGCCATAAAAAGGAGTGAAGTTCTGATATACTCTACAACATGGATGAACCTGGAAACCGTTATGTTAAGTGAAATAAGCCAGACACGTTAAGGATAATACTGTATAATTCTACTATATGAAACATCTAAAATAGGCAAATTTGTAGGGACAGAAAGCAGTTTACAGGTTACCAGCATCTGGGGGAAGTGGGGAATGGAGAGTTATTATTTAATGGGTACAGAGTTTCTATTTGGGGTGATGTAACTAGTGCCACTGAATTGCATGCCTAAAAATTGTTAAAATGGCAAATTTTATGTTATCCATATTTCAGCACAATAAAACAAACAAAAGTAATGATAATAAAACCATTCCATGTTAATGTAAGTAAAATACATTCTCAAGAAAAGCCCTAGGGCTTCCCTGCTGGCACAGTAGTTAAGAACCTGCCTGCCAATGCAGTGCACACGGGTTCGAGCCCTCGTCCGGGAAGATCCCACACACCGCGGAGCAACTAAGCCTGTGCGCCACAACTACTGAGCCTGCATGCCACAACTACTGAAGCCTGCGCACCTAGAGCCCATGCTCTGCAACAAGAGAAGCCACTGCAGTGAGAAGCCCGTGCACCGCAGCCAAGAGTAGCCCCCGCTCGCCACAACTAGAGAAAGCCCGCGCGCAATGAAGACCCAATGCAGCCAAAAAATAAATAAATGTATTAAAAAAACCCTATACTTACAAAATAAAAAAAATAATGAAGAGAGTGGCATTATTTTACATGTTTTTAATGCCTGGCTTACAAGAAGACAGTTGAATTCTATCTGCTTCTTCATTCAATCTGTTGTGATATTTTGGTTTGGCTGAGGTGTATGAAGAAAATCTGGCTTCACATAAAAATGTAGTTGGAAAAAGGAGGTATTGTTTAATAGCTTTTGCAAATAATTGTGGATATTCTTCCCCAATATTACACCAGAGCTTGACAAGTGGTAGTTTCTTAAAGGCTGTGTGCCATGTGGGATGTGAAGCTATATCCTTTGTTCTGCCTTGCTCTTTGAGTGGTTTTATTACCTGTGTGTCATTTTATAGCATGATGCACTGAGTATTTAGAATATGTTGGTTCACTGTTATGCAGATTTTGCAAATATTGACATATTTCATTAGGCAATATCAAAAAATCACATTAGTAAATATCATCCCAAGATTCTTTAAGTGTTAGGAAACTCACAGTGGCGGGTACAAGGTTTTAAAAATTCTAATTTTTGCTTGAAACCTCAGATTTTATCATTGGCAACACATACTGTCACTACCCCCCCACCCCAGGCTCAATTTGTTAATGTTTGAGGAAATATCTGTCAAACTCCCAAGTCTGAATAAACATTTTTGGTATGTCAGTCGAGTTTTTCAAATAAAAACTGGTTTTTCATGAAATAGATAGATAGTTTAGCTCACAACTTAAATATTTGCACAAGTGCTTTTCTCAAGACTGCCATTATCCTTTGGCATGCAGCAAAAGGGCTTTATGGATACTTCCTATTTTGCCACACAGAATATTAGAAAAATATATACTAACCCTTTTGGAGGGAAATTTGGCAATACCTAATGAAACAATAGAAGCACTTACTTTGCGGTCAGCAATCCTACTTCTAGGAACCTCCCCTGAAGATATACCTCCAATGATACAAAAATGCCTAGGTACAAGTTTATTTATTGCAGCACTGTTTACAGTTGCACAATGCTGGAAACAACTAACTGCCTATAAAGAGAAGAGTGGTTGAATAAATTACGGCACGTCTACAACTTCTCACCAGTAGACAATCTAGTAATTTGAGGCAAGTAATATGGCAGCAAAACAACGAGCATACCCAGAATTAACGAATTGCATTTCTCTTCCATGAGACCAGTGGCTATAAAACAGGACTGGCAAACTACAGCCATGGCCAAAGCCGACTCACGGCCAGATCCATCTCAAGGTCAAATCCAGCTCACTGTCTCTTTTTGTAAATAAAGTCTTATTGAAACAGCCTCATCTATTTATTTGTATATTGTCTATGGCCGCTTTCATGCTAAAATAGTGTAGTTGAATAGTTGCGAAAGCCTGAAATATTTATTCTCTGTCCTTTTATGAAAAGTTTGCTGATCCCTGTTATAAACACACAGAGTCTAACACGCCATCTGGAGACACGTCCAGAGCTAAGCTTGTCTTAGTAAGGACTGGGAGACAGGAGAAATGTAGGGCCACGTAGTCTGGTGGTCTAGGGCCTAACCTTGATATACTTCAGCGTGCACTGTTTTAGGCACGCTCAGGCTTACAGCAGTACACACCAGCAGGATGATGGGGTTCAGCAGTGAGTAAGGCAGAGTGGGTTCTGTGCGCATCTGCTTTTCGTGGCAATTAGATAGTGGTGAATGTGGGAGAGGATGGATAAATGTCATGGGTTTATATCCATGGGTGCAGCAGCTAGAAACACTGGATTTGATGAACACCTAGCTACATGAATGGATCACAAAAACATACTGTGTGAAAAAAAGTGAATGGAATGAGATCTATAATGCCAAACTGTTTATGTCAATTAAAATATATGCCTACGAATCAACAATTTACATCTTGTTATACCCCTTATAATCAAGAAGAAATGCATTAAACATATCATAATTGCCTTGTGGGGGAGGACAAAGAGGGTGACTTTGGGAATAAGTCTGGATCCATCAATAAACTAGACAATGGACAATAAAATGGACAAATAATGAAAATGTGCCTTGAAGTGAGGCACGTGAGGTTCAAGGACAACAAAATAACAATCAAAAAGAAGGAAGCAAAGAGGGAGGGAGAGAGGAAGGAACAAGACCAAAGGAATCTGGACAAATATCTTCTGTTATAGCTCTGGCAACTAAATGGATTTGTGACCTGGTGACAAGCTGTCAGGACTCAGCTTCCAAGTAAGACAGTCTGAATGGCGGAGGCAGTCATGGTGGTGATTGTGTGTGTGTGTGTGTGTGTGTGCGCTTGGTGTGTGTGTGAGGTAGGGAAGGAAACTCCAAGCCAAATGGTGTGCAGTTCAGTCCTCAGGGAAGGGGGCCAGTCTAGGGTAGGTAGGCAGCAAGCGTCCCGGGGAAGGTGGGGTTCAAGTCCCAGTTGGGATCCAGACCAGTGGAGAACATGGTGATGGGTGGTTTTTGTTGTGGGTCAGGGAGAAGGCTCCAGCTCCTTGGACACGCACCTCAGGCATATTGGGTCTTAAACTGAGTCCTTTCTGGGGAGCGGGCTCTGAACATAATACTAGGTTCTGATTGGCCTGGGAGCTGAGCAGAAGCCTTCGGCAACAACAGGCTCAATGTCTTCAGAGGCAATCTTTGTATCCTTTGGGCAAATGTCATCATCCTTCTGACAATTTCCACAATTTGGATTTATAATACCTGCTCTGGCTACCTCATTGGATTGATGATCTTGATGATCAGAAGACATATATAGAAGAACTCTGGAAAAATAAAGTACCCACACCACAGTTATTATAATATTTAAGCAACTTATTAGAAAGTAATTCCTTCTTCCCCACCAGAGAAGTTTTCCTTTCGAACAGCCAATTTACTCTGAAAGGTTTGAGAGAAAACATAATAGCTTTTGATTTTTTAGTAACTTTCTTCAAAAGGAATGTGTTTTACTACACATAATTTTATCTTTCAATTTAAAAAAATTAAATCAATTCTTTCTCATAGTTTTCAAACATTTCTGAGGTGTGTCCCAGGACAGCCTATTTACAGCCAACTCCCAGCAGGCTGTCCTAGCTGCTGACACTGGAACTTTATCTGGTCATAATCTATGAGCCTTGGAAAACAAGAAAAATGGAGATTTTAAAATTTATTTATTTATTTAAATATTTATTTATTCATTTATTTTGGCTTCACCGGGCCTTAGTTGTGGCACTCGGGATCTTTTAGTTGCGGCATGCGGACTCTTAGTTGCAGCATGCATGCAGGATGTAGTTCCCTAACCAGGGATCGAGCCCAGACCCCTGCATTGGGAGCGTGGAGACCAACCCACTGGACCACCAGGGAAGTCCCTAGGGATGTTTTTAAAGTTCACAACTCAGTGGACTTTATGCATAAGGAAAGAAATGGAAAGCTGACTGTGACAATTGTTCTTGGTAACTCAACTAAGATCATACTTTTAAAGAATATGATAAATATGCTAGTATCATTTTCTATAATCAGGTAATTTAGATACACTTCTAAAACAACCTTTTTCTCATTTAAAAAATAATCTTGAGGGGCTTCCCTGGTGGTGCAGTGGTTGAGAGTCCGCCTGCCGATGCAGGGGACGCGGGCTCGTGCTCCGGTCCGGGAGGATCCCACATGCCGCGGGGTGGCTGGGCCTGTGAGCCATGGCCGCGGAGCCTGCGCATCCGGAGCCTGTGCTCCGCAACGGGAGAGGCCACAACAGTGAGAGGCCCGCGTACTGCAAAAAAAAAAAAAAATTTTTGCAATTACAGTAGAGCCCAACAAGAGAGTAAAATCCACCAAACATTTGGGAGATGCACACACTCACAGGTATATTATATTCATTTCTTGCAACATCAGGTTCAAGCCACATATACAGTTCTGTGTTCTGCTGCTTTTTAAATATATTATTACATCACGAGCACCTTTTTATGTTACTAAATTTTCCTCAATAACATGAGTTTTAAGGACCAAATAATATTCCAACATATGAATGTGCCACGGTTTATTTGACCTTTTCTTTATTTAGGCTATTATAATTTCTTTTTACTATTATAAGTAAATTTTCATGAACATTCTTTTACATAAACCTTTAATAATATTGCTGATTGTTTCTTAGGATAGATTCGTGAAATTGGAATCACTGGGACAAAGTATGTTAACACTTTTAAGTCTCTTGATATATAGTTCCAAATTGTTTATCAGAACCACTGTGAGTTATACGCCAGTCAGTACATATCCTACCATGTCCTCAACAACATTAAGTTTCATCTTTAAAACAATCCTTTCCTGTTGAAAAGTGAACACATTGTTTTGTTCTTCCCAGCATCCTTTTGGGGAGCAGTTCTTCTCCTATTTCATAATCATTCAGATCAGACCCTAGAAGCATAAAGTCTGCAATCATGACATGCACAATGTATGTCTCCATGTGACCACACCATGTATTTTATTGCTTAAATTGGCTTTGCACTACAGCAAAGGATAGCTCCCATAATCCGTCTTGATTATTTTCAAAAAATGTTTTATGCAAACAGCATCTTGCATACATATTACTATTCTAGAGGAATCCAGGCTTCACTGGGTCAGGGCTTCCCTTTGAGTGATGAAAAGCTCTCCAAGGTATATTTTCTTTTTGGATTTTTGACTCTGCAGAGTGTCAGCCCAGATGTAGCCTATGCAAATGATGGTATTTATAGCCTGGTGTGCAATACTCTGTGGAAGGAAAGCTTGTAGAAGGCATAGGCTGGACACCCACCATAGGGGGAGATGTGGTGAAAAACATGTGTGATCGCACCAAAAAATGCTGGGGACAGAAATAAAAAAAGAAAAGAATACATGGGATGAAGCAAAGAACAAAGAAGCAAGAGAACAGTGTTTTTCAGGGCTTGAGATATAGTTTACTTTTAAACAAAAGCAGGACCTGATATAAAAGACACATTGATTTTCACTGTTGAGTTTGACTGAGGAAAGGGGCAGGGATAAACAAGCAAAAAAAAGCCACAGAAACATTTTGGAGAATGGGATGAAGAATCTACATGCACAAAAACCTGCACTCAGGGATTCAGGTTTCAAGAAACCTCTAGATAAGACTTGTATCTCATATAGGAAGAGGGCAAGCTCAATCTGAGAAGCGCCTGGAACTTACCTGTTCACACATTTCGCCTGTTCTAAGGGTCCGAAACAGAAGAATCAAATAGTAATTTTTGTTAGTGTGTACAGAAGTTAGATACCCAACATGGTTGTTTTACTAAAGAGTTATGATGTGGTAGGAAAAAACAAACAAACAAACAAAAAACAACTTCAGTTCGGAGGAGAGTGCTTAAATCTCTCTGTTAGCTGTTGCTGAGAAAGAGTTTATTCATAACTCGAGGCTCCACGTCTTTCCTTTGGCAGCTCCTGGAATTTACGTCAAGTCTGGATGGAAACAGCCAATCTCTGTAGGGTTTGTCTGGCAAACATTACAGAATAGTTGGTTCTGAGTCACCACTGGGAAGAGATGTGAGGGGAAATGCAAAGGCATAAGCTAACAATTATAGGCTAAGAGAAATACCCCAATTAACTTCTTGTTTTAGCAAATGTTAAAAGTTTGCATTCCCTAACCACCGCTATCACGAGCTGTTCCAGCTATTAAGCTACTGTCTCTCACTCCTAACCCACCCTTCTGTATAATATTTCCTGGAGCTGGGACTCTGCAAAGAATAGTTCTGCTTTGCCAGACGGCTTTTTGTTAGGCTTTCCAATAGGGGGTGCTATAGGGCGACTGCAACGCTGGATGAGGCAGAAGGGACGTGCTTCTGACATACTTCCTGCTGGTTTCTCGTTCCTATCAAGGTCATTCCTGCCAGTGAGGCACCTGGGCTGTGGTGGGTTTGGGGTGGGGTGCTCTCTGCAGTGGCTACCTCCTAGAATTCTCTCGTTCTTTCAGATGCCTAGATAACAACTTTCTACCTAGTTAACAACTCCTTATATTAAATTTATTCTGAATAAATAATTTCTGTTAATAAACAGTTGGTGGGTTCTAACGTCTAACTGACCCATGAGCCTATATAGTCTTTACACACAATCAGACAAGGGGCTGGGAAAGTATCTCCTTCTCATAGGGTGTTTTGGCTTCTCTGTCGATCACTAAATATTTTCTTGCTCTTACTGTGTGCCCAACATGGAACTAGACTGTGGGGACACGAGGAGACATGATCACTGCCCTCGTGGAGTAACCATTTAGTAGCTGATGAAAGGTGTTGCCCATGACAGGAAATACAGCAAGGGTGGTAGGCTCTGCATGAGTTTCTTACAGGATGTTGAATTTCCGACTCTGTAACAATGGAGGTTAAAGTCAATCATCTATCTCTCTCTCTCTCTCTCTCACACACACACATCTAGCTATCTTGTATCTATCTTTCCCACCAGTGTGGTAGAGTGGGTGGTTAAGAACCCAGGCTCTGGAGTGTCAGGTTTCCAGTGTTCCTGCCTCACTAGTTATATGTCTAAGGACACATTGCTACCTACCCTAAGTTTTGGTTTCCTCTTCTATAAAATGGGGTTAACATAGGATCTATGCCCACCTGTTAAGGTTTTAAGGACCGGATGAGACAATGCACATCAAGTACTTAGCCTGGTCTTTCATTCCCAGTAAGTACACCGTCAACTTTGCCTCTCCTTTCTTCAGGGATCTGTTGGACAGAATAAGACAGGAGTGCCACAATCAGAGACGCTGGTGGCGGGAGGCCAGAGCTCAGCAGGGTGAGGAGTTGCGAGCTGGGATGTGCCTGTTGGTTGGGATGTGCTCTAAAGAAGTTGAAATTAGAAGCCTTGGGGTATGAACCCCGCCAGCAGCTGGGAAAAGAAGCCAGTCCCAAAAGAAGAACAGACTTCTTTTTAGTCCATTATTGGAAAATGTAAAAAGCGTTTTTTCTTTTCTTTTTTCTTTTTTTTTTTTTGCGCTACGCGGGCCTCTCACTGTTGTGGCCTCCCCCGTTGCGGAGCACAGGCTCCGGACGCGCAGGCTCAGCGGCCATGGCTCACGGGCCCAGCCGCTCCGCGGCATGTGGGATCTTCCCGGACCGGGGCACGAACCCGTGTCCCCTGCATCGGCAGGTGGACTCTCAACCACTGCGCCACCAGGGGAGCCCGTGAAAAGGTTTTTAAAAGATGTCTTGAAATATATATTGCTAATGCCTCAGAGCAGAAGTATGCAATCCTTGTTCCCAGATAGCTGTAAATGTCAACTTTTGTACCTTACATGTTTGTCAGGAGCCTATTTCCTCACTCGGTGCACAGTCTTCAATCAGCGTTCTTTCACATTCAGTACTCTGCCATTCTTAGTGCCATCTTTCATCAGGCACCCTCCAGGGCGCTTGGCAAACTCTTGATGGTCAATTCTTATGGCGTTCTGTGATGTTGAATTACCTTCATTTCCCAGTCAATGGAGGGTAAGTGACTCCCCCAGCAAGTGACCTATTATATAGGAAATAGGTCTCAGGAAGTGCTATAGCTCTGGGGTTCTCTGCAGATTACTTGGCCTGGGTGGACATCAAGAAGAGTCCCAGGAATCCTACATACATGGAACTGTGTGTTGGCGAGGGAAGATGTGGCTGGATAGCAAAAGGCCGAGAGAAAGAGAGAATTTTTGACTCTCATATTTTAACAATGGGTTGGATAAGGAGGAAGCATGTTTGCCTTAGCCCAGTGGTCTTAGAGAGTGGTCTCAACAACAGCAAGCACCTGGGGACTTGTTAGACATGCACGTTCCTGGGTCCCACCCCAGACCTACTAATTCCGAGACTCTGGGGGTGGGGCTCAGCAGTCTGTGTTTTCACAAGCTTTCCAGGGGCTTCTGATCTACGATGAAGTTTGAGAACCATGTGTCAGCACAGGCACAGCCTTTACAATCAAACTTACAAAGTAGCTGAAAGGGACTGTGTAGTGTGTACTAGCCTTGAAATGAAGATGTGAGGGAAAATATCAAGCCTGCCTTCCAGGGTAAGATAAAAGGGAGAATATGCTTTTATTTTCTTTGAAATAAAAGCATAAAATTGTGGAAAGTAAAGGTGGAGAGACCTTTATAGTTATGGTATTCAACCCCCTCATTTTTCTTCATGACAAAGTTGAGGTCAAGTTGATGAAGGGACCTGCCCAAGAGGGGGCCTGAGTCAAGACTCAAAACTAGAACTATCGATGCCTCCCCTGGCACTCTTTCCCAGCACCACCTGCAGGGCTCTTAGAAGGTCACTCAGTCTCCTGTTCCCTTTCCAGTCCAGGCCCCAGTCACCTCCACCTGGATTATTTCCTCATCCTCCTGGGGCTGCCCTTTTCTTCAAGCTTCCCCTTGCTTTACATTTTCCTAATATCACTCCCTTCAAGGCTAAGGTCTTCTGAATGTCCTGTAGTGGCTCATTTATTTCTCTCTTTTGTGCCAGGTTTTCTCAGCCTCCATAATATGGCCACTCTCTTTCTCTTCCATTTTATATCCTCTGCAACATTTACTAATGCCCTTTCCCCAGCAGGATGCTTCCCCATCCCCTGCTTTTTTTCTTCTAAATCAGTGGTCACTAAAGTTTTTCTATAAAGGACTAGATAGTAAATATTTTAGGCTTTGTGGGTCATATGGTTTCTGTCACAACTGCTCAACTCTATTACTAACAGGGCAAAAGCAGCCAAAGAAAATATATAAGTGAATGAATATGACTGTGTTCCCAAAAAACCTTATTTATGAAAACAGGTGGTGGGGATAAAAATGCCCAACAAACCAGGAGCAGAAGGGAACTTCCTTAATCGGATAAAGGGCATCTTCAAAATACCCACAGCTAATATCATACTTAATGGTGAAAGACAGAATGTCTTCCCCTTAAGATCAGGAATAAGAGTAGGATATCTGCACTGATCATCTATTCAGTATCATACTGTAGGGTTCAGCCAGGACAGTTAAGCAAGAAAAATTACATAAAAGACATCCAGATTGAAAAGGAAGAAGTAAAACTAGCTCTATTTGCAAGTGATCTATTATAAACAGACATATGATATTTGCATATAGACTACCTTAAAAATCCATTAAAAGCTATTAGAGGGGCTTCCCTGGTGGCACAGTGGTTGAGGGTCCGCCTGACGATGCAGGGGACATGGGTTCTTGCCCACCCCTGTCCAGGAGGATCCCACATGCCGTGGAGTGGCTGGGCCCGTGAGCCATGGCCGCTGAGCTTGCGTGTCCGGAGCCTGTGCTCCGCAACGGGAGAGGCCACAACAGTGAGAGGCCCGCGTACTGCAAAAAAAGAAAAAAAAAAAAAAAAGCTATTAGAATTAATAAATGAATACTGTAGGCTAAAAGATCAATATACAAAAATAAATTGTATTTATATACACTAGCAATGATATTTTGAAAGCAATTTCATTTGCAACAACATCAAAAAATACTTAGGAATACACTTAAAGAAGTGTAAGTCTTGTACGCTGAAAATTACAAAATATTGTTAGAAATTTTTAAGAAGATCTAAATAAAAAGACGTTCCATATTCATGAACTGAAAGACTAAATATTATTAAGATGGTTATACTCCTCAAACTGATCTACAGATTCAATGCAATCTACCAAAACCCAGCTGGCTTTTTTTTTCTTCTTTTTTCTTTTTTTTTTTCAGAAATTGACAGGCTGATCTTAAAATTCATATGAAAATGCAAGGGACCCAGAAGAGTCAAAACAATCTTGAGGAAAAAGAACTAAGTTGGAGAAGTGGACTCACACTTTCTGATTTAAAAACTTACTACAAAGCTACAATAATCAAGACAGAGTTCTGATGGCATAAGGATAGACAAATAGATCAGTGGAATAGAATTGAGGGGCAACTGATTTTCTACAAAGGTGCCAAGACCGTCCAATGGGGAAAGAAGTGTCTTAAACAAATGATGCTGGGACAACTGGATAGCTACCTGCAAAAGGGGGAAGCTGTACCCTTACCTCATACCATATATAAAAATTAACTCAAAATGGGTCAAAGCCTAAATGTAAGAGCTAAAACTACAAAGCTCTTAGAAGAAAACATAAGGGTAAATCTATGACCTCAGATTTGGCAATAGATTCTTAGATATGACACTAAAAGCAAGAGCAACAAAAGAAAAAAAAGATAAGTTAGACATTATCAAAATAAAAAGCTTCATGCTTCAAAGGATACTATCAAGAATCTGAAAAGAAAACCCACCGAATGGGAGAATATATTTGCAAATCATATATCTGATAAGGGACTTGTATCTGGGATATACACTTGACCCTT
Source organism: Delphinus delphis (assembly GCF_949987515.2). Classification (NCBI taxonomy): domain Eukaryota; kingdom Metazoa; phylum Chordata; class Mammalia; order Artiodactyla; family Delphinidae; genus Delphinus; species Delphinus delphis. The sequence goes on along the minus strand of NC_082684.1, from coordinate 36,238,446 downwards.
GAACAGTGCAGGGATTAAGGGTAACGACCCTCCTCACAGTCGAAAACCCATGTATAACTTTAGTTAGTCCCCGTTTCCACAGTACTGTATCTGTGGATTCAACCAACCACAGATTGTATAGTACCACGGTATGTTTTTAGTGAAAAAATATCTGTGTATAAGTGGTCCTGCGCAGTTCAAACTCATGTTGTTCAAGGGTCAACTGTATAAAGATCTCTACCAACTCAACAAAAAAAGAGAGTAATCCAATTAAAAAATGAGCAAAGGATTTGATAAACATTTCTCCGAAGAAGTTATACCAATAGCCAATAAGCTTGTGAAAAGATGATCAACATCATTAGGCATTAGGAAAATGCAGATCAAAACACAATGACATACCACTTCATATCCAATGAGGGCTAGAATCAAAAGTCAGATAATAACAAGAAACTATGAGGATATGGAGAAATTGTATCCTCATCCATTGCTGGTAAAAAAGTGAAATCAGGGCTTCCCTGGTGGCGCAGTGGTTGAGAGTCCACCTGCCGATGCAGGGGACACGGGTTCGTGCCCCGGTCCGGGAACATCCCACATGCCGTGGAGCGGCTGGACCCGTGAGTCATGGACGCTGAGCCTGCATGTCCGGAGCCTGTGCTCCGCAACGGGAGAGGCCACAGCAGTGAGAGGCCCGCGTACCGCAAAAAAAAAAAAAAAAAAAGTAAAATAAGGTAGCCACTTTGGAAGAGTCTGTCAGTATCCCAAATAATTAAACGTGGAGTTACACATGACCCAGCAATTTCACTTTTAGGTATACACTCAAAAGGAATAAAAGCATATATCCCACAAACACTTGTACACAAATATTCAGAGCAGCATTATTCTTAATAGTCAAGACATGGAAAACCCAAATATCCTTCAACTGAATGAATAAACAAAATGTGACATAGCTACACAATGGAATATTATTTGGCCACATAAAGGAATGAAATACTGATTGATAAATGCTATAATATGGACGGATATTCAAAACATATTAAGTGAAAGAAGCTAGGTGTAAAAAGCTATAAATTGTAGATTCCAGTTACATGAAATGTCCAGAACAGGCAAATTAGAAAGTAGATTCGTGGTTGCTTAGGTTGGGCTGGGGGCGGGGGTGGATAAGGGAAGGGAAAGGGGATTGGCAGATCATGAAATTTCTTTAATGCAGGATGAAAATGTTCTAGAATTAAATTGTGGTTATGGTTGCACAACCTTGTGAATATACTAGAAACCATTGAATCGTACACTTGAAATAGGTGCATTGTATAGTATGTGAATTATACATCAAAATAACTGTTAAAAACTCCAGGTGGTGGGCCAGGTTTGCCTTCTAGGCCATAGCTTGCTGATCCCTACTCTAAATTTATCCAAATTCTATCCATCAATGAAGACATACAAATGTTTTAAAACTCAGTCTCTTGAGGCCTATGATTTCTAATACTCAGTTATGGGTTCTTAACTGTTCTATAAATATTTATTGAGACCGATCATATGTTAGAAACTGCACTAAGTATCTGGAATATAAAGAGTAATTGGACACAGTTCTCATCCCGTAGAAGATTATGATCTGGTTACAAAAACCCATGTAACCGAATACCCAGTGCAAAGTGACATGGCTTAGAGATGGTGCATGTTCTCGCTATAAAGAAGGGATATTACCAAAACTTTTCTGCGATGGCTGGTTGTTTAGAGAGTGCTGATCAGAGAAAGTGGCAGAGTGGTGAGTCTTCAAAGCATGTGTAGGAGTTCTCCAGGCAGACAGAGGAAAGGGGCGTTGCAGACCTGGAGTGTGAACAAAGCTTAGAGCTGTGAATCAGCACCAGCGTCTGGGAACCTGAGTGATTCCAAAGGCAGAAGAGGGGGAGAGGAAGGGTGGCAATGGGAGGAGAGCTGGGTTCAAATATGGGCTCCCTCAAATATGGGCTCCCTATTTTTTTTTTTTTCAGTACGCGGGCCTCTCACTGTTGTGGCCTCTCCCGTTGCGGAACACAGGCTCCGGACGCGCAGGCTCAGCGGCCATGGCTCACGGGCACAGCCGCTCCACCGCATGTGGGATCCTCCCGGACCGTGGGCTCCCTATTTTTTATCTCGACAATTCTGCTTCTCTTTTCTTTCCAGCTACTCCTTCTCCTTTTCCCCTGGTTTCAGTGTAAGCTGTTTTGGTCCTCAGTGGTCTCCTTTGCCCACCTCCTTTTCTTCTTTATATCTTCCACTTATTTCTCCACCATGATGGTTTCAATAAAAACATTGTCTATTTACTAGTCTTCTGCAAATCTCTTGTTACCCTCTGTTAAGTCTTTCCCACTGTTATCTCCAGTTTTGCAAAGAATGTTCTGTCTCATCTCTTTGACCTGTTAGCTTTTTTAAACTTTTTGGTAGCTAGAAGTCCAGAGGTCAGAGTTATGCTAAGTTCTGCTTTCTGCACTTGGCCCAGAACAAGCACTTATTAGTACTCAAAAATGATACCGTCTGTATTTTCCTCCTCAATGTTTTACTCTAACTAACAGGACGGAGCAAGGGCATCCTTTGACTGGGGCATCCATGAGACGTGAATATCATCTTGCGGTTCCTAGAATCTCTAGGGTCAAGTGCCTTTTACTTGGACACCGAATTTGTCAAATGAATAACGTGCCCAAAGCGCTTTTTAGATTCGACCCATAATAACATTGGCGCTTCATCATTTTAGACACAAGAAACCACGTGCTTTGGCTCTGGAATTGTGAAACAAACACATCAGGCCATGATGTTCTCTCTGCCAAGGTATAATCTCATCCAGGTAGTGGCCCAAATAAGAACAGTTTAAGGAGTTAGGGGAGAGTAAGAAGAGAAGTGACAGGTGGCTGAGAAGGGAAAGAGACAGTCAAGGTGATCTGGAGAAAAAAGGTGGTGGTGGGAGTGGTCATGAAGGGATCAGATGCAGACCAGTTTACGCCAAGAACGAAACAGATGTAGCAGGGAAAAATTTACTATTGCCTTTAATGCTCCACTCATTCTAAAGCCAGTCATAGAAATTCTTGGAATATTAAGAAAAATGAGGTTGATGTCTTTGGGGGACTATACTGGGATGGGACGTGCGTACCAGTGTCAGCTGATGTGACAGTTCAGTAGATCCCAGGACTGGAAAGCTGGTAGAGTTTCCTGTAGTCAGCCCTGACGCCCACTTGAGTGATGGAGCCGGAAGCTGCTGGTCACGGATGTGTAACAGGCTCTCTTAAAAGGTACCGTTTGAGGGACTTGCATTTAATAGCTTGCCAGGATTTTCTTCTAATTGTATTTTCAATAAATATTCATATCACAATCATTATCAAAGATTAGTCGTAGACATTAAAGTTTCCTTTTTAGCTGGGTCTCCAATGTACTTTGTCAGCATCATGAAAATAAGTGTTTTGGAAGATGGATTTTGAGAGGGCAGTGTGAGTCATCTGCGGGGGGGGAGCGGGGTGGAGGCATTACTCCTGGCCTGCGGGTGGGCGAGAGCCCAACCTTCCTTCAGCTCTGCAGCTGTACCACAAGGCCCTCTCTGGCTGTCCCTGCTCTCCTTATTTTTCTTGCAAAAGAAGAAAAATGACTCTGATAATCTCAAGTGTCCCTTGGTCTGCCAGGTTTGCACTATGTTCTAAGTACAAAGACTCAGCAGGAATGGGTATCAAGCCTTCCCTTCTGCTTCCTTTTCCTTTAATCTGACCCCCAACTCCTCCCTTTTTCTAGGAGCAACAAAAACAAAGCCCTCAACTCCCAGACAAGCACGAAATGAACTCTGACAGCTACCTGAGCTGGGGCACCGTCCAGTCAGCAGGGCCTTGGACCCCCGATTCAACCAGCCAAAGGCGCTGCTGTATTTACCATCTCGGGTTTTACTTGGCGTCCGTTTCACCATGAAATAAACCACGCGGTGACACACCTGGGTGGGCCCCAAGTATGGCATCAACGCGGGCATTAATTCCTCTCACCGCTGGGCTGAAGGAGAAGACTGAGGCCCAGTGTCTCGCCAAGGCCAGGCCTCTTTCCCAGGGAGCTGTTGAAACAAGGTTTCTTCAATTATCCTGTAAGGGCTGCAGCCCCGTGTGGCCTGCTAGGAAGGTGAAAATCCTATTCTTGCGTTTCTAATGAATGAATATTCCTTCTCAGCTTCTAGGGCTCTTCCTCTGAGGTGCTCCGTCAAGTTCTGGTTAGAGTGCAGCTGACCTCGCTGTGCAAACACCACCCTGAAATGTTGTGATCCCAGAACTGACTTTGCTGATTATTGAGTTTGGTGATGAGCTGAAATAGTCAGGAAGCTTCCCTGCTCACCTGCAGAGGAAACTGAGGAGGCCATCAGGAATCCCTGAAAGGAAACAAAGACCAGTGGGGATGCTGGGTTTATCTTATATAGCCTCCCCCTTTGCAGGGGCTCTGGTGATGCCTGTGATTAAGCTCCTGGTCCTGCCTACCTGCCCAGCATAGAAGATTCACTGGGCAGCTGTGGTTCTATGAGTCTTTCTTGCCTGAACCTCACTAAACTTCAGATTCCTCAGGATAAACAGCAAATGAGGGAAGAGAGTTACCTGCCTGGAAGATGCTGTGGTTATACACTGAGCTGTAAAGCCATCCAATGATTTCAAACTTCTCTTTGCTGTCTCTTTGGCTTTCACTGGAGACTTCTTTGTGCCCAGTGCTAACGGGCCCCAGTGTGGGCCGTGGGGATTCGGGGTGGGCAGTGTGTTTGTGTGTGTGTGTGTGTGTGTGTGTTCCAGGGAGGGCATACAGGCTGGGAGAGGTTGGCAGGTCCTGGCTTCTCTTTATTACAACCCCAGGACCCTTTGAAGCATGTCATGAGGAAGCATTGGCTGACAAAGCTGCCCCTACGTCCTTCAGTGCCTCTCAGCCACAGGGTCTCAAGGTTTGCCTACAGGTAACAGGTCAAAAGGGACAGAGCAACACTGCTAAGCTGTGGGCTGGATGTGAGGCTGACTTTCACCAGCATCATCAGCTTTGCAGGATAAGGGCTGGAGTATCTTATCCTGGACCTGAAGCTGCTTCCCCATGTCTTTGGTAGTGATTCATGGAGATAGAAAGACCCACAACTGTGAAGGAGTATGGCAAGAAATCGCTTACTTATAATACTTAAAGGAAATTTGCTGTTGTTTCCTTTAAAAAAATGAAATGTTTCCATGTTATTTTTAGAATATTTTCCCTGACATATACCTGTATTTGGATATGTTTTCCTGCATGGGAGCGAGCATGGTCGAGTTATAACCACGATACTAAGTATATGATGACGCATGTGAGTGTAATCCGTTGGGGCGCGGGAGAGAGCACTGAATCCTAACCACTAGACCACCAGAGAGCGTGGAGTGTAATCCTCTGGGCATTTCACCATTTACCACGTAGGAGACTGAAAATGAGAAACAGCAAAAACAACAATAAAAAAAATGCAACCAAATGAGCAAAGGCTGAGACAGTATGTGGGATTCTATCTCTTACACCAATTCTGACTGGTGGAGGCTGTGTGTAGAGGGGACTTGGGGCTGTGTCTGATGTCTGTTCTGGGGGGGCTGGGGGTTGGTTAGTGGCGGTCACCCTCGCATATTCGACATGCGCAGACTATAGGATGGACTTTCATAACCAGCCTCATTTATACTTTCTCTACTCACTTCTCTAAACCTCTCACCCAGGAAGAGATTGCTGGCTTAGATTAAGCAGGGAGAATCAGAAACGTTTTAATGGTCATGATGGTCAACTTGGGAACTCAACTTCAGTATATTCTTACTACATGCTAGTACCTGGGAGTCACTGAGTTTTCTCTGTGCCCCATGATAATGACCATGAGCATCTTAACCATCCATCTTACATCCACGTGGCACAAGTGTCCATCTCTGTTCCCACCAGCCCAGGAGGAAGAATTTCCATACAGTTTTGTCCCTTCTGCACTTTGGCAAGTATGACAAGTACCCCCCAGGCCACTGAGTAAATCCTTGGTATTTCTCCCATCCCACCTCCCCTGCACCTCTTGTGGGTATGAAGTATTACTTTTGTTGTGGTTAAAGCTTGGAAGCATTCTATCTCCTGTTGAATTTCAAAAAGCCTGTGTCACTTTAATCCTGAAGGAATTTCAGAATTGACACTGGTAACAGTTGTATACCAAGCTTGGAAAAGACATTTTGATTTTTATTTACATCACACACAAGATACATGGCCGTATTTTAGCTCCAGACTTTCTTTACTAAATGCCCAGAGAGAGAAGTAAAAGGACAGGGCGTGAGAGATTACTTCAAATACTTGAGACCCTCCAAATCCCTCACTAGATGAAAAGCAAAGTCAGGATCCTTGACAGGTTAAAATCAAGTATTGGGGGTTTCTCCACTGTTGAGAATGAGTTTCCAGTTTAATAACTCTCTCAGAATTCCCCCTGCTCCTCTATACTGTGATCCTTTCAACTACTGAGCTTATTTCTGGTGTGTGTCATGAGTTTTAAATCTGACAGTGGCTTTTAATTAAATCCTTGTTTATCATTTAGTTAATGGGCTAAGACTAACGGTGAAAGGTAAAACAGGCTTTCAGTGATTTTCTCATCCATCATATGATATTTCCGAAAAATAATAAAGTGATTTACTCAAAGGTGAGCTCATATAAATGCCATTTCCCTATTTGTTCTTCTATGTGATTTCTGGAATGTTTTGGGACAACCAGTCACTCTGCTTGAGTACATCAAGAAATGACTATAAATCTGTCCAGGAGAGCTTAGTGACTTCCAACATCGTCTTTTAGCCAAGAGCCGCTGTAAGGTCTGGGCACGCCACCATCTGCAGTGTGATTTGTGAAATTTGAGATGACAAATCTTCAGGGTCACCTTTCTCTCTGTTCTCCCTTTCAAGTGTTTACTCTGGGAACTTGGAGCACGTTCTTGTAAAATGCACACCAGCTGGCCTGATTTACCTGGCCTCATTTCCCGTGTGTCTGCCTTCTCCACCTCACCCCCTCGAATTTCTAAATAGTGAATAGCATTTTGAAAGTTGGGAGTCCTGCAGTGAAACTGTGTGATCAGTCACTCAATCATTTTGTATCTCATTTCTTCCATCTATAAAGCAGAGATATTAATACTATTCTCTGAACTATCAAAATGAGATTGTCAGAATCAGTTATGGAAGTGAAGGCTTAAAATGAAAATAAAAGAAGAAACCACGAGCCTCTGACTATCTGAGGATATACTTGGACATACTTCCCTGAGCCATGGGCAGGAAGATGCCACATGGATATAAGACGGATGGTTGGGATGCTCATGGTCATTTTCATGGAGCACATAGAAAACTCTGACTCCCAGGTACTAGTATGTAGTAAGAACATACTGAAGTTGAGCTCCCAAGTTGACCATCATGGCCACTAAAATGTTTCTGATTCTCCCTGCTTAATCCAAGCCAGCAATCTCAGATTTCCTCCGTGATCTTATAGGAGGGAGCTTAGGGATATGATCCAGTGCATCTTACAGGTGGACTATTTGTCTACATTGGAAAGGAGGATCCAGTCTGAGGATTTTGAATTCCCACATTGGTAAGTCCCAAGTGTGTGGTCCCAGAGAATTCATAGATAGAATTCAAAGATTCTGTGTACTGAGATGGAAACATATTAATCTTTGTTTTCACTCATCTTTAAAGTTATTTTCTTCAATTATAAATGTGAGCCACAAACCCTCAATGGCATAAGCAGTATCTGTGTCATTACTGTCAGAAATCAAAGGTATCTTCATACGATATCACTGTTGTTGCACAGACTTTAAAATATCACTTATACCAACGACTGCTTTGAAATTGTAAAGGTTATTAGACCAGCTACTAGAACTGGTTAATAAAGAAGCACATGTGTAACAGTGTATCACACACATGATTAAACACATTTTTCTATTTCAATAAAATTGGTTTCCTTTGAAACCTCGTGTATTTGATTTTATGTATTTAAAAAATACATAAAATACTTTATTTTATGTATTTAAAATAAAGTATTTATGTATAAAATACATAAAATACTATATTATTTTTAATAAAGTAAAAATACTTTATTCTGTGAAGTGGTCATTATTATTCTGTGAAGGTTGACCGCCTGCCCCAGAGTCTCTCTGACACATACTTGGGCCTGAGGCATAGCTTTGAGCAGGGGTAGAGCTGGGACCTCCCAGTCAGAAGGGTTGGAGCCTAGCCCTGAGTTCACCTCTGTCTAGCTGTGGGGTCACTTAGCTTCTCTGAGCTTCCATTTTCCCCCTGTAACAAAGGAAATGATAATCATTTTTCATATGTTTCATGGGGAGATCAAATGAAATAATGAATGTCAGGATGTTTTATAAACTGTAAAGTGCAATGCAAATGCTGGGTGGTACCAGAAACTTCTTTTACTTAGCATCAAACCAGTGATGAAGGGGAAATGAAAGAGAACAATCAGGGGGCCAGATGTTTTGTGTGCAAGAAACTGGAGGAGAAAAGCACATTTGTGGCTTGAATTATGGAACATTTATGCATATGGTTGAGAATATGCTGGAAACAGATAGATCTGGGTAGAAATCTCTGCTCTGCCACATACTAGCTGAGTGTCTTTGGCAAATTTTTCAAACTCTCCAGGCCTCAGTTTGCTCATCTGAAAAATAGAGATAGTAGCTACCTCATAGGGTTGTTGGTAAAGATTAAATAACGCTAATTCCTGTGCCAGCCTGTAGGGCTCAAGATCTATGTTTGCATAATTTCCCAGACCCGCTGTTTCTTAGCAACCCAAGATGGACCAAAGAGAGAAACAGAGAGGGACACAAGAATTGTCTGTAGAATTTCCTTATGAGTTGAGCTTTCCTCCAGTAACTTTATTTTCCAACAATGTGTTTTAGATGAGTTTTACCAAGAATATTTGCACTTCCCATTGATGGGCTTGGCCTTCCTCCTCGTGAGCTATAGTTCCACTGGTACCCTCACAACACCTTAATCCACATTGCTGTCCAGTATGGTAGCCACTAGCCACATGTGGTGATTTAATCTTAAATTAACTAAAATTAAGCAACATAAAAAATGTCATTCCTTAGTTGTACTAGTCACATTTCAAGTGTTGAGTAGTCATATGTGGCTAGTGGCTACCATACTGGACAGAATTATAGAACATTGCCATCATTGTGCGAACTCTATTGGGCAGTGCTGTGACTGGCTGTGAGGGGCACAGAGACTGGGTAGGATAATGTAGGTAAAATATGCCAACAAACAGCCTGGCATGTACCCTCCCAACTCACTACTCCCACCCCATCTGAATCTCAGCAGATATAGGGATGGAAGGTACCCACTAAAGACTCGTTTGCACAGAGAGCTGAGCGTCCAGTGCCCCTGGACCTCGTGATGATCCCTCAAGGGATGGTTTGTACAAGAGAAAGAAGCATTCTTTCTGTCCACCTCTTTTCTTCCTTTTCGATTCCCCTCACCCCATTTCTTTACAACGTCTCTGATGATTCTTCTGGCATGGAGCTGAGGCTTCATTCTCTGTTATCTCACCTATGCTAGAATTTATCTAATTAGAATGTAAATTGGGAAAGGATTGTGGGGAAAGTGGTGATTCCAGTGTGAGCTTTCTCTTTGTGTGATCACAGTGGAGGAGAGCCTTGTACCCACCTCCTTTGATATGGTAATATCACTAGTCTTATTTGCAAAAGCTCATTCACCAGTGGAATGGGAGTCACAAAACCAGCAGCCTTGATGTGATGGATTTCTCAGCAAAGTTCAGCATTCACTTTCTCCTTTATAACATGGGAATGTCACTTCCCACCACTCATTACCTTCCAAGTACATTGGAAGCATCATAAAGAAATGGCTTATAAAATCACTCTTTTTTTAAAAAAAAAATTTATTTATTTATGGCTGTGTTGGGTTTTCGTTGTGTGCGGGCTTTCTCTAGTTGTGGTGAGCTAGGGCTACTCTTTGCTGCGATGCGTGGGCTTCTCATTGTGGTGGCTTCTCTTGTTGTGGAGCACGTGCTCAATACTTGTGGCTTGCAGGCTCTACAGCACAGGCTCAGTAGTTGTGGCACACGGGCTCAGTAGTTGTGGCTCACGGGCTCTAGAGCACAGGCTCAGTTGTTGTGATGCACAGGCTTAGCTGCTCCACGGCATGTGGGATCTTCCTGGACCAAGTCTCGAACCTGTGTCCCCTGCATTGGCAGGCGGATTCTTGACCACTGCTCCACCAGGGAAGCCCTATAGAATCACTCTTATTTACCAACTAAGAAGCTTAAAATCTCTTTCAAGATTCTTTTTATCTGCCTTCCTTTTCTCAGCATATTCTTGGAAGGAATAACCTTCTCTTTCAGTATCTTGTCTGTTTTCCAAAACCAGTGAACTAATTTCTATTTACTAAGAAGGTATCTTTTTGGATTCACAATATGGGTCATTGGAAGGCAGGAGGAAACTGTAACCAAGGAAAATCTGTCACTGTCACCTCATAAATATGAAGATGCATTATTTAAGTTACAGCTAGCTACTGTAAAAGACAGATCCCAAAATATCAGTGGTTTAATGAAATGGAAGTTATTTCTTGCTCAGATTTCATAAGAAGCTTCCCATGGTGAGTTTTGCAGACCCAGAAACACCCATAGTGTCTCTACCTGCTAGAGCTTCTTTTTTAAAAAATTAATTAATAAATTTATTTCTGGCTGCATTGGGTCTTCGTTGCAGCACGGGCTTTCTCTCGTTGCCACGAGCGGGGGCTACTCTTCGTTGTGATGCGTGGGCTTCTCATAGCGGTGGCTTCCCTTGTTGTGGAGCACAGGCTCTAGGCGCGTGGGCTTCAGTAGTTGTGGCTTGCAGGCTCTAGAGCGCAGGCTCAGTAGTTATGGCGCACGGGCTTAGTTGCACCGTGGCATGTGGGATCTTCCTGGACCAGGGCTCGAACCTGTGTCCCCTGCATTAGCAGGCGGATTCTTAACCACTATAACACCAGGGAAGCCCCCCTGCTAGAGCTTCTAAAATCAGCCCACAGGTTGGAAAGTGACAGGCTGGAGGTAGCGCACCACACCTCTCTTTGCTGAGTGTATTGTCTGCTGCATGAGGATTTTGGGGCTTGCTGTGATGAGGCCTGTCTTTGACCCACAGTTTTCCTTTTTTGCCAGCACCAACCTCGGTGTCTGTTTCTTATTTAGAGCAGAATGTCGAGTCTCTATCCTTGTCCAAGCATGGAGACCAGGGCCCAGATTTCCATTTCTCCACTGACAGACTAATCCTGAGGATGTGTGAGTTTGGAGAGACACCTGTCCCCAGGGAGCCGGGACAATTCCCCCTGAAAATTGATGAGTGACATCTTTGCTACCTACCCTAGAAATACCTTTTGTGTGAGTGAGGGAGTGGTGGTGACCTCAGGTGACTCTCAGCTCTTTGAGGCAGGTCCACAGAGACGTCCTCCTCACAGAATGCCAGCAGCAGATGTTTCCTACCAGATTCGTTTTCCCTCCCTAGGTCTCTCTTCAACCATCTCTCTCCACTCAAGCTGGTGTCAGCTCAGGCAAGGCAAACTAATTTTAATCTGAGGGCAAGTAAAAACATAATTAAGAAGGTAAATCTGTTTCCCAAAAAGCATACAGTTCTCTGTTCACTGTGCATTTCTTTTTGAAGCGTCTGGAAAGACAAAAGACATGCATTTGTCAGTACAAAGACAGCTGCTCATTTGTTTGTGGAGTTTGCAATTAAATACCCAGCTTCTGCTGCCCAGTGTGATCTATTTTGGAGGGCAGGAAAGAAAAGAAGAATTTTAACTCAAAGTATTGAGCAGAGGGAAGTAAAACCCTGTACAGGCACTGAATTCTCTTTGAATAGGAATGTTGGTGCAAAACACCTAGGATCTAAATTGTCTCCGGGGTGGGGCTGTTTTTGCTTAATGTAATCTCGGCACCGTCACATCCCCCTGGAGAAGCCAACAGATCAAGATGGGTGAGGTTTTCCAGTTGCCTAAATATTTAAAGCCACAAGCAGGCTCCTGCCCCTTCCTAAGGCTGTGGTTTGACTCCTCGCTGGGCTGCAGCTGGGTGCACCGTTGTATAAGCTCCCGGGCCCATTGTTTGGGCAGGTGACAGTCAGTGAAACGACAAGCCTTGGTCACCAGAGCACAGGGGACTTGCACGCCACATCCCTCTTGCGGATGGCAGGAAGCTCTTTAGTATGCCCTACTTAGCTCGCAGTTCGGAGGAGAAGGTCACTCTGGTTCCCAAGAAGCCACTCAGTCATAATAGATATGGTGAGAAGGATAGCCCAGAGGCCGTGGGTTAGGAAAACACATTTATTAGAAACGGCCCAAGACCGCAATAATTAAGTGACGCAAATGAACGCAAGTAAATGAAATCTCAACCGAGTGTATGTGCTCCCCCCTCCCCCTTCCTCTCTGTGCAGCAGCCCGAGCTGGAGAAAGAAGGGTCAGGAGAGGAGGAGCTCTGGAAGGTGGGTCACCCCCACCGAACTCTCCTAGAAAGTTAGTTCTGAAGGGGGAGAGGGCAGCAAGGACCTGGATCTGTTGTGCTCTGTCCCCAGACTCAGCAGGCAGTTTTTGTATAACTACGGACCAGCCTCTCTGTACCTCAGTTTCAAGGTTTGCCGGGTCCAGATTCCTTATCCTAGTGTATTTTGAAGAGCATAAAGTGATTCTTTAAAAAAGCGTTTAAACAAAAATAAAAAGCACAAAGATGACTGCAATGATACACGTACACAGTCTTATCGTCCATTCATTCCCTTAGCAAAAATTTGTTGGATGCTACCACCACATGTCAGGTGCTGAGACTACAGCTGGCAGAGCGATGGCGGTGAGTGATGAGGGCTGTGGCGTGGTTCAGAGGCACGAAGGAGATGGACTTGAGAGGTAACCAGGAAGTAGGGTGGGAGAGAGCGAGCGATCCAGGGTGATTCTTGGGAACCCCACATCTGTACAAAGCAGTGACATCAGTGGGGCTCATGTTTGCTCTGTCCCCCCCTCCTGCCCTCCTGGGGTCACAGAAGAAGGTTTTTCCACCAAAGGGGGTTGGATGCCATGTCCTGCTCAGCCCTTTCTCTGTTGTCCCCTCCTTTCTGTGTACAGCCCACTGCCCACCTTGGTCCTCAGGGCCCCGTACACACCGTTGGTTTAAGTGTTCATGTAACTCTGTATCCACAGAGGGGATCACTTTTGAATGCAAACTTCATGGCAGGGCCTGGCAGCTCCCCAGAGGGCTTCCTCAGGAATCTGGTGCCTGACTCAGCATCTGACCCTGATGCATTTGTTTCCAGATCTTTCCTGACATCAGCTCTGTCAGTTTGCAGACTTTTCTTTCTCCTACAAGAGATTCTTAATCTGGGGTCAGACTCCCTCAGGATCCATGGATGGGCTTCAAGGGGTCCAGGGTCACTCTGGAATTCTACATAGAGTTTTATTGCCGGTGAGGTTTTTCTGGGAAGAGCACACCTAGCTTTCAGAGTCTCTGAGGGTTTTATGATCCTCAAAAGCTTAAGGCTCGTGGGTCTGAGCTTTGATTTCAAGGTTAAAACTTTTCTGGCCATTTTCCCTCTCATTATCACCATCACGTCCAGTGCTAAAGTCTTTGGACAGAGTTCACCTCATCTCTTCACAGCATTGCTAGGAACTAAAAATAAGCATTTGCCTGTTAACTCTTGTTCCCATCTTGCCCTGAAAAGCCTCTGCTACCCTGCAGTAGATAATTCAAAATCCTAACCTCACACATATATATATTCTGTGGTAGGAAGAAATCGTTACCAGAGGTCCTTCATCCCACGGGTCCCAGCACTTTTGAAGAGGGATAAGTTTGCTGCGTACTTGCCTTATTTTAGGTCTTCGGATTTGGCAAAAGCATATTAATGGAAGCAGCTGACGTTTGTTGGTACTTATATGTCAGGCACTGTGGTAAGCACTTTACTGGTGTTCTCTCATTTAAGACACTAGAATTATCTCAATTTTAAAATGAGGAAACTGAGGCATAGAGTAAATAGCCAGTAGGAAGCAGCAGACCCAAGTGGTAGAATGCCAGAGGCTTTGTCTTAACCTCCCGTTAAGCCCTATCTTCCCTTTATCTGTTCCCTTGTGACCCCCCCCCCCCCCATCCATTCCCTCCCATCCAGGAGGTCACTGCTCCAACTTGCTTCCTAGCTTGGAATCAGTACCATCTGGAGTCAGGTTCTAACCCTTCTCACTGAAGTCCCTTTTGGAAGCAATGGACAAGAGCTATTGCACAGAGGAAACAGCAGCTTTTAAATGATAGGAACAGCCAGAATCAGTATCTCTCACCAAGGGGTGATTTGAAAGGTCAAGAAGGTTTCTGCTATCCTCACATATTTCCTAACCTACAATTTCAGTGTCCAAAAGCCCAACATTAGAGATTCATTGCTTTGGACTGGTTTTTCCCCACTCCACTTTAGCCTCTTAAAAAAATAGGAATAGGGCTTCCCTGGTGGCGCAGTGGTTGAGAGTCCGCCTGCCAATGCAGGGGACACGGGTTCGTGCCCCAGGCCGGGAAGATCCCACATGACGTGGAGTGGCTGGGCCCGTGAGCTTTGGCCACTGAGCCTGCACGTCCGGCGCCTGTGCTCCGCAACGGGAGAGGCCACAGCGGTGAGAGGCCCGCGTACCGCAAAAAAAAAAAAAAAAAAAAAAAAAAGGAATAAACTTAGGGATATGAACTGGGGAGTTCCATGAGTTATAGTGATAGCTGTGAAAAATGTGAGGGCAGAGGATGTTCAAAGAGGGAAGAGAGTACATAAAAGGACACTCCTTGAAAGTATTGCCAAGGACCAGCCCTGCATATGACCCCTACCCTCTCACCATGTTGGAAGGAGTTTTGTGGACTAACTCATCACTGGATCTCCAATATCAGACTCTCCAGTGTCCTGGCTAGTGCTTCCACAGCTGGTAGAGTCTGCGGGAGGATAGTCCAGCCCTGTTCAAAACTCTTGAGGGTTCCCTTGCATTTCCCCTTTTTGAGGTTGGGGAGCAAGTGATCTGTCATCTCTGGGAAGTCAGCCAATGGCCTGATACTCCCTGATATTAGAGGGACCAACCTTGGTATCTGGGAAAGGTGGTCCTACAGTTATACCACAGGGGCAACATTATCCCTAGGGGGCCAGGAGGCAAGTGGTTAGCTAATGGCTTGAGAACAGCCCCCAAGAGCCCTCGCCTCGGTCCCAGTGTCAGACATCATGCTTTCCTTTTTCCTGTGGAGGCCACCGGACTATTATCAGGAAGAGGCTCTGTTATGAGTTGGGTTGTGTCCCCAAAATTCATATGTGAAGCCCTAACCCCAGTGCCTCAGAATGTGGCTGTATTTGGAGCTAGGACCTTTAAACAGGCGACTAAGCTAAAATGAGGCTTTTAGGGTGGGCCCTAATCCAATCTGACTGGCATCACCCTTATAAAAAGAGGGAATTTGGACACACAGAAAGGCAGCAGGGATGTGCGTGCACAGAGGGCCCACCATGTGAAGAGGCAGCAAGAAGGCAGCCATCTGCAGGCCAAGGAGAGAGGCCTCAGAGGAAACCCCCTGCTGACACCTTGACCTTGGACTTTCAGCCACCAAAACTGGGAGAAAACAAACTTCTGTTGATTAAGCCAACAAGTCTTGGTATCTTGCTAGGGCAGCCCTAGCAAACCAATACAGACTCTGTGACATTTAGAGCAAAAGTCTCCCAAATGGTAGGTACCTAGAGGATCCTTTGAGATGAAGGAAGAGAATATTATAACAGCTATGTCTACTGATTTCGATCTGATTCTATGTTAATTTCCATTTCTTCTGTATATTGTAAAATGTACATAACAAATGAGCATGGTAGGGCATGCATATCACATATAACATATTGGGGATGTAGGCTTAAGCATTTTTATAGGTAGGATGAATAATCAAAAAGTTTGGAGACGACAGAGCCAAGATGGTGGCTGCCTGTGTATCTCTAAATCCTAAAGACAAATAAGAATAATTTCTCTTCTCATAACTACAAGTGCCCTAAAGAGTTCATCATTTGTTCTCTACTCTTTCCCCAGCTTACTTAAGGAGTTTCGGGGGCTACGCCTTGCCTCTATCAGGGAGGTTTATGTTGTCACGACTATAATTGTTCTCTATGAGTACTTGTGTGTAATGGTTCATAGAAATGTATTCTATTGAAGGGACTGGAGGCAGCAGAAAATCAATCCATTAAAAACCATGCTTTGCTTAAACCTCTCATTTGGTTTCCCTCCATTTTTCCTTTCTGCTCCTGAGGAAGAGACTCCGCATTTTAGGATCTTGAAGCTGCCAGAATTACAAAGCACTGATAATATTAGGGCAAGGTGCTCGGCAGACCTCTGCAACTCTCTCTTCCAGTCCCACCCAGTTGCATTCAGCCCGGTTTCTGGTCTCAGATCAGACTTCAAAGAGCCTTGCCAGACGGAGGCATGTGGGTCTCATCAACCCCTACCTCCAACCCTTGGGACTCTGCTCATAACTCCTTGAAAACCTGTCAATAAACTGGGTTAGTGTACATGCCCCCAAATTTCAAAAAAAGTAATTGTGGATCTGAGACTCTGGAACTCAAAAGGAAAGCCAGCCTGGCCTCACGCTTCTCTTGGAGAGGGGGCAGTGATGGCCCACCTCAGGCCTGGCCGCATCTTGGCCAAGTTCACTATTTGCTCTGTGGCTGGGCAGGAAACACTTATCTCCATTTAAAGGGGGGAAGATCTCCTGGGTGATTCCAAAGTGGGCCACTTTGGCCTGGCTCTGCTAGGCTCAAACTCACTCAGTGGTCTTGCTATGAGACTGGACGCGGGAAGCTGGGACTGACTTCCCCAGGCGGACCGGCGGAAGGGTGAGAACTTTTCTGGTGTACTTTGCGGCCCTGCAGCAAATTACGCCTGCAGAATGTTTGAGGTGGAAAAAGTCAATGCTTCCGTGGTGATGTTAAAAATGTCTCTGACTGAGTGGTTAATCTCCTTTCATTGTTTAAATGTGCCTACAGGGCCCAGGAGAGTCACAAATCTACGTGAAGGGAAAGCAGCTCTTAGAATTAGCTGGCAGATATATCGTTTTCCTGACTGCTGTGAGGTGACCGGGCAGCCTGCGCTTTACCCCTACCGTCAGCTCTGGGAGTCGCTGCGACCCGGGTCCTAAAAATAAGTGCCCCTCTGACAGGAGCATCAGCAGAACTGGCCTCCCAGGGCGAGGGCCTTTGAGACTGATCAGGCCATCTCCAGTTTGGCATCTCCATGGAGTCATTTTGGGACAATGTTGGTTGCATTTGGAGCTATATATAAGGTCTTATAGCTTTGCTCAGGTCACACCTGGTCAGGTTTGGTTCTCAGTTTTCTGGAATAAATGGAATGTGACATTATAGTGGAGAAGGGAGGGGCCCTGCAGGGAGGCAGATCTGGTGTGTGGTGCCGACTCTTAATGGGTGTGAGATCTTGGGAGAAGAATAGAATTTCTCTGGCTCTCAGTGATCTCATCTCTAAAATGGGGGTAATAAGACCTACTCTATAGGTGTTACTGTGATGAGGGCTAAATACAATGATGTATGCGGAGCACACAGTGGACACGCAATTGTGTGAGCTCCCTCCGTTTTCTTCTTGGCCGGCAGAGAGATGGTGCACTCGGCCACTCTATTGTCTCTATTTGCAGTCCTCAGTCATAGCTGCGCTTCCCTTTATGTCCAGCTCAACATGACTAAGGCTTGCTTCGTTTTTTTTCTCTCAGTGGTATTAATTCCTTTTTTTATTCAGTCATTCAGCACACATGCATTCTCCTGGTGCTATGCAGGTGCTGCGGACAAACGATTGAGCAAGTTAGACACCGTGCCTGCCCTCAGAGAGCTTCTGGGTCACAGCCAAGGTAGACAAAGACCCCCTGGCCTGTCTTAGCAGGTGAGGGAGGGGGGCACCTCCAGGAAGTGATGTTTGAGTGAGACCTGAAGGAAATACCCTAAGATGGCCACATTCCCTCCTTCTGCTGACTCATGATTAAGGAAGGACATTCATAAACTGGCTGAAAAGAGTACTCCAGTCTCATCAGGCAGAGAGCACACCCACAGCCCTGGCTTTGTTTATTCCATTCTCTAATCAACAGAGCTGGCCAGACATGTCCTTGGTCTCAAGTTTGAAGTGGAACTAGAAACTGGGACTCAGCGAAGCACAGAGTTTGGCAATTCGATGACACACAAGTTTAGCATTGGTATTTTGCATGCTGTTTGACTCAGAGATTCCACTTCTGGAAATTTATACTAAAGAACGAATAACCTATTTATCCAAAGATTTGAATACAAGGAGGTTATTTGCCAAATTGTCTTAGCACAAAATTAAAAACAATCCAGACCCTCCAAAATAGTGGATTGGGTAAATAAATCCTGGTAAAAGAATGCAGGGGAATAATATGCAGCCATTAAAAATGATATTATAGAAAATAGGTATTAACATGGAACAAAGTTCACAATGTATGTTAAATGAAAACAGATAAATTAGAAAATAGTACATATGGAATGATTTTTAAAATAGTCTTTCTTAGAAACAAATCTGAAAAGAATATACTTAAAAGTATTATTAATAATTATTTCTGAGTTCTAAAATTAAGGATGATTTTTATTGCCTTTTTGGTTTATTTTTTAGTTTTTCCTTAGTTACTATACATTCTCTGCGCATTAAAGAAAAAGCTAGCATATTAAATAGAGCTTTCACATGAAAACATGGTCAACATCATTAGTCATTAGGGAAATGCATATCAAAACCACAATGAAATACCACTTCACACCCACTATGATGGCTATTATCAAAAAGATGGACAATTACAAATGTCTACAATGATATGGTAGAATTGGAAGACTTATACATCACTCCTGCAGCCACTTTGGAAAACAGTTTGGCAGTCCCTCAGAAAATTAAACATAGAATTAGCATATATGCAACAATTCTACTCCTAGGAATATATCCAAGAGAAATGAAAATATACATTCATATACAAACTTGTACATGAATGTTCATAGCAGCATTATTCAAAATAACAAAAAAGTAAAAACAACCCAATGTCCTTCAGTTGATGAATGGAGAAACAAAATGTGGTATATCATACAACAGAATATCATTAGGAATACATCAAAAAGGAATGAAGTACTGACACATGCTATAACGTGGATGAACCTTGAAAACATTATGCTAAGTGAAAGAAACCAGACACACAAAAAATCGTATATTGTGTGATTCCATTTACATAAAATGTCCAAAATAGGCAAACTCGTAGAGACAGAAGGTAGATCAGTGGTTGCCAGGTGCTGGGGGGGGAGGGAGAGTGAGGGGTGACTATTAATGGGTAAGGTGTTTCTTTTGGGGGGTGATGAAAATATTCTTGAATTAGATATTGGTGATGGTTACACAAATTGTGGATATACTAAAAACTACTGAATTGTATTCTTACAAAAAAAAAAACCCCAAAAAAGTAGCGTTTTCCCCTCTGCCATTAACCTTCTTGGACAATGAAGAATTATTGTCAAGGTCCCCCCAACATACATGGGACAAATACCCCTGTAGCCCTTCCTCTGCCTTTCATAATTGCAGGAAGTACAACTCTACATGCATGTATTATATTACTGTGTTTTTTAGTTTTCTTATATTTTGGTGTTTGGACATCTTGGGGTCTTGCTGACCCAGGAGGGACTGTCCCTCCCAGGACTAGCCAGTTCCTAGAGACAGGGAGCAACTCACCTGTGAGTGCACCTTTCATATACAAACCAATCAATCCAGAGCCCATACCCTGAACCACCATCTTTGTTCAGCTCTCACACTCAGGGCCACTATTGTCCTGCCCTAATCACCCCAGGGCCAGGTACCAACGAACTAGAGACAGCCTCAACACCCAAAAGCCTGAGAAATTATTCAGACTAGACAACCCTAAGCCTGCTTACTCTGCCTCACCCATTCCTTCTAGAGGAACCACAATAGAGGCTCTTGCCATGTTTTTCCCTTGCTCCTCCTGACCAACCCTGGTGCTTCCCCATGTGGCCCCCCTGCATGGCATACCACACTTCCCACTTCTAGGGATCTGTGAGTAAAAAGAACTTCTTCCTCCATGACAGTCATTTCCATGTTTGTGTGTCTCACTACACCTGATTAAAGCAAATCCTGGGTACTCTTAAAACAATTCACACCTGGAAGACTATCAACCCTGGCTTGATACTTTGCCAGACATCACAAGATAACCAAAGAAATCAGTGCTTCTATGATTCTGTGAGTGTTTCTTCCAGGACTCCTGGATCCCACAGTTATGGATGGATTTTTCAAAACCGCTTTGCCCTCTCGTAGCCACCACCCATTTCTACGCCATTATGAGTTACCTATCGATACCTAGGCCTTAACGTTCCTGGTGTCTCATATGCCATACAAACACACACACACACACACACACACACACACACACACAAATGTGTGTATTGCATTTTTGGCTCATCGGTCATAGAGGTCCCAGGTAGTAGGAACTGGGTGATTTGGGTTTTCTCTGCATTACAATGCCTAGCTTGACAAAAATTAAAGCAATCCATCTTTCATCCTCTTCCTTCTCAAAGTCTGATTGGCCACCTCAGACATAAAATGGGCTCAACTCCTGAGGGATAAGAGACAATTCCATGACACAGGTGCTGGTACCCCACACATGCAGCAGACAACCACAGAGAAGACCTCATCTCCCCTTCCCTCAGATAACACGAGAATTTGAATTTTTATTAAATATGTAGATAAAAAACAAACTACTGAAACTGTTGAGAATAGAAGCTGAGCAGAAAGTCTTGAGTAGGTAAGTGCAGAATCGTGCACACCAGGAGAGAGGGAAGAGGAGAAAATAAGCTCTGATACAGAAGGCAAGACCAAACTGGGACAAGAGAAGGCCATTTGGGGCCATTTTTGTTGTTTGACTTCAACTGATGACACTTTATAGGTTTCCCTGTTGCCCACTTTTCCATTGCCCTTGGGGAATTATTCTGGCCTGACCAGATCCACTGAATAAGAACCCAACCCAATGCAACACTAGGATTGGACAAGCCGTTACTTTCCATGACTGAGACCTTTCTTCTCTTCAGGCTTACCAAATGGCTCAGAGTTGATGGAACCAGAAACAATAACCAAGAGTCTCAAAGACTATTTGGCTTTAGGTCAGTATCTGCCTTTGGAAAATGAGATTCCTTATCTGTAAAATAGGGGTAATAATAACTATTTCATAGAGATGTTGTGAATAGTAATAATTAACGCATATAGAAACTGGCCTGTACTCAAGGAAGGAAAGAAAACGTCCCAAGCTCATGGGACCTTGTTAGAAAATTAGATTCTATTTCATTTATGTTCCTTTAAGAAAATAAAGGAAGAAGAAGGTACAATCTATGGCAAAGGATTAGTCTAGTCACATCACTTTCCTTCTAAATAACATTTCTCCTTCTGGTTGTATTTTGGATCCACTGCTAATGTGCATTAGTTTCCAATTTCCCTCCAGCCGCTCTCCAGAAGTGCAATACTGGTTCTTTGTCTTAGGGATATTTCATTTCCTCAATCATGTTAAATCAAACAAACCCTCCCATACCAGCAAACAGAAAGGAGCAGCTCTGGGCCTCTGAACTAATTTGCACTGGCAAAACTGATCAGGCCTTCCTCCAGTGTCTTAATTAGGCGTCTTAATCCCTTTTATTTAAAACCAGAAGAAATAAAGGACATGGTAGGAAACTCTGAGCATATTTATTTAATACAGACAAAAGAGGGTTTAGAAAGTTCACTTAATATACAGTGTCAACAGAAATATATGTCCCTTTCTTTCTAATAATTCTTCCAGGATAAAGTATTGCTCGTGCTCAGATTGGAACCAGCAGCTTTCAACATTCTCTTTCATTTAAAGAGACAGTTATTCCCAACCGAGTCTATGTTTCCAGAGACTTTTGACGGGTTTGCTTTAATTTCTCATGTGACATAAGGAGAGAGTGAGTCAGAGAAGATATTCAATATTGTTCACATTGAATTTTTTTAAATGTGATGAATGGGTGGTGGTGGACGGAGGTTGAACGTGAGAAAATGAAAACACAGTACGAATGATTATGAATGATCTCTGCAGACTCAGAAGAGGTCTTCCTGCACAGAGGCTGGAATGCTTCTGGGATTTGGTATAAGGCAGGTTCTTCCTGAACCCATTCAAGGTGCTTCAGTTCTTGAGGAAACAAACGGATGATGTCAAGGTGCACTGATGTGGCTCTTCCAAGAGCTGGTGAAGTGTATGTTCAGCACTTAGCAGGGGGCTCAGGTCAGCATGCAGGGACGTCACCCATGGGTAGGATCGGTTTAGGTTCCTGGCAGCTTCATTTTGTATGGGACCACAAGCATGTGAGCATTTATTAAAAACCAGGTGAGGGTGTTGATAACTGAGGTGAACCCCAGACACTTTCAAAAGGATTTGAAAGAGATTCCATGGCTTAATGGGCCCAGGCCCCTGCTCAGTCTTCAGGCCATTTTCTCCTACAGAAAAATGACTGGATCCTCAGCCTCCTAAGAGGCGCTTCTCAGCACTGAACCCAATGGGCAGTCATGCATGACATCACTCTTAGGATGTTCTAGAAGAGTCTCAGTGCCTTCGGGCTAAGGTAGTGTCTTATAACACTTAATAATCAGTCTAACTGGTGAGAGCTACCTAGGCTTGGGTTCACATAGAGACCATTGGTTTTATGTTCCCTTTCACGTAAAAAGACTGTCTGTTTAGTAACTGTTCATGAGTTGGAATACAGCCAAATCTAGTCTGTATTGTCTTAAAAGAATTGATCTGATCACTTTCAAGTACATGGAGTAAGCCTAAATAGTCAAAACATTAAAAAGGAAAGTAACCTCAGTATTTAAAATACTCTTTTTAATGTGTGAAATAATTAACTGACCATAGCATTTTTTAGACTTAAAAGTCATTGCCATATCTTTTATTTCATTTATTTTTATGGTACCCATGTGAAGTTAAGTCATATTTCTACTTTACAGAAAAACAATACAAACCCAAAACAACTAAGAAACAAAGCTAAGTAAACTGTCTAGAGAAATACAGAAATACAGGGTTGGAGTTTAGTGTCTCAACTAGTAGACTCCGGAAGGATTTGGAATGAATAAATCGGCCACTTGCATGTGACTGCACACTTTCAAAAGACAGGTGATGTTGAAAAGAATTAATCCTCTGAAATATCTTAAACATCGACCCCTGCAGTTTTGTTTACATTTTCCTTTAGGAAAAGATCTGCTTGAGCATTAATCAACGTCCCATCCAAATTATCAGTAATTCTGAAATTAGTGAAATCTAATAACATTTGTTTATCTTACTGTCCCTTGGCGCATAACCATTATCCATGATCTGAAGCCTGATACTACATGATTATCCTATAAAGTGGGAGGATTTCTGGTCTCCCAAAAGTTCTGCTTGGCTCTGCATCAGGTAGGTAGCAACAAGAAAACAAAAAGGCTCACCTGACTCCTAAAGACATGGAGAGGCCTGAAAGGGTTCAGATGCGGGCAAGTCCATCCTCCAGTTTCCCCAAAGATGCTTTCGATTCATCTGCTGCAGACCCCAATCGTGGGAAGAGAAGGCTGCATCAGCATATGAAACAATTACAGATCAGCACACCCAGCCGGCTCTCAGCAGAGAAAACTGCAAGCACCACTGAATAATTATGGTTGGAGCTATTGACTGGGACCACAAAGGAGTTTCATCCAAATGCTTTTAATTTGCCAAACAGAGGGAAGTGTGCTTCAGAGAGGCTGCTTCCAATAACGGCATTGCTCCCTCTGCTAATTAAGGGGAGAGTTTAACAAGGTGAAGGGGATTGGTTTTAAATCTTGCCAAGTAAAATCTATGGCCGTTTGAGAGGTGAAGGGCTTGTCTTAAGAAATGGCCTAAAGCAATTGGTCTGGGATGGGCTTGGGTCCTGTGGGAAATCCTAGTCTGGTCAAGCACCCTAGATTCTCGCTTGCCCGAGGGTTCAAGCCCTGCTCCTCTGAGAGACGCTGGGTCCAAGGCTGAAATAACAGTTGGAGGCCAAGCAGGGCTGAGACCTCCTCTGTGGGTTCACGCATATTTGCTAACCACCTGTGACCTCAGAATCTCTCTTTATCTCAACTTTTGGGGCCCACCCTTGATGAGGAATGACAATATTACCTAACTGGAACTGAGGAGTGATTTAGAAAAAGAACATTATTGTTAACTGAAGTCCATAGTTTATTCAGATTGCCTTAGTTATTACCCAATGTCCTTTTTCTCTTCTAGGATCTATCCAGGATGCCATGTTACATTTAGTTATCATGTCTCCTAGGCTCCTCTTGACTGTGGTAGTTTCTCAGACTTTCTTTTTGACAGCCTTGATAGTTTTGAGGAGTAGTGGTCAGATATATTGTAGGATGCTCCTTTATTGGAATTTGTCTGATGTTTTTCTCATAATTAGACAAATAAGAAGCACAGGATAAAGTTGGCCTAATGAAGGTGAGGAGGAGAAATTAACCATAACAGGGAATTCCCTGGTGGTCCAGTGGTTGGAACTCTGTGCTCTCACTGCCGAGGACCTGGGTTCGGTCCCTGGTCAGGGAACAAGGATCCCGCAGGCTGCAGAGCGTTGCCAAAAAAAAAAAAATTAACCATAACAAATATATGCAATAATTCCCCCTTCCCCAAACATAACATAAACACACACACACGCACACGCACACACACATATATACTTTGTGTCTTCCGAAGTGCCTAGCTCCAGTCTCCAACACAGTCATAATCTGACATCTGGATGCATGAACAGAGTGACGAATGGATAAAATTTTTCCTCCACTGCCACCATCTCTACTATCGTCAGGTAACTCTATGTTAATGTCATTGTAAGTCTTTCAAAGGCCATTCAACCACTTCTTATCATGACACAATAAAATTCACAATATGTGTCTTCACTCTTGTTTTAAGTGCCTCTTATGTCCCTACCAGCTTAAACTGGCTGCAATTGTTGTAAGACCCCAGTACTAGTGGGATCTCAAGATAAACTCTGCTCAGAGGTTACAATACACTAAGCCCCTAAAACAAGTCCATCTCTTTGTAGCCATCAACAACAGCTCTTGATCTTTGAAAACTGTCAAATACTCTGTAAGATGACGTGCCCATCATAAAAGGAATAAAAATTTAAATAAATTGGAGTTTAACCCAGAGAGGAAAAGGTCGTGGATGACCTAATTACAATCTTCTAGGATTGTAGAAGAGAGGAAAGGGTCACACAGACTTGAATTCCAATCCTGGCTTGACCACAGACTAGCTGTGTGACCATGGGAGTTACTGGACCTCTCTGTGCTTCAGTGTCTCACCTGTAAAATGCTTGCCTGGCAGAACAGTGGTCGCTTTGCAGGGAGGTAATGTGCTTATGCACATTATACATGTGTATGTATAATGTGCTTATACATGTAACGTGCTTAGCACTGTTCCTGACACAGCCTGGTTATTCAGTAAAATTTAACTTCCACCTCACCTGCTATGTGATCTTACATACGATAAAAGTAATACCACTTCCTATTTTTATGGGTCTTCACAGCTTAGGAAGCATCTTCTCACGATTTAGGCTGATGAACCATTGTTGTCCTTGCCCTTCAAAGCCCAAGTAAAAGAAAATGAATTTTAATTCAAGTAACAGTGATTTGGGTTGGCCATTGAGATAATAAAACCCAGGACAAGTTATCTGGGGCACTGTGGACTCTGTCCTTGGGTGAGTTTCAAAAAGGAGTGGGCCGCTCAGGCTACCCAGGGTTGACTTCACCACTGCCCAACAGTCATCAAACTCTTGGGTGATTGGAATAAGATGGAGGGGTGCTGGAAGGCATGGGAGGCAAAGGAATTGCTGTTAGCCCTCAGGATACTCCGAATCCACCTCTGCCCCTGGGCATCTTCCCAGGCTCTGCCTCCAGACCTTGTGGCTTCCTGGAGCTAAACTTTGGTGGAGACAGAGCCTAGTGCATGACCCAGGGTGCCAGAAATGGCTTGTTTCTTCTGTGTTCTTTGAAACATCAGCTTGAATCCAGCTCTGATCATCCTTTCACCTGAGCTTGTGAGAAACTCAGTTCCAGTCGTTTAGGGGCTGTTCCCCAGGGCTGGGCCAAGGCTCTGGGGGCTTGTCTGGTGCCAAAGCCTTACCAAGGCTCTTTGGTCCTGCTGAGACCTCCTGGCTGTGTTAGGGGCTCCCTCCTCTTATCACAGTCACAGCCCTGACACCCACATTGCAGTTTTCCCACTAGGGGTCTGTCTCCCCTTCTAAAGAGTCGTCAGCTTGAGGGCAGAGCCTGAGTCTTTACTGTGCTCTCTCTAGCATTGGTACAAGGGCATGAGAAGTGTGTGTTAACGCATTAACAAATGTTTCCTTTCTAGCAGGAAGTACATTAGACGATTTTTTTTCTTCACTGTGTCTGTGAGCCCCCTGGGGAAAAGCCAGTGCTTTTACCTGTTTCCTCAATGCCTTTAACTCCCCAACGAATGTTCCTTGAGTAAATGTTTGCATGGTGCTTGCTTTGTTGTGCATTGCTTTGCATGGCTCTGTCTTTGTACCTGTGCAGTCCCGTGGGCAGGGCTCTGAATTGGTCATTGTCAAAGAGAATGTCACATCTGTTTTCTCCTGCAGAGAGCCTCCAAATTTTAGCTGAGTACGTGGCTGCCCCTGATAAAACAAGGTTTTCCAGCCTTTTTTTGAAGGATCACGTGACTAAATTCTGGCCACCCACACCATGATGGGCACAGCTGTACTTCCCAGCCCTGCATCCCACTGGCCACGTGGGAAGTCCTCTTTGGCCAGGAGGGTGAGTGCAGCAGCCTAGGAATAGTGGAGCAATAGGAGAGGGGAGGCTGGGTCCCCCAGACGGTGGAGCCCCCACACCGGCCCCAGACTCTTGCTTAAACCACTGTACTTGGTGTCTCTGTGGGAGCAGTCAAAATTTTATCCCAACCGACACCCTCATCGCAGTCCCCTTGCTGCCTGAGTGTTTTCATCCCACCTCGTGGAGCTCCCAGGGGAGGTCACGCAGAGGAGAGAGGCAGCCCTCCTTCGAAGCGCCAGCCTGAGTCAGCAGCAGTTTTCAGTTTAATGAGATGACACTAACGATTTGCCTGGGCTGAGTGGGCCTCTCCTCCCTGGAGACCTATGGAGGGTCCTGGCATTTCCATCATTGCTGAGCTTGGTGGTCAAGGGGGAGACAGGAGTCTCAGAAAGGAGCAGGGAGGTCATGGACCTGTAGAAGAGGCATTCGGTGCCCTAGAACCAAGCCCGAACTTCAGGAAAAGGGAAGAGAACAGTACCTGGGCCTGCTTCACCCTGGCAGGTGCCCCTGAAAGCGCCCTCCTACCTCTCCTGGGCTTGCCAGGACATGCTTCACAAGCAGGACACCTTTCACACCCGAAAAGTGCTGTTTGCTTAGCCCTAAATGATGCTCACCCGCTTTGTCAGGTATGCAGTGGTCCTTCGGCGCCTGGCCCTCCTGCAGCCTTGGCAGCCCTGATGCGTTGGGGGGCACAAACTGCAGCTGATTCTGCACTCTCCTGTGTGCTGGGTTCCTCTGGGAAGCTATGGACCTACCCCTTGGGCCCCTGCCTACCCCTCAGCCACCCTGTGTCAGCTCAATCCATGGCCTCCCCTTGGAGCTCTGGTTCCCTTTTCCGAACTCCGGTGTTCAGGTCAGAGAAAGGCGCCATTATTCTAAACATTTTTAGTTTGTATTTTGGGGTGTTATGTGTGGTAAGTATCCATTTCTCACTCATGAAGGGCAGTAGAGTTGTGGGAGCTGAAGCCGTTATTTTATCTAACATGTGTGAGTGCTCTGCTAAGCACTTACATGTAAATTAGCTCAGTGATTCTCTCAGCAATCTTATTACGATCCCCATTTTACAAACAAAGAAGCAAAGGTTGTAAATCAACTATACTTCAAAAAAAAAAAAAAAAAAGCCAAGGCTTGGGGAGGCTCAGCAGCTCACCATGGTAACCTGGCTCACAGCGAAGCCAGGATTTACAGGGCGGCTGGCCAGATGCCTGCTCTCCCAGGTGTCTGAGGGGTATTCCTTGCCTTCTAAAGTGTATGGTGTGGGACACAAATGCAAAGTATCTTCAGTGAGGGGAGAAAAGGCCAGGACCAGATGTGCGGTATCAAAGGTCAGATATACAGGACAAGAGCAGAGCCAGATACAGAGTGTGAGGTCAGAGGTCAGGTTCCAGGATGACCAGGAACGGGACTGCAGGACAGGTGGGGAAGAATGGTTCAGGGTGTGGGCTGAGAATTGGGCAGAAGGCCAGGAGCTTCCTACTACCGGGTGTTGGCCTCCTGGGTTAGGGAGAGGCCATCTGTTTGCAGGTGCTGGTAGGGCTCTGGGTTGGAGCGGGGCTGGGGGTAAGTCGGGTGTTAGCATCTCTCCCTTACACTGAAATTAGCTGCTTCCTAGGGCTCTTCTCCCTGCACCCCTGTCTTGCAGATTCCAGGAAGAACCAGGAGAAGGTCCCTGCGTGTGTAATGTGAGCATCCCCTCCAGCGAGGAGGGAGGAGAATGAGGGTGTGGCCATGACTCCTCCCACCCTTGACTTTCCACAGTGCCCTCCCAGCTGCAGGGCCCTACAGCGACAACGGAACTCGTAACTTGCGAGGACCAGTCCTTGCCAAACCAGGCTTCCTCTGTCCCAGCCCTACTCCATTTACTTTCAGGTTTTATGTGCTTTAAAATAGCCTTGCTGATAGGTGCTCAAACCCAGCAGACCTGAAAAATGCTTAGCAGGATGAAAAGACTGAAGGACACTGGCCTCCCAACCTGACTCCGTGCAGTCCCGCCTTCTCTCATTCCCGTCCATCTCCTAGAGCCCATATCTAGGCACAGAGACCCCAGAATTTTCCCCAAGGATACAAATTCCTGTGAAAACTCCATAAAAAGCTGATAGAAGGGGCTTCCCTGGTGGCGCGGTGCTTGAGAGTCCACCTGCCGATGGGGTACACGGGTTCATGCCCTGGTCCGGGAAGATCCCACATGCCACGGAGCGGCTGGGCCCGTGAGCCATGGCCACTGAGCCTGCGCGTCCGGAGCCTGTGCTCCGCAACGGGAGAGGCCACAGCAGTGAGAGGCCTGCGTATCGAAAAAAAAAAAAAAAAAAAAAAAAACTGATAGAAAGGATGAGCCCTAATGGCCCCGCAAGAAAAAAAACCTCCATTTCCATCACCCAGATGCTGAAATGAGCCAGGCGCTCCTGGGTTGGATTCACGATGAATTTGGATTCACACTGCGGTTTGGAGACAGCGGGGAGACGAGAATCAGGAGAAGGCAGGAGGACAGCCTAGCATCCATTTTCACGGTCTCTCTGCTCCATTTCTTTTCCCCACTGGCCCCTAAGAAGCTTCGATGCCCAGGACAGGCTCCCTAAGGGTGTTCACACCGGGGGAGGTCTCACCGCACGTGATGTGGCAGACGGGACTGGCTGCTTCGATATTCACGTAACCAGCAAGCAGTACAGAGGCCCCAGATGCTGTGCTGTGCCTTGAGCATACAGAGTTACAGAAAATAAATAAAGCATGGTCTCTGCCTTGGAGGAGAGTCAAGAAAACACAAGGGACTGTAGATGCACATAGTAGGGGCACCTCATACCTTTGGCAGTGAAGGAAGGCTCTCTGGAGGAGGTGACCTTGAGGCTGAAACTGCGAGGAAGAAAAGGAGCCAGCAGCCAAGTGGCGGGATGATGGGTGGGGAAAGGATGTCCCGTGCAGGGGAAGGGCACGCAGAGAGGCCTGGAGGTGAGAAGGAGCCGGCTGTGTCTGTGAGACCGTAGGCGTTTCGGCGAGTCGGAGGTGGGAAATGCCAGGGGGCGGGATGGGCACAATAAGGCGGGCCCTGATGCTGGCAGACCTCTTAGGCGGCACTAGAAGGGGCTGGACTTCAAGAGGGCAGGCTTTGTTTTGCTCACTGCTGCCTCCCCTGCAGCACAGAGCGGATGCTCAGTTCGTTTTTGGGGTTGAATAAGCGGTAAGCACAGAAAGACTGTAAGCAGAGACAGGACCTGTTGAGTTCTCCACTTTAGAATCACCACCCGGACCGCACTGCAGAGGATGGATTTCTGGGCAGCGGTGCTGGGGGTGGGAGGCAGGGAACTGACGGCGGCCCTGACCGCAGATGGCAGTGGGGGTGGGAACAGGAGGTGGTAGGTCCCAGAGGACCTGGTGACCGGTGGACGGAGGTCGTGGGGCGGAGGAGTCCAGAGGAGAGGGATAGGCGTCACTTCCTCTGCAAGCTCCAGGCAAGGTGCCCCCTCAGGACATCCTAGTCCGCTCACCCGGGGGTCCAGGCTCACTTGTGATGCTCAGTTCCCTCATCTGCCAGAAAGGAGCTACTACTGCTCACAGGGACAGAGGGTAGAGATCATGTAAAGCACGCGGCGCAGGGCCTGGCCCGCAGTGACCCTCAGGGTAAGGCCCCCCTGCATTACTTGAGCGAAAAGCACACCCCCTCCAGCAGCAGGAGGTGGGTCAGGGGACATTCCTAGAGGAAGGAACGGAAGGAGCAAAAACTGTCTTTTCAGGAAAGCATGAGGAATGTGAGTCATTCAGCCTGATGGAGAGGTAGGCAGAGGTGCAAGAGCGATGGAGGCCGCCGCGGCAGGTTAGAGAATACGGAGGATCTCAGACACCGTCGGCTACCCCTGTGCTTCCTGAGTGTGGCCTCCGACAACTCACCAGGGCCCTCACCCTTGCCCGCCTCCAGCCTGGCGCCTTGCGATTCCTTTTCCATGTTGCAGCAGGGTTTTGCACGCAGCTTGGAAATGACCCAGCCACCATGAGGAGCCCCAGAAGGTTCTGGGCAGGGGAATGAGCAGTAGGTGGGCACTGTGCGTTAGCTGTGCTGCCCAGATGCACGGCTGCGGAGTAAGGGTCATGGTGCAGCCTCAGCAGCGTATCCATCCCTTCCAGGTAGGCTGCCGGGGGCTCTCCACTCCCTACGAGGACGGCCCCAACCACTTGCGTATTCTGTGAAGCTCTCAGCGACGCACCCTGCTGTCCTCCGCCATCCCCCCTCACACCACATCCCAGCCCCCGCTTGTGTGTACCCCAGGCTTCCCCTCCTTCACTCCAGTGTACCCTGAACGACAGATGAGAGAAACCAAGACCCCAGGATCTCCACCTGTAGCAGAAGAGAGAACCCCCCACACAATATTTCTTGGAGGGCTAATGCTTCGTCTTAAAAATTGATGCCAATTTTACCTTCTATTGCATAATATTCATTTAAAAATGACTTTAATCTCTTCTTATATATCTTAATCTACCCAATATTTAAGCAAAATAAACATCTTTGGAAGATGCACCATGCTTATGCTGGGGCTTTGAGTGTGCCTTGACCTACAGCAGTAGGTGCCCGCGCATGTGGGCATCCCATATGGGAGGCACTGCCTTATACTTTAGCTGTGTCCTTTTGCTCAGGTTTTCTCCTGCTTGGGGTGCCATCCCTTCTTGAGCTGGAGAACTCCTACCTATACTTCAAGAGCCAGCTCAAATGTTACCTCTTAATTTGAAATTAATCAAGTTATTAATTCAACAAATAAAGAGTTCATGAGAGGCTTTCCCTGCTGCCCTGCCCAGCCCTCCTTCTCCCAGTAGGATGAACACAGCCTGCATTTGTATTCTGTACAAATATGTATTTTCCATATACCTTGCAATACCCTCCATTAATGTGCTTAGCCCATCATGTTAGAATGTGGTTTTGATGTGTCTGTTTGTCTGCCGCACGAGTTCTGTGAAGGCAAAAGCAAGAGAGGATCTTAATCATGTTTGTGCCCTGGAGCCTATCACAGTGCCCAGCATACAGCAGGGACTCTAGTCAACAGGGAGGGAGAAGCTGCTTGAATTCTGACAGCGAGGGGACTCCCAAGGACCCCTGTGGCTCCCTTCTGCAGAATCCTGGTGGCTGGAGTGGGGAGTCCCAGCCCCACTTCCACTCGCTGCCGGAGAGGCAGCAGGGCCCTTCCTCCAATGCTAATCGAACATGCCTGTGCTGCCAAATATATATCCAAGCCAGAAGCCCGAGGGAAGAAATATCTTTAAAACACACGAAGAGCAATACGTGATTGAGATGCTGTTCCCATTCCAGGGGCAGCCTGGGCCTCTCTGGCAGGTTCAGTAGCCTCCGAGAGGGGATTTACTCACAGCCTCCAGACCAGTCCTGCTTGGAGGAAGCAGAGAAGTCAGCTGCACTCCTCTGTAATCAGCCTAAGGGAACCCCTAAGCTCCACCCTCCTTTTCCCTTTTCTCACAGGCGTTTCCCCAAACTGGGATCTCAAGCCCCAAGAAAGCACTCTCCCGACCTCCCACACTAAGGAGTCCTACCATTTGCAGTTGCAGATAAAGGCCATTGGATTCTGCCACAGCTTCAAGGTCTGGGTTTTGACCTTGATGTATTAACTCAGGTTATGCAAACAAGGATTTCTAAAGACTGCAGGGGTGGAGTGGTTTCTCTGAGTGCCATGTTCCTGTTCCTGCCTTGGACTGTTTATAAAGTCCCAGCTCCGGTTTCTGCTGGCTCCCAACCTGCTGGCGGGTGTGACAGTTTATTCTGTACCTCCTATTTACCTGTCTTTGTAGCTGCAGAAGACTAACGTATTATTTTCCCACCAACAGGCTACTGAGGCTTGGGAGCACAAAAAGGGTTGTTTTAGCCACAGCTGTTAAACTAGACGAATCTTTGCCCAGAAAAGAGGAAATAAATCAGTGTTTGCTTAAAGAATAAAGACCAAACTTCTCCAGAAAAACAAAATGTGATTTTGAAATGATCAAAGCTGGCTTTAGTAATCACAGGGGGAACAAAACTCTTTGAAGCTTTTAACTGGATGCTTTGCTAGGTTAAATCCCCCGCCCCGGTTAATTACTGATGTCTGCATTCCTCTCTTCCTCTTGGCTACATCCTCTTCCCATCTGACCCCAGCCACTTGCCTCCATCCTTTCCTGGCAGTTGCATCTGCCACTATATTATTATCATCTATATGCAGATAAGGCAGAGAGAATGGGAGGAAGCAATGAAGCTTCGTTTTCAACACATATATTATTTCTTGCTTGAACCTAACTTACCTCCCTGGCTCCTAACCTAACTCTCTGGCTCTACTTCTGTCCCTCTTCACCCCCACACAGCTGCTGCTCCAGATACCTGTCTAAGATGTAAACTTGACAGTGCCTGATGCTGGCAGCTCTTACGCAGCATCCCATGCAAGGCCTCCGGGATTTAACCCTGCCTCTCGCTCCTATGATTCAATCTACCACCAAAGAGTGCGTGGTGACCCGGTCTCCCTTCATGGACCCAGGTTCCTAACACCATGCCAGTCTGAAAAATTGCCTCTCACCAGGTCTCCCTAAAGAGCTAAAATCTAAATTGAAAAGTAAATAAAGGAGAAGGAAAAAGAGACAACCTACCAAGAAAGGTTGTGCAATGGGACATAATAGAGGGAAAGAACATTTCTCTGCACTACGTTGGATGACAGCAGCCACAGAAGAAGCAGAATTAGGAACGCTGGTGAAGTGTGCTCCTTTATTCCTTTAGATTTTTCTTCTTTGGCTTAAATATGCTTTTATGGAAGTATAAAAGATATTCAGAATCATGCATAAATCATAAGTGTACAGCTCACAGAATGTTCACAAACTGAACATGCTCATGTCAGTGGCACCCGGAAGGAGAAACAGAACCTGACCAGTGCCCCTGGAGCCCTCCTCACAGGTACTACCCTTGCCAGGCTGACCAGACTGGCCACGAACACTCTAGAGCACTTTTGCCCATTTTTGAACTTCATGTAAGGGTAAGCCTTCAGAATGCACCTTTCGGTGTCCAGCTTTGTTTGCTAAACACTGTGTTGATAAGATTCAACCATGTCCTTGTAGTTGGTTCTTTCTCCTTGCTGTATAATATTCAATGATGCAAACACACCGTTCTTCATCTGGTCCACTGCTGATGGGTATTTGGGTAATTTCCAGTTTGGGGCTATTATAAAAATGCTGTTATGAGCATTCTGGTTCACGTCTCTTGGTAAGCACACGTGTATGACATTCTGCTAATGGGCATCCACCCTGGGCCATGGGAGCTGATATGTTCGGCTTTAGTAGGTGCTGTAAAATGGTTTTCCAACGTGCATGAATTAAACCAGTTACTAGAGTGTGAGACTCCTGGTGACCCCACATGCTCTGGTGTGGTCAGTCCCCTTCATGTTAGCCACTCCAATAGGCCTGTGGTGGCAGCTTAGGGGGTTTTAATTAGCATTTCCCTGATACTACCGTGTTGAGCGCCTATTCATAGGCTTACTGGTCATTTAGATATTCGTTTTGTGAAGTGCCTGTTCAGTTATTTTGCCTGTTTTCCATGAGTTGTCTGTCCGTTCCTTATGGGTTTGTAGGAGAAGCTGTGTCTTTCTGAGTAAGTGCATTCCCCGCTTTGTCCCTTTTAAATCCATTCAGAGGAATTCAATTTCGCCGGAATGAGTGCCGTCAGTATGACTATGTCAGGTGCAGGGGATACACAGAAGAGTGAGGTCCAAGCTCACTCTTTGCCCTCAAGAGTGAATCCTTGTCTTGGAGGATTTTGGAATCTAGACCTCAGGACCCTGTGCCGGCCAGAATTCTTAGCCAGGCCTTGGCCTCTTCCTCGTTCTCCCATCCTGTCTACGCCAAAGCTTGGCCCTGTGAGGCTTGAGTCAGGTTGACTTTCTGAAGCTCACTGGTTAACTCTTCTGCAGGTTTCCATAAAAGAAACAGGGAGGGGGCTTCCTTGGTGGCGCAGTGGTTAAGGATCCACCCGCCAATGCAGGGGACATGGGTTCGATCCCTGGTCCTGGAAGATCCCACGTGCCGCGGAGCAACTAAGCCTGTGTGCCACAGTACTGAAGGCCACGAGCCACAACTACTGAAGCCCACGCGCCTAGAGCCCATGCTCCGCAATGAGAAGCCACCGCAATGAGAAGCCCGCGCACCGCAATGAAGAGTAGCCCACGCTCACCGCAACTAGAGAGAGCCCACGTGCAGCAACGAAGACCCAACGCAGCCAAAACTAAATTAAATAAATAAATAAATTTATTTAAAAAAGGAAAAGAAAGAAACAGGGAGATAGAGCAAATGATTAGAAGCAGATGAGGCATTATTGACTCCATGCCACTTCGCAAGCAACGAGAGAGCCGCACTGCGGAGCAGCCTGGTGTCTCAGGAATGGACGGCAACATCCGGGAGCGACCAGTTGATATTGATGCTGCCTTACTTCATGCCTTCCAGGAATAGTCATGTGATGTGAGCTTTCCATATGACACCTATTTTAGAATTCTATTGCCATGTCTTAACTGATGACTTCTATTTCTGCAGACTCCTAATGTTGTGGGACACAGACGTGCAGCAGCCACAGGAGTCTGCTAACTGTTGGACAGAAAAGTTTTCTGGATTCACTGAGGCTTTGTACAGATCTCATTTTGCA
This sequence comes from Delphinus delphis, assembly GCF_949987515.2. Taxonomy (NCBI): domain Eukaryota; kingdom Metazoa; phylum Chordata; class Mammalia; order Artiodactyla; family Delphinidae; genus Delphinus; species Delphinus delphis. The sequence continues at coordinate 36,202,995 of NC_082684.1, read as the reverse complement.
ACCTGATATTGTTCTGAAAGACACTATCCTACAGTGATCAATGAACCATATTCAGGAGACCTGGGTCCTGACCACCACCTGGCCTGGTTGCTGTGTGAACTTAGGCAAGTTGCTTAATTTCTCTGAGCCTTTCTTTCCCTGTTCATCTGCCAAATGGGAATATTAGTCCCTGCCATGCCTACCTTGCCAGGTTTCTGGAAAATTCAAATAAGCTGATATATATGAAAAAGCATTTTGAAAAATGTAAAGTGCTAAATAAAGGTAAAGTCCTACCACACACCGAATTTTGTTCCAACATAGCAATCAGAGCCCAGGCCTTCTATTAATCATCCATTTCCATTTTACTTGTATTAGCTGGTGCTCAGCCCTGTTAGTGACCCTTGGCTTGGAATTCTTTGATGTAAAGGGTACTTCTTTGGTCTAGATAAACTCTTGTACGTTGGCATTTCACCACATGGCTACTTCCTCTGCGACATTTTCCTTCCTTTCTTTCTTCCCAGGGTCTAGCAGACCTTTGGTCACCTGGACAGGATCCACGCAGGCAGCCTCCAAGCCACATCAAGGGATTTTAATTTCCTCATGACTTTGTTAGCATTTCACATTGTTACAGGTCAAAACATAAGGTTATTAACTAGGAATGAGAAATGTCAGTAATATGAACTGTGGAAACCCCATGGTTTCCCTTCAGGGATTCCGAACAACGCATGGTGCCCCTCACCCTGGTGACTTAGCACAGACACTGACTTCCCCAGTCTCCCGGGCCCAGTGTGTTTGACCAAGGTCTGATGGGTGAACAACCACCCCAGGCTGGGAAATGCCAACGCATGTTGGATTTGTTCGGAGAGCCTCTTCCTTCACTGGTTGCCATTGTGTTAAGGAAAATTCTGGAAGGTTCAAAATCTATTTCCTAATCATAAGGGAGGGTGATGACAATATTTGTTCACTCATTTAAAGTCACCCATTCGTCCTTTTACTCACTCCTTCAATGGTGAGCACCTACTGTGCAAATACTAATGGGAGTGACTGTATATAGTTGTTTATGTATGTGTTTCATCTGCTTCATCTTTCTATCATCATAAATGTAGCAAAGAGATGATGTAAGAGAGGACATGATAAGGAGGGGGCCCCACAAGTGCTAAAGGAGAAAGGATGCTTTTGGTAATTGTCAGAAGGAGAACTTTTTGTAACTTCCCTTCGTTTGGCTTCTATGACCCCACCCTCTTTTTGTTTGTCTCCTTTGCTATCTTCCTCCAAACATTGAAGTGCCTCAGAGATCTGTCCCAGGCCCCTTTCTCTTTTTACCAAGAATGTCCCAGCTATTCTCTTGGCTATAAATGCCTTCCATGGGCTGCCGACCAGCCCCTTCCATTTCTAGCCTGACCTCTCTTCTGAGCTGCAGACAAGTATATCCACCTTCTCACTTGATTTGTCCACCTGGAAGGATCAAAAGCATCCCCGACTTTGTATGCCAACGATGGTGATGTCTATCTTCTTCCCACTCCTGCATCTCCTCCACTTTTCCTCATCTCGGCAAAACCAGAAACCCAGGAGGAGACGGTCTTGACAATCCCCTCTCTGCCCCCTTCCCCATCCACCACCTGCGCGAGCTTCTCAAAGCTGTGCAGTTCTCACCATCCCCTTTCCAGAACCACTGCAGCCCCAAGCTAAGCCTCCCTGATCTTCCTCTTGCCCTCATCCTCTCTGCAGGAAGAAACAGCAAGAGTGAGCTCTTAAAAATGAGGATTGGCTCATAGTGCCTCCCTGTTGAAAGCCTGCGGGGGCTTCCTGCTACACTGTAAGTAAATGCAAGCTGCGCACAGGACCCTGGAAGCAAAGCCTGCTCCCTCCAGCCCCACCCCTCCCACTCTCCGCACCTCACTCCTCTGGCCTCTCTCAGGTACCAACTCAGGGTCTCCAACCTGGCACCCCACTTCTCCCCCGTTATATCTCAGACCCAACGTCACTCCTCAGATGGGCCCTGCTTTGCCTCCCAATTTATTTTTCTCCCTTGTTATCCTCATTCCCATAGCCCTTCCAATTTGTGATTATCCATTTATTTATATGTGAATTGGTATGCTGTCTGCTTCCTGTATAAGCCCCATGAAGGCAGGGATTAGGCTTTCCCCTCAGTGCCTAGCATAGAGCAGGAACTCAATAAATACTTGTTTAAAAATTAAATGTCCAGGGCTTCCCTGGTGGCGCAGTGGTTGAGAGTCCACCTGCCGATGCAGGGGACACGGGTTCGTGCCCCGGTCCGGGAAGATCCCACATGCCGCGGAGCGGCTAGGCCCGTGAGCCATGGCCGCTGAGCCTGCGCATCCGGAGCCTGTGCTCCGCAACGGCAGAGGCCACAACAGTGAGAGGCCCGCGTACCGCAAAAATGAAATAAAAATTAAATGTCCAAACTATACAAAATCAGCTATTTAAGTTGCAAAATATACACATTCTATCTATTCTTTGAGAGCATAAATATTGTCACTTAAGAAACCAGTACTTCCCCCCCAGGAAAGAGTGGCCTGGGACCTGTGCTTTAGAGGCTGGCCCCCCTCTAGCTGTGGCCCTCCCTGTGGGGTAAGGAGTCCCTGGGCCCAATGGGACAGTCTTGCCCAGAGCTCCTGTCCCAGCTAGGGTGGCCAGATTTAGCAAATAAAAATATATGATTCACAGTTAAGCTTGAATTTCAGATAAACATCTATTCATTTTTTTAGTATAAATATGTCCCATGCAATATTTGGGACATGCACTAAAAAAAATTACTCGTTGTTTATCTGGAATTCACGTTTGACTGGATGTCCTGTGTTTTTTTTTTTTAACATCTTTATTGGAGTATAACTGCTTTTCAATGGTGTGCTAGTTTCTGCTGTATCACAAAGTGAATCAGCTATATGTGTACATATATCCCCATATCCCCTCCCTCTTGCCTCTCCCTCCCACCCTCCCTATCCCACCCCTCTAGGTGGTCACAAAGCACCGAGCTGATCTCCCTGTGCTATGCGGCTGCTTCCCACTAGCTATCTATTTTACATTTGGTAGTGTACATATGTCCTTGCCACTCCCTCACTTCTTCCCAGCTTACCCTTCCCCCTCCACATGTCCTGAAGTCCATTCTCTATGTCTGCATCTTTATTCCTGTCCTGCCCCTAGGTTCTTCATAACAATTTTTTTTTAGATTCCATATATATGTGTTAGCATACAATATTTGTTTTTCTCTTTCTGACTTACTTCACTCTGTATGACAGTCTCTAGGTCCGTCTACCTCATTGCAAATAACTCAGTTTCGTTTCTTTTTATGGCTGAGTAATATTCCATTGTATATATGTGCCACATCTTCTTTATCCATTCATCTGTCGATGGACACTTAGCTTGCTTCCATGTCCTGGCTATTGTAAACAGAGCTGCAATGAACATTGTGGTACATGATGTCCTGTGTTTTATTTGGCCATCCCAGCCCCAACTTCCAGACCAGGGATCTTTAAACTATGCCTTGTGGGCAAATTCAACTTGCTACCTATTTTTGTCAATTAAGTTTTATTGGCACAGAACCACACCCATTCAGTTTTGCATTGTCTACACCTGCTTTCATGATACAGTGGCAAAGTTGAACAGTTGTGACAGAGACTGTATGGCCCACAAAGCCTAAAATATTTACTAAGTGACTAAGTGACCCTTTACGGGCAAGTCAGCTGACCTCTGTTCCAGACAGGCTGTGAGTCCCCAGGGCCTCCTAAGTGTCTTCCCAACAATTCTGAGCTTCTTTCCAGAGCTGGCAGAGGCCTCTCCTCCAGTCTGGCCTCCGAGGGTGGGGGGCACAGGGGTGTGGATGAGTGTGCAGGGTCTTCAAGTGCAGGATGGAGCTGAGGGAGGGAGGCTGGATGCCCACCTTCCCTGAACCATGCTGTTTCTACCCAGAACTTGGAGGATCTCGGAATTCTAAATTTGCACTTGGCCTTCCATTTCATTGGGAAGATATGTTTTTAAAAATAGGAAACATTTTATTTACTTTGGGTATTAGATTGATTTAACTTTTAAATAATTAAAACATGTGGCATGCGGGCTTCCTTTATACTCTTGACCTGGGCCCCTCAAATGTCCTCCGTATTAAGACCAAGAACTGTCATCAATAGTGCCATCTTGTGGTGAGATCTACTATTACCACTTGCGAGCTGTCCTGAGAGTCTTCTGTGCTCAGGAGTTTAGGAATTCTGCCTATGACTATAACAAGCAAAATTCAAAATTATATCACTGAACCATCGAGAGGTTCTAAAATGTTTTATGAGACACTCAAGAGATATTAAATGATATTCAGTATAATTTTCTTCAAAATTGGTAATTTACAGGTGGCTCATTATAATAATTTCTCATATTTGTAGTGTTTTACAGTTTACAAATCATGTTCACATATGACTTCATAGCTGAACCTCACAACCATACTGTGGGTCCCACTGAAAGTGTAGACTCTTTTTTTTTTTTTTAAGTGAAAGAAGTTTTGTTCAGGGAGAAACACACTCCACAGACAGAGTGTGGGTCATCTTGGAAGGCGAGAGGCACCAGGGTACGGTGTTGTCAGTTTTTATAGGGGGAGGTTATTCCAACTAGAAAATCAGTGAGAGGCTAATGAGTGGGAGGATTATTCCAACTAGAAAATGGAGACTCAATGTCCATGACTTGCCCCAGCCTGTCCAGCTGGTCAAGAACTCTTATCATCATATTAGAGGCATCCTGCTATTAATCGGAATGGGGTTTGAGCAGAAAATCCATTTCCTTAACCTTGAAGAGAATAGAGAGGTTACATTTCAGCACACTGTAACCTCGATAATGACTTTCTCTTAGGGTTCCCAGGCCAAGATAAGAGAGAGAAGTTTTCTGAAAGAGTATTATCATCCTTCAATACCAGAGATTTGAGATGGTTTCTTATTATCCACAACAAAGAGCATTTAGCAAGAGTTGATGCTGCTCTGCCATTTCCATTATTCCTCAAACAACTGTGGAAACCCCCTTCTCTGCTCTGCAGGCAGCAGCCCACAGGAGATGCCCCAAGCCTTGGCCTTGAGTCAGGGCTTGGGGTGAACCTTCATGATGCCTCTACTCCAGCCAACCCAGGGATGTCTGAGCTGCTTGGACAACCTTTAATTCCAATCTGTCAGAGATTGACATCTTGTCCAGAGAGAACTGTGAAGACAGCTTTCTCTAACCAACCCAGTGGTGAGCTAGGGAGTTACAATCACTGGGGCTGAGCACACAGTTGAGTTTCACATCAGAGCTGGAAATACGTGGAGGGAATTCAGGGAATGAGACAAGGAGCTGGAAGCGGCATTTTTCTTAAAATTATACTTTTCTTAAAGATCAATAGATGCTTCAAAGCAGTCCACCGAGTGGGTGCTTGTGTGGCTCTGATGAAAACAGTTGTGCTTCTTGCCTCTGGGAGAGCCCCTGTGAACCACCCAAGAGATGCTTTTCCAAATTTTTGATTGTGCATGATACGATTTGTGGGAAAATATGTTTACTTTGCTTTTCATTGTGGATTTCTGGGTTCTGCAGTGAGCTGGGGGACCAACTTTATAAGATCCAGGCTTGCCTGCCGAACTCCAGATTCATTCGTTTATTCAAGCATGTATTCAATAAAGTGTATTGAGTCCCATCTGTGCCTCAGACACTCTGCTCAGTATCAAATGAATGAGACTGGACTATGCCCATATAACATTCACAGGCTCGTGCTGCCGGGGACTCACGTTGCAGGGGCCAGGAAAGGCTTTCCAGGGCAGAAACTTGAATTGGGTATTGAAGGATCAGTGCCCGTTGGCCAGACAGATGGGGGCAAAGGAAGGGACTGCAGGTTGGCTGACACCAAAGCCCACACTCCAAGCTGCAGGCTATATGGCCTCCAGAGACCTGTTTTGACAGAGAACATCTCAAGAGGGGACTCACCAAGAGAAGCTCTGTTCCCAGAGCCCCCATCCGCTTGAACAGTACTAAGACTGCTCTTATGCAAATGACCAGGGGAGGGGGGCGGCAGGCAAAACAGACACAGCTACTAGTGGAGAAACCAAAGCAACCCCAGGAAAGCCTGGCATGCTCTGCTGATGCTGGCCAGCAGGGGGCAGTGCGGGGCTCTTTGAGGCATTGTTAGACTGTACCCTTCCTGTGGGAAGGTCCCTAAAGGTAAAGTGAGCCAAACCCCCTTCCTAGGAAGGTTACACCCCTTCTTTTATTGTCTTCACAGTGCTTATTACTTTCTGAAATGTCATTGTTCATTTGTTTACATTCTCATTTATTATCTTCCTCTCCCTCTCTAGGACATAATCTCCATGAGCAAAAGCCTTGCTTGTCTTCTTCTCTGCTGTATTCCTAGTGTCTACATTAGTGCCTGGCATGTGCTGATTTCTCATTAATATTTTAAAAAATAAGTTAATGAGTGTGTGAATCTATGTGACATTGAGAGATGGGCACAGTAGGAAAACTCGGACCTATGTGTTGCCTTTTGCTCCTGAAAGTGTATCTTGACATATGGTCTCATTCCACATTTGTAAGATGGGCAGCCAGGAGCGTGGGAGCCATGGCAAAGCAGTCACCCTGTGTATACTCTGGGCTGAGTGTTTCTGGGCCAAGGGAAGCTGTCCATGCCTGGCCAGAAGGCCAACGTCAAGGACCAGTGGGTAGGAAGAATGGCAACGTCTGAGCCTAGTCCTGCAGCAGCAGAGGGGGTGGAAAGAGCAGTGGTAATGTGAGCTGCCTGGTCCAAGGAGGCCATGCCAAGACCAGCTGCAGGGCAGTCTGAGGTCTGCAACACAGCAGAGTGAGGAACGAGAAGATGTGGAAGCCAGACCTGGGCTGTGGGAAGTGTGGGCCAACTTCCTGGGGACATGGCTGTCTGTGCCTGAGGAACTTTTGAAGGCCAGACCCTCCCTTTGCAGGCATGTGGGTCTGACTCCAGGGGAAGCGTTCTGATTACAACTCCTACCATTATTCTGGGACTTGCTTTTAGCTTTAGCCTTATAGCTTCTCTCACTTAGGGGTACCCCTTTTTCAACTAGATATGTTATGAAAATCTAAGTAAAGAATGAAAAAGCCAGGTAGGTATGCCATAAAAAATACTGGTCCAACCAGTTGGCAATATATACTGGCCACCCAATATGTACTTGGAGTGTGCTGGGAGCTTGATGTGTTGAGAACAAAATGTTTTTGCTTTTTGTTTTAATTAAAAAAATTTTTTTGGCCATGCCACATAGCATGTGGGATCTTAATTCCCCAACCAGGGATCAAACCCATGCCCCCTGCACTGGAAGGGTGGAGTCTTAACCATTGGACCACCAGGGAAGTCCTGAGAACAAAATGTCGGTGGCCTTTTAATGGGACTTCAGAGAAGTAGGAAGAGTGACATTCACCACAGGTGCTGCCCTTCAAGATTGAGAAGTCTCGTCACACCCATGGCATGCTGCGGGATCTGCCTCCTGGGACTGCAGCTGCAGAGTCAAAGTGGCAGTTTTCACATTTTAAATCTACTCGGCCCCAAAGTGATACTAGAGTTCATTTCAGGCTCTTCCCCCACCTGCTCTACATAATTAAAGCCCATGTTATATCTACCGAGGGTGACCAACCATCCTGGTTTTCCCAGGAATGAGGTTGTTCCCAGGATATGAGACTTTTAGTTTTAAAACTAGGAAAGTACCAGGCGAACCAGGATGAGTTAGTCACCCAGTTACCTACACTGCCAGTGGCAGTCTGTCTTTCCTTCACTCCCTTGGTGATATTAACGATCTTTGTTTATTCCCTGATCCTTCAGTCTCCTTTTCTCCTTCCCCTGCTTTCAGACCTCTGTTCATGGGACTGCCCGGTCTCTCCAGGTGTTTCAGGCACCATAGTTTGACACCATCTGTTGGCTGCTTTGTTATTGCTGAGGATCTTGCCCCTAAATTAGTTTGGGAACTGTCAACACCGTTGTCAGCTCAGATGTGGCAAGAAAAGGCTATTTCATAACCCTGTTCCCTATTGTGTGAGGTGAGGCAGGGGCAGGGAATGGAGACTTTAAGTGTTTGTGTGATGCTGAAGTCCAAACCATCATTCACATGTCAGGGTTCTGGGAAAGCAGGTTGTTAACTGCTGCATAAGCAGGGCCAGGCAAATGGAGGCTCCACAGAGACGCTCAAATTCTGCCACATGTAACCGATGGGCTTGTGCTACCCATGTGCTGACTAAGCACACTGATGAAGTGACAGCTGTCACGTCTGTCTGGGTAAATCTTTCTCATTGAGATAAGCAAGCATTTAGAAAAGTCATTCAAGGTGCAAGTTGCCAGAAAGCATTGCTAGCCTTGTGCCGCAAATTTTATACCCTAGAGGGGATGAAATCTATTTTACTCTCCCCACCCTGGATGACAGAATCTCTTCCAGTAAAGCCTTTGACCTTGCCCTTCAGGTCAAGGGGAGTAACGGGTGATCTTCTACTTACATGTCACAGGTAAGAGGGAGGGAGGTGTATGGAGACGAAGTTGGGCAGATCCAGCTGTGACCATGAGTTTGTTCTGGCAAGTTCAGGTTGAAGGTGGTACTTCCGTCAATGAATCTTCTATGACCTCTTAATGACAACAGAAAAGCTACAAAATGGAATTCAGCCAGGTGCGAGTGGAGGGAGGGATTTTGAAATCCACTTTAGGTCTTTATTTAACAAATGACTCATGCTCAGAATACCTCAGAGCTCTAAAAGTATCTGAATGCCACAAGCCACATTTCTGGGCCATCTAAGGGTCCCTTCCTCCGAATTTCTGACTTAATTTCATGAATGAAAAGGAGTTGAGGAGTTTCATAAATTATAGTCTTGCTATAAATCTTGGTTGAATATATATGTCTCCATTCCCAGACTTCAAGAAACTCCTAATTTAATGGCTTCTAAATCAAAGCCATCATGTTCAGTTGATCAGGTTCTGCAGATGGAAATAGTAGTTTAAAATGATATAGGTTCTTTCCTTTAATAACAGAAACTTAATACTTTATAGAAAATTGTATAAAAAGAGAAATAATGTAGGGGACATCTGCTCTTTGTGTCTGTCCTGTCTCTCCATAAGATTCTGGAAAGACTATGTGTCAGTCACACGGCCCTGCCTGCCCACCTCAGGAGTGGTCTGAATCTCCCAGTGATTGGTCCAGGGTTGAGGACCTGATCCAAGCGGAGACAATCAGATGCTGGGTGTGGGTGGAGACGTCTCCCTTTTACTGGAGTTATTGGGGTTTCCTCCAGTTATATTGCTACCGCTTGGAAGCCTGAACGCAAATGAAGAAAACAATCAAATGGAGCTAAGAGACTGTGCTGGTTGAATAGTAAAATTCATGTCCACCTGGAATAGTCTCATTTGGAAATAGAGTCACTGTAGACGTAATTAGTTAAGACAAGGTCACGTTGGATTAGAGTGGGTCCCAGTGACTGGTGTTCCTTTTTCTTTTTAAAAGATAAGAAGATGCCATGTGACTTATAGATTATAAGGCAAGGAAGGCCAGGGACTGCTGGCAACCACCAGAAGCTGGAAGAGGCAGGGTAGCATCCTCCCCTAAAGCCTTCAGACAGAGCATGGCTCTGCTGGCAACTCGATTTTTGTTGTTGTTTTTGTTTGTTTGTTTGTTTTTAATCATCTGCTTCCTGCTGGGACCCTGGGTGTTACTGAGGCCCCAATCACGCTGTCAAGTTTTGCAGACTTCCCATTTCCTATCACAGGGAGCTCTCATTGTGTCCTGGTCATTTCAATTCATTATGACTTAGCCCAGTCTGGTTAGAGATTTAATCTCATCTCTCTCTGACTTAATTCTCATCTCTTCTCTTCCCCTCAAGGTATACTCATTCCCTTTCTGCTCCCTCTATCAAGCATCTCCTGTGTGCTGGTGGTACCTTGATTTTGAACTCCTAGCCTCTAGAACTGTGACAGCATAAATTTCTGAGTTTTTAAATTTTGTTTGTTTTTAACTGTGGTAAAATATGCATAAGACAAAATTTGTTATTCTAACCATTTAAAAATCACATCAAGTCCATTCACATTGTTGTGCAAAAATTTCTGTTGTTTTAAGCCCCCAAGTGTGGGTACTTTATTAGAGCAGCTCTCGGAAACTAATACAGAGATATACACGCAGAGAAAGAGTCCTGATGATATTGTTTCAATACCCGCATCCAGCCATGCCTGAACTTCCTTGGACTCACTGATATGAGGCAATAAATGTTATGTATCTGCTTCAATTATTTTTTGAGTGAGCTTCTGTCACTTCAGTTAAAGAACTCCTGACTAATACAGATGGGACAGGTTGCTGGCAAGTGTTTTTATCATTCTAACAATGAAGGTGCAAGAAGAACAGCCTCGTTCAGAGTCATTCCGCCCCTTTACTCCTCCACTTCTCTCATGATTCCAATTCTCTCACTATGTTAGTACCTGTGTCCGATTGGGTATCAGCAAATAATGAAATATTTTGGAATAAGAGCCAACTCCAAAGACAGAAATTAAGGAACAGCTTGCAAAACGACAGCTCGATTAGAAGAATCCTCGTTAAAATGCTAGGTAGGGGGATGTAGAAGTGAGATGAGAATTAGGGAGTAAGGGGAGAGAATGTGGTGTGTCTCAGAGAACTACCCAGAAAACTTCTCCACCCACGCACACAGCTGTTCCAAGGCAGCTCTAGGTCTTACTCCTAGGGGATGAAATTGATGATGCATAGCAAACAGTTAATTTCTGTTAAATACCAGCTAGTTAAAAAATATTTTCAAGTCCAGGACAATCCCAAGAAGAATTTACACTTATAAATGGAACTGCTATTTAGCTAACCAACCATGTCCGTTGCAACATTTGAATTTAATGGGACTGGTTGCTTTATATGAATTAATTGAAGATTGCTTGCTACCTATATTTGTTGAGATTCTTACAGGTGATTATTCAATAGTAGGAGAGTTATTAAAACTCGTGCCATGATTTCTTGAAGAGCTACATGATTTTACACAGAAAATGAACAGCTATTCTGAAGAACAGTTGAATAGAGTAAAGAAAATGAGGTTTGGATATGTGGAGAGGCACGGTGAGGTCACTTCCTGCAGTTAAGTCACAGCCTTGGTAGACGGTGAGTGGCCAAAATGGGTTATATCGTGTCTTCATGGACGCCGTGGGCTCTCAGATCTGGGTGGGACAGAAATAGGGTAATGGCTAATTACTGGGCCACTACTCAATAAGGCTGTCACTCAGCCTGGGGACCGAGAGGAATAAGTAGTTCCAGTTTTCCACACAGATTGAAAGGAACATGGTGAGGATTCAGCCAAAGTCATAGACTCAAGATGGGATACGAAGGAAGGGGCAGGTCCAAGACCAGGCTCCATAGCTGAAAGTCTGGGTGACCTTGGGCAAGCCTCTCACCTTCATTATCCCCCAGCTGTAAAGTAGGGGCTAATAATGGGTTTTCATAAGGCTGGGCTACTACAGTATATATGAAAAGCTTTGTGAATTCTAAAGCCTTAAGCCCTCGAAGACTGTTCAGTCCTAAGGGCCGGTGGGATTGCTCTGAGCCTGTGCCTCCTGCAGGGCTGAGAGCTGCTCACTGCCTTTAAGACACCATTAGAGGGAAAGTTCCTGCAGCTGGTCAACAGCGATTTGTGAGATCTGTCAAAGCTCCTCTAGCCTGAAGTCCCCTGTGTGACCTGGCCCCTGCTCATTACCAACTTGGCTTCGTTCATACAGTTTGGTTCTGTCCTTCTCTGGCTCCAAGCCAGGCCCTTCTGGTATCTGATCTACTCTGCCCCAGACTTCGGGTTTCTGGCTCTCTCCTCAGAATGGCTGACACACAGCCCAGCTCAACTCTGTCCCTTGGATGAGGACCAAGTCCAGTGTCCAATCTCCCCCTGATAGCCCAGAATGGCCCTGGACTCTTGTTTCTGCCAAGTCCCATCCCATAGATGGACAGACCGGAGCATGTAGAGAGCTTGGCCTGAATTCCTCTCTGCGGCTGGAGAAGTGGCTCCGTGTTCATCTCCTGCTGAAAATCAGCAGCTCCGTCTGCTGACGTGTTCGCCAAAGCATCCCACACATTTAATAATGATCCCAAAAGACGCCAAAGGGGAGGCGATGGGAACCAGCGGTGGTAGGAAAGGGGGCTGCAACATGGAAGGGGGTGGGGGCACAAGTGGGAGACCCCCAAATCCTGGAGGGCCACACGACCACTTTGTACCTCCAGATCTGAGTTACCAGCAGGACTGCAAATGTGGGAGGATAACCCACATTTCTTGACCCAGATTCTGTAACCAACAGTGTCTGTTCACTTCTCCAATTAAAGCCTCAGAAAACGACATCTATCTTCTCTCAGTGGCAGGTGCATATCTGAGCCCCTTGTCCAACTCCTCACCTTCCCGATTCAGGTCCTGCTGCCTGTGTCCTCATCTCCTCCTCCAACCCCGGGGAAATGTGAATTTTCACCAGACAGGAAGGCTTGAATCGTCAACTGTGAAATTGCTCCCTAAACACCTCCAATGCCTAGCCATACGCAGTATTTAATTTACTTTTATTTTTTACTTTTTAACATCTTTATTGGAGTATAATTGCTTTACAATGGTGTGTTAGTTTCTGCTTTATAACTAATTTACTTTTAACATTACGGATTTTTTAAGTGCCACAGAGCTAAAGCTTGGCTAAAGATGCGTTTATGTCAACACTTGTTGAGAATGGATTTTTGAAAAATTACCTTGAGCGGTTCCTCTCCAGACAGCTGCAGGCTCCCTCGTTTGACGCTGAGCAGTTTGCTGTAAATTAATGCAGCATTATACTCTGCTGTTAGGTGATTCTCTAGTTATTTGATGTTTGTATTTGCATGTGGATTTTAAGATCCCTGCAAGAAAGAGGAAGAGAACTCACCTTCTGAACACCTGTGAGCTGGGTGAGGCCCTTCATTAATCCTAATCACAGCCCACAGTGGGGGTTCTACTGTCCCCATTTTACGGATAAGTAACTGAGGCTCAAAAAGATTAAGCAACTTACCCCTGGTTACAAAGGGGGACCTAGAATCAATCCAGGGTTGTTTGACTCTTTATTTATTCGTTCATTCATTCATTCATTCGCTACGTGGAATGCGGGATCTCAGTTCCGCAACCAGGGATGGAACCTGCGCCCCCTTCAGTGGAAGCGTGGAGTCTTAACCACTGAACCTCCGGGGAAGTCCCCATTATTTCTCTGATTTGCACCTTCGGTGCCTAAAACGCATTGTTGGTCAATAAATGTTGGTTAAATGAATAACTGCAAGATTTACCAGTTTACTGCAGATGTACTGGTTCATTCCAACACCCAGTATATGCTCGCATCACCCAGTACACACCCCCATCACAGAGGTTTCAGTTGCAGGATTCTCTAGGGAGGGCAGCTTTGCCACACCCTCCCACAAAACAATGAAAACTGGATTCTTAATGGGGCCCCTGGGGTGGGTAGGATCCCAAAGTGCTTCCTAAATCCTCAAAGAGTCAATGATTTTCAGTTCGACTTGCCATCTTTGAAATCTCTGGTGATTATGAATCCTGTGTAATATATTAGGGAATTCTCTTCTCACTGAATTTAAAAAAGGAAAAACACTGTGGTCATTAGCCATGTGTGATCAGTGAACTTGACTGTTGCCTGTTTCTTACTCTGAAGGTTCACGGAGCTGTTACTCGGGTAGAGGGGAGCCAGAAACCTGCTCTGAATCTTAAAGAAATTAACTAAACCCACTCTGGGCAGCAGGATTGTGTCAGGGCCAAGGTGAGGCTCAGGCCCCAGTCTAGGCTGTACTCTGTGTCCTGTTTTCATGCCCTGTCATCTGTTAGACTAGAATTGTTAATACTGTGTAGTTTTAATTAATGTTTGTGTTTATACAACATGTCAGCAGTGAGCTTGACATTGATCCTCCCCACAAAAGTGTATATTCTAGGCAAAATATATGGATTAATCAACGCATCTGAATTCATGAATCCTCATTGGTTTGGACACAGGCAGAGCACTGTGCTAGGGTCAGAGAGTGGTACAGAGATGTATAAGATGTAGCATTTACCCTCAAGTGGCTAAGAGTGTTAGCAGGAGATAAGACACACTGGAAGGGTCTCCACTAATAAACAGCAGACTTGCAAATGTCTGTGTCTACACCCCAGTATGGACACCCTCACATCACTGGACCCCATGGTCCACTGTCCCTTCTTTTGGAAAATACGGAAGCACAGAAGTAGAGGAAAATGCAATTGAAGTAAACAGAAAAACTCAGAGAAGCTGGGGCTGTCTCGTGTCCACTCTTCTCTATTCCTCACCTGGGCTATGCAGCGGCCTTCTGCCTGGCCCTCGCCTCTGTGACGCCTTCATGCCTACCACCAGAGTAAGTATGGCCGTATCTGCCATACTGTGCTATTAATTTGTTGTCTTGGATCATAAGCTTCTTGAAGACAAAGCCTACTCTCTGTTTTATGTCAGTGCCTATCCCAGAGCCCTGCCCAGAGTAAGTGTTCAATAAGTGTTTGTTGAGTTGAATTTGATGGTTCAAAAATAGGATTTGTGGACTAGCTTATGCAGTGACATTTATATATTTTTTCTGTGAGCAGAGAGTATTCCAATGAATTTTTAGAACTCATTTAAAAGTTGTAAAAATGAAAAAATACATAAATAGGACAGATCATGCCCTGAGACTTCAGAGAAAAGACAAACTGCCATGACCTAAGGTTTTGTAAGACAATGGAACAGAATTCACTTACCATTTACTGAGCGCCTATTGTGTACCATATTTTACGCCAGGTGTTTTGTTTAAAAGGTAAATAAAAGATGATTCCTAAAGAAGACTCCACAGTCTTGTGGAGGAAGGTAGCAAGGAGACAGGTAATTAAAATGCAATGTGATAAGTCTCTAATAGTCAATATTTAGGTTTAGAGAGTTGACATAAAATGTGGAAAAACCATTGGAATTGAGGAGTTGTAATGTACTTCTTGCTTAGGACAAATTCAACCTACTTGGGTTAAAATTTCTTTCCTTTGGTTCTTTAGGATCAATGGTCATTTCAATCCCTGGATGACATTCATCAACTGGGGCCACACGATTGCTTGTAACTGATATGTAGGCTCCGTGTCATTTTGATATTCATCTGATCTGTGAGTGCTGACATGAAAGAGAATCCGGCCAGCCTCAGTGCTGGGACATCTAGTACAGCTCAGGTCCCTGCAGGCTCTCAGGGGCAGGTGCATAGGCTCAGAGGATGCCAAGAGCTCACCAGGAGAGGACAGAACAAGGTCACTGAGCCCATCTGTCTCATTTGGTGTTGTTTCTTCCCCAACCACTCCCTGCAACAAACCTGTGCAATGAAGCCACTCCCCCACCCCCGCCTTCCTTATCTACTTGTGAATTTGTACTTAAGTTTCAAGATCCAGGATTAAAGAATTCAAACTTTACCTTGTCAGTGTGGAAAGTCCCAGAAAGTTTTTGAGTAGGGATGCGACTTGATAAAAGTGGTTTTCTGCAAGGGGGAATCTGCTATTTATGCAGAGTTGGGAGACCCTTATAAGAGTCTAGGCACAAAGTGGTGAGAAACTAGACTACAGCAATGGCAGCAGGGGTAGAGTCGGTATCCATTTTTGGTCCTTATTAAATCCCTGACTAGTAATCCATGGACTGCCTTTTGAACATTATTAATTAGGCTGAGCTCTCTTTAAGTTATATCATCTCTCCTCCTATTACAATTGCTCATTTATTTGTCTCTACCATTCGAATGTAGGTCTAGGTGCTAAGTACATATTTCTTGAGGGACCACTGACGACACAGCAATGTTAAGAGACTCCTGGAAAATGTCTCATTTGGAAATCATATCTAAACTGAAAGAGAGACCTCATTTTAGAGATGCTCTAAGCCCATCATGCCCCCATCCTCATTACCGAACTTGAAGCCAGGCTTTCATTAAACCAAAGTGAAGGCTGAGTTGGAAAAATTTGGCTTTTGCTGTTTTAATTTTCTCTTCAGAGATTTTAGCCTCTTGGTCGTTTGTAGATCACAAAGTTTGATAATTTGTAGCCCTGCCTATTTTGGATGTTAATTATATCTTTGTTTCTAATGACTTTACAATCCCCATGGGAGCACTGGCAGGGTCTGGCAAAGGGTCCAAGGAGCAGGCTGGCAATCAGTGTGATCACCATAATTTATTTCCTGCTCAGACTCTCAGAAAGTTCACCAGTTTCCTGAATACACAAAGTCTCCTTACTAGAAAAAATGAAAGCGGGGGGGCGGGGGGGAAGAAACCATTTGACCCACATTGATGTCGTAGCCAAGTCTTTCAGAAATCTAAGAAACCAGCAATTTCTAATACTAGCTTCATCAATTAATATTTATTAAGATTCCACACGAGACTTGTTATTCTGAGGCTCAGGAAGCAAATGTCAGAGGAATCATGTACTGCATGATAATCACAGCCAACATTTACGGGTTCCTTATTATGTGCCTGCCGATTTGCAAACATCAACCCATTTAATCATCAAAACAACACCAGGAGTTAGGTACTATTATTACCCCCATTTCACAGTGGAGGAAACTGAGGCTTGAAAAGGTGAAGTAATTTGCCTACAGTGTCCCAGCTTGTACGAGGTGACTCTAGGATTTGAATTTAGGCAGATGACGCCACAAAACCCCTCCGTCTCTTATAGTTGGGAGTCTCGCCAGGACCACATATTAACTGGACAAAATGTGCAGACTTCCCTGGCTGAGGTTCACTCCCACCTAATTAACTGCTGGAAACCTCCACGCTAAGAAAAACTCTCATGTGCTATAAACATAGGCAGTAAGGGCTCTCTCACATGTCTCCCGACTAGGGCTGCTTCCATCCTCTAAAATGACCCTGGTGGGAGGTCGAAGCCTCTACTCTACAACAGTAAGTGCCCCAAAGGGTAGGCTCACGGGTGTGGGCCTGAATTGTACCACCACGTACTTAGAAACTAAGATTTTAGCTGTTAAGGCCCAGCTTCAATCTGCTAGGCACTCTGCTTTATCCCGTGGCATTCCTTTTTCATTTTCACGATGATCATCCCAGTCATTGCTGTCTGCTATTTCTCAGCATCATTAGATATGATGGTGTGTATCGTACTGTATGGTGCTCAGCTCATATGTAAATGAGCTGAGCACCACACAATAAAAACAGGCATTTCTGGGGAGAATCACAATGAGCAGCAACTGAATTAAGTTAGAAATTGTTGTTACTTAAAAGCAAACATGCAGTTTGGGGGCAGGGTAACAGAAAACACACCTATGTCTATGGGAGGGGCCACTACCTTGAATCCTGGATCACTGTATTTTGAAAAGAAGGTGCAGCAATTGAACATGGTGCTGAAGAGACATGAAAAATAGGAGAACAGCTTCTAACCCTAAAGTTAAATGTGTTTTCTCCTGGAGAAAGGGGAGACCCCATTAGGAAGGCTGGTTTCTAACCATGGGCAGGACTTTGCCATCAACTCTGAAGATTAAAGAAGAAGAAATGGGCCTCGTTGAGTGAGATTTCAATTAGAAGAAAACTGTGCCCCTGACCGAAAGCCAGAACAGGCTCTCAAAACAGGTCACTGAGCCTCTACTTGCTCATATATTTGAAAACAGAATGATTCCCAGTCTCCCCTACGTGATCTAAGAACAGGTGAGCTTAGGGACATTGGGCTAAAATGGGCGACTTCCGGCTCTAACTCCCATCACTCTTAAATGCTGTCCCTTGTCCAGAGCTTACAGGTCGTGCACTGGGGCACCTTCAGCCCCTCCCCACAGAAATGCCCATGGGGGTTATTTGTACCCGAGCAGGTGTGATTTAGCAGCCACTTGCTCGGCTTGCAGACATCAGTCCAAACCTGAGGTTTATGGCTGTGGCTCTGGCCATGGGGCAGAGGAATTGACTCACGGGGTCCGGGGCTTGTGGCATTACTCTTTCACCATCTAATCTATCATGAACAACCTCACTTTTCACACTGAGTGCCACTAAACCCAGGGTTCCTTGAGGCAGGTCCACTGCCTCTCTCCTCTCCCATTTTTCATAAAGAATTTTGGGTTGAAAATGGCCTGACAAATCTTTGAGTCTGACCCTTTCATTGTGGAGATAAACAAACGGGCTTGGGGAACTGACCTGCCCAAGGCCAAGACATTGGCAGTCTCCTGCTGCTGCCTAAGTTACTCCCTGCCTCCTATTTCAATAGCTAAGGCAAGTCTTAGGCAGAATGGAAATCAGCTTGACTCCAACCACAGGCAAAAGAGGAAAGAGTTTTGCAGATGGGCAGGGTTATTCTTTTTTTCCATACTTCTCTCTGGCTTGAAAGAGTAAAAGGGATAGAATGCCTCTATTGGAGCAAAGGACAGAGGTCTGAACTTCCGGAAAAACCCAAGGCAAATTTCTCCTTCCTCGTCATGGAGATGGACTAAACTGGCAAAGGAGTTGGTGCAAATCTACATCCCTGCCTCGTTAATTCTTTCATTTAACATTCACATAGAAGGACCCCCTACATGCTGGGCACTCTGCTCAGTGCTGCAATGGATAAAGATAAGGAAGTCTCTGACCTTAAGTAGCTTTCGGACAGGAGGGAAAAGAGCTGCACCGTGCAAGCATGGACACACCTAGGGAACTAAGTAAGACATGAAGCAGCCCCAGCTCTGTGCCTGGGACACTGGCAAGTCCTAGCTAGAACCAATAACCTGGGCACAGCTCACTCTAGGATTAGAGCAGTCAAGTGCAACTGTTCTGGAGCATGAATACTACATCTGTTCCTACCACTTTCTTTAGTTCTTTTACTCTTTCTCAGAATCTCAGGTCTGGAATGAGCCTTAGAGATCTCTGAGCCCATCTATCTTCATTACGTGGGTGAGTAAACCAAAAGACGGTGCTGAGCGAGTGCCCCGGGGTTGGGGGTGCGGCCTGGGCTGAAACACTCCCCACAGTGAGCAGCCCGGCTCCCCTGGGCTCAGAGCAACAGCTGAGCTGCTTCCCTCCCGCTCCTTCCTGTGTCAATGTCAAGAGCCAAGACCCAGTGCAAAGCTGCTTTTTAAGCAGAAACCTGCTAAATGTGGACACACTGAATTATTCATATTTGGGGTCATAAATAATGTATCCAGTGTTAATATCAGATTTATAAATGCATTCATAACCATAGGGGTAATTAGTCCCTGCTATATGCTGCCCAGGGGTAACAGATTACCTGGCCCTAGTGTCCTTGACTAGATCCTGTTCTTGGGGGTAGTTCCCTTGCAGAGAACTATGACCTTCCCATCTCTTAGTCTGATATTAAATAGCAGCTGTCCGGGCTAGGAAACTACTACAGAGCCACTGCTTTCAGTCACCAGCTCTTGACCCCAGATGCTTTACTAAGCCCTCAGGAGAGCTGTGCGAGGCCTCCAGTGTGCACCCCATGGTTTTGACCCTAAGACTAAATGTCATGTCATAGGGCACCCTGGGTCCGCAGGCCCCTTACTTCTCTCCTCCTCACAATTTTAGAGAATCTACCTAGATGGCCTCGTTCTGAGTTGACAGTATATAGCAAAAGCATTCTCTCCAGCCACTTTTTGGTACTCATTTTACTGCTGTGTAAAGATAATCAGGGAAAGTGTAAGGCATTATTTGAAGGTCAGGCACTGAATTGCATTAGGAGATGATTGGGGGGATGGTAACAGATGCTCCCGGAAACAGACTAGCTTCCTTCTAGAAGGGGAAGGGCTAGAATGAAAGGTACTGGTCCAAGCGATGGCAAAAGTAATCTAGTTTTCGACTTGTTCTAAGCCTGGAGAGGGGAAGTGGGCCAACAGGTGGGGCAAGAAGCGGCTACTCACTGTCTCTAAGGTGAAAAGGTACCGAGAAAGAGAGGACGAGGCATGCCTGCCCTTGAGGTCCCTAGGAGAGGACCTCTGGGTCTATGCATGGAGGATAAGGCCACCGAGGTCACCCCAAAGAACACTTTTGCAGTACACAAAGCTTTTGCAGGTCCCTGGAGCCCAGACCAAACACAGTACAAGGGTCCTTCTTTTACCTCTATGCTCCAAGTCCAATCTCCATCCTCAGTCTTATCGCTAGGGGCTAGAAGCAGCCTTGCCCTCTCCATTGGAAAGGGAGTGAGGGAGCCGCTGAGCACCCCCTGGGGGCCGGAATGAGCCCTTAACAGTGTGGAGGAGACCCCAGGCTTGTTAATTAGCATCCTGCCCACCACTGGAATTTTGTCCCTGACTCAGAAAAGGGCAAGGGATGAGGTCTAAACTCCTAGTGCCTGGTCGTAAGGACAGGAGCACCCACACTGGGTACCGCTCCTGCGCACTGGAGAGGGCCCTTGGGGGCAGAACAGCCTCTCCACCCAGGTATTCCGCTGAGTGAGGCCCTTGAGCCCTCCAAGGGGTTCAGCCAGTGAACTGGTGTGCATGCGTGGCAGCTTCTGCAGCACGCCTTCCTCACAGTGGTGTGAAAACAATAACATTATGCCCTTATTACAAGGGGGCACTGACATGTTGATGCAAATACTCATTTCCGACAAGACTGAGAAAATGAAATGGCTCAGAAGGGAATGGGGAGGTGTCCAGGGAGCAATAACTGTTATGCTGTCAAAGAGCTTTGACAATGAATGACTCTGCTGTGATTTCAACAGCCAAAAACCAATGAACTCCCGTGGAGCTATCTGCTGCGCGGAGCTGGGTAGTGGGAAGTGATCTCCAGCACTCTCCTTCCATCAGCTCAGTACTGGAGCTGGGATGATTCCAAGGGAGAAATGTCCACGAATGTGCATTTCATGGGGCCACACACTCATAGGTGATAACCCTGCAGTTGTCCAGTACCCACCAGTAGGTGCCCTCACAAGGACCGAGGTTGGTCAGGAATCAGCCAGACTGTCTGGTGTCACCCAGCTTGGGTAATAGAAGAAGCAAGAGTGTTTTTGGACAGACAGAACCCAGGATACCTCCTAGGGATGCTGCTCTTCCACAGCCCCTGCTGCTTAGAGGCTCTGCTTTTTGCCAAGTGACTCTGTTCTCCTCTCTCTTAGGAGGAAATCAACAGACCTGAAAGAGGGCATTGACCTAAGCACAACCACTCCATGAGGCTGCTCAGACTGGCCTGGAAGGAAAAGGTGACTGGAGCCCATCAGATTCCCTCTCATGTTACCTCAAACTAGAGGATGACTGAGCCCGGGCTGTAGGCAGGTACAGTGAGTCATGAGCTTGGAAAGGCCATGATGGGTCAGTGCAGGGCAGAGTGGAGAAGGGGCAGAAGCCGTGAGCACCCAGATGGGGTAGCAGCAGTGTGGGGAGAGAGAAAGAGAGAGAGAGAGGACAGAGCGGAGAGACACCTGGAGGAATCAGGTGACCGTGGAGGGAGGCTGAGAGAGCAGCCTGGATCTCATCTCCCTCGGATCCTACCCGTCCTTGCAGATACACATCTAGACTCTCTCTGTGTGTGAGAAGCTTTGCAGTGACCACTCCACCCTGTATTTTCTCCAGGTGATGTGAATGAGCCTCTGTTTCTTGCAACCCAAAATGCCTCCATGAAAGAACCACATTTCAAAGAAAGTCAGAAAAACTACATTCAAGCACGAAGGCGAAGCCCCTGGTCTCAAGCGTGGAGAAGTTGGATCTGATGGGAACAGGGTCCAGAGTAGGCAAGAAGGGTCGAAGACAGAACTTCCCAAGTCATGAGTGGTGATGGCCCACTTTTTTCCCCTCCAACCCACTGCAAACTGATTTTCCAATCTGTGAAATGCAATAAAAATGTTGTGGTAATGTCAGATTGCTATAAAAACTTCTAGCCTCTTAACGCAGGGGCTTCACTGCAGACTGGTAACGTGTGCACAGATTGGGGTAACACTGGTCTAAGAGACTGTCATAGAGGAGCTGGGAGGGTCAAAGGCTTATGGTTTTCGACTGCCAGCTGAATGCTGGGGGCTGAATAGAGTTGGCTCAAGTGGTGGGTCTCAACTGGGGGTGATATTGCACCCCCAGCCCTGCCAGAGAGGCACAGTAAGGAACTGTCCTGCCACAAAGCCAGAAGCACCCCTGTTGAGAAACAGTGGTTGGGAGCTTTAAGATCTGGGAGATCCCGTCCTCTGCAAGAGGCTCTTCAGCAACCCCGCTGACAGATGGACTCTTTAGCCAGCGTCTCTGCCTGAGAACAAAGAGGATGCCGGGGCCCAAGACAGGGCAGAGGAAAGGGTATTGGAGAGGGAGTGCCGGGCGCAGAGCCAAGCAGAGCCTGAAGCACCCAGGGACGGGGAGATAATGTAACCTTTGACAAACTGCAGTGGCTTAAGGGTTGTCAGCTCAGACAGAATTGCCTACCTCCATTTAATTAGATTTTAATTTCTCTTTACATATTTGGTTTTTAAAGATTCTAAGACGTAATTATTTTCAGTATCAGTTGACTAGGAGGAAGAATCCCCAACTTAGAATAAGTAGCTTAAGGAGGTCTGTCTCATCCCTGTCCAAACACGGGTGCCTTCCAGATGCTGCCGGGCTGCGTCACAGTTGCGCTGAGGCCTGGGAGCTGGCAGAGAGGTAGGTACCCGGGTGGGGAGGCGGCAGGAGGAGGTGTGAGGGAGGAAGAGAAGAGCTCTCCTGCCTCTGTCACCTGAGTCTACGGATATTGAAAGAGAGAAAAGAAACTTGAAGCCATTCAAGGAGTGACATTGCTGGACCCAATGGGTGTAGAAATATAAGTAACAGTGCCTGACTAGTCATTTGGTGTTCAATAGAAACAGTCTGTGCTCGGAGAAAAAGTGAGATGCCTCCTCCCTCTGAAGTACCTTTTGGAAGA
Source organism: Delphinus delphis (assembly GCF_949987515.2). Lineage (NCBI taxonomy): Eukaryota > Metazoa > Chordata > Mammalia > Artiodactyla > Delphinidae > Delphinus > Delphinus delphis. The sequence goes on along the minus strand of NC_082684.1, from coordinate 36,180,250 downwards.
GAGTCAGTCACCTTGTAATGGAACCCTTACAGAATGCTTCACATCAGACCACACAGTCATCGGTTACCTTATTTTGAAACGAAAACACTGAGAAATTGCCCCACAACACCGTAGAGGTCACCTCTGATCAGTTAAGAAAAAGAAACAAGAAGCAAAAACTATAATGGCGTTTAAGCTGTAAGTTGCTGAACATGTAATCTCACAATTTTAGCTCCATTATTATTGAGCTAATATTTATAAGTCTAAGTTCCATTTATTATTGCTGAGTGTATAACCTCACAATTGCAAGTGTGGTTGTCCTTTTAAATAAGCCTTTCTAAGACTCACTTTCAGGGACAATATGGCAAGGGGTTGGTAGGTTGTAAAAATCAAGCAGCAGTAATATTTGAAATATCTAATAATTGTTCAGAGTGAGGTACAGATCAGTCAGAATGGAGTGAGGGGTAAGCCTTGTCTAACAGCTGACTACCAGCCTTACCCACAACACATACGCTCAACCTCGTGCCCTGATGCTGTGCTGAAGCATTTTTTGGTGGCATGAGATAAAGTTTCCAGCGACCATCTGATACCTGTATTGAAAAATTGGTATATTACAATCAGCAGACAGCCATGCAGGTGATGTGTACCAGGAACCTGTACAAATGCCACCAAATGTGACTTCAGAGATGTGAAGACAAAAATGCTGTAGATGCATGTAAGAAGTTCAAATAAAGTTGTTTTGTGGGATATAAGAATGGAAAAAGCAAGTTTTCTAAATTAGTATCCTATTCTGTGAAATGCATCATTTTAAATGTACATATATATGTGTGACTAAATTCATAAGTTAAATATAAATGGATGTTTTGATTATATTATCTGTATGTCTAAAAGCTCATGTGTCCAAGCTGGTGAAAATTTGGCAGGATTCCTTTCAGCTGGATGCTTGGAGGTTTTCTTATATGTTGGCCTATATGACATTTGATGACTGGATGGTGGAAATAAAAGAATGAATGCATTTTACATGGATGCTGGAGCCTCTCCAAATCAAAAGCATTCGAATCCAGTGAGGGAGCTATAAAAAAAATATTGGTTTTCTGATACAACACTGGAACAAAGAGATCAGAATCTCTGCGGGATGGTGCTCAACCCCTGGTATTTTGGAAAGCTCCTTAACTGATTCTATGAGGCCGTCCACAACCACATCCCTTTATTTTTTTCCTTTTTTGGTTGTGGGGTATGAGGCATTCAGTGAAGGTTAGTGGTTAAGGAAAAGGGCTCTGGATGAATTGAAATCCTGGGTCTTCCAGTAACTAGCTGTGTGACCTCGTAAAAATGACCATACCTTCCTGTGCCCTAGGCTTCTCATATGTAAAAGGAGAAAAAAAATGAACAGTAGTTATGAAGATTAATAAGTTAATACATAAAAAGTCTGTAGAATAGTGCCTGGCACAAAATGGGAGCTCAACCCACACTAGCCTGTGTGATTCCAGCAGGGAGTAGACCAGGCCTGCTTCCTACTGCCAAACTGCCTGCCTAGCCTTGGCATCTGTACACTCTGCCCTCCCATCAGTCATCTTCTAGCATGGACCTTCTAAGGAGAGGAGACAACAGGTGGGGAACCAGAGTCGGTGCTGGGCCAGAGATCTAGGTATATGGCTTCAGCACAATGTCACATCCCAGCACTCATTGTGCCCCCAGAGCTGGGGCTGGGAAGGGGAGGGCCAGGTGGTATTGGGGGAGATAGAGCCAGCTAAAGCAGCCACCTTAACTTCAAGACATGGTGGAGCATATTTCTTCAGAGCATAAGCCCCACACCCTTCACACACTACCTGAATGGCCATTCCTACTGTCATCCATTCTCTGGTCAGAGACTGTGGCACAATTTCCAGGTTTAGAGAGGCCCATGCAGCAGCCCCATCCATGGGGAGTGACTCTCCAGGGTGCTGGGTGTGATATATGGCTCCCAGGAGACTCCAGGGACACTGGTTTACATGCGGCGGTGTATCAATAGAGCACGTCAAGCATGCACTGGGAAGCCAGTCTGCTTGGGTTCAACTCTATCACTAATTAGCTGTGAGCTTGGGCAAGATGCTTAACCTTTTTGTGCTTAGTTTCCTCATCAATAAAATAGGTTTAAACTCTGGTCTGAAGTGCAGGGGGCGAGGCCTCTGAACGTGGCCCCCTATGAGCAAGTGGAACTAGACTGAGAACAGAGGAAAAGAAAAAACGGTGTGGTAAGGAAGGCTCATCTCTTCTTCACTTGGGGCAGGCTGACTGAGATTAGATGGCTCAATCACACAGCTGTTTGGAGAATCTTGAAGTTGTAAACCTGGGGCCCAGATGTAAACCTGGGCGGAAGCCGCAACCTGGGCCTCAGATGCCAGCCAAACCCCCTGATGCTGTGCCCTGGAGCAGAGAAAGCGAATGCCGAGTGCCCCGCATGACTCAGACCCAACGCCTGGCCCTCAGGTGACTGCATCTGACTGGGAAGCCCCTGAAAGGAGGCTGCGCCTCAGGTGTCTCTGGGACCCAAGGAGAGGAGCCCCCGACAGGACGCCCAACCCTCAGGTGACTTCATACAGGATGGCTGCCCGAGCCAGTGGCTGACAGGGTCCTGATGCTCCAGCCTGTGTCAGGCCTGACCCTCTGAGGTGGGAGAGCAGAGTTCAGGACATTGGACCACCAGAGACCTCCTGGCCCCATGAAATATCAATCAGCGAGAGCTCTCCCAGAGATCTCTGTCTCAATGCTAAGACCCAGCTCCACCCAACGGCCAGCAAGCTCCAGTGCTGGATGCCCCATGCCAAACAACTAGCAAGACAGGAACACAACCGCACCCATTAGCCAAGAGGCTACCTAAAATCATACTAAAAGTTCACAGACACCCCAAAACACACCACCAGACACAGACCTGCCGATGAGAAAGACAAGATCCAGCCCCACCCACCATAACACAGGCACCAGTCTCCTCCACCAGGAAGCCTATACAGCCCACTGAACCAACCTTACCCACTGGGGGCAGACACCAAAAACAACGGGAACTACAAACCTGCAGCCTGAGAAATGGAGACTCCAAACACAGTAAGTTAAGCAAAATACAATGACAGAGAAATATGCAGCAGATGAAGGAGCAAGGTAAAAACCCACTAGACCAAACAAATGAAGAGGAAATAGGCAGTCTACCTGAAAAAGAATTCAGAGTAATGATAGTAAAGATGATCCAAAATCTTGGAAGTAGAATGGAGAAAATACAAGAAATGTTTAACAAGGACCTACAAGAACTAAAGAGCAAACAAACAGTGATGAACAACACAATATATGAAATTAAATATTCTCTAGAAGGAATCAATAGCAGAATAACTGAGGAAGAAGAACGGAAAAGTGACCTGGAAGATAAAATAGTGGAAATAACTACCGCAGAGCAGAATAAAGAAAAAAGAATGAAAAGAATTGAGGACAGTCTCAGAGACCTCTGGGGCAACATTAAATGCACCAACATTCAAATTATAGGGGTCCCAGAAGAAGAAGAGAAAAAGAAAGGGACTGAGAAAATATTTGAAGAGACTGAAAATTTCCCTGAATGGGAAAGGAAATAGTCAGTCAAGTCCAGGAAGTGCAGAGAGTCCCACACAGGATAAATCCAAGGAGAAACATGCCAAGACACATATTAATCAAACTATCAAAACTTAAATACAAAGAAAAAATATTAAAAGCAGCAAGGGAAAAACAACAAATAACATACAAAGGAATCCCCATAAGGTTAACAGCTGACCTTTCAGCAGAAACTCTGCAAGCCAGAAGGGACTGGCAGGAATATTTAAAGTGATGAAAGGGAAAAACCTACAACCAAGATTACTCTACCCAGCAAGGATCTCATTCAGATTCAACAGAGAAATCAAAAGCTTTACAGACAGCAAAAGTTAAGAGAATTCAGCACCACCAAACCAGCTTTACAACAAATGCTAAAGGAACTTCTCTAGGCAGGAAACACAAGTGAAGGAAAAGACCTATAGAAACTAACCCAAAACAATTAAGAAAATGGTAATAGGAACACACATATCGATAATTACCTTAAACGTGAATGGATTAAATGCTCCAACCAAAAGACACAGACTGGCTGAGTGGATACCAAAACAAGACCCATATATATGCTGTCTACAAGAGACCCACTTCAGACCTAGGGACACATACAGACTAAAAGTGAGGGGATGGAAAAAGATACTCCATGCAAATGGAAATCAAAAGAAAGCTGGAGTAGCAATTCTCATTTCAGACAAAATAGACTTTAAAATAAAGACTATTACAAGACACAAAGAAGGATACTACATAATGATCAAGGGATCAATCCAAGAAGAAGCTATAACAATTGTAAACATTTATGCACCCAACATAGGAGCACCTCAATACATAAGGCAAGTGCTAACAGCCATAAAAGGGGAAACCGACAGTAACACAATCATAGTAGGGGACTTTAACACCCCACTTTCATCAATGGACAGATCATCCAAAATGAAAATAAATAAGGAAACACAAGCTTTAAATGACACATTAAACAAGATGGACTTAATTGATATTTATAGGACATTCCATCCAAAAACAACAGAATACACTTTCTTCTCAAGTGCTCAGGGAATATTCTCCAGGATAGATCAAGCCTTGGTAAATTTAATAAAGTTGAAATCACATCAAGTATCTTTTCCAACCACAATGCTATGAGACTAGGTATCAATTACAGAAAAAAACTGTAAAAAAATACAAACACATGGAGGCTGAACAATACGCTACTAAATAACCAAGAGATCACTGATGAAATCAAGGAGGAAATCAAAAAATGCCTAGAAACAAATGACAATGAAAACACGATGACACAAAACCTATGGGATGCAGAAAAAGCGGTTCTAAGAAGGAAGTTTATAGCAATACAATCCTACCTCAAGAAACAAGAAACATCTAAAATAAACAACCTAACCTTACACCTAAAGCAATTAGAGAAAGAAGAACAAGAAACCCCAGTTAACAGAAGGAAAGAGATCAAAAAGATCAGATCAGAAATAAATGAAAAGGAAATGAAGGAAACGATAGCAAAGATCAGTAAAACTAAAAGCTGGTTCTTTGAGAAGATAAACAAAATTGAAAAGCCACTAGCCAGACTCATCAAGAAAAAAAGGGAGAGGACTCAAATCAATAGAATTAGAAATGAAAAAGGAGAAGTAATAACTGACTCTGCAGAAATACAAAGAATCATACGGATTACCACAAGCAACTCTATGCCAATAGAATGGACAACCTGGAAGAAACAGACAAATTCTTAGAAAAGCACAACCTTCTGAGACTGAACCAGGAAGAAATAGAAAATATAAACAGACCAATCACAAGCACTGAAATTGAAACTGTGATTAAAAATCTTCCAAGAAACAAAAGCCCAGGACCAAATGGCTTCACTGGCGAATTCTATCAAACATTTAGAGAAGAGCTAACACCTATCCTTCTCAAACTCTTCCAAAATATAGCAGAGGCAGGAACACTCCCAAACTCATTCTACGAGGCCACCATCACCCTGTTACCAAAACCAGACAAACATGTCACGAAAAAAGAAAACTACAGACCAATATCACTGATGAACACAGATGCAGAAATCCTTAGCAAAATACTAGCAAACAGAATGCAACAACACATTAAAAGGATCATACACCATGATCAAGTGGAGTTTACCCCAGGAATGCAAGGATTCTTCAATATATGCAAATCAATCAATGTGATATGCCAGATTAACAAACTGAAGAAGAAAAACCATATGATCATCACAATAGATACAGAAAAAGCTTTTGACAAAATTCAATACCGATTTATGATAAAAACTCTCCAGAAAGTGGGCATAGAGGGAACTTATCTCAACATAATAAAGGCCATATGCAAAAAACCCACAGCAGACATCATTCTCAATGGTGAAGAAGTGAAAGCATTTCCTCTAAGATCAGGAAGAAGACAAGGATATCCACTCTCACCACTATTATTCAACATAGTTTTGGAAGTCCTAGCCACGGCAATCAGAGAAGAAAAAGAAATAAAAGGAATATAAATTGGAAAAGAAGAAGAAAAACTGTCACTGTTTGCAGATGACATGATACTATACATAGAGAATGCTAAAGATGCCACCAGAAAACTACTAGGGCTAATCAATGAATTTGGTAAAGTTGCAGGATACAAAATTAATGCACAGAAATTTCCTGCATTCCTATATATTAATGATGAAAAATCTGGAAGAGAAATTAAGGAAACATTCCCATTTACCATTGCAACAAAAAGAATAAAATACCTAGGAATAAACCTACCTAGGGAGACAAAAGACCTGTGTGTAGGAAACTATAAGACACTGATGAAAGCAATTAAAGATGATACAAACAGATGGAGAGATATACCATGTTCTTGGATTGAAAGAATCAACATTGTGAAAATGACTATACTGGCCAAAGCAATCTACAGATTCAATGCAATCCCTATCAAACTACCAATGGCATTTTTCACAGAACTAGAACAAAAAATTTCAAAATTTGTATGGAAACAAAAAAGACCCTGAATAGTCAAAGCAATCTTGAGAAAGCAAAACAGAGTTGGAGGAATCAGGCTCCCTGACTTCAGACTATATATTACAAAGCTACGGTAATCAAGACAGTATGGTATTGGCACAAAAACAGAAATATAGATCAATGGAACAGGATAGAAAGCCCAGAAATAAACCCATGCACATATGGTCACCTTATCTTTGATAAAGGAGGCAAGAATATACAATGGAGAAAAGAGAGCCTCTTCAATAAGTGGTGCTGGGAAAACTGGACAGCTACATGTAAAAGAATGAAATTAGAACACTTCTTAACACCATACACAAAAAATAAACTCAAAATGGATTAAAGACCTAAAAGTAAGGCCAGACACTATAAAACTCTTAGAGGGAAACGTAGGAAGAACACTCTTTGACATAAATCACAGCAAGATCCTTTTAGACCCACATCCTAGAGAAATGGAAATAAAAGCAAAAATAAACAAATTGGACCTAATGAAACTTAACAGCTTTTGCACAGCAAAGGAAAACATAAACAAGATGAAAAGCAACCCTCAATGGAAGAAAATATCTGCAAATGAAGCAACTGACAAAGGATTAATCTCCAAAATATACAAGCAGCTCACACAGCTCACTATCAAAAAAAGAAACAACCCATTCCCAAAGTGGGCAGAAGATCTAAATAGACATTTCTCCAAAGAAGATATACAGATTGCCAACAAACACATGAAAGGATGCTCAACATCACTAATCATTAGAGAAATGCAAATCAAAACTACAATGAGGTATCACTGCACACCAGTCAGAATAGCCATCATCAAAAAATCTACAAACAGTAATTGCTGGAGAGGGTGTGGAGAAAAGGGAATCTTCTTGCACTGTTGGTGGGAATGTAAGTTGATACAGCCACTATGGAGAACAGTATGGAGGTTCCTTAAAAAACTAAAAATAGGACTACCATACGACCCAGCAATCCCAGTACTGGGCATATACCCTGAGAAAACCATAATTCAAAAAGAGTCATGTACTGCAATGTTCATTGCAGCTCTATTTACAATAACCAGGACATGGAAGCAAGCTAAGTGTCCATCAACAGATGAATGGATAAAGAAGATGTGGCACACACACAGTGGAATATTACTCAGCCATAAAAAGAAATGAAATTGAGTTATTTGTACTGAGGTGGATGGACCTAGAGTCTGTCATACAGAGTGAAGTAAGTCAGAAAGAGAAAAACAAATACCATAAGCTAACACATATATATGGAATCTAAAAAAAAAAAAAAAAAGGTTTGAAGAACCTAGGGGCAGGACAGGAATAAAGATGCAGACATAGAGAATGGACTTGAGGACACGGGGAGGGGGATGGGTAAGCTGGGAAGAAGTGAGAGAGTGGCATGGACATATATACACTACCAAATGTAAAATAGATAGCTAGGGGGAAGCAGCCACATAGCCCAGGGAGATCAGCTCAGTGCTTTGTGACCACCTAGAGAGGTGGGACAGGGAGGGTGGGAGGGAGACACAAGAGGGAGGGGATATGGGGATATATGTATACATATAGCTGATTCACTTTGTTATACAGCAGAAACTAACACAACAATGTAAAGCAAGTATACCCCAATAAAGATGTTTAAAAAAAATAAAGTAAAATAGGTTTTGTGATGATTAAATGAATACACATATGCAGAATGTTTGGAACAGTGTCTGGCTCACAGTAAGCAACATGTAAATATTGGCTATTATATTTAGGATTTTATGCTGTGAAGATGTCAGTCTCCTATGGGACACGTGTTTTTTTTTTTTTTTTAATCTCATTTCCCTTTCCTTTCATATTCCACTAAATCTCAAAGGACAGGTCACTATGGCATCTCAGATCCATGTCAAGTCCTTTTCCATGTTTTAATGAAGATATTTTAGGGATATCATTGTGTCCCAGGGTGTTATCACTCCTAGAGTGTCACCAATTCAATAAACTCATACTGTCCATTTCTGGTACATTCTCCATGTATCTGAGGACTTTATCTATCATGGTGGGTAGGACAGAGTCCAGCTGTGGGGACAAGGCAAAGATGCAAATGATTCAACCATCAAACTCAAGAGAGGTACAAACCATGGGTAACAGGAAGTCAGAGAGGGTAAGGATGCCACCTGGTAGAAGGGCCATGTGAAGGTGGTGATGTTCAAGGTAGCCCTTTGAAGGATGATGGATAAGATTTCATCAGGTACAGCTAGAGACATGGGGGAAAAAGCTTTCTAGAACTTTTAGGTAGAGGGAATAACGTGAAAAGAAAAATGAAAATGGAAATGTACCAGGAGTGATCTAATTTGATTGATATGTAAGGTACAGTAGGGGAGAGTTGGGGGTTAAGGTAGATCAGGGCTTTGCCATAAAAGACCTTAGAAGCAAGGGTGAGCAATTTGTACTTAGTCTGTAAGTGGGGAGCCATTGAGCGTTTGGTAAAAGGATGTCTAATCACAGCTGTGCTTGAGGAAGAGTAATTGTTCTCATAAGATCACTCAGAAAGGAGAGAGATGGGTAGGGAGACTGGAGAGGAAGTTGCCAGACTATTCTAGATGAGGATTAATGTGGGTTTAAACAAGGGTGGATATGGGGGGACAGGGTAATGGCAGAATCTAGGGGACATGATAATTGATTGATTGTTGTGGGAAAAGGAGCAAAGATGAAGCCGAGGTCACCAGCCTGGGGAACTAGAAGACTGATGGAGCAATTAACCAAAATAGTAAACCAAGTGCAGGAACAGTTTGGGGAAGCTGAATCAGGGTTGAGGTGCTAGATAGAGATGTAGGTAATATGGAGCTAGAGGACAGGAAATTAAGACTATTTCACTAGTCCTATAGCTGTGTTATTTTCTTCTATATCTGTAATATCTAACTCTATGCTTAACACACAGTAGGTTCTCAATAAATGAATGATCTCAATTGGAGAGTGATCTCCATGAGTGTGATAGCTGAAACCTAAGGAGAGGCTTCTCACAAAAAGAACAGTTTGTGGGCAGAGCTACAAGGAACCTGCAAGCACATTTAGGGATGAGACAGCTAGGGACATGAGCCAACGAGAAGAAAAGAGCAGAGCAATAGAGAAGGAAGGCAATGCTGGGTGAACAAGGTCAAGACAAAGGAGAGTTTTGAGATAGAGGAGTGGTAAATAGAACAGGTTGAAGATGCAAGAGGAGGATTGTAGCAGCTACCGTAGCAAAGTACCACGAGCTGGGTGGCCTAAAAAAGAAATTTACTCTCTCACAGCTCTGAAATTAGAAGTCCGAAATCAAAATGTGGGCAGAGCCGTGCTCCCTCTGAAGCCTCTAGGAGAGGATCCTTCCTTGTCTCTTCCAGCTCCTGGTGGCCCAGGTATTCCTTGGACATCTCTGTCTCTGCCCCCATCATCACATGAGAGATGGGAGTCTTCTCCCTGTGTGTCTCTGTGTCTTCATGTTGTTCTCTTATAAGGACACCAGTCGTATTGGATTAAGGGCCACCCTACTCCAGTATGACCTCATCTTAACTAATTATAGCTGAAGATTAGGTCACATGCTGAGGTATTAGAGATTAGGGCTTCAACATATATTTTGGGTGGACATAATTCAACCCCAAACAAGGACCAAACACAGACTGTTGGGTTTAGCAGTTAGGAGGTGGCTGGTAAGGTTTGTGAGAAGGCTATTTGGCTCAAAAAGTGAGGATGGAGTCCTCCAGATGTCAGGAGGATAATGAGTGAAGGGTAGAGGGAAAACAAAACGTGTGGCAATGAGTAGAAAGTGAGGGGGAGTTGTGAGGGGCGTCTGTTCAGATGTCTCTTCTATGTGTGATTTTTCCTTTTCTGCAGGTACAGGGGATGGTCATGTGTTCTGAGGAAGGTTTTGGTTTCACGCCACCACCTTTCATTCCGTGACTCCGTGGTCCTTCCCCAGCAACGTGTGCTGCCTGGTAGGGCTGCGGGTCTTGACATCAGAGCCTCTTTACTCAGGATCTTAGTGGCCAAAAATTGGTTCCCATTTTGCTTCAAACAACTTTTCTTGTCAAACCAGATCACCTGGGTGTTTACACAGGTATTTGTAGTTGGGATTCCTTTATCTCTGGAGCCAGCCCCTGAAATGGGGACAAGACCACCTGTCTGACCTGGTGTTACTTTCGGGTGGAAAAAAACTGGGTGATAAGAAGGCATTGGAGAAGAACATACTGATAACCAGAATGCACTACTGCATGAGTTAAACCAAATGATGAACAAATATGAGACTGCAGACTTCTTAATTAATTCAAGATCAGCAATTGAAAATTATGACCCACTCAAGACAACAATGAGGCCATATTGATAACTCAGACTTCCCCCAAATTTCAGGAACCCAGCTCCCTGCTTATCCACAGGTGCAGTCTGAGCTTCACCCATGTTACTGAGTGTGTGTGGCAGCAGCCAGGCTCCTGGTGGTCTCCTGGACCAAAGTCCTCAGGAAACTCCATAAATTGCTCATTTTAGTTCAAAAATATCCACCTTTGACTTTCTGACAATTTTTAATTGCATTCTTGGTACGTTATTAAGAATTAGCTCATATTCGTATACAAAAATGCACCTGGTATAGTGACCGACACATAACTTGGTCATCAAATGGTTCCTAATATTATCAGACTGACGTGAGTTCAAGAGGGCTGGTTGGGAAATAAAATCATGCAGTCAGCTCTAAGATGAAGCCAGAGCCTCAGCCACATTTCCTACAGGATTAAGCTAGTAGTTACTGTCTCTTGTGTTCCCTAGAATGGATGATCTCCTAGGACACTTCTTAATAGACTTAATAAGCCCACTCCATGAGTTAGACATGACTTAACCTCAGGCTTTGGACCCAGCTGAGTCTTCCCACCCCAGCTATGCTTTTAATGGATCAGGGAACCTTCTGAACAATGGAGATAGGGATAGGGCAGGGGGATGTGGGGAAAGGAGAGCACAGGAGTCTCCTGCCTCAGTGAATGCCATTCAATGGCCCAGCATCGGAGAATTTCTCCCCTGCTTTATTAAAGTGGCTTCCCCAAGAGCAGCTACACATGGAGTCATCTAGATTAGTTGAGTGTTGCCTAGTGAGACAGCTATTTTTCTAGATAGCCATTTAGTAAAGCAAAGGGAAGGCTACCCTTCGAAAACATTCCCCAGTGGATCTTTTGGAAGTTGCAGAGATGGCTGAACTCTCAGCCTAAAGAAAACCAGAACTGCTACCTGTAAGACCACTCCATTCTTCCTCCTTTCCTCTCCATATCTCCCGGGTCCTTTAATGCCTTGTGGAGCCAAATTTGTTCAGATTATAAAGGCAGCAAACAGCAAGATTTATTCTAGGACTTGGAGGGAGGACTCCTTTGTAATCTATGACCCAGCTGTGGTAGCCCCAGACTGCAGGTGAATCTTCTCCAACCCTCTTTTTCTTCTCCTGCAAACTAGACTCGTTCTGCAAGAAGGGGGTGCAAAGAAATTTACCAGGGTTGCACAGTGCACCCAGGATCTGTGGAAGATATCTGAGAAGCTTGGATTCTGAAGGTATCTCAATAGCTCTCTGTTCTCACTAGCCAGCTATCCAGTCCTGATATATAGGTTTGCGAGAGTGTGTGTGTCTGTGTGTGTGTTTGTAGAGATAATGTTTACCTAAAATCCTAATGTGTGGTAGCAAAAGTCAAATTCTGGATGAAATCTGAGGGGGAATACCAGCTCAAGTCACACTACCATATCCAAAACTAGTAATCAAATCATGAGCACATAAACTAAAAACTGGAGGCAGAGAGAGAACCAGATGGAGACTGAAAACGCAGAAAGAACAGAGAGGGTCAGAACACATAAGATAAATGCAGGTCTGGAGTTGTCCTAGAACCACAGCAATGCAACCAGCTCATGCTTTATGTGCTTGTAGGATGTGATTTTGTAGACAGCTCAGATTTGTGGAAGTGGCCCAGCTGACAGACTCTGTTCAACAAGCTGAAATTAAAAATACTCAAACCCACTGCATCTCTATCCCCTGTAAGCTATATCAACCTCTGGCCTTGCCCTTCTCCTTGTCAACTTGGCCCAGCTTTTCTGAAGTTGGTTTTTTGGGGGGTTTTTTGGTAATAATTTTCCTGACTATATCAGTACCGGATATCACCATGGATGATGAGAGTACTTTATTTCCTAGATCTATTCTTCTCTGGTTACCTGCAGAAGCATACGGACGACCACCCAAAATTTGGTCAGATGTGAAGACTGACAATGGCCTCACATACCAAGAGGAATGAGAAGGTTTGGATTACACAATTGAGGTCTCTGAGGGGAGCAGGGCAGGCCACCCAGGAAGGTCTGAAATAGCTGAGAGCAAGGAAAGGAGATGGCTCAGGGTTTTTGTTGTGGTCGGGAGGTAGGGCTAGGATGTTCCCGGGCAGGCACAGCTGGCTGGACTTGAAACTCCACCCTCGCCAAAGGAGGGAGTACCCAGGTTTTCTTATCAGCTACTGTGGGCGTGAGGGGAAGAGGGATGGGTAAGGCTTAAAAGCTATCAGCAGCCAAACATCAAAAATCGGGGTCAGGGTTTTCCCTGGTGGCGCAGTGGTTGGGAGTCCGCCTGCCGATGCAGGGGACACAGGTTCGTGCCCCGGTCCGGGAAGATCCCACATGCCGCGGAGCGGCTGGGCCCGTGAGCCATGGCCGCTGAGCCTGTGCGTCTGGAGCCTGTGCTCCGCAACGGGAGAGGCCACAGCAGTGAGAGGCCCAAGTACCGCAAAAAAAAAAAAAAATTGGGTCAGACTCCTCATTACATATTCCTTTGCCATGACAATGGGCTCTCCACTGGTATGAGGTGGCAGCCCAGCTTTCTGTCTTTAAAGTGTTGACTCATGTTTCTTGACTTCCCACCCTAGTGCCCCACTGCTCCCCAGCAAGTCATTCCACCTTGCGTGGTCTTCTCCCCAAGTTCAGCTCCACCCTTCCCTTCCTCCCAGCCTGGGTCCTGCCCCACCCCTCCTCCTAATGCTCGACCAGCATGGTGCCCATACTGACTCCACTTTAGAGACAGTAGTTAACTGGGGGAGAGCCCTTCCCACTGATCACAAAAGGTCCATGATTAGGAGGAACTAAAAGGATTTTATTTTTTGAGGATTAAAAAAAAAGGAAACAGAAAAGTAGAAAAGGAGTGAGGAGTGCCCAGGGGAAAGTAGATGCCTCTATGAATGGAGACAGAATTAGACTGTGTCCTCTGTTCTCACTGCCCTGAATGATCAAAGGTCTCTGCTGCCCCAGGAGAGTTCTGCTTCCCGTGGGCCATTCTATCTGACGCCCCATGATGAAGCCTGGAGCAACAGGGTGGAGGACAAGCCAGAGCTGTTAAATTCCAACCCCTGACTCTTCAGGTCTCTTATGCCTAGCACTCTGATTTGGTTCTTTGTCTAAAGGAAGCTGGTCGATGGCCAGGTTTTTTTTTTCTCCCTGACAGAAACAAGCTTAGAAAACTCTCCCCTACTGAGAGCTTTAATTGGCATTCTGTTTTGTGTACATGCGTGAACACATTCTTCTGCCTTCTTTGTAAATACTTTCCTTTTCTCTAGAGTAGAGAGATGGCCTCAAGCTTTAGAATAGATTTTACATGCAGAGAAGGGAATGAAAATGATTTTGCGAGACTCTTCTCTGTTGGATTGTGACACAAAGACATGGTCTCCTCAACCTGAGCATCTCACCAGCTAATATTGGCTGCTTTGTCAAATGAGGTGAAAGAAGTAGGGGGAGATGCGTAAGTCAAGTCCCTAGCTGATTTTCTCATTTTAAGACTTTCTCTTTTCTTTGTCCTTGTCCTTTTCCTGTCACCATTTATACTTCTGTGGGGTTTAACTTTTTCCTTCATGTCTTTTTCGGTTTCCCTAGTTTTATGTCCAGAATAGCTGAGCTGAGTTCACCTGTTTTCAGATCTTATGTTCCCCAGTGGATTCTGATAATCTGGTGAGGAAGGTTTAGGCAATAAGCCCTCTGTGGGCATAACTACAACATGTCATGGTGCTCTTAAAAGACGCACCACACACACACACACACACACACACACACGCACACACACACACACACACACACACACACAATTATCTAAAACTTGACTCTGGCTAAAAATATCTCTCTGGCATCAGGTGATAGTCACAAGGACAGCAGGCATGAGTGAGATAGGTAATCTTAGAGGTCAGAGAGAGGTTTGGTATTAAAGTGGTGCTGAAGATGGAGTTTTGGCCAGAGGACCCAGGAATACTTGAAGCCTGCCCACGTTAATTACTCCTCCCGGCAGGTGAGGTCTGCAAGGGAAATATACGAACAGGACAATGGCTGGCCAAGCAGATACTTCACGACAGCTGGGGCTGTTATTCTAGGACTCCAGACCGAACTTAAGGGAGCTGGATTAGGTCCTGGGGTACCTCCTTTGTCCCAGGCTAGAGAATTAAATGACCTCATTATCCTCCAAACCATACCCAACAGCAACAGAGAATATGAAATCAGAGAAAGAGCAAGAAACAGCCAGATCAATGCCCTGGACTCTGGCCAACCAGACCCATGTGCTTCTCGGCAGGGAGTGAAGAGGAGGAGTTGAAATCGGTCCTATATACCTTCCAGCTGAAGACCATAAAAGAAGCATCTTGAAGGCTTAGCGTCCCTTTTTTTTTTAATTTTTAAAATTTATTTTTGGCTGTGTTGGGTCTTCATTGCCGCATGTGGGCTTTTCTCTAGTTGCGGCCAGTGGGGGCTGCTCTTCATTGCGGTGCGGTGGCTTCTCTTGTTGCAGAGCATGGGCTCTAGGCACACGGGCTTCAGTAGTTGTGGCACGTGGGCTCAATAGTTGTGGCTCTTGGGCTCTAGAGCACAGGCTCAGTAGTTGTGGTGCACGGGCTTAGTTGCTCCGCGGCATGTGTGATCTTCCCAGACCAGGGCTTGAACCCATGTCCCCTGCATTGGCAGGCAGATTCTTAACCACTGTACCACAAGGGAAGTCCCAAGGCTTGGTGCCCCTTAAGGGAAAAAACTTGTCACTCTTTTCATCGAAGCCCTCAGCCACTTCTTGTTCCCCTCTGTCCCATCCCTCAATCTAACTCTAAATTTGGGCTTCAAATCTAACATTTAACCCAAGCCCTCTCACTATAATAATTGCTTCTGGACCTACCACTATGCTCCCCTGTCCTGCTACATCTTCCCTTCATTTCAGAGAGAGTGTTTTCTCTAAGAAACCTCCCCAAATCTACCAGGAGGTATCTGTCCTCTCCTTGTCCTGACAATTATATATCCCTTCAGGACCTACATATGTTAAGCCACATTCACTCCTGGGCACACTCACATTCTGTTTTGTACTATAACCCCCTACCACCCATGTGGGGAAGAGTGGCATCTTTTCTGTGTTCTGAAGCCCTCTCTCCATTGCTCATATATTAGTCAGTTGTCACCAGGTTATGCTGTGGTAACAAATAGCCCCAATATCTCAATGTCATATAACAACCAATGCTTATTTTTCAGTCTTGTACATGCCAGCTGCAAGCTTATGTCTTTCTTCATTCTGGGAGCCAGGATGAAGAAGCATCCCCTAATAGAGTCTTATGGCAGATGGAAAGGAACTATGCGATGATTCTTGAACCTTCTGCTTGGAAGTGGCGTGTGGCACGTTGCAAATGCTCACACTCTATTGGCCAAAAAGTCATTTGGCCAATCGTTATGTCAATGGAGTGAGAAACTATATCCTTGTATAGGGAGAGGAGAGTGAATAATTGGGAACAATCATAGTCTATATAAGTTCACAACTAGGGTTGAGCCGTCAGGTGCCTTTTGAGTGACAACCTACTGGTAAGCCCAGTAATTGGCATCAATAAGACATTCATTATTTCTCATTGGAAGATTTGTCTAAAGTTCACCTCTAACAATTGAAGACATATTTTTCTTCCCAGATTCTCCAAAATACATGAATCATTTCCTGGTCCTCCTAAACAAATGCTCCTATACACAATGTAACTTTTTCTCAGAGATTTGGGGTCATAGTTATGACCAACAATTTGGGCTTTGTTACAATGTAATAATACTCCTAGGAACTACTAGTAAGTATAAGTATAGGGACTACTAATAGGTAATATAATAATACTCATAGGGACTACTAATAAGTTGTGTGCCTCTGTTTTAAGCAGTCCCAGGCCACTCTGCATTTGGAGCCCAAGACTCTATCCTGTCTTTTCCCATCAAATTAGGCTCTCAGCTTGATAATGAGAGCAAATCTTCCTCTAGCCCTTGATACTCAGTAGCATCAGCATCACCTGGGAACTACTAGTGATTCAGAATCAGGCCCCACCCCAGGCCTTCTCCATCGGGCTCTGCATTTTAGTAAGTTCCCCAGGTGCTAAACCTTCACATTAACATTGGAGAAGCAGCCCAGTGATTCTTAACTTCAGCTTGCACGTTGGTGTTATCTGGGGAGCATTAAAATATTGATGCTGGGGCCCCAGCCCCAGCTCTTTGCCGTGATTGGTCTGGGGTGTGGTGAGGCCACTGGGGGTTTAAGAACTCCCCAGGTGATTCTCATATGCAGCCAGGGCTGAGAACGCTGCCATCTGGCTACTTTCTCCTAGTTACTTGAACCATGCTGGTTGGGTGGTCAGAGATGCAAACTTATTCACAGTTGTGCAACTGTGTTACTGACCATTAGAATGAACGAGGGCTGGAGGAGGCCGACCTTACTGAAATAGTAGTAGTCCCGGTTATAAGGAGCTTCAATGGGCTGGGAACATTATCTCTAATCCTTACCACATCCTTTTACCAAGATTTAAATTTAAGAAATTGAGCCTCAAAGAACGTGAGCAACTTTTCCAAGATCACACAGCTACCTGGTAGAAATCGGATTTAAATTCACCTCTGCCTTCAAAGCGGGGACGTTTTCTTGCAAACGCTGGGAACTTTTGCTCCCAACCTGTGTGAGCTGTGATGATTGGACCTTGGAACACTACTATATCTGCTAATAGGCCCTTGTCACTGTCTTCTAGAGCAGCTGGGGTTGGGGTCTTGTTGGGCAAGGTTATCAGGTAAGAAATCACACCCCCACATAAGTGATTGTATATGATGCCTGACAGCTCCTCCAAGTGCGCCATTTCACAGCGGGGTCAATTGGATCAGCAGGAGGACAGTTACATGGTGCAAACAAATAACATGGTAGAAACCCATCAGTGCAGAGAAACTGCTTGACTCCCCAGGAGAGGAAAGGACCATGCCTGGAATGCTTCCCCCGTGTCAACTTCTTAATTGTGAGGACATTGCAGGGCCACGCACGCTGGGAGCATTCTCTCATGTGATCTTCACCACATCCTATTGAATCTGATATTAATTTTGCCCATTTTATACATGTAGAAATGGAGGCTGGGAAATAAATTTGCCTAATACTAGACTGTTAATTAAAAGTAGAGCTAGTGGGGCTTCCCTGGTGGCGCAGTGGTTGAGAGTCCGCCTGCCAATGCAGGGGACACGGGTTCGTGCCCCGGTCCGGGAAGATCCCACATGCCCCAGAGCGGCTGGGCCCGTGAGCCGTGGCCGCTGAGCCTGCGCGTCTGGAGCCTGTGCTCCGCAATGGGAGAGGCCACGACAGTGAGAGGCCCGCGTACCGCAAAAAAAAAAAAAAAAGTAGAGCTAGTGTGGCAATCTCTGGTCAAAGCCTGAGCAATACCATCCACATTTTATGACCTCTTCATTTCTTACGTGCACCGTCCTGACAGTTGGGTGCCATCCGGTTCACTACCTGCTGTTCAGCAATTTTGGGACAAATTACTCAGCATCTTGACATGGGGTAAGGGATAGCTTTTTTTTTTTTTTTTTTTTGCTGTACGCGGGCCTCTCACTGTTGTGGCCTCTCCCGTTGCGGGGCACAGGCTCCGGACGCGCAGGCTCAGCGGCCATGGCTCACGGGCCCAGCCGCTCCACGGCATGTGGGATCTTCCCAGACCGGGGCACGAACCTGTGTTGCCTGCAACGGCAGGTGGACTCTCAACCACTGCGCCACCAGGGAAGCCCAAGGGATAGCTTTTTGTAGAAAAGGAAAGCTCTTCAGGCAAACAGGAGAAGAGAAAAAAAACAAGCTTCTATCAACCACTAATCCACCTGAGATCTGCTGGTACCAGGGGACCCTGTTCCTCTGCTGCTTCTGCCTTTTCACAGATCATAGATGATAAATGACCTTGTTAACTGGAGAACCAACAGGCAGTGCAGCACCAGGCAGTCTGGGTTTGGATTTGTTTACAGAAGTTGTCTAGGAATCCAACTGCCCAAAACCTGAAAACCTGGGGCTCTTGGGATGTCACAGACCCCCTTCTGGTGCAATGAAGCCCCTTGGTGTCCTGGAAAGCTGCGCTTAGGGTCAGGGGCTCCACTGGGGAGAAGCAACACCCATCCCAGCATGGTTAGTTCATTTTCTGGGTCAATTTTGGAGAGGACACCCATGGGAATAATGAAATTTGAGTCATAAATAGCAATGTGGGCAGGCAGCGCTGGATATGCCCTGAAATCCGCAGAGATAACTGACTGTGAGGAAAGAAGGGGAGGGAAAGGACACAGCTCTGAGGTGCGGACAGCTCTGTCTCCTTCTTACTTTGGGCCTCCCGCTTCCGTCATCTATTCTGCCTGGGTGGTGGGGTTGGCAAGAGGCAAGTCAGGCAAAAAATAAGCTGATCTCAGACCAGAGAGGTCAAGGGGGTGGGGTCCATTTGCTGAGAATGGAAGGGAAGCTTGAAGCTGGTAGAAATCTTCAAGCATCTCTGTCTCATATTTTTGCTTTCTCTAAAGTTCAGTGTTCTGGGAAAAGCCCTCATTTCTCTGTACAACCAGATTTCAACTAGGTTTTCTCCCTCTTCCCCCTTTCTTAGGAACCCACCAATGAATATGCTCCCATAATTCACAACCTCCTTATCCTTTCTTACCTTTACCCATCCCTCCATCCTCACCAGCCCAGGAATTATTTAACTGGCTAATATATTCTCCCCAGTTTTTCACCTATGACATGAATCCCATCTTGTTTCCCAGGGCTCAAGCTTTTAAATTTCAAAAGTCTGAAAGAGTCCTTGCTTGTTCCCCTTTCTGCTATAACATCTCTTTCCCAAGAAAATGCAGAACGGCCTGGCTGCCTCAGTGTAGGGTGGGTTAGAGTTCATTGGATGACAGGAGATGGGGGAAAGATCCTCAGTTCATATTTCAAAAGTATTATATTTATAAAATTTATAAAACTAAATCCATTCTTTTCTTGATCTCAGGCACTATCATACGCCCTTGTTAGGTGTTAGTGTGAGTGAGGAGAGGAGTGGAAGTAGGGAGACCCTGCTGTTAGCACAAATCAGCATGAACCATACCGAGGCCTCAGTCTGGAGGAAAAGACTTCTCCATGTCTGGATTCTTACCTCCTGGGTCCTGGCCTAGGCCCTAAGTGAGCCTTTTCAGGTCAAAAGACCCCATAGGAGTGAGGAGGAATGACTCCAAGAGAGAAAGTGACTTCTCTCCAACATCAGGGTCAGATGGGGAGATTATTTCTTTGGAGCAGAGTCCCTAAAGCTCTAGAAAGGAGAATTCCTTCCTGAGATGCATACCTTGAATTGAATGAATCCTTGCTTCATCCCTGCTGACTGCTCCAAGAGAAACAGACTCCAGACAGAGACCTGCTCCCTATTTTGTAGACACATTTCCTGACTGCTCTCACATGAGGGCTGAACGGTATACTCCTCCCTTCCTTTCCTTTTGTAATCCCTGATTTCAGTGGGGTGGGGATGTGGCAGATTGAAGGAGAGGAAAAAGAAAAGGACGGTATTTTTGTGGCAAAGGGAACACTGATGACTTGAAAGGCTTGTGAGACTTCGAATATGTATTTCCCCTCAGCTGCTAAGTGAATGAATTCTTTAGATAAAAAGAACATTCACATTCGCCTGTTCCTCAGTTTGCTCTTGGGGTGGGGCTAATAGAAAAGTGGGACAGTAATGGGGACGGGATATGGCATGTTCCTCCACCAAAAATGGGGTGCTTTATAACTCTGGAATTCCTGAACTATTTTCTCATGGGAAAGGTGAATTTGTAATGTCCCCAACCACTTCCTCTTCCTGTATTTCTGATGCTAATCGGTGGCACAAGGGTCTACAGGAGTACCCAAGGGTGGAGCCTTGGAAATTATCCTTTCTTCTCCCTCAACTACAGCTCACATGCCCGGTTGGACAAGTCATGTTGATTCGCGCTCTAAACTGAATCTCAAGAATCTATTCCCTCCAGTCCCAACTCACTGCCCCGTCTTAGTCTAAAACAGGTGCTTTCCTCTGTGGCATGCTGGAGTATCTTAAGTAGTTCCCTGTCTTGAACTTCTCTTGTCCTCCAAGCCATACTGTCAAAGACTCATCTTTCTAATGCACATCTGTTCATGTCACTCCTTTGCTTACAAACTTTTACTTCATGCCTTTGCCCTGTGAGGTAAAGTCTAACCCCCTTGATACGGCACACAGTGCTTTTCATACGCTGACCCCTGGACCCAGCTCTAGTGTCAGTTTCTGGGGTACCTTCCCTTTTCCCCCTTCAGGCTGGCTCTGAGCTTCCAGAGAAGTTTACTCGACTACTATTCTTTCCTGTTTCATCATTTTTTATTTAAATGTGTTTTCCCTACTGGACGTGTTTTCTCTATTGGCAAGGACTATGCTAGATACATAGTGGATATTTGGTTAAGTTCAAATGATTGATTGATTGAATCTGTATGACAACACCAGTTCTAAAGACACAAGAAATTTTTTCCTTTTGTTTCAGATCAGCAGCTGTGCTCAGGCAGTCTCTAATGCTTCGCCTACTTTCCCTTTTTCTAGGCTCTCTACCCTTTCCTTTAGCTACCAATCACTCCCCTGACCTCTCACCGTGATTCTCTTGCTTCCTGGCCCCTAAGATGACACTTTCCTCTAGGAGAGCACCCACCTGCCTCCTACTTAGAGGGAATGTCAGGAAGATAAAGCAGGGCCCACCCCCAGGGGTAGAGGTGGTTCTGCACATCTGTCTGCCCATTTGCAGCCAAACCTAAATATGAACCATGCTGCCAAGGAGGAGGCTGGAAACCGTTCAAGTGGAATCAGATCCAGAGACAACAGAATAGAGACAGAAGAAAGAGACATCAGTTTCAGACCCAGAGTCCCCAAGGCCAGGCCTTGCGTGGAGGCTGTTCCTAACATTTTCCACACAGGTGGAGAAGAGAAGGCCATTATAGGGAGGAGTTGTGAGGTCACTGCAGGATATGACCAGAGATGGGTCAGGGGGCGTCATTGGGGGCAGGGGCAGAGGGGACACACAGTGGACAGATTCCACCCCAAGCACAGAAGATGTAGTCCAGGGGACAGGCAAGAGATGTTTCGGGTTGGGTTGGATTGAATGGCTGGGGAGCAGGTTGTAATTATTATTGATGTCAGGACTCTGCTTTTCAGCAGTTGTGACTCTAGGTTGCTGACATAACTTCAAATGAACCCAGGTTTTAGAAGGAATCTTGTGGAATCTTAGGTGGGATCTGTGAAGGGAATGGTGCCTGTCATACCAAAGGAAGGAGGATATGGGAGTTTCCCATCTCACTCCAGAGAGGACATTCTGTGAACGAGGTTTATGAAAGAAGAGGCAAAGTTCCTCCAGTTAAGCTGCTTCCAGATACATTCCCCATGTGGTGTAGCAGGGAAGGGGGACCTTACCAGGAAAGATGGGGTGAGTCAGCCTGCTGTTGAGACCCTCATTCTGTTCTCAGAGATGTCTGCTAACAAGGTCCCCTGGTGAGTTCACGGCCATCTTCAAACAAACGTGGAAGAATCTGGGCTTTTCCAGATAACATGGTTTGTGGGTTCTTCTCCAACATCCAGTACTGTTGGGTCAGCTCATTAGTACCTTGGTTTCTGAAGACTCTGAATATCACCTAGGGGAAAGATAAATGTTCTACCACAAGCAATGTGCAGCTTATCATTGGTAATTAAGAGATATGCTAATTCAAGAGATGAGGTAATTCAAGGTGTCGTGTCACATTGTTTAATTCCCCCAATGCTTAAATGGAGAGTCCAGAATCCCCTCCTCTCAGCATAATGCCTTTGAGATCATCCATGTTGTGGATGAATCAGTAGTTTCTCTCTTTTTATTACAGAATATATTATTGTATGAATAATCTACAGTTTGTTTATCCATTCTCCTGTTGATGGACATTTGGGTTGCCAATTTGGAGCTGTTGTGAATAAGGTTGTATGGACATTCTTATACAAATCTTTTTGTAGACATATGTTTTAATTTCTCTCTGGTAAATACATAGTAGAATTTCTGTGTCATAGGATAGGTGTATAATTGGAAACTATGAAACAGTTTTCCAAGTGATTGAACCATTTTGAACTCCCACCAATGATGTTTGAGAGTTCAGTTGCTGCAAATCTTCACCATCATTTTGAGTGGTCAGTCTTTTTAATTTTAGCCACTCTGGTGGAAATCTCATTGGGTTTTTCATTTGTATTGCCTTGATGACTAAGAATGTTGAACACTTTTTCATGTTGCCGTTGGATACTTTTCTTTGTGAAGTGTCCATTTATATCTTTTGTTCATTTTTTTTTTTTTTAAACTGGGCAGTTCTTCTGTTAGAATCACCTGGCAACTCCATAAGTCTAAATCCCCCCTTATTCACACATCTGGGTTATTGGCCAAACCTTGTTCTCTCTATGGTCATTTATCACTTAATAGTCCAGTCTGGGTTTTGTACGTGGTGGCAGAAGTGTTCCAAGAAGATGAAGGTGGAAGCCATTAGACCTCTTGAGGCTGAGCCTTTACAAATATTGAGTTGGCCAAAATGTTCATTCGATTTTCTCCATATGGTGACTCACGTAGCGCTTAGTTGTCTTTAACTTCATTCAAAACAATTCTGTTAGACTGTATTGTGACAGCTGTAATATCAGCATGCATTTTAAAAAAACATAAAAATGGGCGAATTTTTGTGTAGCCATTTTAATATTGAAGATGGAAGAAAAAAGCAACATTTTTGGCATATTATGCTCTATTATTTCAAGAAAGGTAAAAATGCAACTGAAACGCAAAAAAAAGATTTGTGCAGTGTATGGAGAAGGTGCTGTGACTGACTGAACGTGTCAAAAGTGGTTTGCAAAGTTTCACGCTGGAGATTTCTCACTGGACGATGCTCCATGGTCAGGTAGACCAGTTGAAGTTTATAGCGATCAGATCGAGACATTAATTGAGAACAGTCAACATTATACCACGCGGGAGATAGCTGACATACTCAAAATATCCAAATCAACTACTGAAAATCATTTGCACCAGTTTGGTTATGTGAATCGCTTTGATGTTTGTGTTCCACGTAAGTTAAGCAAAAAAAACCTCCTTGACGGTATTTCTGCATGCGATTCTCTACTGAAATGTAATGAAAGCGTTCCGTTTTTAAAACAAATTGTCACGGGGGATGAAATGTGGATACTGTCGTGGGGCAAGTGAAATGAACCACCGCCAACCACATCAAAGGCCAGTCTTCAACCAAAGAAGGTGATGTTGTGTACATGGTGGGATTGGAAGAGAGTCCTCTATTATGAGCTCCTTCTGAAAACCAAATGATTAATTCCAACAATTACTGCTCTCAATTAGACCAACTGAAAGCAGCACTCAATGAGAAGTGTCCCGAATTAGTCAACAGAAAACACATGATCTTCCATCAGGCTCATGCAAGACCGCATGTTTCTTTGATGACCAGGCAAAAACTGTAACAGCTTGGCTGGGAAGTTCTGATTCATCAGTCATATTCATCAGACATTGCACCTTCAGATTTCCATTGATTTTGGTCCTTACAAAATTCTCTTAATGGAAAAAATTTCAGTTCCCTGGAAGACTGTAAAAGGCACCTGAAACAGTTCTTTTCTCAAAATGATAAAAAGTTTTGGGAAGATGGAATTATGAAATTGCCTGGAAAATGGCAGAAGTAGTGGAACAAAACAGTGAATACGTTGTTCAATAAAGTTCTTGGTGAAAATGAAAAATGTGTCTTTTATTTTTACTTAAAAATTGAAGGAACTTTTTGGCCAACCCAATACCACATCACTTCTGCTACTCCCTGGGGTCAAAGTGAGTCACAAGGCCAGTCCAGGTTTCAAAGAGGGGAAAAAGATACTCCAACTCTTGAAGAGAAGGTCAGCAAAACTTGTCCTCTTATTTTTCAATTTCTCACAACTTCCTATTGCACTTTGCATAACATTCAAATTACCTGTTTATGGCCTTACATAATCTAGGTCTTGCCTCTCTCTCTGAAATAACCTATCGCCAATTTCTCTTTGGCTCACTACAAACAGTTGCTCTCACTTTAGGGCTTATTTGCTGTTCCCTATTTCTGGAACACTCTTGGGTCAGATCTTTGCAAGACTGAATTCCATTTTGTCTTATGCTCAAATGTCAGCTCCTCAAAGAGGCATTCCCTGAGCACTTCTCCCAGTCACTCCTGACCACATTCCTCTGTTTTATTTTCATATAGTACTTAGCAATGTCAAAAATTGTCTTATTCATTCACTTACTATCTATCTTCTCACCAGAATTTAAAGACCATGAGAGCATAGCCATTAGTTCTCTATGTCACCTCTGTATCCCCAGTGCCTAGAATGGTGTTAATACCAAGTAGATGTTCAATAATGATTTGTTGGAGCAATTAACCTTTATAACTTTGAAAATGCGTATCACCTTAGAAGACAGGGCAAAGTGGATGGAAAAGTCAATCTCAAAGTTAAAATTAAAAAAAAAAATCTGTAGGCTCTTTTCCTGTAATTAGGGTACATTGTCACCAAGTGGCAGTAAGTGCTTTAATCATTTTGTCGATCTACTGGGCAAGTGCTTTTCCTTAGATTCAAGTTGTGTTTGCCCAAGTCCAAAGTAACAGATTTATAGTCACTTGTTTTCTGCTTTATGATTATTCATTATTTATAATACTTTTTAAAAATTGCTGACTTGAAACAATAATAAACAGTAAAGCTGTTCATTCTCAGAGAAACACTTTTTTCTCTGTGTATATATTAGTTGTCATTAAATCTATTCTTTTCCCATAGCTATATTCTGATTTAAATTTTTTTTTTTTTTTTTTTTAACTTGGACATGAATTCCACCATAGAGTCATTGTGCCTCAAGGCTGACCTGTGGAGCCGGGCCTTCAGGCTAGATTTACATTGCAAAGCTTTGTGGCTTCTCTCAGCTGCTAGCTCTACCCTCATTTAAAGCCTGCTGTTGACTTAGTTCCCTATGTGTTTCAACTCCCCTTTTCTCAACACTAGCTCTTTTATTTCTCTTCTCTGTATCAGAATTAGGAAGAGAGAGAAAAGAACACCTATTCCTTTATCTTGGACACATGATTCTGCCCCAGATTCTTTCCAATACAAAGAAAGTAATTGTTCTTAAACAAGAGTCAAATATCTCCCTTTATTCAGTTTTCTCATTGGGAGTTCTTTAAACTAGTGATTGTGTGCAATAGGACGTATCTTAGCGAAGCCAGAGCAATGATCCTGCAAAGGGCAGTTTATATAAACTGTTTTTGTGATAAGAGTTCTTTAGAAACTCTTTTTCTAAAGAAAGAGATAGAGCTCTTAAGCAGAAAAATGAAGCAACATTTTGACAAAGTTCCTGACTGGGCATTTAAGATTTTCTGCACAGATCCTCTGAAGGGTGCCAGGCCCAAAGGCTGGACCTCGTGAGTCAGCTGCAGTGATCCCACTGTGAGTCCCATCTTATAAGATCGCTAGGACCACATCCTCTCCTTGGTTCACATTTCTTCACCAGGCATGCTAGGGATGTAATAAATTCTTACTGAATATTCTTCAGGGATGATCCAGACTCAGGGCATCCACATTACAGATGCTTAATCCAACATAAAGGATAACATTTTTCTTCTTTCTATGGAAATGACCCATTCATATATTTGCATATTGCGAACAAAATCTGATCACTCTAAGGTTAAATGTCTTTTAGAATATATATAAAATCAAAACTCATTAAGACAATGTTTATGTTTAAGGAATGTTCATTGAATGAATGAAGAAAAATGAACATTCTGAGTTCATAGTCTATAAATATGTTAATTTACACCAGTGTTCTTTGATACTTTTGGATTTCATATCCCATTAGTTAAAAAAAAAACTCTCAAAATGTATATTATTTAAAGTTATTCAAATGTACTACTGTACCAATGCTTTATGTACATGAAAATATACACAAAATTATAAACTCTTAAAAGGGTAAGATAAAAAAGAAACAAAGCTTCTAAGTAATTATTTTATTTATTATTGGTAAAAATTTCATTCTCACCAAAATATTTTACACATTACTAATATTCTTAGTGAGAACAATGCAATTGAATATGTTCTATGTTTTAAAATTTTGGTTTAGGACTTTGTGATGTAATCATTCAATGGTCTAGTTCTAAGTTTGATTTGTTTTCTTACTTGGTTTTAATTGCTGTCAGAGGATAAAAAACTACTTCATTGATCCAAATATAAGGTTTGTAACATTGGCCTCTCTTACTGAATCACAGTATTCATTATTCAATCATATTCATCAAATATGTAAAGGTTTTTGTGGAAATTCAGCTAATACCTTTTTGTATTCTCTGATATCAACCTCATTTTCTTACAAATGAATCAGAAGAGGCATTGGTGGAATATGGTTATGTTCTCATATTTTTATAAAATATGTTCAAAACTGACTATGTGAATAATTTTTAAATGCTAGAAAATTCAGTTTCTTAGTGTGAAAAGATGGAAGTTTTTATAGGTGGTACAATGCCATTTTCAATGCTATAGAGTAGGACCTTGTTGTTTATTTTATATATAGCAGTTTGTATCTGCTAACCCTAAACTCCTAATTTATCCCTCCTCACCTGCCTTTCCTCTTTGGTAACCACGATTTTGTTTCCTATGTCTGTGAGGCTGTTTCTGTCTTGTAAATAAGTTCATTTGTATCATTTTTTAGATTCCACATATAAGTGATATATATTTGTCTTTGTCTGACTTACTTCACTTAGTATGATATTCTCTAGGTCCGTTCATGTTGCTGCAAATGGCATTATTTTGTTTTTTTTTATGGCTGGGTAATATTCCATTGCATATATACTACCACATCTTCTTTATCCATTCATCTGTCAATGGACATTTAGGTTGCTTCCATGTCTTGTTTATTGTAAACAGTGCTGCAATGAACATTGGGGTGCATGTACCTTTCTGAATTAGAGTTTTTTTCTGGATATATACCCAGGAGTGGGACTGCTGGATCACATGGTAACTCTATTTTTAGTTTTTTTAAGGAAACTCCATACTGTTTTCCATAATGGCTGCACTAATTTACATTCCCACCAACAGTGTAGGAGGGTTCCCTTTTCTCCACACCCTCTCCAGCATTTATCATTTGTAGACTTTTTGATGATGGCCATTCTGACTGGTTGAGGTGATACCTCCTTACAGTTTTGATTTGCATTTCTCTAATAATTAGCGATGTTGAGTATCTTTACATGTACCTATTGGCCATTTGTATGTATTCTTTGGAGAAATGTCCGTTGAGGTCTTCTGCCCATTTTTTGATTGGGTTGTTTGTTTTCTTGTTACTGAGTTGTATGAGCTGTTTGTATATTTTGGAAATTAAGCCCTTGTTGGTCACATCGTTTGCAAATATTTTCTCCCAGTCTGTAGGTTGCCTTTTGTCTTATGTTTTCCTTTGTTGTGCAAAAGCTTATACGTTTGGTTAGGTCTCATTTGTTTATTTTTGCTTTTATTTCTATTACCTTGGGAGACTAACCTAAGAAAAAAATTGCTACAATTTATGTCAGAGAATGTTTTGCCTATGTTCTCTTCTAGGAGTTTTATGGCGTCATGTCTCACATTTACGTCTTTAAGCCATTTTGAGCTTAGTTTCGTGTATGGTATGAGGGAGTGTTCTAACTTCATTGATTTACATGTGGCTGTCCAATTGTCCCTAACGCTACTTGCTGAAGGGATTGTCTTTTCTCCATTGTATATTCTTGACTCCTTTGTCAAAGAGTAATTGACTGTACGTGTGTGGGTATTTGGCATTATTTAAAAGGTCAGAAATTTGCAGTTTTGCAAATGCACAATCAGTAGCACATCCTCATGTATGACAACTCTTAAGGACTTTGCCACGAGATAACCAGCAAACCTCGCCGCGGTACAAATGATTTGCATGATCACTCCACATGTCATCACAATGTAATCTAAAGCTTTCCCTATATTGTAAATGATCCTATTTTTATAAATTAATACCACCTCTAACATTTTCTATTTCTTTATGGTCTCACAACTCAAAGAGTGGTTCACTGACCAGCAGCACCAGTCAGCATCACCTGGGAGCTTTTAGAAATGAAGACTCTCGGGACAGGACAGACCTACTGAATCAGAATCTGCATTTTAATAAGACCCCAGGTGACTCTCGCACACACTTTCAGCCTTGAGAGCACTGCCCTGTGAAATTCTGGCTTCTACTTTTTTGCTTCAGTAACTTGTTTAGGAAAAATGAAGCGAATGAATTTCACACATGGGGCAAGTCTGTGGCCTGACTTCCAAATTCTTTTTTTTCCCCAATCAAACCACCTGCTCCTTTGGTGGTGGCCTTCACTCAGTTTTCAAGAAGTCATTTTCTGTAGGGAATGCATTTTCTTTAGTGTCTCTTCCCCTTAGTGACTCACAAAAAAATACTGTAGTTCTCTACACAATTATTAAAAAAGGACCTTAGTTGTACCATTAACTTAGACAACATTTGTATTTTCACCCCGAAGTATAACAGACCTCCTGATTGGTGTGATTTGTTCCATACTCATTTCTTCTAACCTTCAACAATGTCTTCTATGCATCTTTTATTTGCTGATAAAGGAATCCATTTCAGTTTGCTCCATGTTCTTTTCCACATCTGTTTCAACCATTTTTACCACAGAAGGAAGAACATAGAAAGAAGATGTGTGGTCTTTTGCTTCTTCTAAGAAACCCTTAAAGATGCTTCTTTATTGCACGTAACATTTTTAAAAATATTGGATTGGGTATCACCTGACCTAAAATATTGATAAGGCTATTGGAGAGGTTGTATTATGTTCTGAATGCTTAAGTTTTGGATATCCTGCTACTCACGATGCCTTCCTACTCACATTCCGTATAACGTCAGGTAAAAAACACACCTGGGGCAAATTAATGATAGTTAATGATAGTGGATGTAAATATGTATTATAAATAATCTTCATCATTTCCATTTCTAAAATTTGACTGGCTTTTCACCAGAAGAAATCAGATCACCACTTTTCACCTCGCAGTGTGACTGACTCAGAGCTCATCTTTGTGATGGGCTAATGGTCAGCCCCGCCATTTCTGCATTCTTTGTGCAAATCTTTCTGCTGCTATTTCTTTGCAGGAAACTTTTAAATCCCTGTGTCTGTTTTCTGAGAATTAGTTTAGTTAAAATTAGATACTCTATTTCCTCGATGCACCTACCAGAAAATACTTCACACTACACTGAAATGAAAGAAGAGGGGGTGCCACGTGTAGACCCCTGGTTTATGGAAGTGCAAGCTCCGTGGGTGATAACCGTGTATGCCTCGGCCAGCTGTTCATAAAACTCACAGCAGTGTGCTTCAGTCCTACTTCTGAAGCAGAGGGAGGTGTTTGTAGAATGGTTCTGACTGCAAGTAGAGAGGAGGACAGGTGATGATTACCTTGGGGACATTTCAAGCAGATGGCAAGTGCGCCCCCTATTGCAGACTCACTTTCCTGCTCCCTGGACTCCCCCCTGTCAGTGTGGCCCTGGGAAGCCAGACTTCGTCCATACAGGAGCTCCTGTCTTGCCTGTCTAGGTGTTATATGGACGTATCCCACAGCTGTCTTGCCCTCCCTTCCGCAAACATTCCTGTCTCCCCATACACACTCTGAAATTAAACTCCTTCACAGCCCAATACGCTTCTCTCATAAACAAGGTTTGGAGAGAATATTTTTTCTTTCACCCAGGAGCAGATTCTACCTGCTCTGTTGAGCTGATGGAGGGCGTTTCCCTCTACCAAAGCAACAAAGCTGACTTTGCTGTCATTTTTATAAGTGATGCTGACCCTGTCATGAAGTGTTCTCCTCCAGACTGCTTTACTCATTAACCACAGTCGAGTGTTAACCTTTCCAGACATAAATAATACAGCAGCACCTTGGCCTGAATGGAAGAGAGGAAATGGCCATGGCTTTACTTTGTTCTTCTCCCTTGGATACTTGCAAACTTCTTTTTCTTCTTGGGTTTGACAAAATGTCAAAACTGTATTTCTCTTTATCTGTGCTGAGAAATTCTTCACCCTGCCCTGAACCCATGCCCTCTGCCATTCAACTTTGCCACATGGGTGGGGTGACTTGACACTGGGCTCAGACACGGGTCACGCTTTGGCCAGAGGAATATTAGCAGGCCTGACAGATAGAGGCTGCAAAGGGGTGTGGGCATCAGAGCTTGCTCCCTTGCATCTCTGCTTTCACCATGAGAAAGGCAAGCTGAGGCTAGCCCACAGGTCCCAGGAGGAGGCCAAGGGTCACGTGGAGCACAGCCCAGTCACCTCAGTCACCACAGACTCATCCAGATGATCTGACAGCCCTGGCGTCTCAGACAGGTGAGTCCAACCAAGGTGGGGGGAGCCACTTAGCTGACCCCCAGTTGATTCCCAAAGTCGGAGCATAAACAGTGGTATATGTGCCTGGGTTTTCATGGTTGTTTGTTAACCAGCACTAGATCCATCCTCTCTAAGGCCTGTCCCTCCCTCTGTGCTCTGGACCCAGGCATGCCCCCTTGTCAGGGACCCTCTCTAATGATCACCTCCTCTGACACTTATTTTTTATTTTTTTTTGCGGTACGCGGGCCTCTCACTGTTGTGGCCTCTCTCGTTGCGGAGCACAGGCTCTGGAAGCACAGGCTCAGCGGCCATGGCTCACGGGCCCAGCCACTCCGCAGCATCTGGGATCTTCCCGGACCGGGGCACGAACCCATGACACCTATTTCTTGAACGTTTTCTTCCTCATTGGCTGTTTCTCATCAGCATTTGAATCCTCTCAAGTCCCTCCTATCACTGGGTTCCTAAATAATTGCGTTTTGTCCTATTACTCTCTCATCCACTTATCACCTCATTTCCCCTTTTCCTTCACAGGTAGCATCTTGAAAGAGAAGGGTTATGCCTATCCCTCGTTTCCACTTTTCCACCCCCCATTTCACTCTCAACCCACTCTCCCATCACAGCACTGAAACTGCTCTTACCCAGGCCACCAATGACCTGCTTGTTACTGAATCTAATGTATACTTTCCCTCCTCCTCTTTGCCTACATCCTTATCCATATCCTCTTCCTTCTGCTCTCATAGTCCCTCTAGCACCATGCTCTCCTAGATCTCCTACTTCACTGCTCACCCTCACGCTGCCTCTGGGCTTTTCATGCTCATTCCTTCCCTTTGACATTGGCTGGTTCCCTTGGGCTCTATTCTAGAATATCTTCACCCTTCACCTGGGATCATTTCATCCATATCTCATTGTCTCTATTGCCAACAATAGTGTGATAACTTCCAGATTTGTAAGTCTTCCCAGCTCCTTGTACTGAGCTCCAGATACATATATCTAAGAGTCTATTGGATAGCCCATAGGCAAACATGAAATGTCTAAAATCTAACTCAGTGCTGTCCTCTCTAAACTCCCTCTTTCCCCAGTATTCCCTGTCTCGGTGAATAGCACCATCTCTCCCACCCGGTAACAAATGCCAGAATCCTCGGCACTGTCCTTAGTTTCTCTCTTTCTTCCTTCTTCCACATTCAACTCATTCTCAAGTCTGGTTAATCCTATCTTCCTAATATACCTTCAGTCTGTTTACTTGTCTCTATCCCACGTCAGCTACCTTAGTTAAGGTCACGGTTACCCTTTGACTGATTACTTTCCCGGGCTCTTAACTTACCTCCTCTCCGTACCTTTCCCAGCTCTGAGCCATTTCCCATACTGCTACCAACACCATCTTTCTAAAATGGAAATTGATAGCGTCATTCCCCTTCTTATAAACTTTTGACGGTTCCCATTGCCAGAAATCACAGAAGGCTCTTTCCGATCTGGATCCCAGCTTACCTCTCCAGCTTTACCTCTTAACATACCCTTTCTTGAACTAGTGGAAGCCATAAAGAGCTACCTGCAGTTGCTCAAAGGCATCCTATTTTCTCTTTGTCGCTTTTGTTCCTCTAGCTTCACTTGCCTAGAACAGCTGACACCCCAGCCTTGCCCTGGCAGGTGGGGTAGGAAGCAAGCCCGTGTCCCCCACGCACTGGCAGGAACCCCTGTCTTCTCTACCACTCAGCCCATCCCCTTGCACGCCGAGGCCTCTTTCCTAGGCTACCATCCATATGTAAGGGCCTTGTGACATGGATTGTGTCTTGTGCAACATGCCGTCCCCAGAACCCACCACATTTGGGAACCCAGGAGGTGCTCAATTAATGTTGGTTGACTGTGCAACTGAGAAAATAAACTAATATGCACACGAATCATAGACATCTTACCTGAAAGCTTCTCCACCTTGTGGAGTGAAGACCTTTTAGTTCCTCAAAGATTTCCTCCTCTCGCCCTACCATCTACAAATGCCTTTTATCCTTATTTTATTGTCCACTATTTTTTTTAAATAAATTTATTTAATTAATTTATTTATTTTTGGCTGTGTTAGGTCTTCATTGCTGCACGCGGGCTTTCTCTAGTTGCAGCGAGCGGGGGCCACTCTTTCTTGCGGTGCGTGGGCTTCTTGTTGTGGTGGCTTCTCTTGTTGCGGCGCATGGGCTCTAGCCGCGTGGGCTTCAGTAGTTGTGGCTCACGGGCTCCAGAGTGCAGGCTCAGTAGTTGTGGCACGTGGGTTCAGTAGTTGTGGCTCACAGGCTCTAGAGCGCAGGCTCAGTAGTTGTGGCACATGGGCTTAGTTGCTCCGCGGCCTGTGGGATCTTCCTGGACCAGGGCTCGAACCCCTGTCCCCTGCATTGGCAGGCAGATTCTTAACCACTGCACCACCAGGGAAGCCCTATTGGCACTATCTTTAGGTCCCATAAAAATGTCTTCAATTTCTTTTACTAGCTGTCTCAGAGCAATAAGCTTCTCCAGTTTCCCCTGTCTCTAATGACTGCCATGTGGGGACATGATACGCTAATGCTTGCTTCAATAAGCTGGAGTTATTGTTAAAACAAACTGAACTTCCTCCAGCTCACCTCTCATTTTAAATGGCCCACTAAAATTGATTCTGTGAAATAGGCTTTTAAAAAATACCTTCCTCAAGGAGAAAATATAAACCAGGGAGGGCTGTTAGTTTGGAAAACACAGGCTTATTTGGAGACCCAGTTTGTTTCACTTGACCGCACAGGAAGTAATAATGCCCGTTGGCACAGAGCAGTCTAAACCTGTTTCCATCCACACTAATGGAACCAGAGTTCTCAAAGATTCTGAGAAACAATGACACCAGCTTCAGCTTTGAATGACTTGGGGAGTGACCCAGCTATGACATGTGCACAATTTGTGTGTCTGTGTGATGGCGGCGATGGTGTGTTACACAGCATTATAACACAAAACTTCTTGTTCATTTGTGCCACGGTTCCTCCAAATTAGTAAACCAGAGTATCACAATTCTGTGTCTAAAAACTTTCCTATGACTGTATGAAATCTGTGGATTATACCAATTTACACACACACATTTTATAATATTTATCGTCTAAGCCTTCTATATCTTCTATGACTGTAAACAGTAAATAGCTCCAGACTGAGCACTTTCCTGCGACAGGACTCATTTGGGGTCATGTTGTGAATTGAGGGTCCTGGAATCATCATCAGAAAAGTACTTCAAGGCTGGAACCCAGTTTCAAAATGGGGAAGAAAGGTCTGACTCTCTAACTCCTGTTTGTAGACTACAAATGACCTTGTTTGTGTCCTTGTGAAACAGAATTTTTTCCTCCTCTCTCCTTTTACTGAGGGGGTTGCATGTAGGGGAGGTGGTTTCCTTGAACCCTGATCACTTGTGTCCACTGCCAGGATGAAACGCATTCTCAGAGGCCTGAGAACATAACACAGACAAGGAAAGCAGACAAACAGGCAGAGGAACATGCAGCATGGGGAGCTGGAAGGGCAGTGGGAGCTCAGTGCAAACACAGCCCCCGGCAAGGTACTTGGAGGAGAACTCGCAGTGGTGATCTGGGGCTATGAAGTGTCAATTGCTTTTGTAGGTGGTGAGATATATATATATATATATATTTTTATGTCAACTCTATTTTTTTTCTTTAAACAGAGAAACTAAACTTTTGTGGTGTCCATAGGGTGATTCAAAAACTGTGGAAAATCATGTTATGCAGTAGAGAGAAATGCTGAAATGAGAAAATATGGACTACAGCAGAAGAGCAGAAATGAGACTTAGTAATGGGTCCATTCAACAGTCAGCCACAGTCTTCCAGCCGTGGGCCTAGCAAGCACATTACCTCCCCCAGTGCCCTGGGATACCCGGTCTGTTTTCATAACCTCTGCCAGACCTTTTGTTTTTGGTCTGACGAAGTAGAGTTCAAATGTGTGCAAAGTTCTGGATGTTTTCTATCCAGCTATAAAAGTCCTAACAATGCAGACAATGGCTTCCCATGGCTTTAAAAAGGTAGTGGAGTCTCCAAACTCTCATGATTACACACCCCTCTCAGTTAAAAAATGTGTATATATTTATTAATACATTGTAAGCATGTGCTCATCTACTAACATAATGTACACGTGGTAAAGCATATACAAAACATAGAAGCTAAGCAGTGTATGAGATAAATGTACAAGCAGAGGTTCTAACACAGTATTTTCTTCCCACACTATAGGAGATTGCCTCTCTGCCTCCTGTTGTGGTGAGCGTGTGTCCCAACCAAGAGGAAAGATCACTTCAACTACTCACTCGCAGGCCTACAGAGAACAGAAGGAGGATCAAGAGACGGAGAAGCTGGTAAATTCTTCAGAGATGGGATTTATGAATACGGAGATATGGACTTCCATTTCTGGAGATACACTGGACTAGAAATCCTGAAATCCTTTCCACTCCCAAATAAACAAACACATAGCAACAAAGTTAAAGGCTGAATAAAATGTTTCAAACATTCAGAACCCTTAGGGCAGTGGTGAAAGTCTCACAATGTAAAAATAAAGTGCTCCTGGAAGACAGCAGCTGCCCTCAAGGGTTTTGACCCCTGTCATCCATTCTAGCGCCTTGAGTGTCCTGGCCATACTGGGGAGGTGGAGAGTCGGAAGGGCAGGGACCCCCTACATGCTACACCCTCAGCAAAAGGATACAGGAGGAAAAAATTCTGCTTCACAAGGGCACAAACTTGTCTGTCTCTGCCTTGGTCCTTGGAAAAAGAAAAATCTCTCCCAAATATGTGTATCCACTGGCCTGTTCCCATGCAGGTTTGCAGCTGGAATTCACACTATCCGTAAATACCGAAAAGTGCTGAGATTGATTAATGAGAAATTAGTTCAAAGCGGTCCAATGTTGAAAGCACCCGTAGCAGATGGCAGAAGCAAGTACAAATTTTCTCTAGAGGAACATACTTCAACCCCAGTCTCCTAGGATTTTCATAGATAAGGGCCTGAGAACAGGAGGGTGTGATGGAGAGAGAAGGCCAAATACAGATTTAAGAGGAGCTCCTGAGAGAGATAACACAGAAGATGGGAAGAGGCAATATTTGAAGAATAAAGGCTGAGAATTTTCCAGATTTGGAATTGCAACAAACCCAAGCAGGATAATAAAAAGAAATCCACATATTGACACACTGCTGTAGTGAAATTGCTTTCAAACCAAAGGCAAAGAGCAGGTATTAAAAACAGCCAGAGAGGAAACTCAGATCATAGGAACAGCTGATGGACATTTTAGCCCCTCAGTAGCAACAACAGGAGCCAGAAAGAGGAGGGATGCTAGCTCCAAAAGGCTGAGAATCGAGAACAGTCCACCCTGTGAAAACATCTTTTGAGAATACAGGGAAAGAAAAAACACTTTCAGACAAATGTCGGGAGAGATCACCACCAACAGAACCTTCTTAAAGAATCTTCTCTTGTCTCTGAGAGATCCCTCCTCATTCTCAGAGAACAGATCTACGTCACAACACTGGTCCTGAGAAGCATCAGGAGTGATTTCTACAGAAGATGGTCTCCTCCCCTCACACAACCCATCTTCTGTTGGTTCCCATGTGCTCAGAGCTACCTGGACCAGTTGGGTGCATTTATTCTCTCCCTTCTCTTCTCACATTGTTGAACTCACACTGCGAGCTCCTGACAAGTTGTTCTTTGCCGAATGGGCTCTCTGCACCACATGTTAGAAATTAGGTTTCGTCCAGACATCAGCAAATCTCAGATCCGAGGCACTGCCTGGGCTCCCAACAAGGCGAGGGCAGAAAGTCCTGCTCAGCTGACGCAAGAAAGAGAAGACTAATGACCTTTGTTTTCCAACCAGCCCGATATTCATCCCCATTCACAGTAGTTCAGTTTGCTCATCACCATTTGGTATTTGGGTGACCCTAATAGCACTGACAGGTAAAGAGAAAGGGAAGCAGTAGGGGAAACGCTAGGAGGCGTAATTAAAACGGAGTGCTAATACCTCTGCCCATCAAAGCCCCGTTCACCTGTGGCTCTGAGTGCTGGCTGGAAAGGAGCAGGCAGAACATGTGCCAGGGCGGGCCTGTCCTCGTCCTCGAGGCCGTGAGCACAGATGCCACTCCCTGCCCTCCTCACGGCCCAGCTGCCTGGGCAGCCCATGGACCAGCCGTGCCGGTGTGTTAAGTGCCTCATGAAGCCAGAACTCTGGCTGGTCCTCGGCACCCGCCCCGGGAGGAGTGGTGGTGCTGAAGGGACCTCACTCCTGGATGGAATCCCTCGGGCTGTGCAGAGAGGACTGGCTTTTCTCAGGGGCTTTGACCATCCATGAAGGCAACACTGACCTCAGGAGATGGAACAAGGGTGCTGACGGAGGCTCATGCAGAAGCCAATAAGGCAAGCAAACCTGAAGTGTCTGAGTGATTTTATGATTTCCCCATCATGCCACCATTCCATTGTCCTATGCAGAGAATAAAAGCTCAGGCGTGATGCCCAGCTCATTTTATTCTTAGAACTAACTTGCTGAGGCAGAGGTTATCAGCATCCTTACTTTATAAATGGAGGATGCTGAGGGGAGAAGTCAACGACCAAGGCCCTGTGGCTGGTAAGCTCAGGGCTCTAGTCCTTTGTATGCAAAGTCAGAGCTTTATCCGACAAAGATGGTGCTCCTAGCCTGAGATGTTCTGCCAGTGCATATACAATAGCATTAGTCAGTGTTACCTGAGCTCTTCCTGTGTGCTAGGAACAGCTCTAAGGGTCTACATGTGTTAACCCATATAATCCTCACAGTTGCCCCAGGGAGTAGGCACTATTTTTATTCCTGTTCTACAGAATTAGAACTCTATAGGCCCAGAGAGGTTTTTTCTTGCCCAAGGTCATAGGGCTGGTAGAGCCGCTGGGATCAAACCCTCCAGAGCCTTTGTTCTTAATCCTCTTTATACATACCATATATTTCACTCCCCCTTCCTTTCTCCTCCATCCCTCTGCTCTCTCTTTCCTTCTGTCTCTAAATAAGGGCCCAGTAAGTACTGAAATGATAAATCAATACAAAAAAAATGTTAATGGCTTTTTCGTTAATACCCACAGCTGTTTCTTCATCTAGAATGGGTCTTTGGCTGGTTTTTCTGAGGAGGGAAGAATCAGTATTAAGGCATCTGCATCTTGAAGCCAATAGCACGAGGCATTGCAGGCTGGCCGGGACTCAACCCAGGGCTTGGCAGTGTCAGCCAGGGGCGGAACTAATGAACCACAGCTCCATCTCTGTGACCCAACCCAGGGCACGGTGTCCTGGGCTGGCATCCACAAATATGCCCAGGTGCAGAGCCCCTACTGTCTTCTCTGAACCAGGTTATGTTCTGGAAAGGCCAGCAGAGCAGGCCTGCCCTTGCTCTCCTCACCACAGCTCCCCAGAAAGCAGGTGTGCAAATTGGCCAGAGCAGCAGAGGTGAGTGCCCCGCTGCTGTCACACATGAGGTTGAGTAAACTGCAGAGCACCAGAGCTTTGCCTGTGGCTGGTCGGTCCCCAGCAGCCTGCCTTTGTCACCTGTGTCACTGTGCCGCTGCTACAGCTTCATTAGCATGCAGTGACACCTTGTAATTGCTCCTTTGTGTAGGCCCACTGACTGGACCATATGTGTTAGGAGTCTCTGTCAGTAGGTCTATCGTATATTAATTACCTCTGCTTTGGATTCTGCAAACACTGCCAGGCCAGTCATGGGTAGAAAAGGTATCTTCAGTGACACAGATACAGAGGAAGGGACAGGTCCAGGCTTGTGGGCCTTAAAGTTTATACAATTATGAGAGCCCTCTTCAAGAAAAAGAATACAACATTATGAATAGGAAATGTCTAGGCCCTCATGGGGGACCTATGTGTGTTGGAAGGTGGGTACTGATGATTAAATGTTATTGGTTTCACGGTGAGAGTATATCTTCTATCAGGTGACAGACAGATGTATGGAAGCAAGGGTTGCCTTTTTTTGGTGTGTGTGTGTATGTGTGGTTCGCGGGCCTCTCACTGTTGTGGCCTCTCCCGTTGCGGAGCATAGGCTCCGGACGTGCAGGCTCAGCGGCCATGGCTCACGGGCCCAGCTGCTCCGCGGCATGTGGGATCTTCCCGGACCGGGGCACGAACCCGTGTCCCCTGCATCGGCAGGCGGACTCTCAACCACTGCGCCACCAGGGAAGCCCAATGGTTGCCTTTTGAGTAGTCTTCTGCCATGGCTTGTTTGGGGGCCTATTCATGGAAATTGGTCTTCCTCTTTACCACTCAGCAAAGGAGAAGAATGTAGGAGAAAGAAGGAGAGGCAACTCTCAATTCCACTTCACTAAAGAGAAAAGTCAAGTCATCCATAGATTTTTCCAGCCAACAGGGCAAAAGGCACAGGTGCAGGGAGAGTGAAGAAAACAGAAATGTCCTGAGAGTGACACATAGGGTCTTGCTCCTAAAACTCACCAAGAAAGGAATCAACACTATTTTGGAGACGGCAGTGGGAGGGCTAAAGTAATGAACTAAAATACCTTTCACTCACCCCACTAACCAGTCTCACTGCTGTCAATAGGTAGGGTCATTCCTATGTTGGCTATTTTCTATTTGTTCCCACCCAGCCCCCCAACATTGCTTCCATCCACTCTCTGCCCACCTCTACCCTGCTGTTTGCCCAAAGGCTACCCCTCAGGCTGCATCACCCAGGCTCCCTTGCCCTCTGGCCTACAGTTGGTCTTGGTCAATGGGAAGCACCAGCAGGAGATCAGAAGGAGAGAGGAGAGAAAGACTGGAGTATTTCTTCCCTGTTCTCTCCCTGCATCACTACCACAGTTCCGGCAGGGGCCAAGCAGTCATGCCTCCATGACCACAGCTCTCTGGGCTCTGGTCACAGGCCTAGAGCTGGCAATGGCTTCCCACTGTTAGTGGTTTCTGGGAGCCTCAACAGGCAAGGACTGTCCCACAAGGCCTCTTATGAAAGGAAGGCATGAAGAAAGGAGGAAAGAGAAAGGGACACAGAAACAGGGAAACAGGCAGAGAGCAAGACAGACAAAGAGAGAAACATACTTGAAATGATTAAATGAGAAACTCTTTTCTTTTGCTAAACCCAGGCTGCCCTTTCCAGTCAGGATTTCTGAAAGATCTTTGAAACAGAACCTAATGTAAAAGGTTGACGATTTGTAAAAGCAGCAGCGATTTCCATGGGGAGATAAAGGGGAAGGAGAGCAGCACATGGTCTTGAAAGGAAGCCTGTTATTTTGAAGTTGGAAGTGATGTTAAGGATGGCCCTTGGGCGGGAACATTTCTCTCAAGTCTTTAGAAGCTGATGAAGAGTGAATAATAAAGCAAAGGATCCACTTCCCTTTGGCTGCTGGTGGGTCAGAACAATCTGGGCCAGAAGACAGTGCTGGAGGCCTGAGATCGTGACGACACTCATTCCAGTTAGTCATGGATCTTGAAGAAATTCCTGAACTCCCAGAGACTCCATGTCCTTTCCTGTGTGATGGGATAGATGATGTCTACACCACCCAGGGATGCAGCATGCATGAAAGATTCAACAAATGTCACATCAAGTAAGTGCAAAGCAACATACCAGAGCGAGGTTTGTTCGTTCTTTTGTTTAAATAAGTTGGTGGTATATGGTCCAAGAATAGCTGTTATTATAATCTTACCAGCATGTTGGAGAGTATAGCAATGAGAGTCTCAGCAAGAAACAGAATTCAATGAGGACATGTGATAAAGAGCCTTCTTAAAGGTACGGACAGGGTCAAGGGAAACAGCCGGCACTCTGGGGCACCCAGAAGCCATTACTACCTCTAGGCTTGCCATGGACAAAGGGTCACTTGGGATCACTCTGAACAAGTAACTCAGCTCTACTTCAAAAAACCCCAAGGGGGTAGGAGGTGGAAAATGCCACTGCACATACCTTTTTGTTGTTTTCCCTTAAACCCTCTTTTGGAAGTAGGTGAAGGTACCTCTTATAAATCAACTAACCTAACAGATAAAGATATTTACCAACAAAACAAAATTTGGTAAATTTTATCCCAGAAAAATTTGTCCAGGCTTCTGTAAATAACAAACATTTTGGCTTATTAAAGAATATAAACTCAATTAAAGAGGGTTGTGTCTTTTTTTTTGTTTGTTTTTGAAACTTAAATCAATGGTTAGATAAATATATCTTAAGAGAAGCCCTGCTTCCCTGGTGGCGCAGTGGTTGAGAGTCCACCTGCCGATGCAGGGGACATGGGTTCATGCCCCGATCCGGGAAGATCCCATATGCCCATGAGCCATGGCCGCTGAGCCTGCACGTCCGGAGCCTGTGCTCCACAACGGGAGAGGCCACAACAGTGAGAGGCCCGCATACCACACACACACACAAAAATTCCATATGACAATCCAAAAAAAAAAAAAGAGAAGCCCTGTCCTGCAGCTCTCCCACTGACCAATAGCTCTTGCCTTTGGTGATGGGTCCCTTTGCCCACTGACCACTACCCCATTATCTGTTCCCCATCTTAGCTCTTATTCAGCCTTTAAGAAAGGAGGCCCGGTGATCCAGCTGGAGTTTCAGGTTGCTGATTGAGTTAAAGGTGGGCTAGAAGCTTTGACTCACTTGTTTATAAACTTTCTTTTATCCACTTCATAATCTTTCTCTCACTACACATGCCCTTGCCACTGCCTAGAGAAAGACTCAACAACTTATTTCGCCCAGGAATTTTATGCAGAACAAAGCCCTTCTCGTTGGCCATGGGGACACTGGGGCCCATTTGTGCATCAAGCTTTTTCCATAATAAGAAATTGATTCCCAAGAACTGCGCCTAAAACATAACTTGCTATTGAGTATCTTCCTGCATTAGAGAAGAGCCAAAAGACGTCAAAATCTTATGACCAAGAGAAGTAAAATGAGCAGATGCTCCTTGCTCTGGGTCATTACTTTCTTCACCCTGCTTAGGGATTCTGTAAACCACCAAAAATAAGCAGTGTAAAAACAAGGTAAGGGTGGGGCAGCAAATCTAACCATAAAAGGGCCACTCAACTCTGCATACCCCAATCTGTCAGTCTCTTCACAATTCCATGCCTTGAGCAGAACACCTGACCAAAAATCTTTCTCCAGGCTAAAATTCTATACCTGCTGGCAAGTCAGATGATGAAAACAAAAGGGAAGATAATTGGGTGAGAGCTCTATTTGAGTTACAAAATATCGGAGATGGGCTTTCTCAACCTAACTCAGTATAAAGAAT
Organism: Delphinus delphis; assembly: GCF_949987515.2. Classification (NCBI taxonomy): domain Eukaryota; kingdom Metazoa; phylum Chordata; class Mammalia; order Artiodactyla; family Delphinidae; genus Delphinus; species Delphinus delphis. The sequence continues at coordinate 36,137,861 of NC_082684.1, read as the reverse complement.
ACAACTTTATTATAACTTTATTATCTTTCACTCTATATGCAAAAATGCCTCTCAGAGCAAAATTATTTGTGATTTGGACAACTGAAGAATTTCATCCAGAGAAGACACTAAAGTCTTTAGTTGAGACTTGAAATGAACTAGAGGTTCAATGAGGCACAGATATAATCCTCTTGAAGAGGATCTAAACAAATCCTGCTGCCCCGGCCTCAGGACATCTTGCATGGGAACCCACCTTGACTATCCAGTTGGTTTCCCATCTTCTGCTATGGCTCGGCCTATCTTCCCTCTAGCTCTTGCTACACGCATCTGAACTGCCCTCTGGTCTCACAGTTCAGGTCATTCAGATTCCAGGAAACTTTAGGATAGTTTAGGAACTGCCCTACTGATGTTCTTCTCAGGAAACAGAAAGCCAAGACATCTGCTACAAATGAGGGGATGGAAACCAGGAATAGCGATGGGGTAGAGCGATTGAAGAGAGTGGTGATATTTAAATGAGTCATTATGGAACCAGACCAAAAGTTTCAGACACTAAGGGGTTGGTGTCTTTAACTCATAAGGATGACACCACATTGGGCTTTCATGGGCACCACTAAGCAGCAGGACTTGAATGGTAGGTTGGATTTACCCAGAGTTGGGACTGTCAGGGTGCTGATTATCAGTAGAGGGGTGACAGCTCAGGAGGCAGCGGAGGGTATTGGGAAGAGCCTTAGTGAAGTAACTACCAGTGAAAAACATAATGGTAGCAAAGGAGGGAAAGCCAGAAAGCACTGATGGACTGGGATGCCCAGAAGAATCAGGAAATGGAGATCTTGAAGGATGGAAGAGCATGTCTGGTGGGACTGGTGATATGCGGGAGAAGTAGAGAAACGGCCAAGAGTAGAAACTCCAAGTTTAAGGCAGGATGAAGCGAGAGGGAGGGGTGTGGCCATGGCAGTTATTGGACAAGGTAGAGGGGAAGAGAGGAGGGGTCTGGACTGAGCTGTTAGGTCACCTGTCCTTGTGGACTTTGAGGTCAATCAGCCTAATGTCAGGAAACAGATTTTGCCAGAGAACATGGAGCTGCTAAAGCAGTGCTGTAATCAGAGCCCAGGCCTGTGGACTACCATTTTTTTGTGTATTCTCCATTAATAAGCACTGCCCACCCCTCGTGGTAGCCACCATGCTGGAAACATCTCACAACGAAGAAAGCTTCACGAAGCCTCACTTAGATCTCTAAGCGTCAGGATGACAGCCCCTTCTCTGCTAAGGAAAACCCTGGGATTGAGAATCCTGGCTCCCAATCAACCTCCTCATACTGGCATAAGTCCTTAAAAGTACCTACCTAGAGGTTAGCATGGAAAAAAAGATGAAATGGACAAAAATACAAAAAAAGGTGAGGGTCTCGGTCATTTTCTCCTGATTTAGGTCTTGGCTCCTGTACAACTCTGTGTCTGAGCTGGAGATGTCCTAAGTGCCAGCCCTCAGGTAGATCAACTCTCCTCTCTTTTCACCTCCCGGTCTTCTCTGTCTAGGGAGGGTTCTGGGAAGGGAAGAGCTATTACTTGATGAATCAAAACTAATATTCTTATGTAACTGTTTCTCTTGTTCTTGCCTGGCCTCTGAACGATTCTATGTGAAAATGTGCTTTTTGCATCCTTGCCATACTATCCCCAAGCAACACGGGATCAGAAACTAAGCATCCAATTTAGTTCCAAGTTAGAACTTTTGGTGTCCAACCATGGTGAAAGGTTTTGGTACATATTCAAAAGTCAACTACCACCATCACACACCACACACACACACACACACACACACACACACACAATGGAAAGAATAGGAACAGTGTTTCTTTTAAAATTGAAAATTTCCTAACTATCCTCTTAAAATGAAAATTTAGCTACCAAGACACACCTAAAAGCCAAAAGGAAGGGACACTGTGAGTCACACTACCTCCCTGGGCTTTCATTTTCTCATCTGTTTAAATAACTAACTGGCTTTTATGGACCCCAAAGAATTTTGTTCACAAGGAAAAAGAAAAGGTCTGGTTTAGCATGATTTTCTTCCTTAGAGACTCTGATAGAAATCCTGCACCAGTGTTGTTCCTCTTCACCTCATCTTTTTTTTTTTTCTTTCTTTCCTTGCATCTCACATCTTAGCAGAGAGCTTATCTTTACTATTTCTCAAATCTTCCATATTATCCTCATGATGGTTTTGTAACTCTATTCACTGTATTGAAGTTTGGAATACGTTTTCTTGAAAGATAACACCCAAAGCCAAATTCTTATAAAAGACTGTCGCTTCGGTTTGAAGAGTAGAAATGAGTTGGCAGCAAAGATAAGGCCTTCCCTTCACATTAAAACCGAAGAGTTCTGAAATCTTTAAGAAGCCCAATTATTAACTGCATACTTCACTGACAATGCCAAAATATATATGTTATACTTTACAGTAAAGAAATATCACCTTCAGCAAAAGGCAGGGACAAAAATTCCATTTAATCATCATTTATACGAGAACTTGGAGTCCCAGCATGACTTATCCCTTATCGCTTCAAACATTACGTCATTTATTCCCAGCTCAGTTCAATTCCCTTGTTCTGAATGTCTTCCTTTACTGAAACTGATCTTTGTTAATACCAGGCATAATATGTTCTCCATCTCTTAAAGGAAACCAATGGATTCCTACCATGACAGGAGATAACTGGAAATCTATATACTCCGGGGCTTCCCTGGTGGCGCAGTGATTGAGAGTTCGCCTGCCGATGCAGGGGACACGGGTTCGTGCCCCGGTCCGGGAGGATCCCACATGCCGCGGAGCGGCTGGGCCCGTGAGCCATGGCCGCTGAGCCTGCGCGTCCGGAGCCTGTGTTCCGCAACGGGAGAGGCCACAACGGTGAGAGGCCCGCGTACCGGAAATAAATAAATAAATAAATAAATAAATAAATAAACAAAAAGAAAAAATAATATCTACTCCAGACACCAATTCCCCATCAATACACTGAAATGTCTTTTCTTTAAAAATAACAGCCCTGCATGAATTTGATCACTTTCCCAAATTAGTGTAATTGATACACCCTGAGGCCTTAATGATTCAGAAAGTGCATACTCAAGGGATATTTAAATAGCCATTTTGTAGGGAGATAAAATATGGGCCAATTCACTGAATACACATGCCCTGAGTTTAGGTAATGCTCAGAGCTTGGCGGAGGGCTGGCCAATGTGTCAGGAAGGCTGCTCTTAAATAACACAGAGGGCAAATGGCTTCGTACGCACATAATCTTGTCCTTTTTGGGGCCTTCAGTGAAAGATGCAAAAGACTGTATATTTGAGGACATAACCATTATTACAGTAGAAATTATTAAACAAGTTGCCTCCAAAACTGAGACGAACCTCAGTTTTCTAGCTGCAAAATTGGGATGATAACAATAATTTCTACTTTCCAGGGGTTATTTGCTGATGTTGAATCTAATTGAGGAAGCAAGGCATTCTTGAGCCTGCAAAATAGCTCTGAGAGTCTCTGGAACTTCTTCCTACACACATCCTCACTTTCTCCAGTGCGGGAGTGCTGCTTATGGCGGCTATTCTGGGAATGCTGAATAAATGAATACATGAATGAATAAAATCCTCCACCAACATCTCATAGGCATGCTCCAGCTGTGTATTAGCTAGGAGGAATTGGCTGCATTACTTTCAGCTAAAAGGTAGCAAGTATACTTCTACTCATCATTTCTAAGCCCTTGGCAGACATAAGTAATCAATCACAGCATTCTTCCCAAATATGACCTTCGAAATATTTCTCAAGATGATGTTCCAGGCAGCCACTACCAATTGTTCAGAGTTGACGCCAGAGATAAAATCCATTTGAAATCTCCAAAGCTATCCACATAATTGCCAGGGCATAAAGGCTCCCCCTGAACTGATGTTTGAATCATTGATTCATCACAGCTGCCATCATGGATAGTCAGGACTGTCCTCAGCACTACCAGTTTACACTGTAGGTGGAAAAGTCTGGGAAAGCAAAGTCTACTTAAGGGCAGACCATGCTTTCTGCCAAAGGGCCCTGCAGAGGGACTTCTTATTTGGTTTGCCTCTGCCTGGCAGTCCTTGACCCCGCCCATCCCACTTTCCTTCTCAAGCAAAGAAGCCCCGCAGTCTCTGGCCTTCCTGGTCTTGGTTCAGAACCCACCCCCACTCCTCCAGAAGTTAAGCAGGTTAATAACAAGCCCCACTCTTGCTCTTCACTTGTGTGTCAATAACTCATTCTCTGTGTAGCTTCTGACTTCATTTGGCCTCTGAGACCTTGCTCCTTGCTGCTCAGAATCTCGCCTGAATCCCTAACCCTCTGATGCCTGCTTGTCTGTTCCCAGTCACCTGGATATTTTGCCTGTAGTTCTGATGACCTCTGGAAGCACCAGGCACATCTTGCTGGACACTTCTCAAGGTTGTCAGCCTTGACTGGGGAAAGAGCCAACATGTATTGCCTGCTTTTTTGGTGCCAGCTTCTTCAAATCCATTACCTAATTTAATTTTCAAAACAAAGCCAGGAGGTTGATATAGCATCCTTGTAACCTGTATGGGGGTGAGTGGGAGGGGACTGGAGATTTAGAAACATTAAATAACGTGCCTGAGGTCACAGAGCTGGTAGATGGCAGAGCTGGGATTCAAGATTTGACCCTAGAATCTGGACACTGCCCATTCACGACACTGCCTCCTGAATTGATGCGTACACGGCTGGGCTTTTGGGGGGCTGCACATTATAGGGAAGGTAACTCTTTCCTGCTCTCCCTTCCCCATCACCTCTAGCCCCAGCTCTACTCGTCAATACAGGTTCATGTGACTCATGTGAGGAGAGGGAGAAATAGCAGACTTCTTTGGATACAGGAAACCCAACGCAGTGATTTGTGGCATGGGGCCTGATAATTAACTAAACAGGATCCTTTTCAATGAGACAATCTCACTTGTTTTTATTGCCACATTAAAATGTGAATCTTAATCAAAATGAGAACATAATTCTTACTGGAGGATTCTGAAGTTTAAAACAATATATTTAAAGAGAAGTCTTTATTGAAGGCCATAAACATTTTTGCATGCCAGAGGGGAAATATTACCATTAAGCTAGCTCTAGTTTAGTGATTCGGTAAATGAATAGATGGGTCCCAGCAGGATTCTGGGGGGCAGTCATTAAGACCCCCATATCCATGAGCAACATCCTAGATGTTTCTCCCTCAGGGTGCTCCTGACATTTGGGGCAGGACATCTTCATTTTAGAGGACTGTTTTGTGCATTGCAGGACATTTACATTTCTGGGAACAGATCTCTTCTCTTTGCCCAAAATACTTCAATGCATTTTCTAAAGAACTCATAGAGGTGGTACTCCTTCCTACATGGAGCACCAGAACAGGAGTCAGGAAACCAAAGGTAAGTCTTCTTTTCTCTAAGCTCCAGTTGTTCCCTCTGTACACAGAGGGGAGTGCCAGCTACTTCTGTCTTACCTGTGATTGTTCAGAACAAGAGAACAAGAGAGAGTTGTCAGAGGAAGAAGAATATAGGGGTGAAGTTTTCCAAAGGATATTTTTTTATAAAAGGTAAAATGACCCTTATACAAATATAAAATGAACATATGTCATTATTAATGATGAAACTAGTAAGAGGTTACAACTGTTCAGAGGAGGACTCCAAAAAGCACATTTATAGACCATCAAGAATGCTGAAATATAACTGAATCACTTTACTGTACACTTGAAACTAACATAACATTGTAAATCACATATATTTCAATAAAAAGAAAAAAGGTATCCTGAAATAAATACAGAAAGATACAAACTGGTCAATATCTACAGGGCAGCAATCAACTGCCTCTCTGCTGGACACAGTTTGCATTTCTGTGGGCAAGAATCACTTGCATTACTACCAGTATTCCACGTCTTGACAGAGTTGTAAAATAGCTTTAGACAAAGAAAGATGAATCAGAAGGGTGGTATAAACAGGACATCCAGCAATCAATTTTGTCTATTTCCAAAGTCTTCCACAGTTTTTCCTGACAAGATGGTTAGATGTGATGGATGTCCCTATGTGGGAACTCTGTGTCCTCCCCCTACTCCCAACTAAGCCAAGGGTGGGGCAACATAAACACCAGAAGATTTGGGGACCTGGGGGGTCAACAGCATATGTGCCAGGGTTTCCTCTGGTTCTCTGGAAGGAGACAAGGTCCACCAACGTTTTCTCATAGGCCATAGTTGGAGAGATACAGAGATGGTATAGAAATGGCTTCACAGGATCTCTTTACACTTAGAATAAAATGTCAACTCCTTATCATAGCCTATCTGAGGTCATGCCCACCTCTCTCCTGCGACTCTCTCCAATCTCTCTTCCTTCAGCCTCTTTCAGTCTACCACAAAGGCCAAACTCATCCCTATTTTGGAGACTTCGTGCTTTTGTTTCTTCCTATCGAAAATCCATTCCTCCAAAATTTTGCATGGTTGCCTCCTTCTCATCATTCTGTTCCAACTCAAATTCCACGCCTTAGAAAGATCTTCCCCACCTCTGGCTCCCTCCACAGTACCACACATCGCCCCTTTTCATTTATTTTGTTTTCATGTCTATGACCTGGCTCCCCTTTCTAGAATATAATCTCTCAAGGCAGGACTCTCAGACTTGGGCACTGCCCTCTCAGTACCTGGGTTATGTTCATGCTCCATGGATATTTTCACATCACTGAGGTGCTCAGGCAGCCGAGCTGAGGCAGCCTGTTGTTCTCTCTTGTGGCTGAGAGTAGCACAGGTGTGATAGTTGGATCTGGCCTCTTAACTGGGACAAGACGCCCTTGATAGATTTAGTATGAATTGTAATTGCTAAGAACCAAGAAAGAAGGTGGGCATTTTAGGAAATAACAGCTTGGCTAGGCACCTCCACAGTGCAGCTCCTGATGCCTCAAAATTATGTTAGCCCCCTAGGCATAGAGCCCATGCCAAGGAAAGTGGGGGAAGGAAATAACCCTGAAGTAACTGAGTTGATCCTGAATTGGTGAGATTGTGTTTTCTGATGCCATGTAGAATGGAACTCAAGACAGTTAAAGAGAAATTTTAAAATTATGCTTTGGACATCTGAGATGTATGGCCTAAAATTATTTTACCTGCTGCATAAACAATTCTCTAGGCTAATCATCAAAACGTTGTTAGGTCATGAGTGTTGCATATTAATGTGAATAAAAGGCCACAAGTGTCAGAGGAGAAAGTTGACATTTTGCTTTCACTAACCTGGCCAGTTGTTCTCTGCCATCTTGAGTTGGATATTCTGTGTCTTACCATGTTTATTTGCTTTGCCAGTATAGAGAGGGCCATGGAGGGAAGGAGGTGGGTGATGGGGAGAAAAAAGTGTGTCCCTAAGGATTACCAAAGGAACTCTGAAGACATCCACTCATGCTTTCAACACATATTGTTTAAATGCTTGCCTGTGTCAAGCACTATTCCAGGTGCTTGAGACATAGCAGAGAACAAAATAGGCAATCAGCTCTGCCCTTGTGAATCTTATATTCTAGCAGAGGAAGAGGATAATAAGTGATAAGTAAATAATAAACAAGTAAATTATATTACAGGTTAGAAAGACATGAGTGCTTAGAAAAAGAAAACAGCAGATCAGGATACAGAGGATCAGGGGTGGGAGGTGAAGAGCAGAGCAGGTAGAGGTGTTAAATGATGTGGTCTGGAGAGACCTCACCTGAGTAAAGACTGAAGGACGTGAGGAAGGTTCCCAAGCTTCAGGTTGAGGGAATAACTAGATGGTTGGCCTTGGGTGCTGGGGTGGTGCTGTGTTTGTTTAAACACAAGGACAGGGAGAAGGCCAATGTGCCCAGAGCCGGTAAGGGTGGGGACAGTGGGGGGAGTGGAGTCAGGAAGTTAATAGGGGCTGGACTGTGAAGGATTTTATAGGCTTTCATTCTGAAAGAGATGGGGGATGTATTCATCTCCTGTGGCTGCAGTATAGCAAATTACCACAAACTTGATAACTGAAAACACCAGAAATTTATTTGCTCATGGTTCCAGGGATCAGAAGTAAAAATTCAGTTTGCCAGGCTGAAGTCAAGGCGTCAGCATAGCTGTGCTCCACAGAGCTCGAGGGGATCATGTGTTCCTTGCCTCTTCCAGCCCCAGGTGCTGCATCACTCCAATCTCTGCCTTGTGGTCCCATTGCCTTCCCTTTTGTTTGTTGGCAAATCTCCTGCCTCCCCTGAATCACACATGTGATTGTATTTAGGGCTCACCCAAATAACCCAGGATGTTCTCTCCACCTCAGGATCCTTCATTGTATCAACAAAGGCCCACCTTTTTCGGCCATATAAGGTGACTCTCACAGGTTCCAGAGATTAGGACATGGATATTCTTTGGGGGACCACAGGGACCATTGTGGGGTTTTGAGCAAACCTAATCTGATTTACCTTTTACAAAGACGAAAGGATCCCTTTGGTAGTGGAGGACAGTATAGAAGCAGGAAGAATATAACAGCAGGGAGGCTATTAGAGTCCAGGTGGGATGATAGTGGCTTAGTTCAGGGTGTTAGCAGTGGAGATGGTAAGAAATGATCAGTCTGTGACTCTGTTTTGAAAGTAGAACCAAGAGAATCCACTAAAAAATTAGACATGGGGTGCAAAAGAAAGACAGGAGTCAAAGGTAACTTCAAAGTTTGGGGCCTGAGTAACTAGAAAAATGGAGTTGCCATTGACTGAGAAGGTTAGGGCTGTCAGAGGAGCAGGTTCGAAGGAGAAGAATGATAGTACATTTTGGACAAGTTAAGTTTGAGGTAGAGATGCCAAGTAGGCAGTTGTATACGCTAGTCTGGAGTTCAGGAGTGAGGTCTGGGTTGGAGATCTATAGATGGTATTTAAAGCCAAAAGACATGATGAGATCATCAAGGAAATGAAGTCAGAAAGAAAAGAGAAGAGGCTGGAGCCCCAGGGCATTCTAGCCCTGAAAAGGTAGGGAGAAGAGGATGAATCAGAAGAGACTGAGAAGGGTTCATTGAGACAGGAAGAAAATCAAGAGAGTATGAGGTCCTGAAAGCTTAGTGAAGAGAGCATATCAAGGAGAGAAAGGGTTCACTCACATCAAATGATGCTCATAGGTCAAGTAAAGTGAGGACTCTGGTTTTTCTTTGGATTTAGCCAGTTGGAGGTCGTTTGTGATCTTGACAAGAAGACTGTGATGGAGTGAGTTTAGGAGAGATGGGAGGAGAGGAATTGAAGACAGCTAGTACCTCCATCTCTCCAAGGAATTTTGCGGCAGAGAAATGGGATGGTAGCTGGCGGGGGAAAGAAGAGTCAAGAAAAAGGTGAGGTTTTGTTTGTGTTTGTTTTTTACTTTTTACTTTTTATATGGGAGCAATAACTGCATGGCTATCTACTCATGGGAATGACTCAGTAGAGAGGGAACACTGATGATGTAGAAGAGAGAAAGATAGATTGCTAGAAGGGTGTCCTTGGAAAGACAAAAGGAGATAGATGCATATTCATCTGAGCTAATGTACATAGAGGCAGAGTATGTGTGAGACGCTGGTGGGGGCAGATGCAGTAGTGGGGATCTGTGGAAATTCTCTTCTGATTACTTCACTTTCTCAGAGACATCATCTGTTGAGAGCAAGGATGGGGAAGGAGGTGTAGGGAGTTTGAGAGTCATTTAGGAGAATAAGAAGTGTATGGGGTGGGGGTGGCCTCACTCCTAGTGGGTGTGCTCTGTATGGATCTTTGTTAATGGATTTGGGGTCTGGAGAACCCTAATATTACCAAATCCTGCAGCCACATCTTCGTTGAGGATGATTGAACATGAGGCCTTAGGGAAGGCACAGTTTTAGGCCATTAATTAGACTTGGTATGGCCTATTTTACAAGTCTTCTTTTTTTATTTTTGACTTTTTTTGTTTGTTTGTTTTCATATTTATTATTTATTTACTTCTTTGGCTGCACCGGGTCTTAGTTGCGGCATGTGGGGTCTTCGTTGCCATGTGTGGGATCTTCATTGCAGCATGCAGTATCTTTTAGTTGCAGCATGTGGGATCTAGTTCCCCGACCAAGGATCTAACCTGGGCCCACTGCATTGGGAGTGCGGAGACTTAACCACTGGACCATCAGGGAAGTCCCTACTAATCCTTTTTTTGCATGAAGCTTTAAAGCCTGGTGGGAAATACTGTGAAGAGAGCTTGGGGATAGAATGGCATCTGGAGCCTTTAAACAAAGGGCTGCTCTGATCTCAGAAGTTGGGGGTGTGGGCAGAAAAGGAGCAGCCCTAAAAAGAAATGTGGCCACAGACTCGCCCGAGGTCAAAGAGAGCACATGCTGTGGCCTTCCTGGGCAGACGACTTAGGGTATAGACCAGGATGGCTGCTTAGCCTGAAATGCCCTCTGACCCAGCACTGGGGGCTTCCTTCTAAATCACCTGACAGAAAGGACCATGAACTGAAAGGGCCAAGCCAACATCTGGGAGCTCGAAAGGGCTGTGACCATTTAGGGGCTGGGGTGAATATTCAGAGCCGTAGTCTCCCCCGTGGAGGACAGCAAGAGCAGTGAGCAGTGCAGTGGAACAGAGACAATGGCAGCGAGTCACATGACTCGCCTGGCTTGCGGCTGCCCCACAGCTGGGTCGCTAGCCTTCTGACCAGAAGGGAATTAGCCCAGCTCCCAGACCTCATCTCGTAACTCGCTCTTCAGAGAACAGACACTGCCAAGTGGCCTAGCCTCGTGCAAGTTGGCCAGCCCTGCTGGGGGTTTGTCTAACCCTTCCCAGAACCGAGGGGAAATGGGGGAGACTGAAGAATGTGGATTAATCACCTCCAGCTGCTGACATGCTGCTGACAGTGGCAGATAAGAACGGATGAGTGGCATGTGCTGAGCGCAAGCTCCGATAGCGTTCTACTCGACTGCATTCAGATGGCTGGTGTTCAGGGTACTTGAAATTATTTATTTAGATCCATCAGCCCTGTTCGGGAAGCCTGACTAGTGTCAGCAGACACATGTGAGGAGCCACAGAGCAGATGTGTCAGGGCTCACACTTGCCCAGCCCATGCACTGCCTCCCCGCCCCATGCAGTTCTGAACGTACTTCCTCTCCTCTTCCTAATTGTGGAAGAGTGAAAGGGGCCTGGGTCTTAGTGATTCAGGCAACTCTTGGACTATCCAAAGTTTGTGTGTTATTAATTCCTGTACCTCCCAAGTGAGGAAAATATATAATTCTTTATGAGTATCTAAAATGGAGCAAAGGACTGTAGCAACCTCATGTAACAGGGCCTCACTGCGTAGGGGAAGTAGTCATGATGCTGGGAGTGGGCCACTAGCCCTAGGATCTTGGGCAGGACCTGTTACCTCTCTGAGCCTCATGTTCTCATGTGTAAAATAAGAGAATTAGATCAGACTAAATCAGTGCCTTTTCTTTTCCTTTCCTTCCTTTTTTTCTCTCTTCTCTTCTATTCCCCTTCCTTCCTTCCTTTCAATATGGAACTATTTTCTCAAAAAAAGAAAATAATTTCACTGGCCTTACACTTTTCCTTGGTTCTTGTTCCTAGCTTTTTAGGGTGAAACTATCTTTCACATAGTAATTTATGGATAATCTGTGGTATAGCCCAGGGTTTGGTGAACTCTTCCTGTAAAGGGCCAGATAATTTAGACTTTGTGGGCCATTTGGTCAAGTGAAAAAGCAGCAATAGACAATAGGTAAACTAATGGGCATGACTGAGCTCCAATAAAACTTTACTTACAAGAACAGGTAGCAGGCCAGATTTGGCCCATGGGCTGTAGTTTGCCCACCCCTGAGATAGCTCTGTCAGCAATCTCTTCCACTCTTGAGCCCTGTATGAGAACTCCAAAGTCAAACTGAGTGAGGGAAAAACTGAGACAAAGGACCTGGTTCACTTCATTGCCCTACCCCTAACCCCAAAAGCATTCACTTCACATCCCAGCCTAATAACAGAAGTTCACAAATATATGCTCTATAGAGAATATTTTCTATTTAGAGATAAATTACATTACTGTATATTCATGAAGGGAAAAGAGGAGAAAGACCAAACACCAAATTGTTGTTGACTCACCTGGTGAACAAGTTGGCAACCATTCACCTCTGTCCCATAGGGTCAACGGTGAGTCCAGAGCTGGGTCCTGGAATCTAAAGGGTCCTGCCATCCTCTCCCACCACCGCAGAAGCCCACACAATGCCCCTGCCTGTTTGCATAGTACTTATTGTATAAAAGCTTCCAAAAAGTCCCCATGTCAGGTTGTTAATTATATAATGAATCTGCCTATGTAAGGGTAGAAATTCTAATAAAACCCTCGTGTACAATATTTTACAGTAACAGGGAACACGTACAGGGCTATTTGGTCAGTCCTCTTCTTCTGCGTACTATTCCTCCCCACTTCTAGGAATCACTTCCTGTGTGATATGAGCTCAAGGAGGGCCCAAAGCCACCCCTTTCCTGCCTCAGGACATTTGCACATGGGCCCCAAACATTTGCTGTTTCCTGGACCTAGATCACTCTTCCTCCAGCTCTTTCCCTTATTCATTCCTATTTATCTCTCAGATCTCAGTTTACATATCATTTCCTAAGAGGTACCTTCCTGCGCTCTCCAATGTAAATTAGTCCCCTCTATTATCCTCCCTTTGTAGTCTATCCTTCTCCTTCATCATATTTATCGTAAGTGTTGTTATATTTTTATTTGTTGTCTTTTGGTTTAATGTCTGTCTTCCCCAGAAGAATTTAGGGGAAGAACATGAAGACCATATCTATTTTGTACAACACTGTATACCCAACATCACAAACTGTGCAGTGAGTTGGCACTTAGTTAACATTCGTTGAATGAATGGCCGTCATTTGTTGCTACTGGTAAAAGAAAAGGCTGACATCTTTGCAGTGGGTCAGAGTCCAAGCACACTCTCCACTCTGCAACTTGGACTGAGGTTCTGTTATGGACTGAATGTTTGTGTTCCTTCAAAATTCATTTGTTGAAATCCTAACCCCAAAGGCAATAGTATGAGGAGGTGGGCCTTTGGGAAATGATTAGGTCATGAGAGTGGAGCCCTCATGAATGGGATTTGTGCTCTCATAAAGGAAACTCCAGAGATCACTCTCACTCCTTACTGCCTGGTGAGGACACAGTGAGAAGACGTCAGTCTGCAACCCAGAAGAGGGTCCTCACCAGAATCTAACTGAGCAGGCACTCTGATCTCCAACTTCCAGCCTCCAGAACTGTGAGAAATGAACTTTGTTGTTATATAAGCTACCTTGTTTGTGGTATTTTGTTATAGCAGCCCGAGCTGACTAAGACAAGTTTTTAGTAACTACACAAAGGACTACTTACAGGATATAAGTGATAACACTCTGGGCACTGCACTGACAAGGAAAAAAAAGAGATGGGAAGGGGGAAGCAGGATGAAAAGTCCACAGAGTACAACGTCTTGATTTCCAAAGTGTTAAAGGAAGCTTTAGAACTCCAGCCAGTGTGGGCTTGGGCTGTGTCTTTCATCTCATGAAGGTTTTCTTCTCCCTTAAGGAGAACTACCTACTCCTTGACACTTCCTAAATTTATGGTAACCCTACTGCTGTCTCCACTCCACACCCACACCCCAACACACCCAGTTACTTGGTCCGCATTTGACTGTGACCAAATAAAATCTCTTCCCTGAGACACCCAATGCAAACCGAGAGATTCAGTCTCTCCATGATCTGTGGATCAGAAAAGCAGAAAAGATTTGTCTGCAGATAAAGAAGAATCAAAAAGATATGATGGAAGGGTCTGAGGGGAGGTGGAGAGAGAGCTTTAATTGTTCCAGTCTTTGATTATAGCCCTTTTATGAAGTCCAGCTGCAAACTCACCCTCAGGTGATTTGAGAAATCTACCTTTTTGATTAGGCAAGTTACCTACTGAAAAATGAACTCTAGGTAAATATAATGATTTCACGTAGTCCATTCTGTTTAACCCTCATAACAGTACAGTGGGGGAAGTACTGTTATCCCCATTTTACAGATGTTTTTTGGCTATAAGAAATTATCCTTCATTGAATGCTAGTGAGACTTGAATTCTAGGCTTAATTCTACCATGACTGCATCGTCTGAAGCAAATTAACTTTTTTCAGCCTTTCTCAAGAAGCAATTTTAGACTGACGGAAAGGGTCAAGAATCCTGCTTGTAATTTATGAAACCAATGATCGTGACCTAGAAGATTTTGAATGGACAGGAAGCTGTCAATAAGCTTGGCCTCAGTCTCCTCATTTCAAAGTGCATGAATTGGATTACACGTTATCCAAGATGCCTTCTAGGTCTAACACTCAACAGATTATTTTCTGGCTTCAATTACCAAGAGGTTTACTCTCAATTATGAAAGAGCTGGAAATGGCTAATAAATTTGGTGATATATTTGGACAACACAGTTATAGACCCACTTGTATCTGAAATAATTCTTTCTGGCTCTGAAAAACCTTTGAAAATTTTATTATGACTACATGGATCATTACTTGGCAAAGAAATTCCCCCAAATCCTGATCTACGAACACAAAGAATGATGTGCCAGGATAAAAGGATATAAAAATAAAATCTATTAAATTATTGACAATAAAAGTCAGAGCTGAATTTTCCTGAAAATGAACCAACAAAAGGTACCAGCAAAACTGGATGAGCTGAGAAAATACAAGCTTAATTGACTTACCCTGAGTAAGTGGTTTTCAAATGAATGTTTCCCAGTTCTGGGCATCCAAGACTTTCTTGAAATTGTTTAATAGAGAAAACTGATCCCCAAATTTCCTTGATTTGGGAGAGCTCACTGAGAACTTCGACCTTGACTGCCATCTTCACCATGCTGTTCAGACACCCCATCTTCACACGTTAACATTCCTCGAATGAATGAAATTCCAGAAAACCAAGATCATATAACCTCACTGCATTAATGGGGAAACACATAAACAGAGCCTACTAGCCTGGATCTCACTGAGTTTCTAAACTGAAAACCCATTAAAGGATGGGTTGATAGTCTACCAATGTTATTGGCAAGCACTTTCCAAAACTGTCACAAAATTTGTAATCAAGTGAAATTAGGAAACTACTTATGTTTTTCAAACATTCAAGATGGAGAAAAACCAGATCTATTCATAGAATAATTCCTGGCAAATATCAGGTGTCCAATAAGTGATTCTTAATGAGTAAATTAGCTTTACATTTTTATACAGCTATCAAAGTTTCTAAGTGCATACACATAATATGTTTACATTTCATTACACATAAAAAGACAAAATATTTTCTTATTTTGTATTATTTGTCTGTTAATTCTTCACCTCAGTTTGAATGTACACACCTGCTCAGCCATTCCAAAGTATATTCTTCCATATTGCTTTCTGAGTCTCATCTTCTGAACTTTAATTACCTCATCACCTGAAGCTTGAATGAGAATGGGGGAAACTCCATTCCCAGACCACTTAAGAAGAGTCCTTTTCCTGTCAAGGCAACGAAATATTATTTTGCTCCCCTTGCCACACGGATATATATATAGATACAGATACAGATATAGAGACATAGAGATATAGATGTAGCTATAGGTAAATAGATATAAGCAGAAATGGAGATATATATTTCATTTTTACTTGACTTTGTCCTGAGCAGTAAAAATCCTGAATTTACCCCTTGCTGCTCCAAGCAGGTGATGCGGTGGTGCCCTTAACCTGTAACAGAACCCTTCATCTTCATTAGATCGCCAGGTCACTGGCCTTCATTAGCCTGCTGCAGCCTCTCATTTGATTTGCATTGCAGGTTCCCTATTTAGGTAATGACTCTAATTTTGAAAACCTCCAGAGGTTACGGCAAAGAAGCTGGGCCCGAAAGAAAGATGGACGGAAAGGACAGAAGCGGTGCTGCCTCCCCTCACCCCTGCCCCGCCCTGCATCCTCTAGAGAGAGACAGGTTGCAGGCTGGTTGGCATCATGGGGCTTGGGGGCCTGAGGCTTGTTCTGTACTGTCTTTACTTCTGTAAATGAGCACTCATAGTTAATGCCTCAGAAAGCTTGACGAAAGGAAACCAAAACTTTAGTCTGAAACCATCAAAGGCATTTAAAAGGCAGCAGCTCCTCTCGTGCCCCGCTCTCTTCTATACACTACACAACTGCCACAGCAGCTCGCCCCCTCCCTTCTTGCTTCAGGGCCTTTGCACATGGTGCTCTTTGAGCCTGGATCTCTCTTCCCTGATAAATTCCTACTTATCTCTTGGGTCTCGGTTTATATATCATTTCCTAAGAAATACCTCTCGTGGCCCGCTGATCTAAATCAGTTCCCTCTTTTATTCTCGTTTTTAGTATCCTAGTAGCCTCCTTTACCACACTTATCATATGTGACACTATATATTTATTTATTGTCTTTTGGTTTAATATCTATCTTCCCCAGAGGAATTTAGGGGGGTACTGTGGACTGAATGTTTGTGTCCCCCCTCAAATTCTTATGTTGAAGCCCGAATCCCCAATGTGATGGCATTTGGAAGTGGGATCTTTGGGAGGTAATTAGTTTTGGGTGAGGTCATGGGATTGGAGCCCTATATCCATGAAGGAATAGGGACACCATGATGGAATTGGTGTCCCTATAAGGAATGAAGAGACCAGGGCTTTCCCTCTGCTGCATAAGGACACAGAGCAAAGGTAGCTGTATACAAGTCAGGAACAGGGTCCTCACCAGAACCTGACCATGCCAGCACCCTGATCTTGGACTTCCAGCCTCCAGAACTGTGAGAAATAAATGTTTGCCATTAGTCTATGGGGCCGTATCTATTTTGTATAGCACGGTATCCCCAGCATCTCACATCATGCAGTGAATTGGCACTTAATTCATGTTTGCTGAATGAATAACCAATTGTTTGCTGCTCTTGATAAAAGAAAAGGCTACGTCTTTCCAGCGGGCCAGAGCCTGATCTCACGCTCCACCCTGCAACCTGGGCTGAGGGTCTTCCTAACAGCAGGACTGCTCACAGGATGTAAGTGATACACTCTGGTCTCTGCCACAAGCATTAGCAAGAAAAAAAGAGTTGGGAAGAGGGAAGTTCAATGAAGAGTCAACGGAATACAAAGTCCTTGTTCCCAAAGAAACAAGAAGTTAGAACTCCAAGCCAGTGTGGGCTTGTGCTGCGTCT
Organism: Delphinus delphis; assembly: GCF_949987515.2. NCBI lineage: Eukaryota > Metazoa > Chordata > Mammalia > Artiodactyla > Delphinidae > Delphinus > Delphinus delphis. The sequence goes on along the minus strand of NC_082684.1, from coordinate 36,120,754 downwards.
TTCATCCCATGGGGGTTTTCTTCTCCCCTGAGGAGAACTATGTACTCCTGACACTCCCCAAACTAGGACTACTCCAAAGCCGCCCCTGGCTTTGGCGAGTTCATGATTTATAGTTTGCTCCTTCAAGCAGGCAGCACCCAGACACTCGTCTGAACCAGGGGTGCTTCTGCAGTCAATAAGGTCAACTAGTTGTTTTCATTTCCTATGGATACTGTAACAAAGTACCCCAAATTAAATAGAAATTTATTACCTTACACCTCTGGAGGTCAGACGTCTAAAATGAGTCTCACTGAGCTGAAAGCAAAGTGTTGGCAGAGCTGTATTTCTTTCCGGAAGCTCCAGGGGCGAATCCCTTTCCTTGCTTTTTCCCCTTTTTAGAGGCTGTCTGCATCCCTGGGTTCAGGCCTCCTTCCTTCATCTTCAAAGCCAGCAACATTGCATCTCTCGGCCCAGTCTTCCACGATCACCTGTCCCTCTCATGCTCTTCTTCTGTTCCCCCTTTTACTTTTAAGGACCCTTGTGATCATATGGGACCCACCCATATAATCCAGGATAATCTCCCTATTGCAGGTCCTTAAATTAATCACATCTGTAAAGTCATTTTTACCACGTAAAGTAAAATCATCATAAGTTCTGAGGATTAGAACATGGACATCTTAGGAAAGATTCTCCCTACTATACTGGTAAATTATTCCCAGTCTCAAGAAACAGATAAGAGTTTGTAGCGCCACCCTGCCAGTTCCTTTGAAGAGGCAGGGAATATAATAAGAAAGAACTGAGAATTGGAACACTGATTAAAAAACAAAAGGAGTGGGCTTCCCTGGTGGCACAGTGGTTGAGAGTCCGCCTGCCGATGCAGGGGACACGGGTTCGTGCCCCGGTCCGGGAAGATCCCACATGCCGCGGAGCAGCTGGGCCTGTGAGCCATGGCCACTGAGCCTGCGCGTCCGGAGCCTGTGCTCCGCAATGGGAGAGGCCACAACAGTGAGAGGCCCACGTACCACAAAACAAACAAACAAACAAAACAACAAAAGTCCTAATGGCAATGAATCCCATTCTCCAACATGTCAGCCACCACAGTCAATAAAAGCCACCTGCGAAAGCACTTCAGGTCCTGAGAAAGCTACGTTAAATACCAGATTGGAGTAATGTGAAGTCTCTGATATTTGCTAACAACAAACTTGGGGTACTTAGAGGTATATTTCAAAGCCATTTGTGTCAGGAATTGTTTCAGCTGCAAATAACAGAATAACCACATACCAGTGGCTTAAGCAATAAAGACATGTAATTATTTCATGTAACAGAAAGCTTAGAGGTAGGTTGGTCCAACATGGGGGCAGCAACCGAGGGTCAGCAAGGACCTAGGGTCTGTCCATCTTTCTGCTCTGCCTTTCTTAGTAGATCAGTAATGTCTCCCCTCATGGTGGTAAGATGGCTGCCACATTCCAATAATCGTGTCTTCCCAAAATGTCATCCCAAGCACAAAGGGGAAGCATGTGGAGGAGGACTGTTTCTCCTCTTGCTACTCTCTATCAGACAGGAAACCTTTCCCAGCACTTCATTGGCCATTCAGGTCACTGGTATTCCCTGGCAAAGAGGAATGGGATTCTATGATTAGCATAGATCAATCAGAAGTTGTCCTCTGTGTGTTGGCGGGGGGGGGGAACATTGACACTCCAAGTAGAGTTGGGGCTCTGCTAAAACAGAAGAAGGGGAATGGCTATCAGTTAGGCAATCAACAGTGTCTGCCATATAAACATTAAGTGTTATCTAGTTTTTTAAAAAGATCTTTACTGGAGTATAACTGCTTCACAATACTGTGTTAGTTTCTGTTGTACCACAGAGTGAATCAGCCATATGCATACGTATGTCCCCATATCCCCTCCCTCTTGAGCCTCCCTCCCAAACTCCTTATCCCACCCCTCTAGGTCATCTCAAAGCACTGAGCTGATCTCCCTGTGCTATGCTGCTGCTTCCCACTAGCTATTTTACATTCAGTAGTGTGTATATGTCGATGTTACTCTCACTTCGCCCCAGCTTCCCCCTCCCACCCCGTGTCCTCAAGTCCATTCTCTATGTCTACATCTTTATTCCTGCCCCGCAGGAATGGTTCATCAGTACAATTTCTTTTCAGATTCCATATATATGTGTTAGCATATGGTATTTAGTTTTCTCTTGCTGACTTACTTCACTCTGTATGACAGACTCTAGGTTCATCCACCTCACTATAAATAACTCAATTTCATTTCTTTTTATGGCTGAGTAATATTCCATTGTATATATGTACCACATCTTCTTTATCTATTCATCTGTCGATGGACATTTAGGTTGGTTCCATGTCCAGGCTATCGTAAATAGTGCTGCAGTGAACATTGTGGTACATGTCTCTTATTGAATTATGGTTTTCTCAGGGTATATGCCCAACAGTGGGATTGCTGGGTCATATGGTAGTTCTATTTTTATTTTTTTAAGGAACCTCCATATTGTTTTCCACAGTGGTTGTATTTTTAACATGTTAATGTATAAATAGATAGATCTCCATTCAAAATATGGCACGCTTTATGCTCAGATCTGAGATATTTATCAGACTAATCCTCTCATCAACTGGATCAGAACAATTTTGGTTGAAATATACAGTTACTCTAAATTTATCTGATTTTATGTTAAAAGAGGGGCATTAAACTTTGTATTCATGGACAAATTCCCATGGAGTAATCATCCATTAAAAAGTTATTAACTGAGCACCTACCATATCCCTGGCACAGTGGCTAAGCACCAGGACTGAGATCTAGCTCCTCTTCTTGGGTGATTATAATTAGGATGGTTAAGTGTTATTACAGGTACAAGTACATGAGACCAGGGAATGTGTCTAGGGAGAGCCCTGTCTTGGCGTTAGGGAGAGTTTTGGAAGATGTGACATTTAGAGAGATCTGAAGGACAAATGAGTAGCCAGATGATGTATGGGATGGGGACCAGGCTCTGGGGTGAGCAGAGGATGAGGGAGTGCTCCAGGCAAAGGGACCAGCCGTGCAAAGACTTGGAGGTAAGAGTACTCAGGAAAATTCTGAAAATAAATATAATTCACTGTGGCAGGAGCAGAGTGTGACTGGTGGTATGAGAAGAGAGATAGGCTGGGGTCACATCATGAATTTAGACTCTATCTCAAGGACAGTGGGGAGTAACATAATCAGATTTGCATGTTAGAAATCCAGGTACCAGGTGGAAAATGGATTAGAGAGGATCAGTGGTAGTTTGCGTAATTGGCCCCAGTGCTCGCTTCCCCCTGCATCCACACCCTTGCCATGGCCTCCCAGTGAATTGAGTGTGCTTCTCCACCTCTTGACTTTGGGCCAGGCCACATGATCTGTTTTGGCCCGTAGCAGGTGGTAGAAGTAACGATGTGCCATTTCTAAGCCTAGGTATAAAGAAGCCTTGGGTGTTTCCACTTGCCCTCCTGTACCTCTGTCTTTGCCCAGGCCCATGGGGCCCAGGAGGAAGATGGGAGACAAATGGAGCACAGCCAGCCCAGCTGCCCCACAAACTCATGAGAGAAATAACTGTCTTTGTTTTTACAAGATGTTGAAGTTTTCAGTATGCAGTATTATTGTGACTATTGCTGAGAGAGTCACGCTAGAAGCAGAGTGATGTATTAGGAGACTATTGTAGCTTCAGGTGAAGGCTTATGGTCACCTGAACCAAGATGATGAGGGAGGAGATGGAGAAGAACAAAGAGATTCAAAAGAGACTTAGAAAACAGAATGCCATGACACAGTAGCTTATAGAGAGGAATTCGTTTAGAATGTCTCCTGTGGTTCTTCCTTGGGTAACTATTCACTGAGATGGGAATATAGGGGGAAGATGATGTGCTTAGTTACACTGAATTTGAGGCACCTGTGAGATGTCCAAGGGCAGTGGTCCAGTAAACATGGGGTCTAGAACTTGAGCGAGGTCTCAGCTGGGCCATAATGCACAGATACGCGGGTCTGAATAGGGACCGTCGGGGGAGGGTATAGAGCAAGAAGAATGTGAAGGGTAGAACTTCGAAGAGACCAGCATTCGAGGACAAATGAACAAGAGTCCTCAGAGAAGAGCGGCCAAGAGAAGGAGAAACGTCCAGGGAGGGTAGTGTCCTGGGAGCAAAGAATGAGAGGGCTCTACAAAGGAGGGTGTGGTCAATTGTGCAGAAAACTGGTGAGCAAAGAGGCAAAGAGTTTATAAGGAATCATGAAGATTTACCTAATTTACAAACAAAGAAAGGAAAGAGATTTTTGCCCAAGAAATTTCAGACAGTCCCACAGTAGATGAGTCAATAAAGCCCTAACCACAAGAACAGATACTGAGATTCACTGAGATGAGATGTTCTGAAAACGAGCAAAAGCACGATCCAGGGCCTTTTGAGTCATTGTTTCTCCAGGTTCCTCTGGGTGAGTGGGTGCCTTTGAGCAGAACCTTGCCTTACCTGCAGCAGATTACTGTGTCATCCAGGCCACTCCACCCACAGGCCCTGGCAACCCTGACAAGTCCGTGAGAAGCAGCGTCTGTCAGTGCCAGGGCTGGCCAAGTCCCTCTGACTCATTTCCCATTGACTCAGGTGAACTTTCTGAGTTCCCTGGAGGCCTCTGATGGATCCAGCCTGGCTTCTGCTGGGATCCAGGATGGCTCCTGCTTTCAACAGCACAGCCGGCTCTCTTCCCGTGTGTTCTGAGTTCCGTAGACCAGCTGCTGGCTGAAATATCGATACCCCTTCCACAGGGTTCCAGGAGAGGTGCTGGAGAGTGGGTGAGACGTGAGCCCGTAGAGGAATGGGATGCTAGCACAAACGCACACGGCCACCCAGCCCAGCACAGGACTTGCAAGCTCTAGAGGAGCAATTACCACATTGACGGCCTCGGCGATTGCTCAGGTTCGGGAATGCCAGCTACTTGAAGTTTGTTTTCCTGTTCAATTGAAACTGACATTTCCCCAAGATTGGATTACTTTGAAATCCAGAAATTGCAGCTGAGATAGTTCATAAATTTATTTCTGTTCCACCTTGTAGCAGTTATTACAAAGACTGATCAGCCGAAGAATATGGGCTTTCTGCTTTTTTTTTTTTTTTTTTTTGCGGTACGCGGGCCTCTCACTGTTGTGGCCTCTCCCGTTGCGGAGCACAGGCTCCGGACGCGCAGGCTCAGTGGCCATGGCTCACGGACCCAGCGGCTCCGCGGTATATGGGATCTTCCCGGACCGGGGCACAAACCCACGTCCCCTGCATCGGCAGGCGGACTCCCAACCACTGCGCCACCAGGGAAGCCCTGGGCTTTCTGCTTTTTATTTCCTGTTTTATTGCAGTCACCTTTTAAGATAGGGTGGTGTGGTCAGCAGGGTGTAGGTGGCTCACAGGCAGCGGGAAAGGGTGGAACTGAGTAGAGAGAGGCGTTCTCTCACTCTCATGGACTCCATCTGCTGCCAACTCTACCCAGCCCCCTGGAGGAAGGGTCTGGAGAAAGATACCAAGGGTCCTGGGAGGAAGGTGCAGAAGGGGATGAGTTAGGAGGTACCAGAAACCCCCACCATGCTGGAGATAAACCCAGAAGAATTCGAGTGGGGCAGCTATTCTCTCCACCTCCACCCCCTGCAGCCACCTTTGGGGCAGGTATAGAGAGGGTCTCTGATCAGAGGGAAGAGATTATAACCCCAGACTTCTGGAGAGGCCCGCTGGGACTTCAGCTGTCTGATAGTCATCAGACCTTGTGTGAGTGCGTTGGGTGTGTGGATGAGACAGAAAGAGAGATTTGTTATATAAACATTTTCCTACTAGAGGCAGACCCTAGGTAAGGGCCTAGGAGCTCACCAATAAATTGTCCCTGTCCTCCAGAAGCTCCTAGTCCTGTGGGGTCACTGAGCTGAGAGCCAGGACGGGTGGGCCCAGGTGTGGCGGAGCGTTATGGAGAGCTTCCTGGAGGAAGCGGAGGCTTCTGCTTGGAAGGCCCTTTGATGTGAGATAATTGCCTTCTAAGTCGTTAGACCCGGGCTCCTGAAACAAGAAAGGAGGCAGGTTGCGGGGCAGAAGCCCACTCTAAGAGTGACAACTGTGCTTTTGACCGTTTAGCAGGGCGTGAAGAGTCCTCCCACTTGGTGTCCTGGCTCTGTCATTTGCTAGCTCTCTGGCCTTAACCTTTTTGTGCCTCTGTTTCTTTATTTGTAAAAAGGGGGCAAAAATGGCTTCCCTCATAAGCTTGCTGAGAGGATACAATGAGAAAATCCATGGATCATTTGAAGATGGTGCCTGCACATGGGAGCTTACTGCAGCTCTGTTAATGGGGCAGGCCCTGACTTTGTGAATTTCAGAGGGGACAAGGAGGATGAGGAACAGCCAGGGCCTGCGCCTTTGTTCCTTGGGCCCTGTTCATGCAGAATAGAGGGTTGACCCAGTCAAAATCAGCCTGAGAGTTAACTGACAACTTATTTTAAATGAGCAAAGTTTTTCTTCATCTATCACATGTCTTATTATCATCCTCACTTATTCCCTTGTGAAATAAATGGCTAGGAGCACAGTCTACCTTTCCTAACTGGGAGAATGAAATCTCAATGTGCTTAAATAACTTGTCTGAAATCCCGCACTGAGATTATTAAAGAGTAGGGGTCTGAACTCTGATCTTCTAAACTACAGGCCCAGGCCTCCTAATCAGTCACATTGCTCCCTGTCATCTGGTACCCAGCAAAACCTGCTCACACAGGTGGAACGATTTCATCAAGTAAGCCATGCTCAGAAACAGAAAATGTCACCTTAGGTGTTTTCTTGGATGTTTGATTTTAATACCAAAGCTAGTTCTGACCACGACGAGTAAATACCAAGTGATTGATTCTCTTAGGTTTCTCTGACAGCAAAGAATGGAGACTGAGAAGCAAGGAAGAGTCAGCAGAAGGGAACAGGGAACACCAAGTGACTATTACTGGTTTGAGTAGGGACTTGACTTTGCCCTGTAACTCTGCTTGGCTATTCATCCAAAGGAAAATTGTGGCTTATAATTACAGAAAACCAGTACCTGGAATTATTAATAATAGCAAAAGAGTTGTTTGCACAGCAAGTAATGTGTGATAATGTTTGGTAATTGATAGTCATTTCTATTATTTAAACACTAATTAATTCTTGTACTAAGCAAAGTATTGACTTTACTTAGGGTGTTATGGCAGCCCTCCTAGCTTAAAATAATCCCTTACTGTTTTCTTTAGATAATTAAAATGCACTGCTTATTTGTTCTATTTGTGGCTATTGATAGGAATGAACCTTCTGGGAGGGCTTTATGGGCAGTTTAGGCAAAAGCGACCACATGTAAGATCTGGTCCTTCTAAGGAGCCAGCCTGATACTTTTCTTACCAGGAGAATTCCCAGAACATCCCTCAGTAATCTGTCCACACAGTCCCCCTGTTTTTGGCTTTACTTGACCCATCTGTGAAATGAGAAGAGTCAAACCTGTGAACGCAGCTGCCATTCTGCAGCAATGACCCAGCAGGTCTGGCTCTGACAAGTTGCAGGGGAAAGTCCCTCCACCTCTCCAGGCCTGTGGGCTTCCTCTCTAGGCCTGTAAAACGAGGGAGAGGGAAGTCGTCATCCTTACAAGTTCTCAGGGCTCTAAATTGAACGAGCTAACAGGATCAGTGAATATGCTTTCTTGCAGGTGCAGTGAAGGCTCTGATTGCTGGAAAGAGAAAAACACACAGATTAATGGACCAGTGTCACTCAAGGATTCACAGCCAACAGACATGAGCTGTCTGTTCCTGTCTAGTATCTCTGCATCTTCCTGAAGGCTGAGTTTTACTATTTGACTCCTTCTATCCCTTTAACTAGCAGGCTGCACATAAAATAAAATCTACTGAACCTCAGCTGAGGCTCTAGGCCGATGTCTTATATGAGATATTCCAGAGTATTTTTCCAAGTACATTTATAAGACGGGAGTCTTTACATTCCATTTATTGGGCATATTAATTTTGGTTTTGTTTTCTTCTTAGCAAGAGAGACAAAAGCTCTCCTCTAAGCTGTCAGTTCTCACCTCACAAGGTCAGAGCTGAAAGCCCCATGTAGGAAAAAAATCAACTCCAGAATGCAAATATGTTGTATTGCTACTGCCAGCTTGTGGTTGTGCAGGTCAGTTGGTTTCAACAACCTTGAGAGATCAAGATCATGGATCAGCATTTCTTATAATTCCATGAACTTTGTTCAGTTCCATGGCTTCATATCACAGTCTTGGCTCCACCCAGCTATATGCAAATATTTGTTGCTGGTTGTAAGAAGCGTTTCCTCTGAACTGAAGCTTAGTGCTGGATTCTTGTTGCCTGTGGATGCCCCCTCTTCTCCATCTTGGACCAACCAATGCTGAGCCCTTTCCTGAGTCACGGCTGGAAAGGTTAAGTTTCTTGGCACAGGAAGTCTTGTCTGCTTGGTTGAATTTTGACTTTCAGATGGTATTCTCCAGCTCAATGGCTGCCCCATCATCCTACTGAACAGGTCTAATGTCAGGCCTATGCCTTCCCCCAAATTCATTTGACCCGCCTTGAATAAGGTGTCATGAGCCTTGTTATAATCTGTCCTGAGATACAATCACAGACAACACCTCTTGGGATATTACACAACATTTGGAAGAGGTCAAACAAGGAAACATGACTACTTTTTAATAAGAAACTTATCAGAGAACCAAAGGGCTACCCCCAACATTGACTCTTGACTTTCCCTCCGCTGGAATTCATTAAGAAAAAATATGGATGAAAACAGCTAAACTATTTTTTTAATAAAAAAATAGGAGGGACATGCCCTAGACATTAAAATATAATATTAATCTGAAATAAATAAGCATTTTCATATGATCACAGAAATAACATATCAAGAAGAAATAACTTAGATATAGAGCTTGATATTTACAATTGAGCTCTAATAAAGGAAAAATTACAAATGCAATAAATGGATTTGGAGGAGAAAAATAATTAACTTAGATATTCCTCCCACAGCATTTTACAAAATAATTTTCAAATAGATGATATGGGTAAGACAGGTATATATACAAAATGAAACTTAAAATCTCATAAGAAGGGCTTCCCTGGTGGCGCAGTGGTTGAGAGTCCACCTGCCAATGCAGGGTACACGGGTTCATGCCCTGGTTCGGGAAGATCCCACATGCCACGGAGTGGCTCGGCCCGTGAGCCATGGCTGCTGAGCCTACGCATCCGGAGCCTGTGCTCCGCAATGGGAGAGGCCACAACAGTGAGAGGCCCACCTACCATAAAAACAACAACAACAACAAAAATCTCGTAAGAAATTGTAAAGATATTTTTATTTAACTAACCTACATGGCGAAGGACTTTTTAAGCGTTAAAAACAATGGGTGAAGATCAAACAGATTTGACTAAATAAAAATTGAAAACATCTGTATATTTAAAGTGTTCATATTCAAAGACAAACTATGGGAAAATGTTTACCAGGGAGGGATTCTGGGAAGATAACAGTGACAACAGCATGGTTTTTAAATCTCCCAGAATTTCCACATAAAAATAGAGTAGCTAGATAGCAAAAAATTAAAAATCCATCGACAACATTTACAACAAGGTTAAGTGAAGAGGTATCCTCCAAATCCCAACATAGAAGCAGGTGGGTCAGACCACCAATAGCTTCAAGATCTTCAAAGTACCAGCATGTGTAGCCGAGGAAGCTGGGGAGGGGGGGGCACGATCTGACAGAGTGGCAGGCTGACTTGAGGACAGCAGATAAACTGAGGAGGGGTTTTGCCCAATCCAATAGTGGCGAATGAGTACAAGAAGCTCTGTGAGGACGTCTTAAGGGGCCCTAGAGCAGTCTTTATCCTGCCATCCAGAGTTCCCCTATGGGAGAGTTCTCAGTAATTTTACAGGTTGTAGTAGTTTTTGTACTGTTACTCTGTTTTGTGTATAAGGTGGAATGAAGCAAATAAGTAATTATGGAATATTCTATCATCTCCTAATTCCTTGAGAACGAGGATTTTTGGCATGAAAGAAAGGAGTACAGATACACTATAGATGAGGTTAAGTGAGTATAAGTGAGTAAAAACCTTATAGTCTTGCAATTGAACTGGAAGTACCAGTATGAATACCTGAGATGGGTGCATATATGTGTTCAGTTCTGCTACAGTATGACATGTGTTCCTAAAAATTGCCACAATGGGCAATAAAAACCACAGGGCTTATGGTAAAAATGGTTGTAAGGGAATAACACTCAAAAATTTCATTAGTGACAAATTTTTTTAAAGGATAGAAATTTGGCAAAAATGGTAGCTCAGTTCTCAGGTCAACTGAGTCAGAAATACATAACATAAATACTAATATAAATACGGCACTTTGCCTTGGAAAAGACCTGAAGTTTGCTTGTGGAAGTGGGCGTTGAAAGGCTTGTTAGTTACTGTGAAGTGGTGGAAGGGGGCTTACCTGAAATTGGATGGTAGTTGTATCAGATGTGGGTGGCTGGCTAATTGTCCTCTGTTGGGCATTGGTGCTGAACACCTGAGTTACAGCCTTTTGCAGCCTTAAATCCTGGGTCATGATTTTCTGTCTTTGAGATGGAGGCCCTTTAAGACACGCATTTATAATACACAGCTATTTCATCACAACTGAAAATATTGGATTGGCCAAAAAGTTCGTTTGGTTTTAAGTAAAAATAAAAGACACAGTTTTCATTTTCACCAAGAACTCTATTGAACAACGTATTCACTAACAGAACAAACTTTCTGGCCAGCCCAATATTATCCAATGTACAGCTTTCTTCTCCAGTTAACTTCCGTGTCACTGCTGGAAATTCTTTTGCTTCTTTCTCATCTGCAGCTGCAGCCTTGCTTGACAGCTAAAAACTCTGGAAATTGTAGTGATGTTTGAAACCACCAAACCAGCCTCCCATAGCAATAAAAGGTGCCACTTCTGCAGGATTTGGTGATTTCCGTTTAGCCTCTGTATACAGATTGTGTTTTCTCTTTGATCGTGGAAAAGATTATTCCTGATTTTTTTTTTTTTCTTTGCTGTTTCATGTATTCTTATACAGCTTGGTTCAGCTGGGTGAAGTTTTCTGCCTCCACCTAATATGTCTTCTGTATAAAATCACCCACAGCCAAATGCAAAAATTTGTGTTAGATTCACATTGTTCCTGAATATACCAATCGTACTTGAACAAATCTGCATTTTCAAAATAAGCATTAGAGCAGAATTAACTGTATATAAATTTCCCCCCCATTAATTCCTCAACTCTGTCCACTCAAAGGACTAAAACAATGACTAATGTTGTAGTAAAGTAGCAATGAGCATCTCTAAAAGATGACACTAAAAGAAGTCAGGGATGCTTGGATGAATGACTGATTTCAGGTCTGGGGCAGGAGATATATAAGGTGAGCCTGGAATATCTTGTCATAGCAGATAGCAGGGAATGGTATCAAGGACCACTAGGGTCATGCCAGCAGGACTCAGAACAAATTGAGGAAGCTCCCACTGCCCAAGATGGAACAATTTGTATTTCAATAAGGATGATAATTGTACAAATACATTTAAATTCATCAAATATGTTTAAGTCTATGGATTTCTAATGCTATTTGAAAAAACGAATTGGTCACTATTAGAGGAGAAAAGGCACCTATTTGTGATCTTGAAGACTGATAAATAAGACAAAGAGTCAAGCATCCGTCCTGCCTCTCCTTCAGGAACTATACCACTGGGTAACCCAATCATAGACATGAGGAAACATCTCTTTATGGAAGTATTCCAACTAATAAATGAAAAAAGAAATGTTAGAATGAGAACATCACCATTTGCAACCCCCAGTGAATTAACAGATCCAGGCATTGAACATCAACAGCTGCTCACATCACAAAAAGGGAGACGTGCAGACATTATGCGCCTCCTGATGAAAAACATGCCACTATCTATAGTCTTGCCAAAGGGATCAAACTTAAGTCTAATCAAGCCTTTGGATCCAGCTATCAATTTGCAGGAAATACAGAGCTCAGAGGAACACACTGAACCGTTCCTTGAATATGCAATCAGCAAGATCCAGACTGTGGGAAACATTACAGGGTAAAAGGCTCAGGTTCTTAAAAAGAAAATTTATAAAATTAAGAGGGAGTCTAAGTGGAATTTATACCTTAAAAATGATTTAAAAGACATCCCAAATTTTTAAAAATTGACAAGGCTAAATTATGATGTTTTAAGGAATGTACTTGTTAGTGATAAAGAAACACAAGGCAGTGGCTGCTCTGAGTCAGGGTAGCCGAGAATTAAGTTAAACCAGTGAAAATAACCGAAACCGTGTTGCCTGTGCAACTGTGTGCGAGGACTGAGCCTCATCCCCACCACGTGCCTTTATGGCCCTGCTTTTCCTAACCTGCCTTGTCTTGGGGTTATGCACAGGCTTGCCTCCAGCCAGATTTGTATCCCCTGCGGTAGCAGTAGTGGCCCTGAGGACTCACACCCCACAGGGCTGGATGGTTTTCTCCAGGCTGACTCTTTGCCGTCCTCCTGTGGGCTGAGGCAGTTCCCTGGGAAGAGCAGAGCCGCTATTTTATTCCCAGATCTCCTAAGATTGTAAATTCCCTGTTTGTTTCTTTCCTCCCTCCATTCAGGAAAACAAAACCCAAAAACAAATGGTGGGCCTGGCTGTCATTTTCCTCACCATCCATACAAGAGCCCAGGAGTCCTATTTGGCTGCTTCATGACAAGCCAATTAGATAAAGATTGTTAATCAGAGTAATGGAGGGAGAAGGGACCACAGGAAAGGGAAGGAGGGAAGGAAGGTGGCAGAGGCAGTAATGGAAGACAGAGAGTACTGCCCCTCCCTTCCTGCTCTGATGTTTTATTCAGGCTATTTGCAAATAAGCCAGTGGAAACAGGATTAACAATAAATGAGATGCATTAGACCGTGGAGAGCCAGGGAGGGAGATCTGAGTGTTTTTCCTTGCCAGCCAGGCTCACAGGCTCCTTACCAAACAAGGTGAGCCCTTCCTCAGTTGGCTTTACCTGCTCTCCCACCTGTACTCAGGCCTTCTGAAGAGGCTCAGATTTCACTTAGCAAGTCATATGAAGAAGTTCAGAGATTTTTTAGCACAGAAGAGCCAACCTAAAAGGCAAAGCCAATACGTCAACACCCAAGGGCTAGAAGCTTGCACTCTCAGCCTAGCATTGAAGTTGTCACAACCCAAAGGGTCTGTTAGGCAGTCACTCCACTTTATTAAAGTCGCTGATACTCAATTTATCCGTTACTCTTAACCAAGCACTTTCATACGCATTGCCACATGTTTCTCATAATAACCCTGTAAAGTAGTGGTAGTGACCAATTTTATAAGCAGAAGAAGATGAACGAAAGTTACCCAAGCCCTGAAAGTCCTCACATTCAAGAATGCAGGTGTCTCCATTATTCTTTTCCTTTGGACAATTTGCATAAGCTCAAGTCCTCCCATCTCCTAATTTACCTAGACTTGTATAATTACTTCCTTCCGTTCAGCGAATAGGTGCTTCATGGGCAAGGCACTGAACAAGGTGGAGAATAGGAAATCTCAGCGGCCAAACAACCTACTGTTTTATATTATAGGCTATCAAGCTGCCCATCTTCCGCTTGATACGGATTCTGATTCGGCTAGAATTAATACTTCCCATTAAAAAAATAGCAATAGCTGTAATTCATTAAGCACTCATTTAATGCCAAGCACTGTGGCAACCAGTTTATGAATGCTATCTTATTTGAAGCTCTGGGTCCACATCTAAGCCCAGAGCTCACGTTTTCACAACAATATGCTATAACACACAGTTCTGTTATAAAGGGGGAAGCTTTATTTTTCCACATGGACTTCCCGCCCTTTTACAGCCTCAGTGAGACCCAACTCCCAGTAGAGATGCACTTTCCACCTGTGTGACCTGGCAGCATAATTCTGTGAGTGTATTTCTTCCACTGTATTTCCTCTTCACACCTATCAGCAAAGGGGGATAAAGGAAGGCCATGTTTCCTTTGGCCTTTCAGCTAAGACTGAAAACTTAGCTTAGAGCGATACTCCCTGGCACCTACCTCTTTCTAAGGTCATCGAAAATATCCCCTGATATCCCAGGAAGGCATAAAGGAAGGAAGAGACCTCTATCAAAGAGGACCAGGGCTCAGGAAGGCAATGGCTTATTTCTGAGCATGTGGTCCTCACTGCAACAGAATGGACACCAAGCTCCACTCCAACCTACTCAATCAGAGTCTGTACTTCAATAAGATCCCAGATGATTGGAATATGTTAAAGTTTGAGTACATGGGGAAGGAGTACAGTGTAACCCAGTGGTTCTCCAAGTGTGGTTCCCAGAGACCAGCAGCATCAGCATAGTTTGGGAACTTGTTAGTAATGAGAATTCTGTTTTTTTTTTTTTTTTTTTTGCGGTACGCGGGCCTCTCACTGTTGTGGCCTCTCCCGTTGCGGAGCACAGGCTCCGGACGCGCAGGCTCAGCGGCCACGGCTCACGGGCCCAGCGGTGGCATGTGGGATCCTCCCAGACCGGTGCACGAACCCGTGTCCCCTGCATCGGCAGGCGGACTCTCAACCACTGCACCACCAGGGAGAATTCTTGGGCCACACCCTAGACCAACTGAATCAGGAACTCGGGGTGGGGCCCAGCCAACTGGGTTTAATAAGCCTTCCAAGTGATCCTGATGCATGCTAAGTTTGAGAACCAGTGGTACAGACGATTACCTCTCCAGGCCCTGGGTCCCTTACTTCTGATACATCAGTTAGGATGCAATCTTGGCCGACACTTGGGAAAACAGAAGGAAGGTCTCTTGTGCTCAGTTTTCCCCTTTCCATTTTATTACCCTGGGGATGGTTCTGAAAACTCAAGCTTCTGAAGAAAACCTTTCTTGCTTGTAAATTAATCCTTCATTTGCATTGTCAATAATAGCAGGAAGAAAGGAGTTCCAGGAGACCTACTAGCTTTTAAGTGCTTCATTGTATCTGCTCAGAAGCATGCCTGGGAATGGAAGGCCCAGGTTTTCCAGCATAAGAATAAACAGGGCCACCAGCCACCAGGAAGAGGGACTCTGGTGGTCACAGGCTGGGGGTAGGGATAGGCATGGGCAAAACAACCCTGGTACAAGACAGATGCAGATTGGGAGTATCTACACAGACAGAATAAGGATATGAATATTCTCCAAATCCAAGAGTCGCTGGCTGTCAGAAAGCAATCTAGCCCATCCCCCAACTCTGGTCAGTATCGTGCCTACATCTCTCCAGACTCAGGACCTCCATTTATTCAGTATGGGGAGGTGCCAACACCAGTTGCTGATATTAAAAGAAAAAGCATGATAGTGTCCATTCATGTCTTCAGTAAGTCTTTTTTGAGATTGTCTTATATG
The DNA here is from genome assembly GCF_949987515.2 of Delphinus delphis. NCBI lineage: Eukaryota > Metazoa > Chordata > Mammalia > Artiodactyla > Delphinidae > Delphinus > Delphinus delphis. The sequence goes on along the minus strand of NC_082684.1, from coordinate 36,105,393 downwards.
CCAGACACAACGCCACGAGCACAGGGACAGATGCTACTTCCAGCCTCACAGGGTATACATTCTAGTGGAAGAGACAGGCATCAGTCTCTCAACTAAGTGTCTCCTTACAGCCTGTGAACATGGCAGGGGAGACTGTAACAGGGAACCAGGCCCAGTCTCAGGCCAAGGAAGGCTCCCCTGGGGAAGGTGGTTGTTTGAGTCTGGATCTTAAGGAGTTAACTAGGCAAAGGCAGGTATTGATGGTGGTGAGAACACTACAGCGAAGGGAAAGGACCTGAGTCATGAGATAGAGGTTGGCAAGTTTAAGGATCAGAAAGAAGAACCAAGGAAGGGAGCCAGACCATGGCAGACGGAGGTGTGGCATCAGCTGACACGGGAGTGGAGGGCAGAGCCCAGGCCATGCAGGCTGATAACGCTTTTGTGGGTCTTCATCCTAAAGCAACGGGAAACCTTCGAAGGGTTTTCAGCCGACGGGTATCGGGACAGGTTCGCATGTTGTAAAGCGCACTCTGGCTGCATTACGGACAGGGGAGTGCAGATGGCAGAAGGATAAGCCAGCTGTGAAGCTAGGTGAGTGGTCCAGGGGATTCTGACCAAGTGCTAGTAGTGGAGGTGGGGAAAAGAACGCAGACTAGAGCGAGACAGACTTAGATGAAGTCCACAGATCTCAGGTATGGATTGGATATGTCGGCCAAGAGGAGAACAGGCACCAAAGGCATCTCTTAGGTCACTGGACAAGGGCTGAAAAGGGGGTGAGGGCTGGATTGAGAAAAAGAAAGAGTAGATTGGCTACAAGTACGGAAGAGGTGTACTCAGAAAGGACAAGTGATGAAACTAGGGCAGTCTTCAGTGAATAAGACTCACTCAGTGTTTAATTAAAGTAGGTGTCCAAGCAGCTCTCAGTCATTCATGGTGATCTAACATGTTGATTCGAGTCCCGTTGCTCTTGTTGCAATCTCTGTGCTTTGTTCATTCTTGCCTTTGCCAGCAGGTGGGAGAAGGGAAAGGGTCGGGGCGGAGCGGGGGGACCAGGTCACTTAGTCATGTACATCTGGTGGGGAGATGAAACCCAAATGGCCTCACCTACTTGGAGTGCCAGCTCATTGTGACTATTTAGCTTAGGACAGCAATCCTCTCCCTGAAGGGGAGGGCTGCATATAAATGCAATTTACATCTCCAGCAACATTCTACAACCCTCCCTTAATGAATGAGTCAAACCATCAAGGCATCCAAATTGGTTACTGAGATCCTTTCATCTTCCAGGTTGTTTGCCTTTAAAGTCTAGAATAGAATTGAAGGGTATTAATAGCAATGGGATGTTTTTGTGAGCCTGGGGGGAGGGGTCTGTGATAAATAAACCCTAGAGAACTGCAGAAAATGAACCGGCCAGTGGGCTCTTTTAGGCAGGTTTACAATGACTGGTTGCTCTGTCTCTTGGGAAGTCATGCAGGCAGCAACCACCACTGGGCTTGGAGATTATTTGTATGGAAAAGGGAGTCCAAAACTACAATAACATTTTAATTGTATACTTTCTCTCTTTCAGGATGAAGAATCCAGATAGATTCCGGTTTCTGTATTAGGACCAGGACAGGGATCAAACAGTACACTCAGAAGAGATCATTGAAGATACATTAATGAAGAGACTATTTCCAAGGGTGTGAGCAGGGTTAAAGGAAGCCAATATGGGATAGTGAAGTATCCAGGCTACCCAGAAATCTCTAACCTCCCAAGGCATGAAAGGGGAAGAAGAGAGAGTGGTTATTCCCGTAGCTGTAGGACGATCTGGAATCTGCAGAGGAATGAAGCCACTGCCAACTACAGCCCAGCAGGGACGGAGCCTGGGGAAGAAATACTCAGCCCTCTCTTCCTGCACGTACTTCTCATGGGTCCATCCAAGCTAGAAACCAATGAGCAAGGGAGCATGTGGCCTCAGTTCACACAGGCAGCCTCCCAGGCACAAAGCAGGGTGGAAAAAGGTGGAGGATCAATGAGTAGGGACAAGGCGAGAGAACCCAGCGCAGGAGCCGAGAGACTGATTCAGATGTGCAAACGTATGTGGATCAATATATTTATGCGGCTCTGTGGATTTCACTGCCTGTGCTCTTCTGGTTTCATAATGATGTTGTTAATCCCACATGGATGGTATTACACAAAGCAACAATGGGAAACAGACCTGCTAGCCCAGGATGTGTCTGGGGTGAGGTGGGGAGAGAACTGTACCCAACAGCACTGTCATTTCCTCGGTTTCCCTCTGAAGTCAGCTGTGCCTCTGGCCACTGGATTTCTTTCTTTCTTTCTTTTTTTTTTCCCCAAAAGGAGACAGGTCTTGAATTACTGATGAAATCAAAAGGATAAGTTTGGGGATTGCATGTTTCCATCCTGCCTGTTGTTTGCCTAGTAAATAACATTTCCTTTGTAAAACTTGAGCTTTCATCTCAAGCATGTGGACCATACTTAAGCAGACATCGAAGCTTCCCTTGGAGAAAACCTCTGTGATCCCGGATAACTTTGATCTGTTCTCTCCTGCTATGCAGTCATAACATACAGAGTCTATCAGGACGTTTTCCCCTTGGCCCTGGTTTATTTCCCACTGGGCAGCCCACTCTGCAGCAGACTTTGCTCCTGCTCTTTCCTTTCACTGGACTTATTCTCCCCTCACTGGAATTTGCTAATTTCAGAGCAGTTTAAAGATTCCCTTTGGTGAGGCAGGGAACCCCTGAGGGCCCCAACAGAGACAGACCCGCTCTGACACTGCCCTCTGCTGGAAACTGTTGGTACTGCTCAAGTCTTCAGCGAGGGCCTTGCGCCAGTGCTGAGCAGTGAGTGCCTCACCCTTACTACTTAGGCTGTAGATACGCAGCAATGGAGATAAGGCATTACTTACTTAGAAAACCACTCATTAACAACCCAGATGTGAAAAAACATTAGAATATGATGCAGGAAGATTTTTTTCATGAATTTATATAGAAACTTGTTTCTAAACAAGGCACAAAAACCAAAACTTATAAAAGACCGATAAATTTGACTGCCTCAAAAACAACTTCTGTATGAAAGAAGATACCATAAACAAAGTTAAAGGGCAAAAGGAGAAAATACTTGCAACAAAGGATCAATATATAGAATATATAAAGAACTTCTACAATCAAAAATAAAGTGAAAAACAGTTCAATAGAAAAATATTCTAAAGGTATAAAATGCTAATTCACAGAAATATAAATGTAAAAATTTTTATAAAGCAAAAAATGTGAGATATAAATAAAAAGAAAATATAAATGGCCCCCAAAATGCATGACACAAACCTCAGTTTTACTAGTAATCAGGAAAATGGAAATTCAAACATGAGGCAGGTTTTTGTTCCTAATAAGTTAGAAAAAATTCAAAAGGATGTAGGATAAAAGGCATTTCCATACACTACAGATAAGATTGTAAACTGGTATGATCACACTTGGCAGAATAATTTGGCAATATCTATTACAGTGTAAAATGTTCATACACTATGATCCAATGATTCTATTTATCCATATCTCCCCCAGAGAAACACTTACTCATGTGCTCAGAAGGCAGGTCCAAGGATGTTTGTGGCAGCTTTGTTTGCAATAGCAACAAGTCAGAAATAATTTAAATGACCATCAAAGTGGGATTGGCTATGTTCATTGCAGCTCTATTTACAGTAGCCAGGACATGGAAGCAACCTAAGTGTCCATCGACAGATGAATGGATAAAGAAGATGTGGCACATATACACAATGGAATATTACTCAGCCATAAAAAGAAACGAAATTGAGTTATTTGTAGTGAGGTGGATGGACCTAGAGTCTGTCATACAGAGTGAAGTAAGTCAGAAAGAGAAAAACAAATACTGTATGCTAACACATATATATGGAATCTAAAAAAAAAAAAAAAGGTTCTGAATAACCTAGGGGCAGAACAGGAATAAAGATGCAGACATAGAGAATGGACTTCAGGACATGTGGAGGGGGAAGGGTAAGCTGGGAAGAAGTGAGGGAGTGGCAAGGACATATGTACACTACCAAATGTAAAATAGATAGCTAGTGGGAAGCAGCCGCATAGCACAGGGAGATCAGCTCGGTGCTTTGTGACCACCTAGAGGGGTGGGATAGAGAGGGTGGGAGGGAGACACAAGAGAGAAGAGATATGGGAACATATGTATATCTGATTCACTTTGTTATACAGCAGAAACGAACACATCATTGTAAAGCAATTATACTCCGGTAAAGATGTTTAAAAAAAAATGGGATTGGCTAAATACGATGTGGTTCATCCATAGCACACATACACGTGTACATAACAGCAGATTCTTTTAAAAAGTACTATATGGACTGACGTGGAAAACGCTTCAAGACCTATCGTTAAGTGAAAAACAATCAAGCTGCAGAATGACATGCAGTAAGATAACATGTATGAAAACACCTGGGCACATTATCCAATATAATTTTTTCTCTATGGGTCTAGATACTATGGGTAAATGTGTAGAAGAAGACACATCAGACTGATGGTGAGAGTTACCTCTGGGGTGGAGATGCCGACTGGAGATGGTGGTCAAAGAAGACCTTATCTGTAATGTTTAATTTTTTATAAAGAGAATGTATTCATATATTACTTATATAATTAAAACTAAGAAAAACTATTCTTATTTAAAAGGAATGAAACTAATCTTAATCTTTATTTCTAAAGCACCTGGAATGCCAGGGAATCATTGAACTGTAAGCAAAATGGGTGATTTATCAGGGGACCTGTGAAGTAGAGGGCACTGTGGTTGTCATGGAGATGGCTGCCTTCAACACAAACTATCCCGTGCATCCGTCTACATGTCAGACCATCTCCCATTCAGTGTCATGCTTTTAAATCTTGGTTCACAAACTCAGTAGTAATAATACAATCCTTAACACTTAGGGAGGGTATTGGATGTTACAATGTAACATCTTATTTAATCTTTTATTCTCTCCCTCTCTGTCTCTTTGTCTGAGCGCCCGCCCCCCCCCCCCATCTCTCTCCCTCTCTCCGGATGAGGTGGCTTAGCTTTAGAGATATTATATAACCTGTCCAAAGTCAGTTAACCAACATGTGGTAGAGATTGTCCTAACCCCAGCAGCCATACTTTCAACCATTTAAACTGTATTACAAAATCATAAACATCTTGGTAGGTTTGTTAACTTCAGAATATCAACTTCTGGGACTTCCCTGGCAGTCCAGTGGTAAAGAATCCGCCTTCCAATTCAGGGGACGCGGGTTTGATTCCTGGTGGGGGGAGGCGGGGGCGTGACTAAGATCCCGCATGCCACAGGGCAACTAAGCCCGTGTGCAACAACTCCTGAGTTCGTGCGCCTCAATGAGAGAGTATGTGTGCCGCAAACTACAGAGCCCACGCACTCTGAGGCCCGTGTGCCACAACCAGAGAGAGAAAACCTGCACGCCTCAACGAAGAGCCCGCATGCCTCAACAAAGATCCTACGTGCTGCAACTAAGACCCGACGCAGCCAAATAAATAAATATTTAAAAAAAAGAAATAAAAAGAATATCAACTTCCTGTCAGGAGCTTCCCTAGGTTTCTCTGCCACTCAGGCCATACCCATTTGCCGCGTTGCTCTGAATCAGAATGGCAGCTGGTTCATTCTGGGAGAAAAATATACCATAGGATGAGGTGCTGCTCAAGCCAGTACAACTAAGAAGCATGAAGACAAATACACACTAAAGAAGCAATTAAGAGATTAGGAATCATCCTCAACCCAGAAGACTACTTCCAAGTATATTCAAAGTTAATTTTAGGAACAAAACTAATCAATAATAGGAAAGGTTAAAGTCTGAGAATAATGCAAGCCTTGTAAGACTCTCATAGGACACAATGTGCTCCATTTTCCAAATTCTAGAAATTTCTTATATCGATATGAAATGCCTCCCACTGATGCAGGCCTGCTCTCCCTGCCGAATCATTCCTTCCAGGCACAGAGAACACAACTGAGCACCATCAGGGACTACAGAGATATGTCTCCAGGCAGAGGCCCCCGAGAGGGCCCTTAGGGTCCCCTTTGCAGAGGAGGCAGGCCTCCTCCTGCTGCAGAGAAGAGGGCTTTTGGGGGATGTTTCCAGAATAACTTATGAGTAGAGGGGGCAGCAAGTTTACAAATCAGAGCTGTGATTCCTTCTCTCCCAATTTAAAAAAAAAATGCATTACTTTCTTTTGGTTTCTTATTTGAGAACAGGTGTGTCTATGAATAATACATAGATGGGCAGAGGCCACACATGGATCTGAAGGCCCAGAAGTCTGAAAGCAAATGAGACCCAGAGTGTGCAGATTACACAGTGGATTTTAAGTAGCATCACGTAGGCAAAGAAAAACCTGGAAGAGCACAAAAAAACAATCTGCACATAATAAGCACATCCAAGCCCCTGACTATGGACACAAACACATCTCCTCTCAGATAATGGCAACTGAAAATCACTAGGTTCCCATTTGAGGAGGGAGGAGATAAATTAAGAAACACAATCTGAAAAAAGATTAGAACATTAGGGCTTTAATGAACAATGTTTCAGGGCAGGGAATTAAGGACATTTAAATCTTTCTTTCTGGGTTGGAACTCCAACTTCTCAAACTCAATAGGGACTGAAACAAGAGGGACAATGGTTAGGGCAGCAGATGAGGGGTGGGGCGGGAGGCTGCTGAACTCCTGGGTCCATTCTGGGATTCCACTCCTGGCTCCCAACAGCTGAACTCTGGTCTGCCCAGTGAGGCCAAAATAGGATTTTCCATTTGTTAAACATGAGATAACACCACAGCATTATACAGACTAGGGAGATGAAATGTCAGCAAAAGCCTTGTGATGTAGGATTATTAACAACAGGGTCTTATCCTAGAGCTCTTTGGGGGAAACAGGAAGATGTTGAAAAATGTGCCCCCCGACCGGCCTCAAGAGCACGGGAAAGATTTCCTACTACCTGATTTGGTCCTTTGAAGACCTGTGGTGTCCCCAGATAAAAAGGAAGCCGCAAGCATCACTGAGACTACTTATCTCTCCAGCAAGGAAGTACTGCTGCCCCGAGGAGGGTAGCTTGAGATCTCTACAGCTTTAGGATGCAGCCATGCATGCGCTCAAGCACACACACACACATGCTTCTTATCAGCTCTGTCGAGCAAAGAATTTTCAAGGGTAAAGGATTTGGATTTTTATCTTGTCCAAATCCCTTCAAGGTATTGTCTCGAGATAGGACAAGTCCCATTAACGTTGCCCCATTTGAAAATGTAACAAGTGAAATATTACCTTCCTGCCACTCTCCACCCCTCAAGTAAAACAGCCCACATCTTGGAGCAGAAGGTATTTGGAGCTGTGGCAGGAAGCAGATTAATATGTGAACCGAAAACAGACAGACCCTTTAAAAGTCTGCCTGCATTGCAGAATTGGAATTAGATGAGCCTCTTTCCCATTACAGGAACAATACCACAAGGTGGGATTTCTTTGCAAGAGAAGAAATTGGCAAACAGGGTGGGACTAGAAGGTGGCTCTCCCTTCACTGGCCTGAGCAGGGCTGAAGAGGAAATCCCAGGCGGGGGCTGGCTCCCAGGGGAGGCAGGGCAAGGGGCCGCCCAGAACGCCCCCATCCCAATATCTCTCTCCTGGTGGCTGGAGTCACTCAGGGATGGAGCCCGGTAGGGTCGGATTGGGTCAGCAGGTAGCTTGCCCTTTGTCCTCACCATGATGAGACCATTCCTCGTGGTGGCAGAGGCATTGTAGTGGAGAGACAAAGAGCACAGACTCTGCCATCTGCCACCCAACTTTGCATTCTGGTTCCACTGTGTATGAACTCTGTGACCTTAGACAAGGTGGAGTAAGGCACGCCCAGCAGTTGTACTGGAGTGGGTGAGAGGTAGGACGGAGGCCTGGCAAGAGCCTTAGGCCTTATAAACCAGCGATAGGGGTGGCTCCTTTGTTCTGGGGCACATACCATGGGTGCTTACTCAGAACCCATCACTCTGTCTCCCTCACCCCAGCCTGCGGGTCTCTGTTCCCTGTGGCTGTGAGTCTCCTGACATTGCTCCAGCCCCTCCCACACACCCATTTAGCACCGCCTGAAGCATGCCACCCGGTCACACAGACCTTTAATAGCAAGTGAAACAGTAGCAGGTGTCAGAGCTGAGAGAGGGAAAAAAATCTCAACCCCCACCAGAAGGTGAAGATCATTTTCTGCATTTCCATTTAAAGGGAGAAGTGAAAAGCATGAAATCACATGCCAACCAGGAGAAAGAGTTTAAACCAGAATAACCTTGACAGGAGCACTCACCAGCAGCTTCCAGGTCACGGGTCCCCAAACTGAACTCCTGGGGAGAAACGGACACACGAGCAGGGACACACAGGGAGAAGCCCCCTAACCTTCCACCCTGAGCGCCACCCCACCCTATGGCCTACGTGACCTTTCCACTTGGACATGCCTCAGGCTCTCAGGCTCTCCTGCTCCAAACTCAGCCTGTCATCTTTCTTCCAAATCTGCTCCTCTTCTAGGTCTCTTCCCACATAATGACTCTTACCCAAGCCAGAGATCTGGGAGCTCCCAGGACTGCTCTCTCTTCCTAATACCCACACCCTACTGCACCAGCCACAGCTACCCAGCATCTTAGCCCAGTCCATTCTGTCCCTGCTTCTTCCATCACCACTGACAATGGCCTTCATCTGGCGCCATCGTCTCTTGCATGGACTGTTGCAGTAGCCTCCTGGCCAACCTCCCCTGAAACTCTCTCTCTAATCCAGCTTCTATTTTGCTCCCAGTATGATCCCCCCCTCCAAATGCAAATCTGATGATGGAAATTCCCTTCTTAAAATCATTTAGTATTTTCTGGTGTCAGGATAAATTCCAAACTCGGGCTGTCAAACAAAGCAGTCCAAGCCTTGCCCCCAGCTGTCCAACTTGATCTGCTTACCTACTCACCAACACCCACACCTCCCTGCCTGCCCCATTTTCAACTCTTTCCCTCAAGACTTCAGGCTTTCAAACACTCACAACTTTGAAAAGCCTGTCTCGTTGCTTGGTCTTCCTGATGAACTCTGATGAACTCGTCCCTCCAGACCCAGCGCACACATCTCCCATTCAGCCCTCCATCTGTCGCCTCACGCATCTCCTCCAACACATCGGTGTTGCACTTGCTCGGTCACCCTCTGCCTCCTCCACCAGCTCCTTGAGAGCAGAGAGTCTGCTTTGTTCATCTTTGGCTACTCAGAAACAGGACAGAACCTGATACAAAAGTCTGAACAAATGTCCAAGGAACGGTCCTCTCTGGGGCCAGGAGAGGCTGTGGAGAGAGACTGGACAGCTCGGGCAACGTGGTGGTGTGAGAGAGGAAAGATGCTTCTCCCCCTCAGGGACCTGGAACCCTGCCTGGGACAAGTCCTGGGCTTCCCAGTCAAGGGGGCAAATGGCGCACAGACACTGAAATCCGTTAGAATAGCAGACGTAATATAAAAATATAAATATTTTTAAAAATATCATGAGAGAGAAATTACTGCCTGCTCCTGAGATTAGAGATCTTCATTTTGTCCTCTCCTGGAGGAGTGTTCTAAACTGGACCAAGGCCAACCAGGCTTCAGGGTCTACAAGTGCCAGGATATAAGGACATCAGAAACATCACGCTAGGGCTTCCCTGGTGGTGCAGTGGTTGAGAGTCCGCCTGCCGATGCAGGGGACACGGGTTCGTGCCCCGGTCCGGGAAGATCCCACATGCCGCTCCGCGGCTGGTCCCATGAGCCATGGCCGCTGAGCCTGCATGTCCGGAGCTTGTGCCCCACAACGGGAGAGGCCACAACAGTGAGAGGCCCACGTACCACAAAAAAAAAAAAAAAAAAAAAGAAACATCACTCTACAAGAAAACCAATTTTTTTTATAATTATGTATGGTGATGGATGTTGGATGTTAAGTAGACTTATCATGGTGATCATTTTGCATTATATAAAAATATCAAATCAAATATGTTGTGTACCTAAAACTAACATAATGTTACACCTCAATTAAAAAAAAAAAAGAAAAAAACAGAAACATCAGTGCTTCACCAGGAAGTTGAAAGCTGACTTCACTCACTTTTTTTTTTTTAATTGAGGTAAAATTCATTTAACGAGAAATTCACCATTCTAACCATTTTTAAAGTGTACAACTTAGTGGCTTTTAGTACATTCACAATGTTTTATAACCATCACCACTATCTAATTCCGGAAACTGTTCATTGTCCCAAAGGAAACTGTGTACCCACTAAGCGGTCACTCCCATCCCTCCCTTCTCCCAACCACTGGCAGCCACTAATCTACTTACTGTCTATGCATTTGCCTGTTCTGACTATTTCATATAAATGGAATCACATAATATATCTTTTGCATCTGGCTTCATTCACTTAGCGTGACGTTTTCAAGGTTCGTCCACATTCTAGGATATATCAGTTCTGCATTACTTTTTTAGCTGAATAATATTCCATTGCATGGACATATCACACATGGTTTATCCATTCATCAGTTGATGAACATTTAGATTGTTTCCCCTTTTTATCTATTATGAATATTTGGCTGCCATGAACATTTGTGTACAAGTGCTTGTGTGAACATATGTTTTCAGCTCTCTTGGGTATACAGTTGGGAGTGAAATTGATTTGTCAAATGTTTATGTTTAACATTTTTTGAGGAACTGCCAATATGCTTTCCTCAGCAGATGTACCATTTTACATTCCCACCAGCAATGTATAAGGCTTCCAATTCACTCACTTTTTAAAGATCTTAGATGTTGAATTCCTAATACCGGGGCCTTTCCTGTAGACCCTGCAAGAATACAACCAATTGGATAGTGACAGTCGGAACCTAAAATCTGAAATGGGGAAACAGCTTCAGGCTGGATCTGAGCTGATCACTGATGCCTCCACTCACCCATCTCCCAAGACTGGCTCCCTGCAGCCGTCACTCGAGCTCTGTGCGGCTCAGAATCACAAGGATGTCATATGACCTGTCTCCTAGACCTATTAGGTAAGTCATCTCCACTGTCCCCCACTTGCAAATAGGATGAGGAGAAGAGGTGAGTCTAGATCTCACTGGCAAGTAGGAAGGAGAGGAAACAGCCCAAATCCAGGGAACCATTCAACAGAAATTAGTGTTTTTCCCGTGGAAACCAGAATACTGGGGCATCCTCTGCGGTGGGACGGGTGGACCAGCAACAGGGCTCAGGATGGCTGGCTGCCAGACAGGCACAGAGCAGCTTTGGCTACACAGAAGTCTAGGCAGGTGGGAGGTCTGAAAGCACCAGTCACAGCACAGCCTCAAGGCATGAGTGTGAGGGGCAGACGGTGCCTGTGGGCGACAGGAGAGAACAAGGCAGGGTGCTGGCAGGCCCCAGAGGTGGGTCCACCTCCTAGCGCACCACCGCCCCTCCCCAGACCACATCTCAGCAATAAAAGCAACACTCACTGCTAGGTCCTTGAACACAGTCTGCACCCTCAACTTACCCCCATCATATGCATCATGTGCACACGTTTTCAGCTCCCTGAAGATTCCCATCTCTAGAAAACTCCGACTTATTCTTCAGGTCTCAGTTCAAGCAGATTGCTTCTAGGAATCATTCCCCCTCAGATGCTGTCGGAGGGCCTGGGGAGAGCAAGGCATCGTTTTAAATCAGGGTTTCTCAGCCATATCACTATTGACATCTGGGGCTGGATAATCTTTTGTTGTGGGTCTATCCTGTGCCTTGTAGGATGTTTAGCAGCTTCCCTGACCTCTACTCATGAGATAAACACCAATAGCACTCTTCTTCTAGTTGTGACAACCAAAAACATCTCCAGACATTGCTCTTAGGGGACAAAAGTGCCCCCAGATGAGAACTGCTGTCATAAATGTTTTACAAATAAACTCACAAAAACTCTATGAAATAGGTCCTGTTAGTATCTTCATTTTAGAGATAAGTAATTTGTGGTACAGAAAGGCTAAGTAACTTCTCCAGGGTCACACAGCTGGTGAGTGATAGAGTGGGATTTGAACCCATTCAGTCTAGGTCCTATATCCATGCTCTTACTACTGTTAATTTTAGCAAGTCTCAGAACGCACTGAGCTGACCCCACCCAGAGAACTGGAGAGGAATCCCCCTTTTGCTCTGTAGGATAGAATCAGAATTGAGGGTCTCCTTGCTTGACCACAGGGAGTACCAGCAAGATAAAACAGAGACTGGGAGAGGAAAAAGGACTAGAAAAAAAGGAATGGAGACAAGGCCAGGGGAACACAAAACTCCCAGGCATCCATGGAGGCTGACTGTGAGTGGCCTGATGGGAAAAGAGTCAAGTCCTATTCTGTACCACCCTCTGCGCCATGGGTGCTCATGACCAGCCGGTAGTAACGCCTCTCCTGTCTCCCTCCTCCCTTCCTCCCTGCTTCCTCTGTTCTTCCCTTCCTTCCTCTTTCCCTCCCTCTCTCTCTTCTTCCCCCCTTCCTTACTTCCTCTTCCTTTCTTTCTTGTTGGTAATGGGCTATGCAGCTGCCTTACCAGATATTGTGGAACATGAGAAATAAGAGTAAATAAGTAAACTGAGGCCCTGAGCTTAATGAGGTCTATCGTACACACACCCCTCATCCGAGGGAACTACTAGTAAAGCTGGGATTTTGGATTAATTATGATTGCTTTTGGCTGCAGTTAACAGAAACTAGACTTAGAGTGGCTTCACTAAAAAGGGGATGATTTTCCCTGAAGGGTCAGATGTAAGCACTCCAGGACTGCTGGGTGGTTTCACAATGCTATCAACACCCCCAGGCTCCCTCTGTCTTTCTTCTTGGAATGTGGCTTTCCTCCTTTTGCTCACAAGAAGGCTCCTGAAATTCCAGGCATCACAACTGTGGTCAGGAAGCAAATGGGGGAGGGGGAAAGATGGGAAGGTGAGTGCCAGCTAAGTCTGTCCCATTGCTTTACATCTCAGTGGCCAGATCCGTATCACCTGTCCCCCTACCTGCAAGGGAGTCTGGAACGGTGTTTATTGTTAATTGGGGTATCACCACTCTGTAAAAAATATTGGGGTTCAATAAGTAAGAAAAAGGAGAGAATGGATATTGAGGAGGCATTTAGCAGTGTCTGCTATAGATTCCAAAGGCAGCCTTCATCTCACTAGGAAACACTATTTCCTGAGAACCAGCCCTGGAATGGAGATCCAAGCTCTGGACATACATGCCTAACCTTGAATCCTGTCCTTCTCCTTACTATCTGTTGTGACCTTGGGCCAATTGCTTTATCTTTTCATGCCTCATTTCCCTCATCTATAAAACTGAGGAAAAAATAACATCCTATTCACAGGGATAAAATCAGTTAGCATATGTAAAATACCTAGACTAGTGCTTGGTGCGTAATAAGTCCTCAATAAATATTAGCCATTTTAAGCTGTTATTATTTACTGAATATCTACTATATGCCAAATACTCTACATTATCTTCTCCAATCCTCACAACAAATGATACATGAGTTCAGGAGGGGTCCCCAGCCCCACTCCCTGTCATTTCACCATTTCCTCAGAGTCTTCTCATCCTTAAGAGTTTCTTTAATGAAAATACCTCTAAGAAAGGTCTCTACACCCTTTTCAGCAAGCAGCTTAGCAGTTGGTAGGGGTCAGAGATTAGTAGCATCAGCACACTGGGGTGTCAGACATAACCTCTCCCTGGCACTTTCTAGTAGGCCTTGCCCTGGGTTTAGTTCCAAGTTTTGAGTAAAGATTTAATCTAATTTCTCTTCTCTCTTGCTTGATCTGCAAATTGGCTCGCCCATCCCAGATACTTAGAGAAATGTGTTAATGGCACTCTGGGGATAAAGCAGGGGCTGACACACTCAGGGCTTCCAGTGCTCAGTTAGGACCGCGTGGTGGGATGGATAGAAATGCTGGGGTAGAGGAATGTGTGGGAGAGGGGAGACCACAGCCTACAAGAGATTTCAGTAGTTAGCTCCTGAGTAAGGCCAGACCAGGCTAGAGGACAATCAAGTTCAATGCCCCAGACCCAGGTGCTGACTGAAGGGCAGTGATGTCCGAGGCAGCCAGCAGGAGAGAAGGCATTGTTTCTACTGCGAAGGCGAGAACAGATCCGAGTCCCCACTGCAGTCCCTCTGTGCTCACCAAGTCCCCAAATAAACCATCAGATTGGGCGGGGTTGACTCCTGGAAGTTCAGTCTAAACGAAATTATATATTCCTAGAAGAGCTTTGAAGAATTTAAAGAGTCCTGTCCCCATAGGATAAATTGCACTTGTAGGAATATTTCCTACAGAGGTAATGTGCAGAAGGATTTTGCATTATAGCATTGTTTGTAACAGTAACCAATTTGGAAACAACCAAAGCATTCATGAATAAGGGGCTAGTAATTTATGGAATACATACATTTAAAAACAAAGTTGCACATCAGAATTTACTAGCATGAAAAGATGTTGCTGACATGTAAGCAAAAAGCACATTATGAAGCAACATGTAAAATATGTACCACTTATGTGAATATACACACACACACACACACACACACACACACATATAGTAATACACGCACACACACACATATATATAGCAGAAAGGCAAGAACATGGGCAGAGACAAAGACAGAGATGTCTGAAAAATGTTCACCAAAATGTTAGCCTTGATTTCTCTGCATAAAAATTTCCTGCAGAGCCAGGTATCTCACTGTTGGAGTGGGAATTTACAGATAAGTAAGGGGAGGAAGCTCAAGTAATCCATACGGTAATGGGTTAGAGTTTGCAGCATCAGTATGAACTCATGTTTAGCTTAATATAGATATAGATGGTTACATATAAAAATATTTATACATATGTATATACACACATATCTATTTCTGTCAACTAAGAGGATCTAGAAGAAATGACACGCCAGTAGCAAGGAGCACATATAGTGTCTAGATGTTTACTTCTAATACTAGTCTCCAATAAAAGGAACCAGGGATTCTTGAAGAAATGACTGATTCGAGGACTAGGGCAAGAAATATACACAATGAGCTGAAGCATCTTGTAGTGCCAGCAAGTAAGAAAGCACTAATAAAGTAAAATAAAATCAAATCACCTACATTGATGGGTATGTCAAAGGAGCATAGGAGCCAACTGATAGAACTCCCAAATGGCTAATACTGGAACAATTTAAGCAAAATATAAAATAAAGTAAGTATTATTAGATTATAATCCAAATATAAAATAAATATCTATGAGTCCATACTAATACAAATAAATTATTGAATAAATTAATAAATGGGGGAAGGAGACAAGATAAATCTCTCATGCAGAAGAATTCTAAATAATTTATGTAGATATTCTGCCCTCAAAGAGGAGAAGCATAACTCTCCACTCCTGAAGTGTGGCTATGCACAGCAACTTCCTTCCAAAGAGGACAGTGTGGAAAGAGAGGGGAAAAAAGAGCAGCTTCACAGTGGATAAACCTGACAAACTTGTCTCAGTCCTGTGATCAAGGTCAACTTCAACAGTCATAAATCATGTTGATAGTATGTATGAATTGATGTGAAAAAAAATGATGTAAAAAAAAATGACGCTTTGCCTCTATGACCTTCCTCCTCAACATCCACAACCCCAGTCTCATCTTGAGAAAAACATCAGACAAATTCCAGTAGAGGGGCATCCTACAAACTATTACATATAGGATGGATGAACAACAAGGTCCCACTGTACAGCACAGGGAACTATATTCAGTACCTTATGATAAGCCATAATGGAAAAGAATATATTAAAAAAGAATGTCTCTATGTGTAGAACTGAGTCACTCTGCTATACAGCAGAGATTGCCACAGCACTGTAAATCAACTAGACTTCAATAAAAAAAATTAAATTGAAAAAAAGGTAGACATTAAAAAAAAAAAAAAAAAGGCCTGACCAGTGCTTCTCAAAAATGCCACAGTCACCAAAAAACAAGGAGAGGCTATCAAACTGTCACAGCCAAGATGGACCTAAGAGACAGGTAAATTAGAACTGTTCTTTAAAAAAGGTTGCTTTTTTAAGTTCCCACAGAACAATTTTTCCCTAAACAAGAATCAAAGTAAATTTTGATCTCAACCTTCACAATACAGAAAAGCAGTAAAAGACTTACAATTAAAAAGCTTTTAAGCTTTTCCTTAAAGTTTTCCAATATCCTGGATCAAATTCTTACGTGGGGTTTAAGGTCAAAGTTCTTGGGCTTTCTCTAGGAAACAGAACAATTTTCCTAAAAATATCAGAGGCAGACACAGCCCTGACTGAAGGGAGGGGCTCAAGAAGGTTGAGGCTTCCTTTTCTGGGATGTCGATGTTTTCCTTAATACACATACTTGTAGGTTAAGTGTGTGCGTCTCAGCACAGCCTTTGTGAGATGGCAAAGCCAACTGTGTCCAGGTACACTTGCAACATTTTCATCAGGCCCTGGTCCATCTCAGTAGTTCACTTCTCAGACCACTGTCTGCCCTCGGAACAGACCCATTGGAGCTTTTCAGAGAGGCCGTGGAGTTTCCATACAGAAGCACACAGGCAGTGGCCAAATATTGGTGGTCACAACCTTCAGGGCCATGATTCACTGGGATGGTTAGATGCTTCGCCATGATGATATCCAGTCTGTCATAGACTGGTTTATGAGACATTCCAAAGATTCCCCTGGATGCCAATTTAAGTCAAAAAAGAAGGATCTTGAAAGGCTGCACTTCTATGAATCAAGAAGCTAAAGGGGGCAAATGATGGAATTGTTTTATTCCTTCTTACTGATTTTGTATGTATGCAACTTGACGAAGTAGAATTATAGCAAGTTGGTGTTCCTGATGACCCAGGAAATGCACTACAAAATAATTCTTCTGAATGGTCAGAGAGGTCCCTAAAGTTAGCACTAGGATTCAGAAACAAGTCAGAAAATGATATCTTTGAAAGCTAGAAATGGCAAAAATCAATATGCAATGAATGGAATTAGTCCCCCAGGTATTCAACCCCTGTAAGTCATTCACTCTCAGAGATGTTCGGAAAACATATTACAGATAAGACTGGAGTGTCTCCCAAATCCCGTCAAGGGCCCCAGGACTCTTCTGTATTTCCACGGGAAACTACTAAATTCAAATGGACTTTAGCTTATTGAGATAAGTTACAGTTCGGAAAATTGTGACATGCTGATGAAAAATGCAATGGAAAGCTCTACGTGGAATCTAGAGACAAGAGAGAAATAGAAAAGTTCTGGTCAGTGTTTTAAAAATAGGTCTAACCAGTAGTCTAACCAATTTGTGGTTTCTGGTTGCTAGAAAAGTATCTTTTCCTGGGACAACCAGGGCAACTTCTCAGGTTCTACCAGGGCTGGTCCTGTGAGAGTAGGTAACCCTTTCTCTGATTGTGAGTTCTCCAAGGAAACTTAGGATCTCCAGGGAATACACTGGGAAGGAGGTGATCCAGATAAGCAGACGTAAGAAGTATCCAATTACTAGAAGTCCTGCATTAATATGTTTATAAACCAGTGTCTTATAATTTTGGAAAACGTCCCTCCATACTCTGGAACTAGAGCACCTACATATACTGACACAAGTGGGTTCCCAAACCCCAAGGCTGGGGACTCAGATGCGGACTAAGCTGTCCTCACTAGGGGCTACACCACGAAGCCTGCTTGGGGAGCTAGCTGGCTTCGTTAATGCTTCCTCACACTAATCTGGATCTTGATTTTTAAAATAACATCTTACATCTTTAATTCTACAAGGCTATCTGTTTACTTAAGATGCCTCTTAGATTCATCTCCTTTTGGGACTGGCTAATGTTACAGTCAGTGAAGATGGATTCATCTGACTTACCAAGATCTTTCTCTAATTGTGTTTGATTTTTCAAATTCATCTAAGAGCAGCAGGGTTGGAGTCTTTCTTATATGCATTGAACCACTTGGTGACCCCTACCCAGAGGTTGGGTATCAGTGAAAGAACCGTGACAAGATGTGTTTAGACCACAAAGCCCAAAGCCCAAATCCTTTACTTATGCTGCACACAGACTTTATATCCATTTGTATGGAAATAACCTTCTATGACCTGAAAACAGTACTACTTAATGGACTGCAAATTTTTTCACTTATAATTTAAAAAGTAACACTCACAAGAGACAAACTTGTGGTAGTCACCCATGTGCCGTGAGCAGGCCCCAGTTTCCCTGAAGAAGTTTCATCCATGGAATAGTGAGAAGAACTTGTGTTTTAAAATATGGTTTATATATGAGTAAAAACAATCTTATTTCTCAGTATATGCTCTTTAAAAAGTAATTTGGACTCTTTTCTGCCTTCTTAGACAACAACCATCACTTCTTCCCCACTTTGCCCTCTCCTCTCTGTCAAATGTTTTCTATCACAAAGAAATTGCAAAGCTTCTGGTCATATTCAGCATTCTCCTTGGTTTCTGCAGGGCTTCTTGGTGAACACATGCCCTGTTATGATTAAAAACATTTGCCAGTTATAAAATGTCTTCTCTAAGCCTCTCTATAGAAGAATATTAAAATCAAAGCTCATGCCGTTATGAGTTTCTGGAACAATAGTCCTGGAGGCAACAGCTGTACTTATTGTTATAACAGCAACTCTCTTGGCAGCACTGAGATGGGCTCTTATAACTTCCCTGGATGGAACCCACTAAAGTTCAAAGCAGATTCCCACCAATCCCTGACCTCTGAGTGATGCAGAAGAGCCCTGTGCAGGATGGGGCTCACGAGCCCCTCCTTCTATGAACCACACAAGAAGGAAATGACAAGGAGAGAAAGAGAGCTCTCGGAGACCTTGGACAACTTTTCTCTTTATCTAATGGCCCCACTCAGAGGCAGCTGCCCAGGCTAGACATTCAGCTGCTTCCTTCAGGCATGACTTCCCACCTGGAGTATCAGGAAGGCCTTTGGTCAGGCGTCAGCAGTTTGCACCAAAGATACGCATGGGTTAACTTCCAAAGGAACAAGGCAAGGATCCTCTTTGCTGAACAAACTCCAAAGGAGAACAAAAATGGAGCTTTTTAGCAAGAAGCCTGACTTGACAGGTCTCTGGTTTGCTAAGGAGACAGCAGCATCACTGGCAGGTAAGAACACAGAGGGTAAGATGACTCCTGCAGCTTGAATGGTTCAGACTTCAAAGCTAAATCAGAGTATTTGTGGAAGTGCAGCATCAGGTCCATGCTTTCTGCTCATTTCTAAGTGGCGAGATAATCATAGCCCAGCTTTTGAATGAGCACAGACTATTTGTTTTCCTACTATCTGCTTCTGTCATCTTTGGAAGCCCAATAGATAAACCATTTTAATAGGCTATAGTAATAATATTAAGTATCATTTATGTTTTACATACATTATAATATTAAATCCTCACAATGAACCAATGAAGTATTATTATATCCATTTTATATGTGAATAACTTGAAGATGTTAAGGGATAAATAACTTAAGAACATACAGCAAGCAAATGGCTGCGGGGGGTTTTGAACCCAGATTGTCTGGGCTCCAAAGCACATGCTCTTCATCATGTTATCTTCCTTCTCTACTTCCTACTCCCTCCTTGCCCAGAGGGGCTGCACCTCAAGAAGAACATAGTCAAACCCTCAGAAGAAAATGACCCCTACAACACACTTTGATATCTATTGCCTGAATATTCTAGACACTATTTGCTGCAGTGAAAGCCTGCATTGGGCTATATCACATGAATAAAGGGCCTTTTAAAATACCAGCGTCTCAGGGTTGCAGGGGTCCAAAAGAGGCACCTAATCTTCATATACATCTCAGGAATTCTTAAAGTTACAGTGTCAGCCCAAATCCGTTCTGCATGAGGATCAGAGGAATAGGTTCAGAAACTGGCACAAAACATTTTGAGGACTTCCAGTAAAGCCTGGAAATGAAAAGCATGTATTTATCTTTGCTTCCCAACATCTCTAAAATGACACTACAGAAATTTAAAGGAATAAACCATATGGATATCGAGAATGGGAGAGGAGACAACAGAAGGCAAGATGATGGCAAGTGAATGGATGAGTGATAATTGCAAACCAGAGAAAGTTGAAACCGAACTGCCTTCAGAGAGATGGCCTGTGAGAAGTAAGCTGATTTGCGCTGTGGAGCCCCTAAAAGGCTTTGGGTTCGAAGGTAGGGATGAGGAGTACGGCTGGAAACAACCTGATGGACAGAAGTCTTCGTGAGAAGCATTTATCCTGCAGCTCTGTCCTTTCCCATACCCTACTCCGTCAGATGGTCAGCCCTCCTCTACCTACTACAGGAGACAAGACGTATATCCCTTGGAGGAACTGAGCCAAAAAATTCTCACGTTTGGAGAGACAAGGTTCAACAGAAGGCAAAGTACTAAATGAAAATGGGTAATTCATGAAAGTCTATATACTGAATAATGAGACTCCAAGCCCTGTCTCCACCCCCTCCCAGGCTTACAGACAGGAGCTTTGGAGAAAATGAACAACACCAGAGAAAGACTTACCTATGACGACATTTCAGGGCAGCTTAACAGAAAGGCACCGCTTCTGACTTAATTATTTCATTAAAAAAAATGAAGCTTCTCCTTTTGAAATAATTTGGCTTACCAAAAAAGTTGCAAATATAGCATGTAGATTTACCATGGACTCTTCATCCATTTTTCCCAAATGTTAAAATTTTACATAACTGTAGCACTAGCACACTTATGAAAAACAGGAAATTAACATTGATACCATACTATTAATATATAGACCTTATTCAAACTTAACCGAATTTTTCTTCTCTGATCTAGGACCTAATCCAAGACCACACACTACACTTAGTTGTCATGTCTCTTTCGACTCCTGCAATTTAGGACAGGCGCTCGTTACTTTTTTGTCTTGAATGACTTTGACACTTTTAAAGAGCACTGGTCAGCTACCTTGTAGAATATCTCTTCTCAGCACATCATGTCAGGAAGCATACGATGTCAATATGACTTGTTACTGGTGATGTTAACATTGATCATTTGGTTAAGGTGGTGTCTGCCGGGCTTCTCCACTCTAATGTTAATCTGTGTGATTAATAACTATATTGTGTGGAACAAAGTATTCTGTCTCCCAACACATTTTGACCCACCGAGTTTAGCATCCATTGATGCTTTTCCTTGTAACAGTTATTACTGTGGTGTTTGCCAGATGATGATTTCTAACAATTTCCATCATTCCTTCTACATTTTTAATTGAAATTCTAGTCAGAGCTTTCTCTTCTCCAATTATTTATTCATTTATAAAAGTATTTAGTTACATCAGTATGGACCCATGGATATTTATCTTATTTATCTTATTCTATTCTATCTTATCTTGTTCTACTCTCATTATTTATTTTGTTGTTCTAATTGGCCACTGAAAACTTTTTTAAGCTGTCTCCTCTGTCTTTTTAACGTGTCTTTTTTGAGTACTTTCTTACTTTCTGGCGGTGTAAGATATTCCAGGGTCATCCTGTACTTTTTCTAACCTAGCCCAGAAGGAGCCATTTCTCCAGAGAGGATTGGCTGCTTTTACTAGAGAATGATATTTAAAAACTAGGATTGGCACTAGGCATGCTTACTGCTGTTTGGGTATATTCCGCCTAGACCCTCTCAGGGACAAAGCTAGAAAATAAACGTATGGACACACAAACGCATACACATATCTGTATCCTACGGTTGTTTCAAAAATAGCAACTCAAATTTTAGATTAAGGTTGATGTCCACTAAAATCTGCTTAAAAGAGGAAGAGCTGGAGAAGCATAATACAACAACGGCTCAACTCCTCAGGCCCCTCAATTCCATGAAGTTATAAAAGCTCTTTGATATACTTTTACAGGGAACAAATACGTGAAAATAGATTAGTAACTTGAGCAAGCTGTCCAGGGTTTCTTCTTAATAGCCATCTTTCTTCATGGCTTCTATTCATACTATTTACATAGCTTATGGGATATCTTCATAGGTTCAAAATTCCTACCCGTAAAATACTTACTAATTACAAAGGCAAAAAGTAAAACTTTACGCAGGAGAAGCCTGGCAGATACCTTCTTAATCAAATGATCACAGAGAACATTGCCAGTATTAGGACAAGTCAAAGTCATGCACTCCTGATAGGATACAATGAGAAGTGCACAGCAGCCCTTCTGTGATAGTCTTACCAAGGATGCATGACCTGAACCTAATCAAGAGGAAACATCAGACAAACCCAAGTGCAGGGAAAGTCTACAAAACAACTGACGTGTATTCTTCTGAAGTATCAAGATCACAAAGGAAGGACTGAGAAATTGTCCTAGATTGAAGGAGACTAAAGGCAACGTGTGATTCTGAACCGGATCTTTTGCTATAAAGGACTTTATTAAGGAAAATGTAAAAACTTGATTGGGGTCTGAGAATCAGAGGATAGTAATATATCAGTGTGAATTTTCTGATTTTGATGGCTATATTGTAGTTACGTAGGAGGATGCCCTTGTTTCTGGGAAACATACACTAAAGCATTTGGTTACTATGGCATTTTCATGTCCCAAACTTGCTTTCAAATGGTTTAGGGAAAAAAGTTCTTACTATATCTGCAACCCTTCTCTAAGTTTGGATTTGCTTTAGGATTTGAAATAGCTAATTAATCAAAAGAGAGAAATCATGAGAGAGAAGATTTTTTTTTTAATACAAAGAACCCCTGGAAAGGAAAGAAAAAGTCACATACTCTTTATGAGACAATTTTTGACTGCAGAGGAGATCATTTCTCTTTGCCCAGCCTCAAATCAATAAAATTCATTTTTATAAGACAGTGACTGAAATGTTCAGAGCTGGAAAAGACACACATCAGTCAAAAGGAATTTTTTCAACAAAGTCCTGCCATTTCTACTCAAGATAATGTTAAATTATAATCAGAAAATGCGCATTACTAGTTTCTCAGCCTTTTTCTTTAATGAGATTGTTTCTTGAATGGTGTCAAATGTCAGAGCAGAGATTTGAGACCCACCTGCCACTTGCCCTGGGAAGGCTGTATGAAAGAGGATAAGAATAAGGCTATCCATATATCTTTACATAGGATATAAGAGATATAAAGGATAATGGTCCGAGGATAAAGTGTGTGGACACCAGCTACTCACTGCTGCTCTTCTGGAGGTGACCTGCCTCTTTCATTTATACTCAAAGATGTTTAACAGGGATGCCATCCAATTATAACTTTTTCTCTGTAATGTGGGGCTCCAAGAGGTGGATGACTTCTATTTTCTAACAGAGATTCTACAATGTATTGATCACACAAAAGCTGTCATGACATAATGTACAACAGGAAGAATAAAGTCCCCCACTCATCCCCGTTTGATTCTATTCCTCATTTGCCTAGGCTTTCTCCAGGAATGGAACAACATAAGCCTTGCTGTCCTAGAGTGTCCTAGAATCAATTCCCCAAATCCATACATTCCCAGATAAAGGAAGCTACTGAGAATCTCTGTCATGCACACAAAGGAAGAGAATCAGAATCAACCTAATGACATGTACTGGATTCCAGTCCCCAGTTTTTGCTCCCTGAGCCCAGTACCTTTATGCCTCCAATGCACAAAATGCCAAACATACATGGTAGCCCTTGGCATTTAGCCTAACCTGCTCCTCAGCTGGTGAGCTGGGCTGGAAGAAGGTCAAGTGGCCCTGCTGGCTTCTTCCCCAAGTCTTACAACCTGCCTGAGGCCTCGAATTCTGGCTGCTCCGTTGGTGAGAAGCAGCACAGAGAGACACAGGAAAAGAGGGCATTTCCCCCTTGAGCCTCGAACAGCTGGTCCAAACCTGTCCCTCCATGTTTTCCTCTTCCTCTGTTCCATTTTCATCCCTGCTTGCAGTACACGAGCAGGGTGGCCTCCTTCCAAGCAAGAGGCTGCCCAGAGCCATCTTAGCACAGCTTATCACAGCCTGGGGTTTTGGGGCTGGCAGTGGAGAATTTGCCCTCCCTAGAGACTGGAATGTGACCCTCACAGCTGCCCAGAGCTGAGCTGTGCATTGGTGGCTGCAGGAGAACTTGAATGGTGCCAAGTAGAACTCAGATGCCACCAGAGGCTATGCCAGGGAAGAGAGAAACGTGGGTCTCAGCAGTTCCACTGTCTGAGAACTCACTGTCAAATGTGGTTTCTGTTATCCTCCTAGTTGTTACCCTTTTGAATGTGCTTCTTAGAGTTAGCGTGGCCTGAGGAAGCACAGGTTACGATGGAGAAGGCTCTAGCCACATCAGTCCCACCCAGATGGAAGTCCTTTGAGTCATGCCCCAGCAGCTCCCCAGGGCCATGGGAAGTACATGAGATTTGTCAACAAGGTGTCACTGCCTTTGGACAGCTCCAGATCTTCTCCTCATTAATGTGATTCAGAAGAACATCCATTAAAGTTATCTGTACACCAAGAAAATTTAAACAGCATTCATGATGCCTCTGCTCTATCTGCCCTCAAACAATCAGTATCATTGAAAGCAAAGAGAAATCCTTTCCAATTCCAGCAAGTGGATTTTTAAAATTTCCATCCATCCTCAGTTATTTTGCCCTGTGACCTGACCGAGAGCAGCCTTGAGGCTCACACTCCCACACACCCCACCAGCCATCAGGGATACATATTAAAGTTTGTCTTGACCTAATTCCATTCCAAATTTGAGAGCCTTTTGGTACCTTCGGAAGTCCTGAGTCACCTAGCAAAGTCTCAAGGTTAGATTCCCATTGTAGAGAAATTATTCCTTCCTTAGTTATGATAAAACTCTTCCAATTGGACCAGTGTCTAATTAGGCACTAACTAGAGTGACTTCTCAGCTACCAAATATAGGAATCAATCAGCTCTCCTTCCTTCCCTATGCCTATGAGCAATAGAGCCAGACTGCTTGTTCAGATCTTGACTCTGCTACTTGTTAGCTGTCACCTTGGACAAAACTCTCTATGCCTCAGTTTCCATATCTATAAGACAGAAATAATAAAGGTTCATAATTCATGGGATCATTGTTAGGAGCAAATGAGTTAACATATGCAAAATGCTTAGCACAGTACACCATTAAGTACTCAGTACTTAATGGGCTATTATGGGTTATTATTATTATATAATAATATAATATGGGCTATTATTATTATTACATGGGCTATTATTACTAATAATAAAAATATGGGCTATGGGGCTTCCCTGGTGGCACAGTGGTTGAGAGTCCGCCTGCCAATGCAGGGGACACAGGTTCGTGCCCCAGTCCGGGAGGATCCCACATGCTGCGGAGCGGCTGGGCCCGTGAGCCATGGCCGCTGAGCCTGCGCGTCCGGAGCCTGTGCTCCACAACGGGAGAGGCCACAACAGTGAGAGGCCCGCGTATAGCAAAAAAAATATATATATATGGGCTATTATTATTATTAAATAACCATGGCCCAATTTGGTAAAATGTCTTCATATCTCAAAGTGCTGTAAGAGTGCTCATATCATCCTTAAAAGGCAATAAAAAATCACATTCCCCCTACACACCAAATAATGGCTTCCCTTCCAGTACTGATACTTGTAGGCAAGTTATTTCAGTAAACTATTTTCCCAGAGGTTGTTGGTGTTTATGAGCCCAATGAAGCTTCTTGAGGTAACAGTAACATTCAGAAATAAAGAAGATTTATCTTTTCTCTGGACCTGCTTCTCCAATTCTGTTCCCTCTCTGACATCTTCATCTGAATTTAGCCTCCAGGGAAACAAGCTTAGTCTGACCTGGCCAAGAGCCGACAGCTAGAAATAGCCCTCATGTGTGGGAAGAATCACGTGGGGTTTCAGTCCTGGATCATGGTATATCCCTCCCTAGGATGCCAAGTCCAATCCCATCTAAGTTCCCCTCGGTACTGCTGGCTGTTTGCAGTTTTTGAAAAGAGAGAGTTGGCCACAAAGGAGGTTCTGACTGAGTATAAGGCTCTTTGTGGCCTTGGCTTCCAGGAGTTTGGGGGCATGTGGTGAGAAGCTGGGGTGGGCTTTATTCTCAAGTAAAGGGTCAACTTCAGATCCGGCTTTAGCACTAGTTCTAGACAGGGCTGGCCTCCCTGTCCTGCCAAGCTAGGAAGAAACGAGATGAAGGAAATAGTGCTTTAGGAGAGCAAAAATGCCATTTGTGTGTAAGGTAGAAAGACTGGATCTGAAGACAGGGAGATGGTCCAGAAGGGAGAAAAATGGGCCGGGACCAGGTGGTGTCAACAGTAAAAATGAAAAGAAAGGATAGACATGTCTCAGTCCACTCAGTCTGCTATAACAAAATACCACAGACTGGGTGGTTTATGAACAGCAAACATTGATTGCTTACTGTTCTGGAGGCTGGAAACATGAGATCATGGTGACAGCATGGTTGGATTCTAATGAGGGGGTGTCTTCCAGGTCTCGGCCTTCTCATTGCATCCTCACATGGCAGAAGGGGTTTGGAAGCTCTGTGGGATCTCTTTTTTAAGAACATAAATCCCATTACTGAGGATCCCACCCTCATGACCTAATCACCTCCCAAAGGCCCCCATCTACTAATACCATCACCTTTGGGGGTTAGGGTTTTAACATATGAATTTTGTGGGGACACAAACATTCAGACCATAGCAGGATGAAAGAAGGTCCCAAGGAAAAGCAATCTGAAATACTGGTTGGCCAGCTGGGTGTGAAGCAGCGGGAGAAGGAAGATTTAAGAAAGCCCAAGGTTTAAAATTTGGGTGGTTAAAAGAATCTGCGATTAGGAGGAAGGCCCAGTGATAAAGCTGAATGATAAGCTGCTGGGTTTGATGACATCCTCCTGCAAAGATCCAGTCAGCAGCAAACTTGGGGTGAAGAAAACAGAGCTGAGAACTCAGATTCTGCAGTAACTCACATACTCTGTGAAGCTGTGAGAATGGGTGTGTTCTCTGAGGGAAAGAACATAAAGAGAAAAGAATGAGAAACTGCCATCCAACATTGAAGAAACCTCCAGTCAGGGCACAAGGAGGAATGAGGACTAGAAGGAGACAGGGAAGGAAAAGTCCAAGAAGGAAGGAGTATTAGGGTTTTTCAGAGAAACAGAACCAACAGGATGGGTACCTAGAGAGAGAGAGAGATTTATTTTAAGGAAATGGCTCACATGACTATGAAGGCTGGCAAATCTAAAATCTGCAGAGTAAGCTGCAGGCTAGAGACTAGGGAAGAGCCGATGCTGCAGTTCAAGTTCAAAGGCCATCTGATGGCAGAATTCCTTCTTGCTCAGGGACCTCACTTTGTTCTCTTAAGGCCTTTAACTGATTGGATGAGGCCCACCCATATTACGGAAGGCAATCTGCTTTACTCAATGTCCACCAACTTAAATGTTAACCTAATTTTAAAAACACCCTAAAAAAAAAAAAAACCCTTATAGAAACATCCAGAATAATGTTTGACCAAATATATGGGCCCAGCCAAGCTGACACATAAAATGAATGATTATAGAAGATGAAGCCATGTCTTTAAGGAGACCGAGGATAGCGTTCTAAGATAGATAATGATGGTCAATCATGAGCACTGTCTGAGAGGCTGAGGATTATGAAGGAAAAGTCCAGTGCATTCTGCATCTGGGGATCACTGCTAACCAACTTTCTCCTCCTATTAAGTGTAAGATACTGGTTAAGAGCGTAGGCTTGCAGCTAAAAAAATTCTGGGAGCCCACAATGACTCAACCATTACTTGCTATGACCCTGTACAAATCACTCTCCCTCTTTGGGGCTCAGTTTTCCAACGTCTAAAATAGGGACAATTGTACCTATTTCTTAAGATTATTTTGAGCATTAAATGAAATAATACTCTTGAGTGTCTAGTACATACTAAGTACTTGATAAAGAGTAGCTCATACTCTTTAATTAAATTAAATCAATTATTAGATTATTAATAGATTAGTATTGCCATCATCTTGATCATTATTATCTTCATCTATCCCAAATTCTGAGGACACAATTTAGAGTAGAAAGACTAAATGGATTAAAGACTAAAGGAGTCGTTGAAGAGAAGATGACAAGTAAGGAAAAATGTGTGCCTGCACTGGATTGCAGACCCAGCATTCTACACTACAACCCAGTCCTGAGACCTGAACCCTTTTGATTCATTCCCTCTCCTTCATAAGCAAGGAAACATTTTCAGTACTAATGCACTGACTTCTCCCAACCCTTAGGTTAGTAACAGAACTAGAGAACAGACCTTTTCCCTCTACTTTGTGCCTATGTCATCAGATCAGCATGTTCCCAACTCCTATGATTTATCCCTTGATTTTGATGCATTTCCTAGAAAACTGAGAATGAGGGCCATAGTGGACTACATCTCCCCCTCCCCAGAGCAGTGCTGAGGCAAATGAGGAGGGAGCAGGTATGGCAGTTAACACTGCACAAGGCAGGCATGGATTCTGACTCTTACATTTAGCTCAGGGTTCCCTGACAGTCAAACTGCCTTTCCTTTCTTCTTTCAGCCCAGTGGAACATGGGTTAATGACTTTGTCCAAAGAAACAAAAGACTCAAATCCAATGAAAAAGATCTCAGAAACAAGTCAGGCATAAATAGCGTTCCAGAAACTCTACAATTTAATTTTTTTCATTGACAAATGACCCTGCCATCATTGTAGATAGGGTAACATATCTAATTCCTATAATTCTATATCTTTAACTGAAGCCTTCAGGAGATTCTTTGATGGAAAGAAAGATCAATGGGACTGAAAGGAATATATTCCACTTTATTCCCTCTCTCTGAACTCAATTTCTCACCAGGTACTCTGATAGCTTCTCTCTTCCACCCCTGCCTGAAGCCAATTCTCATTTATTCAACCCTAATGAAGAACACGAATCCAGTGGATTCACCAAACACTTAACCTAGTAAAGACCTCAACTCCCTTCCCCAAGCAGAACTCTTCCTCTTGGTAATTTTGTTTGATGTTCTTCATCCAGAAGAGAAAAAAATAAACTGGAGAAAGACCAGAAAGAGAAGAGGTGGAGAGAAGATTGAAAGGCGCTGAGAGTTCACAAACAAGAGAGCCTGCTTCAGTGTTATAAAGTGCCAACCACACTTGATTTATGCTCAAATTAGGCTTTGTTTGGCTCTTCTAAGCAAGTACCAGCATTCAAATCATTCAATTAGTGGCATATCCATGGCCTGCTGTATATTGCATGATGCTACACGTTGCCAGTATGAAGACAAGACATCATCTTGGAACTAACGTTACTTACTATGTGATCTTGGACAAGTTATTTAATCTCCCTGTGCCTCGGTTGTCTCATCTGTAAATGGGTATAGTAATAGAGTCTACCTCAAAGGCTGTGATGAGAATTAAATGAGTTATTATGTACAAAGCAATTCAGTGCTATTGTAGAGATAGTATTAAAAGAGCATAGGGTACTGGAGAATAATTCCACCAGGACCTTCATGAAGGATATGGTACTTGGACTGAGCCTTTAAAAAATTGAGTAAGGGTTTAAGGAGAATGGAAAAGCATTGGAAAGGCCATCCTAGAGGCGAGGCCTACATAACAATGGCACAGAAGTAAAAATACGCACAAGTCACTGGCTGGTAAGGGGCTGGAGCAGGAGAGAACGGGAAGGGGTAAGCTGATGGAACCTCGGGGCTCCTATCTCGGGCTCTGCTGGGCCAGTGCCTGCAGGGGGAAGGCTGTCCAGATGGTGTATGATGCTCCTGCTACAGGGAAGAAGCAGTCCATGACTGAGTACAGGAAGAGCAGCCCTGGAAGAGGAGCGGGGAGCATCTCCCATCTGCTCCCATCAATTCCCTCAGCACTGTTCCCATGACTTCCCCATGGGAGGGGCAGGAAGGACGGAAATGGTGTTTAGCCTAGGATGGGATGCTCTTCCAGTTCAATTCAAACAGTACTAAACCTTGGAAAGTTTCTGAGTGGAGCCTTCTGTTTTACAAGTTTTCCTCCTTCTGGGCACCACCTTCATAAGCAGCCCCTACCCACAGGCTTCCCTCTGCCCCTCACTTTTCAGAGACCCCCAGCACTCCGAGGAAGGAGCAGCCCAGGTGAGGTAAAGCTGGGGAGACCATGGGGGTACAGAAGTGACCTCAGCAGCCACAGCATCTGTCCTCTCACAGGGAGACCAGACTGTCCAGGGACAGAGAGAGGCAGAGATCAGGGAGAAAGACAGAGATGGACATAGAGAAGGAGGAAGAGAAATGGAAGGAGACAGAGAATCAAAACCGCAGAGGGAGAGTCCGAGTGTACCCAACAACTTTTGTGCTGCATCTCACAGTGCCTTGGCGCTCAGCTTTGCAAAGGTGTAACCTGGGTGGAGGTGAAATAGTTCCCTCTCCACCATCACTCTCAGTGGTCCGCTGTGGAATTTGTGCTCCTGTCTCCTGACCTTAAGCTCTGTTAGATTAAAGGCCCCAAGTCCCACGGGGGGGCCATAGCTGGAGTTCTACTAGAAGCCATGATTGCCATCTGTGCATTATAGATTTCTCATGCCAATTCACGAGCAGGCAAGAAAAGACGTTATGACGTTGGCAGCGGCGGGGGTGAGGGCATGGGGGTGGGGGCCAGGCAGCTGGTGGCCCTGATGACCACGAGGAACTAGGCTGCTGCTCTACAGTGGGAGGCAGGAAGAAGTGTGTCTGGAACCCAGGGGATCTCCTGGGATATCTCTCAGGGCTTCCTGTGCCCAGTGGTCACTGTTAATGGGGCCATTTGTACAACCATGGAAAGGCTCAGAGCCCTTGGAAAGGAAGATCTGGGCCATCCCAACAAACTAGCTGCCTTGACCCACCAAAGTGTTTGCTGAGATGAAGGCAACATAGAAGATGTGGTGGGGAAAGTGGATAACGAATCTTCGTCGAGGCCTTGGGACCAGTTATAAGATCACAAACCATGGCATGTTCCACTAACCTCCTGTCCTAAGGCTATTGCAGAGATGGCAGTTGGCCAACACCTTGCAGTCTCTGTGACAAGTTGCACTTAATGGAGACATCACTAGATCTGTGCAGTGCACGGGAGGTCTGGGTCTTGCATCTTGCCTCACTCCTTCCTGGCCCACTTTCCATCCTGCTGTTGCCGTGCTGACCACCTTTGCACAGGGGTAAGCAGAGAGCATCCTGCCTCAGCTGCACATGCCTCAGGGTTTCTTGGCTATGACAGCATGGAGCCAGCTGGATCTCCAAGAAAGTGCAGTCCTGAAGCTACTTGATGTATCTCTTTCCCTTCTGTCATTTAGGTGGATATTTCTGAGCACATTCTGTGTGACTCCTCAGAGCATCCCAGTGGGGTTGAGCCCCAGTGGCCTGCAAGAGTGACTCACTCAAGAATACCCACTGTAGTGGCCTTCTGGCCTTGCCTGTCACATACTTTCCAGTCCCCACTCCTGTTCCCCAGGAATCACTTCCCCATGTCAGCTGCCCGCACCAAAGCTCTTCGCTCAGCTCTCCTCTGAGGAAAACCCAGACTAAGACACACACTTGGTAGGGGAGGACGAGACAGAGAAGAGAGCCACAAAGGGAGATGTAGAGGTAAATAGATCCAGCAAAAACCGTAAAGGAGAAAGGTCAGAGAAGAGGAGAGATGCTTCATATGCCCAGACTAATCAAATTCCCAGGTCAGTTTCTGGGTCAGAGAGGCAACATCGAGTTTAAAGTGGGAAGGAGAGGCCAGTGAGGGATGTGAGTGGGGAGGGAAAACTGTTACAATTACAGAGAACACGCTACAATCCAGACCTCTCACCACCTCGCCATCCAGCTGCCCAGATTCCACAGCCATGTCTCAGAGCAGCTCTGCTGCAGAAGGGACTGCTGGGAGAAGCAGAGCCAAGGACACCTCCAGGGAAAGGCATCCTCTTGGAAGGCAGTCTGAAGGGCCAGGACATAGATGGGCTGAGCCACTTCCTTCAGGGAGAAATAAAAGTCAAGCTTGGGAGACCAGGCCAGTTTCTGGGGGTGGGAGCTGAGTCATAAACAGGAGACTGAGTCAGGGATTAGGAGCCAGGCTGAAATAGGAGCAGAATGGGAACTGGAGGGACACTCCTGAGCACAGGCAGGGATAACTGTCCCTCTCTGTGGCTTCCCTCTGCCTGTGTGAGGGCTCCCACAAGGGTACAGAGGAGGGTGGCTCAGGGTCAGCGACACAAGGAAAAAGCAGTCACTCCTGCCAACAGCTCAGCGCACTACTCCAAAGATATTAATGCAGTGTTCCTTGAAGAGTATTTATCCAATAAATATTTATTAAGCACCTACCAGGTGCTGGGCTCTGTTCTAAGCACAGCAGGGAACAGATTCCCTGCCTTAATAGAGCACACAGTCTTGTAGGGGAGACATGATGTCTTAGTGTAAATGATTCTGAGAAAATTCCCCATAGTGAGTCTTACCTCTGCTGACTCAACTCCTTTCCCTACACCATGAGTCTCTACCCATGGCAGGCTTGTGCGGGACGGAATGCGGAGTAGGTGCAGCCTCAGGGTCCCCTCAGGATCCCTCTGAGGTTCCAAGCCCAATCCCTCCCGGGGGCGGGTCAGTCCCTGCCTCCCCTGGGTCGGCTCAGCTCTGGTACTGTCCCCAGCCCTGCAGATTTAGCCCCGTTGCTCCTATGTCACACAGTGCATAGGCTCCATGGGGTGCTGCATGCCTACCCTGCTCTTGGGGCTGGATTCATTTGCTGCCCTGAGCCTGTGGCTCAGGGATGAGTCCCAGGTGCCCCTGAGCTGCAGCCTCTGTAGTCTGGGCTTGTTCCTAGTTGCTCTGCTGGGACCACAGCCCTGCCCTGAGCCCCAGCTCCCTTAGCTGCATGGGGAAACCATACCTGTCCCCTGCTCTTCAGTACCCCCAGCTGCCACCTGGTGTCAGGCTTCAAAGAGAGGAACCTCTTAGAACCACAAGGCTGCCACTGCAGACTCCACGTACCATCCCAGGTACCTGGCTACTCCTGATGCCACACCTCGCCCCTCAGAGTCATGCTGAATGGCAAGGCTGCTTCAGATGGTCTCATTTCAGGGACCTTTTCCTCGCTTTTCCCTCCATCTGCCCCACTGACTCCCAGCCTGACTTACGGCCGAGCATGCATGGATTTGGAAAGCAGCAACACTTCTGACCAGGAAGTGAATATATACATGTGTATATATTACAAGATACAGATGGAGATAACTGAAACCTTTTTCTAATATAAAGATCCAAGTCTTTGTAATGGTTTTAAATTACCCCATTTTCTATAGCAAAGTTACACATACACACATGCCATATCTTAAACCTAAGTTGGCAGGGTGTGAAACGGCATCTGGTTTACTATATAATGAAACACTTCAATGATACTCTCAGAAATAATGCCTTTGCTCTGAACCACTTTTCTTTTTAGTATTTAATGTACATTATTACCACAATTTTCATCTGTTTTTCAGAAATACTCTTCAAAATCCATTTTCCTTGTTGTGAAACTAAACCCAAAGAGCAGGGATCCCTGTCTATGTTGTTAACAAGTATTTTGAGATTTCTTTAGAGATGCATAACTCCACAGAATTGAGCATACAGGCCTATGAGATGCTGAAAAGGTGTCACGTCTATAAGGATACCTCTGGGTATAAGTTGAAATGAACACTAGGGGGTGGGGGGCAGGGTTCTACACTTAGAAGGGTTTGTTGGTTGTCTGAGACAAAAACACTCACAAAGGTGAAGCCAATAATAAAGCAAATGACCAAAAAAATTTTATGTCAATTGAGACTAGTTTTTTCAACTGAAGTGAGAAAAACACAACTCAAAATAACTCAATCACAAAAATATGTGGAGAGCGGACAGTGGAGTGAGTTTCAACATACCCAAGTCCAGGAACTCAAAGGGAAGCTATCATATCTCTCTCCCTCTCCGCTCTGTTTTTTGCAGTGTGGAAGCCTTGATCTCTCTGA
This sequence comes from Delphinus delphis, assembly GCF_949987515.2. NCBI lineage: Eukaryota > Metazoa > Chordata > Mammalia > Artiodactyla > Delphinidae > Delphinus > Delphinus delphis. The sequence continues at coordinate 36,071,621 of NC_082684.1, read as the reverse complement.
TTGAAGAAAGATCTTGGTTGTAGAACATTCTAATCATCATCCCAGCAGATCCTTCCAGAGAAGGACACTGATTGGTCCTGTTTCAGTCACATGCTCACACATGTCCAATCACTGGGACCTGAAGGATGGGGCACTACGATTGGCCAGATTCTGGCCACACTGTGGCTTAGTGGACCAGAGCACCATAAGTAGCAGACCCACCAGAGCCACATAGTATAGAAAAATGGACATTTCCCTAAGGAAAGGGAGTACCAGAAAGAGAGTGGAAGGGAAACCAGGCAGATAAAATAATACATACCTACCTCAAAATTCAATGCATTGGTTTTCCTCAACTTACACTTAACCTCTTAACAGTTTCTTCTGGCCTCATAAAAGTGGAAAAGAGGATTTACCTATATTCATATATAACACAGACAGAAGAAAGAAGAGAGACCCAGAGAATGCTCCAAACTCTATCAGTCAGCATTCTGCTTCCAGAGAAGGAGCCAAGTTCAAGTCAGAGGTGATGAATGCAAGCAGGAAAGCTCACTTCCTCCAGGAACATTCAGGTCAAGTGGAGGAAAGGTTGGTCAACACTGTGAAATCATAGCAGAGTCAGGCAGGGCTCGGGGTGAAAGCTGCTGTCACCATCCCACCCCAACCGATCCAATGCGAACACGTACCTCATGGAGCCCAGCTTGACTACATCTACCTGGGTGGTCCCACCACCTCCACTGAGTACTCTGACTCCAGCACAGACTGTAGCTCCCTTGTCCTATCCTTCTTCCCATCACCTATTAAGCAGGACTTAACTACCCCTCTGCATTCTGCTTTTGGCTTCTGCTTCACCAGGCTGTGGGAACTTAGATTTCATAATTTGGCTGAGACTTGTAAAAAGAGTTTTAAGGAAACTTATTCCCACACTACTAAAATAGTTACATGATTCTGGCTCCCCAAATTCCCAAAGTCTTTATCCTTGTTCTGAAAACTCTGATCTCAATCACTCTCTCTGGTTTTATCTCCACTACTTTTCTTCATAAATACTTCCTTCAAAACACTATCAAATAATGTCCTTCAACTGGTTTTTTACATTGCAGCCACTGGGCTTTTCCCATCACTATTCGCATGTTCCCACCATTTGGGTTGTTCTTCCTCCCATCAAAATTACAGTGATTCTTCAAATGTCACCTCAAAAACAACTTTCCTAATGGAGACTCCTATGGCCACCACAGTGGGAAATGATTGCCATCACTGGTATTAGAATTTAGTGTTGGAATCAAGCTGATTTAACCAGCTTTCAAGGATGAAATTTCTCTACTTGTCTCTATGATATTCTCCACCACTTCTAGAAAATGATTTCACCCAACACCAGCCAGAACAATGAACACATGCTCTGGGTCTAAACAAAGTATTGCTTTTTGAATTGTTATAAGAATTTAGGATTGAAAGAAAACTGTGATTGTGCTATGCAAAATAGTATGAGCCTTACTCTCATGAACTCAGGGAAGCAAATTTATGTGAATCTGAACAACATATAAACTATGTGAGGATCTGATAATACAAGGGATACTCATTTGAAATTTGGAAATTTTGCTGCCCGACCTCCATAAACTATAGTAGCGACTGACAAACACATCCATTGAATGTTTAGCCCACAAAAATATACAAATAAATTCCCAGAAATTTTACTAATGTGTGGTAGAGCACTCCAGTGGTTAGAGCTTATGAAACATACAAACCACTGCTAAAATAGTCTCTCCCTTTATAAAATTGCCCTAACTTAATACAGGTTCATTTTTGAAATTGTCTACCCGAGAGTTTCCTACTTGTTAGTATTCTGTTCTCCATCACAGCAAGCTATTCCAGAGATTTCCCTGTTGGGAACCTTGGATTTACAGATATCTTTTAAGAATATGTTTCAAAAAACAGTAATTTCTCCTTACAATCAGACTTTTAAAAAGTGTTCTTGCCCTGTCTCACCTTGTCACCCACTGCAGCGTGGCCACGGATCTCACCACCTAAATCTCTCACCAAGATTATAAACACCATCTGCTGACAAATCTAACAAGAATCTTTTGGGCCTCATGTCACAACTTAGCTGTGGTATTGACATTGGGGGCTACTTTCTTGTTTTTGAAATGTGTCCCTGGAGCTCAATCTTTGCATTTCCTTCCTCTATGTTCTCCTGAGCAATCTGACTCCACCAGTGGATTCAACTCCCACCTGTCCCACTGGGCATCTTCAGCTTGACACCCACCTCACTCATCTTCACACACAAAACATGCTCCTCCTCTCACGTCCCCATCTCAGGAAGGGCATCACTCCCACCTACCTTGTTGTTCGGAGTCTTTCAAGATGCCTTCTCTCTCGACCCTCACATCTGATTGGGACTAGTTCTTATTAGTTCTGACTTCTAAAATTCTCACACAATCTGGAGAAAACTCTAATTTGAAAAGATACATGCACCCCAATGTTCATTGCAACACTGTTTACAATAGCCAAGACATGGAAGCAACCTAAATGTCCATTGACAGAGGAGTGGATAAAGAAGATGTGGTACATATATACAGTGGAATATTACTTAGCCATAAAAAAGAATGAAATAATGCCATTTGCAGCAACATGGATGCAACTGGAGATTATCATATTAAGTGAAGTCAGACAGAAAAAGATAAACATCATATGATATCACTTACATATGGAATCTAAAAAATAAGATACAAATGAACTCACTTATAAAACAGAAATAGACTCACAGACATAGAAAACAAACTTATGGCTACCAAAGGGGAAAGGGTAGGGGGTAGAGGGATAAATGAGGAGTTTGGGAGTAACATATACACATTACTTTATGTAAAACAGATAAACAACAAGGACCTACTGTATAGCACAGGGAACTATATTCAATATCTTGTGATAACCTATAATGGAAAAGGATCTGAAAAAGAATATATATATATAAAATAACTGAATCACTTTGCTGTACACCTGAAACTAACATAACATTGTAAATTAACTATACTACAATAATGAAATAAATTAAAATCAAATCAAATCCCCCATATAGGTTGTCTCCCTCCTTTGCCTTTGCCAATGCCTTAGTACACTCATTGTTTCGTGCCAGTGCCTTGTAGCCTCCTAGCTTCCATTTCTGTTCTTCCCATCTATCCTCCCACTGCTGCCAGGGCGATCTTACCATGGCATCATGTCTCACACAATCAGAATCAATCAATGACTTGAAATCCCCTACAGAACGTATCCTAAATTCCTCATCACAGAGTATGAATTCGTCCCTACTTACCTGCCCTATCTCTTCTCTGGCCTCTCCCCAACTGTACTCTGTGACCAAGGACTTTTTTACCCTTTATCTCTGTCTGCTTCACTCTTGCCCTTCAGAAAAGCCTAAAGCACACCAGAAATGAAGTCACTGGGGCGTGTCCCTTTCTCTTCTCTACAGGGTTTTCAAGGTGACTACAACCTCGAAGGTTGTCTAAGCCTATTAAATCGTATGACTGAATGGTTACACACTCAGGCTCCTGAGCTAGACTGCCTGGCTACAAATCTCAGTGTCACCACTTACTAATTCCAGCTGTGAGCAAGCTATTTAGCTCCCCAATGCCTCAGTTCCCACATCCGTAAAGTAAATATAGTCGTAGTACATACCTCATAGGGCAGTTGAGGGATTCAATCAGGAAATAAATATGAAATGCTTAGAAAACTGCACATGGTAAGTGCTCAATAAATTCTTACTTTTATGATTATCAACAATAATAATAATAATGAGGTTTTAATTCTCCAAAGACCTATATTTACTGGGTCCCTATAGAGTATAAGGCCATGTGTAAAGTGTTGTGGGGAGATACAAAAATAATTGACGTCTTGATTTTTGTTCCCACAAGAGTTCATGAACAAAAAGAAGACAAAACATAAAAGCAAGCAGTTTCCCAAGGCTATAAAAGCGAACAACACTTCTGCCAAGACGAATATTCTTGTCTTTCAGTAGATTAGTGCATGCTTAGAATACAACTCTCTTCAAAGAAACTCAGAAAGTAATACATTTCTTGCTCGCCTTTGACAAAGTCATATTTGGGTTTATTGCAGTGTTTCTCAACTTTGGCACTATTGACATTTTGGCCAGATAGCTCTTTGTTGTGGATGCTGTCCTGTGCATCGTAGGATGTTTAGCTGCATCCTGTGTCTCCACCCACTAGATGCCAGGAACACTTCACCCTGAAGTTCTGACAACCATAAATATCTCTGGGTGTTGCCAAACGGGGGGCAAAATCACCCCAGTTGAGAACCACTAGTCCATCAGCATTTCAGGAACAACACCCAACGAGAGCTCACTATAATGGAAAGAATAAAAGAACATGACATTTTTAAATGGCTTCTCTCCGTAAAACCTGGGACGAGGCCCCATTTCACTACCCTAAACAGGAGACCTTGGTCCTATCTCTTCCCCTTGCCCAGGCTACCTTTCCTTGTTGGTAGAATCAGGTTATCGTGGGCAGCCTCTCATGATTGTGGTGGGGATTAACGGAGTTGTGTTTGTGAATCTTCTTTAACTATAAACCACCATTACCATGTAAAGAGGTATCATTTTAAACACCCAGAGGACTATTTCACCATTGTGATTGTGCCTTTGTGTGGACAAGTAAATTTGAATTGAAACATCGTCACATTAGAGTCTAAGATTTTGAACTCAGATGATTCTGAACTTAGTTAATAAATATTCACAGAGGAGAAGACCCCCTTCATGTTAGGCACCAGGCTGTGCCCTCTAGAGACATAGGGATGGATCAGGGGCAGCCTCTACCTCAAGGCCCTATGGTTGGCAGGTGTGCTCTTTGCTCCATCATCACCCATGCCCAGGACTGGACAAATTAGCCCTTCACGTTCACAATTCCCAGGAAAGACAAAAACTGAGTTGCAAGGTCCCATCTGGGTATATTGCCATGTGTGGTTATTTGGCATTAGAATTTCACAGGGACTATAAACTTAGCCTTTAAAATCTCTCAGAGGACAGGAAATGAACATTTGTTGAGTCTGTACCACATGCCAGCTTCTGCTCAGGTTCACTCAGGACTGTGAGGAAGGTATCATTATTTCGTTTTTACTGATGAGGACATTAAAGCTCATTGAGAATAAAGTAATTATCCCAGTGCCACAGGGTAAATGGCAAAACTGGGATTTGCATCCACATTGGTTTAATCCAAAGCCTTTTGCTACCACACCATGCAAATGGAGGTGTATTTGGAGATGATGATCCTACTATGGATAGCAGGAAGTTGTGTGCACTACTCAGACCATCTATCCCAGGAATGTGGATGACAGAGGAAGACATCTCCTGTGTGAATCTCACATTTGGGTAATGCTAGGTAAATGGCTGTCACAGCGACCTGCAATCCCTCTGCTGAAGAGGTACTATCCAGGCTGAGCCAGTAGAATCTGGACACAGAGTACAAAGGAGGGGGACTCCTGACCAAAAGAAGCAATTACAATTGATGCTCCAGTCTGTGGCTTCTTGGAACCAAGCTGCCCCAACAGCCTGAACAGAGATAGAACATTTCTGTGAAGCCAGGCTCTCCAGGAGTCAACCGGGTTAGAACAGCTTAACAAACCAGCAGAACCAAAACAGAGGCATGGGGCTGAAGATGAGTTGCCTGTAAGGCCAGATCCATAAGAAGTATGCTCAAGGTCATCCTTGACAAATAACAACAGTGCTATGATTTTGCAACCCTGTAATTTCACTTATAATATATGAATATGCTTGGGGCCAGAGAAAGGGAGATTGATAACTTCATTTAGAGCAAATCAATTGGATTTCACTGATAGACTCATGAATCATCCAGGAGACAGACAGGGGTGTCAGGGAACACTGAGTCCTCCCCGTGCTGATTTTTACAAGCCTCATCAACTTCTGTCTAACTGAACACTTCCATTGGGTCATTAACATAAAGCTTCTAGAATTCAAGAAGTTAAATCCTTTCTAAAATTCTGGCACCTTGGCCAACACAATTTTGTCATCATGCCTTTGATTTAATTACCATGAATAAAGAAAATGTATGCCCATCCAAATGTGACCTGGTCAACCATGACACTTAGAAAAAAAGTCATAATGGCAACCATTGTCAATGTCCCCAAAAGCAGTGTCCTGGAAAGAGGGAGACTTAAATAGTCCAGATGCCCTTGTCAAAAGACTGTTAGAGCCATCTTAGCCTCACACCATTACACACAGTAAAACGTTTCTTGTTCTGATCCTATATGTATCGACTGAGTTGGAGGAGTTACTTTACGCCACAACCTCCCCCGATATATCCATGTACTCCATAATTGACATAAAGATTAAGAAGTCACTGGGATGAAGTCTCATATCCTGGGGTTCAGTTATAAAAAACACAGGTAGTGGACTTAGCAGAAGATGGGGCTTGGTACAAGAGGAGGGTATAAGATGCCCATGGATACCTCCATATTGTTTTACATATTGGTTGGACTAATTAATATTCCACAACAGATCTACCATATGATCCAACAATTCCACTTCTGGGTATGTACCCAAAAGAAATGAAAACAGTATTTTGAACAGATATATACACTCCCTTGTTTATTGCAGCATTATTCACAACAGCCAAGATATGAAAACAATGTAAATGTCCATCAATGGATGAATGCATAAAAATGATGTCGTATATATACAAAATGGAATATTATTCTGCCAAGGAAAAGGAGGGTATCCTGCTATTTGTGACAACATGAATGGACTTTGAGCACATTATGCTATGTGAAATGTCAGAGAAAGACAAGTACTATATCATATCACTTACACGTGGAATCTAAAGAAGTCAAACTCATAAAAAACAGAGAGTAAAATGGTGGTTACCAGGGCATGGGGCTGGGGGGATAAGACTGATGCTGTTTAAGGATACAAACTTGCAACAAGTAGTAAATAAGACGTAGTGATCTACTGGACAATATAATGAATATAGACACTATTGTACTGTAATTATGTAATGTGATAAATATTGCTACAGTGGTAATCATATTATAATATATAATTATATCAAAGTAACACATAAACCTTAAATTTACACAATGTTATATAGCAAATTTATTCAATTAAAATAAGTAAATAAATAGAGCCTTTTCCACCTGTGGCCAAAAGAAGAAAAAAAAAAAGATGCCAAGGACAATGTAATGTGCTTGTGCCCTCCCTCCCTATTATCTGCTGCCACATCACTGAAGTTTGCTTGTTAGCGAGTTTCTGGTGCCCACATAGGCTGGTGCCTGGAGACAAGGTCTTCCCCTGCCCTTTGCTATTTCTTTGCCATTTGGTGGGGAGCAGGGGAACTAGTAAAACCCACTTAACGGAGGCAATCATGGGGATGTTGAGAGCTAACTGACCATAAGGGGAAAAGTCTTGAGCTATGAATAGGATTTGATGTCAGAAGGGGTAGTTCTTAGTGATGTGCAGCAATTGACACTAGAATCTGTCCTGAATCATGTGCATGCCTTATGAGGGAGAGGTTGCACAAGCAGCCTTGTTCTGGAGACTTTGCATAACTAAGAAGAAATATTTCTTCAAAGCGGGGATAAAGGATCTTTGGCCTTGGGTCCTGTAGAACTGTCAGAGTTTGAGTGTGTGATATTATGTTCATCTAGCTGGGATAGCTACTAATAAACAGGACTTGTGTGTGTACAAATATAAAAAGCACCTCTGGGTTTCTAAATCTATTTGGGGAAAATAAATTTAGAAAAGGCTAAGACTCCAGCAGCAAACAGAAAGGCTCAGAGCCATGAAGATTTGGATCTTTTTTTTAAAAGAAATATTTAATTTATTTTTAATTTAATTTAATTTTTATTTTTTGGCTGCATCAGGTCTTCGCTGCGGCATGCTGGATCTTCATTGAGGCAGGCGGGATCTTTCATTGCAGCGCGAGTGCTCTTTGTTGCATCGTGCTGGCTTCTCTCTATAGTTGTGTCGTGCAGGCTTCTCTCTAGTTGTGGCGCCTGGGCTTCTCTCTAGTTGTGGCATGTGGGTTTTTCTTTTTTTTTCTCCTCTCTCTAGTTGTGGTGTGTGGGCTCCAGGGCACATGGGCTCTGTAGTTTGAGGCATGCAGGCTCTCCTGTTGAGGCGCATGAGCTCAGTAGTTGTGTCATACGCGGGCTTAGTTGCTCTGTGGCATGTGGGATATTAGTTCCCTGACCAGGGATCGAAACCGCATCCCTTGCATTGGAAGGCAGATTCTTTACCATTGGACCACCAGGGAAGTCGCGAAGATTTGGATCTTATTGAGATTACATCTTTATTCTCAAGCTCACAAAGCCAGAGATACCTAAGCTATATATGCTTACCAATCTTACCCACCACAAATATTTTCATTCTGTAAGGCATTGATTTCTTTTGTCTTTGTTGATTTCTTTTCCCCTTTTAAGGTCAATCCCTCTACATGTGACTACTTGTGACTAGATTCCAATCCTTTCACTTACCCAAAGATTTCGCTCCAGCAATTCTCTTCCTTCTCTTACATCAGCAGTTTTTCTGTTCCTATTGGGTCATTATCATGAGCATATGAGCATGCCATTATTTCTCCATCTTTAAAACAAACAAACATTCTTTTAGCCCTACTTTCCCCACTAGCTTCAACCCCATCTCTTTGCTCTCTTTTGTATCAAACTCCTCAAAAGTGTTACGTATACTAGTCAAGCACTTTCCTCCCATTCTCTCTTAAACACTCCAATCAGCTTCTTGCTTCCCAAATTGCTCTTATAAAGGTTACCAGTTACCCACATATTCCTAAGTCTAATGATTTTTAGTTCCTGTCTAACGTGATCTACCAGCTGCATTTGGCATGATTTGCCATGCTTTCTTGCTGGATTCACTGCCCACTGGCTTCCTGGGAAATACCCTCTCTGCTTCTCCTCTCACCTCCGTCGTTCCATTTTTAACTTTCTCTGTTCTTCCTTCTTTTTTCCCCAACCTGTTAATGTTAGAGTGGATCTTTTATCTAACTACATTCACTCCCTTGATGATCTGATCCACTCTCATCATCGTTTTAAATCCCATCTATTCTCTGGTGACTCCCGAACTTAATCGTCAGCACAGACCTTTCTTCTCAACTCTAGACCCATATTATATGCAACTGCCCACGGGAAATCTTTACATTTTCACTTAATATGTACTAAACTTAATTCCTGATCTGTGCCCGAAACCCATTTCATGCGCATTCTTTCCCATCTCAGTTGATGGCAACTCTATTTTTCCAGTTGCCCCACCCTAAATCCTCAAATTCATTATCGGCTCCAGTGTTTTTCTTATACTCTCCACATATACTATGTCTGGAAATCCTATATTTTGAAGTATATCTAGAATCTGACCACTCCTTACTACCTCCACTGCTATGACACTGGACTGAACTGACATCCCCTCTCTCCTGAAAGACTGTAACAATGCCTTAACAGCTTTCCTTGCTTCCACCTTGCTTCCAATCTATTTTCAACATAATAGAGTAATCCTTTTTTTTTTTAAAGAAAGAAAATAAGAGTAATCCTTTTTTAAAAGGGAGAAACTGCTTTAATATTTGAAATTCCACCAGTGTAATTCATTGGTTTAACAGAATAATGAGAAAAACGACATAACCTTTTCAATAAATGCCAAAAATCATTTTATAAAATTCGAAACCAATTCTTGATTAAAAAAAAAATTCCCACTAAACGGGGAGTAGAAAGCAGTGTTCTTAAGATATCTACAAGATAAAGAGTATCTTCAAAAACAGAACAAAACAAAACCCCAGACTACAACTTCATACTCAGTGGTGATACACTGAAATATTTCTCCCCCAAGGCCAGGAATAAGATAAGGATGTCCATCAACACCATTTCTTTCAACATAGTAGTGAAGATCCTAGCCAGTGCAGTGAGGCAAGAATAAGAAACACAAGGCTTAAAGTTTGGAAAGGAATAAGTAAAACTCTCCTATTCACAGATGACACAATAGTATATATTGAAATTCTTAAAGAATATTCAAATTATTAGAATTAATAAGTGAATTGAACAAGGTCACTACATATAAAGTAAACATATCAAAAAATTAACTGTATTTCTATATACTGGCAAAAAAACAGTTGGAAAGCTAAATGAAAAATACCATTTACAATGGCATCCAAAATAATCAAATACCTAATAAAAATCTAACAGAAGATGTGTAAAACCTCTACACTAAAACCTACAAAATACTGAGAGAAATTAAAGGAGATCCAAATAAGGGGATAAACATTACATGTGCATTAAATGGAAGATTCAATATTAAGATGACAATTTTTGCCAAATCGATCTATAGGTTCAATTCATTCCCAATCAAAATCACGGCAAGATCATTTATTTTATTTTATTTTATTATTATTATTTTTTTGCGGTACGTGGGCCTCTCACTGTTGTGGCCTCTCCCGTTGCGGAGCACACGCTCTGGACGCGCAGGCTCAGCGGCCATGGCTCACAGGCCTAGCTGCTCCGCGGCATGTGGGATCTTCCCGGACCGGGGCACGAACCCGTGTCCCCTGCATCGGCAGGCGGACTCTCAACCACTGCGCCACCAGGGAAGCCCAAGATCATTTAAATTGACAAGGTGATTCTAAAATTTATGAAAATGCAAAGAACACAGAATAACCAAGACAATGTTGAAGAAGAGTAACCAAGTTGGAAGACTGCACACTAACAGATTTCAAGACTTATAAAGCTACAGCAGTTATGGCAGTGTGGTATGGGTGTAATGTAGACAAATAAATCAATGGAAAGAATAGAGAGATCACAATAGACCCACACATGTGTGATCACTTGATTTACAAAAAACCACTGTAATTCAGTGGAGAAAGAATTGTCTTTCCAAAAAAAATGATGCTGAAGTAACCAGACGCCCTATGAAAAAAATTAACCTTGACTTCTACCCCACAGTATACACATATAATAATTCAAGGTAGATTATATGCCTAAATGTTAAAGCTAGACCATAAGCATAAAAGAAAAAACATAATAAATTATATTTTACTAAAATTAAGAATGTCTGTTGGTCAAATCACATAATTAAGAAAGTTAATTGACAAGCTACAGACTGGAAGGAGATATTGACAATACAAATATCTGACAAAGATCTTATATCCAAAATATATAAAGAACTTCTACAAAATAATGAGAAAATAAGCAAACCATTTTTTAAAATGAGCAAAATGCTCAAACAGGCACCTTATAAAAGATGAACTCAAATGGCCAATAAGCATACGAAAAGGGGCTCAGTAATATTACTCACTGGGAAAGTGCAAATTCCCATACCCACCAGAATGGTTAAAATTTAAAAACTGACAATACAAGTTTTGGTGAGGATGTGGAGAAATTGGAACTCTCATATGTTACAGGAAGGAATGAAACCAGGTCAACCATACTGGAAATATCTATTAAAGCTAAATATACCTGCCTATTCCATGCCTTAGTGATGACATTCCTGAAATACTCCTGGGTATATATCCAAGAGAAATTAGTGCGTATGTCCACTTAAAACATGCACAAGAATGTTCATAGTAGGCAAAAATTGGAAACAACTCAAATGTCAACAGGAGAATTGAGTGCTTCCCTGGTGGCACAGTGGTTAAGAATCTGCCTGCCAATGCAGGGGACGTGGGTTCAAGCCCTGGTCCGGGAAGATCCCACATGCCGTGGAGCAACTAAGCCCATGCACCACAACTACTGAGCCTGCACTCTAGAGCCCATGAGTCACAAGTATTGAGCCTGCATGCCACAACTACTGAAGCTCGTGCACCTATCGCCTATGCTCCGCAACAAGACAAGCCACTGCAATGAGGAGCCCACACGCTGCAACAAAGACCCAACACAGCCAAAAATAAATAAATAAATTTTAAAAATTATATATAAAAAAACAGGAGAATTGATGAATTGTGGTGTATCCAAACAATGAAATACTTTACATCAATTAAGGAATTTTGCAAACAAAATGGTAAGCTAAACTAGCCAAACAGGAAAGACTACATTTTGTGTGATTTCTTTTATAAAAAATTCAAGAACAGGCAAAATGAATCTGTGATGATAGAAGTCAGAATAGTGGTTACCTTGGTTGGTGGTGGGGTTATGGATTAGAAATTGACAAGGGAATCTGGGGTGCTGGAAATATTTTATATATTCATCTGGATGGTGGTCACAATGGTATATAAATATATATATATATACTTGTGAAGCTGTATTTTACTATAAATTATACCTCAAAAAGACATTATATAACTGAAATGTCTACTGGTTAAAGGATATTATATCTGGAATTCAAAGGAGGAAAAGTGAATGGGCGTATAGATATAAAAGATTGACAACGAGTCAGTAATTGTAATTGTATTCTATCTGCTTTTGTTTGTTTAAAATTTCCATAATAAAAAGTTTAAAACAAACCAAAGATTAATTAAAAAAATAAGTCAGATCATGTCATTCCTGGGTTTACATTCTTGCCTTGCTTTCCATCTTATTCAGAGTAAAATGCCAAGTCTATACAATGGCTACAAGGCTCCACATGCTGTGTTCTTACGGCCTGTTACTGCTCTCTGTCCTCACTCACGCATTCCAGTGACATTGACATTCCCTCTCCTTAGAGTCTTTGCTTAGACTCTTCTCTCTGCCTAGAATGCTCTTCTTCCACCTACCTATACACCACCTTCAATCTTTGCTGGAATGTCATCTTCTCAATTGAACCATACTGACCACCATATTTAAACCTGTAGTCCATTTCCCTAGTGTTCCAGATCCCCTTTACCCTGACATATTTCCCCCTTTTCCCCCATGGAACTAATAACTTTCTAAGGTACTACATAATTCATTTACTTATTATGTTTATTGCTTATTGTCTGTGTTCCTCTTACTTCTGCCCTAAAGTGCAAGCTCCTCAAAAACAAGTATCTTTGTCTGTTTTGTTTACCAAAGTACCCGAAGCACATAGAACAGTACCAAGTTCCCCAAAAAAGTACCTGGAACATAATATGTGCCCAATAAATACTTAATAAATCAACAAATGAACAATAATGCAATAGAAAGACTGATCCTGACTTGACCTCCCAAGCATCTTGACTACGGGAAGAGAATGTGCCGGTCATGCTACCATAATTGCTTCTGGTCCGTATAAGAGTCATTTCGTTGTTGTTGTTAAAATGGCATATGTCAATCTTTGATGGTATAACAAACATGTTAGGCAACGTGCCTGTTATTCTCACCTTCCTGTATATCTTAATGGAGAAGATCTTCAGGGCCCTGAAAGGGGGAGATCTAGGAGCTTGTCTTAGTTCATGCTGCTATAACAAAATACCACAGGCTGGGTGGCTTATAAACAATTTATTTTTCATAGTTCTGAGGCTGAAAATCCAAGATCAGGGTAGCAGCATGGTTGGTGAGGGCCCTCTTCTGGGTCGCAGCCTTCTTGTTGTGTCCTCACATGGCGGAAGAAGCCAGGGAGCTCTCTTGAGTCTCTTTTATGAGGGCACTCATCCCATTTATGAGGGCTCCACTCTCATGACCTAATCACCTCCCAAAGCCCCACCTCCTAACACCATCTCCTTGGGGGTAAGATTTCAACATATGGATTTGGGGGGACACATTCTGACCAGAACAGAGCCTGACTGATCTGGCTTCCTCAGCTACACTCAGTTTGATGGAGAGTAAACCCTGGACACAGGCCAGTGACAAATCTGACCAATCACCTTTCATCTCTCAAGAATTTAGACCACGAAACACAGAAACCAGTCAGCAGTGGTGGATGCCGTACCTGAATAGGTTGGGTCCTGCACAAGCAGGGACTGAAGTACATGTAGCAGTCAGGCAAGGAGAAGTGCAGGAGGAGGGCCTTGGCCTTTGAGGAACAAGAGGGTGACCTCTGTCCTGACTCTATTCCCACTTACACTCCCTGTCCCCAGATGGCCCAGCAGGACTCTTTCTCCTGGCCTTGGATGCCCTGTTGAATCCTTAAAATAGACCCTCTTTACTGAAGCTTCAGTGACTCTGTGTTCATTGAAAAGGTGTCCTCATATTGGGGCACACAAGCCCTAATATGCCTGAACCTTGGGGAATTCCAATGGAGGCCGATCCAGTCAGCACATCGGTGCTTCCCAGAACACTGGTCCAACCTAATCAGTACACACCCTTGAGCTGAATTCTCAGAAATATAGATTTACGTGGAAATAGGAGGAGATAGGGCCTGAGAATATGTGTTTTTAACAACTCCCTAGAATATTCTAATTTGCAAATCAGTTTGGGAAATCACTATAGGCTACTATTTCCAGATACAGACTCTTAACTAGTTCCTACTGTGTAAATGCAGCTCTTTCTATAATTTGGGACAGAATTTGCCTTGCAAATACAATAAGTCACATGTTATGATACATACCTACACCATCTCCCACCCCCACTTAAGTGATATACTAAAGGTGCAAAAACCAACCTCTGTAACCCTTAGCCTTCCCTGAGAAAGGAACTCTCTTTTCTGGCAGCATTACCTTGGTCTGTATATGCAAGTTCACGGAAATGAAAAAGAACAAAGCTCCTTACTTGGTAAGCGGCCAGCCCTGTTTCCGTTCCCTGGAGGTCACCGAGTCCTACAGCTGGGTCACACTGACTAGGGGTGGACAGGGTGGAACTCAGTAATTTTATGACCTGTTGTAACAGTCCAAGTGAGGCAGCGGAGATAAAAGTGCTAATCAAATTTCATGCTTCAAGGCATGAGCTGATTACTGCTGGGCTGAGGGTGGATTTATTTTTGGTGGTTCAGACAGGCACAGGGGGCCAGGTGCTCTCTGTGCAGCTTCACACACTACTGACCACTTCCAAAAAGGAGGATCTGTGAGTCAGCCCCCTGACACCCACTGGCTGGGCTTCTGTGGTTTCTCAGATCAGACAAAGGGATGCCATAAGAGAAGGTTCACAGGCAAAAGATTTGCAGAGAAAGAATGACAGGGGCTATGTGGAGGGTACCTGGAGAAGCCCTAGAGAGCTTGTATGCCAGGTTCTGGTCCAGTCAAGAGAGGAGGGAGTATCCTGACAACCTCTGCTTCTTTCTCTTTGGTGTCTTAACTTCTGTAAGAATCAGTTTCACAATCTGTGAAATTGAGATAATAACAGTACCTGCTTCTTGAGGTGGTTGTGAAGATAAAAGTGGGCAAGATAAGGTTATGGGCTAGGATTACAGGTAGTGCCCCCAAAACAACCTGGGAGACTTCAGAGCACAGGCCTTGGCGGCAAGGCAGCAATTCTTACGCTTAATATCTTTGTATAGCTAAGGTCTCTGGCTCTGGATCAGAGGCATACAGGTAGACCAAAAGTCTAACATGTTTTTAAGGTAACTATAAAGCCAAAGAAACTGTAAACCTAGCAATTATTCAAACCCTAAGGCAATTCTCAGGTCCCAGAACTTGCACCAACAGGAAATGGGCTATCAACACTGACACCAAAAACTTCGTTTTCCCAGTGCTCACCTAGAGTATGGCCACGGAGAACAACAAACTAGAAAGATCCTTCCAGAAGCAGACCTGGGCATTGTGTAGTAACCTAACCATGGGGATAAGAGTCATAAATCTAGCCTACCTCCAGAACTTCTCCAGCCTTGGGGAGCCTCTCGGTTAGAATTCAGGTGAAACTAAGCTATACCTCCAAGTGCACCAGGATGCTGGAGTTCAAGCCAGTCCCCCTGCAGGTAGGCTGGTCCCTCTTTCCTCTTTCTAACTCATCCTACTCATTCTCTAGATCTTAGATAAAAATCACTCCACCTCTATCCAAATTCTCTAACCATTCCAAGCCACAGTATACTTTCCTTCCTCAGAATTCCTTGTAACCCTTTTTACTAATTATCAATATTGTACATGGCTATAATCTGTATCCTGATTAAAATCAACAAATATAAAGGAAATATAGTTCAGAGGAAAGAGCTCTGGCTTTGAGACAGGTCCTGGCACCACCACTTGTTAACTGAGTGAACTACGGAAAGTTCTGTATCTTCTCTAAGACAGGGTTCTCATCTGTTAAATGCAAATAATAAAAATTTTTAGGGTAATTTTGAAAAGTAAAATAAAACATGTAAATCACCTGGCACACAGTAGGCATTTAATACATTGAAGTTATTAGTACATTGAAGTTATTAATACATGCATCATTTAATTTTTCGTACGCTCTGGTTTTATATATCTAACTAAAGTTTAAGCTATTTAAGAATAGAATTGAGGGCTTCCCTGGTGGCGCAGTGGTTGAGAGTCCACCTGCCGATGCAGGGGACACGGGTTCGTGCCCCGGTCCGGGAAGATCCCACATGCCGCGGAGCAACTAGGCCCGTGAGCCATGGCCGCTGAGCCTGCGCGTCCGGAGCCTGTGCTCCGCAATGGGAGAAGCCACAATAGTGAGAGGCCCACGTACCGCTAAAAAAAAAAAAAAAAAAAAAAGAATAGAATTGAGCCTTGTATATTTTCATATTCTTCATAGGTTAATGCCCACAATTAGTGTCAAGAAATATTTGTAACTAAGGACTAAAGTAACATTTGGGGTAAGGCCATTTTTCTTCCCTTTGGTACTTCCAAAATACTAGCCTGAGGAGATCAAGCCTAAGGTTTTGTCCATAGCAAATGCAGTGTCCTTTTTTCTCCCCTAATAGTTCTGGAAGCAGATGATCAGTAAAAATGAGAAGAGAGTGGGCAAAAGATCCCCAAAAGGAACCAGGATAATATGTTCAAAAATCAGAGACCAGTGGTAAGAAAGAGTTTATAACAGAATCAGGTCTTCTGACTCAGGCTCTGTTTTTATGTGGAAGCTGTAGAGACAGGCATCAATTCTGGTCTGATCCCCAGGTGAAGCAGAAACGTGGAGGCACCTGACTAAAGAGTATGTCCAAAGATCACCCCAGGCAGATACTGATATATGTTCTCTCTTAAAAACTAAACAAGAGAAATAAAACCTTCAAGGCATATAACCTGATTTATTTTCAGTCTTCTCCAAGAGCAGCCATGTTCTCTTTCTATATTTCTAAAAAAAGGCAGAGGAAAGTATTGAGCTTCCAAAACATAAACATAGAAGGAAGGGGCAACTGCTGTTGGGTGGTATCTAGAAATCCAGTCAACTTGGTCATTCCACATTTGCATCCCAGAAAAAAAATACATCTTCCATTCATCCAGCAACTTCCAAGTGATACTTGGGCCATTCCCTTCTTGCTCTCAGTGGTTTAATGACATTTCTTGAAAGACTTCTGTGTGTACCAGGGGAAAACATGCCTTCCCAGGCCAAGCCCTGCTCTCCCATGTCTGGGGTGGTCTCCCAGATTTACCACTAGAGTGCCTCCCATTTCCCTACCTCAACTTCCTCTTCTGCCGTCAGGCATTGCATCACCATCAGCCTTGGAAAAGCCTCATAACTCAGGATGACAATACTGAGACCATTAAGCCTACATACATCAGCAAAACCGCCTCACTGATGTCTCCACTCCAGGTTATAAAGATATGTCACAGCACACAAAGGCCCCTCAAGCCCTGGATTTGACGGGTTGTACTGAGAAGGCCACTTCTAAGACCAAAGTCATTTTTCACTCAAGAACTCTGTCAATGGGGGCCTCAAAATACTGCACTGTAATGCTGTTGGTGATAGCCATGGGGTACCACCCAGGCATGGCCCATAGCTCAGATGTCAAAACTGACATATTTCAAAACACATACTCATTCATACATGTACACTGAAACATGAATATCAATTTTTCCTTACTCATGACTGGGGAAAATCCACAGTCTACAGTATAAGAATTCACTCCCTTGGCTTATGGATAAACCAATAAGAGGGTATAAAGTCAAGATCCCCAAATCAAGTCTGATAATCCTCCAAATTCCCATATAACAAGAAAAATTTCTGGAGCCTGTGGGGAAGACTCTTTTCCTGGAGCCCATAAAATTTGATCTCTATTTAAACTACCAAATCTCAATGGCTCTTGGCCTACAGGCTGCCTCCTGAGCCCCCTCAGCTTCCTCTTGTCAGCCCCGCATCCCAACTTCCACCTCCAGCCAGATGAGCAAAAGCTGATGGATGACAGCGTCAAAAACACAGCGATGATTTAAAAGCAAGTGACAAAGTCGATGGTATACACATCAAAACCTGCAAATGTACATGACATTTGCCTAGAAATCTGTCCATTTTCAGCGTCACTGTATCCAAAGGCTACACGAGGATACAATTTCATGTCTTGTCCCTCTTTAGGGCCTGATGATGACATCTTAATTGTGAAATGTTGTGTAGCCTGTACAAACAAAACTTCAAGCTTTTAGTTTAATATACACTGGCACTTATTTTGAATTAGGGCTGTTCTTCATTTTCATATCTTATCCCTACCAGTTTAAGCTTCCATGGCAATGTCCTTCCAAATCAGCATTGTCCAGTACAACTTTTGCAGTGATGGAAATGTTTTGTCCAATGAAGAAGCCATTTAAAATGTAGCTAGTGCAACAGAGGAACTAAATTTTATTTACTTTTAATGAATTTAAATTTAGCCACATGAGAGTAGTAACTACTATATTGGACAGCACAAATTCTAAATGCTCATGACATGGGACTATGTTCGCTTCCTCAGCATTTAGCAAGCCCTAGAATGATAACCCAGTCCAGAATGGTGACACATGGATGAAGAAGAGGAATTTAAATAGAACTCAGACATATCAAATACCAAAATGAATCTGGGACTGCCTCCCCAGATTCAGAGTTTTACAAAGGAAATGATTAATCGAACTGGTTCTACGATTTTTGCACCCCCTCAGCAAGATGAAGCCTATAAAAAGGAATCAAAGTATGAAGACGGGAGAGGGTGTGATGAACAAAGTCTTTGGAGAAATTCCCTCTGACTGCTACCTTGTGATCTGCCTGAAATCCTTTCAGTTTGGTAGGACAAAATATGATAAGGATTACCTATAGACACAGGAGAGAGCTGGACTAGAGCTGATTAAATCCTACTCAAGAAGACTGCCTGGGAGAGAGTAAGGGAACTCCAATAGCAGGGGCCTGGGTTAGACGGACACAGTAAATGTTTAAGATCCAACTCTCTAGGGAAAAAAACAATAAGCTCTGATTTTTTTTTTTTTTTTTTTTTTTTGCATTTTGCCAATTTCCTGAGGTTGGGAATGGATGTGCACAATCAGCTTTCGTGAGGTCGTGTAAGCCAGCTCCAGCACACCCCTGTGTGGACCACAAGTGAGCCAGGGCCTACCAGGAAGCATCTTGCCGAGGGAATGGGCATCCCCGCAGTGCAAGATTTGCACATGAGAGGTTCCCAGTGATGAGTGTGTCTGCAGAACCCAGGAGAAAGAATGCGTTTGATTACCTTCCAGGCAGAGAGCATAAATCACTGAGTTGAGTCAGAGCTTTCCTTTCCCCTTATCTGTTCCCTCCTTTCTGCCCCTTCATCCCTTGTAGGATATAAAATAGCAGTTTGGGAGTCTGTGAGAAGGTGAGTGGGAGAAAGGGCAGAAGCCAATCACAGTCCCTTCCTTAAAATCAGGCAGCTGCCAAGGGAAGATGAGGGGATGTCCTACCTCTGAATGAAGATGATGGAGGCACTGATTAATATCATGGACTGGATTTATTCTAGTTACTGAATTGAGAGGGTGTTGGGAGTCAAAATGACCATAGGACCATCTATTATCTGCCAATTTTTTTCCTCTGGGAGCAGGGGGTGAATTTAGAGGGACAATGGGAGCCAAAACTTAATAATGATTAAGTTTGAGCTTCTATTACATCTTAAGTTGTACAAGTACAGCATTAGAAAACAGAACCAGGGGACTTCCCTGGTGGTGCAGTGGTTAAGAATCTGTCTGCCAATGCAGGGGACATGGGTTCGAGCCCTGGTCCAGGAAGATCCCACATGCCATGGAGCAACTAAGCCTGTGCGCCACAACTACTGAGCCTGTGTGCCACAGCTACTGAAGCCGGCGCACCTAGAGCCCGTGCTCTGCAACAAGAGAAGCCATCGCAATGAGAAGTCCGCGCACCGCAACAAAGAGTAGCCCGGCTCTCTGCAACTAGAGAAAGCCCGCTTGCAGCAACGAAGACCCAACGCAGCCAAAAATAAATAAATAAATTAATTAATTAAAAAAAAATAGAACCAGTTCTGAGTGTCCCTTTTTCCCATATTTTCATTCTCACAGCATAAGAAATCAACACTACCAAGGATAATTTGAATTATGTTTTTTATTGAGAGACAAGGTCTACTATTTGGAGCAGGATAGCAGCAAACAGGCCACATAATCTAAAGTCCCTGACCTTAACAATGTGTGCATTTGGACGGCGGGGTGGAATTTAAATAAAACAACCAAGATGGGAATGTGCATGACCCCCTGATACGTAGGACACTTAACCCGTGAAATCTTCAACTAGTCACATCGGATAGTTTTATTTTTCTTTTAAAGATAACTTTTAGGGCTTCCCTGGTGGCGCAGTGGTTGAGAGTCCGCCTGCCGATGCAGGGGACACGGGTTCGTGCCCCGGTCCGGGAAGATCCCACATGCCGCGGAGCGCCTGGGCCCATGAGCCATGGCCGCTGAGCCTGCGCATCCGGAGCCTGTGCTCCGCAACGGGAGAGGCCACAACAGTGAGAGGCCCGTGTACCACACACACAAAAAAAATTTTTTTAAGTATTAGTGGAAAAGAAAATAGCAGTTATTCCATGAAGTATTCCAAAGCTCTCAAAATCAAAGGAGTGTTTGTTCTCTTTCAGTCTCAGAGTAAGCACCCACCTCCCTATACTTCAGGGGGCAAGGTGAAGGTGGTGACCTCATAGGCGGTGGTAGATAGTCATGGTGGACTGGTCATGGGAGCTGAAGTCCCTGGCCAGCTTGCTGGGCTCCACTCTGGCTGCCACACCAACAAACCACAGATTCTCAGACAACACAAAAGGACAAGCCTACAGGTTGCAAAGGACCCTATAGTTAGGCTAGAGCTACAGGAGCTTGTTCTGTAAGGACCATTTTTCTATTTATGGCTTAAATTTAAAGCTGAATGATATCTGTTGGCCCTAAAGTGACTGTTTCATTGCTATCAAAATCCAGCCTGTTGACGAGCGGAGAGTTTCATAACTCTCATATCAAAGTCAACAGCTGTCCAGCTGGTAAACCTCTTCCTAAAATTCAATGTCTTTGCATGAAGCTTTTCCTCCCAGATCTCCTATGGTGAAACAACTAAGGGAAAGAAGAATGTAGGCATTTCCTGCTATGACACAAGATAAACATAAATATATATCCATTCTTTTCATCTGGTCCCAGTTGCTTATCCTGGACATTCTTCTTTGTCTGCTGGCTAGGTACTTTTAGGACATGGATGTTGTCTAAATTCCTGGAGAAGCCAAAAATCAAGTTGAGGGCTCAGGAAAAATAGTAAGACTCGCTAATGTTTGGTAACCACCCAAAGGTGTCAATCTGGAGAGAATGGCAGAGTTTGGTCTGAAAAAAACAGCCTTTTTCTCCCTACCTGAGGGGCAGAGGTGATGGGCAATGTCACACAAAATACTGCTGCTTCCTCTTCTACTCATGGCAAGTGCTACCCCTGGACCCTCCATCTTCTCCTTCTAGCTTTCTGATTTTAAGTAGAAATTCAAATGATTCTTAACCCTTTCTGGGTCCTGGAATTGGGAACTGCCAAAAGTGCTTAGATCCCCAGAATAATACATATATGCCCATATTCAGATGTTTCCCAAATCCTGCATATAATTTTAAGGGAGGTTCACAGACAACACTCACCTCTACCCAGAGTCTGTGGACCCAGATTCTGGGGAATCAAGATTCAGAAGCCCTGTTTCAAGGCAGGTGCTCTGGTGCTAATGCCCTCTGAGAGCACTACCCTGGAAGATCACCCTCCCTCCCCAACTCCTTCCCACCTTCTCCAGCTGGCTAGGTTTCGGCACAAGATTGCTTGCCAGTTGAACTGGCACCATGGACAACTCAGTAGGTGTTTCCTGGGTATAGGGGAACAGCCAAATTCCTTTGAGCAAAACATGTCTTAGTTATTGATTTTTTCCACTTGAAGTTTTGAGAATCCCTGATTAAATCATAAATTGGTGCATCAGTCATCTATCTGCTGCTTCAGTCTCTTGAATGAAACTTCAGTCTCTTTGGGGCACTTCAATTCCAATGCAGCAACTTCTGGATCTACATACGTCAATCTTTCACTCATTTCAGCACTAACATTTACTGAGCATCTATTAAGTGCCAGGCACTATTCTGAGCATCAAGGATATAGCAATGAACAAAACAGACCTCATCTTAATTTATTCTCTTCCAAAATAGCAATTCTAAC
Organism: Delphinus delphis; assembly: GCF_949987515.2. Taxonomy (NCBI): domain Eukaryota; kingdom Metazoa; phylum Chordata; class Mammalia; order Artiodactyla; family Delphinidae; genus Delphinus; species Delphinus delphis. Next base: position 36,049,307 of record NC_082684.1, on the reverse strand, counting down.
TATTGTTGCTTTTTTAGAAATGATAGTAATTATTATAATAACTACCTAAGTTACAGGCTCTGATTTAAATATTTTATATGCATTATCTCATTATTTCTCAGAAGACTTAGTGAGGTAGGTATTATTATCATCCCCATTTTACAAATGTAAAAACTGAACCAAAAAAATCTACTTAAGTAATTTACCTAAGCTACGGAGGGGCTAAGACCAAACATACTATCAGGCAGTTTGACTAAACACCTTCAGATTCAATATCCCAGGCTGTAGTTACAAAGCAAAGTTGGAAAATGCAGCATCACTGAAATGAACAGATGTCCCACAAAAAATTAGTCTGGCAATGTGCACATGCTTAGGTAGGCCCAGGGGTTACCTGTGGTTCCCAAGAGGCTCATAGTCAGCATGAATATAATCAGGAGCACTGACAACTTTGTTAACCAGAGATGGTTTGGTGATCCTGGAAAAAAGTAAGATGTGCATGGTTGGGAATGTACGGCTAAGGATTACTGGAGTTGAACTGGCAGTCAAAGGACAGATAAGTCAAAAGTTATTTAAATATATGTTTTAAAATTATATGTATTTTAAAAACCATGATGGATAGAAGAGATGATTATAATCTTAAGGCAATAACTGGAGAAAGCACAGAGTAGGTACTAAAACGACGGACCAGTCTGAAGAAAATATTTTAAAATACCAGTTTCCAATATCCATGGCTTCCAAAGATCCCAGTTAGTTCTAACAGACACTCAGATGAAATCTGGGGCTGGGATAACTGAAAGTGATAGCTCCTAGAAGGGGTGAGTCCATATTTTGCAGGCTCTGAAGGTTATACAATTTGGGTGTCCCTCCATAAAAAAATATGCTCATACCAAGTTAGGTCTCTAGGGCTTTGGAAGGGGCCCTGAAGCTTCAGCTACATTAGCCTCACAGCAAATCCATCTCTGCCCAAGTGGATATCAGCCCCAGAGGGGAGGTGGCTAAGAAACACACACCTCCTTAGCATTAGAATCACAGTGGCTGAGATAAGACTGAAGGCCCAGTTTGGAAAGCTTTGTGATCCAGAGAACAATTATTTGAAGGCACTTTGATAAGAAGATGTGAACAAATAGTGGGGGTGGTTTGAAAGGAGCCTTTCGGCAATCCAAACCACTGAAAGAGACATTTAATGTAAATTCGAATAAGATATCAATTTATCAATTAAAAAAACATACTGTTTAGTCAGCCCCCACCTAGCACACACAGCACCTATGTAGGATTTACAAAAAGACACCTATGTTGGCAGACAAGGTGAAAAGACAAATCCCCTCTGAGCAGGTAAAGCCTCTGTAGGTAAATTGTAGAGCAATCAGGTGGAGCTTTGGGGCAAGGTAAAAAGCATTTCTTTCTCTCTGTGTGGTCCCCCACTTGCAGGGTGCAAGGCTGGGCAAGGGAAACGCAGACTGGATTTCAGCCCCAACTCATCCTCTCATCTAGGCACCTTTGTGCAGTATTCAAACTGCACAACCAAACATGGCGGCCCTGTATCTACAGGCATAGTGATTTTAATAGCACACCTAAAGGGACTTTAAAATGTGCAGTTCTCTGGCCCAGAAAATTCTGTTCTTGTAATCTATCTTAAGAAAATTATCAGTAAACGGACGAAGACTTTTGTAAAGTAAAGCACACAGATGTAGTACTTACATAGTGAAAAATTGAAAACAACCTGTATGTCCAATAATAGAAAACTGGTTAATTAACTTGTGACTCAGCCTTACAATAGAATAGTAACCATCCACCATCCATTAAAAGACTTTTCAATGACAGGAGGAAGTGTTCATGACATGTTTCTAAATTAAAAAGCAAGAAAGGGGGCTTCCCTGGTGGCACAGTGGTTGAGAGTCGGCCTGCCGATGCAGGGGACACGGGTTCGTGCTCCGGTCCGGGAGGATCCCACATGCCGGGGAGCGGCTGGGCCCGTGAGCCATGGCCACTGAGCCTGCACATCCGGAGCCTGTGCTCCGCAAAGGGAGAGGCCACAGCAGTGAGAGGCTCGCGTACTGCAAAAAAAAAAAAAAAAAAAGCAAGAAAGGAAATTTTGCAGAATTTAAAAATGTGTATGTCTGTTAAGACTAGAATATTTCCAAAACATTAAAAGTAGTTATGTATGGGTAGAGGGATTAAAGGTGATTTATATCTTTTCTTCACACTTTTCCATATTAAAAAAATTTTATTTTTACTTTGTAAATGTCATACTAATATCCTCACTGCAATAAACATTTTTAAATGATATCAAGACTGCAGGGCAGAGACAAAGTGGGAGCAGAGAGCAAACGTTGCCTTGACCTCACAGGCATATTGTTTGCACCTCATTGATTTCCACTTCTCATTGAGCTCCCAGCCTCTGGTTGCCTGGCTGCACTTTGCTTCATTGCTCTCTCTGACCTAAGTGACGGATGGTTATTAAAGGAACGTGACATCTCCCTATGATTGTCACTACGTTTCAAAGCCCTAGGAGGTCTCTGTGTGCTTGAACATTATGACAAGACAGCTTCAGGTCACTAAAGACACTCACCCAGGAGCCACCAAAGAAGGTGAAGGTAATGTGAGCTAGGCTGGAGCAGCTAACTGACTTAGCTACTTACTTCCATATTTATAGGACACCACTGCTGAGTAAATTTACTGAGCTATTTCCACAAGACGTTAACTTTACGTAATCCTCACTGAACATAAATTGAGAGCTCGGTTTGGGTTTTGTTTTGCTGTTTTTTTCATTTTGGAATCAGTAATTAAAGATTATTCAGTTATGATAATGTGTTTCATTTAGGAATGGTCTTTGTAGCTGAAGCCTGATGAACACGAGGCAGCTTGGGTGATAATAAGGATTTTAGAAACGCTCCTGTAAAATTCCAACTGGAGGAGACGTGCTCTCTGATTTTTCTATGGCTAGCTGTTCTCCAAACTTCATTCCAGAACCATCTTTAATTTAGGGCAGATTTTCTCCCCAGGGTTAGAGATGGACAGAGTCAAGCAGCATGTGTTTGTCTTGGAGCCCAGGTATACCTATGGCCCCTGGGGAATCACCCTTGGTACATTGTGGGTGTTAATGGGAAAGGGCTTCATGTTTAATAATCATGGTTAAATGGTGGCATTAAATGGTCAGAGAGAGTAGCCCAGGATCCCAGGCCCACAAATCCCCAAGGGATGAAGGAAGAGGGCCCGCTTGGGCCACCCTGCCAGGTAGGGCTACGCAGCCTGGACTGGTCTCTTCTCTCCGAAACTGCTCTTGCCTCAGGCTTCCCCAGCAAATATTCATTGACTGCTAGATGCTGATGCCCATAACACCTTTGGTGAGCATGTTATCAGCACTCCTTCTGGTGAGCACTTAGTGGCCACTGGAGCAGAAGGCAAATCCAGGTACAAACAACTGACAGGTAGCAAAATTACAGGAACCAGATCTGTCTCATTCTAAGCTCTCTCCTGGGGGATCAGGGTTGCTGCATCACACAGCAGAGAGAACACAGGCTTCTAAATAAGGCTAGGTTTTAAGTCTTCCTATCTTGGGCAAGTTTGTTTTGGTAAACCTCAGTTTTCTCATCTGTAAAGTAGGGATGATACTGTGTAACTCCTGGAGAATACTGTGAAGCCAGCAAGGTACCGGATGTTAAGTGTGTGGCACAGTTACTGATACATAGTATCTGTTCCCTTCCACAGCTCCCAGGCAGCTCCCAGGCTCCTCCATTCATTCAGTCCTTGATACCAGTGGCTACACTTTAGAATCACCTGGGAAACTTGTAAAAAATGCAGCTTCCTCAGCCCTGTATTACTTATCTATTGCTGCGTAACAAATCATGCCCCAGCTTAGTGGCTTAAAAAACATACATTTATTATCTCACAGTTTTCTTGGGCCAGGAATCTAGAAGCAGCTTAGCCAGATGGTTCTGACTTAGAGTTTCTCATGATGCTGCAATCAGGGGTAAGCTGGGGCTGCAGTCCCCTGAAGCTTGCCTTGGGTGGCAAGATATACCTCCAAGCTCACTCACATGGCTATCAGCCAGAGTTCCTCATCACGTGAGCCTTTCCATGAGGCTGCTGATGACATGACGTTTGGCCTTCCCCAAAGCAAGTGACCTGAGGGAGTCAAGCAAGGCCACAACGCTTTTATGACCTCATCTACAAGTCACATACTTTCACTTCCACCTTATTCTATTCATTAGAAGCAAGACACTAAGTCCTGCCCATACTCAACGGGAGGGAATTATAAAAGGGTGTGAATACCCAGGGGAGGGATCACTGGGGGCCACCCTGGAGGGTCGCCTCCACAGGCCCCATCCCAACGATTTCAATTTAACTGAATTGGGGCCCAAGCATTTTTTTCCTTAGCTTTCTAGGTAACTCCAATGGCCACAAATGTCAAAGACCACACTCTATTCAGTTTCTCCTAAGTTGCCTTCTCTTCAGCCCAATGTTGTCAATTTAATCCCTTCCCTCAGCATGTCTTGCACTGGCTCATCATCTCTTCGCTCCTAAGCAGTCAGTCCAGAAGCAGGGGCAGCAGGTCGCCAGGGAGTAGGACGCTTCAGAGTGCAGGGATAGGAGTGGCAGTGTGGGGCTGAAGGCCAGATATGCACCCAGCATCTGAACTCAAGATGATATAAACACTGGAAGGCCCTGGAGCTCCTGGGGCATGTGGTTAGGCAAAGGCCAGGCAAACTCAGACATTGGCAATGCCGGAGGGGCTGCCCATGCGTGGCCAGCAGGCCCAGAAACAGTGACACGTGACCAACAGTAAGGAGTACCCGGTGCGGAGGCAGTCTGCTGGCTCAGCCCCAGCTGCCTACTGCTCTTTACCCTCGTGAGATCCATTGTAAAACACCTCCCTAAAGTGCCGCAGGTGATGCCAGCCAAAAAACAGCCTGAAGTGTGAATTCAGAGAAGGACAGCCCCAGCTTCCTGGCAGAGGCAGTTCCCCTAACACAAGCTGCCCTTAAGCCTTCTTCCAGTAAGCAAGCTTTCCTGGCTCATTATAATGTTGGCATTGCCATCTACAAGATGAAAGTTGCCTACCACAAAAATAAACATGAAATGGTTATGATATACACATTACTCGGGAGTGAGGTGTCTATCATCACAGATGGCTTATTCATCTTTGTATAATGAAACCCAAACTGTAATTGTATGTAGTTGCAGCCTGTTGTCTCTCTCTGCTCACTAAAGAGGTGTCTGGCCTTGTCCGTCTGATCAGTTGCTGCCTGCTCTGGCCCTCTGGTCCTTTGGCCTTTTGTAGCACAGAATCTAGAGAAGAGGGAGGAATAGAAAGACCAGAGCAAGGGCTCAGGGAGGGCTAAGCAGGGGTGACTCTGAAGAGAGGTGGGGAACATTTATAGTATGTGAGAAAACTGGATGGAAGATAAAGGGTTATAAAAAGAGGAATGTTTCATAGGACCATGAGTCCCTTTAAAATGTTCAAGAATGCAATTTTTTAAAAACTTAGATATTTGGAAATTTCTTTTTAGTTGATGGACTATGTTTTTTGATCATGATCATGTAATGAGACTGGATCATGGGGGCCCCCGCTTTACTGAGGTTACATTAGTATCCATATGGGTGTCCACATAGAGGCTTAAACTTTACAGAGAGTTCATGGCACTCCAAACAGGCACCATGAGTGAACTGGTGGTTAGACAGGAAGCCACATCGTGAACATTTATGCCTTTGAATTGTATCCTGTCAACAGTGGGGAGCCAGTGAAGAATTTCAAACAAAGGAGTCACAGGATTCAATCTGGGAGCTGGGGTGATGGGAAGTTAGAACTGGAGGCCGGGAAACCACTTAGTCGGTGTTAGTCCTGGCGAGAGATGATAGGACTGTGCTAAGGCAGTAGCGGGTGGAAACAAAGAAAGGAACTAGGTATAAGGAACATTTAGGTGATAAAATCAATAGGACTTAGTGATTTACTAAATCTTTGATGGGACAGGGGGCCAGAGGTACTCTGAAGAAGAGAGAGGAGTGGAGGCTGACTCTAGGGGTCCAGCTTTGGTGTCTGGGGTAGTAGGTCATGACAGACTTCATGGATATAAGGAATTCAGAAGGGGAGAAAGTACTGAACTCTGGTTATAGGCAAGATAGATTAGAAAGCACTTGATCACACACAATGATGATGCATGGTCCTTATGATTCTCATAACCATCATATTTCAGCATTTACAACAGGTTTCTCCGAGCTTTATAAAGATGCAGTATTTGTCTAGCAATTTGTTTTCAACAATGACTAGGTTCTGCTATTCTAGGCACTGTGAATACCCACATCAGCCACAGCTCCCAGATCGAGTCCTGTGACTCCTTTGTTTGCATTTCTTCACTGGCTCCCCACTGTTGACAGGATAGAGTACAAAGGCATAAATGTTTACAGTGTGGTTTCCTGTCTAACCACCAGTTCACTCACGGTGCCTATGTGGAGTGCCATAAACTCTCTGTACTTTTGCATCTCTGTGCCTTTACTCAGTCTCTCCCCTCCACTGCACTGCCATTCCAGCACCACTGCCAGCACCTCAAACCCCTACCTAGAAGGGAACCTACTGTGTGTGTACTGCAACAGTGCAATTATCACCCATCCTAGATACAATTAATTCCCTCTTTATTTTCCCCACTGCACTCCCATGGATAATTCTACCCCTGTATTTATAACCATGCTGCTCCTATTATTTTGAATCTGTCTGACCCCATGAGGTTGAAACCTTCTTAAGGGCAGGACCTTATCATGATAGTATATAATAATTATAGTTTTATTGTTATGAACACTGTTCATGGCCATCTGTTGGACACCTAGTTTGTGGAAGAGCCGATGATCTTTCCAAAACCATGCTGCCTTTTTCCTTTTTGCCTTTTTTATTCCCTATGCCTAGCAGAGTCTGACATATAGCAGGAGCTCAATAAGCATTTTTAAACACAAGTGTAGGTATCTGTTTGTTGAGAAACAGTAACAGGGAGTTTGAATTTAACTCTTGTTACTTCTCTTCTCTGGTAGACATGAGGCCTATAAACTGATATCCTACCTCTGACACCCAAAAGTGGGTTTTTAGGAATAAATAAAGCAAATGTAACAAAATCTTTTTGAATATACATATATATGCTTCTTTTTATATGAAAATTTCTGGAACAATAACAGATGATTGGGGAATACGTTTAACTGTATTTCAGGGAAAGGAAGGAAATACAAATGTGAAAATGAACTTTCAGTTAAGTATAATCCATAGTACAGGACATAAAACCTAGTAATTATGTCTTCATTTTCTGTGATTTGATCCCTGAGGTTTGGGGTATTATCCTAAGTTTTTCAAGGTGCAATACCTTAATAATTGTTTAATTTGACTTATGGGTATATGAAGCTTTATTTTACTATTTTCTCTACTTTTGAGTGTATTTGAAAGTTATCATAAAGAGATGAGAACTTTTTAACGCATCATTGTGTAAGGATCTCTCCTTAGAGTAGACTTGACGGTAACTGCCTAGTCGTTCCCTGACACCTCTCCCAAGCCCTTCCTTTTTTCTAATGAGCAACCAGACCACTTTCAGTGAGGTCGCTCTGGTGAGTGCTACATCAACTGTGACACTTTATGTATTTTATCTGGTGAAATCACTCTTCAGCCTGTGCAATGAATTTCATTCTCGGCTTGATCTGATTTGCCTGGGTGATGTATGCAGCAGTGACTCAGGCCTAAGCAGTCACCTGGAGAGGCAATCCTTCTTCAGGGCACAGCCCTGGGTGTATGAGATGTGGTCGGCGACAACAAGATTAATCTGCCAGATGGGGACATGGTTGGTGATCTTTTTAGCTCTAGGACAGGCCCCAGACTCAGCAGCAAAGCTGCTCAAAGTCTGCAGCCTGAAGCAAAGAAAATTTTCCTTAGTCTCTGAAAACCCTCAGCCAGACCTCAGAGACCAGGAGAGTTGCAGCTTGAAGCCCAGCAAGGCATTAACCACTCCTGGGGGCAGAAGCTGTAATGAGAGGAACAGATGTACACATAAATTTGATAAATCGTCAAACTTTCCAAATTCTGGAGGGGGAAAATTGGGTTCAGATTATTTTGCTGAGTTTTAGAGCAAAGGTAGAAAACCAACATGGAAAGAAAAGTTTTAGAGTCAGTCAGATATAGTCTGATACCAGAGAAGCCACTACCAATTTGTGACCTTGGACACTATTTTAGCAGCCCGAGTCTCCACTGTCTCAGGTTAAAGATGGTGACAACCTTTTAGAAATAATATATATCAAGAACCAGCACAATGCCTGGAACACAGTAAGCTCTCAATGAATGATAGGTGTACTGTTCTAGAAGATTTTGACAAAGTTTGCGTTGTTCCAAGAGGCACACCAGAGAGAGAATAAATGTTGGCTTTTTAGAGTAGATAGAACACACTGAGGAGGGCAGGGAAATCATCAATTATGTAAAGATAGGTGAAAAAGAGATCAGAGAAATTAACAGGTGCCAACAGGAAGAGAGGAAAATACAGACAGCTAAGTTTCACTTATGTAGATTTCAGTTTTTTCAGGACTTGCTCCTGGTTTTACAAGACGTTAAATTATTAAAGTTGAGCCAAAGTCTTTTGAACATTCAAAACCTCATGCATGTGTCTGAAAGCTTTTAGCACTGACATGTGTAAGCCCTACAGAGATGTACAAGTGCTGGAACAGCATTTGCCCAAATGTTGACCTCAACACCCACTGTACATAAAAAGAAGCAGAACAGACAGTAGCTTAAGAGTTGCTAAACCAAGCCATTTTCCTAAGCTATACTTCTTCCATTTCCCACATCTCTGTAAAAACTTTACAGTCCATTAATTTTGTTGGATTTCGGGATCCCGAGTCTGTAATTCTTGGTTAGTGCTGTCCCATATGCTCTGGCAGGGAAGACGAGCATAAACAGTTCCCAGCCACACATCAGTGCCAGCCCAGAGACTCTGGGCTCAGTCCTAGAGATGCAGCTTCAACTAGAATGTTTAACATCTGCCTGATTTATGACCTCCTCGATTTATTAGGAGAGCTGGTAAAAGCTGTTGGGGAGCATTTTGATGACACTTGTGCTCATTTTCATCAATAAATTGTAATGGTGTTGCAAAAGCAAATGTATCAGACAGTCAGAGTCTATTATGGTGTAAGGCCAGTAGCATCCTGGGAAAATCACAATATATATGGGATGCGAAAAGCTACCTTCAAGTATCATTTAGGGCATATTTTCAAATACACGGGAAGTTAGGAATATAGATATTAAGGTTCCCATAGACACACTAACTGGGTCACAGATTATCTAACCATCAGGTTGTGTATGGCATTGAGCAGGGCGAATGACTGTCACAGTTAGACCCTAAAGTCAATCAACCATCTGCAGTGTGGAATTGTCAGCACTAATGGTCTGATTACACTTTATATTCGTGTATGACATTTTACATGGCTTATGCATTAGCTCCCAACTTGTTAAATAGCGTCATAGTCACATGTCTCCTTTCCCTAGTTCCTCCCTGGTTCAAGAACGCTCATTGCTTTTTACCCCAAAGCTTCACACAGTTCTCCCTGGCACCAGTCAATCCCCCAATCAATCTCTCTTAAAACTGAAAGCCAAATTAATCTTTCTAAAGTAGTTCTCTATTCACATCAACCACTGCTCAAAAACCACCAACAAACTTTCACATCTCTTAAAACACAGTCACAACACATTTAATGCCTAATCTTCTGTATAGACCTGGTCTTCTGGGAGACCTTCCCCAGCCCCCTAATTGTAGTCAATTTTTGTGTCTTTCACATTTGACATTAAACTCTCCGATAGCAGAGATGGTGCCTGCATATACAGGTGCTCATTAAACATTTGCTGAACGACTAAATGAATGAATCTGCTCATATACAGTGGCTGGCAATATAAACTATTAAAAATTCTTCTGGAAAGCAATATTCAAATATCAATATTCATTAAAATATTCATAATCTTTGACCTTAAAATAATATTTCTGAGAATATATTCTAATGCAATCATTCAATGGGGAAATGATGTTTATAAAGTATTGGCTGTAATAATGAAATGTTGGAATGAATTTAAAGCAATAATAAGAGAATGGTTAAGTAAATTAAGGTAAATCCACTCAAATGACGATAGTCAATAATTATAAAAACTTGTTAGTTACAGGGAACATTCTTGTGACCTATTTCTTTTTAAAAAGCGTTGAAAATTAAAACCATATCTTGTTTTATTCACTTTGATAGCAGGATGGTTAAAAAATACTTAAAAGTAAAAATGGTAGTATTTTAGAAAAATTTTCCTTTTATTTGGATTTCTGTTAGTATTATAGTGCAAGTGAAAAGATCACCTTTCTACATAACAAATGAGCACTTCACTGGCTCCCTATCCTATGGAAGAAAATCCAGATCCAGCCTAGCATTCCAGACACTGAACAATTACTTCTAAACCTCTATTTCTAGGCTTACTTCTTTTTCCTTTATGGCTGTGAACAATAATATATATAGGAAGCACAGAAATTGCTGTGTGGCTCAATGATTTCCCCCAAAGTGAAGTCTATGTGACTGCCACCTAAATTAAGAGAAACTTCAGAATCCCCTCCCAGTGCCTTTCCCTTCCCTCCACAAAGGAAACCACCATCTTGACTTTTCTGTGTTCATTCCTTTTGTTTATTTATAGTTTTGTCACAAAAACATTACCCCTGAATATCAGAGTTACAGTTTGCTTTGAGCTAACTTAGATGGAAACATATACAATCGTCCAAGGGTATACCATGAGGGATTGGTTCCAGGAGCCCCTGCAGATAACAAAATCCGTGGATGCTCAAGTCCCTTATAGAAAATGGTGGGGTACGTATATTTATTGGAAAAATCTGCATATAAATCGACCTGACTAGTTCAAACCCATATTGTTCAAGGGTCAACTGTATTGACTTTTTTTCACTCAACATTATATTGTTTCCATTTATCCATGTTGGTGTGTGTGTCTATATTTCATTCATTTTCTTGATTGTTTAGCATTCTATCACATGAATATACATCATTTATTTATCCATTCTACTGTTGATGGATAATAGTTAGGGTTCTTGCCGATTTGAGGTTATCATAAATAATGCTGCTCTGAACACCCTTGTACACATTTTCTTGGTGCTCTTGTGTATGTAATTCTGTTGGATATATAGCTAGGAGTGAAATTGCTGGATCATGTGGTATGTGTACTTTTAACCTTAGTAGATAATGTCTAATTATTTTCTAAAGTGTTTGTGCTAATTTCCATTCCCACCAGCAATCTATGAGAATTCGGATTGCTCCATATCCTTGCCAAAACTTGGTATTATCAGTCTCAGGTTTTAGCCCGTTCTAGTGAATATGAGGCTTTATCTCATTGTGGTTTTAATTTGTACTTCCCATGACTTATTAAACTTTTATACATTTATTGCTTATTTTAATATTCTCTTTTCTGAAGTACCTATTCAAATCTCTTGCCCATTTTTCCATGGTGTTGTCTCTCATTTTCTTAATGGATTATAGAAGTCATTTATATATTCTGGATGCAGGGGTTTTTTTGTTATATGTTGCAAATACCTTTTCTCACTGTATTGCCTGCCTTTTAACTCTTTTAACGACCTCTCTTGATGAACGGTTTTTAATTCTAATGAAGTACAATTTGTCACTTTTCCTTTGATTACATTTTTACTGTCCTGTTTTAAAAGCTTTTTCCTATCCAGAGGTCCTATATTATCTTGTAGAACTTTTATTTTTTGCTCTTGACATTTAGATTTACAACCTACAGCCTGGAATTTATTTGGGGACTGGGTGTGTGATGGGGCTATTTCTTTTTTCCTTTTTTCCTTTTTTGCCCCATAATGCTCTTCTCCCCCCTTTCAGTTCCCTATATGGAGCCTTTTCTTTCATTCTGCACACTTGTGTTCACACCTTCCTCCCCAACTTTGCCTGCCTTTCCTATCGCCAGCTCTTTAGGCTCTATCCATCCATCAAGATCTAGCTTAGATGCAATCCCAACCCCAGTGCCCTGTCTCCAGAATTAATTTCTATGCTCACCTCCCCTCACCACCATATACTCCCAAAGCATAGTTTCCAGTATGTCTCATTTATCATTTAACACATTTGTATACTGAATGCATGTAAAAATGATTATTATTAATACATCTAATCAAACTTACTAAACAATAAGTTCCCTGTGGAAAGTCCTGAAACTGAGCAGGACCCTGTGGTGCTCCTGACCATGGAAGCCTTTTCGTGTCCCCCATTTCTTGTTTTTGGGAACAGACTCCAGCCTCCATGACCTTCCCTGAGTTCCAAAGGGCAGATTCTAATAGTTGCTAATCAGGGAAGGGAGGGGATGCAGAAACAAGGGAGGAGCAGCCAAGAAACAATAGTGCAGCCTTGGGGCAGGGTCCTGGTTCTGCCTCAAGGGATACACACAATATCTTTAAGCTTTTTATAGAACTAAAACCCTCAACAAATGGAAGATGTCAGCATTCTTCATTCCAGAGAAGACCACTTGAGGCCAGATTAAAGGAACCAGAGAAGCTCATCAAGAGATTACCTGTGATTAAAGAAGTACAGGTCCTGCACACACACTACTCTTATCAGCAACCCCACCCTTGAACTATTGCTATAAAACTCCTCACCAAGTCCTCCCAGGTTGGGACACACAGTTTTTTGGGACAGGAGCCCACTGTGTCCCCCTTTGCCTGGCAAAGCAATAAAGCTCTTCTTTTCTACTTCACCCAACACTGTCTCTGAGATTTGATTCAGCACTGATGCACAGAGGCTGAGTTTTTGGCATCAGTGTCTGTTTCATTTTTGAATTATCTGTAAACAATAAAGACATGACATTTCCTACCAGCTAGGAACATGAAGTCTCAAAACAGATTGAAGTTGATCAGGGAAAATAAAGGAATGCGACATTTCATCAGAGTTGTGGGGTTACAGCCACACTCCCTTATCTGTTTCATTTTATCCTTAAAACATTTCAAAGGTCCACCAAAGACTGAAAGTTCTTCAAACACAAGATTCAGCATAGCCCAGGGGATGCCCAGAACAGGGTGGGGTTTATAAAAGGTGTTCAGATACCTGCTGACTGATAACCAATAAACTTCTAGAAAGGTATTTTTAATACACAGAGAACTAGTTAGTTACTTAAGATAACCAATCTGGATTGTTGAGGAGGAGAAGTATCATTCATTAATTTACATTTATTCAGCAAGTATTCATTGAGCACCTACTGTGTTCTAGTCACAATTCTAGGTGTTGTATGTATGGCAGTAAATAAAACAGATAAAGTCCCAGTCAGCATATAGCTGACAAACTCATAAAGAGAAACAAATAATAAACTAACCAAATACAGACATCCATAAGTGCTATGAGGAAAACTGAGCAGGGAGAGGAAGGATAGAGTGAGGGCAGAATGGGGTGGTGGGGCACAGACTGGGGAGCCAGATACTTAGGTGACATTGACTGAATGGCTGAAGTGAGAGAGCGGGTGTGGTGGGCAGAAATTTGGTCCCTGTTACCTCCATTTCCTGGTGTCACTCTTATGAATATGTTACTATGTTGCATTACATGACAACAGGTACAAATTAAGGTTGCTAATCAGTTGACCTTAAAATAGGAATATTATCCAGGAATATGGACTCATCACATGAATCCTTCAAAGCAGAAAGCTGGAGAAGAAAAGGAAGTGTGAGGACTCGACATACACTGTTGCTGGCTTGGAGATGGAGGGGTCACATGAAGACTATGGGCTGCCTCTAGGAACTAAGAGGCAAAGAAAAGGGAACCTCAGTCCCACAAGCACAAGCAACTGAATTCTGCCATCAACCTGAATGAGCATGGAAGCAGATTCTTTCCCAGAGCCTCCTAATAAGATCCTGGCAGCTGACACCTTGATTTCAACTTTAGGAGACTCTGAACAGAGAACCCAGCCACACCACACCAGACTTCTGACCTATAGAACTGAGCTAATGAGCAAAGGCTATTCTAGGCTGCTAAATTTGTAGTAATTTGTTACTGCTGCAGCAATAGAGAACTATTACAATGGGCCATCTACTCTCTGGGAGAAGGGGATCCAGCACAGAGAACAGTAGGGTAACAGTCCTGAGCTGGAAGCACACTCATAATATTCTAAGAACAGCAAATTGGCCAGTGGGGTAGGAGCAGGGTGACGGAGATGATGAGTGGTCAGAGATGAGGTCAAAGATGCAGTTAGAGGTCTACTGTGTGGGACCTTAAAATTCTACAGGGTGTTACTGGAGAGTTTTGAGCAGGAAAATGATGTAATAAGTTTTAAACTTTAAAAGGATTATAAAAGGGTACCTCCTGCTGTCACACAGTAATTCACTACAAGGATGCAAGTGTAGATGCAGGAACAGTTAGGAATCTGCTGCAGTAGACAAGGAGAGAGATCATTACGGCTGGGACCAGTTGGTAAAGGCAGGTGAGGAAAAGTTGAATATTGAATACATTTTGAAGATACAACCAACAGGATTTGCTGATGGAGTGGATGAGGAGTAAGAGAAGGTGAGATGTAGAGATTTGAGTAGGTGGTTAGATGCACAAGTTTGGAAACTTATACAAGGAACTGACGGCAGATAGATGCTATTTAAAGCTTCAAGACTGGAGGAGATTTCCTGGGGAGTGAATGTAATTAGAAACAAGGACTTCACTCTGCAGCAGGCGATATTTAGAGATCTGAAAGGCAGAGCGAGTGAATGAGGTATTAGGAAAAACAGAAGGGTGGTGTCCCAGAGCCAAAGGTTGCAAGGAGCGGGGGGTGGACCAGGAGACTAGGACTGAGAGTGAGTCACTGGATTTGCAGCAGGGAGGGCACTGGTGGCCTTCATAAGACTGCTTTTGTGGAGTGGTTGGGTGATCTCAAGAGGATTGGAAGAAGTGGAGACAGTGAGTACAGATACCTCTTGTTGAATCATTTTACTGCAAAGAGAAGCAGAGAAATGAGGCTACAGCAGGAGAGAAATGCAGGGTCAAGAGAGAAGGTATTTCTTCCTATGCTGGGAGCTATTACAGCATGTGTTTGATGTTAATGGGAATGACCTAGCAGACAGTGGGGATTCCTGCAGGAGGGAAACACCAGAACAGGGATCCAGGGCCCGGGGAAGGAGGCAGAATGAACAAGGGCAGAGGTCAGCAGGTTGGAACACAGGTCAGGAGGGTGTGGATGTGTCCATGAAAAAAACTGTAACCACGGGAACACGTACACAGCCCCAGACACTTTACAGAGATGATGCTTTGTTGCCTCACGGGAGTCTCAGTCGTGTTTCACAGGCAAAGACAGAGGTTAAGTAACTTGTCTCTGGTCATCCATCAGTAGGGTCAGAGTCAGATGGCAGGTCATTAAGACCAACTTCAGAGAGAGAACTATTTGGAGGCTTTGATGAATTGGTTTTCTCAGTCCAGAGGGTGATTCCTGCTTAGAATGATTGGAAAATGCCTGGAGAAAGTCAGGCCTGCATGGTGGATAGAGCTGAGAAAAATCAGGAGGAAAAAGATCTTGTAGCTTTGTGAACAGAGGAGGTAAGAGTCAACATATATTAACTAGGATAAGGTATGTAATAAATAAATAAATAAATAATATAAAGGTAGGAACAAAAAGCTAGAAAATTCTAATCGAGATAAGATTTTATACCTGAACATACTTTATAAGGTTTCTGCTCAGAAAACTCACCCACTATAACAAAGCCTCTTGGTGTTTGTGCTCCAAATGTGACCTGGATCACATCACAGTGGTTCCAAGGCCTCACTCATACTGAAACTTGGCTACCATCACTACTTTTACTACGGAATACACATAGTTGCCCATAGAGCAGGCTGTCAGCTTCAGAATCCCTGGCTTATGCCTTGTTCTTTTCGGGTTCCTATGCCCCCTTGTTCATAGCCACAACTAAGCCATGTTTCTCCCCACAGCCTCTGCTGCCTGTGTTCATCACAGGATGCCCTCTCTGGGCCAATGACTGACTTCTCTGCCTGGCCTTGGGTAGCCAGTTGGTGCAGGGTCCTGTGCAGAGTCAGGGAGAACATCTTACTTCCCAACCTGGGACACATTTAGTTTCCAGATGTGGGGGCCAGAGCGTCAGTGTTTCCTGAATCCTTCTGTAAGGCCCTTGCCTCCCCACTGCCCCAGTCTGCCACAGTGCTGTCCATTTTCAACCTTAGGGGAGTCAAGCCCAGTTCAAAGGGATGGACAAGGAGTGGACACTGCACCATTTCCACCACTTCTCCCTCTTCCTTTCTCATACCTGCTCCCAAACCAAACCTCTCCTTTTAAATCATTTTATTAAATCTCCATTTAAATCAAGGTTGCCAACAGCTGGGGAAGAAGTTGAGGTGCTCTGCATGACAAAAATGTCTGTGCCCCAGAGCAGCCACAAACAGCTTAGTCCATCCTCTCCCAGCTATCCAAGGGTGGACTGGCTGCAGGTACCTGACAGGGGTGAGAAAATGGAAAGAAGAAAACGGGAAAAGACGATGGTTGGCGAAGAACATCTCACCACCCTCTTTAAGCTCTGTGAGGAGGCGGGGTCTCCCTGGGTCTCTTTGCTTAGAGCTAGTGAGCAAAGGAAAACAGCCTCCGACTGGGTTCTCTGAACCTTACAAGGGAGAAGATGCTGACACTGACTTCCTTTTAGTCTGTAAGCTCCTAAGGGCAAGGACCGTGTTTTTGCTTGACTTAAGCAGACAGACGTGAACACTCAACTAAACCGTATGCGACTTGAGGGCAAAGGATGTGTCTGATACTTTTCTTGTTATTTCCACAGGGTCTGAAGGGGTTCATATTAAAGGCTTATCATACGCCTAGTTGTCATTGGGAAGCAGCTGGGATATCAGGCCAAAGCACAGGAGTGTGAAACGGAGGAGTTGGCTTCCAGTCCCAGCTCTGCTCTGTGACCATGAGCAAGTCCCTCCACCTCTCTGAGCCCCATTTTCACATTTGTAAATAAGGACACCACCACTCCCCAGGGCTGTGTGAGGTCAGATGAAACAATGTGCATGAAATTTCTGGATACAGTAAACTTGAAGCACTGGACGAAGAAAAGGTATTTCTACTCTGCCTTTCCCTCTCTCTCACCACAGGGCACAAAAGGCATATTTTAGAAAACATTGGAATTGGTGAGCCAGCACCTTCCAACCAGAGGGGATAGGCCTACAATTTCAAGGCTGTTAGCACGATCACAAAGAGAAACACAGAAAGAGGAAGCTACATCCATGCACGCTGGCAGACAGACAGGAGGCCACTAAAGAGAAACCCAGGAGCCCAGACAGAAAATGTATCCCCAAGTCTAGGTAGCGCAGTTGCTTCTGCAGAGGCCCTGAGTCAGAATTAAGTGAGTAGCAAGTTAGGGGCAACAAGAGGCTTTAAGGAGACACTGGCAGTTTCTACTTTTCCTGCGACCAGATATGTTAGAAATAAAGCCTCATCTGGGGTCTCCCTAAAGTTAATGAGACGGAGCTGACAGTTCACTGACTTGCTTTGCAGAATTTATTTTATGTGTCTCTAATCCACATGGCTCCTCTTCACTTTGGGACTCAACCAAGGGAAACTCCCGAAATCCCACTGGCTTATTTACACTTACCACATCGCCTCAGACACAGTGTGTGCTCAATCAACATATTATTATTCCATTCTGAGATGACTTTAATCCACACGAGCATACACATGCATGTATGCAGTACACATTTGTGCGTGTGTGTGACTGCATGCTCAAGTTACAGTTATAAATTTCCTACAGGTACTGGGCTTCCTGTTCAGTCTGTCATCTAGATGAATTTTACAGGGGAAGGCTATCCCCCAATTACAAATCAAAGATTTCCCCACCGGCCCAGGAGAGGAAGAGAAAGGCCTTTGACCTCTGCTCTTTTCTAAGACAATGTGTCCGGGCAAGGGCCAGACCTCAGAGGGGACCTCTATCTGCATGCCACACTCAGGAAAAGAGGCCCTGGTCCTGGCCTTCCAGCCACAGTGAAGATTCTGATGCCCCAGTATACTGTGGGAGGTGGGGAAGATGGGACTGAAGGGACCATGGAGATCTCAGAATTGGCTGATCATGTGCAGAGATGACCAGTGCCATCCCCGACACTCTACTCCACTTGGGACAGAGAGCTTCAAGAATGACAGGTTAAACTTCCTCCCAGCTCAGTGAAATGGGAACTCAGGGTCAAAGTAGTAAGTTAGAGATTATAAAAGTAAGATTTAAGCACTCTGAGTTTATGGATAAGATTCATATCTATTCCAATGGGAAAATGATTTATTACCAAATGAATACAGTTGGTTTGCTAAATTAAATCTTTTCAAAATTCAGTGTCCATGGAGAAAACTCACAGTGGTTGGGGTATGGGGGTTTCTTGGCGGTGAGGACATTGAAAATCAAGTCTCTGCCATAATCCTCAAGCACACGGCACTTTCTCCTCACTGCCTTCCCTGCCGGTTCCTGCGCCCCCATGAAAGAACCAGCCATGGTGCTCTGCTCTTAGGCTTCAGAGGGCAATGCTGACTTGCTTTGCTTCAGGCCATCTTTTCACTGTCTCAGTTACTTCATCACTCTCCCCCGGAAAGCTATCTCGAAAGAGCGTGTCCAACTAGTAAGGCAGTATAAATGGGTTGGCATGTTTAGCCAGGATCTTTGGGCTGCAAGAACAGAGACCCATTCAGGTTAGTTCACATTATGGGAGTCTGTCATAAGGATATGCATGAAAACAAGGGGTACCATAAAGCCCAGAAACAGCTGCATACCAGCTGGAGGGAATACAGAAGCCTAGTTCAGATGTTTTCTTTCCTGAGAAATTTCATCAGTCTTCACTCAGAACTCCACCATTAACACTAATGCAGGTCCTCTCCATCTCTGTTTCTACTTCTCCATGAACCAAGTCAGCCTCTACTCTAGTGACTCTTAGCTACCTCCTAACTTGCATGCTCATGGTTATTACACGGTTATTATCCTGGACTCTTCCATAGCATGATATCTGTATCCTACCTTCTCTCAGTGTGCTGTCCCATTTCTGTTCCTCCTACAAACTAATCAACCCTTTCTAATTCTAGTTCAAATTTCTAAGGAAGACTCATGATGTCCTTGCTCGGAAGAGCTTTCATGCCATGTGACATCATAGGTTGCCATTTGCCAGCCTAGGGATTTCCTAATCTATACATCAGATACTTGCTACCAGTCTAATCGGTTCAAGCTGTGGCAGTGAGGTTCCCCTATATAGAGAACTTAGCCACTACTTCCATAATTAGAAAGCTTCCCATGCACATAATTAGAAAGTGCATGGGAATCCCTTCGCAAGAGGCTGTGGTCATAGCAGACTTTTAGCCTATTTGGAACAATCAGGAAGTGAGAGATCATTCGTCAATTAGCTGAGCATACCTTTGCATATCTCTTGCATTGTGTTTAATAAATAATTTTTAAACCCCTATTTTACAGGAGCTCATCCTCTCCATTTTAAGAAAGAAGATAACCATAGATATTTTATCCAATTTCCACTTTAAAGTGGAAGATATCACTGAGCAGAAAAGTGGCCTTAGATGCTTGACAAGAGTCCCAGTTTAAGAAGCCTCTTACAGTGAGTTTCTCAATGTCAGCAGGAGGGCACAGCAATCCTCCTGAGTGGGGAAATACCTTTTTCTCCATAACCAAAGGCTTGTGTTTCTAGGACAGTTCAGAAGAAAACCTGCCTAAGAAGGACCATCCTTGCCACTCATTTAGTTCCACTGTCTCCTCAGTCAGCAAACAGAGCACTGACCTGGGTCTGAAGCTGTCGTGTGCCGTGTACAAGACCTGTGCCCCAAGCAAACATCCTCTGGCATCGGAATCTAAGGTGATGGCCCAGCAGAGAAAGTCAGTTTGGTCACCAGAGGCCTACACGGTGCCTCTGTGGCCTCCTGGGGTCTGGGGATGGGAGCTGATGACTCTAACCCTCTGTCCCCACCAAGTGCCACTTGAGTTGAGCACGGAGAGGTTGCTGCAATCAAACGGGCTGGCAGAATGAGCGCACTTGTGCTCAGTGGTGCATCTGGAAATTGGCCTTCTTTGGCTTTTAACAGGACATTTCTCCAGCAGCTTTATGATTACCAAAGACAATCAGGGCAGTTGGAAACCTGGAATATTTGTACCCTTTCCTCTGTTTGGGCCTCAAGCACCAAAAACATTAAGTCGGTGCTCTAGAGGGTCCCTCCCCTTTAGAGAAAATGTTTAGTAATTAAAAGGCACTGTATTTCTGTACTCATTAATTTTAAAATATTCCCCAGTCAATATTAGCAATTAACATGATTATTTACTGCTTAGTGATAAGCTGAAGCTATAACAACAGTCTTTTTTCTACCACCTTCTGTTTTCTATCAGGAATAAATAATAGCACTCAACTATTCACAATATCTATTGTAGCCAGTGTGATTTTAAATTATAGACATAAACATCTATCTTTTATGTTCCATCAATTTTTGGTAGTATTTCTTGACCACCACCTATTACTATAAGGTGAGGAATAGTAAGGACTACTCCTAACTTACTGTCCCTATCTCTCTTCTACTCTTATCCATATTTCTGTTGTATATTTTCTTTTACATAATTAATGATAATAACATTTAAATACTATTCCATAACCTTAATTATGTCTTCCACCCTTTGTTTACAGGTTGAGTCTAAAAACTAACAAGCCAGTAAATACCTTTTTTGTTATAATTACTATGCAAATATTATTCACCACAGAGGCAAATGATATCATATAATTACTTTTCCTTCTCTACAGGTAAAATATCATAACCCCTGGGACATCTGAAGAAGAACATCATTAGTGACAAGGTCAAATAAATTATCTGTCCTGACAACCAATTCTCCAATCATCTCACAATATATTAAACTTTCTATGTGACCCATGACTTTGTTATAAAATGATTTGGTTTTTCCCAAGATTTCTAATTGGGTTTTTTCCACTCAGTTGTAGGAGGGCATGGAAACCCCATTTTACCAAGGACCACCTTCAAGGACCTTCCCTCCTGGTGGACCAATCATTCTCTAGGCCTGATGCACCACTTGCTATGCTGGGACTTTCCTTCACCACACTATTGGGTTAGAACTCTTCCCTTAATCATGGCTTTCTTTCCCCCTGTTTTTGCTAGAATAACTCTCTTATTTTGCCAAGTAAATATTCTGAATTCATAATGTCTAAAAATGTATTTTACCCTCCCACTTGATTGGCAGTTTGGCAGGATACAGAATTCTAGATCAAACTAAATCCAGTTCAAAATAATTTTCCCTAAGAACTTTGTGGCACTGCTCCATGACTTCTATCATCCAGTGTTACTGATGCCAGCTGATTTTTGTTACAATGCAGGCTACTTGATTTGTCAGTTTGTTTTACTCTGAAAGCTTTTAGGGTCTTCTCTTTATTCTGATCTTTGTAAGTATGATGAGATGACTCTTATGTGTGGATCTTTTTATTTTTTCATACTGCTCTGCACTTGAAGAGCTGTGTCAAATTGAAGACTTGTACCTTTCATCAACTCTTGTAAATTTACTCACAATTAAAAAAATCAACCCTATATTAGTCATATGTTGAACCTGGATTGATCATTCTTTCATGTTCATTTTTTCTCATGTTTTCCATCTATATTTTGCATTATAGCTAGGAAGATGGCTTTGACTTTACTATCAAAATTTGCTTTTGATTTAAAATTTTTTTTAAATTTTATTTTTTACAAAAGTTAATTCTTTGACTATTTGTTTATTATATCATTCTGTTCTTGTCTTGAATACAATGTCTTCTCAATTTTCTGTGAGGACATATTCAGCTTTTTAAAGTTATCTTTTGTTTCCTGAAATAGCTTCTCCAGGATCAATTATATTTGTTTTGCTCCTTCTTTTACATACTGCTCTTCTTCCTCATATATTGTTCATTCATATTCAAGAGAAATGGACAAGGCTGATTATTCCAGTAGATACTTTACCTAGAAGATTCCCTTCTGCTACTTTATAGGACTGTATGATTATTCCCCTAACAGACCTCTGCCCTAAATTGTAAGACTGATTGTAACTTTTGTATATCTGGATGGGATATATTTAATGGCAGGCTTTGTTTTAGGATGATCAGTGAGAAACAAACTGCTCAAATTTCAGAAGAAAAAATTGCTTTATTCTGGGACAGCAATACTCACTAAGAGTCTCAGCTCTCTACAGATTGCTTGTTCTCTTTCTAGAGAACATTTTTCAGTTTGGGTTTGTTTTGCTTTTTGGTTTTGGCTTTTACTTATTTGTTTTTTAGTCTTGGAGTAAATTCAAGCTACTACTTGTTTTACAAAGGGAGGCCAAGGAGAAGGGGAGTATGGGGCTGACTTCTGCAGCTCTTATCTTCAATCAATCCTTTTCTTTTCAGTTGCCTCTCACTACTACTCTCTACACCTATTGACTCAGTGTCCAAAACCTCTTAATGGTTTCACAGGTAAGATCAGCTTCCACCTCTCCTGCAAGCCCCACTTGCCCTGTGGCTTCCTCTGCTTTGCTCACTAATCAACACATTTTCATTTTCCCTCTTCTGAAAATTTCCTGAAATCACTTACTCACCAATGATCTCTCTTTCCAAACTTTTTGCCATTACATGCTTATTCCGTTTTGTGTTTCTCTAAGTCCTGAAATTTCAACTGGGTTTCAGGGGGTAAAGGGAGTCGATGAGTGAACAGGTTTTGAATCTTGAATTAGCAGCCCCCCAATACATGTTTTGGGGTGTTTAGACAAGAGGAGAGCAGTATTTCCCCTCCCCCAGGGCCAGAGAGAGGACATCAATCGTGGTGGCCTGTGGAGGACAGCTATGCCCAGCAGGATGGCTGCCTCATAAGAGTCATGAGCCACAAAGGCTGTGTGGCAGCAGAGCAAAGAAGCCCAAGTAGAAGACCTTGAGAAACGATTGTGAGTCAATTGTATGAGTCAGTCATTTGTCTGCAGAGCTCTCATAAGTAACTGGGGGCCACTTTAAAGAGGGTAGAAAAGAGGGGGTTAATTTCTAAAAGTAGTTAAGCAAAAGCTCATTTCAACATACACTGGGATAAGAAAAGAAGTGTAATCTTATATTCTTTTTGTCCTTTAAAAATTTTCTTCCATAGAAGTGTTAGTACAGTTCAAGTGAAGATCAACCTTTAAAACATAGAAGGCCACCTCCAGGGACGAACTTTTGTTTGGTACAAGACATCTTGCCTGTTATGTAATGTCTAACTCACGGTGAGGGAAGGAGGGGGTGGAGGAAACCCATACTTACTACAATTCTGCTACACGTTAGGAATTTGAGATATCTTATTTTGATTCATCCTCACAAGAACTCCATGAGATTTATTCATTAATTCCATCAACCCACTAAATTTAATGAATATCCTATGTATACCTGGAACTGTGCTAGGCATGGGGGGAACAATGGTGTAGGAAAACAAACACTCATTGTGTTTACAAACTAGTGTAGGAAAACAGACAATTAAATGATCACATGAATGAGTGTAAAGCTAAAATTACAAGTTCAACAATGTGCTATATGATGCCATAAAAATGCAAAAATGAGGAAATCCGAGCTAGTATAAGGGGAGGATGAGGGAAGGCAAGAAAATGACATTTGATCTGAGATCTAAAGAAATAATGAGAGTTAACCAGCTGAAAAGGAAGGGGAGGAGTATTCCAAGTAAAAGACATATCTGTGCAAAGGCCCTGGGTAGAGAAAGCACTATAGTTTTAAAATATTTATTTATTTATTTGGTTGCACCAGGTCTTAACTGTGGCACGTGGGATCTTCGTTGCCGCGTGAAGGCTCTTAGTTGTGGTATGCAGGATCTAGTTCCCTGACCAGGAATCGAACCCAGGCCCCCTGCATTGGGAGTGTGGCGTCTTAACTACTGGGCCACCAGGGAAGCCCCAGCACTACAGTTTTAAATATGTGAAAGAATCACCATTTGGCAACCACCATAGTATAATTATTTTAGGCAAGAATCATCAATGAATTCTAATATCTGAAGATGAAAGTTTGATAAGGAACAAGACTCTAGATAGTCTCAGAGTATTTCCCCACAAGACATTTTTTAATTATAAAGGGAAGTATCACAATGGCTAAACCTGACAGACATCACTTTAACTAAGTGATCAAAGTTAACATCATATCAACAGTAATGGGATAGTTGATATCATGTTCCTCCTGCTATGATGCACTAAGAAGAATACAAAATTGCTTCCGTGATATTCCTGCCCAAAATGTATAACCTGTATCTAATCATGACAAAACAGCAGACAACCCAAAATGAGAGACATTCCACAAAATAACTGGCAGGATTCTTCAAAAATGTCAGTGTCATAAAAGACAAAAAGAAACACTGAGGGACTATTCCAGATTAGGGAGTTGAAAGAGACATGGAAACTAAGTGGAATGTGTGATCCTGGATCCTGAAGCAGAAAACATTTTTTTTCTTTTGCTATAAAAGACATTAATGGGATAATTAGTGAAATTTGAGAAAGGTTCATAAATTAGAAAACAGTACTACTTTCATATTAATTTCTTTATCTTGGTGCTCTCAAAAAATTCAGAAAAATATAGTAAATGATACATGCAGTAAAATTTAACATTTGAGGAATATGAGTGAAGTGTAGACAAGAATTCTTTGTACTATTTTTGCAATCTTTGTATAAGTCTAAAATTATTTCAAGACGAAAGGTTAAAACAACAAAAATACATGAAAGATGACTCCTGTGAGTGGAAATCAATAAACAAAGGAAAGTGGGGGGCAGGAGGAAGCTGAACTCATAGAGAAAGCCCAAACCATGCTGTCCTTGAAAATCATGTTGAGATGTTGGTCTTTATCCTAAAGCAACGGGAAGCCACTGAAAGCCATGGACAGGAAATGACATAACCAGATAAGCATTTTGAAAAGCTCACTCTGGTTGCAGGACAGAAGAGAGACTGTAGAGGATCCAGAATAACTAGATAGGAAGCTGTCATGTAAAGTGCAGCAGTGTGGTGGCAGTCAGCCTGGATAGCAGTGGATGGATTTAAGAGCCACTCGGGTGTTAATATTTACAGTGCTTGGAATGGAATGGAAATGGGAGAGGAGGGTGACGAGTGGGAATCAGAGGAATTACACTGGACTCCCAGGTTTCTGGTTTGCACAACTGGGTAGATAGTGGAGACCTTCTGTCAGATAGGGAAGGCAGAAAGAAGACCAAGTTGGGGGGAATCAAGAGTTTGATTTTGGACGTGTTGTGTTTAAGTTCCCTTTGAGACATCTAGGGAGAGCTGTCAAGTAAGCAGCTGCATCTGAACAGTGGTGGGAATGAAAGGTGGGGATGTGGCTGAGCTCGCCCAGAGAGCAGGGCCTAGGAGAGAGCCTCAAAGACCTCTGGTCTGTCTGTGTATCTCTGTTCTTACCCTCATTTCATAGATGAAAACAGAAGGCAATAAGTGACAGAGCAGAAATTCAAATGGAGGTCCTCCTGACTTCAAACCTCTGCCTTTCCCAGTAAGCTCTCAAAAAAGTACAAGATGCTTTTGGTCCTTTTCCAATTTTATGCAAAATCAGTCTGAAGGAATCAAAATGTATTAAGAAAGAAGTGACATGGTAGAAGAGGTTTTTAGGTCTTCCTTTCTCCAGATGCCCAGTTAACAAGATTTTTAGGAAAACCAAAAAGCCATACTTTTCTTTTATAGGTTTCAAAATTTGCTTGCAGTTTATCTCCAGAAGCATATTGGAAAGACACTTTTCTTTTTAATATAAACAAATCCTTTGGTAATGGTGTGGAGTGTCAGAAAAATCTATCCCTGCTTTGGGTATAAATTTCCATGGTCAGGCTTTGCTGAGTTGGTTCTTCCCCGAACTTTAACATTCATCTCCTGTTAACATGTAAGAAATGAGAGAATTGGAGCTTGCAGTGGCCATTTTAGCAGAGACTCCAACATAAAACTGCAGTAATACTGCTTCCCCCCTTACCTCCTCATCTCAGGTTATGGCTGTATATGTGGAGTGAAGAATTTCATGTGTTATTTAGAGATTTCACCTATTACCTAGAACTTTCATGTCTGTGATTCCATTAACCTTTTCTGAGCTAAGAGAAATAAACTCACAGCTATCCTTTGCACACCTCATAAAGAAGCTTGTAATAACTCCTGGCTTATGAGGTTGGCTGCTGACAAATCCCTAGGGCACTATGGTGGAATATGAGAGGACAGCCACAGAGCCCAGCTAACAGAAGTGCTTAGAGTGACGAGCTAAAAATGAGAGGTTCAAAGATGTGAGGCTCTGGGATAACTCAGAAGCCCACCTGTTTTCTTAGACAGTCTTTAACCTTTTTAAGAACATTCACACATTTATTTGATCTCCTACTGTGCTTTGCCAACACCAAATACCCCCACATCCGTATGTTAGTGTAGCTCTGACCCCAGCTCTAGGGTATCTTCCCTAAACTCACAGTTACCTTTCGAAGAAGCAGTGCATTTTTCAGACAAGCAAATAAATACAGGAGCATCCAGCCCTGTGCCCAAACTATGTTAATTTGAGTTAACATTCAGCTGTGGTCTTGAGCCCTTTGGCTATGGTGCTGACCATCCTTTGAGCAGGCTTAGACCAAAAATCTTGAGCAGAAATAGCATCTCTTATTCTCATTGCAACACCAAGACCCCGCTACTCAAAGAAGCATCCCCAAAGCACTATTACTAAACTATTCTGACCCAGGACAGAACCCTCATCAAATCTCTCAGGTCCAATGGGTTAACCTGGAGTGGTAGTGGGGCTGGTTATGTTGTACCCAAACTCCTCTTTATGACATCTGTCCTCTATTTCCTGTCCATGTCACAGAAACACAACTAAGTGATAATCTGAAAACACGTCAGAACATAAGCACAATGAAAATAATAATAGCTAATATTTACTGAGTACTTACTGACTGCCAGGCACCGTGTTGAGCCCTTCACATACACTATTTTATTGGTTCTTCCCAACAACTCTATAAGGCAATTACTATTGTCCCCATCTTGCTGATAAGGAAATAAGACTTGGCAAGACTAAGTAACAGCAGTCAGTGGTGCTTGGCCAAGGGGACAGAGTAAAACACAACTCTAAGTAAGCCACTCAATCTCAAGATGGGAACCCCCGAAACATAATTTCATCCAATTTCAAAATAGTTTCATGACCAAAAATCAGCCAGGAAAACATTGGACACAGTCTCATACAATGAAATTTAGCTTGTAAGCCCACTTCAAAGGGGTGTCAGCAATGTGATCCTATGCCAGAGCAAGCATTGTTTCATAAATGATTGTAAGTATTTATAACAAAACAATTTACATCCTTGTAAAAATTATTCTTTGTGCAAGAATTCTCATTGAGGACTTCCCTGGTGGCACAGTGGTTAAGAATCTGCCTGCCAATGCAGGGGACACGGGTTCGAGCCCTAATCTGGGAAGATCCACATGCCGCAGAGCAACTAAGCCCATGTGCTGCAACTACTGAGCCTGCGCTCTAGAGCCCATGAACCACAACTACTGAGCCCACGTGCCACAACTACTGAAGCCCATGTGCCTAGAGCCTGTGCTCCACAACAAGAGAAGCCACTGCCATGAGAAGTCCACGCACCGCAACGAAGAGTAGCCCCTGCTCGCCGCAACTAGAGAAAGCCCGCGCACAGCAACGAAGACCCAATGCAGCCAAAAATAAATAAATAAATAATTTTTTTTAAAAGAATTCTCATTGAATTTTTTCAACGTTTTTGTGCACATTCACACAGAAAGTGAACAAAACCTAACTGTACAACTCTATGTACTTGTATAAAGTAAACACACATCTAACAACCATCACTGATCAGGAAACTGAATATTATTAACACACAAATATCCCCCCTTCCTCCCAATATATCAAATGGTAAACTATTCTCCTAACTTCTATCACCATAGTTTTGCTTGTTTTTTAACTTCTTATAAATGGAGTCATACATTAGACATTCTTTTGTGTCCAGCATCGTTTGCTCAACACTGTTTGTGAGATTCATTGTGCATGGTTGTAGTTCATTCATTTTCACTGCCTCATGGCATTTCATTGTATGAATATACCATGATATATCTATACTTACCCATGATATATCTATACTTACCCAATTTGATAGACATTGTTTCTAATTTTTGATTATTATAAATAATGTTGTTGTGATGACTCTCACACATGTATTTTGGTGCCCATATTATGCATTTCTGTTGAGTATATATCTAAGAACAGAAACAGTGGGTCACAGAGTATGTACAGCTTCAATTTTAGTGGATGGTGCCAAGTTGTTTTCCAAAATAGTTATACCAATACCCACCAGCAGTATCTGCAGGATATGAACATTCTCATTGTTCCATATTCTTATAAATACTTGGTATTTTCAATCATTTTTATTCTAGCCATTCTGGAAGTTGTAGAATCTTGTTATGATTTTTATTTGTATTCTAATGAGGTTAGCATTGTTTTAAAAGTAACCGAGAGTTGGTTTAATCAGGTAAGATACATAAACAAGAAATGAGAGTCATGAAAAAAGAAGTTTCTATACTCACAGCTCCCTAGAAATGGCAGGCATGGCATGGCATGCCACATAGGGAGGTCACACAGGGAAGCACCAGGGTTGCTCAGGTGGCAGAGGGAACTGGGGAGAACATAAGCAAGAGCCTCTATGGTGGTTTTGTCAGTTGTTCCCAGGCCCTGGGATGGTTAGGGCACAGGTATGGTGACCTCGAATGTGAGACACTAATAATGGTGGCTGGGAGTGTGGACTCTGGATTGGTTGGTTTGTTTACTATTTCTAGGAATTAGCTAACCTTTAGAAGGGCAGATCCTCCAGAGTCAGCAAGGCCCCAAGATGTCAAAACACCAGAATACAGAAAATAAAAAGACATGGTTAATGCAAGTACTTTTTCATATGATTAATGGGCATTTGGAGATACTCTTTTGTAGCCATTCAAGTTTTTGCCCATTTTTCTACTGAATTGTCTGTCTTTCTCTTTTTTTTCTTGCTTTTTATTTTATTTTAAAATTTTTATTGGAGCATAGTTGATTTACGATACTGTATTGGTTGTCTTTCTCTTATTGATTTACAGGAATTCTTCCTGTATTCTGGATGTGAGAACTTGGTCAGCTATGTGTATTACAAATATCTTTTCCCATTCTATTTCCTTTTCACTATCTTAGTGCTGTCTTGTGATGAACAGAAGTTCTTAATTTTTATGTAGTTCAGTTTATCAATCTTTTTCTTCATGGTTAATACTTTTGCTTAAAAAATATTTGCCTACTCCAAGGTCATGAAGATATTATCCTCCATTATCTTCCAGAAGCCTTGTTGTTTTACTTTACTTATTGAAAACTACAATCCATCTGGAATTTACCTGTATGGTGTTCATATGGGGAAAAAAATTTTTTTTCCACATAAATATCCAATTTGACCAGTATCACTTATTGAAAAGCAATCCTTTCCCCACTATTTTCAGTAACAATTTGTTATAGATTAGGTGAACATTTATGTGTGTGTGGGTTTTTTTAAGACTTACTATTATGTTCAGTTGGTCACTTGTTTAGAAGATTTTGCCAACAACACACTATCTTAGTTACTGATACTATAAGAACTCTGACTTTGTTCTTCTTTTTCACGAATGCCTTGACAATTTTGGGGCCTTTGAATTTTTATGTGACTTCTAGAAGCAATCTGTCAACTTCCACAAAAAAAAAGTAACCACTGGGATGTCTCGAATCTATAGATCAGTGATGTCAAGTTGATACCATTACAATATTGAACCTTCCCATCTATGAACATTGTATGTCCTTCCATTTATTTAAGTCTTCTCTAATTTCTTTCAATTTTGTTGTATAGTTTTCTTTGTACAGGTCTTACACGTTTCATTATATTTATTCCTAGTTATATGATGTGTTTTAATGCCTGTGGCAGTCATTGAGCTATACCGCTTGGGTTTCCCTTTAAAAAAGAACTTGCTATTGAGCTGCAAGAAGTTCTGATAGCTGACAGTCTCCAGCTGTTAGTACCTTTAGGATATGCTTCATCTTTAGAGGTTAAGAACAGGCTATTCCTGAGAAATCCCCAGACAATGACTGAATACTGTAAGGATACTTGGCTCTGGCCATATCTGCCCAATATGGGACCCCTTTAACACACAATTTTTGCTTCAGTGCTCTGCATTGTGCTGGTCAAGACTTTGTGAGATCAATATCATGGTCTGAGGCTATCCTTTCCCAATTGTGCTTCCTCCCTCTTTTATCTTTCATGGATGTGACCCCACAACAAACACCTTGCACTCCTCAATCTGTCTCACTGTCTACTTCCCAGAGGATCCAACTGATAATGCTATTATTAAGGGCGTTTTTTAAAAATAGTATATTGTTCCATGTGCAGTACTCTTTATTTTAAATATTTATTTATTTTGGCTGCGCCGTGTCTTAGTTGTGGCACGCAGGCTTCTCAGTTGCAGCATGCAGACTCTCAGTTGTGCATGCAGATTCTTAGTTGCAGCATGCAAACTCAGTTGCAGCATGCGTGCCAGATCTAGTTCCCTGACCAGGGAATGAACCTGGGCCCCCTGTATTGGGAGTGCAGAGTCTTACCCACTGGACCACCAGGGAAATCCCAAGGGTATTTTTTTTGTTTGTTTGGGTTTTTTTTTTAATATAAATTTATTTATTTATTTTTGGCTGTGTTGGGTCTTCGTTGCTGCATGGGCTTTCTCTAGTTGTGGCGAGCAGGGGCTACTCCTTGTTGCGGTGTGCGGGCTTCTCACTGCGGTGGCCTCCCCCGCTGCGGAGCATGGGCTCTAAGCGCGCGGGCTTCAGTAGTTGTGGCTCGCAGGCTCTAAAACGCAAGCACAGTAGCTGTGGCGCATGGGCCCAGCCGCTCCACGGCACGTGGGAGCCTCCTGGACCAGGGCTTGAACTCGTGTCCCCTGCATTGGCAGGCAGACGCTCAACCACTGCGCCACCAGGGAAGTCCTTGGTATTGTTTATTAAACTTCAATTTCTACTTGTTTGTTGCTGGTACATGAAAACACAATTGAATTTTACATGTGACTTTGTATCAGCAACATTACTAAATTCATTATTAATCATGATTCTTCTGCATTTTCTAGTACAAACTACAGAATCCTTATATCTTTAATGTTTTTCTCCTGCTTTGTTGCACTAAGACCTATTATAGAATATTATAAATATCCTAAGACAATGTTATTATTTTTTCTTTAAATAGCTCTTTGTATTTTAAAATAAAAATCATCTTCTATATTTACCTAAATACTAACTATTCCAAATGTTCTTCATTTCTTTCTAAAGATCCAAGTTTCCACAAGGTATAATTTACTTTCAATCTGAAGAAATTCCTACAGCATTTGTAGTGCAAGTTTTCTAACAGTAAATTCTTAGTTTTCTTTTATCAGAAAATGTTCTTATTTCACCTTTGTTCCTTTATTAAAATGTTTTTTTAATAATTTCTTTTTTATATTAATTAATTAATTAATTTATGGCTGCATTGGGTCTCCGTTGCTGTGCACGGGCTTTCTCTAGTTGCTGCAAGCAGGGGCTAATCTTTGTTGTGGTGTGTGGGCTTCTCATCGTGGCGGCTTCTCTTGTTGTGGAGCACAGGCTCTAGGCATGTGGGCTTCAGTAGTTGTGGCACGTGGGATCAGTAGTTATGGCTCACGGGAATCTAGAGTGCAGGCTCTGTAGCTGTGGTGCTCGGGCTTAGTTGCCCCATGGCATGTGGGATGGTCCCAGAGCAGGGCTCGAGCCCATGTCCCCTGCATTGGCAGGCGGATTCTTAACCACTGTGCCACCAGGGAAGTCCCCTAAAAATGGTTTTATTGACATATAATTCATATAATACATAACTCACAATTCATTAGAAGTGTATAACTTAGTGGTTTTTAATATATTCACAGAGTTGTGCAACCATTGCCACAATCAATTTTAGAACATTTTCATCACTCTCCCACAACAAACCTCAAAGGAGTGGTCACTCCTCCTTTCTCCTCCACTATCTTCTTCCAGCCCTAGGAAACCACTAATCTACTTTCTTTCTCTATGTATTTGCCTATTTTGTAAAAATGGAATTACATAATATACGGTCTTTAGCGACTGACTTCTTTCACCAAGCACAATGTTTTCAAGGTTTATCCATGTTGTAGCATGCAGCAGTATTTTATTTCTTTTTATGGCCAAATAATATTCCATTGTATGAATGTGCCATATCTTATTTATCCATTCACCAGATGATGGATATTCAACCATTTTCACTTTTGGATATTATGAGTAACGCTGTTATAAACATTTGTGTACATGTTTTTGTGTGGACATATGTTTTCATTTCTATTGGAGTATATACCTAGAAGAGGAATTTCTGGGTCTTATGGTTATTCTATGTTTAACTTTTTGAGAAACTTCTAGACTGTTTTTCAAAGCATCTGTTTGCATCATTTTACATTCCCACCAACAATGTATGAGGCTTCCAAATTCTCCACAGTCTTGTCAACGTTTGTTATCAGCTGTCTTTTTTTTTAATCATAGCTATCTTAGTGGGTATATAGTGTTATCTCATTGTGGCTTTGATTTGAATATCCTTAATGGCTAATAATGTTGAACATCTTTTCATTTGTATATCTTCTTTGAAGAAATATCCTTTGCCCATTTTTAATTGGGTTATCTTTTTATTATTGGTTTGTATACCTTTGTTCTTATATTTTCACTGGGTATAAAATTCTGGTCAAAAGATTGGTTTTTTTGTTTGTTTGTTTAAGCACTTAAAGATATTATTCCAGAAATCACCATTAGGCAAAAACCACAGTAAAAATTTTCACAGACAAGATCCATAGACAGATACTAGTGAAAGACTGAAGTGAAACAGGGTAGCTGCATGGTCTCAAAACACTTCCTACAAGACATTTTTAACTACAAAGGGAAAAATGATAACTTTCCAGTGAAGAAACGTGACATTACCCAACTGATCAAAATTAACATCACCAGGAATGAGACATTTGCCATCATGAACTCCCTGATACGATGCACTGAGAAGAATACAACAACAGTTCTGTGATATTCTTACCCAAAATACTAATTCTAATCACCAGAAAGCTTCAGACAACCCCAAACTAAGAGACATTCCACAAAATATCTGACAAATAACCTTCAAAAGTATGCAGGTAATAAAAGACAAGGAGAGACCAAAGAATTGTCACAGATGTTGGAGAGGAAACATAACAAATAAATACAATGTGGGATTCTCAGTTGGATCCTGCAACAAAAAAACAAAGCACTTAGTAGAAAAACTGGTGATATTTTAGTAAGGTCTGTAATTTAGTTAATAGAATTGTACCAATGTTAATTTCTAGGCTTTGATAATTATCAACGCTTATGTACACTGATAACATTAGAGGAAGCTGGGTGAAAGGTGGACAGAAATTCTCTGTACTATTTTTGTGACTTTTCTGTATTTTCTAAAGTTACTTTAAAATAAAAAGCTTTTAAAAAGATATTATTCCACTATCTTTTGGCCTCTAACATTTCTGATGAGAAGTGAACGATAATTCAAATCATTTTTCTTCTGATGTAATATGTCATTTTTCTCTGGCTGCTTTCAATATTTTCTCTTTAGCTTTGGTGCCAGCGATTTGCCTTTGATGCATATAGGCAAAGCTTTTTGGTGTTTATTTTGTGTGGTGTTCACTGAGATTCTTGAGTCTCTCAATTTATGTCTTTCAATAAATTTGGGAAATATTCAGCCATTCTATCGTTAAATACTTTTTATGCCTAAGTCTCTTCTCTCTTTGGGATTCTACTCATTTAGATGTTACCATTTTTGTTATTGTCCCTTAGTTGTCTGTGATTCTGTTTATATTTTTCAAACTTTTTTCTCTCTCTTCTTCATATTGAATAACTTCTATTGATATATCCTCACATTCACTGACTCTTTTCTCTCTCATTTCCATGTTTTCAGTGAAGCCCATTCAGTGAATTTTTAACTTCAGATACTGTACTTTTCAATTCTAGAATTTTGTAGTTTATTTTCTATAGTATTTCTCTGTTGAGATTCCTCTCTTTTAATTTATTACAAGTTTATTTTCCTTCACTGAGCATACTCATAATGTCTATCTTTAAATCTTGTGAGCTAATTCCATGGGTTGATCCTAAATTTCTCAGTGTTGGTCTAAGTTTACTGTCTTTTCTCTTAAGACTGGGGCATATTTTCTTGGTTTTCATATGTCAAGTTGAATTGAATCGTGGATCTTATCAATGCTGTGTTGTAGAGACAAGATTTATTTACATCCCTCCAAAGAATGGTGATGCTTTGTTTTAGTGGTCAGTTAATCTGACTTGCTCAAATTGTAAACTCTGTCTCTTGCACAACAGCTCAAATCTCACTTCTGATCTTCTGGCCTTCCTCGAGGTACTTGGAGTATGTCCCAGGCATGTATGGTTCAGGGGTCAGCCAGAAACTTGGGCAGAGTTCATACAGAGAATCTGGGGCTCTGACTCTCTCCTTTCCAGGATTATAATTTCACTTTCCAGTCACTGTGGTAATCTGTTCTCTGATTCTTTAGGACAGAAAGACAGGTCTTAAAGGTCTTTTTCCAGAGTTTTTGTCACCTCAGATAGTACCAAACTTTGGCCTGTCCTCAGACTAAGTCATAAAAATGGGGATCTCCCCCTTATTGGTCCCTTCTTGCAGGTTTTATCTCCCCTCCAGACTTGCCCTCCTGAAAGATTGCTGTTGTTATCTGTGTGATGGTGAGGTCCAGTTGGAGCCCATTTAGTCTTGCCCTTGGCTGCTGTTTCCTGATTTGCTTCTTTCTGGGCCAGTGCCACTTACTACTTTGCAAACACATCAAAGAGAAGCAACTCAGACTGTTAGGCTCATGTCTCTGCACTTCCCTTTGCAGTAGCACCTTCAAGTCCAAGCTTACTCGGTAGTCTTGAAGGCCAATTATCATCTCCTAAGCACCATAGCACTGCTGAAAACTCTGCTCAGTTTCTTTCCCTCTTAGCAGGTGTCTTTTCTCTTACTTTCTGCCCCTCTTCCCAGGCCACTTATAAGGCAAATGTCTCATTTGGAAAATAGCACAGCTTGTCGGGCTTTCCTCAAAGAGTTTCCCTTCTCTCCAGGATTGCGGCCCTCCTGTCCTAGCTGCTTTGAAGCTCTCCAATGCTTCTGAAACCAAGTTTTGTTTTGTTTTTAATCCATGTTTTCTGTGCCACAAGCTAGTTTGTCATCACTGGAAGTTCAACATTATCATCTAAGTTTTTAAAATTAATTTAGGAGATTCACTTAAGCATATAGCAACAAGAAGGCAATTTTGATTAAATATTCATATTTATGTAAGATGAAAATAAGTTATAAAAATCAGAGTTTTAAAGGTTTAATTCAAGTCAGTGAACTCCCTGTATCATAGTGGATAATAGCATTCACTTTCCAGTAGCCAGATCTGACCTCGAATACTACTCTGCTGCCTCCTAGGCAAATAACTTCGGGCAAATCACTTCAGTTTTCTCACCTGTAAAAGGGAGATGATAGTATCTACAACCTCAAGTTATTATAAGAGAACTAAATAAATTATTATTTGTAAAGGCCTAAGGATAAATATCCTTAAGGTATAGGTAACACACACACACACACACACACATACATATATATATATATATATATATATATATATATATATGCCTTCACCACAATCAGCTAAGGACTTGAGGCCTCTTCCTTCATAAGGTAAATACATTGGGCATGGTAACCTAACCATTGTAACCATGTATCCCAAAATCAGAGTGGATTAACACAATAAATGCTATTTCTCCCTCATGTCACAGTCCAATGCAGGTTGGCAGGAAGTATGGGGGAGCCCTATGTTTCACACAGTCATTCAGGGATCCAGGCCCTTTCCATCTTGAGGCTCCATCCTCCTCTGGCTCTGTGGTATTCTCTCTATTCAAACGATAAATGCAGAAAGAGAGAGAAGGCTCGCACATTGGAGGGCTTCATCGACCAGGCCTAGAAGTGGCATATGTCACATCTGCTCACATCTGACTAGTCAAACTCCAGTCACTTGGCCACATCTAATTACAAGGGAGTCTGAGAAAAGAGTTGCCAGGAAAAAAATAAAAATACTTGCTGAACAAGTAGCCAGCAACAAATATCATATTAAGTTGTGAAATATATAACAGAGCATATCATATGATGATATTGATGACATAAAAATTGTATATCATCTATATTCTTAGCTAGATTTTGACATCTTTTAGGACAAGGAGTTTGTATCATTTTTTCTAGAACAGTATCTAACACTTACAGTAGTTGCCCAATAAATGTTTGAAGAATGGGTTGTACAATATTGAAGCTAAAAGAGTCCTTGGAGATCTTCTAATCTAAATCCTTCATTTTAAATGTGAAGAATCAGAAATCTAGAGATGTTAAACCCTTTGCCCATGTTTACTGGCAAGGCTGGGACCCATTTATCTCATATTCCAAATCAAATGAGACAATCTTTTTTTTTTTTTTTGAGACAATCTTTTTAAACCAACTTATCACGCTTCCCAGACCAAATGAGATTCTCCTTTTAACCAACTTATCAGAACTCGCACACAACAAAAATTATTTGTTCCAAAGAAGTCTTCTTAGAGTTTCTATACTAGTCAGATACTACCACCATTTTAAAAATTCACAGAGCTTCATTTTAGGAATTGTTTTCATAGCCGATGGCATTTTCTTTAGAATTCCACTAATAGTGGCTGATAAATATTCATCCCCTTTATGGATTTGATTTTGAGAAACAGAAGTTGTTTGGAATCCAATTTGATAGATAAAGGTGAGTGGAGGTGACCCAGCTATGCAATACTGGTTTTGATTTTTTTGAAAAAGCTGAGACTGTGTGTTATATGATTTGCCAGCCTGTTTGGAGGACAATTCCAGAAAAGGGGATGTGTGGACATTTTGAGCAATGGCATCACTGTTGGAATAAGTTTGTGGAGTCCTAAAGTTACTGGTTTGAAGAAAAATAAGTAACAGTCATCTGAAATGTATACATTCTAGTTTAACCCACATGTCAGAAATGCCAGTGTTGTCAAACGCCCATGTCAAGTTCTAATGCCTAATATTCTAGTAAGAAACTTAGATGATTTTTAGGCCCATACTAGCTCCTTTTTCAAAGCAGCCACAGGATGAGAGAAAGAATTGCTATTAGAAGAATGGGGGAAATGTTTCTGGATAAAATAGCAGAAAGTTGGTAACCCTATCCACCCTTTTCTTGGGAAATACTTAGGAAAATACAAGAACAAAAAACTGCAAAATTTAGTTAGGAAATTTTGTACCCCAACTAACCCTTCAGTTCAGGAGCTGAGAGGATTCTAAAAGCAACCAACCACATGCTCAGTGAGAGGATCCAAGAAGAAAACTTCTGTCCTCTCCATCAACAAGCCTCAGATGAGGAGCGATCTCTCCTCCTTAGATGATAAACAAATAAACAAGAAGCAATGGGGACCCTTGATGAGAGTCTGCAACACAGAACAGAAAGAACAATGCTCTAGCAACAGGTGTCCAGGGTTCTGCCTTAATTACCCTAAACTAACCTGGGGAAGATGGAAGTCAGAGTTCAGAATCTTGCTTTTGTTTTGTACACCTTTATAGAAATGTAAACATCAGTCTCATTAACTTACACTCACACCTGGCCTGTTTTGAAACGCTCCATGGCATTTCCCTGACAACTGCATTTAAAGACTTTTCAATTGCATAATTACACTCTATTGGTAAATTACCATCTTGAGCAAAGATCCATGTGGAAAGGAAAGGACTGTTGGGCAAGTGCTTCCTGGGGAAGTGCTGTTGTACTGTAATAGGAATCTTTTTGGAAGTAAACATTTATTTTAGAAAACAGAAACATGTGAACATGTGGCCACAAAATAATTACCCAAGAATTCAACAAAGACCCCAGCCTAGAAAGCCTTTAGCTGGCCTACTCTGCCCTCACAGCTACACATAACGAAAACAATTCATTCCACCGTGCCTAAGCCACCCTTTTCTCAGGCTGAGCTCTAATGCCTCTTGGATGTGGCATTTCCAAGGAAGTGGGAGATATGCAAATTCACAGGTGGATAAATTGTCCAACCTCAACAAGCCAGTCATCTGCCTCACCTCAACAGCTGAGCTTCTTAAAACTCTTTTTCCCTGGGGCTTTTAGATCACACTTAACTGAGGAAGTGCTGAACCCTGATGTGTACTCCTGAACCAGCAGTTATTCACAGAAACCAACATCAGGGGGTTTCAAATTTCATCTCCCCGCAATTGCCTCCAGATTACATTGTCCTCAGTTAACAGTCAAAAGCTGCCTCTACCTGCCAGTCCTAAATGCTCCACCTGGGATGAGGGACCCAGCTGTGCTCTTTTCTGCCTCTCACATCTTCAAAAGTAATAAAGCCTCAGCACTTGGAATTTAGCTGTCAATTTTGCTGATGAGGCAGCAGGAAAATTAGAAACCATTTTCTAGCCTATAGCGGTGCTGGACCCAACAAATGCTAACCAGAGCAAAAAGTTGTGGCTGCACACTTCAGTCAGCAGCCAGGAAGGGCAAGGCTTGGAGAGCCTTGACTGAGAAAGGGGCATTTAAAAATAGTTATCTTGCTTCCCAGAACTCCTATTTTAAAGGGGGCATCTCTGTTAATTGAAGGTTGTTTAAAATCTGATCTTCTCCCTTAAAAACAAAACAAACAACTTAGAAATGCATCAAGCAGATTCCCTAGAGACCAACATAACCCAGAAAATGTAATAACGCAAAGCCTCAGCAGCTGAGTTTTTATTTGTGCCTAGCTTCATAAAGCCAAACCCCTAAGGGGTCTGAACCTAGGGTTCATTTATTCTTAATAAGCTCAGTTCCAGAGGTGCTGTCAGCCTCCAGCTAATGACAACACTGCCAGCAGCTGGGGTAGCTGGATTGCAAAGAAGAGTGAGGATCTGAGATAAGAAATATAAGTGTTGATTCATGTCAGCATTTATTAATGTCCAGACCCCACGTCTTCTCTTTCTAACAGTTCATTCAGTATGGATTCTCTAATCCCCCTAAAAGAGAGCACTTCTTGGTGCTAATCAAGATGGCACTGGAGACAGAGGCAGTAATAGGTACTTCCATGCAGCTTCCCCTTCACCAACCACAGATCCAGTGTTACAGCCACTCAAATGAGCTGGGCCTGGCCCACAGGATACACAGGGGGACTGCCCAATGTCACACTACAAAATGGCTGTCTCCTGGTCACGAGAGACATCAACCCAGATGGTAAGTCATGAACTCATATTTTACTCTCTTCCCAGAGATGTGGTTTCCTCCCTGAGGAATCCAAGGCCCCCACCCCCATGTGAAGCAAAGGATCTGGGTCAGCAACGTAGCTGCAAGTCTGGTCAGCTTGGTCTTGTAATGCAGCCACCCTATCACAGGCCTTGCTCAAGTCACCTTCCCTGGGCTCCCAGACTGAGTAATTCAGGTGGTCCTCCCTACTCTCTTAGTCAGCCCCATCTATAGCAAAAGTGAAGCATTTCCAAAATGATGTGAGCAGTGGAGATGATGATAAAGGAACAGAGTGAAGTTAATGGCCCAAGGGATTGGTTCTCTCTAGATGGGCCTGGGTTGCTTCCCTAACAGAATATGAAGAGGGGTTTTCTGGCTGAGGGTACATCAAAAGCAGACAAGGGGACATTCTTGGTAGAAATAGCAGGGTAGACACACTATGTGTAGGAGGCTTTTCTGATTTCTGGGTCCTATCTGTCTCCAGTCTAGTCTAAGTACAGAGCCTTATACTCTAGGAAGTACTGGGGTCTCACTTTCCACTAAACCCAGGATTCTGTAGCCTGACTCACAGAATCAAATCTCCAGTTTGGACCTCTCCTTGGTCTTGAATCTGCAGAACCATTGTCTACTCAACATCTCCACTTAAACATTTCAAATGATTATTGAATTCAACCCATCAAAAATGAAACTTATGATATTCTTTCCAAACCTGGCTCTCTTCCTATGAAATCTCCATGGACGTGCCAGTCACTTTAGCCAGAAACTAGGAGTCTTTGACATATTACTCTCCCTCACCCCTGATATCCAATTGATCATGGGATCCTGTAGATGTTATCTCCCAAATGTCTTTCAAATATACCCCCTTCGCCATCTCTACAGACACTCTCTGTAGTCCATGTGGTCGTTATCTGGATCCCAAGCTACTGCCATTGACTCCTCTTTGGTCTTCCTATTTTCACCCTAGCTTCTCTGCATTCAATTCTCCACAGAGTAGCCAGAGTGACCTCTCTGTAGTACAGATCTGATAGATCACTCCCATACTTATGCCCTTCAATTGCTTCCCATGGCTCTCAGGACAAAAGCCAAATCCTTGGCTTGGTTTATAAGGTGGTCTATAGACTGGCTCCTACCTACCTCTCCAGGCCCACCTGCTCCTCTCCAGACACATCAACTTTCCTAGGCTCCTCACAGGCGCTGTGCTTAGCTCCCACCACAGGAAGTTTACATACCCAGCTCCCTCTCCCTGAAGTGCTCTCCTCTCTCTGCTTCACAGTCACTACTTTAGGGGCTCCTCTCTGACCTCCTGACCAGGCAAGTTGCCCTGTTACATGCTCTCATAAAGATCATGTGTCTCCCTTTCAGAGTCCTTACCACAGTTAGTTTCTGTTTGTTTGTCTGATTATTTGATTAGTGTCTCTCTCTTCCAGTTTGCTGTAAGCTCCATGAAGTCCATTTTTGCTCATTAAAGTGTCTCCTGTACAATGATGCATAGTTGGCATTCAAAAATTGTTGAAGAAATTTATTGAATTAAGTGCTAGAGGCAATAAAACAATGTCTACAGAATCTTTAAGGAAAAATGTTATGATCCAAGAGATTGCTTTAAGTTTTAATTTTACTTGGAATGCTTCACACCGTCCTTGCTTAGAAAAATTAAAATCCTACAGTTGACATTAACAGGGTCTTTGACGACTACCCACCCCCAACACCACACACACACACACAAACACACTCGAACAAGCACACACACAAAATACCTATTCCTTACTTAAGAGATAACTACTGTTGAAAATGTGGTATGTAGTCTTTCAGAATTTTCTCTATACTTTTACATATATACACACGTACCCAGAAAAATACTTAATACTAGTTTATGAGAATGCGGGTAAGGTCCTCAAGAATTTTCAACTCGGATAGGATGTCTTTTACTTGGGAAGACAACGAAAAGACATTTCCAGATACACAAGCACTAAAAAATATACCACCCATGTATCCTTTAAAAAAAACTTTTGAAAAATTATTTCATCCAAGGGGAGATAAAAAGTGTGATAACAAAGGATTCATCTTCACACAGTTTAGACTAAAGAGTTGTACTGTATGTTTTCAGATGAGGTCTATGGTCAGAGGACAGCTTTCTTTACCACGTTTCTCATTATTTTTCCCTTTTTGTTTCCACACCTTCTAGTTTCAGGAAATTGGGTACTGAGCCATATTCCTTACTCCCCAGTGACTGCTAATTTTGTCTAATAACATCATAAAATAATAATAATGCTGTTCAGTCCTTGCTAATAATGATCAAGCTCCATGTGGCTAGGATGCTGCCCCAGGAGAATTGCTAGAAAAATCTCTTTTCTCTTTTCTCCACAAAAGCTTAGCTATAGGAAGAACATATTGTTCACTTCATTACCAAGGAAATTGAGATAAGATTAGCTGCTTTAAAACTCATACAGCTTTTTTAAGTGGTAAAGAATAACAAGCCAGATGCTGTCTGTCATTACACTTTTTCTGTTATCATTTTTCATCTAGTATCTATGAAGGTATCTGTGTAATTGATACTTAAAACCAATACACAAGTGAGTTATATTATATATATATATATATATATATAAATACCCCAAAATGTTAACAATTACTATATATCAATTTAATTTTTCATTTAAACAAATATTATTATATGAGAAGAATGGAGCAATGGGTAAGACAGGCAAGAAAGGGTGGTAGAATTTTGGCTGCTTTATCTCTATTTTACACTTTATAATAATTTACAATTTCTATGAATTGAACATTTCTCATACTTCTGGGTTCACTGCCATTAAGCTATTTGTAATATTCCTTTGTAATATTCTTAAATTTGCCTGCATCAGTAGTTTTCTCCTCTGCTTCATTCTTGACGTATTTCTTTGTGGCTTCTGCCTTTTTTTCCCTTAAGTAATTCTGCCAGAGATTTGTCGGATTCCTAATGCTTTAAAAAAAAAAAAAAACCTTTTAGTTTTGATACCTTTACTGTAACTTTTTTCCCTAGGTCATTAATTTTTGTCTCTTGTTGATTATTTTCTTTCTTCTATGTTTTTGGAAGTTTATCCTATTCTTTTTAACTTCACAATTTGGATGCTAAGCTTATTTATTTTCAGTGTTCTTTTCTAATACAAGCATAATAAGCTATAAATTTCCCTTTAAGTACCACATACATTCTAGACTATAAATTTCCCTCTGAGTACCACTAACTACCACACATCTTAATACGTAGTATTTATTTCTTTGCTGTTCAGTTCTAAGTGCAAAACAGTCCCGTAAGCAATACCTACAATCTGTATATTGTTAGCAGTTTACAACAAACACAATCTGTTACAGTCTATTCCTGATCTAAATTTTCCAATAATTCCCAAACAAGAAGCCATGCAGTACTAAATAGCACTAATAGTATTATATATAAGTACTAATCGGAGTATAAACTCTGTCTTTAAGATCTAAATACAAAGACTGGCCAAACAGGCTAAGACCACACACCCTGTGAAGTTGCCAATCCACTAATTTGGTAAATAACCTAATTACTTTCTCCCATCATGAATAAAAGTCTTTCATACACATCCTTGGGAAGTTATTTTCCTGATTGTATCTCAGGTGTACATCTGTACATCTGTTCATGTATGCAAGTCTTTAATAACAATTTGGCTAGCGCTCAATATAGTTACTGCTTTTTGCTTTAGCACATATTTTTCAATACCCATTATTTCTGACATTTGGATTATTTAGAAATAAGTGTTACAGTATACAAACGTGAGTTTTCTTAAGTTATCTTTTTGGTGTTTAATTTCCGAACTTGTTAGCTTTGCAGTCATTAAATATGATCTGAATAATACCCAATCATTAGATTTGTAAAGACTTGCTTGCTTAACTACCTAGAATCAATTTTTATAAATGTTCCATGAGAATTTAATACAAATATATATTTGCTGTTTGTTGGGTGAGGTGCTTTATGTGCCCATTAGAACAGGTTTGCTGTTTGTATTGTTCAAATCCTCTGTGTTTATATTGATTTCTTTTTTTATCTGCTTGATCAAATATTGAGAGGTGTATTAAAATCTCATACTTTGATTACAGCTCTATTTCTCCTTGGTGTTTTATCACCAATCTGTAATTAGGTGCATTC
Organism: Delphinus delphis; assembly: GCF_949987515.2. Taxonomy (NCBI): domain Eukaryota; kingdom Metazoa; phylum Chordata; class Mammalia; order Artiodactyla; family Delphinidae; genus Delphinus; species Delphinus delphis. Next base: position 36,005,851 of record NC_082684.1, on the reverse strand, counting down.
CAGATTAAAACTGTTGTATCTTCCTCTTAAACTTTAACTAATACTTAGACCCTTCTTCATCTCTAGTAAAGCCCTTTTGCCTTAAAGCTTATTTTATCTGACAATAATATGCATAGCTATGCAAATTTTCTTTTGGTGACTATCTGTCTGCCTACATTTTTTTCTCATGCCTTTACTATCAACCATTCTGTGTTCTTATATTTTAGGTGTGTTTCATGTAAACAGTTGTTGGGTGGATTTTTTTTTTTTAATTCAGTGTGACAAGCTTTGTCTTTTGAAAAAAGAGTTCAATTTATGGAAGTTTATTGTATTAATATACTTTCTAATGTTGTCCCTCCTATCATTCTTTCATATCTATCTATGGAGGGGTTTCAAACTAAATTCCTATCTTCCTTCTGGGGCTCCGATTAAACATATATTGGAGCTTCTCTTTCTATTATCCATGTCCCTTAATTTTCTTATATTTGCCATCTTCATGTCTCCCTACAAGAAATTCTAGGAAATTTATTTAAATCTATCTTTCAACTTGCTAAATCTCTCCTCAACTGTATCAAATCTGCTATTTAATCAATCCATTAGTTTTCTAATTTTAATCATTATATTTTTTATTTCTAGAAATTCTGTTTGTTTCTTTTACAGATCTGAGAATATATTGCTCCTTCATATACTTTCAATGACCTCTCTTTAATTTCTTTAAACATTGAACATACTTTTTAAAAATATTCTATCACTGATAATTTTAACATATGCAGCATTTGATGGTCTAATTTGATGGTTGTTGGTTTCTGCTGACTCTCCTTTGCATCTTGTTTTGTCGTGGGTTCAGTGATTTATACCTGTAAGCTCATATTCCTTGGAACTTTATCTGTGGAATTCATTGAGGTCTGAGTGTAAAGCAAGTCTTGTCTAAGATAATTTACATTTGCTCCTGCCAAGTATGTGAGGACACAACTCATCCAGAACCACTTTAAGTTAAATTTGCAAATTGGGGTTTTGTAGGCCAAACAATAGCATGAATTCCAGGCTAAAATCTTTTCAAGTATAAGCTATGGCTTAGGAATTCATAGGGAGAGTTTTTTCTTTGCCCTTCAACCTGGCCCACCAACAGCGCAGGTTTTTTCCTAGCTTTGCCTCTACCCGAAGTATACTGCCTTCCAGGGAGTCTCAGCTTTATTGAAAGGGAGTGTTCTTTGACCTTCCATCTGTTCAAACTCCTCTCTTATCTCTGCACTGGTAAGGGTTTCTCTGAACATCTACTCTGCCATGTTGCCAGAATCTGAAACTTTTAATATTTTTTTGTATTTTCAATTTTCTACAAAGAACATGTTTTACCTTTATGATTTTAAAATCAGATATTTTCCCCAAAGAGGTATATACCATTTTGGATATGACATATGATCATAGCAACACTGAAGAAAATACGTCCAAAAAAGATTAAAAGAAAATATGCCAGGCACAGTGGTTAAGAATCCACCTGCCAATGCAGGGGACATGGGTTTGAGCCCTGGTCCAGGAAGATCCCACATGCTGTGGAGCAACTAAGCCTGTGCACCACAACTACTGAGCCTGCACTCTAGAGCCCGTGAGCCATAACTACTGAGCCCGCGTGCCACAACTACCGAAGCCTGCGCACCTAGAGCCCATGCTCTGCAACAAGAGAAGCCACCACAATAAGAAGCCCGCACACTGCAACGGAGAGTAGCCCCCACTCACCACAACTAGACAAAGCCTGCACACAGCAATGAAGACCCAATGCAGCCAAAAATAAAATAATAAATAAATATACAAACAAACAATAAAAGGAATGAGCATCTTGTAACTTAAAAAAAAAAAGGAAATATGCCAAGATATATTCTAGGTATAAGAATTACAGAGAATTTTTCTTTCTATTTTTCTGTATCTTCCAAATTTTTTATATAAAACAAATATTTATATTAGAGCGGGAAAATGACAAAAATCTTTTAAGAGAAAGAATGAGATTAAGAGACAGAAAATGGTATCATATCAAGAAACCATTCATGTACCCCTCTAGAAAATTGTTAAGCTATATTTTAGTTAGAAAAATCCATTTCTAACAATATTAACTCAAAAAGCTACTTCAATTTGACCTTGGTTATGGTCTCAGCATATCTTCCCACTAGGTCCAGATCATCCTGAAATCAGAACAGTTCTTTCCTAATGCATTTATAATGACACACACTGAAACCAAGGAACATCTACTGCATGAGGAAGATGTCAGTGCAGATAAATAGCCCAAACCTTTAATTCTCTACAGAAATACTATGCTTATATCATAGAATAAGCATAGTCTCCTTTCCTTTTGATTCCACAGCTCTGGGAAATCCTAATAGTCAAACTAGCAAGATTCTGAACTGGCATCGACCACACTGAGCCCTGTTTTTGTATTTTCCTGGAATGCAAGTTTCAGCCTTCAATTTATACAAAGGGAGAGTATATGGAAAGTAAACAACACATTCCTGAACAATTAAATCAGAAGGGAAATTTTTTAAATATATATATCTCCAGAAAAATGGAAACAGAGTATACCAAAACTTAATGGGAAGCAGCAAAAGCAGTTCTAAGAGGGAAGTTTATAGTGGTAAATATCTACATTAAAAAAAGAAATATCTCAAATTATGCCTCAAGGAACTAGAAAAAGAAGAACAAACTAAGCCCAAATTAGCAGAAGGAAGAAAATAAAGATTAGAGCAGAAATAAATGAAATAGAGAATATGAAAACAATAGAATAGATTAACAAAACTAAAAGTTGGTTATTTGAAAAGATAAACAAAATTGAAAATCCTTTAGCTGGACTAACCAAAAAAAGGAGAGAGGACTCCAGTAAATAAAATTATAAATGGAAGAGGAGATATTACAACAGATAAGACAGAAATACAAAGAATCACAAATGACTACTATGAACAATCATAGGCCAACAAATTGGACAACCTAGAAAAAAAAAAGGATAAATTCCTAATACATACAACCTACCAAGACTGAATTCTGAAGAAATAGAAAATCAGAACAGATAATAACATGTACAGAGATTGAATCAGTAATTAAAAATCTCCCAACAAAGAAAAGCCCAGGACCAGATGCTTTCACTGGTGAACTCTACCAAACATTTAAAAAAAAAAAAAAAATAATGCCAATCCTTCTCAAACTCTTCCAAAAAATTAAAGAGAAGGGAGTGCACCCAAACTCATTTTATGAAGCCAGCATTACCAAAGCCAGATGACACTGTAAGAAAACTATAGGCCAATATCCCTGGTGAATATAGATGCAAAAATTCTCAACAAAATACTAGCAAACCAAATTCAACAGTTCACTAAAATGATCATGCACCATCAAGTGGAAGTTTTCCCTGGAGTACAAGGATGGTTCAACACATTCAAATCAACAAATGTAATATATCACATTTAATAGAAAGAAAAATAAAAATTACATGATCACCTCAACAGATGCAAAAAAAGTATTTGACAAAAATCAACAACTATTCATGATAAAAAGAAAAACCTCTCAACACCACAACATAATAAAAGTCATACATGACAAGCCCACAGCTAACATCATATTAAAGGGTGAAATGTTGGAAGCTTTACCTCTAGGATCGGGAATAAGATAAAGGTGCTGACTCTCACCATTCCTGTTCAACATAGGACTAGAGTCCTAGCCAGAGCAATCAGGCGAGAAAAAAATAATAATAATAAAAAACATCCAAATTGTCTGTTTGCAGATGATATATTATCTATAGAAAACCCTAAAGACTCCACCAAAAAACTGTTCAAACTAAAAAACAAATTCAGTAAAGTTTCAGGATACAAAATCAATATCCAAAAATCAGTTGTGCTTCCATATACTAAAAATTAACCATCTGAAAAAGAAATGAAGAAAATGATCCCATTCACAATAGCACCAAAAACAATAAAATACTTAGAAATAAATTTAACTGAGGGGAAAGAGCTATCCACTAAAAACTATAAGACGCTGATAAAAAAAAAAAAATTGAAGAGTATAAATGAATGAAAACATATCCCATGATCATGGCTCAGAAAAATTAATATTGTTAACATGTCTGTACTACCCAAAGCCACCTAAATATTCAATGCGGAGCTTCCGGGAAGATGGCGGAAGAGTAAGAAGCGGAGACCACCTTCCTCCCCACAGATACACCAGAAATACATCTAAACGTGGAACAACTCCTACAGAACACCTACTGAACGCTGGCAGAAGACGTCAGACCTCCCAAAAGGCAAGAAAGCCCCCACGTACCTGGGTAGCGCAAAAGAAAAAAGAATAAACAGAGACAAAAGGATAGCGACGGGACCTGCACCAGTGGGAGGGAGCTGTGAAGGAGGAAAGGTTTCCACACACTAGGAAGCCCCTTCGCAGGCGGAGACTGTGGGTGGCGGAGGGGGAAGCTTTGGAGCCGCGGAGGAGAACACAGCAACAGGGGTGCGGAGGGCAAAGCGGAGAGATTCCTGCACAGAGGATCAGGGCCGACCGGCACTCACCAGCCTGAGAGGCTTGTCTGCTCACCCGCCGGGGCGGGCGGGGCTGGGAGTTGAGGCTTGGGCTTCGGTCGGAGCGCCAGGTGAGGACTGGGGTTGGCGGCGTGAACACAGCCTGCAGGGTGTTAGTGCGCCACGGCTAGCCGGGAGGAAGTCTGGAGAAAAGTCTGGACCTGCCGAAGAGGCAAGAGACTTTTTCTTACCTTTGTTTCCTGGTGCGCGAGAAGAGGGGATTAAGAGCGCTGCTTAAAGGAGCTCCAGAGATGGACACGAGCCGCGGCTAAAAGCACGGACCCCAGAGATGGGCATGAGATGCTAAGGCTGCTGCTGCCGCCACCAAGAAGCCTGTTTGCGAGCACAGGTCACTATCCACACCCCCCATTCCAGGGAGCCTGTGCAACCTGCCACTGCCAGGGTCCCAGGATCCAGGGACAACTCCCCTGGAAGAACACACGGCGCGCCTCAGGCTGGTGCAACATCACGCTGGCCTCTGCCGCCACAGGCTCGCCCCGCACTCCGTGCCCCTCCCTCCCCCCGGCCTGAGTGAGCCAGAGCCCCTGAATCAGCGGTTCCTTTAACCCCATCCTGTCTGAGCGTAGAACAGACGCCCTCCAGCGACCTACACGCAGAGGCGGGGCCAAATCCAAAGCTGAGCCCCTGGGAGCTGTGAGAACAAAGAAGAGAAAGGGAAATCTCTCCCAGCAGCCTCAGAAGCAGCAGATTAAAGCTCCACAATCAACTTGATGTACCCGGCATATGTGGAATACCTGAATAGACGAGTCATCCCAAATTAAGGAGGTGGACTTTGAGAGCAAGATTTATGAGTTTTTCCCCTTTTCCACTTTTTGTGAGTGTGTATGTTTCTGTGTGAGATTTTTGTCTGTATAGCTTTGCTTCCACCATTTGTCCTAGGGTTCTATGCATCCTTCTTTTTTTTAATTATTATTTTTCATTTTAATTATTTTATTTTACTTTATCTTCTTTCTTTCTGTCCTTCCTTCCTTCCTTTAGACAATGAATCATCCCAAATAGAGGAGGCGGACTTTGAGAGCAAGATTTATGATTTTTTTCCCTTTTCCTCTTTTTGTGAGTGTGTATGTGTATGCTTCTGTGTGAGATTTTGTCTGTATAGCTTTGCTTCCACCATTTGTCCTAGGGTTCTATCAGTCCGTTTTTCGTTTTTTAATTTTTTTCTTAATAATTATTATTTTTTATTTTAATAACTTTATTATATTTTATCTTACTTTATTTTATTTTACTTTATCTTCTTTCTTTTTTTCCTTCCTTCCTTCCTCCCTCCTTCCCTCCCTTCTTTCCTTCTTTCTTTCTTTCCTTCTTTCCTTCTTTCTTTCTTTCTTTCTTTCTTTCTTTCTTTCTTCTTCTACTAATTCTTTCTTTCTACTTTTTCTCCCTTTTATTCTGAGCCGTGTGGATGAAAGGTTCTTGGTGCTGCAGCCAGGAGTCAGTGCTGTGCCTCTGAGGTGGGAGAGCCAACTTCAGAACACTGGTCCACAAGACACCTCCCAGCTACACATAATATCAAATGGCGAAAATCTCCCAGAGATCTCCATCTCAACACCAGCACCCAGCTTCACTCAAGGACCAGCAAGCTACAGTGCTGGACATCCTATGCCAAACAGCTAGCAAGACAGGAACACAACCCCACCCATTAGCAGAGAGGCTGCCTAAAATCATAATAAGTCCACAGACACACCAAAACACACCACCAGACGTGGACCTGCCCACCAGAAAGACAAGATCCAGCCTCATCCACCAGAACACAGGCACTAGTCCCCTCCACAACCCACTGAACCAACCATAGCCACTGGGGACAGACACCAAAAACAACGGGAACTACGAACCTGCAGCCTGCAAAAAGGAGACCCCAACACAGTGGGATAAGCAAAATGAGAAGACAGAAAAACACACAGCAGATGAAGGAGCAAGATAAAAACCCACCAGACCTAAGAAATGAAGAGGAAATAGGCAGTCTACCTGAAAAAGAATTCAGAATAATGATAGTAAAGATGATCCAAAATCTTGGAAATAGAATAGACAAAATGCAAGAAACATTTAACAAGGACCTAGAAGAACTAAAGATGAAACAAACAACGATGAACAACACAATAAATGAAATTAAAAATACTCAAGATGGGACCAATAGCAGAATAACTGAGTCAGAAGAACGGATAAGTGACCTGGAAGATAAAATAGTGGAAATAACTACTGCAGAGCAGAATAAGGAAGAAAGAATGAAAAGAACTGAGGACAGTCTCACAGACCTCTGGGACAACAGTAAACGCACCAACATTCGAATTATAGGGGTTCCAGAAGAAGAAGAGAAAAAGAAAGGGACTGAGAAAATATTTGAAGAGATTATAGTTGCAAACTTCCCTAATATGGGAAAGGAAATAGTTAATCAAGTCCAGGAAGCACAGAGAGTCCCATACAGGATAAATTCAAAGAGAAACATGCCAAGACACATGTTAATCAAACTGTCAAAAATTAAATACAAAGAAAACATATTAAAAGCAGCAAGGGAAAAACAACAAATAACACACAAGGGAATCCCCATAAGGTTAGCAGCTGATCTTTCAGCAGAAACTCTGCAAGCCAGAAGGGACTGGCAGGACATATTTAAAGTGATAAAGGAGAAAAACCTGCAACCAAGATTACTCTACCCAGGAAGGATCTCATTCAGATTTGATGGAAATTAAAACCTTTACAGACAAGCAAAAGCTGAGAGAGTTCAGCACCACCAAACCAGCTTTACAACTGCTAAAGGAACTTCTCTAGGCAAGAAACACAAGAGAAGGAAAAGACCTACAATAATGAACCCAAAACAATTAAGAAAATGGGAAGAGGAACATACATATTGATAATTACCTTAAATGTAAATGAATTAAATGCTCCAGCCAAAAGACACAGACTGGCTGAATGGATACAAAAACAAGACCCATATATTTGCTGTCTACAAGAGACCCACTTCAGACCTAGAGACACATACAGACTGAAAGTTAAGGGGATGGAAAAAGATATCTCATGCAAATGGAAACCAAAAGAAAGCTGGAATAGCAATTCTCATATAAGAAAAAATAGAATTTAAAATAAAGACTATTACAAGAGACAAAGAAGGACACTACATAATGATCAAGGGATTGATCCAAGAAGATATAACAATTGTAAATATTTATGCACCCAACACAGGAGCACCTCAAAACATAAGGCAAATACTAACAGCCATAAAAGGGGAAATCGACAGTAAAACAGTAATAATAGGGGACTTTAACACCCCACTTTCACCAATGGACAGATCATCCAAAATGAAAATAAATAAGGAAACACAAGCTTTAAATGATACATTAAACAAGATGGACTTAATTGATATTTATAGGACATTCCATCCAAAAACAACAGAATACACATTTTTCTCAAGTGCTCATGGAACATTCTCCAGGATAGATCATATCTTGGGTTACAAATCAAGCCTTGGTAAATTTAAGAAAATTGAAATTGTATCAAGTATCTTTTCTGACCACAACGCTATGAGACTAGATATCAATTACAGGAAAAGATCTGTAGAAAACACAAACACATGGAGGCTAAACAATACACTACTTAATAACGAAGTGATCACTGAAGAAATCAAAGAGGAAATCAAAAAATACATGGAAACAAATGACAATGGAGACACGACAACCCAAAACCTATGGGATGCAGCAAAGGCAGTTCTAAGAGGGAAGTTTATAGCAATACAATCCTACCTTAAGAAACAGGAAACATCTTGAATAAACAACCTAACCTTGCACCTAAAGCAATTAGAGAAAGAAGAACAAAAAATCCCCAAAGTTAGCAGAAGGAAAGAAGTCATAAAACTCAGATCAGAAATAAATGAAAAAGAAATGAAGGAAACGATAGCAAAGATCAATAACACTAAAAGCTGGTTCTTTGAGAAGATAAACAAAATTGATAAACCATTAGCCAGACTCATCAAGAAAAAAAGGGAGAAGACTCAAATCAATAGAATTAGAAATGAAAAAGGAGAAGTAACAACTGAAATACAGCAGAGCAGAAATAAAAAAGATCATGAGAGATTACTACAAGCAACTCTATGCCAATAAAATGGACAACCTGGAAGAAATGGACAAATTCTTAGAAATGCACAATGTGCCAAGACTGAATCAGGAAGAAATAGAAAATATGAACAGACCAATCACAAGCACTGAAATTGAAACTGTGATTAAAAATCTTCCAATGAACAAAAGCCCAGGACCAGATGGCTTCACAGGCGAATTTTATCAAACATTTAGAGAAGAACTAACACCTATCCTTCTCAAACTCTTCCAAAATATAGCAGAGGGAGGAACACTCCCAAACTCAATCTACGAGGCCACCATCACCCTGATACCAAAACCAGACAAGGATGTCACAAAGAAAGAAAACTACAGGCCAATATCACTGATGAACATAGATGCAAAAATCCTCAACAAAATACTAGCAAACAATCCAACAGCACATAAAACGGATCATACACCATGATCAAGTGGGGTTTATTCCAGGAATGCAAGGAGTCTTCAATATATGCAAATCAATCAACGTGATATACCATATTAACAAATTGAAGGAGAAAAACCATATGATCATCTCAATAGATGCAGAGAAAGCTTTCGATAAAATTCCACACCAATTTATAATAAAAACCCTGCAGAAAGTAGGCATAGAGGGAACTTTCCTCAACATAATAAAGGCCATATATGACAAACCCACAGCCAACATCATCCTCAATGGTGAAAAACTGAAAGCATTTCCACTAAGATCAGGAACAAGACAAGGTTGCCCACTCTCACCACTTATTCAACATAGTTTTGGAAGTTTTAGCCACAGCAATCAGAGAAGAAAAGGAAATAAAAGGAATCCAAATCAGAAAAGAAGAAGTAAAGCCGTCACTGTTTGCAGATGACATGATAGTATACATAGAGAATCCTAAAGATGCTACCAGAAAACTACTAGAGCTAATCAATGAATTTGGTAAAGTAGCAGGATACAAAATTAATGCATAGAAATCTCTGGCATTCCTATACACTAATGATGAAAAATCTGAAAGTGAAATCAAGAAAACACTCCCATTTACGATTGCAACAAAAAGAATAAAATATCTAGGAATAAACCTACCTAAGGAGACAAAAGACCTGTATGCAGAAAACTATAAGACACTGATGAAAGAAATTAAAGATGATACAAATAGATGGAGAGATATACCATGTTCTTGGATTGGAAGAATCAACATTGTGAAAATGACTCTACTACCCAAAGCAATCTACAGATTCAATGCAATCCCTGTCAAACTACCACTGGCATTTTTCACAGAACTAGAACAAAAAATTTCACAATTTGTATGGAAACACAAAAGACCCCGAATAGCCAAAGCAATCTTGAGAATGAAGAACGGAGCTGGAGGAATCAGGCTCCCTGACTTCAGACTGTACTACAAAGCTACAGTAATCAAGACAGTATGGTACTGGCACAAAAACAGAAAGATAGATCAATGGAACAAGAAAGAAAGCCCAGAGATAAACCCACGCACATATGGTCACCTTATCTTTGATAAAGGAGGCAGGAATGTACAGTGGAGAAAAGACAGCCTCTTCAATAAGTGGTGCTGGGAAAACTGGACAGGTACATGTACAAGTATGAGATTAGATCACTCCCTAACACCATAGACAAAAATAAGCTCAAAATGGATTAAAGACCTAAATGTAAGGCCAGAAACTATCAAACTGTTATAGGAAAACATAGGGAGAACACTCTATGACATAAATCATAGCAAGATCCTTTTTGACCCACCTCCTAGAGAAATGGAAATAAAAACAAAAATAAACAAATGGGACCTAATGAAACTTCAAAGCTTTTGCACAGCAAAGGAAACCATAAACAAGACCAAAAGACAACCCTCAGAATGGGAGAAAATATTTGCAAATGAAGCAACTGACAAAGGATTAATCTCTAAAATTTATAAGCAGCTCATGCAGCTCAATAACAAAAAAACAAACAACCCAATCCAAAAATGGGCAGAAGACCTAAATAGACATTTCTCTAAAGAAGATATGCAGACTGCCAACAAACACATGAAAGAATGCTCAACATCATTAATCATTAGAGAAATGCAAATCAAAACTACAATGAGATATCATCTGACACCAGTCAGAATGGCCATCATCAAAAAATCTACAAACAATAAATGCTGGAGAGGGTGTGGAGAAAAGGGAACCCTCTTGCACTGTTGGTGGGAATGTAAATTGATACAGCCACTGTGGAGAACAGTATGGAAGTTCCTTAAAAAACTACAAATAGAACTACCATATGACCCAGCAATCCCACTACTGGGCATATACCCTGAGATAACCATAATTCAAAAAGAGTCATGTACCAAAATGTTCATTGCAGCTCTATTTACAATAGCCCGGAGATGGAAAGAACCTAAGTGTCCATCATCGGATGAATGGATAAAGAAGATGTGGCACATATATACAATGGAATATTACTCAGCCATAAAAAGAAACAACATTGAGCTATTTGTAATGAGGTGGATAGACCTAGAGTCTGTCATACAGAGTGAAGTAAGTCAGAAAGAGAAAGACAAATACCATATGCTAACACATATATATGGAGTTTATGGAATTTAAGAAAAAAAACATGTTATGAAGAACCTAGGGATAAGACAGGAATAAAGACACAGACCTACTAGAGAATGGACTTGAGGATATGGGGAGGGGGAAGGGTAAGCTGTGACAAAGCGAGAGAGAGGCATGGACATATATACACTACCAAACGTAAGGTAGATATGTAGTGGGAAGCAGCCGCATAGCACAGGGAGATCAGCTCGGTGCTTTGTGACTGCCTGGAGGGGTGGGATAGCGAGGGTGGGAGGGAGGGAGACGCAAGAGGGAAGAGATATGGGAATATATGTATATGTATAACTGATTCACTTTGTTATAAAGCAGAAACTAACACACCATTGTAAAGCAATTATACTCCAATAAAGATGTAAAAAAAAAAAAGATTCAATGCAATCCCCACCAAAATTTCAATAGCATTTTTTACATAAATAGAAAAAAACAGTAATAAAATTTTTATGCACCCAAAAAAGACTGCAAATAACCAAAGCAATCTTGAGAAAGAAGAACAAAGCTGGAGGCATCACACTCCTTGATTTCAAACTATACTACAAAGCTATAGTAATCAAAATAGTATAAATGGCATTTTAAAAAAGAGCCCTGAAATAAACTCACACATATACATGTGACTAATATTTGACAATGGAGCCAAGACTACTCAATGGGGAAAATACAGTCTCTTCAATAAGTAGTATTGAGAAAACTGAATATCCACATGCAAAAGAATGAAACTAGACCTCTGTCTTACATCACTCACAAAAATTAACTTAAAATAGATTAAAGACTAATATGTAAGACCTGAAACTGTAAAACTCCTAGAAGAAAACAAGGGGGTGACCTTGACACTGGTCTTGGCAATGATATTTTTGGGTACAACACCAAAGGCACAAGCAATAAAAGCAAAAATAAACAAAAGGGCTACATCAAACTAAAAATCTTCTGCACAGCAAATGAAATGATTAGCAAAATGAAAAGGCAACCTACAGAATGGGAGAAAATATCTGCAAACCCTGTATCTGATAAGGGATTAATATTCAAAATATGTAATGAACTCATTCAACTCAAGCAAAAAAAAAAAAAAAAAATATATATATATATATATATATATATATATATAGCCCAATTCAAAATGGGCAAAGGACCCAAATAGACAATTTCCAAAGAAGATATACAAATGGCCAGCAAGTATATGAAAAGGTGCTTAACATTACTAATCATTGGGGAAATGCAAATCAAAACCACAATGAGATATCAACTCAAATCTGTTAGAATGGCTATTATCAAAAAGACAAGAGGTAAGTGCTGGTGAAAAAGGAACACTTGTGCACTGTTGGTGGAAATGTAAGTTGGTACAGCCACTATGGAAAATAGTAAGGAGGTTCCTCAAAAAATTAAAAATAGAACTACATATGATCCAGTAATCCCACCTTTGGGTATATATCCAAAGGAAATGAAATCATTATCTCAGAGACATAGCTGTACTTCCATGTTCTTTGCAGCATTATTTACAATAGTCAGGTCATGGAAACAACCTAACCGTTTGTCACAGGTGAATGGATAAAGAAGTTGTGAGATATAAATATATATACACACACACACATACACACACACTGGAATATTATTCAACCATAAAAATTAAGGAAATTCCACCATTTGCAGCAACATGGATAAACTCTGAATGCGCTATGCTAAATGAAATAAGTCATATGGAGAAAGGCAAATACTGTATGATCTCACTTACATATGGAATCTAAAAAAGCAAAACTCATAGACACAGACAGTTGATTGGTGTTTATAGGAGAAGGGTGGGGGATGAGTGAAGGTGGTCAAAGAGTATAAATTTCCAGTTATAAGAGGAATAAGTTTTGGGGGTCTAATGTACAGCATGATGACTATAGTTAACAATACAGTATTGTATACTTGAAATTTGCTAAGAGAGTTAATTTAAAAAGTTACTTTATACATACACACACACACACACACACACACACGAAAGAGTAGCCATATAAAGTGATGGATGTGTTAACTAGCCTTATTGTAGTAATCGTTTTGCAATACATATGTATATTCTATCATCATGTACACCTTAAACTTACATAATGTTGTATGATATTTATATCTCAATAAAACTGGGGAAAATTTTTCTGTGTTATTCCATATTGATATAGGGCTGGCTGTAGCTTTATTATTTTTCCTGAACCATTCTATCATATAGTAATATATTTCTGGACATTGGAAGGGTCTGATTCATATATAGTTAACTACTATCTATATTTCTCTTTCTGTGACTCCCTCCTCACTTGTTCTCCTGCTCTCACTTGCCATTGGCTGGTTCCCTTTTGGTCTCTTCCTTAGACACCCCTAGCCCACCCCGCTCCAGACTCAGCACTGAGCATCCGTATCTTCATCTTAAATTCCCAGGGTCTAACACAGTGCCTAAACTGCAGAAAGCCTTCAATAAATGTCTGGTGGAAGGCAGAGGGGAACCTCATGGTTATATGAACTTCAGTGGCAGCTGGAAGATTGTTTTCCCCTTAACATACATACAAATAATTCCCCAGTGTAGTTATCCTCAAACTCCACCATCACAGAAACATGCGTTTTTTAATGGCCTGTTGTTTGAGATCTTTATTAATAATAAAATGCAAGAAGGTCAGAAGCCATGACAGAAGCAACAAATCAGCGTGGTTTCACTCATGGCTGCCTTACCTCTAATGAATTAAACTAGGCAGACAACTGGGAGAGAACTATGAGGCTGGATTCAATTCACAATAGTCCAAACAAATGCTTGAGATTGTGTTTGCTGGGCACCGGGAATGTAGGAATAGGCCAGCTGAAGTCTAGAGGCAGGTCCAAGTAGAATAACAGGCAGGAGGGAGCAGCCTCAATGTGGGGAGTGGGGTCTTCCTAGAAAGTCGTTAGAGCTTCCAATGACACTAAGTATGCAAAAGGCTTGGTGAACTAAAAAGCCTTAAGCAAATCTTGGGGGTTATTATTATTGTAGAAAGAAAATGTTTGTGAACTTCTGGAGAAATTATCACCCCATCCAGGATTCAGGTGGGGCTGGCCCCGATCAGCTATGGCTGGAGGGAAAGCAAGGACCCCAAGTTGTCTTTGAGAGGCTTCAGACTTTGTGCTCATCTAAGCTGCCACCCGCCTGATGGAAACAGATTTCATGTATAATTCACATCATGGAGAGCGATCACAACAAATACCACAAGTGCTCTCAGGGATCGTAAGTCAATTGGGTTGTGCTCCCTTAGCCCTGGTTAGCTTCCCCTCAGAAACCTGAGCACTAAGCAGGTGAATCTTCCACAGTCCATCCCCCACCTCCCCTTTCTTTTTAAAGACACCTGAAAGAGCAATGAGCCAGAAATCAGTCCTTCAGGGCCCAAGGAGTGCTCTGCTTTCAAATGCTTAACCAGCACACCAGGGTGATGAGGAAACAGAAGGCGTAAAACTGCTTCCCCAAGCAGAGCTGCTCTAGGAATTCTCTCAGCTCCACGGCTCCCTCCCTCACAGTTCTTAGCTAGTTTTTTAAAGACAAAGACTAAACAGACAGACGATTCCTTAACACCCAATGCTTTATTTGTTCAACATGAATATGGGAGTTTAGCATAGACAGAGGGAATTAAAGAGGTTTGCATTTGTAGTCTTCCAGTGGATGGATACAATTTGAGCTCAAAAAGAGTGAGGGAGAAAGACCGCAAAAGAAAACAGGAGAGGTTCAACCCTCCAATAATTGGTCTTTGCCCAGATATGTGCTCAAGATGTTCTCAATAGGAATTTTAAATATTGGATACTGACAAATTAGTAAAGATCCTTTACTCCTCGCCTACAAAAATCGCATCCACATTGCCACAGCCTCTCCCTAAAGGACCACTAAAGACCACACACATCTTAGTGGAAGAAGGGACCACCCAAAGAAAGAGGTTAAAAAGACTTGTTTGGAGATAAAAGATGACAAACGGTTTGGCAAGGATGACAGCCAAGGTCCCTTTCTCACACTGTATATTCTTCTATAAGCTTGTCCTTGCCCTCTCATTGTGTCCCTCTATCACTGATGTTGTGGTCATCTGACCAAAGAAAGCCCAAGCACCTTTGTTTGGTTTTCAAGTGCCTCCTTGGGCAGATCCTGCACTGACTTTTCTAGCCTTTTCTCACATGGACCCTGGAACCACACTGCCTGGTGCTAAATCTTGCGTCTGCTACTTACTAGTGGTGACCTTGGAAAGTCAGTGGGGTTTCTGTGCCTCAGGATAATATAATATTTCACAAGTGCTGTCTTGACCCAGTTTTGAGATGATGGCTAAAAAAGCTCTCAATCCCCTTTTGCAGCATTCTGCTAAACCCACACTCCAACTGTTTCCCTTATGGGGCTCTAACATTCCTGGGCTATAACATACATACCACAACTGCCAGAGGCCTGACACCAAACTTCAAAGGACGGCGCCTTCTTCCTTGCACTTGCAGAATCATGAAAAAATATCCAATCCACAAGAAGCCTGGGAAACCTAGCTAACCCCACCTGCTTGTCATACACATTAGCCATCTCCTACAGTTCCAGGTGTCACTCTTTCCCCTGGAGTGACCCCTTGTTGCTCTTGTGGCTCTGTGTGGCAGACTTTTCTCTTTGGGAGCTGTGAGTAATAAAACGTTCTGCCTTCCATCTTTTCACGGATCACGGTCTTGCATCCTGCCATTATCTGAACGTAACAAATGTTAAAATAAGATAACTCAGTTTCCTCACCTGTAAAATGAGGATACTAATTATTATTGGTTGTAACTACCTCACAGCAATGTCACAAGAATTAAAGGGGTTATTATTGCTAAAGCCCTTAGAAGCTATACTAGCATGTTATATAAAGAAAAGAAAAGAAGTCATCAAATCTAACTACGGGAGGCTGCATGGACTTAGTATGCATATTCCATCTCTGCTGCTTCCTCCAAGATTACTGTTTTTCCTATCCATGCTTTTTTCTGTCCAAATCCTTCCTATTCCTTAAGTTCCAGTTTAAATGCCATATCTTTAGGTCAACTGGGTTGTATTTCTTTTGCTCTGATTAGCTCCTTCTCAGAAACCTGAGCTCCAGGCTGGTGAGTCTCCAGCAATCCTCCCTTAACTTCTTTTTAAAGATATTTTAAGGAGTAATTGCGCCAACAACGATGATCCTTGATTTCGACAACAGAAGTCACCTGCCCCTCTATTTAACTCTCATAGCACCTAATTCTCGGTTACATAAAATCATGGACCTTTGAAGCTGAAAGAAAGCCGAAGGTCAGCGCATTCAAGTGGAAGCCTATCTACAACATCCCAGGGCGTGGCCCGCCAGCCTCTGCTCAAGAACTACAGACATTCAATCCACTCTTGTAGCTCTGACCTTGGAAGAAGGCTGGTGCTGCAGAAAGTCGCCCAGTGCCACTAAAGCTTTTCTCTTCTCCTTACCCAAATCCTGGTTCTACCTTCACTCAATAAAATTCTAGAGTAGAGACTGCAAAATGGCAGCTTACAGGGCCAAATCTGTGTTTTGTTTATCCTTTGTAGCGATTTTCCTCTACATAGTGTTTTTTTAATTTGTAAAATTAACTGCCAACATAAAAAAATTGAGAGGTTTCATGTAAACTTCTGTATTTCTGATTCCTCTTTAAAAACTGAAGGATATGATTATGTTGAACCTGTAATTTCAGGAGACAATTATCACCTGGGGTGGAGTAGGGGCTGCCCCTAAGAAGGGCCGTGTGCCCTCCACAGTTCTCACCCAACCCTATAGCTTCCCTGACCCAGGGTACTTCTGCTCGGCTATGTCACCTAATTGTTTCTTATGAACACTTGAGTTTGAAACGTTTGCCCTTGAGAGTCTGGCTAGTACATACCACATCTACTTGCACACTCAAATCCAAAACATAACTCAGGGAATACATGTGAGAGGAGCATGTTTCTTCCTCCTTTGTTGCTAAAAAAATTTCCATTCAAAATGGAGAAAACCACAGAGACACTGTTGAAACCCTCAATTTCTAGGAACTGGGGAGAATATTTTGATGGAGCCATAAACAACAACCCAGGAATACCCACATCCTGCCCAGACAATCATCCTAGACCTTCATCCTACCCTGTCCTGCCCCTCCTAAGGGAGCTCTGCACAACCACACAGTGTTAAGCAGAAAACTAGGACAATGGGATTAGAGATGTAGGCTGGATGGGAATTGTATCAAAAATCTCATCCTCATGTTGTTTTCTATCTGGGTTACAATTAAACAAATATAATAAATTTTCTGCTTTAGCCAGAAACACTTCCAGATTTAGCTTTCTGGAACAGACACTAACTGCATTAGAAAGATGGGAATGTAATTTGGAGAGGGAAAGAAAAAAAGATTTGAACTCAGAGGGAAAAAAATAAACTATTCACAAACTTAAAATGGGGGTTGGGAGAAACCAGTGACTTCACAAAGGCACCTAGAAGCTACCTCCAGTGGCAAAGTGCCCCTCACAGAACCCCAGTGCATTTCCTTGGAACCCCAGGGTTCTAGAAGAAACGTTTGTGAAATGCTGCACTATCAGTTAAAACAGCAATGGCAGCAGTTGTGCTGAGTGAGGCCAAAGCATCTGACAAGAATTAGACACCCAAGCAAAGCAGCTGAGAGCAGTTGAGGAGAATAACTCTGCTGTATCAAACACACGCTTCCAATATTCCATTGCTACAAATGCCACCTACAGATCTGAATGCAAATACTGATGCCTTGACTTACTCAATGGAGCAAATAACTTCTCTGAGCCTTGGTTTCCTCATTTATAATAATATTACCTACCCGAGAGGGCAACTATGAAGATCAAATGAGGAAAGCGCTTAAATGTTCTATCTGGCCACCAGCTCTCAATAAATCTTGGCTAGTAATTATAATTATTATTGCTAGTGTTAGCAGGAACTGTAGCATGTTTGGATTAAAGAGAGTAACTTGTTGCTTATCTTGTGGTTTAAAGCCATATTTTCATCTATTCTCTGCTTTAACAATCCACAATCATAATGTCAGGGTCTCTCTCTTTTTGTCCCCTGACCTTTCCCTAAACTGACCGACAAATGTGGAAGTGTCTACTCTTGATGGTTCATGATTTTTGTTTCAGCCACGAGTTTGCTATCTGAGAGATGAGCTTCTGCTTTTAAATCTGGGGGTGGGGTGGGGAAAAAAAGGTAGGAGATGAAGCCCCTTATACTGTCTTATGTCTTTTGAAGTTTCTTTTCTGAAGTCATTTAAACTCTTTGACTCTATCTCTCCAAGCACACATGAGAAACAATATGGGATATTCTAGTCTGGCTTAACAATAAAGAACTTTTTCGAGGCCAGCTACAAGCACTGCTACTCCTTAATGTGATGCCTGCACTGCATTTTCAGTGCCTGTCCTGTTAAACAAAACTTTTGAGCACCAGTCTTAAAAAGCATATCCTTGCTCTTCAGTGGGGTTCTGTTGTTATAGTTCACTGAGAACAGAAACCCGTAGGATATTATAGAATCATGTTTGGGGATCTGGAAACGATCTGGGAGACTGCAGATTTAATAGTTTTTAAAAAGTAAGGCCCAGAAAGATCATAGAAAATAAGATCATATGTCTTATCAGAGGCAAAGCCAAGACTAGAACCAAATCTCCTTAGTTTGGGTTCAGGGCTCTTTCCATTACCCCCATTCAGATAGAGAATGGTCAGGATTTCCTATTTTCCCCAAACACGCATTTACTCCCAGTTTGCTCCTGGGCACCTCGGAGGCAACCCTTGGCCATCACTGTCCGCCCCAGCTCTGTGGCGCTGAGAGCTGCCCAGCGACTTCCTGCAGCTCCTATTTTCCCATCGCTACACTGGTGCTGACATTTTCCAGAGAGCCACAGTTCTCTAGCCCCACATTCTTTGTCCAAATGGAAATGGAAATCTGTATTTTTGGCTCCTAAAAGAAAGGTTAAAAGCCCTGAGGTTTATTTTCTCTGGTCTCTTCAGGGTGCTAATCAGCAGACAGCCTTTGAACTGCAGCGTCTGGATCCCTGCAGGCCTCTGCCACCTGCTGTGGCTATAGATATTTTGAAGTAAAGAAAAAAGCTACCTGGGGCTTCCCTGGTGGCGCAGTGGTTGAGAATCTGCCTGCTAATGCAGGGGACACGGGTTCGAGCCCTGGTCTGGGGGGATCCCATATGCCACGGAGCAACTAGGCCCGTGAGCCACAACTACTGAGCCTGCGCGTCTGGAGCCTGTGCTCCGTAACAAGAGAGGCCGCGATAGTCAGAGGCCCGCGCACCGCGATGAAGAGTGGTCCCCGCTTGCCACAACTAGAGAAAGCCCTCGCACAGAAACGAAGACCCAACACAGCAAAAATAAATAAATAAAATTACTAAACTCCTACCCCCAACATCTTCTTAAAAAAAAAAAAGAAAAGAAAAGAAAAAAGTTACCTGGTTTTGCATCTAAAAAGTTGGAATTCCCAGAAATGGGGAGTCTGTTTCCTGAGGAGACTGTCCTCCTGATCGCATTCTGTGAGGAAATGAAGAGGCTCTCTCACTGAGAGCAAGAGGAAGGACCAGAAAAGGGAGAGGGGCTAAAAAAACAAAACAAAACAAAATAAAACTGAGAAACTGATACTAAGACAAGAAAAGGCACAGGAAAAAGGAGACGAGGAAAACAGCCATATCAAAAGAGGAAGAAATGAGAAAGCTGAAAAGTAAAAGTGGGAGCTGGGGAGGCTCACATAGCAGAAAGAGCATCAAGGACAAAGATGACGGCTCTTCCATAGAAAGGACCATTGGTCTCTAACACAATGGGTCTGAAGTATAGCAGAATATGCCACCCCTAAATATGCCACTTCGGCATAAAGATCATCTTGAGTGAAGGCAGTTGAGAAGAAGCAGATACAAGAAAAGCTCTCTGTCCTCCCCCTATTTGTCTAAAAGCAAGACACTCCCCCCACCACCCCGTCCCAGCCAGGAGGGACAAAAGTTAATCACCAGAGACAATATACACACAATCTACACACAATCACCAGAGGAATCTACACACAAACCATGCTAATACTAGCCCTTATCTTCCATTAGTTTCTCCACATATTTGCCTTCCCACAATTTGCCACTCTACAAACTCAAAGTCCTTTTCCTTTGCCTTGTCACTTTACTAAAAAGTTACTGTTCTTTTGTTAAGATACTATATAAGCCCAAGTTCTAACGACCCCTTTGAGTTTACTCATTGCTAAGTGTTCACTTGTATTCAATCAATTCAGATGCTAGTAAACTACTGTTTGCTTTCTCTTGTTAATCAGTCTTTTGTCAGTCTAATTTATAAGGCCCCAGTCAATGACCCTAACATGGTGCTATAGACAATGTTTGTGTCCCCACAAAATTCATATGTTGAAATCTAGCCCCCATCATGATGGTATTAGGAGGTGGGGCCTTGGGGAGGTGATTAGAACATGAGAATAGAGCCCTCATGAATGGGGTTAATGCCCTGATAAAAGAGACCCTAGAAAGCTTCCCCCACCTCCTCTACCAAGTGAGGACACAGCAAAAAAGATGACCATCACCAGACACTGAATCTTCTGGTGCCCCAATCTTGGACTTCCCAGCTTCTAGAACTGTGAGAAATTTCTGTTGTTTATAATCCACCCAGTCTATGGTATTCTGTTATAGCAGTCTGAATGAACTGAGACAGGTGGATAGAGAGAAAAAGAATTTTTCTTCTCCTATAGGTCACACCAGCCAGGGAGAGTGGTCCAGCCTTAAAGACAGAAAGGAGCTGCACATCTAGACTTCCATGGTTTGACAATTCTTATTACTTCCCCAAGTGAGGTGGGAATGGACGCTGCAAGAGGTGGGGTTAGATATCTAGATATCGAAATAATAACACTCAGTAAATCATAGTTAAAATCCCATCTAAATGTCAAATGTCATCTGGGACATTTTGGGGACATTAGGCTAATGCTACTGAAACCAGTTCCCAAGGAGGATCTAACTCTCCGAACACCTGACCCAATCATAGTTGGCAGAGGCTCACATGTCTGAGCCTGTTTCCCTCTTGAAAAGAATAGAAAATCTAAGAGAAAAAGTGTAAAAGAATAACCCTCCTGGATCAAACACAACACTTCAAATATTCCATTGCTACGAATGCCACCTACATCACAAAAGCCTCTGTCAGATTTTCAAATTCAATGTTCACTCCTAAAGAAAATAAGAATGAAGGAAAAAAATTCCTTCCATGTATCAGCTCAACTTCTTGGGCCTTTCTTTCTGAACAACTCTGCATGCCTGAGGAATTTTTTGAACTTGGAACTTTGGTTCATAATCCTCCCAGTAGCAGGTTGAGTTTTTATATTTAAGCTCAATGTTTTCTAGTCTTACTATTACATTTGTACTTAGCTGCATATAATTAATTAAATGTCTTTAAAGTCTTAAGTAAAAGTTTATGTATAGTATTAAGTGAAGACACTCTTTTTAGGATCCCCATGTGAAACTATGGATAAAGGATTAGGTATAGTATGGCAGATATAGACTGACTGGCCCCAAACCACTGGGTACCTCTTTCCCCTTGTTTTCCTCAGCTATAGAATGCAAAAGCCAGAGCACTTACCTCCCCAGTCTCCCTTACAGCTAGGGGTAGCCATATGATCCCTGAGGAGGTGTTCCCTTTCCAAATATGAAGAGAAACTCTCAAAAGAAGAAGGATTAGGGCTCTTCCCCCTTCTTCCTGCCTGGAATTCAGAAAGAGCTTCCTGGAGGCATAGAATCCATCTTGAAACCACATGGATGAAACTAAGAATGGAAAGCAGGAGATAGAAGGAGACAGGTGTATTGCCCTTAAAAAGCACTGCTCTAGGGCTTCCCTGGTGGCGCAGTGGTTGAGAGTCCGCCTGCTGATGCAGGGGACACAGGTTCGTGCCCGGTCCGGGAAGATCCCACATGCCGCGGAGCGGCTAGGCCCGTGAGCCATGACCAATGAGCCTGCGCGTCCGGAGCCTGTGCCCCGCAACGGGAGAGGCCACAGCAGTGGGAGGCCCGCGTACCGCAAAAAAAAAAAAAAAAAAAAAAGCACTGCTCTAGCCGAGGGCTGCTTATCTCCAGGTTTCTTGGGACATGAGAAAAATAAAAACCTTGCTGATTTAAGCCACTGTTGGGTAAAGGAAAAAGTCTGAAAGCCTTTAAAATGGACCACTTGTCTTCAAAGGAAAGTTAGGCATTGACTAATGCACTCTTCCAGGTTGTCTGATTCTATGGGGTCTCTGCAGTTTTCAATGTTGTTGAAATATTTTACAACTCTGTAAATTATATGGAACTGACAGCAAGGCAAATGATTCTTGCCCATAAACATGCAAATGAATTTTGTCTGGCAGAGGTGCAGCTGATCTCCCACAGTTCTGCTCTACTAAGCCAATGCAGTTTAGTATTCCTGATTGCTTATATATGTCTCTGTTCTCTGGATTACCCTTTGAATTGGTTGTAATATCTTACTGGTTGCCTCTTTAATTAATGAGTTAAATAAAATCATTGGCATGTGTTCATTCTATATTTGTATGGATATCATAACTTTACCTTTTTAAAAAAGATATATTCTTTAACAAGGGTCCTCTATTACTTGCAGTCTTACTAAAGTAATCTTAACTGACACATATACCTAGCATGACTACATATCCAAGTAAATTGGTACCCAGATGAGAGCTGAAGCCACCACCTCCAATACAGAAAAGCAGAGCAGGAAAACTCATTCTAGCAGACTGATCAAACCAGTGTCATCCAGACTTACCACACATGGCCATCTTCCTAGTCAACATCCTCCACAGCAGAGAACGAGCAGGGACAGTCTCAAAAAGAGCTGACTTCGCTTACAAATTCCTGAGATATTTTGGCAGAAGAGGAAATTGGCTATAAGAAAGTCTGGAAGAGGCTGTGTGGGTTTTACTTCCCTTCTAAGTGCTGACAGTTGAGGGTTTGATTTTGAGATGAGCATGTGCACGCTAAGAGAAGGAAGCATCACTCCTGCTCAATCCACTCTTTCTCTACCCACAGCAAGAGACTCTGTAAAAGAGAAGAAATGTTAATCAGGGTTCAATCTCTTTGGTCTCTGACATAGGGAAACAAGTTCAAGTGCCCTTCTCCTTCTCCTCTGTATTATTTGTCTGACCCTCTATGACCCCCAAATGTGTCTTATCTTTTCTTGCTGGAAATCCCTTGAGGGCTGGAGCAAATCTCTGTGATGGATCTCATAAAGCATCCAGCACACTGGGGGCATTTTATTTGAATTAAAGAGCATACTGGTAATTGGAATAAGATATTAGCTTTTTTTTTTCTCCCAGGGATATCTCTGCAACAGTTCCAGGAGATGGGCTAAGTTCTATCCTAATAAACATGGGGACATTTTGCATGAGACTATGAGACCTTGTCATATTCAACCTAACCCCCACCCTCATCTGACCTCCAGGAGGCTCTGTGAAGAATTGAATTCCATTGTCTGTGTTTGAAGATGTACTCTCTTGTGTATTAACATGTTAAAGGTTAACGCCAGCCCAAAAAGCACTTTCTAGAGACCTGGGTAAACAAGGGACCAGAGTTTGAAAGGGAATATCTTAACATTTGAAAGAGAATATTTTAACAGTAATGCTATTTAAGCCATACTTGATCTAAAGGATAACCAAAAAACTCCCCTGGGAGAAAGAATGCTTAAAAACTGTCCTTCCTTTAGAGACGTGGATTCTGAAGTAATCCTCTACTGGCTGGACCTGAAGTACTTTTTTTGGAAAGTAAATTACGCTTTTAAGATGCTAGTATCACTAATATGTATAAAATGGATAACTAATAAGAACCTGTTGTATAAAAAAAAATAAAATAAAATTCAAAAAAAAAGATGCTAGTATCTGCGAGTGATGGTAAATGGTCCAGGACAGGGCTGTGGAGTCAGATAGACCCAGGTTATTACATTAAATTAGATAACATGGGGAGCTTGACAGGATGTTTGGCACATAGCACCAATAAATGGTCATTATTGATAGAAGTCTATCTGGCTTATATGACCTTACCTTTGAGGGTTTGTGACCTGGAGTTAGCCAGTGAGGTTAATTAGATGAAAGACAACCTTTTAAAGAGAGGATAGTAAGACCAAAGGCACTGGAATCAGTTTGTGAGAAATAAAATGAGGGCACGGACTTTGTCCTATTTACCCTGTGTCTCCAGACAGGGCCTGGCACATAGAAGGCATCAATAGATACTTGTTGAGTCCAGCAGGAGGTCCAGCTCCCTCCTCAGTACTTCTGGGCTTCAAGGGAAGGTGGGTGCTTCGGTTTTCAAGGTGGTTGTCGTGAGCTCCCTCGGAGCTCCACTCCAGGCACATCCGCTCCTCTCTCTTGAGTCTTGTTCACCAGGTGTGGGCGCATGAACCCTGGCCGCTTTCTCTTTCCATCCCCGTAACATCTCTAACACAAGGCTGGTGTGTGAAGCTCACCTTTTCTCAACAGCACATAAAGATCACTGCACAGTTCAGAAAAACACGCCCCTTGGAAGTCGGATGAACATTACCGTTCCTCGAGCCTCTGACCATTTCTGCCACAGGAGACCCATTTTAAACCAGCTCTCTCCCTCGCTCTCCTTACAAGGGCTCACTGCCCCAGGGGCACAGAAGCCAATACTATGGCGCCGGCTTTTGAGAAAAGAAGGAGCTTTATCTCCAGGTCTACTGGCAAGGAGACAGGAGACAGGACTCAAATCTGTCTCCCTGATCTGGGGTTCGCTCAAACATTTATGACTTAGAGGAGGAGGGCTGGTGTGCAGAAGAACTGGTGGGGCAGATTTCCATTGGAGGGCTTTGGAACGTGGCCATTTATGGTAAGATACGGTAAAGGGGTCTCCGGCAAAAGATCTTCCGGCACGTCGGCCCCTGTGCTTCTGAAAGGATTTGGCTTTCAGGTTCCGGTCGTGTCCTGGTCCTTTGGTTCCGTGTGGGAGGCAGGGTGAGAAACTTTCGTTCCGGTTGTTATTTGAGGTCAAAATTTTCTCCTCTGTGCACGCTTCGCCTGTGTGACTGTTCTGTCTCTAAAAAACAACTCAGTATCTTGTTAGAAACAGTATAGGGCCTGTTTGACCTGGTTCTACGGTTACACGCTGGTGGATCATCAGGTGCTTGGGGCTGGTTCCCCCATCTCCTCTCTCCTTGGAGAAACTGCCGGTTTTTTTTTTTTTTTTTTTTTTTGCGGTACGCGGCCCTCTCACTGTTGTGGCTTCTCCTGTTGCAGAGCACAGGCTCTGGACACGCAGGCTCAGCGGCCATGGCTCACGGGCCCAGCCGCTCCGCGGCACGTGGGATCCTCCCGGACCGGGGCACGCACACGTGTCCCCTGCATCGGCAGGCGGACTCTCAACCACTGCGCCACCAGGGAAGCCCAAAACTGCCGTTTTTATCTCCTACACTGACAGCCTGAGGATGGCAGAGTGGATGGAGGGGCTCAATAATTCTGCTTCGGCATAGCAGGTAAACCCCTTTTGTCAGAATCTCCCTCTTTCAAACTACACCAAAACCTTGTCTTTCAGAACCAAAAAGGACATTAACCTATTTCTGAAAATAATCATCCTCACTTCTTCATCTCCCCTAATATACCCCACTTACCCTTATGCATCCCCCTCACCCAAGTTCACTGGTAAATATTTCAACTCTTTTGCTTCCTTTTTTTTTTCTGGTTTTTACTTCCATATCTTTAAACATGATGCTTACACTGCTATTTCTTGCTTTATCAATTTTAGACATTATTAATTGACTTCTGTACCAGTCAGACTCCATAAACCTATGCCAGATAATTTAATAGAGGGAAATTTAATATAGGATATTAGTTAGAAAGTGTTAGAATTGCTGAAAGAGCGAACAGAGATCAGTAACTCCAGCTCCTGCCTCCCCCAGGGCTGGAGGGACCAGGAGAAGGAGGTGTTCCGGGCTGCTTGACAGGAGGGGGAACTACTGGGGCCACCTGGCAGATTATGTTAATATTATTAACTGCTGAGTCAGTACTGTAATTACATTTTGTTTCTCATACATTTTTTTTTTTGTTTTTCCTGAAATAATTGCATTTTTTTGTGATATGCTTAGTTTATTGAATAACTAGTGCCAAGTGTTCCCAAACAGTCTGTGAAAACTCTCTCAATGCTCTCCTCCATTTGGTCCAACACACAGATGGAGTGATTCAGAACGTGCCACTCCAGGATCTGCTGCTTTGGTATATTGATTATTTTGAGCTGAAGGTACTTGAGAAATAACAGAGGCAGGAAAGGGTTCTCTCAGCTCCCCCTTTCTACATAAAAGCAGGTCGTAAAAGTTCCCATGAGAAAGGTGCCCTTCCTATAGCAGGAAGAAAAGAACAATCTCACCACCAGAATGGACCCATGCAAACAAAACTAGTAAAATAATCCTTATCTTTCATTAGTTCCTCCCCCTCACCCATATACCCCAGTCACTGTCCCACAATAGACCGTCCCAAGCCCAAGCCCCTCTGTCTTGTCACATCCCCACAATTTATCCTTCCTTGTATAAAAAAGTATATAAGGTTTATGGCCTATTGGCTTCTTTGGGTCTTCATTTTCCTTTTCAAGACTACCATGTACAAATAAAAATATTAAATAAATTTGTATGTTTTTCTCCTGTTAAACTGTCTTATGTCAGTTTCATTCTTAGGCCAGCCACAGAACCTAGAGGGCAGAAGGAAGTTTTCTCCCCCTACATAGATAAGCCATTGGTTCCCTGTACTTTCCCTGGAGACTCTCCCGCCACCGCTGCCCCCCAAGCCCCCAGCCTGCCTGCTCCTGCCTAGGCTGGCTGCTGTGGAGCAGGGAGCAGGGGGCTGGAATATAGCTGTCATGCCAGTATGTCCCATAAGGGAGGCCTCCGTAGCTTTCTCTTCCTTAGTTTACTCCCTTACTGTGCTGAAGCATAAGCTCCACAGAAGACAAAAAGTACAATTTTTGAGTCATGGCTGTCTGAAAACACCTTATCCTATCCTTACACTTGACTGAATTCCAGATTGAAAGTTGTTTCTCTTGCAGTCTCTTGAAGGCATCACTCCACCTCCTTGTAACCTTCACTGTTGCTTTTGAGAAATTCAATCCCATTCTGATTTCTGATCCTTTGTACGTGACCTCCTTTTCTCTCTGGAGTCTCTTAGGATTTTCTCTTTATCCCTGGTGTTCTGAAAATTCACAGTAATGTCCTTGATCTAGGTCTTTTTATATTCATTGTGTTGGCCAATGCAAGGATCTTTTCATCCAGACCAGGAATCAGCGAACTTTTTCTGTAAAATGAGATGGCAAATATTTTAGGCTTTGTGAGCCATACAGTTTTTGTCACAACTTCTCAACTGTATCATTGTAGCAAAGCAGCTGTGGACAAATATGTAAATAAATGAGCGTGGCTGTGTTCCAGTAAAACTCTATTTACAAAAAGGTAACAGCATGAATTTGACTCACAGGCTGTTTGCCAGCCCCTGATCTAGACTCTAGATACTCATGACCCTCAGTTCAGGGAGATTTTCTTGTGTTATTTCTTTGATAAAATCCTTCCCTCCATCTTCTCTTTTCTCCCTTTCTAGATCTATTAGTCAGACATTGGCTTTCTTAGATTAATTCTCTAATATCCTTGTCTTTTCTTTTTTGTTTGTTTGTTTGTTTGTATTTTGCAGTATGCAGGCCTCTCACTGTTGTGGCCTCTCCCGTTGCAGAGCACAGGCTCCGGATGCACATGCTCCGGATGCGCATGCTCCGGACGCGCAGGCTCAGTGGCCATGGCTCACGGGCCCAGCCGCTCCGCGGCATGTGGGATCTTCCTGGACCGGGGCACGAACCTGTGTCCCCTGCATCGGCAGGCGGACTCTCAACCACTGCGCCACCAGGGAAGCCCTCCTTGTCTTTTCTTATTGTCTGTCTTTTTGTTTTACTTTATAGGAGATTTTTCCCACTATTGAATATTTTTTGTATTTCTATTTTTTAATTTCTTACATCTTTCTTGTTTTTGGATTCTTTTTTAAAACAGTAGCCCACTTCTGTTTTGCAGGTGAAATATTTTTGTCTTTCTACAAATATTATTGTGGAGGATGTATTTTTACATTTTGTTCTGCTCTGGGTGGTATCTCTGTTTCCTCTGAGCAACCCCTTCCCAACCTTTCTTCCATTTTTTTGGTTTTATTTTGTTTCTCCATCTTTTATGCTGGATGCTTTCTTCAGACTTCTGCTGATCCTTAGCTGTTAACTCATATTTAAAAGTAAGGTGGAGAAAAGTGATGGCAGAATAAAAATTACCAAATAGTCATAACTACCAAAATGTACTTCCTATCAGCTCTTATCAGACCAACCCTCCTCCAGAAGACCACTGTAAACCCTGAACAAAATACAACAAACAATCACCTGAAGGCACTACCGAGTGACCAAAAGTAGCCAGATACTGGAGAAGAGTTGACATTAGGAGGCACTGGGTTATTTCTCATTCTGTACAGCTTCTAGCCTGAGAACAAGTCCCAGTCTGTACTACATGAAGGTCAAAATACTACGAGAAACCCACAAGACTTGCTGGCTTGAATAATCAAACTCCTGGGCAACAACAAAGTGAGGGCCAATCCAAAAAGGAGACAGTCAGAAAAAGGAAACCCCAAATTCTGTCTAGAAACTCTCACCCCATCTCTGGTTGCCCCCTGAACCACAGTGTATCAAGCAGACTTCAAGCAGCTCAGCTAAGGCTAAAGTCTGGAACAAAAATGTCAGCTGCTGCCTACTACAGGGCAGTTTGCAGTTCAAATTCAGACAAGTTAACTTCCTGGCAATTTTTAAAAAATAAATAAATAATTTAAAATAAATAAAAATAGAAGTGATGAGACATTCTGAACGCCCAGGACAGGCTTACCAACTTGCAAGGTTTAAGCGGGGGTCCTCAAACCTCAGGATCTCTAAACATTTCCTGGTCCATTTCCCCAGAGAAGAAGCCACCTCTCCTGCAGGGGTTTAGGCCCTGGCTGCCAGCATCTGCAGGGCAGGGCAGGGCAGGGTAGCTGGAGGGAAGACATATAATTGATCCCCATATTTTACCTGTGTGTTACCTCCACCATCTGTGGTTCATGATGTCCTCATAGCCCGAGCCTCTCCAGATTCAATTTCTAAAGAGAGAAGTTGGGAGCGTTAGAGGGGAGAAGTGTGGTTGTCCCCTCTCTGCAGGTGTCGGGAGGGACCCGGGGCTCTAACTGAACCCAGAGAGATTTTCAACCCATGGCCTGGCTCAGCCCATGTCCCAGGCCCCCTGCTGCACTTCTGGGGCCATCAGCTTGCTTCTCCTCAGTGCCCTTCTCTGTGGGCACTGAGGCTGTAGCTTCCCCCTCTCTGGTAGGTAAATCAGTTGCCACTCTTTCATTTATTTTCCATCCTCCGAGAATGTGTTGACATCTTCCCTAGTGTCCCTCATTTCCTCTATCCTGTGGCTTCATCACATTTTATTTTTACTTTGGCAGTCACTTTAGTGAGGTTTCAGGAGGAAGAAGAGCTGATTGCATGAGTTAAACTGCCATGTTTAACTGGAAGGAACTATGATTTGGGAATATGCCCAACAGTTAGCAGCAAACGGTCACAGCATCGGGCAGCCCAGGAGAGGATGTGCCTGGAGTGCTGACAAGCTCAGCCAGCGGCTGCCCTGGAAAGGCAGGTACAGACAGAGAGATTTAAAGACCACCTTCGGAGGTTCACAGTTGTCCTTTATTTCTGTTTGAAGAGGGTAGTATCAGGGCCTGGGGTTTTCAGCTCGAAAGTGTCTGATTTGGAGGAAAAGGAAAAGGAAACATAACCCAGTTCCCTGGTAGGTTGTCAATGGCTAAAAACCAGGAGTGTCCTAATGTTCTAGTTAAACCTGCCCTCCTTTCCTGGCATCCATGTGATTTGTGCTAAGGCCTCTCTCAGGTGACAGCTGCCCCTCTGTTCTCCTAGCAGAGTTTCTGGCTGCTTCCAGACTCCTTTTGAGGAAAGACAAAATAGTGTTTTTCACAGAACATGAAGGGCCACCTTGAGTCCAAGTTTCTTTCCCAATTAAACTGCTAGTGAGGAAAGCCAGACCGCCTCCCTCCCATCTGTACCTTTGGCTGTTCTCACATATCCAGAACAGGAACCAAACCTGCCTCACAGGTGTGTGAAGATGCAGATTCCCCAGGAATTGAGCCTGACATTCCCTGGGCAGCAACCCCAGACAGTGGTACTAGTGTTGGCTGGGTTTTATAGCTGGGGGCGAACTGTCATGCTCACCACTCACCCCTGGGGCCCAGCACAGTGTCTGGCACGTGCAGTAAGAGCTCAATAAAAAATTTTGTAAATATAAAAATGAATGAGGCGAGGTTAAGGACCCAACCAAGTCCACACAGCTAGTACCTGAGGGAAGGGGAATTGGAAGCCAGGGCTGTCTGACTCCCATGCTGAGGTTGGAACCCCAGAGCTGTGTGGACTGGAACAAGGTCCACTAAGAAAGAGCCCTTTACTTGAGCTACTGAAGACCTGCAGGCTCCACCCACATCTGACCCCATCCCAACTTGAGTCTGCCTGGCTGAGCCTCCTCTCTGCTTCCTTAGCTAGCCAATGGTGCAGAGTTTTTCTACAACTTGAGCAGACTGACTGTAGCAAATCAATGTCTTGGATCAAGAGCTGCCACCTTCCATCTGCAGGAAGGCTGCCTTTCAGCAGTAAAGGAAATCAATCCTTCCTGTAGTTACTTTAGCCAGCCTTCAGGGACAATAGCTAAGGCAGCGTCCCCTGCCCAGACTCGGGTGCTTCACCCAGCAGGGCACAGCAAGGGCATCTGACCAGGGGCCTCATGCCAGCTCTCTGGGGCACTTTCTGGAAGAAATAGTGAAACTGGAGGCTGCTGAAGGATGGACAACACCTCCAGTAATGAGCTGTGCCCACTCCAGCCTCTATGCCCACAGCTTGGGCAAGTCTTCCCATACTGACCAATAAACCACTCCACTGGTTCATGCTTCCCCATCAGGGGTGTCTCTCATTCTGTCCTCACTTGGGAGCCAGCAAGAACCTTTCTTTCCTCAGTAACACCATCCTTGTTTTCCATGACAACAAGCAGAAACCCAGTCAGTCCCAAACACCACAGCAGCCTTAGGAAGCTTCTGGAAGTGGGGAGAAAAGCATCAATCGACAGCATCCTTTTCAAAGGAAAGGGCTGGAAATCGGCTTCTCATCAGCATCAAGAAAGATTTTCTTGTTTCTTTCCTTTTCTCCTGCTGACAGGCCATGGTCTACCTGCTCCAGGAAAAAGATTTCTTTTTTGCTAATCCCTCATGGCAGGGAGATTGTCCCTCTGCCATTCCAGGAGCCTGGAAAGCCTGAACCTCATTTTGAAAAAGACCCTAATTCCCATGGAGCAAAGGGATCATGTGGTTCAGATATAAAATAGGATTTATAGGGGGAAAACATAAATAGCAAAGCAGCTGAGCACATGTAACCCCTGGGCCTCTCACCATCCCACAATTCAGGCCAAGTGTAGACAGTCTGCATGCTTTGTGGCAAGGTTCCCATCAAAGGGGCCCCATCCCTGGACCTTTGTGTCCATTCTCATTTTATACGCACAACAGTTATTTAATACACGCCTAGCAGGTACCAAATGGATGGGATCTGCACTAAATGGATGGGAGATCCCAGCATAATGTCATTTAAATGTCATGCAAATGTCTGCTACCTTGTATTCCAAATTATCCAGCTTTCCTGGATAATTTCCTTTTCTTCAATTTGAAAAATAAAATGGATTGAGCATCACTCCCTCATTCCACTAAACTCCAAGATTTCTATGTGTTTTTGAAAGGACTCATGTCCTCATGGTCACCTCTCCACCTGGTTTCCCCTCCCCACCAAAGTCTCAAATAATCTTTGAGAGTTTCCTCCAGAAGCTCCTCTCTAAGTCAGTGTTCCTTCACTGCTCTACTCCCTCAAGGTTTTTGGCAATAGTTTCCCATTAGAACAAACTCCAAAAGATTGTCCACATTTTTATTTAGGACAAAGTCTCCCCTCACTGAATACTACCGATATAAATAGGCCATTGGCAATCACTGGGATGTACAGACTTTCATTACAGTGGTGTTTGCTATATGAGATTCCACCCATGTTTGAAATTTTCCACTGGCGTCAAATTGAATTCCTTTCTCTGACCTTCTAGAAAGTGAGATGCAATTGCCCCAAAACATCATTACAATGTTTAACGATATGGAGCTAACTCCTTCCCTCCAAAGAAACAACTTCCCTTAGAGTTCCAGGAAAATCTGATGAAGACAAATAGTCATACACAATATTAGGAAAATTCACTGACCTCATATGCACATTAACAACTCAGATGTAGACAATACAATGTCTCCAAGCCTATCTCAAAGTAGTAAATTTTGTCCCCAAATATATATATGTTAGGTTCTTCTCTATATTATATTTTTCACAATGCCCACTCAGTTCAATATTCCCTGACTTTCAAAACAACATTCTATAAAAAGCAGTAGCTTTGTCATTAAAAAAAAAGGAAGAAAGAAAAAAAAGTTGGAAGGACAAGTCTTCAGACGCAGTTTGTGCCTTGATTCAAAAGTGCTTGTCTTGGGCTTCCCTGGTGGCGCAGTGGTTGAGAGTCCGCCTGCCAATGCAGGGGACACGGGTTCGTGCCCCAGTCCGGGAAGATCCCACATGCGCCAGAGCGGCTGGGCCCCTGAGCCACGGCCGCTGAGCCTGCGCGTCCGGAGCCTGTGCTCCGCAATGGGAGAGGCCACAACAGTGAGAGGCCTGCGTACCGCAAAAAAACCCAAAAAACCAAAGTGCTTGTCTTCAGCCATAGTGTCTAATGCTATCTGAGGAGTTCTTGGTCTCTTATGAGAATCTGTTGCCCACAGGAAAGGTCCTCAGACACTCACAAGCATTTCCAGTGTGTTGCATATCAAGGCCATTGCTATATGCCCTCCCAACACACACACACACACACACACACACACACACACACACACACACACACACACACACACACACCCTCCTCTCAAAAAAGAAAATTGTCCAGCAAACACTCAGTTCACCTAAATCCTAAGAATCATAATTCAGACAACCTACTATATCCTAGTCACAAAATGAGTCTATAAAATGCTCTAAGTGACCTGCAGGACAATACAGGAAGTCACTGGGGCAGGGAACTGCTTACCCCAAAAGCATTTATGCAAAGGAAATGAAAGAGCGTTACAAGCCAAAGCACATGTGAAATGTCTACTCAATGCAAGACCTGCCCCTCAAGCTTGGTACTTCGTATAATTTATCTCAATTAAGTATGAGCATCTCACCTTTTAAGACTCTACAACCTACGTCACCTAACTTTGAGACCACCAACTATCCCTGGGTTCAGTCATCATCAAGAACCTACTCAAAATAATCCAGCTCGTACTGGCTGATGACACGTGAGCACCTGTCAGTGCACAAACTTGTGTGCAGGGGGAGCTTTCGAATCCATTTCAGTTGGGCAGCTGCTTATCAAGACTTTTTCCCAGAAGCCTATTTAGCCTAATGATTGTGAGTAGCAATGACTTCTGCTTAACTAGTACAGTAATCAGTGCAAATTCCCCCTAAATACTAGAGACCCATTTGGCACGTGCCAAGTGATGCTTAACCAGATGCTAAGTAGGTGTGAAAGCCTCAGTTCTGGTCTTACCCAGCTAGTTGCCAAATACATAAAGATGAAATGGGGTTCTAAGTATGCCTGGATGGATGAATTGCTTAAAACGTCCCTCTAATTGCTGTGACAGCCCCTCCCTGCATTTCTTGCCTCAACGAGTCCTTGTGAAGGCAGAGACAGCACCAGAGACAGAATAGAGTAAAAGTAAAGTCGATAGCACTTTGAAGTGTCTGCTCCCGATTCCCAGTTCCTCCTCTTTCCCAGCCCCCACTCAGCATTCCTTTCCTGGTCAAATGTCCTAATTTCTGCCTTTGTACATAACAGCGGAGATGCCTTTCATGCGCTAAACAAGGGCTACCATCCCAGCTTGTACACTGACTTGTTATCCATTCTGATGCTTGTGCCCCGGGACCAAAGGAAGGACTGAAGATAAACATTAAAGAGAGAGGACATTCCACATACAGTCAGGTGTATATGTGTAACTGACCGAAAAAATACTCTCTTCATTATTTGGAAAAATAACTAACTTTTACTGAGGGCTAGCTTGGGCTGGAAAATGCCCAGGGGTTATACAGTTAAATCCTTCCTGACACCCAGTCCACCCCATGCTCAGCCAGTCCATCCATGGCATTTCACTGCTGGCTATTGGTCCATGGGTGGGCATGTGTTCTAAGAGGGTCCAAATAGACGGAGGGAAAGTGCATGCATTCAACTCTTGGGGCAGAGGTTTTGCTCTCTCCTTCGCCAGACATGAGGGAGAAAGCATGTTACCCCAATTGCTGCTGCTGACCCTCTTGCAAATGCAAAGGGAGCCAGCCTGACTACAAAGCTGAAAATCAGAAGAGGACACAGACAACAGAACTGGAGGAAACATAACTTGGGCCCCAGTTGCATTCTGCCTGTAGCCCTCTTTACCTCTGGACTTCTCCTTATGTGAGCAAATACATTTCCACATTGTTTACGTCCATTTGGGTTGACCTTTCTGTTATTTGCTGCTGAAAGCATCCTAATTAAAACTATAGCACCCTGGGGAAGGAATTGTAATATCCTATTTCTAGCTGAAGGATGAGAAATGCAGTGGAGTTAAATTACTGGGCTGGGGAACTGGCTGAGACCAGGTTCAGACCCAGGATTGCCTGGTGTCTGGGTTGTGCAAACTGTCTCCCGAGGAGTAAGAAGAGTCTGAGAATACCCTAAAAAGTGGCAGAACTTCATTCCTGTGGTGACTGATTTTATGTGTCAACTTGACTGGGTCACGGAGTGCCAGATATTTGTATAAATTTCATGGTGTGTTTATGAAGATGTTTCCAGATGAGACCAGCATTTGAATTGGTGGACTCTGTAAAGCAGATTGCCCTCCCCAGTGTGGATGGACATCACCCAATCCACCCTGGGGACTAACTAGAACAAAAGGCAGAAGAATGGAGAACCGATCCCTTTCTGCCTGACATCCATCATCTCCTGCCCTTGAACTGGGATTTACACCATCAGCTCCTCTGGTTCACAGGCCTTCAGACTCAGGCTAAATTACACAACTGGCTTTCCTGGGATATATTCCTAGAATATATGTATTCCATTGGTTCTGTTTCTCTGGAGAGCCCCGACTAATATAATCCCTTACAGTTACTTTTTTTTAATCAAGTAAGTGATTTGGAACCAAGTTTGGAAAATCAGGTGGGTGGTCAGGCAGAGAAAGGACATCTTGGCTAAAGTTAGGAGACCTTCCCTTGTGGCTGAAGGCGGTCCTGAAGGAAGAGTTCCCAACAGTTTTTAGCAATGAGAGCTGTGTCAGAACAAGACCAAAGTCTCCCAAGGTAAGTACTTTAAAGGACCCTATTTTTCAGATGCACATATTCTAGTACATTTAAGAAGTCATGGAGTCTTGATTATCGTCGTTCTATCCCGCATTCCAATCCCAGACTAGAAACTCTGGACATGTCTCTGAGCCCTCCCTCAAACACAAAGTCCTGAACATTCTCATTCCTTCACTGTGTCTTTGGAATTCATCTTTTCCCTTCCATTCACCTCAACTTTCACAACAAACGCCTTTCTCATTTTTCTCCTCACACTGCAGTCACCACTTCACTGTTTGGCCTATTATAATAGTTACCTATTATAATACTTACAGACACTTTCTGCTCTGACATCCTCACCTCCCCAAATAACTTCCGTTGTTCCCCCTCTAAAAACACTCAGAAAACTGCAGTGTAGCATCATACAACAAAACACGGGCTTTGTCAGGAGACCTGGGGCCAAATCTTCGTTCCGCTACTCATTAGCCGTGTGATTTTGCATAAGTTCCTCTGTCCTATTAGGCCTCAGTTTTCTCATCTTTAAAATGGAAGTAATAACAAGTACCTTACTGGACTGTTGTAAGAATTCTAGTGGACAATAAATACTTAGCGATTTAAAGAGTGGTTAAATGAGAAATCACATCAAGTATCTACTACAGGACCAGGTAAATATGAGATGTTTAATTTTGGCACCAATCATCATTACTATTGCATTTACCATATTTAGTTATCATATAGTATATGGTGGCCATCACCAGTGATCTAACGTCTTGGTTTGGCAGGTAAGCTTTACCTGGATTCCTAGGCTTCTGCTTCTGCTGCCCTCTCTTACATTAGCATTTCACTCCAGTCATACTCTTCTGTTCATTGTCTTCTAAATATGACTCATACATCCCCAGGTCTAAAGACTAGTTTCTTCTACTACCCCTGCCTGCAGCACTCTTCCCAAGCCCCTCCACTTATCTAAATTTTATCCTTCACTTAAGGTTTTTAAATCATCCTGTCTCCTCTCTAAGTCATCTCTGACTGTACCAGACCGTCTACTAAGCTTTTTCTCCATACCAGACATCTTCCACTCAGCCTAAGTGGGTTTTCCCAAACTGCTTGAGGGCCTACACCTCTTGGACTCCACAGTACTTAGCAAACTTCCCAGCACATAGTAGGAACTCAGTAAGTCTTGACTATTATCATTATTATATCACAATTTAGTTAGGCCACAACAAATTTTTTAAAAAAATCATTATCTTACAATACCAAGGGTCTATTAAGCAAAAATCTTTTATCCCTGATTTTTGAGGTTCTGGGTATGAGTGTACATTTCTGAAGCTGAAAATACTATTCTACTATAACTTCATTCAAATAGACCTTAAGAGAATTGATAGCCATACAACCTGTTTTAGGCTTTACTGACTCCAACCTCACATGTCTAAAGGTAGATATAGATACAGATAGATTTTTTTCCATGTAATCTGAGGCTTGGGTCATTCACAGGTGACAGCCCTGGAACCTTTGATTGCATCAGTGGTAGCAGAGCCAGCGTCTCTGTTTATTGATGATAAATCAATATGGAGCAAAACTGCTGAGTTTCCACTCTAAGGAAAGGACCAAGGGACGAATGAGTTAATACAGGTGAAAATACTTTGTCAAGTATAAAGCAGCAGTCGATGAATGAGTATTTCCATCGTCATCACCATTATTCCCCCTGATGATAATTAAATCACAAGGATTCTTTTAAGGACAGGGGATGGTCTTTACTTCTTGGAATCACTCCTATCACCCAAACTGGGTTTGTTCAAAGATAGCTCAGACTCCAGCACCTCTCTCTTTATAGTGACCAAGTAGAAAAAACTTTGAAAAGTTTTGCTTATTAATAACACTTCCACAGAGAAAGAATATGAGAGCTCAGGTGTGAGTGAATAAATGTCTGTGTGTGTAATAAATGGCCCAGATTTCTATAGAAATACCTGGAAAGGAACCCCATCTTCTGACGGCATCATTAACAAGCTGTGTGCATTCATTGTCTCCATCCTAGATGCTCCCCACCGCGAGCTGGAATCTGTGATCTGGGACCAGCTGCTCCGCCAAGCACAGATTTTAATGAGGGACTCTGCAATGGGAAGCATAGCTGCCATTGCTTTTTACACTACTAGGGGCTGCTGGCTGGCACCAAGGAGGCTTGCCAAGGTCTTGGGGCATGTGGAAGGAGCAGTAAGCTGTGTACAGATAGAATTTTTACATGTTGTTGACAGCCAGTGAGAGCAAGCTATACAAACACAGCTCCTGGCCACATGAAGCTTGCAAAATTAAACTTATCTGGCTAGAAAATACAAAATTAAAACTTAATTTCATTCAGCTGAGTGCCACTGCCTTTTAGGCAGAAAAGAGTTTGTTTTTTCATGTAAACCTGTCCTCCCTCAAACCAAAATTCTTCTCAATAAATTAAGCAGAGCCAAGATTTGAAGTCAGAAGCTCTGGATTTAAATCCCAACTCTGCACCTTACTTATTAGTTGTATGGTTCTGGACTTAAATTCTAGGGGTCTCAGTTTCTTCATCTATAAATGAGAATATTGAAAGTAAATTTTTAAAACTTTAATTCTCACAGAATGGCTGTGAGAATTCAATGAGATTATATTGTCCTAGATCAGATTTCCCAGAAGGAGAATCTGAGATGAAGATTCGTGGGCAAGTGATTCAGTATGAAATGCTCCCAGGAGAAGCAGGTAAGGCAGTGGGAAAGCAGGACGGGAAGAGAAAGAAACTAAGCCAGGGTGCAATTTCAGGCAAAGCCTTATGGAGAGGTACTTCTGCCTGATCCCACAGAGCAACTTGGGAGCATAAATTATGCCTGAGTTTGTTTCAACCCAAGCAAGGGAGCTGGTCTTTCATACTCCACACCTGTCAATCATTGGCTAAGAGTTGACCCAGGGACCTGAACTCCAAGCCCTGACAACTCTGTGTGGAGACAGAGGACTCTAGTGGCTGGGAGCAGTCTTAAGAGAAGAAAAAAGCAGGAGCAAGCTGATGGGAGCAAAAGTGCACCAAACCCGGGAGAGAAGTGAAGAGTTAGGGTAAAAAGGTGTCAAGAGGGTAAAAAGGTGTCAAGAGTAGACAGAGCCTGGCACACAGTAGGGGCTGGACCTGAATCTGCCAGTGGGCAAAAGGTGCATCATCTATTTTAGGTCACAAATGGAAAATTCTATGCAACTAAATATCTAGAAGCCTGAAGGATTTTCTGAACTATTAACCCTGCCCAAAAGCTGCATATTCAATGCCCTGGAGAGATTCTTAAAGCAGCTTCTTGGGAAATGATCAATATTTTCTTCCTCATTGCTAGTTAGACTGTGAGTGAGAAATCAAGATGAGGTTGACGTTAAAATAATGAACAGGAAGCAATTCAAGGGAAATGAACTCAATTCTTCTTGAACATTTGGAGATTTCTGGCAAGAAGATGAAAAGGGGTCAGGAAATGGTTCCAGCCTTGTTAATAGACAAATCCCCAGATTTGACTCCTGGGACAAATTTCACAAATCCTCAGTAAAGATGTCTCTAACCACACCTCTGAAGCTGAACCAGCTTTAACCAACAGGTACAAAGGGGTCATCAGGCAGCCTCCAAAGGACATCTCACTATACTGTCAGCAGCTTTGTGTGGGGCATTTAACCTTTAAGGTACAGGAGGAGCCAAGACTGCAAGATGAGAGAAGCTTAGACGTAACTTTGGATTTCATCAGCCTCTGAAATCAGGATGCCCCAATACCCCAGGATCTTTGCCCTCTATCTCTCATGAGACACTAAGTTGAAGGATTTAGTGGGTCAATGAAAATTTGTCTCCTACTGTGTGAACGAATGACTCTCCAAACACATCAGTTTTCCTTCTTCCGGGTGGAGATGTGACGATGCCAAAAATACTCAGTCTTTCTGGAGAAGAATAAAGAAGAAACAGAGCTGAAGAAACAGAACCCTGAAGCTGCACTACAGCCGCACATTTTCATTCCAATTAACAGGTATTTTTCTTGCCGTTACTGTATGCTAGGCTCTGCTGTGTGCAGAGGGAACGGTGAGCGGTGCACCACATAGGTACCCCTCGGGGCAGCGGACTGACACTGGAGGCAAAGACAAGCATTTCAAGAAGGAGGAGCGGCCGTGAGGGGCAAGTCCCCAAGTGAAGGAGGAGAGGGGGGATGAAGAGAGTCAGAGGGATCCTGAGCAGGTGAAGAAGCAAGAGTGGGTGCCCGGTGAAGCAGCAGAAGCAGCAGCAAAGATTGCTTATAGCAAAATGATTTCTCTCTCAGCATTCTTACCTTGACCCTCTTACTCAGAATTCCTACCAGAGAAATATCTGCCTTTGGGGGAGCACCAGGGGAACGAGCTCCTGCCCTTCATTCCCTGCCCTTCCTCCCTCTTTCCCAAGGCAGGAGGTAAGTCTTCCTAAGGGGAAAAGCACAACCCAAGCCCCTAAAGGTTATCACAAAGAAGGTTCACAATGAATGTTGATGAGGGATTTAATTTCTAAACAGATGAAAAGGAGAGATTGAAAAAGAGACAAATAAGGGCTATTGAAGAATCAAGGTCTGAAGGCAGTAGAAATGGTGACGACCACATGTCCAACTTTTCCTATTGTCCTGGCTTCATTATTAATAATGCCCCCTTTTACTCACAATAGTGTCCCAGTTTGGATAATAAATTATATGGTCATAATAAAGGAAATGTGATCAAGCATATAGGAGGGAGAGTAGCTAGTCTTGGTAGGAGAACATCTACTCCTCAGATGAAAGAATAAGGGAAAGATGAAGATTTATGAGTGAGAAGTCAATTCAAGTGGCCAAAAGAGTAGATTATTATACCAAGCCAAAAAGCTGGGATAGGTTATTTCTAAGGCCTCTTCCAGCTCCTAAAACTCTATGTTCCCATGGTTTTTCCCAATAATAAGGGAAGAAAGTAAAGCTGCAAGCTTAAATGGGTTGGTAGCTTGGCAAAGAGTTACCAAGAGATAATTATCTTCTGATTCTATCTACCTAGTATCCCACCTGCAGGGCCTAACTCTCCACCTCCACGCTAAGAGAACCCTAACTGGAGGAGTTTTAATCTCCAAGAAACAATTTGGAACCTAATTAATTGTACAGAAAGTTGGGTGTAAACAGAATGAGAGGAAGTGGTTTTTAAAGAGTCTAGACAAAAAATAAAATAAAGAGTCTAGACAAACAGAGGCCAAACAACAAGAATTTGCTGTCACATTTTCAGCACTGCCTAGAGGATGATATAGCCTATTTATGGGCTTTTATTTAACAAACAACTTTTAAAATGATAACTTATGGATTTGCCTACAAAGAGAGAGGGCACAAACCAGCCAATTCAATATTTACACACACACACACACACACACACACACACACACACACACACAAATACACACTCACCCCTGCTCCACCCCCAAAATTTTATGTTCTCATTATAAATATCTGAGATTTTCCACTTATACATCAAGTTCACATGAGTTTGCTGAATGTGAGTCAGTTCCCTGAGTCTAACTTTCTCAGAAGAGACAATCTCATATTTCTGAAACCACAAAGCTTAAAAGCTGACCCCGAGTTGGGCAGGGTCCCACGAGGCCCTGACTGAGATGCCAGTCCACTTCTCTTTTTGGTAATTCTGTCTATTCATTCTTCAGCGTTAATACCCAGGAGCTCTGAGCAGCTCTGGAGCCTCTGGGGTCCCCTTGCTGTGGGTAAAGACTGAGCAACACAAGGAGGATCTGTGGTAGGACTGGAGCTCTGATTCCTCCTCTCTACATCCTCCAAGCATCGCTGGACCCATCTTTCTGGAGTGCCCACCTGAGTCGTCTTAAGTCTCCACCTAATTCCTTTCTCTCTGGGACCAGCTTCCCAGAGTGTGTAGACTGGCAGTTCTTGCCCTCCCTGATGTTTGCTGACTTTGAGGAGCCTCCTCAGGCAAATAGAAGTTTTCAGTGAAACAGTGTGAATTTCTTTCTTAATTTCTTGTCTTTGCTAACCCCACCCGACTTAGCAAATGTTATTTCCTGCTATTCTCCAAGTCAGGCAAACACGGCCAATGCCACGTTCCCTCCGTTACCCCAGTCCTTTTCCTGCAGTATTCTCTCCCTTCCTTCCAGGCCCAGCCTGAGCACCCCTGACTCCAGGCAGCCTTCTCCCTGAACCGGTTCCCTTTCTAACCTCCAAGAGTTCTCACTAACTGCCGAACCAAACATCTAGCACTTGCCCACGCCCCAGCAGCAAGAGAGAAGCTAGAATAAGGAGGGTGAGCTTGTCAGGGAAGCCTGGAACCCAGGCTTAAATAGGAGCTGTAGTAGGCTTGTACTAGTAGGAGCTGTGTCACTGGCTTAAGGTCACCCAGCCAGCCAATGGCCATTGTAGATTTTTAGGCAGCTGAAAGGAATGCTTTATGAAGGAAAAGGACATTTTCAATAATACCCTGGCACAGGATGCTGTTCGTGCAGAAAGCAGGCAGGAAATGCCTACTTGTTTAGTATGCCTCTGAGTGGCTGCATCTTTCAAGCTTGATTAATACTTAATGTGATTGTCTTTAAAATCTGTCACTATTTGGCAGTGATCAAGATGAGTGCCAGTGACAGAAGCACAAATATTTGTATTAGGGCGATGCCGTCTGCTAGGGTTATATGATTAATAAGTTTTGCCTGGTCACCCACAGAGATTTTGTTTTCTAATTTATCCAGCAGTAGTATTAACCAAAAATGCTGGAACCAGTGTGGAAAAAAAGGAGAGGAAGGGCAGGTTGTTAGTAGCTTTGGGGTTTTTCCTTTAATTATTGAAAGGGTAGCCCATTGCTTGAAGGGACTGGCTCACAAATTTAAAAGTCCTCAAAATCCTACTGGAACCAGAGCAGACAGTCTCGAAGCCTGCATTTCATCAAGGCAGACACAGTCTGAAGAGAGCAGAATATGCCAAAGAAATGCTTTAAAATTAAAAAGGGGGGAGGGTGGGCAGGGAGAGAGACAGAGATTTTGCTGCAGGGAGAACAACAACAATTTTCTTACTTTCAGAGAAAATGCACACAGAATACCAGATGCCGTTACTTCAACAATTCAAATAGAGCCACACTAA
This sequence comes from Delphinus delphis, assembly GCF_949987515.2. Classification (NCBI taxonomy): domain Eukaryota; kingdom Metazoa; phylum Chordata; class Mammalia; order Artiodactyla; family Delphinidae; genus Delphinus; species Delphinus delphis. The sequence continues at coordinate 35,963,124 of NC_082684.1, read as the reverse complement.
ATATTTCCAAGCAAGAAAGAACATTCTGAAAGGAGACAGAAAAGAGGGGTGCCCAGGCTGCCGCCACCCCAGGAACAGCTGTGAAGTGATTACAGAAGACTCTGCCTGCTCCAGGCAAATCCTTAAAGGTCCAACTCAGCCTTTAACTCTTCAGTGGTCACAAGGTGGTCACATGGGGTACCATGTTCTAGTTTTTCTCATTTCAGGTGGGCAGAAGGGCCTACAGGTATCTCTCCAGGGCTTCCTGGCTATGTGTTCAAGCCAGCTACTCAGAATTGCTATGTCCTGGGGGCTTTCAGTCACTCAAACCTAGGTTTGAATCCTAGCTCTATCACTTACTAAGTATGTGATCTTGGGCAAGTCACTTAACCTCTTTGGGCACCACTTATCTCATCTGCAAAAATAAAGACAATACTTGGGTTATTTTGAGGATTAAATGACCTATAAAATGAAAAAAGTAGCCATTATTCCAAGAGACTCATTCCTTCAAATCTCTCATTTCTACCTCCTTTGCTTCCTCTATCTTTCCCTCCCTCCTACCTTCTCATGCAGTATTAATTTCCAGCCGTCCTACCAATACAAGCCCATCAGGTCTGCTAGCTTACCTGGATATTCGTTTCCATGACATCCACAATCATCTTTCAAGTACTAATCCAAAGACATTGATCCAAACAAAGGAAGACAGCAACCCCTACAGGATACAATACTAACAGAAAGTGTCTAGTTCAATCATCAATATATTATTATCATCATCATCATTAATTAGGTGTCTGCTGTGTGCTAGTTTTATAAAAGATGTCCTATAAGATAAGGCCAATAAATTCCTAGCAAGGCCAGATTACTCTGTGACAAAAGCCAAATACTGTACATGGTGGTGAGGGTGCAGAAAAAAGAAACCAACAGAGAAGAGGGGTCTGGGCTCAGTGAGTAACTCTGAAGGCTGACAATTGCATGAAAGGAGGCTAAGCAGTAATAAGGGGATAACTCCACAGATTTTTTCCCCCCAGCTTCATTGAAATATAATTGACATATAACATTGTATAAATTTAAGGGGTCCAACATGATGATTTGATACATGTATATACTGTGAAATGATTACCACAGTAAGGTTAGTCAACCTCATCACCCCACTTTTTGTTTTTTGGATGTGGAGAGAACTAAGATCTACTCTCTTAAAATTTTTCAAGTATGCAATATAGTATTGTTAACCATTATCACCATGTTTCAGCTTAGATCCCTAGGACATATTCACTTTATAACTGGAAGGTTATACATTTTAACCATCTTCACTCATCCCCGACCCTCCTATAACCTATAAACTTTTTTAGACTCCATATATAAGTGAGATCATACAGTATTTGTCTTTCTTTGTCTGACTTATTTTACTTTGCTTAGTGCCCTCGAGTTTCATCTATGTTGTTAACAATGGCAGAATTTTCTTCTTTTTTATGGCTGAATAATATTTCATTGAAAAAATTATATACGCCACATTTTCTTTATTCATTCTTCAATCGACGGACACTTAAGTTGTTTCCATGTCTTGACTATTGCAAATAATGCTGAAATCAACATGGGGGTGCAGGTATCACTTCAAGATAGCGATTTCATTTCCTTAGGATATATGCCCAGGAGTGGGATTGCCAGATCATTCTGCAGCCTTGAAATAGCCAGTGACAGACCCACAAAGGAATCACACCCACAACCTAAATCTACATTCCAAAGAAAAATTTTGAGCATGACGCTTCAACATATATAAATGCAAATACAATTACACACACACATAAATACATGTTTATACATGTACGTGTGCTAATAATTGTATCTATTATAAAACATACTCAAACACAGTAATTTAAGTGAAGGGATAAAGAACAGTTATATCCTTAAATAGCAATTCTAATATTTCTTTTTTTCTCCATGGAATCATCTTGTGCAACTTCTGAGATGTACACACTCCACTTTAGAAATGGTTATTTTAGCCATCTGAGCCTTCAGCCTCTTCAGTAATGAAAGTCTGTTTTCAATCAGTTCTGCTAAATCGAGCAAATCCTAAATATAAGCATCTTCTATGAGACCCGCTAATAGTGCTGAAGGGTCAAAGACGAACAAATCAGACTCAGTCCTGGCCCTCAAGGTGCTCACAAGCTAGTGGGAGAGAGCCACAGGAAACAGACCTTGTCAGCAGAATGTTGGAAGTTTGCCCACGGGCACCTAGCCCAGCCTAGGGAGGAAGAGTGAGCAATGCTTCCAGGAGCACACCTGAACCTGGTGGTGGAGCATGAGTAGGAGTCAGGAGTTGAAGGATGGTGATCTGCTTGTTGACTGAAAAGTTGTGTTTCCATATAGCCTTCCAAAAAACACAACAGTGAAAAGGAGAGTGCCGGCTAATTGAATCATAGAATAAATTGAGGATTAAAACCCAGAAAAGAATATAAGAAGGCATATGTAACATGTCTTGACCTCTGAATAATTAATTTGGAATTATATTAAGTCTAAGAGCCAAAATCTTGGCATACCATTCCTAGCTTGTTAGCCAAATCCCTGAGAAATAGGAAGTAAATGCATTTAAAACCTCTTGAACTCCATGACCCCATCTATAAAATGAGATGTCAACAAATCACTCACTAACCATAGAAAATACTTTAATCAGTAAACATAACAGAAATCTCTTGTAAGTGTATTTTGAAGCTTCTAAATCTAATCTAAGACCTTGTCTAAGTATCAATTAGCAGAGCTTTACGATTCCAATGAGATAGGACTAATTTTCAAAGGGGAAAACTGAATCACAAGAGTAGCAATAGCCTATCTACACTGGCACTGCTGGAGCCCAGGCTTATTGTCAAGTTCTCTACCATCCATACTCCTATAGTCCCTGTGGTTTCTGCCTTGGGCCCTCTTCTCTACTCTACCCTCTTCCTGCTGCCCTCACCACTCCCATAAATGTGCTGAGAGCTCCCATATCTCTACCTGTAGCCTTGACCTCTTTTACGAGCTCCCTGCCCCTTTATCCAACTGCCTTCTGACCACTGCTCTAATGGATGTCCCAAATGAAACATCCAAACTGATATCATTATTTTCCCTCAACAAACCTGACCCTCTTCCTGGTTTCTTACTTGGGGAAATGGTAGCCCCATCTACTAGATTCCCCCAGCCAGAACTGAGGAGTCATTATTCACTCCTTCCATTTCTCACCCATCAATCACCCAGGACAATGGACTTCCTCTTCTAACTAGCTCTCAAATCTCAAATCCCCCACACATCTCCATACCTGTGGCCACTACTACTGTCCCATTGGCCTTTGCTGAAATAGCCTTCTTCCTTTCCAATCCATTTTAAACTGTAAATTGTATCATGGCGTTCTCTTGCTTAAAACCCTTCAAGGTTTTCTACCGCCCTTAGTACAAAGTCCAAATGCCTTAACAGCGCTCATATGGCCCTTTAGGACCTGGTCTCTCTACATGTCCAGAGTCATCTCTCACCTCTTCCCTCCTCAAACTCTATGTCCTAGCCATGTTGAATTCTTTCTACTCCATGAATGCACTGTACTCTCACTACTGGGCTTTCACAGACATAGTTCCTCTGCTTGGAATACTCCTCCCTCTTCACTTGGCTAATTCCTACTTATTTTTCAGATCATCTTCCTCTAGAACTCTTCCCTCATCCACTGAGCTAGCTTGTAGCCATGTAATGTATTCCCAATTGCATCTGTACTAGTCAAGAAAGTACGAGCTGTGCTGTGGCAACAATAAACCCCAATGCCTTCGTGACTTAATAACATTTTAATTTTTTAAATTTAATTTGGAAATAATTTCAAACTTACAAAAAGTTGCAAACCTAAAAACAGTACAAGGAACATCCATACACCCTTTACCCAGATTTGCCTATTGTTAATATTTTACCCCCATTTGCTTTTGTATTTGAGGGTAAGTTATATAGATTATGGCCCTTCGTCCCTGAATTCTTCAGTGTGTATTTCTTAAGAATAGAGAGGTCTCTTACATAACCATAGCACAACTGGCATCTTCACAGGCTGACAATACAATACTTTAAAAAATCTAACCTAATATTCGCATTCCAATTTTGTCAGCTGATCCGATTATGTCCTTAGAAGCACTTTTCCCCTTTCTGTACATAATCCATTCTAGGGGCAGATATAGCATTCAGTTGTCTCCTTTAATCTGGAACATTATCCCTGTCTGTCTTTGCCTTTTATGACATCGACATTAAAAGTTTTTTTCTCATTCACAACATAGTCTGAAGCAGCCTGGGCTGCCCCCCTCCATTTGTAACTATGCTCGCTGGCATGTGTCTCCAAAGTCATCAAGTCTAGGCAAGAGTGAGTATGGAGAAAGTATGTCCTAGATGAAGGTGACACATTGCTTCCACTCACATGCCTTTGGTCAAAATTAATCACAACCCTACCAAATGCAAGGGGCTGAGAAATGTAGAAAAGCAGACAGATGAGTGAGTCTAACAGCCTCTGCCATTCTTCCTACATTTCCTGTATCTTGAAATCTATAATTTTCTATTGTAAATACTCATGAAACTAGTTGTCATACATGCAGATTTTTGACTGTGTCATAGCAGGGTTTCCTTAGTCACTGCCATCTCCCTAGCACCTACTGTAAGGCCTAGAACATAGTCAAGGCTCATTAAATATTTGTTGAATGAATGAATGAGCAAGTTTGCTCAGTTTACGTATTATTTTAAGTATCATTCAACCTCAAGAACCCTAACAACGTTAGAAGGCTCAGGATAGAGTCTACACAATTAGTTTGGTTAAAGAAGTTTCCCTAAATTCCCAAAGAGACAATCAGTTCTAGAAACAAGATGTAAACCATACTAATGACCATAAGGAAAGCCAGGAAATAGTTAATAACCACCTAATTATGGTTTGAAAATTGTTTCTGGAATAGCCACAAATTCTAAGATGCCTACCGACTGCTGGGTAAGATATGTGAATTAAGAGGAAGCAAAGATTCCATTTAAGTCCTATAAATATCTCCAACCAGTCTCTCTGGAGCCTTTAACAATGTGTTAGAGAAGATTCTCTATCTCTTCCTTAAAATCCTTGGTTGCAACTTAACGCTTATGTGGAGGTTACTGAGAATAATACATAAGACCTTAAAAACCTACAGCCCACAGCTGTAGAGACTCACCAGTGTCACGAAACTGGCAAAATAATGCCAACATCAGAACCGAGACTTCTGATTCCATTGTTCGTGATATCCTTCCCTTATACCTGGTAACCTGGTCAAGTTCCAGCTCTCTTGATCTGTCGCTGCCTCTGTTTAGCTGTTGCTATCTCAGCATCCAGATTCATTAATATGCCCCCATAGTGCTCTATCTTCAGGCTTAAGCTTAGAAATCTCTCATTGTATTTGAGATTGGCTACTTCCACGTCTTTTTCTCACGTTAAGCTCTGGGATATGGGTCCCTGTTTTCTTCACTTACATTTACCCCCAGTAGGCATGTTAATTGGCCAGAGTTGTTACAAATCTGACGGCATAAGCCCGAAGGGTTTTGCTCTGTTCTGTGGTTTCCTAGTCAGAAACCTCAGCTTTGAACTACCCCTGAAATTGGAGCTGGAACATCTAAGCAGATGTGACTTGGCAGGCAAAGGCTAAGAAAATATATACATCATCCTAGCTCCTGTAATAGTGGCTTTCATCATATTTCTTCCCTTTAACACAGCACAGTTAGCTCTTTTGTGAAGACTTTACCTTGAACATCTCTTACTAATTAAGCCCATTCCTTCCTGGCAGTCTCTGTACTGCAAATGGGATTCAGCACTGGCTGCTGTGTGATTTGCAGCCACAGGAGTTAGAAAGATCAGGGCGCCCAGAGAGCACTCTGGAAGTGGTGGGGGGGGGGGGGTGTGAGAGGAGTGATAAATTGTTTACTTGTTCCAAGTAAAGATTACATATCCCCTCTTGGACTTTCTCACTAAGCACTGAATTGTTTTATTACCAAGTCCTGAAGAGAGCCAGAAAATGAGTATTAGACATGTGGAAAACATACTTTAAAGAAATAGTTCATCTGGCAAATAATTTGAAACAGTGCTTTTTTTTCAAGTTGGCCTTTTCTTAATAACCAACATACATATGGTGAGCATTTTATGCCAGGCACTTGTTAAGATCTTAATGTACACTAATTCTTTAAATCTTTGTATCAACCTTATGAAGTAGATGCCATTATTATGCCCATTTTACAGATGGGAAAACTGAGGTACTGGGATACTGAGTATGGTCAGGTCTTACAATGTTAAGGGGCAGAGCTAGAATTTGAACTTGGCAGTTTGATTTCAGAGTCAATTCACTTAACCACTACACCAAACTCTCACAGGAAAAAAGACAACTGTCACTAAATTTCCTTACTTAGTAAATGTTTTACTTTAAGCAAATTGGTTAACCTCAGTATCTGTCTCCCCACCTGGATGAGGCTAATAGTACCCACTTGGCACGTTGGATAGAAGAATTAGTGGCAGTCTATAAAGTACCTATTACTGGAACCCACAGCATGGACTCCATAGTACTTATTAATCTTTGTCATTCTTTATATATCAAGAGGGACTCCAAAGCAACTTCTGTAAACAGAATCACCAAGATGTAATCATTTAAACTCAAGACCAGAGGCACCAAATAAATATTAATATTTACAGCTTCAGCATTGAAAACCTAACCTCTAGTAGACAAACATCATGGATCCAAACACCTACGAGAAATTGCCTAAAATCTTCACCTCTCTCATCCTGTAGCTCACCAGGTTCTGGTCGATTCCCAGGGCCAGCCTCACCTGGGGGGGTGGGGGCGGCCCTTGGGCAGCCAGGTCAAGTCCAGGCCTTCTGGGCCCATTCAAGATGGGTTTGAGTGTTGGTTCAAAGTCTCCCCAGAGTATACCTCATTCCACACATACCACAGAGTTCAGCCTGGAATCCTCCCCTAGCCTCCCAAGAGCTCTTCAGATTGGGTGTGGCCTGGCTTAACCACCTTGAGAAGATCTAGATTTGAAAGAGCTCTGCTGGGAAGGAGAGAAGAAACAAAGCATGATTCCAAGGCCCTCAGAGTTTCCTGGCCCCAGGTTAAGCCTTGCACCAAGGAGGCTAGTCAAGTTCAAAAGCGCCTTTCAGCCTTCATGCAAACTTCTTTCAGGGAAGGAAAAAGCCATGAGACACACAGCTTCCAGCCAGGGCCTGTGACCACAACATCCAGGGCTTTTAGCCTGAGGATGGAAGCCCAGAGAAAATGCAGGCAGAGGGAATAGAGAGTAAACAAAGTGGACGCCCCTTGGAAGCCCAGCCACATGGAGGATATCCCTGAAGAAGAGCGAGGAGGGTCAGACAGGGTGTCTGTCCTGCCTGGGATCCGCTGAGGCAAAAGGAGGGCCTCAGAAGCTTCAGACAGCCTCATTCTTTCAACGTGGGAAAGTCAATGCGCGACACTGAAGCTGATGCTTTGAGGGTGAAATTGAAAGAGATATAATCCTGAAGTGTGGTTTTGTCAGAATAGAATAAAAACTGTCACTAGAAAAAGAAAATTGCTCATGAAAGGGCATGAGCCTTTCCTGCCTACTCAGAAGAGTGAAAGAAAATGCATCTGCTCAGCTGCTGAACTTTGCTTGAAGAGCAAAGAAAAATCTATGAACCAGGAGAACTAGCGGTACCTCCGTGCAGGGTAAGGATTCATGGTCAAATTAAAACTTCATTTTGAAGAAATTGTTGTCAAAGTCCCTAGACATGAAATTATTATAATTAGGTAATAGCTCCTGAACTTAAAAATCTCTTATCAAACTGAGAGTGGGGAAAAGGTAGCTACACTGGACCTCATTAAAACTAAATGAATAAATACGAGCTTCCAGAAGAATGCCAACGAGAAAAAAATGCCAAAAAGAAAAAAATGCAGTGAGTGTAAGCTCAGGAAGGGGCAGAGGCAAAACAATGGAGCAGAAGGAACTCTAAATTGGGTGCCAGGAAACCTGGGTTTGTGTCCTGCTGGCAGCTGCATGACTTTGGACAAATGGCTCAAGCCAGTGTTTTTTTTCTTTTTTTTTTTTTTTTGCGTTACACGGGCCTCTCACTGTTGTGGCCTCTCCCATTGTGGAGCACAGGCTCCGGACACGCAGGCTCAGCAGCCATGGCTCACGGGCCCAGCCGCTCCACGGCATGTGGGATCTTCCCGGACCGCGGCACGAGCCCGTGTCCCCTGCATCGGCAGGCGGACTCTCAACCACGGCACCACCAGGGAAGCCCAAGTGTTTCTTAAACTATAGCATAATTATTTAGAATCCTCTGGAGGGCTGGTTAAAATGCTGGACTCCACCCCAGAGTTAACATGCAGATTGCTGGGCCCCATGCCCAGAGTTTCAGGTTTCCTGGGTATATGGAGCCTGCAAATTTGCATTTCTAACAGGTTCCCAGGGGAGACTGATGCTTCTGGTCCTGGGACCACACCTTTGGATCCACTAGGCCTATCGATTTCCATATCAGTAAAATGACATTGGAAACCAGGTGATCTCTAAGCTCTCCTCCTGTTCTAAAAGTCTATGAGATGAACAACCTGGGAAAGCAAGAACAGTAGCAAAAGACTTACCCTGCAATAGTAGGAACAGATCTGCTTGCTGCCTGAACTCTCAGGGAGCTATCAAGAGGAATGTACTCTGATTCAGTTATCTACTGAAGACCCAACAGCAGGACAGAACCCTGAGCAACACATCCTGTGTGGCAGCAGCAGTGCTGGCTCATCAGTCTTTCCCCTCATATTTATTAATATATATTTATATTAATTTATTAATAAATATGTATCTCTTATAACCAGAATGTGTATGTAAAAGTATGTAAAACTGACATAGCTAAGGACTAATTGAGCAAACGATAGAAATATGTATTTTTATTCATATTTATAATTAGTTGAGTTTATATGCATACATGTATGTATAATTAAACCTATATATATGTCTCAGAAAAACTTATATAACTTTATATATAATACTCATATGCTAACTCTTCTATGATGTCTCCCCTGATCCCCCACAATCAGTTTCATGTAGTAAAAACTCTTGCTTTTAGATGAGAAACTTATCTAATATATATGTATATTTAATTACTCTTACGGTTAAAAAAAATGACTTTAGAGTGAAGCTGCCCTAAGTTTGCATTTTGGCTCCACCGTTTGGTAGCTAAGAGATGTTGGGCAATTTATTCAACCCCTCTGAACCTCAGTTTCCCTGCAGGGAAAATGGGGGCAAAAAATACTTACCTCATAGGGTCAATGTGAGAATTACATGAGTTAATGTATAATAAAGCACCACATTTATAAAGTGGTAGCTATTATTATAAAACAATGTGCTACTCTTTTCATTAAAATGTTAAATTAAGTATGGAGCTTTAATACATATTAAATTAACATAATCAGTCTCTAACTTAAAAATTAGGTCTCTATTTCCAAGGTTAACTTCAAAAATAATGTGGGGCCTGTCAGATGGCTCCCAGGAGGGGAAATGTTGATAAATGTGGTAACCTAACAAGCAATGACCATGACCTAAGGGAAACAGTATCATTTTATGAATTTGCTAGTTGGTCTTTCCTGTTAGACCTTTAGCCATGACTTAGAGACAATGATTCATGTTTGAAATGGTCTTTTTGGCCAATGTCTCTGACCTTAACTACTTTGGAGTCTCTCACCACCACTTTTCACTGCCTATGTGCTATTTCCACACACAGCCTCTTCCATATTATCACCTGGACATAAGTGCCTGCCATCATCCAGTCACATTAACAGATACCGCAATGCTTTGGATTCACCTACTGTGAGCAAAACATGCATAAAGATCCAGGCTTTGCCTTGAGCTGAAGTTTTTGCCTAAGGTCTTCAATTTTACATTTGGTCTATAATTAATTATGTTTATTAAATTGTCAAGCATTTGCAGAACCGCTCATGGACAAAGCTCTGGGCTGAGCACTCAGGAGGGCTACGTCTGGGGAAAAACATAATCTTAGAGTCTAGCAGGAGAAATAGTATCTAGATGCACGTAACTATCGCAGGTAGAGAGTAGAATGTAATGAGCATCACAAACTAAGACAGGCAGTTCAGAAGACAAAATTTCTCCCTACTAGGAGAGGTCTAGGAAGGCAGGACAATGAGCAGTTTTAAAGTTTTGAATTTCTCTAAAACAGCATAAATTGAAAGAGGAAACTGCAGGATGAGGCAATGATATTTACAAAGCTATTGACATATAAAGGTGGGATTTCTTTTGGCCACAAGTAACATAGGAAATGTAAAGGAATGGACAATAGTTAACACTGACTCACATTTGCTGAACGCCTGCCCTGTGCTTTATGTACTTTCGTCCATTATTTTATCTGATCTTCATAACAACCTTATGGAGTAACTATTAACCGAAACCAACACACTTTCCCATCCCTGGAGACAATAATAGGAACAGGCAAAAATAGTTTAGCTATTTGTTCCTGAAATACTTACTCCTGGAAGATAAGACTGTGAAGCACATAAAATAGCTCACGTCAAGACTCTTGCCTCCTGGCACCCACCAATCCAAAGCTACTGTCATAAACTGCCCAGTCCCAACATCTCCTGCCTTTTAAGACCTGCCTTAAAGTCATGCAGCCCAGGACCTAAAGCCCTATAGAAACCTTCTCTTGACTTCCCCCTTCTGAGACACTATATTCTTTGCCAAGTGATGATCTTTCCTTAACTGCAGTAAGTCTAATAAACTTAGCTGTGCTTGAGCAACAGATATTTTTTAGTTGTCTTTTGAAGACAACTACTAATATTACCACTGATATTGAGGACATACTAATATTATATCTCCATTTTACAGATGAGGAAACTGAGGCACAGAAAGGTGAACTAACCTGTTCAGTGTTTCAACAGTCAGTGGCAGGGCTGGGACTGAAACCTAGATTTTCTGATCCTTAAGTCCAAGCTCTTAACCAGACAGTGGCAAGTTGGGGAGTCTGAATAGTTTTGGTACTCAAAGGGATGTTCAAAGGCCCCTCCTCCCAAAGCCTTCTTGACTCCTGCCTTCTACAACAGGAGGAATTTCCTGAGGAACTCCCTCTATAACATCACTAGCAAGGGGCCAGAGGGTTTCTGTTTCAACATTTCTAGATACGGGTCCTTGCTGACTCAGAAGACAGCCCCTTGCATGATTCAACTGAATTAATCATTCTTTAGCTCTAGGCTTTGACAAAAGGAAAGAAGTCCACTTATTAGGAGCATGGACCCACCCCGTATTCCTTCACCCCTGGCCCAAGAGTAGAAGATGATCCAGGGTCTTTCTCCTTGGAATGGTGTTGGCTTGTGGTGTCATGATTTTAAACCATCTAAACCATGGTTCAGCTTAGCAGGCCCCTTGATTTTCATCCTGGGATATCCAGGGAAACAGAGTTGGGCCTTCAGACATCCCTTGATGCTACCAACCACAGCTCTTCCAGTTAGTTCCCAGGTCTCAGATGTTTACGCTGAATTTCCAGACTTCTGTTCATTAGAGCACAGCTAGCTTCTTAGTGATCCTTCTCCCCAAAGCTGTTACTTCAGAAGTAGGGAGCACCAGCTAAGGAGGCATGCAGGAGACAACTCACTGAGTTATAACTCAGTATAACTATTTCCTCCTGAAACTCAGGCAGAGGATGCAAGGTCTAACTTCTATCTGACTACTTCTTTTTTTTAATTTAATGAACAAGAAGAGCCTTCTGGCTGAGCCGTGCTCACTGGTGCAAAGTTAACTTTGTGATCACTTCTGAGACAAAATATAATTAGAAATTCCTTGGCTTCTACTTTTCCAAAGGGATATACATACACAGAAGAAAATGATCATACATAAGACAATATCTCATTTGTCTTTTTTCATTCTAACCTCAAGTTTAGAAAATTACCCATAGAATTTCAAGAAGAATTCACTACTTCAAAGATACTAGCTTAGCTCTGAAATTCACATCAGCCATAAACTTGAGCATCAAGTCTTCCACCAAAATCATTAATTTTTTTAAAAGAGGGTGAGAGCAATGACAGTTTCCTGGAACACATCTCTCTCAGCTCCCTGAAATGAAATTCACCCAGGCTCAGTGAGTTGAGCTCAGTTTCGGAAACTACACTCTTATTACCTCCTCCAGAGTCTTGTGCTTCAGTTTCCTTAATAATTCTTAACTAGAATTGCTTCTCCTTTCTGAGAAATTGATATCTCCCTCCTCCATACACATATAGCAATTTATTCATACTTCTATCCTAGCACTTACTCCTGTCCTGGGCCATAGTTCATTATAAGCAGCTTAAATTCAGGGACCATTTTTTCTGCCCTTTCAGTACCTGTCACAGTGTGGATAGAAGCCCCAACACTGTTTGTTGAGTCGCTGAGTGGAGCTAATGAAAAAGACATTTTGAAAGAGTAGTTCAGGATGATTAATCTGGCTTTGTCACGAGGGAGACTTGGGAAAGCATGGAGAATAGAAGTAAGAACATCACTTAAAGAGTGATGATGATATCTCAGTGTGAGATTAGAAGGGCCTGAATTAGGTGGGTGGCAACAGGAATGGAAGTAAAGGACCACTATGAGAGAAAACTGGGGAGAGAAAAGGCGTGGTTGACAAGTGATTGAATCCATGGGGTGAATGAGCAGGCCCAGGATAACTAGCCAATGACCAAAAATTCATGCTTCCTTAGAATATCATCAAGAAGTGACTGCCCCTCCAGGGACTACATTTCCCCATTCCCCTTGCACCTAGGTGGAGCTCCCCACCCCCCTTGCACCTAGGTGGGGCCACACAACTAGCTTTTGCCATTGAAATGTGAAAGGAAGTAATGTGTGTCGCTTCCAGATCAAAGTGGGTGAGAGGGGGCGCTGGAGGGGGAGAGGGGGCTCCCTGGCCTGGGATGGTCCTGGCACCCTCGCACCTGCCCCTGGAGTGGCCACCCTCCCGCTTCTCTCCCCAACCCCCTCCATGGGTGCCCGCCCTTGCCCAGCACCACAGGTCTGTTCAGCCCTCTGGGTCCCCTCTCCAGCCACTGCCCCACATCTCCCAGGAGCCAGGCTGGTTTCAGAAATGCCCTTACAGCAGTAGCCATGTGTCTGACAGGGTCTTGGAGCTCCGGCCGCGTGACAGGCCTGTGCCTCTGAGGAGGGAGAGCCGAGTTCAGGACACTGGTCCACCAGAGACGTCCTGGCTTCACGTAATATCTAACGGCGAAAGTTCTCCCAGAGATCTCCATCTCAACGCTAAGACCCAGCTCCACTCAATGACCAGCAAGTGACAGTACTGGACACCCCATGCCAAACAACTAACAAGACAGGAACACAAGCCCACCCATTAGCAGAGAGGCTTCCTAAAATCATAATAAGGCCACAGACACCCCAAAACACACCCCCGGACATGGTCATGCCCACCAGAAAGACAAGATCCAGCCTAATCCACCAGAACACTGGCACCAGTCCCCTCCACCAGGAAGCCTACACAACACACTGAACCAACCTTACTCACTGGGGGCAGGCACCAGAAACAATGGGAACTACGAACGTGCAGCCTGCTAAAAGGAGACCCCAGACACAGTAAGTTAAGTGAAATGAGAAGACAGAGAAACACACAGCAGATGAAGGAGCAAGGTAAAAACCCACCAGACCAAACAAATGAAGAGGAAATAGGCAGTCTACCTGTAAAAGAATTCAGAGTAATGATAGTAAAGATGATCCAAAATCTTGAAAATAGAATGGAGAAAATACAAGAAACGTTTAACAAGGACCTAGAAGAACTAAAGAGCAAACAAACAATGATGAACAACAAAATAAAGGAAATTAAAAATTCTCTAGAAGGAATCAATAGGAGAATAACTGAGGCAGAAGAACGAATAAGTGACCTGGAAGATAAAATAGTGGAAATAACTACCACAGAGCAGAATAAATAAAAAAGAATGAAAAGAATTGAGGGCAGTCTCAGAGACCTCTGGGACAACATTAAACACACCAACATTCCAATTATAGGGGTTCCAGAAGAAGAAGAGAAAAAGAAAGGGATGGAGAAAATATCTGAAGAGATTATAGTTGAAAACATCCCTAATATGGGAAAGGAAATAGCCAATCAAGTTCAGGAAGCACAGAGAATCCCATACAGGATAAATCCAAGGAGAAACATGCCAAGACACATATTAATGAAACTATCAAAAATTAAATACAAAGAAAAAATATTAAAAGCAGCAAGGGAAAAACAACAAATAACATACAAAGGAATCCCCATAAGGTTAACAGTTGATCTTTCTGCAGAAACTGTGCAAGCCAGAAGGGAGTGGCAGGACATATTTAAACTGATGAAAGGGAAAAACCTACAACCAAGATTAATCTACCCTGCAAGGATCTCATTCAGATTTGATGGAGAAATTAAAAACTTTACAGACAAGGAAAAGTTAAGAGAATGCAGCACCACCAAACCAGCTTTACAACAAATGCTAAAGGATCTTCTCTAGGCAAGAAACACAAGAGAAGGAAAAGACCTACAATAACAAACCAAAAACAATTAAGAAAATGGTAATAGGAACATACATATCAATAACTACCTTAAATGTAAACGGATTACATGCTCGAACCAAAAGACATAGGCAGGCTGAATGGATACAAAAACAAGAGCCATATATATGCTGTCTACAAGAGACCCACTTCACACTGAGGGACACATACAGAATGAAAGTGAGGGGAGGGAAAAGATAGTCCATGAAAATGGAAATCAAAAGAAAGCTGGGGTAGCAATTCTCATATAAGAAAAAATAGACTTTAAAATAAAGACGATTACAAGAGACAAAGAAGGACATTACATAATGATCAAGGGATCAATCCAAGAAGATATAACAATTGTAAATATTTATGCACCCAACATAGGAGCACCTCAATACATAAGGCAAATGTTAACAGCCATAAAAAGGGAAATCAACAGTAACACAATCATAGTAGGGGACTTTAACATCCCACTGTCACCAATGGACAGATCATCCAAAATGAAAATAAATAAGGTAACACAAGCTTCAAATGATATGTTAAACAAAATGGACTTAATTGATATTTATAGGACATTCCATCCAAAAACAACAGAATACACTTTCTCCTCAAGTGCTCATGGAACATTCTCCAGGATAGATCATATCTTGGGTCACAAATCAAGCCTTGGTAAATTTAAGAAAATTGAAATCATAGCAAGTATCTTTTCTGACTACAACGCTATGAGACCAGATATCAATTACAGGAAAAAATCTGTAAAAAATACAAACACATGGAGGCTAAACAATACACTACTTAATAACAAAGAGATCACTGAAGAAATCAAAGAGGAAATCAAAAAATACCTAGAAACAAACGACAATGAAAACACAATGATCCAAAACCTATGGATGCAGCAAAAGCAGTTCTAAGAGGGAAGTTTATAGCAATACAATCCTACCTCAAGAAACAAGAAACATCTCATATAAACAATGTAACCTTACACCTAAAGCAATTAGAGAAAGAAGAATTTAAAAACTCCACAAGTTAGCAGAAGGAAAGAAATAAAAAAGATCAGAACACAAATAAATGAAAAAGAAATGAAGGAAACGATAGCATAGATCAATAAAACTAAAAGCTGGTTCTTTGAGAAGATAAACAAAATTGATAAACCATTAGCTATACTCATCAAGAAAGAAACGGAGAAGACTCAAATCAATAGAATTAGAAATGAAAAAGAAGAAGTAATAACTGACTCTGCAGAAATACAAAGAATCATAAGGGATTACTACAAGCAACTATATGACAATAAAATGGACAACCTGGAAGAAATGGACAAATTATTAGAAAAGCACAACCTTCCGAGACTGAACCAGGAAGAAATAGAAAATATAAACAGACCAATCACAAGCACTGAAATTGAGACTGTGATTAAAAATCTTCCAACAAACAGAAACATAGGACCAGATGGCTTCACAGGCGAATTCTATCAAACATTTAGAGAAGGGCTAACAACTATCCTTCTCAAACTCTTCCAAATTATAGCAGAGGGAAGAACACTCCCAAACTCATTCTACAAGGCCACCATCACCCTGATACTAAAACCACAAAGATGTCACAAGGAAAGAAAACTACAGGCCAATATAACTGATGAACACAGATGCAAAAGTCCTCAACAAAATACTAGCAAACAGAATCCAACAGCACATTAAAAGGATCATACACCATGATCAAGTGGGGTTTATCCCAGGAATGCAAGGATTCTTCAATATACGCAAATCAATCAATGTGATACACCATATTAACAAGTTGAAGGAGAAAAACCATATGATCATCTCAATAGATGCAGAAAAAGATTTTGACAAAATTCAACTCCAATTTATGATAAAAACCCTCCAGAAAGCAGGCATAGAGGGAACATAGCTCAACATAATAAAGGCTATATATGACAAACCCACAGTCAACATCATTGAGACAATGGTGAAAAACTGAAAACATTTCCTCTAAGATCAGGAACAAGACAAGGTTGTCCACTCACACCACTATTATTCAACAGAATTTTGGAAGTCCTAGCCACAGCAATCAGAGAAGAAAAAGAAATAAAAGGAATCCAAATCAGAAAAGAAGAAGTAAAACTGTCACTGTTTGCAGATGACATAATACTATACATAGAGAAACCTAAAGATGCTACCAGAACACTACTAGAGCTAATCAATGAATTTGGTAAAGTAGCAGGATACAAAATTAATGCACAGAAATTTCTTGCATTCCTATACACTAATGATGAAAAATCTGGAAGAGAAATTAAGGAAACACTCCCATTTACCACTGAAACCAAAAGAATAAAATACCTAGGAATAAACCTACCTAAGGAGACAAAAGACCTGTATGCAGAAAACTATAAGACACTGATGAAAGAAATGAAAGATGATACAAACAGATGGAGAGATATACCATGTTCTTAGATTGGAAGAATCAACATTATGAAAATGACTATACTACCCAAAGCAATCTACAGATTCAGTGCAATCCCTATCAAACTACCATTGCATTTTTCACAGGACTAGAACAAAAAGTTTCACAATTTGTATGGAAATGCAAAAGATCCCGTATAGCCAAAGCAATCTTGAGAAAGAAAAATGCAGCTGGAGGAATCAGGCTCCCTGACTTTAGACTATACTACAAAGCTACAGTAATCAAGACAGTATGGTATTGGCACAAAAACAGAAATATAGTTCAATGGAACAGGATAGAAAGCCCAGAGATAAACCCATGCACCTAGGGTTACTGTATTTTTGATAAAGGAGGCAAGAATATACGATGGAGAAAAGACAGCCTCTTCAAAAAACGGTGCTGGGAAAGCTGGACAGCTATATGTAAAAGAATGAAATTAGAACACTCCCTAACACCATACACAAAAATAAACTCAAAGTGGATTAAAGACCTAAATGTAAGGCCAGACACTATAAATGTCTTAGAGGACAACATAGGCAGAACACTCTACGACATAAATCACAGCAAGATCCTTTTTGACCCACCTCCTAGAGAAATGTAACTAAAAACAAACAAAAAAAAAAAACAAATGGGACTTAATTAAACTTAAAAGCTTTTGCACAGCAAAGGAAAACATAAACAAGATGAAAAGACAACCCTCAGAATGGGAGAAAATATTTGCAAATGAAGCAACTGACAAAGGATTAATCTCCAAAATTTACAAGCAGCTCTTGCAGCTCAATATCAAAAAACAAGCAACCCAATCTAAAAATGGGCAGAAGACCCAAATAGACATTTTTCCAAAGAAGATATACAGATTGCCAACAAACACATGAAAAGATGCTCAACATCACTAATCATTAGAGAAATGAAAATCAAAACTACAGTGAGGTATCACCTCACACCAGTCAGAATGGCCATCTTCAAAAAATCTACAAACAATAAATGCTGGAGAGGGTGTGGAGAAAAAGGAACCCTCTTGCACTCTTGGTGGGAATGTAAATTGATACAGCCACTAGGGAGAAGAGTATGGAGGTTCCTTAAAAAACTACAAATAGAACTACCATATGACCCAGCAATCCCACTACTGGGCATATACCCTGAGAAAACCATAATTCAAAAAGAGTCATGTACCACAATGTTCATTGCAGCTCTATTTACAATAGCCAGGACATGGAATCAACCTAAGTGTCCATCGACAGATGAATGGATAAAGAAGATGTGGCACATATATACAATGGAATATTACTCAGCCATAAAGAGAAATGAAATTGAGTTATTTGTAGTGAGGTGGATGGACCTAGAGTTTGTCATCCAGAGTGAAGTAAGTCAGAAAGAGAAAAACAAATACCATATGCTTACACATATATATGGAATCCAAAAAAAAAAAAGATTCTGAAGAACCTAGAGGCAGGACAGGAATAAAGACGCAGATGTAGAGAATGGACTTGAGGACACGGGGAGGGGGAAGTGTAAGCTGGGACTAAGTGAGAGAGTGGCATGGACGTATATACACCACCAAATGTAAAATAGATAGCTAGTGGGAAGCAGCTGCATAGCACAGGGAGATCAGCTCAGTGCTTTGTGACCACCTAGAGGGGTGGGATAGGGAGGGTGGGAGGGAGACACAAGAGGGAAGAGATATGGGTATATATGTATATGTATAGCTGATTCACTTTGTTATAAATCAGAAACTAACACACCATTGTAAGGCAATTATACTCCAATAAAGATGTTAGAAAAAAAAAGTGAGTGAAAAATCCCCATGATTTTTTGTCTCATCTGTCACCCAGAAGGAGAGAATTCCAAGGTCCTGGAGGAGACTGGAGACAATTTGGAAGACGCCTGTGTCCTTGAGTGACCACACTGAAGGCTGCCTACTAACTGAGAACACTGATATTGTACTTTACATGAGTGAGACGTGAATTGCTATTGTGTTTAGTTTACCTGTTACAGCAGCTACTGTTATCTTAATTAAAATATAAAGGGGCAGGAAAAGCCATGGATGCTTTTGGGTCCCTCGTGGCGTCCAGTACTTTGGAGAATGGTGGCACTGTCCTAATATAATGAGGGGTAACAAGAGGAGAACCATTAAAGAGGGGAATTTCAATACACAGCTGAATGATATAATGATGCAAAGAAGATGCCAGAAACTGGAAGTTAGAAGGCTCAGCCCAAGACTAAGTTGCTCTGCTTAAAAAATATGTCCTTAAACAAATTCCTTAACTTTTCAGCCTCAATTTCCTCATCCAGAGTGTAATATATGAAGGCAAGTCTTATAAACAATAAATAGCTATTCCAATGTAAAATGGTATTATTTTAATCTAACCACCCCCTTTTAAAACGACAGGGGAACTTATGGATCATCTGAGTGAGAAAAATGCTAAATCTCATATAGCAGTTACTATAAGTGGGCACTGTGTTAACTCATATCATCTTCATGACATAGATATTATTATTATCATCACTAATTTATAGGTGAAAAAATTGAAACACAGATGGGTTAAGTAATTTTCTCAAGGTCACACCACTAATAAGTGGAAAGTAGGGATCAAACCCAGGCAGTCTGCTTTCCAAATCTGTGCTCTTTACCACCACGAAAAGATATCATCTCTAGGTACAGCTTCTTCATTTCAGATGTGGAAACGTAGGTCATGTCACACAGGTGGTTATGCACTAAATATAGACTACAGTGACAGAGAAGGCAATTTTCTCCCCGGGAAAATTCTAGTTTCTCATAAAAGGCTGTTTCTGCAGAAAATCATTGAGCTGAGAATGCATAAATTACTAAAGAAACCTAACCAGATATTTGAGCAGAATTTACGTTGGTAGGAGAAAAAGCAAAATGAGCTTTACCCTTGCTGTATCTTTCAAATATAAAACAGGAGGGATAAGCAGATGGATTTATTTAAATTTTTTCCAGGCAAACTTTTCCTGTGGTTCTAAGACATATCAAGGTCCTGAGGGAAGTGAACTCCAGTCCCTTGAACTCTTTCCAATCTGGAGCAGAAAAATGGCCCCAGGGTGACCAAGAGGCCAGATCGAGCTCAACTCTCCTTCTGGAAGCTTTTAGCCAAGGTAAACCAAGTATAAGGAGCTGCTAGGAGAGCACACAACATGCCTCCTCCTTCTTGATTTCCTGAGATGCCTCATCCCTGAGGAACCTGAATGTCCAAGCAGAGCCCCTGACAGGTGAGTGATGCCAACTGAAACTCTCTCTGGATAAAGCCACCTGTAAATAAGACTCTGTCCTCCAGATGCCATCTGAAGCCACCACATGAAAGAGTGGCCTCTCCTCATGTGAGATCCTTCACACTTGCTTACATTCAGGTCAGAGAAAATCTCATGTATCAGGGCCAACATGGTTCTCCCCTGGAACCAGTAGGATCCACATGGCTTTCTCATTCCTACTGAACCTGTTTGTGGAATGTCATCATTCTCTTACGACACAGGTGGAACATCTTAGATGAATTTCCAGATGGTTAGTCTGCCCCTTTCTATTTCCCACACTGAGAGAGACACAGGTCTATTGATTGCTACAGACCTGCGCAGACACTTTTGAGTATGTTTGTCATCTTTATATGGACTGTTTACCTCTGACCATTCGATGGCATTGATTAATTCAAGAAGACTCAAAAATCAAAAAACATTGACAAAGATCTTTATTATGAAATGTGAAATGATAAGATAAAATCAAGAAGAAAAAAATCATTCAAAAAAGAGAAGAGAGTTAAGTAGGGACATTGGGAATCTATGATGAAGAGGAGACCAATTGCTGCACAGATTTTTCCTCCTTTCCCAATGCCAGGGGTCTAGAGATACAGATAACACCTGCCCCTGCATCACAGGCTATTGCAGAAAGGAAGGGAGATAAGATAAAATCAAGAAGAAAAAAATCATTCAAAAAAGAGAAGAGAGTTAAGTAGGGACATTGGGAATCTGTGATGAAGAGGAGACCAATTGCTGCACAGATTTTTCCTCCTTTCCCAATGCCAGGGGTCTAGAGATACAGATAACACCTGCCCCTGCATCACAGGCTATTGCAGAAAGGAAGGGAGAACTTTGGACTACACCACTTAACAAAGCCTCTCCTATATCTTACCTAATTGGTTCCCCCAACAATGCATTTTATAGGAAACTGGGATCAAATTATTTAAATGATTTGCTCTAAGTCACAGAGTTCTAAACAGAATGTGTCTACAGATTCCAACCCCAGGCTCTTTGTCCCACACCACATTCTCTCTTGCATCACCAAGTGAATTTGTGGGAAAAAAAAAAACTGTTTCTGCCTTCAGCTATATGATCAAGGATGAATTACAACTTCTTTAGGGCCTCAGTGTCTTCACTTGGAAAATGAGGTTACACTAGAAATGGATGATCTACAGTTCTGAAAGTTCATGAATCCAGACATCTGTCCTCCATCAAGTTTAACAAAACAGTATTTTTTAAATTGCCAGTTATAATTAGTGGATCATGAAATTAATTTAGTGGGTAGCCACCATTACCTTTTTTTTTTAAGTGACAGAACAGAAAAGGTTTGAATAGAATAAGGAAGGGTAAGATAGGAAAAAATGTCAGCATGCATCCCATGAAGTAAGGGTGAACACTGTTTTGTAAAACTGGGTGTGTGCACTGAGTCATAATATAAAATTTATTTCTTACTATAAGACACAGTCAAAAATGATTGAAACTCAGGTTTAAATTATAGAGTCATATGACACATTACAGCAGAGTTTTACTGTATTCCAAAAATACGTATACACTTGCTTGGGGGGGGAGGAGTGTTGTTATTTTGTTTGTTTGTTTTTGTGATTCATTTGGCTCTGGTTTGACTTTCTCTTCCTTTTTTGTTATCTTTTCCCCCAACCAGGAGTTCTCATCCCCTCCTTCACTTTCTCATTTGCTTTGGGGAGGTTTCTGGCTGCTGCCAGAAAGGGAAGTTCTGAAGGAAGAGAAAGCAATGAGGTGTTAAATGGCATTGCATGTTCTGCAAAGCTCATGACATGTGGTTTCCTGAAGGGGGAAGCACAAATGACAAAAAAAGTCTAGTTGGAAGGAGACTGAAGACCCTAGAGATTCTGAACAATAGTGTTGTGGTCTAGGAGGGAGGGGGGCTATAATTAATATATCTCTGTCTCTTCCATCTTCTCCTTGTAGGAGAGTGATTAACATAAATGGGTTCCAACTCTTCAAATAAGGGTCTCTCATAAGGGGCCTATGTTGAGAGAAGTGGGGATTGTTTCTGCTTTCCCAAGGCTGGCAGCCTAAGAGAAAATTGTTTAAATTCATATAGGGAATGGAAGTTTGGGGAGGAAATTGAGGACTTGGTCTTCCCGTCTGTTGCTCAAAACCACTCTCTTCCCCCAAAAGACTGACCCCTCTAGTTCAAGTTTAAGCAGATGAGGCAAGTAGTTCCACAGGACTGGATATTTCCATGACCCTGGAGCCTCCCACAAGAGATTTCCAATTGTTACCCTTTCCTGGATCCTCTTGGGTACAAAACCTCTGACTTCCTGTGTGATTCAAAGTTTGAAGTCCCGGTCAGTGGCTAGAAAACGGAGTCTGTGATGAAGGTCGGTAAAAACATTTGACTGAGACCTTTTATCCTAAATCATCTGGCTGGAAACTTGAGATGTGGCATCCTAATTCTTCCTCTCAACCTGGCCTCAGGACAGCTTGGCTTGGAATAATGTCCAGGAAATTATTAATAATGAGAAACCTTCGTTCCCAGCAGGCCCAGTCTATTAATAGGGAAGGTGACATGTGTGATCTCATGGGTTCTGCATAAATACTCTCTTTTGGCCTCTCAATGGCAAAAATACCAGTGTTTCCTTCAAGGGGCTGCAGGTGGAGGTGAGACAGGGCAGCCCCCTGGTTCTAACTGGCTCCCTGCGCTGAGCTCTGTGCATAGAGTCACGGTGTCCACTTCGGATCTGCCTGGCAATGATGCCTTTTCAAGTGCTACTGTGTTAAGCGGCCCCTGTGGCTTTATAAAACAGTTGACCTGCTATTGACCTGTTCTGCGTCCTTGCAGCTCAGGAGCAGTCTCTCTGGGCCCCATGATAGATTATAATGAAGATTACAAAGGCACTGTTAAACCTAATGTCTCCCAACTGCCCCATAGGACAAGGAGCAGTTTCCTGTTAGAGGAGCATGGGTGAGCCCCTCCAGGGACATTAGGTCAGTAGCAGTGACTCCAGAGCTGCTCAGTAACAACCCCCTCTCAGCTTCTATCCCTCCAAGGAAAGCCAATGGTCCATCAGGGTCAGCCCCACATTTTTTCAGAACACAAACCTTTCCTTCATTTATTCCCACATCCAAAAGTGCCTGCAACAAGTTTCCACAGGTAAAATCTTATCTTTAGCATGAAAAGTGAGTTACCAGGATTTATCCTTCTATGCTTTCTACTGGGTGGGGATGTTTAGCATCATTCCTACCCTGGCCATAGTCAAATAAGTTAAACACTTGCAGATGAGAGAACCAAAGCACTAAAGAGGTACTTAGATTAGATAAAATCAACGTTGACAATCAACTTCCTGTGTAAGACAAGAGGTTCACCAAAGGAGCTGGGTAGCTGCAATAGCTGAACCTGGGTTTACTGAGAATTGAGTTTCCTGGGTATCAACACAGAGGGAGTTTGATGAGTTTCCCAGCTTTCTTCATTCAAGAGGAAGGAACTGTGCCATCTCCTCAGAGGAAGTAAAGCATGTCCTTAAATTTTTCCCTAAGATAAATTTCTCCCATGGAGCTTCATATTAGAGACACTGCATGGACAATGCCCTCAACAACATGAAGTGCAGTCACAATTTCAATAGGGCACTTGTCGTTTTTCTTGGTGAACCAGCAGGGTTACAAAACACAGCTCAGTGAAAGCAGTCTGCTGGAGGCCAAGCAGGATGGCCTGACCACATCTTTCCTATGGTCTGGCTTGATCAAATAATGAAGAATAGAATACCTGAAAAAATGAATAGGCCTTTCAACAGTCCTCTATAAAGAGTACTTTCTTCGTGGAAAATACTAGAGTGGTCAATCATGGCCTGCCCCGCTCTCCAAGTCTCCCTCCCCTAAGGAATCTACTCCATGGTAAAGCCACCATGAACCCACCTGCACTGGACACAGGTGGTTAGAGAAGGGCAGGCATTTCATCAGATGGCCAGATTCCTGAGGCCTGACTTGAAAGATGAACAGAGCTAAGCAGATTATTCCCCAGGAATTTGAATCCAAAGCCCCAGTGGGCATCAGGAATTGTTCTGAGATCAGAGGTGGGAAAAGCTGCGATGGCCAAGTACTGAGGTTGAGGAAGAGGGAAGAAGATGCCATATGATATTAGGAAAGACAGCTGGTAAAGAGTAAGAACAGAGCACATCTACACACAGAGATAGAAACAGGGCAAATCAGAGACCATGCAGCTCTTGAGAGAGACTGTGATGATATACTCTCCCCCAAAGCTGCCTTGGATCCAAACCACCTCCCATTTCCAGACCTAGCTATGGTGATGCCTGGGGGAGCCCTGGATTCTTATAATAAACTCTCAGTTTCTCCAGTAAGGTTGAGAAGGTCTTTATTCCTTGCAAATAAAGAGCCTGACCAAAATGCAGGCTTTTAATAAGAGTTGAAAACAGACAGTATTATGTCCCAGTCTCTACATTGCAAGCATCGTGTTGTTGAGTGAGGGCAGATCCAATGAATGAGAGATCAAAAGCAGATGGTATGACACACAACAACATGGATGGATCTCAGAGGCATTATGTTGAGTGAAAGAAGCCAGTCTTAAAAGGTTACATACTGTATGACTCCATTTATATGTCATTCTTGAAAAAACACATAATAGTGATGGAGAACAGATCAATGGTTCTGAGGGACAGGTGTGGGAAGAGAGTGTGACTATAACAGGACAACAAAAAGGGATTTTGGGGGATGATGGTGCTAGTGGTGGTTACACAAATGTATACTTGTCTTTAAAGACACAGAACAGTAAAAAGAAAAGAAGGAAGGGAGGGAGGGAAGGAGAGATGATCGCTCAAGTGAGAAGCGCTACTAAATGAGACCTTCAGACAGACCAGAAGTTGGGCCAACTCTAGGCAAAATCGTCTCAGCATATGCTCTTCTCATTGCTCTTAGCCTTATCTTTTCATCCCTCAACTCCTCCTTCTTTTCTTTCTGGCTGACATGGCCTTCATAACAAAATCAAACCAAGGAAATGAGCAATGAAGGTGGAATTTCTGGTATCAGTCAAGAGGTGAGAGAGGTCTTGAGCTGGGATCAGGTCTTGCCATCTCTCCTAAAATCACACTGTAAGTCAGAAGTAGTTCACATGATTAGCTCCAGGTTTAGGCTCTCCTGGGAAATTGAGTATCTGGCTTTCATTTTTTTGTGCCCAACTGCTGTCTTTTCCTGCCATTATCAAATTCATTTTTCCCTTCTTTTTTTATACCCAGCAGCATCTCTTTTTACCTATTCAGGAAGTTACACTCTCAGCTTGCTAAAGAGATACTTCATGATATTTTCCCTGAACACAGAACTCAGAGGAAAAGCTTGGACTTGTAGCTCTCAGTTGTCTTTCAATTTTCCTCTTTGCTGGAAGATATTGGTATATCCTGACCGACAGCAAAAGCTCGAGCAAAGTAACTCTGTGTGAAATAAAAGGAAGCCTGTGTTAACGTATAAAATAGTAGCAATCACATCCTGGAGGATCTAAACTGTAAGTTGAACAGGATCTTCAGATAAGTAGCAACAAAGGACTGTCACGATATTTTAGAGAGGGGTGCAGAGAAGGTAATTCTGCAAGTCAGACAGGACTCAGAAACAATTGCAAAGGAGAGTGAGAGGACCACATACACCAGGGCTGGCCACCTACTAGTCACCTGCCATCTTACATGGTCATTATCTTCCCAGCCACTGAAATGCATAGAAGGAAATGAGCAGAAGAGCAGTGGCCCTGGAGCCACACCCAGGCAACACCACATCCTAGAACCATGATCTCTGGCAAGTTCCTTGGGCAAGTTTCCTCAGCTTCCTCATCTATAAACAGAAAAAATAATAGTACCTACCTCATGGAGTTGTGAAGATTAAATGAAATTTACATATAACATACTTTAACAGTGTCTGGTTCAATGTGCTGCACCCCCTCCAACACACACACACACATACAAACAATCACCATCACCACCACCACCACCACCACCACCATCACTGCAAAGTTATTCAAGGGGATCTCGGTGGAGCACCGACATTGTCCACTGTACAGAAGCTCTCAAAAATGCTAGTTCTCATGATGAACCTGACAGTGAGCCACCCCTGCTCCTCACCAGCAGAGTCAAATGAAATGAATTAGGAGACATTCTCTGTGAGAAGATTTACACTAGTAAGACAGGGAGCAGTAAATAAAAGCAACAGATTAGTGCAATATTACTAAACCTCATCATTTAGGTTCCCGCCTGGCAGATTTAATAAATGAGATCTATCTCTTCTTGGTGGATGCAGTAGCATAAGTACCATCTAAATCAGGTCTGCAGAGAATCAAGTGACCTGATGGATAGCTATCTCTTAGTTCAATAGCAGTAAAGCATGGAGGATTTGGAGGGATTTGTGCCAGGAATTAGAGAATGCAACATTTGTCTTGAATTAACTAATTTTTATAATCAACGTACTGTGAGTGATATGCTCCTGCGAAGGTAGATTTGTGACCTGCCTGAAGTACCAATTATGTTCCAATTTGGTAATATGAGGTGTTGTGGCAATTTTAACACATCGGTAAAGATGGAAATCAATTTCTTTTCCTTAGTAAATTTTGTAAATAAAAAGAAAATATAGGGTTTCCGGGTCCAGGCCAGCCTTTTGCTTCAACTTTTTCTACTTCATGGCTGCTGACTGAGGACAGGGCTTGTCCCCCTAGAAATTCCACTCTGACACAAGACCAAGCTGGCCCCCCTTGGGCGGCAAACCTCTTGAGTTTTGGGAAGAGTGGGATCTTCTTCGGGACAGGCCTGTTGCTGGGCTGATGGGCTGAAACTGAGCTTTAAAAGTGTGTCAGATACTGTCACACACATTATTTCACCTGGCAAAGGAGGCTGGGCAGATACTAGCATTCTTACTTTACAGTAAGAAAAGTGAGGCTCAAATTCAACAAGTGATTTACTGAGGATCAAGATGAGGCTCAAATACTACATCTTCAGACTGTAAACCCTGATATTTGTCTATGAATCCACAAAGTAATTTAATGGTTTAATATCTGTGTAAATATGCCCCTGTCTTCTGAGCAGATGAGAACATGGGGTCACTGAGACAAGTAGGAAGCTGCCAAGTGGAGGAAAGGGGAGGGAATCTCAGGTAGAGCAAACAACATGTGCAAAAGCAGGAGGCTTACAAGTGCACATGAGATGGAGACAGTCAGAAAGAGCATCAGTCCTACACTTACAAAAAAAGCTATTTTACAAAGAAAACAGTACATCCAAAACTTTTCTTGAAACCACCAAAGAGTTGAGGTGGCAGGACAACTAATTAACACAAAATCTGAGGAAAGACAGGCACCTGCAAGGAGAAATGAAACGTGTGCTCTTGCTTACTTGGAATGGATGTTGTTAGGCGTTGAAGAATTTAGCTAAAATTGTCAGCAAATTGGTAAAGGACAAGTAGAATGTTTAGAACCCCTGGGGGATTTCCCTGAGTGGGGATCAATAGCCACTTGTAATTTCTTCTTCATGGATCTCACTGGGCACTCACAGAAAAGTCTGGCAAGAGTTCTGAGAAAGTGTCCCTTGTCCCACAGGCTTGTGGAAAGGAAACAGCTGTTGCTGCAGGAAACACGAGAAACCCCACCCGGATCCTGTTGCACTATATCCCCAACAGAACAAAAGCTTTAAACTGTCGGAAGAAGAACAACACACACTATCACTCTTAGGGCACAGAAGATAACCTACTGCAGCCAAGGGAAGAAAACAAAAAAGAGCCCTCTACTCCTGGGGATGAGGCAGTAATACCTGCTGTACCAGAACTACCTCTTGGAGGGGGCAGAAGCACTGAGACCCAGGGACATAGCCCCTGTCTGACACCTTCTAATGAGAATGACAGAGAATGCCTTTCCACTGCCCAACACTTCCTATGACCAAGCTAACAAGCAGCAAGTAACAAATAATAATCGAATATTGCTGAGAGACTTACAAAAGTGTGGCGAGAAACTCTCCCTGAGGAAATCTCAACGAGAAGATGGAAACCTGAGGATGGAGAAGACATTAAGAAAAACCCTCTGCAAGCCAGCCCCTACCCTCACCACAAGGTAATGCCAGAGGAATTTTAAGTCTGCAATGGGCTGTGGCTAATCAGGGCAACAACAAACCCCAAGCTCGGGTCACCAAAAGCCTAGCAGAAGGAAAGGTGTACTCCTTTCTACATACAAAAACTATTTACAGTCTCCACTATGCCATATAAGATGTCTAGATTTTTTTAAAATTATAAGGCATATTAAGAAGAAGAAGAAAACAATACTGTCAAGAGATAAAGCCAAAAAAACTAGGCATATCCTATCAAAACTGCTGAAAACAGAAGACAAATGTTTAAAAAACATTTAATAGAGCTGGGGAAAAGATACATTATATACATAGGAACAAAGATGAGAATGACAGAAGACTTCTTGTCAGAAACCAAGCAAGCTAGAAGACAATGGAGTGATGGGTTTAAAGTGCTAAAAGAAAAAAGACTATTAACCAGTTCTATAACCAGCAAAAATAATCTTCAAAAATGAAGAAATACTTTCTCAAAAACAAACAAACAAATGAAAAACAGAGAGAATCCATTGCCGGCAGACCTGCACTATGAGAAATATTAAAGGAAAAATATCAGGCAAAAGCAATATGATACCAAGCAGAAAACTTGGTATCAAGTTTTCACACAAAGAAATGACAAGCCCTTAAAATGGAATAAATGAAAGTAAAAATAAAATTCTTTTTCTTCTTATTTTTAATGGCTCCAAAATAGGTGATTGTTTAAATAAAAATAGTAGCAACGTATTGTGTATTTATATCATATGTAAAAGTAAACTATATAACAACAATAGCACAAAGGATGAAAGGAAAAAATTGGCAGTATACTGTTGTAAGGTCCTGACATTACACACAAGGAGGTATAATATTATTTGAAGATAGACTGTAGTTAATTACAGATGTATAAAGTTGTACATTGCAAACCGATTGGCAATCACTAAAAAATTAAAAAGGGTAAAAATAATAAACAAATAGCAGTAATAAAATGGAATCATATGTTTAACTAATTCAACAAGGGAAAGAAAGAGGAAAAAGTTTTTAAATAGATGGAAAAATAGAAAACAATTATCTAGATGGTCGATTTTAAGCACCGTATCAATAGCCATACTAATTATAAATGGTCTAAACTCATCAATTAAAATGTCGAGATTGTTCAGTTGTATAAATAAAGCAAGACCAATGATAACACAAAAAATAGTCGAACTGAACGGAGAAATAGACCAATCCACAATTATAATTGAAGGCTTCAACACTCCTCCATCAGCAATGATAGAACAGAAAGACAGAAAATCAGTAAGGAACAGCACTATCCACCAACTTAGGCTAATTGGCATTTACAGGATTCTTCACCCAACAAAAGCAGAAAACACATTGCTTTCAAATGAACATAGACCAGTCAGTATGACAGACCATGTTCTGGACTAGGAAACAAACCTTAACAAATTTAAAGAAATAGAAGTCACACAAAGTATGTTCTCTAACCAGAACAAAATTAAACTAAATTTTATAAAAGAGGGACAGACGGTTTAACTAGAAACTTTGGTTTCACCAGGTTGGGAAGGGAGCTAAATGGTCTTCTAGGACTACACTGGTCTCAAAGCATGTTTTGCACATGCAGATAAAGACAGGCAAAAGCTTTATAATTTACTGTGAAATTAACACACATAGTAGGAAAGCTATTTTTGGTTATCACATTCCTCCCCATCTAGCAGAAAATGCCTATGATTTGCTGTGACTTGAGATGTATATAGAGTCAGCCCTTTGTATCCACACATTCAACGAATTGCAGATCAAAAGTATTTTTTAAAAAAATTCCAGAGTTCCAAAAAGCAAAACTTAAATTTGTTGCACACTGGCAACTATTTACATAGCATTTACATTGTATTTACAACTATTTACATAGCATTTACATTGTATTAGGTATTATAAGTAATCCAGAGATGACTTAAAGTATACAGGAGGATGTATGTAGGTTATATGTAAATCTATGCCATTTTATGTTTGAGCATCTGAGGATTTCCGTATCCACGGGGGTCCTGGTACCAATCCCCCACAGATACCAAGGGATAACTGGGCAGAGAAAGGCAGTGAAAAACAGATTGATATCTGGGGATCCAAATCCAGGGTCTCCTGCTGATCATGCCCTGCTTTTTCCTTTCATTTGTCAGACCACACAGTGCAAGCAATACAGTATGACGATTCAGCCCTCAGGCCTTAAGGACCTAGAGAGCAAAGGTCAATCTGTGTTCCCCTGCTCACCAGCTATGTGGTTATGGGTATATTATTTAACCTCTCTAAACTTCATTTGCTCGTCTGTCAAGTGGAGATAGCAACTGGATCTATCTCAGATTGGTTTTGTGAGAATTAAATGAAAATGATGTATGAAAGCACTTGGTACAGGGTGTATAGACCGTAGTAAGCGCTCAGTAGAGATAGTTATCACCATTACCATCCATAATTATTATTCCTGGGGAAGAAATTCTCCTGGGAAGCTCTCCATAAGGCTAAAACACTTGTGCTGTTTAAAGACTATTTATTTAAATTTGGAACCTGGCAAGAGGCATAAAATTTATAGGTAGGAAGAAATTAAATCTGCTGTGGTTTCCCATCTCCTCTCTGCAAAGGTCAGGGAGAATAAAATGGAGCCAAAATATCGGGCTGCCCTTAAACAGACTCTCTCACAGGAAGACCCTGTCGCATCCCATATTCCCCCAAAGCTGTTTTCCCTACATGATTGTTGGTGCTTGAATTCCTTTCATTGGAACCAAACACTGTCATTCCACAACAGAAATATGACTTAAAATACATATAGTGCTGGGATGGGTGGTACAGTGTATTATTATACGTTCCTATTAAGATAAAAAAGCAGATTTTATATAAGTAGGGAGATGCTTTGTTTACAAGAAGGGTGGAGAACTGGGAGGTCCTCACTAAAAGGGGAGACAGTACATCCTAAAGACCACCTGAACCCAAAGAAAAAGGCAAATGAGTAAAACTAGAAGGATCCTGGAGGGCAGGCAGATCAGAGTTCTCCAAACACCAGCCCTCAGACCAGTTTGTTAGAATCTTCTAAAGAGACTGTTAAACATACAGACTCCTAGGCTCCACCTTGGACCTACTGAACCTGAACCAGTTGGGGTGGGGTATAGGATTTTAACAAGCGGGAGGAGCCAGATGTGGGAATCCCATGTCAATACCAACTTTTCCCTTCATAGAGGATGAAAACTGAGCCCAGTATAATGAAGTAACTTTGTCCAGGGTCATTTCATAGCTGTCTTAAATACACTTGGCTCAGCTGTCATTGTGGGAGCGAGAAAGAAGTGTGAGCCAGCAACTCTAGTCACTTTCCCACCCACCCCTAATGGTTCACTCGAGCATTTAACACATGGACAGTGTCACCTTCTTGCGATGCCAGTCTTTCTGTGCTACCCATGGCAACAACTCTCTCAGGATGGCTGAGCTAAGCCCAAACTCCTCTGTAAATTCAACTTCTCGTTTGCAATTTTTCTCCAAACAGAAAAGCTATCAGAGCTGGAAATGTCATATTTGGTCAGTAGCTGGCAGTCATGATTGGAGCAGCACACACTAACAAGAGGAAGTAGCAAGAAGCCAAAAATGAATCCAAAAGGGAGCAAAGTGACCTCTAACCAACAAGAAAACACAAGCCAATCAACCAAGAAAATCAATGAGGTGAAAATGGTCTGCTCAGGAAAATCAATAGGGTGTAAACCAGCAGCACTCAGCCCTGTGGCCTTGCACCTGGCTCCAAGCCCCAAGTTGAAGCGCGTCATTCCTGCTTGTCAAAGACAGTGCCTCACTCCCACCTCAATCTCCTCCCACTAGAATCTTCCTATTTACCACATTTTCTCCCTGAAATACCCTAAATCTTGTCGACACATGAAAATGTACTTTCTCCACCCTCTCATGGCCACCACTTTTACCCAGAACCTCGTCATTTTATACTAGATTATTTCCAGAACCAGCTCCCTCTGCCTCCATCCTGTCCCTGGTGTACCTGGCATGCAAAGCTCAGCATAATGTCTCCTTTGTCTCCATCACTCCCTTATATGAACCCTCTGCCAACAAGGAAGGTCTCTTCTTTATCCCTGCCTGAAACTCGAAGTTTTTGTTCAAACCAGTCCTTAGGATGCCTATTCTCTTCTCTCTCTGAATATTCAGATCTTCCACCCACTTTGGGTTGAGCTAAAGTGTCCCCCTCTTTACCAGGCCTTCCTGGAACACCAGCAACCCCCCAAAATCCCCTCCTTCTCTCAGCACCTGTGGAACTTTTCAGTAGCATCCTTCATGTCTACATTAAGTACATGCCTACATTCACTGTTACAATGCTGGGGGTTGGTGGATAAGGGTCTTGTCTCTATAATATTCTAAACTCCTGGAGGAAGGCAGTATAGAATGAAAAGTACACTGGGATGAGAATTGGGAGCTCTTG
Organism: Delphinus delphis; assembly: GCF_949987515.2. NCBI lineage: Eukaryota > Metazoa > Chordata > Mammalia > Artiodactyla > Delphinidae > Delphinus > Delphinus delphis. Next base: position 35,930,451 of record NC_082684.1, on the reverse strand, counting down.
GCCCAGCCCTCCTTTGCCTGTAATTACTGTGGGTTCTTGGGCAAGTGATTGAAGCTCTCAAGGCTTTTCTATAAAATGACATGGTTGTATGGGAGACCTCTAAGTTTCCTTCTCATTCAAACATTCTAGACTCTAAGACAAAAATTGTCTCTCCTTCATATCCTCCGTAACACTGACTAGCTCTTTCCCCTTAATATTTTTTAACCTCTTAAGATTCTCTTTCCTAACTTATTAAATAGGATTGATAATAATACCTTTTTCATAGAGTTTTTGAGAGGCTCAACTAAGATACTGTTTGTAAGATACTTAGCACAGTCCTAGACCAAAGTAAGGGCTTTATAAATTTTTGTTATTATTATTAAAGAAATAGAGGAGCATATTAAATATCTGTCAAATAAATGAATAAAAACAACTATGTTTGAGCCAAAAAAATCTGAAGTAATTTAATTGCTATTTAAACAATAAGGTATGCTACCTTTTCTTTAAAAACAGAATGTATTTTCCTTTCCTTTCTCTGAGCTAGAAATTCCCATTTATAACTGCCCTTCTGCATCCACATTGAAAGCAGAAGATCAGAGCTATTTCTGCAGGCCTATGTGCTGGACAGTGGGCTGTAGGAAGGCTAGGGAAAGATGTGCCCATCCCAGATGGCTCTCCTAAATGTCAAAGCAGCCGCACATCCCAAATAGGAAGACCAAACATTCCATTTAAAGAAGCCAAAGTCGCTTTAACCTGAGACATGAAGATGGTGTTTCCTTGAGAATAAAACAAGGAGAAGGCTGCAGTTCAGAGGCCCCTGGTCCCTGGCTGGCAAGGTGTTAACCGTCAATGAGCTCACAGGGTGAGTCCTTTTCCTTCTCAAAGCAGATCCACTTGATGATGCTTCTCTCAGGAGATAGAGAAATCTCACCGAGTTGGTGCTCATTTACTCAGACAGTCAAGTCCAAAGCAGAGGAAGTGTGTCCTGAGGCAGGTCCCCAGGGATGAGACCACACCCTGAGCCAACCAGCTGGGAGGAAGAGTCCCAGCTCAACAAGATTGTGGAGTTTCAGGAGGAACCATGACAAGGCCAGCTGCCCCTGTGACTAAAAGACAAGATAGTCATTCCAGAAAATAGTATTCAGGGAAATGGAGTTAGGCTGCCTGGAGTAGATTAGGAAACCAGAATACATGGCACTCCAGAATTCAAATAACCCAGACTAGATTTGGGGAGAGTGGCAAGGTCCTCTTCAGAAATGTAACAACTTAGTAAGTCCACAGAACAAAAAGCTTCATACAATAAAAAAATTTTCTTTACTAGTGCTTATGATTCCAAACTTTTAAAGTATTGCTTCAAGTGCCAACAAAAATAAATAAATAAATAAAAAACCAAACCTTTCCTATCCTTTGATGGAATTCCACTGGGGTTGGGAGGCAGGTATGAGTGTAAAATATACAGCATGATTAAAAAAGAAATAAATACTTTCAAAAATGTATTACTCAGTAACTAGGTTATAGATGAACAATTGGTCAAAACCAATTTGTAAAGGAATTGCTACAGTCTCTCTATAAGCTTACAAATGTAAGATTATAGAAATCCGTATGCATCCCTCTTTCCATAGGACACACATCAATCCTGAAGTCTAATCCATTCTGGAACCTTTGTTGGTTGATGGTTGAAATGACAGCAACAATGTCTTCCTTCATTGATTCACTGGAAAGTAGAGCAAACACAAGGTTCTTTGAAGTCTCTCAAGCGGAAGTTGGATGGCATGATATCTGGGGATAAGGTTAACCACTGTTCAATTGTTTTTAATTACCTTGTGTTTATATAGGGTATTTGTATGATAACAAACATATAAAGCACACAGGGGAACTTGACCAAAGTTACTTGGTGACAAGGAAAGAAATGGTGAAAGTGTATACAGTGGGGCCTTCCCTGGTGGCACAGTGGTTAAGACCCCACGTTCTCAATGCATGGAGCCCGGGTTCAATCCCTGGTTGGGGAACTAGATCCCACGTGCACGCCGCAACTAAGAGTTTGCATGCTGCAACTAAGGAGCCCACCGGCTGCAACTAAGACCCGGTGCAACCAAATAAATAAATAAATATTTTTTTTAAAAATGAAATTAGAACATTCTAAAAAAAAAAAGTGTGTACAGAGTACCATGGTGAAATCTCAGGAGAACAAGTGGGAAAGAGAAGAATTGTTATGGGGACGTCACAGAGCAGAGTAAGTATTAAAGGTAGGGCCCAAAGAATGGAAACATGTCATTGTTCTGCCTCTTACCAATTTTAGGACCTTGCATAAGTCCTTCATATTCTCTAAACCTCAGCTTCATCATTACAAAATGGAGAAAATAGTAACTGTCCTTTGTGAGATCAAAGTATTGCTTTTCTCATGCAGGATCTCAGAGAGCAAAGTATAAAGACAAATCAGTGATAAACCCAGAATTCTGATATTTAAAAGATTTCTTGATCTGTTTGGAAGATCTGTTGTTTGTGGTAGTAGTTTCTAGTCTCAGAGTGGCCTACATGTCCCTGGACATGAAATAAAATATCAGCCCCTGAATCCCTGAGTCCCTGAGTCAGGAAGGCCCCACAATACCATGAGAACTTGCGTCACGGAAGCTGGGACTGAACAAGTGCGTACACACGTCTTTTCACCTGTTCTGGCTATTAAGGTACAGGGGCAAGAATTCATTTTTATTTGCATACAGAAAGCCTCTTAGGGTGGCCTTGTCTCCACAAGGATATACTTGAATCTTGAATACTGATACTTGAATACTGATCATATCCCCAAAGGAGGTAGATTAATAGGTTAGTTCTGTTTTTGTAACAGAGACACCCACGACTCTATCATGTTCTTGCACGATCTCTAAGGGCATGCACACATGAGTGTGAGTGTGTGTGCGTGCGTGTGCATGTCAACCATGACAGACGTGCTCTGGGTGTAGAAGGCCACTGACTCTCTGAAGAAGAGAAAGCCAAAGTGATAAGCTTAACCCAGGTGCCCGTGGGAATTCTACTCCTGACCAATAGTGACCATCTCTGAATCTTCCTTGAAAGCAGTTTCAGCAAGCCTGGGAGCCCTGCCCTCCCCTCAGAGTCCAGCCCCTCTTCTGTGCCGAGGCTGCCAGCCAAGGGACAAATTAGTGTCAACGATGATGTCAGCACTTGCCTGGTGAGTCCTGCATTCAGCACATCTTCCTAATGAAGCTCTGGACTATTTAATTAGTAGCTGTTCTGACAATTCTGTCCTTGTCACATCAGCCATAGATTGGAACACAAGGGAGAAAATGCCCGTTGAACCCATGCCATGGCATTTGCTCTTTAAATTGAGATGAGTGGGATGCATTCAGCTTGCTAATGCATGGAAATTAGAGGTAATGCAGTTTCTTACTCTATCAGGTGGGAAGGTACAGAGACACAGCCACACATAAAACAAAGGACGTTTTATTTTCTCCCCATCCAAGCAGTTGTTTTGCTTACCACCTCTCCTTTTTGAGGCATACATGCACTGCCTTTTAGGGCATTGTCCTTACAGTCAGAGGGACCTGAGTTTTAATTCTGCTTTGGCTTTTATTAACTCCCTGACTTTGGGCTAGATTCTTAACTTCTCTGAACCCCAGTTTTCTCATCTGTTAAATGAGAATAATAATGCCTACCTCTGAGGTTGTTATGATTCAAACAAACAAATGAAGCACTAAGCATAAATACTAAATATTTGAAAAAGAACTTTTCATATTACTTTTCATATTATATCTCAATGTCCTAAGATCTGAAATAAGAGATTAATTCCACACTGTGGTGAGTATAGTACTGGCTTTATTCACCTCTCTTCTGTTTCCCACTCCACACCCTTTTTTTCCCAACCTAGTTTCTTCACCACTCCTTATACAACATAGGTTTCAGCCATCTCACCACCCCAATTGTCTTCCTCTATAAATTCCAGTTTGTAGGTAGTTTTCAAAAAGTGTGACTCCCAAGTTTAACCCCAAGCTCCCTTTCACTAAGTACAATGGGACTTTTATTTCCCTTGAACTAGACAACTTACTGACTAATTCAGTCTCAGATCCCATTAACTTTTCAGCAGCCATGCCATACAGGATGGGAAAGGGCCCTTCTATCCCAAGGGCCAAGAAAAGGTAATTTATTTGGAAGAAACCACCAAATTCCACCCATTTAAATTTTTATTAAACAGAGAGAAAATGAGACCTTGAGTGATACAGTTCATTTGTGATTATTAGAATCTTCGAAAAGGTTAAGGTGTTTGCTACAAAATATAAAACAGTCATCTGCATCTTTACCACTTAAATTTCAGGAAGGAGATTTAGAAATTTTGGAAGGCAACCATCCATTAGAGTCTTGGGAGACAAACAGTATTAAGATGGAATCTGACAAGGAAAATGAGGATAAACAATAAAATAGTTCCATAAATTTTAGAGGATGTGTCATTGTTTCAAGGCTTTCTATTTACTACTTTAAAAATTGAAGGAAGGAATATGTCCCTAGTACCTTCTTGAGAGTCAGTATGCCACAGAGAATGCAAAAATACATGAAAATCCTTAGTATTTTTTTATTATGATCATTCCTTTAGAGCCAGTTTTATTTCTAATTGTTAGTAGTTGTTTCATTTAGAATTCTGTTTTATAACAATGATCCACCTCTGTCATATTACTGATGTTTTTTACACCTTTAAAATAGATTTGTAATCAATAATACTTGTTAACGCTTGTCATAAAAATTTAATGTAAATCTTATGCATTCAGTGGTCATTGCTCTGTAATTTGTAAAGACTTACTAGTACTCTGTTCTGCTAATTAATTTGAGGATTTAGACTGTAAGCTCCATGAGGGCAGGCAGTTAGTAGTTTTCTCATTTTTGTAACCATTTCTATTGTATGTCTGCATAGCATACATTTTGATATATCAGAAATGGTGTGTTTTAATTGGGTCTTCTTTATAGTAATAAAGGCTAAGAAAAAGGAAAAAAATAGTTCCATAATTTTACTTGTTCCTCCCCTCCAGTTCAAAAGAAAACATAGGTCTTTTCAACAGATAAAATTGCCTTTAAAAAAATTAAGAAAGTAAGATGGGATTTCTTTCTTTTTCTAAAGATGAACTTTTTAAACACTGCCCTTTTACCCTTGAAACCACCACTCCACCTCCCTGAAGGGGCCCAACCAGATCATGTTGCCTGTCAGCAAAAACCCATGTCTTCTCCAGAGAATCCTCTGTGCCTTGCAGTGCCTGGCACAAGTCCAATAGTCAATAACTAAATGGATAAGTATTTGTTGAATTAATGAATGAACAAACAAATGAACAAATGAGTTCATGAATAACAATCTTCTCTGGGGGGAGTTTAGTTACCATATCATCAGGGTTGAGTGTAGATAACAGAAAAATAGTCCAGATCATTCAAGCAGAGAGCTTAATGCTGGATAATAGGGGCTTACACAGACATTGGTAGAACTGGAGGAGCATCAATCAGTCAGAGAGCTGCCACTAGACCTACAGATTTCAAGGTCACCTCACCATGACAAGCCACAGATCAGGAAGCTGCTGCTTTGGCCCTGGCTACAACTACCCTTCATACCTACAAATCTGGTGACTACACAGGGATATATACATATATACCGAATATATAGATATATTCTTTTTCTTATTCTTGTCCATTATGGTTTATTACAGGATATTGAATATAGTTCCCTGTGCTATACAGTAGGACCTTGTTGTTTATCCATTCTATATATGATAGTTTGCATCTGATAGTCCCAAACTCCCAGTCCAACCCTCCCCTGCCCCTCCTCCCCCTTGGCAACCGTAAGTCTGTTCTCTATGCGACATATAGTTCTTTATAGCTTCCTAACATAGCAAACTAGAAAGAGGGTGGAGTGAAGTTTGAAGGGGCCAATCCCTGTGCGGAAGTTCTTTCAATCTAATGAGAAAAAAGCTTTAGTCATGAGAGAGGATGAAACAAGAGAAGAAACAGGAAGGGCTAAGAGATACACCTAATGACTCTATGGCCTTGATTTTCTAGTATGCTCCAGTTCAACTGTTCGGGTCTATCATCAGACCTCATGCATCTTTTTGAGTTTGTAAAACTTGATGACATCAGATACAGAAGAAAAAAATTCACCCCATTCCCCAAATATCATTTCTTCTATGACTCCATCCATATAGAAGACAGCCAGTATTCTAGAAAGAAATTACAGTAATTAAGACTAGGGTCTGTCCTGCCAAATGTTTCCTTGGAATCTTGAAAACCTTCCCATCTGTTGCCTAGAGGAGGCAGGTTTTCCAAACCAACTTCTGAATGAATCACAAGCTGTGATGGTCATGCCAATGGGCCTCACAAACTTCCATCTGCAGGAAGTGTAACTGCTCAAGGGCCCCAAGCTGCTGCTGGCTCTGACATCCATTGAAATTCATCGCTGCTGTGGCACCTAGGCCGCTCTTCCCAAAAGCTGCTCCCAGGCAATGACTAAGCACAGCAAGGAGTCTAAGGCAGGCTCTTTCCTGGGAGAAATGGGACTCCTTTAATGGGTGACTTTGGCTCAAGGACTCCCCCAGAGCCTTGCCAAACTTTCCTTAGAACTTTCCATAGCCTGCTCAGCATCTAGGGTGCTCCCATGCAACATTTCTTTCCTCTGTCCTTCACTCAAGGTCAGATTTGCTCTGATGGCTCTTCCAGTCTCTCTCAGCTCCCTCCCATTTTCTCAGGCATTTCCCTTAATAAAATCCTGTCTTGACATCTGCTTTCTGGAGGACCAGGACTATCACATGAGTCATGCTGGGAGAAGCCTTACAGCTGATCTTTAGCATCCCAAGCCCAAGTATGTCCAAAGGATGGGGAGGGAGATATGGAGGAGGTGGAGGTAAGAGATCATTATGAGACCATGCAGAGTAAGCATCTTACATAGGCAATGGAACCACGGTTTACATATACATATATCTAATGAGAGAACAGCTTTCAGTCATGGACAGGAGGAAGTCAGAGAACAAACAGTAAGAGCTAAGAGATATGCATGGCTACTCTATGACTGAGAGTTTCCAAGATTGTTCCAATTCAAATGTTCCGGTCTCACTAGACTTCATATACCTTTTTGAGCTTATAAAACAAGCTCATACCAGGTACAAAAGAACAAAATTTATCCCAATCCCTGAATATCATGTATAAATATATATACACATCTGTGTGTGTGTGTGTGTGTGTGTGTTTATATTAGAAGCAACTATTAAAAGGAGGACATTTTAGGGCTTCCCTGGTGGCGCAGTGGTTGGGAGTCCGCCTGCTCATGCGGCGGACGCGGGTTCGTGCCCCAGTCTGGGAGGATCCCGCGTGCCGCGGAGCGGCTGGGCCCGTGAGCCATGGCCACTGAGCCTGCGCATCCGGAGCCTGTGCTCTGCAACGGGAGAGGCCACAATAGTGAGAGGCCCGCATACCGCAAAAAAAAAAAAAAAAAAAAGGAGGACATTTTATATTGTTAATCCTTGTCAAGAAAGATAATCTCCATTCTTGAATAGGTAAAATAATGAAAATGTTTTAAAGTTTTTTTCTCCTGCTTGTATTCAGGCAAAATTTTCTTTCCTTTTAATGAGTTTTTATTGTTAGAAGTTCAGTACTTTTGCTTAAACTGTCACTAAATCAGAGTTTCCCTTGATTATTTTATTTCTGAGTATACTCCTTGTTAGCATAAGTTAAGTAGGAAGATAGATAGATAGATAGATAAATAGATAGATAGATAGATAAAATATAGATAGGCAGATAGACAGACAGGTCTATCTCACTATTTTAGAAATCTAGTCTGCAAACTCCATGTCAGTCCAGTGCAACACTGTCATCTCAGTTCCTAGCACTATGCTGGGTATACAGTCAGCACTTAAAAACAAATTAAGTCTCAACCTTGATCCTTACAAAAGCTGACTTGACTCAAAACAACTCACAGAAGATTCTCTTTGCATTTATCTTCTATTATTTGCTAACCCCCTAAACAAGAACACATCTAGAAGGAACTAAATTCGGAGCTGACTTTCATGGCCCAGGTCATGTAAAGTAGAGAAAGGGATTGCCAGATGGAGCTTCACTGTTACCAACTAACTCTAAACACAGTCTGTCCAAATGCAGTGACTCAAACCCCTGTTCAGCCACTCTTGGAGATCATTACAATGTGAAATGTTCAGGGATACCCAGCACCCTCTGAGCAGTCTAAGAGGGGCAGGAATTGCTTCTATACCATTGTTTCAGTTCTGTAAGATAAACCTGGAAGCAGAAACTGCTTCCTGCCCAACATAGAGTCAGATTCATTGAGCCCACATACCCAGGGTCTGACCAAGACAGTCCCATGACCTAACTATTAGCATCTTTATAGGGTAAATTGGATTATATAGGCCAGGAATGCCATTTTTTAGTGGCCAAGAACTTGAAAAAGGAGAACAAAGATTTTTGAATGACAAAGGTAAGACTATTGGTGTGATGAGTTTGTGTCTTTTGTTGTGATTTTTTTTCTTTATCCTTCCTACCATTTTTTCTACCACTCTGGATCCTGCCCCTACTCAATGAGGCACACTTATGAAGTAGGAAAATCCTGACCCTTAGAAATTCATTCAAAAATTATTTATTGAGCACATACTACATTCCAGGCCTGAAGTTAGGTTCTGTGGAGACCATGATGAGCCAAACTTACACACTTTCTACCATCATTAGAGCTTTAAGTTTGGGAGGGAGATATCAGTAATAAAGGAATCCCACAAATCAATATCCAGTTACACATTAAGAAATGTGCTATGAAGAGCAGGATGCTATGAACCATCCCAGAGGAAGTAATAGATTGAAACATGAGGAACAGTTAACTCAGAGAAGCCAGGTAGGTAAGAACAGGTGGGTCAGGGAACGTGGCTCCAGGCAGGCGGATCAGCATGTGGAAAGCAGGAAGGTTTAAACACAGAGCATTTCAAGAACTGGAAGAAGGCCATGATGGCTGACCCCAAGCATGAGAGGGAGTGCAGTGAGATAAGACCACAGAAGAGGCCACAGCCAGATCAGCAGGCCCTTGTACACATGCCAGAGCCCTGAGGATTTTCTCTCCTTTGGTTTTTCCTTATCCCCTCACCCCAGAGCCCAGTGTCCTCAGAGTTCCCCCAAGCTTGCAACTGACTGCACACTTTCCTCAAGCATTTCAAAATTCTCTTAGCCTCCTTCCTCCCCCATGAAAACATACAGGCTCGCATCCTGGGCTAGAGCCCCTGTCCCTTTCTGCTATCAGCTCTCCCTCCTTGGCCTTGCTGCTTTTTCAGTGCCAAGTGTCTTGTTTTTTTTTCTCTCCCTCTTAGCTCAGATTTATTCTCAGATCCTCCCTTTGTTGATGTATAAATTCCAGGCTAGCATCTACTGTGTAATCCTTCCCAAGGATAGTGGACATTAAAAGGGAAAGCAGGGCCTCTCTGCTTTAACCCACAACAAGGAATCCCCAGACTCCAGGGAGTTTATCTTTCAGAGAGGAGAAACATTTGTGTGCACCACATTCCTGGTGCTCCTTAAATCTGCTGTGTAAACAAGTACCATTTTCCCCAAACTACACTTGCTTACATCCTAGTAGAAATATATGAGAGAAGATTATCCCCAGCTATATTTAATAAACCAGTGGTTCTTAACTGGGGGTGGGGGGGGAAATGATTTTGGCCCCCAGGGAATTTATGACAATGTCTGGGGACATTGTTGTTTGTCACGCTGGAGTTGGGTGGTGATGCTACTGGCATCTAGTAAATCGAAACCGGGAATGCTGCTAACATCTTAAACATCTCACAATGCACAAGACAGCCCGCACAACAAAGAATTATTTGGCCCAAAATATTAATGATCATGAGACTGGAAAACCCTACAATAAACTCCTCCAACTTTGAAGTGACAGTTCAAGGTTTATATCCCTCATCCCTGATGAATATCAGTAATTTATCATAATTAATATCATTCCATGGCTAACAACCTCCACAATGCATTCACATAATTACTGCCTATATTTTTACGTATTTTTATTGATTACACTTTCACCCTTTTTATCTCTTTAACTTGGATATTTAAGGTCTTCAATATTCTCTTTATACAGGACATGGGACTGCTGCAGTGGACCCCAGGGCTGCCCTGTGCAGAGGGAGACAAAGATGTTTAATAGTCAGGATAGAATTGAGCATGTTGTAGTGACAACAATCTCAACATTTTGGTTGCTTTAATGCTTCGAGTTTATTGCTCACTCACACTGCATATCCAACACAGGCCAGCTGGGGGTTCTTCTTCCCTGTGTCATTCAGGGGTCAAGGCTGATGGACACTCTGCTATCTCAAGATGGGGCTTCAAGGTTCACTTCAGGAGGGAAAGAGATGCTAGAGAATCATGCTTGAGCCCAGAATTGATACAAGTCACTTGTGCTCATGACTCAGAAATAGTCATATAGTCCTATCCAGACTAGAAATAACAGCAAGAGAACTAGGAAATGTAGGGGAACTAATAGAATATTAGCTGAGTTTGAATTCCAGCTTTATCACCTGTAAGCTGGGGTAAGTTATATAACTTCTCTAAGCCTCAGTTTCTTCACTTGTAAAGTGGCAATAATAATAAATATTTACTTCATAGAGTGGTTGTGAGGATTAAATGAGATGCTTTATATATAACCCACAGCATACAATATTGGCTCAATAAATGAAAATTGCTATTGTTATTACAGTGATGACAATAATGATAATATGGTTTTGGTTCTTCGGACCACAGGCATGTATAGGTTCAATAGATCATAATATAAAGCAGACCCAAGAGGAGGTTACGTCCTGACTGGCTTTTTTCACCGGGATAACATGGTGATTTGTCAAATTTTCTTTTGTATTCCTAAGAATAAATACATTTACTCTTTGTTCATTCATCCAAGATCATTTTTGAATACCTACTATATTCCAAGCATAATGCAGATGGTGCCAATAGAAAAATGAAGAAGACCTCAGTCCTGCCTTCAAGGGTTCACAGTCTGGAGGGGAGGCAGCTGAGGTCTATGGAAGCTCTGTGATAGCACCCCACAGACCAGGGAGGCAAGAGTCAGGTCACAAAAAGCAAATGGAAGTTATCAGGGAGGGAGATGGACTGGACAAGGGAGAACAACTCAGCCAAGGAAAGAATATGGCAAAGGTACAGAGAAAGCTTGGTAGATTCCATCATTTAGCAAGTCCAGAGCACCGAGGAGGGGAAGGGGCAGATGCAGAGGGGTCTTCTACACAAAGAAGAGTTCAAACAGGACAGTGACATGATCAAGTCTGTTTTCGAAAGAATCTATTTAAGTGGTTACATTAGTCTGCTCAGGCTACCATAACAAAATACCACAGACTAGGTGGCTTAAACGACAGAAATTTATTTTCTCACAGTTCTGTGGGCTGGAACCCAAGATCAAGGTCGTGGCAGGTTTGGTTTCTCCTGAGGTCTCTCTTCTTGTCGTGCAGATGGCCACTTACTTGCTGTGCCCTCACGTGGTATTTTCTCTGTGGTCTGTATATCCCTAGTGTCCTTTCCTCTTCTTATGAGGACACAAGGTATATTAGATTAGGACCCCTCCCTTATGACCTCGTTTAACCTTAAATACCTCCTTAAAGGCCCTATCTCCAGATATAGGCACATTTGGGGGGTGTTAGGGCTTCAACATATGTATTGGGGTGGGGGGGCTATAATTCAGTCCATAACAGTGGGCAAGCTTGGTTGCAGGCAAGCTAGAGAGGTGAAAGCAGCAGCAGCAGCTCAAGCAAAGCACTGCATTGAGTTAATGAGAGTAGGGATGAAGGAAAAGGGAAGTATCTGAAAAATAAAGAGTTGGTAGGACTGATGAGACATGATACTCATACACTGTGGTATGACTTAGGCAACTGAGTAGGGACTAATCATACCAGGTACTGAGATGGAGGGTGTGAAAATGTATTAAGGAAACCTAACTCAAAATTGGAATCGGGAAGCCGTGAAGTGCAGGCTGTCATGCACGTGCCCCCGCGCAGCCTGCTTTAGTGCCGTAGGAAGAAGGAAGCTTTCCTCTCTCAGCCGCAACAGTAAGCTGCCGTCTCCTGCAGACAATGAGAAGCTGCCACCACTTGGAACTCTCATTTCCCTCCAACGAACTTTTGTTAAAAACAACCCCGCCAACTTCCTCCTTTCCTCTGTGAGAGAACGCTCTCCTTGTTTGTTCTCCAGGCTTGCCTATGGTTCACATAGTTTGTACCAAATTGCAATTCCTCTGCTATTCCCAAATAAACTCATCTTTTTTTTTTTTTTTTTTTTTTTTTTTTGCTTAAATAAAATTGCTCTTCGCTCTGTTTAAGGTTGACAAGGGAAAACAGTAGGTAGGGGACAGATGAAGAGTTCATGTTTTAACTGTTGGTTTTGAGGTTCCTGGGGGACATACGAGTGGAGAAATTAAACACGTAGTAAGTATGTGGTCTGCCTCCAGAAAGAAATCTAGGCTGGAAATACAGATTTGGTAATTGTCAGCATAGATAGGGGCTGATTAAGGAAATAAGAGTGGATGAAATCACCCAAGGAAATTAAGTAGAGTAAAAAGAAGAGATGGCCAATGGCCAAGAGCCAAACCTCAGAAAACAGAACAAAAGAAAAAAAAAAAAACATTTAAAGAGTAGGTGGAATAAGATTTGCTTGTGAAGGTGCCTGAGAAGAAGAACCAGGAAGGTAACTGAGAAATCAAGAGCATCTGAGGTCATGAAAGCCAGGGGAGGAAAGGGTTTTGGGAAAGGCCTGGTCAGCAGGGTCAAAAATGCCACCAAAACATTAACAGTGTGGTCCTTAAAATGGACTAAGCTCGAAGAGATCACAAATGACCCCCATCGGAACAGTTCTAGCATAGAATGTGAGGCAGAAGCCACTCTGGGAGGGTTTGACCAAGGCGGGTGAGGAAGGGGGGTTGCTCAGTAAACCAATCCTTTCAATTTGCTGTGTGAAGGAAATGACAAGGAAAGAATGGAAACTAAAGGGAAACTTAAGAGCAAATGAAGGACTTGGTTTTGTTTAGGTAAAAGACTTAAGCACATTTATATGCTGAGGGGATGTGCCAGTAAACAAGTAGATTGAAAATATAACCAAGTGAAAGAAACCGATAGCATAAAACCCCAGGGAAGCAAGGGGATGCAATCCAGGGTCCAGGAGGAAGGAATGGCATCAGGCATAAGAATCTTTCACGTGGACAGATTACGTCCCTGAAATCAGAACAGAGGATCAGTATGCCCAGGCTCTAACCTCTCCTCCCCACCGTCTGCTCAGACATCTCCCTCTTTCTCAGGAAAAACCCATTTTTCCAGGTTGCGCTATGGTTAGCTAGACATCTGGGACTTAGCACAGTCCCTAACACTACTTAGGTTTCATAAATATTTGCTGAATAGGAGAGGAACCTTAGCCTTTTCAATGCAGACCTTGTACCTTCCCATGATCACCAAAGAGTGGACCATATAGTGGTCAGATGAAAAGAAAAGGTGGGCACACTTGCAAGGAAGGTCTCTTGGAAAGATTCATTATTCATTCCACAAACCTCCACTTGGTGTATGGTACTGCCTTCAGCCATAGAACAGATGGCCCAAGGCAACAGATTCACAAGGACTCTTTCAAACTGGAGGGTTCCCTGCTCCCTGCAAATGACAAATCGGTGGCTTCTATACACACCCATCTGCTGTGATCTGGAGACCAGATATTCTCTCTGAATCCCCAGCATTGGGAAGTGAATCACTACCAATTTTTCTTTCTGTCAACAGGAGCTGAGGAAAAATTATGCCCCATTGACACAGGCAGCTCCAATTGCCTTCAGAATTTGGCCTGAAGCCCAATTATATTTCTCTAGCTTGTGCCACAGTACATGAACAGTACAATTTGTCTCACTTCTTTCTCTTGCTTTTTAGACTATTCAAAAAATTTTGGCTCAGTGAAACCAACCAAGCATGTTCTTTAGAATAATTTTGAGCACGATCCATAAGCCAAGTTAATATGATACATATTCTGAGAGAAATTCGGTTGAAAGCATCTAGATATATCATGTTTACATTATATGCACATGAGTAAAGTACATTGCACACAAATAACTTTAAAATGCTGTTGCTAAGTTGAATATAAATCAAGGTTGTAAATATGTACTTGCACACACACATGGTCCCAAACTCACCAATGAGCTGTTTTGTAAAAATTATTTCCTAAGCTGGTTGTTTGAAATTTAGACTGTATGTTTACAGAAATAATGCTATGAATAGTGAGCAGATTCCCAGAGTTATCTCCAAAAACCTTTCACCTATATAACGCAGTTGCATTGGTGGGACTGATCTGGTTCCTGGGGAGCATGGACTCTGTGTTCAGAAGGGAAGAAAAAGAGGATAGGAGAGCATAGAATTGAAAAAAAAAAAAAAAATCAGCTCCCAGCTAAAAACTGTTAGAGAGTGGTGGTCTGTGCACCCTCCCCTTCCCAAGATCGCCATGTTGCCCTAATTCTCAGGTTCTGGAATCCCTTCTCCAAGCTCAGACCTCCACTTGATACCAAAGGCTTCATGCACCCACTGTGCTTATCCCTGCCCATGACCAAAAACCACGTTCCCTCAGAAGCACAAATCTTACCCTATGAACAGAGCAGCACTGCCCATGGGCTTGTCCTCAGGACACGTCCCAGTCTGGAACTGCCTGGTGAGACCCACACCAAGGGAGGGTTTGTTTGGCTCGTTCAATGAAGGCTTGTTCAGGGAATTCCCTGGCAGTCCAGTGGTTAGGACTCCACAGTTCTACTGCCAGGGGGCCTGGGTTCGATCCTGGTTGGGGAACTAAGATCCCATAAGCCACCTGGCGCAGCCAAGGAAAGAAAAGAACAAAAAAGAACGAAGCCTTGTTCAGTCTCATTTCCTTTTCTTTTTTTTTTTTCTTCCAAACTGTATAGTTGCTAACACTAAAAATCAGGAGTAGAGGGTAGATATTACTAATGCTCACCAACCTCCACTTAGGCTTTTCTGAACATACTTCCCAGCCCCTTAGTAGTAGGTGGGGCCACATGACTGCTTCTGACCAATGGCCTGTGAGCAGAAATGACGTGTGTCTTTGAGGCAAAGTCAGGGAAAAGTTCCTGTGTGTGTTCTCCACTCTTTCTGTTTCTCAGTATATTGTTTTCCCAGGGCTGCTGTGACAAACCGAGTAGCTTAAACAACAGAAATTATTCACAGTTCTGGAGACTAGAAGCTTGAGATCAAGGTGTTGGCGGGGCCACGCTCCCTCTGAAGGTGCAGGGAAGGATCTGTTCCAGGCCTCTCCCCTCCTTTCTGGTAGTTCCTCGGCTTGTGGCAGCATAACCTCAAATCTTCACATGGCATTCTCCCTGTGTGCATGTCCCAGTGTCCAAAATTTCCCCTTTTTAGAAAGATACCAGTCATACTGATATAGGGCCCACCTAATGACCTCATTTTAAAGTGATTACTTCTGTAAAGACCCTATCTCTAAATAAGGTCGCATTCTCAGGTACTGGGAATTAAGCCTCCAACATACTTTTCTGGGCAGATGCAATTCAACCCATAACACTTGGCCCCTGGTTATATGGAAACCTAGTGTTGAGCCGGTACAGATGGCTTGATGGGTTGATGCATGGAGGGAAGATGCCTTGGAGACTTGCCCAGACTCCCAGAGAACTTCACATGAAGGAGGAAAAATGTTTGTTAAGCCACTAGGACTTGGGGACTGTTTGTTATCACAGCATAGGCTAGCCTAACCAACTATTGATATAAGACTATCTCATGGGCTTCCCTGGTGGCGCAGTGGTTGAGAGTCCACCTGCAGGGGACACGGGTTCGTGCCCTGGTCCAGGAAGATCCCACATGCTGCGGGGCGGCTGGGCCTGTGAGCCATGGCCTCTGAGCCTGCGCTCTGCAACGGGAGAGGCCACAACAGTGAGAGGCCCGCGTACTGCAAAAAAAAAAAAAAAAAAGACTATCTCATATAAAAATCCAGATTTCTTCCTTGGAAGATCTAGCTTGCTGGGCTTGCATCTCATGCCTGCAGATGAAGACTAGCAATTTCCTTAGACTGAACTAAATACTGCTCCCTGGTCTCCAATTCACTACAATCCCCACTGCTCCGTATCATTGCCCCCAACCATTACATCCTTTACAATTTTCCATTACATGTCTGTTACTATTTTTCTTAATCTTACCCTGCTTTCTTTGTTCATATTACCTGCCTGGCCTCTTTAAGCTTGTGAATCTGCCAACTCTGCTTTAAACTGGTCCTATTATTCATAGCTGCCTCCTTACTTCCCTTTCTGAAAGTTTAAGTTATAATTTTTGTGTGTGTTCTCAATAGCTCCCTAAGTAGTTGCAGGCTGTAATGGAGGAGTAGATCCCTTCTAGCTCAGAGTTCATAATTATCTGTTTTTCCTGTTCTCTTTTAACAGAGAAGCATAAACACATTTCAAATATATGTTGGAAAACCATCATAATATCACAAAGAGAACTTGATACCTATTTTCAAAGCATTGTTATATGCATAACAATTCTAACAAGTTAGATGTAGAAGTATTATTATCATTTTTTTTTCAATGAAGAAACAAGAGTAATGAAATGAGGTGATATAACCACAGTCACAGACCCGGTGATTGGTGAAGACGGGATGAAGTTTGCAGCTCTTAGGACTCAAAGGCAGTGTTCTCTTAACTTCTGGGTCTCCATTTCCTCACAGAAAAATGAAGTTATTAGACAAGAAGTAGGAGTTTCCAATGACGTTTAATTGTGTAAGTTTTATTCTGGTCAAAGCTCACTTAGAACAGCCGCAAGTATTAGACATAAGTGGCTCTGGCTGAAGTAGAGGTGAACCCCAGAGTCAGAAAAGTGACATTTTGATATTGGCAGATGTTTTGACCAAGGAACATTTTGACTCAGGAGAAAATACAATCAATTAAACTTTCAACTTAAAAAAACTACCAATTTTCTTTTTAAATTACCAAATGTAGGGGGGGTTGAATGGTGGCCCCCAAAAGGTATATCCACATCCTAATCCCCAGAACTTGTGAATATTACCTTATATGATAAAAGCTTGAATGTTACCTTATTTGGAAAAAGGGTCTTTACATATGAATTTAAGGACTGTGAGATGAGGAGATGATTCAGGATTATCCGTGTGGGCCCTAAATCCAATATAAGTGTCTTTATGAGAGACAGAAGAGAAGACACAGGCACAGAGGAAAAGGCCATGTGAAGACAGAGGCAGAGACTGGACTTACGTAGCCACATGCCAAGGAACACCTGGATCCACCAGAAGCTGGAAGAGACAAGGAAAGATTCTCTCCTGGAGGCTTCCGAGGAAGCACAGCCCTGCTGACATCTTGATTTTGGAATTATTGCCTCCAGAATCGTGAGAGAATAAACTTCCATTGTTTTAAGCCATCAAGAGTGCGGCAATTTGTTACAGCAGTCCAGGAAACTACTATACCAGGTAATGTGAAACATCAGTAAGCCCACCCTATACCTTACCTTTAGCACACTGCCAATACCATTCTAGGATGAAGAAGTAGGGGTGAGGTCAAGATGAAAGATGCAGTGAAGGTGGATGAGGTTCAGAGACAGGGTGAGACCGAGGAATTCTTTAAGAATTTACTTAGGGGCTTCCCTGGTGGCGCAGTGGTTGAGAGTCCGCCTGCCGATGCAGGGGACACGGGTTTGTGGCGCGGTCCGGGAAGATCCCACATGCCGCGGAGCGGCTGGGCCCATGAGCCATGGCCGCTGAGCCTGCGCGTCCAGAGCCTGTGCTCCGCAACGGGAGAGGCCACAACAGTGAGAGGCCCGTGTACCGCAAAAGAAAAAAAAAAAAAGAATTTACTTATACCTTGGCTGGTCCATGTCTCAAATTCTCTCATTCAACCATCAGAGTTAAAGACACTGTGCATACTGATATTTAGCCCCTTATGCTCAGCTCCAGACTGCACAGGAAATTGCCAATTATATTTCTAGCAGTCCTCTCAGAACTTGTGATAATATATGTTTTCATTTCATAATATTCCTATGTAACTCTGGTTTGGGGAGATAAGCCTGAGGTTCCTAAGAACATATCCCAGTTTAATCAGACTTTTAAGAAATACCTTTAATATATTTTTCTGAGTAAAAGTAATACATATGAATAAAAATTCAAACAATAGATAAGTGAGTAAAATAGAAAATGAAAATCACCACAACAGGGGTTGGGTTTGGGGTAGAGTAAGCATCAAGGCTAGCCAGGCACACTTTATTGATGATAAGGACCCGGGGTTTTATGATTTTACAGGATCATTTTGTGCAGCCATGCCACGCCACAATATCTGTAGCAAAATGATTGAGCCAAGATGAATTTTGCATCATGATAAGCATGTCAAAATGTCCTGCTTCACCCATAGAACTGTACACTGTCTGACCTTCCAATACCCAGAAAGTCCCTTAAGAGATTTCCAGAAACCCCTCAGAGATCTTTGGGCCACAATTTGCAAAATGCTGGGTGAGACGTCCTTCAAGTGCCTCTCAGCTATAACTTTCAATAAATGTGTGTAGATGTGAATGAGTTTAATAGACAGTGGTAAAATAACACAATACAGCAGAGAGCTATTGGAACGGATACCCATAAACCAGTTAATGCCCGTCAGCAATCAGAACACTAGTAGCTTCTGCCTCTGTTGATACTTGCGATTACAACTTAATGTTTCTACTTAACTGATGGCAGTTGTCTCCACGAGAAGCTGTTAGCGCATTAGGTCTTTATTAAGACCGGCAAAGTAATAAATAATGTTTGTGACTTCTCTTTTGTTCACAAGGTTAATTGCTGCTTAAGAGTATTCTTGTGATGTATTAAGAGCTCCCAAGAAGTTATATCTGCAAACCATTAGACTAAAAACAGAAGTCTCAACAATCTACTAATTTACAAGTTGTTGATGGACCCAAGTTGTGCCTGGCAGTAAGATTCTAGCAGTAAGATACTGAGTATTACCCAGGATTTTGCATTCATTCTGATTTTTTCATTTAATTTGACAGATACTTATTTAGAAAAAAACACTAAGTTAGGAACTCTGGGAGGTACAAAGGTATATACCACCAACGCTCTCCAACGTTGTTGAGGAGAAAAATATACATGTGTTAAGTGAATTATTGAATGAGCTGTATTCAGAGGATGCAAAGAGAAAACTACTCCAGCTTGGTTGCAATATAAAATCTTTGGACTTCCCTGGTGGCGCAGTGGTTGGGGGTCCGCCTGTCAATGCAGGGGACACAGGTTCAAGCCCTGGTCTGGGAGGATCCCACATGCCACGGAGCAACTAGGCCCGTGAGCCACAACTACTGAGCCCGCACACCTGGAGACTGTGCTCCACAACAAGCGAAGCCGCCCCAATGAGAAGCTCACGTGCTGCGGCGGGCAGGGGGGTGGCCCCCGCTTGTTGCAGTGGGAGAGAGCCCGTGCAGCAGCTGAGATCCCATGCAGCCAAAAATAAATAAATAAATTAATTAATTAAAATATATATATATATATAAAAAATCTTTTTTCCACGTAGCTGAATAAGGTTTGCTAAAATTTGCTTAGAAGTTTTTTTTAAGTCTACGCCATTTGTCTAAGTCACTGTTAATTGGTTATTTTGCTACTTGCTGCCAAATACACCCCAACTTACTTAGGTCCATTAGACACCACTCACCCTGGAGTGGGACTGGACCTAAGAGATCATTAATTTCTATCTCTCTGTCCTACCAAAGAGGAGGGTGGATCCCAGAGAGAAATGAAAGGATTGGTCCAAATCACGTAGCAGCAGCGAAGCCTGGACCAACCAGGGCTCATGTCACTAAATTCCTTATTTCCTTGAGGCCTTTAGAAGATGGATTCAGTTGTGCTAATACTGCGCTTTATAGTTTGTCCAGTTTGGACACAATACCTCAAATTCCACCACATGAATTAGACACACAGGCAGAAAAGAAAAAAAGATGATGATGGTCATAGTGATGATGATGGTGGTGGTGATGAAGAAGGAGAAGAGGAGAATGAGAAGAAGTAGAAAATAGCTCTATTTAGTGAGAGTTTACAATAGACCAGGTGCTTTACAAACACATCTATTATAACCTTGATAGCATCTCTCTGAGGTAGATACTAAAATTATTCTAACTTTACGAATAAGGACACAGTGTTGTTGAATGCTGAGGTTGCACAGTAAGTGGCTGCCAGTAAATGTGAAATCCCAGACTGGTCTGCCTTCAGAGCCTGGATTCTAAACACATATAACACTACAGGCTATGCAATTTCTGAAAAACCCTGCCCCCACTACCAGTCTGAGAGGGACAAGACAGGGACACACGACAGTCCTTGCTGGTGTCTGAGAAAGCCCTAAGAAAGACTCAGATTGTGCCAGCAGCCCCAAATGGTATTTCTGATGTTCTCACTCTCTATGGTGCTTTCAGTTACCAAGACAATCATCTCCAACGGGAATTCCAATGAAACTCAGAGCAAATTAATTAGCCTTGCTGCAGACACAATAAAACTCTGCAAGCAGTTACCATAGTAGGTAACCTTGCATATTTTACAAAGTGTGGCGTTTTTACTTCATCTCATGTTGAATAATGAAAAATTTTCCCTGCCCCCTGCTAAACAGTGAATGATGAGAAGCCCTTTGGTAATTCAGTGACGTTGAATTAAATCTATGGTAGAATAGCCACATGTTTTCCTAGGCTACCATCCCCTTATTTTAGCTCCCTCTCCCTTTTCCTCTCTCTCTCCCTCACAAATTCCATCACAGACATTGAAAGGAGATGGTGCTACATTCCTGGCTACAGAGGAAGCATCTGTTGGCAACATCCAGCTGGAGTCAGGCTCCTGTGGGAAATTGGAGGTCACTGGGCACTCCAGGGAACCTAGATGTGGTAGTACTGCCCAGAGACCTCAGCACCCACTCTGAACCCACACAGCATCACCTCTGAGGAAGTCAATTCCAACATCCTCTGTTGCTCTTTAGCCCCTGCCCTGCTTTATTTGCCTTTAGAGAAGTTATATATTTATTTGATTTCGATTTTATTTTTCTCCACTGGATATAAATATCATGACAGCAGGGACTTTGTTTTGTTCACTGCTCTGCTGGGGAGAAAGCACCTAAAGCAGTGCCTAACACGTGGAAGGAATGCAGTAATATTTGCTGAACGAATGAATGACTGCCAAAAACATTGGCCAGTAATGGCAGTTTTACTGAGGATTTCCTGGGGGAGGTGGAGGAGAAAATGAAATCACATTCCATGTAGCAAGAGTTCACCCAGTCCCCCACTGGACCTCTTCCTCTGATGTAACTCCTCTCTCCTTTTCCCACCCAACCTCCACAAATGCACTTCAATTGTCCAAACAATCTAGGAAATATCAAAACAAAATATCAAAATAAACAAAAGCCTAGAGTCTCTGCACATGTACCCCAGCCCAAAAAACCACCTTAGAAATCATTTCAACCAAAGACAAAACATCTCAAGCATCAATAGGGAACTGACTAAATTATGGTACATTCATAAAATGGAATATTATGCATCCATTACAAAGAATTTGGCCAATGACCGATAGATAGATAGATAGATAGATAGATAGATAGATAGATAGATAGATAGATATTGGGTGGACCAAAAAGTTCCTTCAGTTTTTTAAGTAAAAATAAAAGACACATTTTTCATTTTCACCAAGAATCTTATTTTGAACAATGTATTCACCCTTTTGTTCCACTACCTTCTGCCATTTTTCAGGTAGCTTCTTAATTCCATCTTCCCAAAACATTTTATCTTTTTGAGCAAAGAACTGTTCCAGGTGCCTTTTACAGTCTTCCAGGGAACTGAAATTTTTTGCCTTAAGAGAATTTTGTAAAGACTGAAATAAATGGAAATCCAAAGGTGCAATGTCTGGTGAATATAGTGGATGAATCAGAACTTCCCAGCAAAGCTGTAACAGTTTTTGCCTGGTCATCAAAGAAACATGTGATCTTGTGTCATCCTGATGGAAGATTATGCGTTTTCTGTTGACTAATTCCAGACACTTTTCATCGAGTGCAGCTTTCAGTTGGTCTAATTGGGAGCAGTACTTGCTGGAATTAATCGTTTGGTTTTCTGGAAGGAGCTCATAATAGAGGACTCCCTTCCAATCCCATCATATACACAACATCACCTTCTTTGGATCAAGACTGGCCTTTGGTCTGGTTGGTGGTGGTTGATTTCACTTGCCCCATGATCTCTTCCACTCCACATTGCTGTACAGTATCCACTTTTCATTGCCAGTCACAATTTGTTTTAAAAACGAACATTTTCATTACATTTCAGCAGAGAATCGCATGCAGAAATATGGTCAAGAAGGTTTTTTTCGCTTAACTTACGTGAAACGCAAACATCAAAGTAACTCACACAGCCAAGCTGGTGCAAATGATTTTCAGCACTTGATTTGGATATTTTGAGTATGTCGGGTATCTCCCCCGTAGTATAACGTTGATTGTTCTCAATTATTGTTTCGATTTGATCGCTATCAACTTCAACTGGTCTACCCGACCGTGGAACCACGGTCTACCCGTCACAAACCACTTTTGACACATTCGATCAGTCACAGCACATTCTCCATACACTGCACAAATCTTTATGTGCATTTCAGTTGCATTTTTACCTTTCTTGAAATAATAAAGCATAATATGCTGAAAATGTTCTTCAATATTAAAATGGCTATACAAAAATTCACCAATTTTGATGTCTTTTTTTTAATGCAAGCTGATATGACAGCTGTCACATACAATCTAACAAAATTGTTTCGAATGAAGTTAGACAACTAAGTGCTACTAGAGCCACCTTACAGAAAAAACCAAATGAAACTTTTGGCCCATTCAATAGATAGATAGACAGAAAGAACAATAGCCAAGATATATTGTTTAATGAAAAAAGCAAGGTGTAGTTCCACGTATATAGTATGATTATATAGGTGAAAGAGAGAGAGCAATATACATATATTAATATTTACTTAGTAGATCTTTGGAAAGACACATAAGAAACTGCTAATGGTAGCTGCCTATAGGGAACAGAACTAGGAAACTCTGTGTCAAGGGTGGAAACAGACTCTACTTTTTAGGGAGCTTTTGGTAGTGTTTGAAGTTTTAGTTTTAGTTTTTTGGGGGGTGTTTCTTGTTTTTTGAGTGTTTGAATATTTTATATACATCAAATAAATGTAAATAATTAGAAACTAAATGATAGAAAGTGTGGGTGACAGGTAGTCAAGCAAGCCATAGATCAATTCCACCTTCCCCTCAAAGACTTCATCCAACCAAACAGGAATATCGTGCCTTGGGAGTGTCTGCTAAAAAAATTAGACTTGAATCTTCACCCTTCCATTCTCTGCCAAAATGAAGCCTCAGAGCACATAATGGTACCCACTGGATCCCAAGGCCAAAGGAACTCAGGGAGCCGGCAATTAACTTAAATGCATTTGCTCCATCCAGAAAAGCTATTCAAATGTAACTATGAGGTTGGTCTCCCCAGAACTTTTAGCTTCCTCAGCCATTCTTTTCATAGAAAATAATGCTTAAAATCAGAGTAACTTAGCTTTTGTGATAACAATATAATGTAATGAGTGGTTGGAAATGTTCTATTTAGCTAAGAAATCTCCAGTCACATCAGCTTGGTCTTCTGGAATGTACATCTTACCAAAGTACTGATTATCTGTTGGTTCTGTTGCCTGTATACACCACTTGCTAATATGTCCTCTAGAGTTGTCAGGTCAATTGCTGAAGTAAGAAAGAGAGCAAGAGCAGGGATTTCTGGTTTTGTGTCAACCCCCCGAGAGGAATCCTGCCTGTCCCTTGGAAGGGTATTGTGAACTCTCCCGAGGGGTGAGGGTGTTGACTCTGCCAGAGAGACCCCATGGTGGCCGACGACCACCTTCAGTGGCTGACCAAGCCATGCTCCAGAGCCACTGAGGGACAGCAGGGAGTTAAGTCAGGATCCAAGAAATGTTCATTCCAGCCCATCCTCATCTCCCACAGATTCTGCCAGGCCCCTCACCTATGTCTATACCTACACCCACACCTAACATGTACGAAGATATCTATACCCTTTCTCTTGACTGAGCAGGACAAAAAACTGAGGGAGATTGAGCAGAGACAAGGAAAAGAGAAGGCTGGTGAAATTCACTCTTGAAAGAAGTAGGGGAAGCCCTTCTTTTAAAGTGATTCTGCACTATTTGGCACCATCAAGGAAACCATGGTGGAAAGAGCAGTTCCTGTCTGATTGCCAAGGAATAAACACGATTGGATTTTACACTTTCAAGCCAGCTGAAAAGAGAGGGGGCTGTGATAAAACTGAAGAGAAAGTCCTGTGCTATCAAATTCTGGGTAAGTCAGGTGATATTGTCAGCAAAATGTAGATGATTAAAATATGGCCAACAAGTGTAGGTTCATATCTTCATAACTTCCTATTTTGCATCTTCCTAGAATTAAAGAAAAATTGCTAATGTAATCAGCAAATTCCTAGATCACTGACAATTCTAGAGGATAAATTAACACTGGCATTTTAATTTAGGAGCTGATTAGCTAGTAAAAGAGGTTCCATTTAGAGCTGAATGATCCTGTGTTTCTAGCCTTAGAGCTTCATTCCTCTAATTTAAGTTCTTGACAATCACTTACAAATCGCTCAAGACAGAGCCCACTTTAAACACTTATCAGTCAATCACACCTAAATGTGAATTAATATGTTTTAGATCTCCCCTTAAGAACAGTTTTGTACAGGAGGAAGAGGGACAGAACATGCTTCTGCATGTTTGAGGGAGTTGGAAAGGAGGTGCCCCCATAGACTGGAGTAACTGAGAAGAAAAGATGGGAAGCATAGAATGGGCACCAAACACAAATTTCACTACTTTTCTTGGGGAACAGGGCTCTCAGGCAGCAGAGAGCTTTGTCCACCTCACGTGCCTCTGTATTCTGTCCAGTGGCAGAGAACATGGTGGTTTCCTGACATCTCCTGATTCATATCTATATCTTTAGATCTTTATGTATAGAGGAACCTTGTCCAAAGGTATCTTCCAGCTCCCCAAGCTGTAGCGGTCCTTGGTCCGTCCCCCTAACTAGCAGCAGAATAGCATCACCTCACTCTGAAGTTTCATTCTCTGCTGCAGGGTATCACCTCCACCTAGCCACTCCCTCTCCTTCTTAACCACAGTAACATGACCTTGAACATCCTTATTATACAATAAACCTAGAACTGATAATGGTTTATGAATTCATCTGCATGGTCTATTATTGGCAACCTCTTGAAGAATCAACCCTAATGTTAAACATGACTTCATTAAGAAAGCTTTTACACTAAAATCAAGCTGGCTCCTATAGCCAGAGACCTGACACTTAGGGAAAACTGAACCTCACATTATGAGTTAAATTGTGTCCCCCAAATTCATATGCTGAAGTCCTAACCCCTAGTACTTCAGAATGTGACCGTATTTGGAAATAGAGTTTTTGCAAATGATGAAGTTAAAATGAAGTCATTAGGGTAGTCCCTAATCCGATATAACTGTGTCCTTATAAAAAGGGGAAATTTGGACACAGGGATACACACATGCACACAGAAAGAATGCCATGTGAACATGAAGGCAGAGATCAGGATGATGTGTCTACAAGCCAAGAAACAACGAAAATTGCCAGCAAACCACCAGAAGTGAGGGAAGAGGAATGGAACAGGGCCCTCAGAAGAAAGCAACCCTGCTGACACCTTAAGTTCAAACTTCTAACCTCCAGAACTGTGAAACAATCAATTCAGCCAAACTGTTCTTGGTATTTTGTTACAGCAGGCCAAGCATATTAATACACTAAACTTCAAAGCCCTGGTTCAAGATCCATTGGCTTAAACTCTAAAATCTAAAGTTGTTCCTTTCTCTACTTTGCCCAACCATTCCAGGAATCAGTCTTCAGCTAAAAAGCTCCAAACTGAGATGGGTCTTGAGTTTCCAACTAGGGAAAGATAAGTTTGGATTTTAGTCCTGGTTGACTCTTTGGGTGAACTTGAACAAGTTATTTCATCAATTTCCTGATTGTCAAATGAGGAGGTTGAATAAAATTCTGGTTGGCAAATAGATTGTATCTCTTGTGCCTATTCTAGCTGAGTTGTGGCAGCTACCTAAAGCACGATCTTGAGCACTCTACGAGGACCGTATTCCTACATCTCTGAGCCTGACCCTCTGGATCTGCTCATCTCATTACATGACTTCCAAATAATTTAATGAGTTATATCCATCCCTTTCACACACTGTTCCAATAGGCTCTAGGTGAGACTCTTCATATTCCCACAGAGTAAGTGCTTCAGCTTTGGGATCACTCTGCCTTGCCACTCAGGTGCCTTGACTGAATAGAAAGAATACAATGATTGATCAACAATGTCTGCTGTGGACACAAGATGGGAAGTCCGCCCCAAATGACCTATGTACTTGCCGTCCCTGGACTGAATTGAAAAACTTTACAATTTCTTTCTCCACTGATCCAGAGCTTCTTATTATTGCCCTTATTATCACTTTCAACCATTGCTCTTCTTTATGCTATTCTCTCCCAAACTATCTGCTCTTTTTTCTTTTTTTTTTTTCTCTCACCTCTTCTCCAATTGTGATGGTTAATTTAATGTGTCAACTTGACTGGGCTACAGGATGCCTGGATAGCCCATTGTTTCTGGGTGTATCTGTGAGGGTGTTTCCAGAAGAGATTAGCATTTGAATAGGTAAACTGAGTAAAGTGGATTGCTCTCTCCAGTGCAGGTGGGCATCATCCCACTGGGTCCCTGAACAGAACCAAAAGACAGAGGAGGAATAAATTTGCTCTCTGGTTGAACTGAGACATCCATCTTCCCCTTCCCTTGGACGTTGGTGTTCATGGTTCTTGGGCCTTTGGATTCCACCCAGGGCTTACACCATTGGCTTCCTTGGTTCTCAGCTTTTTGGATTCAAATTGAATTACACCACAAGCTTTCTTGGTTCTCCAGCTTACAGATGGCCTCTTGGCCTCCATAATCATGTAAGCCAATTCCTATAATAAATAAATAAATCTATCTAATTTTCTGTTAGAATACGTGTATATATCCTATTGGTTTTGTTTCTCTGGAGAACCCTTCTACACCAGCCTTTTCCTACTCTCACTCTTCTATGCTTTATGGCTTTGGTGCTGCCAGAATTGTCTATTATAGCTATCACCAGCCAACGAAAATACACTTTTCCTTCTGGGCTGGTAAAATGGTCAATTACAGGACATTATCTATGACTTTTTTGGCTTAAGCTCTTGGCAATTTTCTTCAGTGTTTATAGTAGTCTTTTTTGTTAAGTCTCCTAAGGGTTCGTGGTAGTCCTAGATGCTTATGCGTGCTGGATGCTGATACACTGGGGCAGTGTTGTGATACCACAAAGAGCCTTCCTAACACTCAGTGATTGAAAGGAGGTAAAGCCACGTTCACGATTTTTGAAATGGAGGTGATTACATTACAGCAAACAAAGTTCTGTCTTTATCTAGAGCTTTCCATACATTATCCTGTTTGATCTTCACAACCTTGTGATGTAGGCAGGACAAGTATTCTATTATTCTCACATCACATTTAGGGATCATAATCAGAAAGACTAAGTGACTCAGTTACACAGAATTAAAAGATTTCAGGTTGTGTCATCTTACCAATCACTCAGCAAATCATTTAATTTCATTCATTGAGATATTATCATATATGAGTAAACCCTCTTTAACAGCCATCCAGACCCAACAAATGAGTAGCGGTAGACAGTTTGACCAGGATTGCATTGATTAAAGACCACATTTAACGGAGCCTTAAACTGTGTCCAACTGTGTCCTGCTTTTCCCCAAAGCAGCAGGATGGCTTCTCTCTGAAGTACTCTCTCTTTTAGTGAAGCAGTTTTGTGTAATTTCATGCCGGACTCATAGGCTCTGCTTGCCTCATCAGGTGTGAATCAGATAAAGAAATAACTAAATTCACTTTGCCCATGGTTCCAAGTCAATACACTCAGAGTGAGGGCTTGTATTTTACTCCACACTTATCCCACAAGGGTAATGGGTTTGGGGGTCAGTATGTTCCTTGCTAAACAGTTGTTCTTTACACTATGGTCTAGAAACCATCAGTGTATCTGGTAATCAAACTCAGCATAAGTATACAAACACATTGCCACGTGCTTCCAAGGGAAGCAACCAATCTTTGATGTTTCCTAGGACTATAAGGAGGCCATAATGAGGTTTATGCTGTATATAACTCATTTTTCTGAAATATTGGCAAATAGAAATAACAAGTTCTCCTTTAGCCTAAATTTTCCTCTGGACCAATAACTAAAGAAAATTACCCTGAGAGCTCAAATAGTACCGGCTTGCTGTGAAAAAGCACATATCTCTAGGATGAGAAATAAGCATTTTCTTGTCTCCTGGCTCTGGGGAGACATCCAGCGTCAGAGGGAGTTCTGCAGGATGAGCAAGGCAAGCTCGCCTCAGGAGGTGCAGCTGTGCTCTGGCTGAGAACAAGAACTACACGTTTGCTCCCCAAAGAGCTGGTGAGTATTAGGAGGAGGCATGAATACCGCCATCCTTTTTTGCTCTTGACAGGTTTTACCCAAGTTATTTGCCAAAAGGACAGAGCACAGGTTTCAAATAAGTCTTTCAAGCTAAGATAGCACAAAGCTCATGATCAGATTAGAGACTGAAAGCCACCAGGGTGATGGCTGCTGGGCAGGCTTCCCACAGCCCTGCATCACTCTTTTTGAGGCTGTCCGCCCACTCTTCTTCCCAAGTACGGCCATCCATCAAGTGTCTCTGGTATATCTGTGAGGCTCAAATGCACAGAAACTTTTTAGGTCTTATTTTGTCAGACTTTTCATCAGATGAATCATATTTGGTCATACTCTACTTCTTTAAATTCTCTTTTTTCTCTGCATCTACGACATTATACTCTCACAGGTATTTTTCTACCCCTTTGACAACTTTTTCCCAGTATTTCCCTCATACCTCCTCCTCCAACTAACTTTCAAATGCTGGAGTTCCTAAAAGCGCATTCCCAGCCCCTATTCTTTTCTCTATCTAGACTTTCTCCTAGGTGATCTCATTCATTTTATCTTTCTAAATGTTATCTGCATACTGGTGTGCCAAAAAAATTTCTCCACGGAGATTCCTCTTCCTGAGGTCTAGATTTGTTTATCCAACCACTTTTCCGTTATCTCACCTGAGATGTCTCAAAAGCTCCTCAAATTTAACAAAAGCAAAACTGAAGTCTTGACCCAAAAGAAATATCTGAGACTTCCCTCACGGATTTTGATCAAGAAGGACAGACAGCCACCTATTCCAGGAGAATCACTTCTGGTAATGGGGGACTACATAAATCAGACCAACTCTTTCACTGAGAACAGCTACAAAAGCCAGGGAAAATAGTTCTATATATGTTTGAGGGCCTCAGAGAACTATCAATAACACAGCAGTGAATAACCATGAGGCCAAGATCCAAAAAAAGAAAGAAACCCAGAGAAATGAGCCTAGCTTTGGGGACTACTTTTTCCCTGGGGAGATCTTCCAATTACATAGAGATGGCTGAGAGGCAGAGAAACTGAGCAAAGTATTCAACAAACTGATAAGGCAAGGGGACGAAAATGACAGTTTGGGGCCTGCCAAGGAAGGGAACACTCTTAAAGTTCCCAAGCTTTGGGGCTTGATTTTGGACCCTGCATTATTCAGGAGTTCTCCAGAGAAACAGAACCAATAAGATGGACAGACAGAGAGAAAGAGAGAGAGAAATTTTAAGGAATTGGGACATGCAAGTATGGGGGCTGGCAAGTCTGAAATCTGCAGGGCAGGCCAGCAGGCAGGAGACGCAGGGAAGAGTTGATGCTGCAGCGTGAGTCAGAAGGCAGTCTGGTTCTGCTTCCTCGGGGAACCTCAGTCTTTTCTCTTAGCGCCTTCAACTGATTGGACAAGGCCCACCCACACTGTGGAAGATAATCTGCTATACTTAGAGTCTACTGATTGAAATATAAATTTATCTAAAAAATACCTTTACAGTGACAGCTAGACTGGAGTTTGACCAAATATCTAGGTGCAGAGACCTCTCCAGGTTGACATACAAAATCAACCATCGCAGATCACAGACCACTGCTGATTTAAGAACCACACTTTGAGTAGAACTAGTCTAAGATCGTTGCATTACAGTTGAGCATTGGACAATGTGGGTTTGAACTGCAAGGGCCCACTAATATGCAGATTTTTTTCAGTAAATACGTACAACAGTACTACATGGTTGAATCCACAGATGTGGAACTACACATATGGAGGGCTGACTATAAGTTACACTTGAATTGTTTGCTGCTAACCCCTGTGTTGTTCAAGGGTCAACTGTATTTGGTATTAGGAAAAAGTATTCATTATATTAGGCTTTGATAAGTCAAGGATATATAATATAATCTCTAGGATAACCAATAGAGTAGTAAATTAATGTTTAACTTGGGATAATAGAAAATAATCTAAATACAAAGGAGAGATTAAAAAAATATATAAAATAGGTGAAACAAATAAAAAGCAAATACTAAGATGGTAGATCTAGGCCCAAATATGTCAGTGATTACTTTCAATGTAAATGAACTAAATATTTCAATTAAAAGAGGAAGATTATCAGGATGTATTTAAATATATACACACACACACACACACACACACACACACACACACACACACACACACACACACACTGCTTAAGGACACACATTTAAATATAATATAGACAGGTCAAAAGCATGAGGATAAAAATGGTATACCATGAAAATACTAACCAAAAGAAACTACAATAGCTATACTGCTATTGGATAACTAAGACTTTAGAACAAGAAACATTATTAGAGCTAAAGAAGAACATTGCATAATAATAAAGAGGTTAATACACCAGGAAGATACAACAGTCCTACATTTGCTTGTTCCTTGGAACATAGCTTCAAAACATATAAAAAAATACAGAAAGAGAAGTCTGCAAATCCACAATTACACTGGAAGAGTTTAACACACCTATCTCATAGGTAGAGCAAGCAGTCAAAAAATTCAGTAGGAACACCAAAGATCTAAACAATACAATCAAACTTTTCCTGGTGGACATATTTATAGAACAGTGTACCTAATGACTACAGAATATACATTCTGTTCAAGGACACACAGAACATTTGCCAAAATTGCCATATTCAGAGCCATAAAGCAAGTCTCAATATATTTCAAAATCAAAATCGTATCAGAATATGTTTGGTTTCAGTGGAATTAAGCCGAACAAGTAGGAAATCCCTCAATTTGGAAATTAAGAAGTAAATTTCTAAATGCCTATGGGCCAAAGAAGAAATCACAAAGGAAATTATATAACAAATATTAACCCAAAGATTTTTTTAAAATACATATTCAAATCACACTTACATGAAAATTTATAGCCCTACTGACATACAACAGAAAAGAAGAAAGCCTGAACATCAGTGCACTAAGTATCCACGTCAAAAAGCTAGAAAAAGAGCAGAAAATTCAACCCAAAGAAATGAGAAAGAAGAAAATGATAAAGATAAGAACATACGTTAATGAAAAAGAAAATAGAATAGTAGAGGAGGTGATCCAAGAAAACAGTAGTTTTGCTGAAAAAACTAATAAGGTAATACTCCTTCAAAAAAAGGCACAAATAATTCATGTCAGGAATGAAAAGGGGATACCACTGCATATCCTACAAACAATGAAAGAATAATAATAAGATTTTTTTTAACTACATGCCAATATTTGAAAATTTAGATGAATTAGATGGTATATTCCATAAAACACACACACAACCTAGCAAAACTAAAAGTAATTTAAAAAGTAATTCACTGCTTAAAAACCTGCCCAGGGAAACCTATAGGCCTAGATGGCTTTGCTGTGAATTCTACAAAATATGTCAAGAAGAAACAATGCCAATTTTTCCACATATTTTTCCAGAAAAGAGAAAAGGAAAGATCACTCTTCAGTACATTTTTTAAAAATTTTATTAGAGTATAGTTGCTTTACAATATTGTGTTAGTTTATACTGTACAGCAAAGTAAATCAGCTATACGTATACATATATCCCCTCTTTTTTGGATTTCCTTCTCATTTAGGTCACCACAGAGCACTGAGTAGAGTTCCCTGGGCTATGCAGTAGGTTCTCATTAGTTATCTATTTCATACATAGTATCAATAGTGTATATATGTCAATCCATACCTCCCAATTCTTCCCACCCTCCCCCTTTCCCCCTTGGTATCCACACATTTGTTCTCTACATCTGTGTCGCTATTTCTACTTTGTAAAAAGATCGTCTATATCAAATTTTTTCATATTCCACATATATGCATTAATATACAATATTTGTTTTTCTCTTTCTGACTTACTTCACTCTGTATGACAGTCTCTAGGTCCATCCATGTCTCTACAAATGACCCATTTTCATTCCTTTTTATGGCTGAGTAATATTCCATTGTATATATGTACCACATCTTCTTTATCCATTCCTCTGTTGATGGACATTTAGATTGCTTCTGTGTCCTGGCTATTGCATATAATGCTGCAATGAACATTAGGGTGCATGTGTCTTTTTGAATTATGATTTTCTCTGGGTATATGCCTAGGAGTGGGTTTGCTGGGTCATATGGTAGTTCTATTTTTAGTTTTTAAGGAATCTCCATACTGTTCTCCATTGTGGCTGTATCAATTTACACTCCCACGAACAATGCATGAGGGTTCCCTTTTCTCTACACCCTCTCCAGCATTTACTGTTTGTAGATTTTTTTTTTTTTTCGGTACGCGGTCCTCTCCCTGCTGCAACCTCTCCCGTTGCGGAGCACGGGCTCCGGACGCGCAGGCTCAGCGGCCATGGCCCACAGGCCCAGCCGCCCCGCGGCATGTGGGATCCTCCTGGACCGGGGCACAAACCCGTGTCCCCTGCATCGGCAGGCGGACTCTCAACCACTGCGCCACCAGGGAAGCCCCTGTAGATTTTTTTTATGATGGCCATTCTGACCCATGTGAGGTGATACCTCATTGTAGTTTTGATTTGCATTTCTCTAATGATTAGTGATGTTGAGCATCTTTTCATGTGTTTGTTGGCCATCTGTATGTCTTCTTTGGAGAAACGTCTATTTAGGTCTTCTACCCATTTTGTGATTGGGTTGTTTGTTTTTTGATATTGAGCTGCATGAGCTGTTTGTATATTTTGGAGATTAATCCTTTGTCAGTTGCTTTGTTTGCAAACATTTTCTCCCATTCTGAGGGTTGTCTTTTCTTCTTGTTTATGGTTTCCTTAGCTTTGCAAAAGCTTTTAAGTTTCATTATGTCCCATTTATTTATTTTTGTTTTTATTCTCATTACTCTGCGACGTGGGTGGGAAAAGATCTTGCTGCAATTTATGTCAGAGTGTTCTGCCTATGTTTTCCTTTAAGAGTCAACATTTAGCCAGACTTACTCATAAATTTAGTTCATTTTTTTAAGGCCAGAATAATCTTGATACAACAACTGGCCAAGGCCATTTCAAGAAAGGAACATTAGAGGCCCAGCTCACTTATGACATTGATTTTTTAAAAACAATCTAGACAAAGTCTAGAAAATCAAATATGGCAATGTGTGAAAAATATTATATCAATACATCACAACCAAGCTGGAAATGCAAGAACTGCAAAGTTGGTTTAGCATTCAAAACTCATTCAATGCAATCTGCTCCATTAATAAAATAAAGGAGATGAATCCTGTGACCATCCAGTAGATGCAGAAAAAAGCAGTTCATAAAATTCAATACACATGATTAAAAAAAAAAAACTGGTAGCAAACTAGAAAAAGAAATTAACATCCTTCATCTGATAAAGAGTATCTACAAAAACCTAAAATAACACTTAGGTCCTTAATCATCTGCTCCAGAGCCACTCTTCTTCGAATCTTCTCCATCTCAGTAAAATGACATCTCCATCCATCCAATTGCTAAAGCCAAATACCTGAAAGTTATTATTTAGGGTTCAGTCTCTCTGTCTCCTACCAGCCTCATACCCAATCCCTTATCAGTCTATTGATTCTACTTCCAAATATTTCCAGAGTTTTCCATCTCTTTCATTACCACTGTTTTCCATCTCCTTCATTACCACTCTGGGCTACTACCATCTCTCACCGGGATTACGACCATAGACTTACAACTGGTCTTCCTGTTTTTATTCTTGCCCCCTCCAAACCATTTTCCAAATCCACATAGCAAACAGAGTGATATTCTTAAAGCACCAATCAGATTACATCACTGCCTGTTTAACAACTCCCTAAGGTTGTTGGGGAAAAAAATCCAAAATCCTTACCAAGGTCTACATGCCTCCATGCCTCATCCTAGCATCACTGTCCCCCTCACCCACTGTGTCACGCTGGCCTCTTTCAGTTCTTTGCATTTGCCAAGCTAGTCTCCGCTTCAGCATTGCTCCCCCGACTTGCAGTGTTTGCTTCCTCACTTCTCACTGGGCAACCTGACCACCCTATGGTTTCCTTTCTTAGAACCCTATACTTTCCCTTCAGAATTCTTATCATAATTTGCAAGTCTATATTATTCTTTTACTTCTTAAATATCTTCTTCACTATATTATAAACCACAAAGGCAAGAATCGTGACTGTTTTGTTCTCTTCTGTTTCATCTCTATCCTAGTGCCTAGTGCATAATAAGCATTCATTGAATCATTGTTGAAAATGAATGAATGAATAAGTGAATGAATGAATTCTTCTTATATTCCAAGTATATTAAAAGTGTGTGTAGCTTTTTCAGGAAATTGCTTCCAGCATGCATAGTTTGAGCGACCATTGTTAATAACTGACTGTAAGCAGTTTCAGAAATATAACCTTGAGCTTCCAGACAAACCTTGAAGTAAATGAACACTGTGTCTCACTTAGACCTCTGCAATTAATTCTAACTTCTAAAACACCTTATCTACTGGCACTAGAGCTTGCTTTGCATGGATCTTATGGGAAGTTATTGCAAACAGGCATAAAAGCAACCAAAGGCAAGATATCAAGAGTTAAAAGCTTTTATTCAGCTACAAATACAGTTTTCTAGCTGAGCAGACTTCAAAACCTTCATTTTCATGGTAAGCAAACAATGATCCTAAAATAAAATATGTGCAGCCAGTGATATCTATTTACAAATGCCCTATGACTACCTTCTAAGAAATGCTATATGATGGTAAAACTTCAAAAGACATCAGTGCAACCAACACCATCATTCTGTTAAAAATATTTTCATCTTTATGTGATAACCCCAGGAATACAATCTTTATAATCGCGCAACTAATCACTAACTCCAGAGTGATGTAAAATTAATTTGGTTATGCCTTAGTACCTCATTTTTTTCTACCTGCAAAAGGTGGCAGCTAATGTTATGTGAAAATAGAATCTATAGAGACCCTGTGTTCCTAACACACTTTAATGATGGGGTCAACTCCCTCAGTATCCCAGAAAGAGAGGAAATAAAATTTTCATTTTTCTTCATAGGTTGAAAGACATGGCCAGACTTTGTACCATGATTGGAACCAGTTCTTTCTAGGATTAAGGCCAAAATCAAAATCACCAGGTTGATCATATGTTCCCAAAAGGTAGTTAACTCAGTCTCATAGACAGGGGAAAAGGAAAGGCATCTACCATTTGTATCCTTATTCGAAGGAAATAAGAAGAGTCCAAATTATCAAGCTGCAGATTTAAGGTCACTTAAGGGCTCTAGAAGCCACAGCAACTGGTGAGGGTAACAAGGGCTTTATATTCTCATGGTGATGAGTTCAAACCCCAGCTCCTTCACATGCAAATTGCATGTCCCTAGGCAAGTTACCAAACCTTACTCAGCTTCAATTTCTTCATCTATAGAAAAAGGATAACAATGCTGTCTCATACAGAAAGTACATGGCACACAGTAGGAGTTCAAAAAATGGTAGTTATTCAGTGGAATAGATATTGGCCTTTCTTTCTATTCCTCCTTTGTTAAAAATAAATGAAGGAAAGGAGAATAGGAACTCGCAAAGGTATTCTTAAATACTAACATTCCTCCTGGGGATGTTCAATACTGCCAGAAAACCTAAAACCCCTCAAAAAAGGAACGTGAATTAGATATAAAATATAGCTGGTCCCCAGGACTTTGTTATCTCACATCCCCAAATTAACATTATCTAAGAAACCAAATGACATCAAATCTGTATTACATTGAGAATAACTTTCAAAACCCCATGGGTAAGAGACAGAAAGAAAGGGAGAAGGAGGCTGAGATGGAAATAAAATGGAGGGGAAGGGAAGACATGAAAGAAAGAGAAGAAAGAGAGAAACCAACCAGTTCCATCTGAATTAAAGTTCATTTATAATCAGAACAATAATGGGATTGTCTTCTCCTTTCTGCTGTGTTCCCAATGAAAGTCAAGACCGTAGTTGCTTTGTTCACTTCTGTATGCCCAGTAGCTAACACACTGCCTGGAACTTAATAGGTATTTAATAAATAATTGTTGGATATACAAAAACATGAATGAGTGAGTGCTGTGTATGTCTCCGGAGTCGTAAATATTCACCCTGCATCCAAGAACTTGAAAACACAAAGGACTGATTTTATGCATTGACTCTGGGTACTTGGAACTGGAATTCCACATATGAGTGTCCCCAGGTTTGCACCATCTCTCTAGCCCTGCAAAATGGCCTTTTCGAATAAAGATCTGAAGGTCCTGTGGGGTGGCCTCAATTTCAGCTCTCACTCTGCCAGTGTTCTCAGTTGCCTTATAATACAGTGTCTGGTGCTAGATATTAAAATGCAGAAAGAACTTTTTAGAGACTCTGAGTCGTATACAAAAAAAAAAAAACCACATCAAAGATAGAGCTGAGCAGTTAGAAATCCGTCAATACAGTGTCTTGCTCTCATTATTGAGAGATGCTTAATCTCATTATTCAGTTTTGGGAGAGAACAGGAGGCATGTAGTGAAATTCAATAGAGACATAATATATAGCTTCGAGTTAGCAACAGATAGTGTAATGTTGAAATTTCCAATTTCAAAATAAGTTTAACTGTCAATAATTATAACTATTTAATCAAAACACTGTAAGAATATTTTTTGGTATATTGCATATTAAAATTTTTTAATCTATTAAACACAGGTCAAAAGCCCCATCAAATATAGAAAGGCTACAGAAATTTCACCTGGTTGATATAAACCACTTCATTTACATTTTCTAGAACAATTCTTATAAATCCACTACTACCAAAACACAGCTATGAGGATTAAATTTAATTGTGTATGTAAAAGTATTTT
Organism: Delphinus delphis; assembly: GCF_949987515.2. Lineage (NCBI taxonomy): Eukaryota > Metazoa > Chordata > Mammalia > Artiodactyla > Delphinidae > Delphinus > Delphinus delphis. The sequence continues at coordinate 35,893,154 of NC_082684.1, read as the reverse complement.
GCAACATTATGTCTTTTTTTTTTCTCGGAAAGATATGAGACATTTTTGTTTCTTTCTCAGCCAGTTTGCATGTAACATGTAATGAAATCACCTTCCATTTTTACCTGCCTCCCTATTAGAGGCAAGATTTTTTTTCTTTTCCTTCTTAAACTAATGGGATTGTGAAAAAAGCAATCTCATCCCGTCAGATGCCACCATATTTCAGAAATGAAGTGATTTATGGGCAGTAATTACATTACGAAAAGTTTATACATCATTTGGGTATTATTCAGGGGAAAAGGTATAGTGTGTTGTTGTTGTTATTAAACCCCAAAGACCCATTGATCAAGAATATCAAGATCAACCCTTGTTTTGTTAAGTAATTAACTTAACTCTTCCCCATAGCTCCCATTCAGGCTTAGAACAATCCTATTTCTCATTGGAATGAAGAGTCCCGAGCAATGTAGTGAAAAAGGTGATGCCAATTAATTGGCAAAAGTAATTGTCATTTTGTAATCACATTATTATCTAATTTGCTGCCACTAGATCATTAAAGTACCAATTATGCATCTCTGCTCTAATGCATTAGTTTAAAAAAGGAATCATGCATTTATTGCCTTTATAATTCCTGAGATAATTATACAACAGGCTGAAGGTATATTTCTTCTGTGATGCAGCAAACTTAGCAACCACATGGAGACTCCAATGGTTAGGAAATTAGTATGCCAGAACTGATTATTAGAGCTAAAAGCAAATATCCTCAGCTTCTTTATTCAAGGTGCCGTAGGGACATTCTATAGAACGGAATTGTGAGGAAGTAATAGTTTGCCTCTGTAAAACAGTCCATTCCCTCTTCGTCCATTCTTTGCCAGGGGGGAGTCACATAGAAAGAAAACCTTGTTCAGGAATAAGAAAATGGTTTCCAGATTGGTTTATAGATTATGAGTTCTTGAATGGACATGTGGTCCAGGAGAGGCTGTACTTCTCGGCTGTCCAATGAACCACTCTCATCTTGGGTGAGTCCCATCCTGCCTGAGGAGGGGTTAAAGCATCCCTACAGCATGGAGAAGGAAGCCGGGGCGGGGGGATGCTGGGGGCGGAGGGGCATGTGAAGTGGCAGTCTGGAGACATTTTCAAGTTTGGCTTCATTATTGTTCTTAAAATTCCATGAATTCCCAGGTCATAAGTCTCTTCCTTAACATAGATATAAAATCCATTCTGGAGATAAATAGAAATAAGTTATGGAGTCTCTCTTTTGGATTATCTGTTCTCTCTATTTTTAATATAAATGGGTTTCAATCCAATTGAATTGTCCTTTCACTTCAAAAAAAAAAGTTATGGTGTTGCATGTTTTTTGTCTACTCTTCTCCATATTTACCACATTTAAGACTGAAGTGGTCGTATTAAGTGCTCCCTGTAGCTACACATATGGCAGAAGGATTCCCCAGGATACTGCGGTGGCCATCCTCTTCTCTCAAAAAGGATTCTGTGCAAGCTGCTTCTCCAGCTGTCACAGTCCCACTGATATTCCTTTATTCATTCCCAACATTGTTCTAGCGCAGAGGTCAACAAACTACAGCCCAAAGACCAATCCAGCCCACCTCTTATTTTTGTAAATAAAGCTTTATAGGAATACAGCCAGGCCCACTGGTCTACATGTTGTCTCTACCTGCTTCACTCTACAACAGCAGAGGTGAGTAGTGACAACAGAGACTGCATGGCCCACAAAGCCTAAAATATTTGCTATCTGGCCCTTTACAGAAAAAGTTTGCCAATCCCTATTCTAGTGGGATTTTTTCATCTTACTATTACAGACTCTCCTTCCCCTGAAATAAAGACCTTTATTCTTACATTGCTTAATGTTTTTCTTTTCTTCTCTCTGGACAATTCTTTCTAAATTACAGCATCTTCTTTAACTTCTGAAATTTAAATCTCTGTAACATTTCATCCACACACTCCCTGGCAGCTTTGAGAACACCTCCCCCAAGGATGCTCACAAAGGCGCTTGATAATGTCTACTTTTGATCTGTAGCCTAAGGAATCGCTCTCTGAGTGGATCTAAAAATTTCATTCATTCCATCAAGAATAGACATTTGATGAAGGTCTTTGTTATGTGCCAGGCACTGATGCTAGATGCACAGTTCCATAAGACACAGTCTCTCCCTACCTAGAAACTCACAATCTGGAAAAGAAGACCTCATACACATCAGGGTATTATTGTTCTTGCAACTGTTGTTTGTTTTAACACTTTCTTAGTTACATGCCAAGAACTGTGTTGAGAGCTTAACATATATTAACTCATTTAATCCTCATAACAATCCTGTGAGGAAGATGCTATTATTATCTTCATTTTACAGATAAAAAAATTTAGGTATGAATAAGAGAACTTCATGTGAGGTAGAATTATAGCAAAGGTTTAGTAATTTGCCCAAGGTCACGCATTTATTAAGTAGCAGAGCTGGGATTTGAACCCAAGCAGTTTGGCTCCGGAGTCCAAACTCCTAACTACTTCGTCAGTATTAACTTTTGTTTCCTCTGCCCTGGACCTGAGAGGAGACACCCTACATGGGACACCCCTGAATTCCCCATCACATAACATGCAGAGGATCTGAGTTATGCCATTGTTGACCGAAACAAAAAATGCACAACGTGAGAGCTGTGGCTTTCAGTTTTATTTGAGGACCTTACTGAGGACTATAGTCCAGAAGACAGCCTCTCAGATAGCTCTGAGGACCTGCTCCAAAGGGTTAGGGGAGGAGCCAGGATGTATATGAGTTTTTCTGGCTGGGAATTATATGTATTCAAGGATACATCCTGGTAAAAGATTACTGTTAATCACAAAAAAAAACCCCAGATATTTCAAGTTCATGATTTTAGTGCTTATCTCTATATGGGAAGATGCAAGAATCTGGGGTCATTGAAATTCTTCCTTAGATATGCATTTTAACTAGCTAGGAGCTCATATACCCAAAACATGGAATGCTTCATCCTGTTTTTGTCCTGAATCCCTTTCGGGGTGTGCTGAAGGTCAGCGACTACAGGGGCTAATGACCTGATCCTTGTAGAACTGGGTGGCAGGCACTTTCTTTGTTCTACACCCTGCAGATTCACATCACTTGCCAGCATCATCCTGCTTCGCTTGAGCACTGACACCTTCAGACTCCCAGTGTAAGACCTGGCAATCTGAGGATATTCTGATTTCCCAGAAAATGGTTCTTTTATCAAACTAGAGCCTCTCAAAAAAGAAAAAGCTGGTTTTAACTTCGCTGTAGTGGGGGGTGGGGGGCTACTATCCATTAGCAAAACTGATGGTAGCTACTTCTGATTTCTATGGGAGAAGCAAAATTCCTCTGCAGAGAGACAATTCTTTAGTTTAGAAAAATACTCTGATGCATCTTAATGGGGTGTTTTTATTTGGGGCCTGGTTTTGGTTCATTTAAAAAAATTTTTGCTGTTACTGTAGGCACCTGAGTGTAAATGGATAGGAGTGTGTGAGACAATGAGAGTTGAACTGCTCTGCGTGGTAAGGTGAAGAAAATTTTGAGGGCACCCCAGAGAGAGAAGATAAGGCACTTGACTGAAAATGGAAGAGGTGTGAAGGCAACCTGAAGACCGAAAGAGGCTCAAGAAGATCCCCAGGCATTGGGGCCATCAGAAGAGAAAACTGGCCAGGGAGAAATCCCCCGTAGGGAGATGGTCAATGGTCTTTAGGACAGTGATGTCTGATACCAAGTTTAAAGTTGTTTGCTGTGCTATGTGATCCTGAGAGAGGTCAACAGCTCCAGAGGAGACAGGAGCAGTGATGGGGGAGGGGAGGATAGTAGGAGCAAGACTGTTTATAAAAACAGCCTCCTAATAAAAGGCAGAATCAAGGTTGGAAAGGAAGAAGTAAATCTATCCCTAGTCACAGACAACATGCTCTGGAACATAGAAAATCCTAAGGAATCCACAATAAAACTACCAGAACTAATAAAAAAAATTCTACAAGGTTGCAAAATATAAGATCAATATATAAAAATCAATTGCATTTCTATGCACTAGCAATGAATAATCCAAAAATGAAATTAAGGAAACAGTTGTATTTACGATAACATCAAAAGAAATAAAATACTTGGGAATAAATTTAACAAAAAAGTGCAAGACCTATATACACATCACATTGTATATAAACACATCATCACTGAAAAAAATTAAAGAAGACTTAAATGGAAAGACATCCTATGTGCATGGATGGGAAGACATTATTATTAAGATGACAATTTCTTCCAAATCGATCTACAGATTCAATGCAATCTCTATAGAAATTCCTGCCTTGTTCACAGAAATTGACAAGCTGATCCGAAAATTCACATAGAAATGACAGGGACCCACAATAGCCAAAACGATTTTAAAAAACAACGAAGTTGGATGGGACTAGTAATTCCTGATTTCAAAACTTACTACAAAGCTTCAGTAATCGAGACAGTGTGCTACTGACATAAGGATAGACATATAGAGCAAGAGAATAGAGTTAAGAGACCAGAAATAATCTCATATGCCTACAGTCAATTGATTTTCAATAAGGGGAGAGAATTCAGTGGAGAAGAATAATCTTTTCAACAAATGGTACTAGGACATGCAACAGAATGAATTTGGATCCTATCTCACACCACACACAAAAGTTAAATCAAAATGGTATAAAGACCTAAATTTAATAGCCAAAACTATAAAGCTCTTTGAAGAAAACATACACAAAAATATTCGTGATTTGGGGTAAGGCAATGGTTTCTTAGACATGACACCAAAAGAACAAGCAACAAAAGGAAAAATAGATAAACTGGATTTCATGAAAATTTAAAACTTTCATGTTTCAAATGACAGTAACAAGAAAGTGAAAGACAAGCCCACAGAATGGGAGAAAAATTTTGCAAATCAGGTATCTGACAAGGGACTTGTATAGAGAATAAAGAACTCATAACTCAGCAACAAAAAACCAACCCATTGAAAAATGGTCAAATCATTTTGCTATTTCTCCAAATAAGACATACAAATGACCAACACGCACAGGAAAAGATGCCCAATATTATCAGTCATTAGGGGAATGAAAATCAAAACCATGATGATATAATTCTCATCTACTAGGATAGCTATAATCAAAAAGATGAACAAGGGCTTCCCTGGTGGCGCAGTGGTTGGGAGTCCGCCTGCCGATGCAGGGGACGTGGGTTCGGGCCCCGGTCCGGGAGGATCCCACGTGCCGCGGAGCGGCTGGGCCCGTGGGCCATGGCCGCTGGGCCTGCGCGTCCGGAGCCTGTGCTCCGCACGGGAGGGGCCGCAGCAGTGAGAGGCCCGTGTACCACAAAAAAAAAAAAAAAGATGAACAAGTGCTAGGGAGGATGTAGAAGTTGAAACTCTCATATTGCTGGTGGGAATATAAAATTATGCAGCCCCTTTGGAAAACAGTACGACAGTTCCTCAAAAAGTTAAACACAAAATACAATGTGATCTTGGAAATTCACTCCTGGATAGATATCCGAGAGAACTGAAAACATACCGCCACACAAAAATGTGTACACGAATGTTCACAACCTTATTGCTTTTGGCCAAAAAGCAGAAACAACTCAAATGCCCATCAGCTGATGAGTGGATAAGCAAAATGTGGTATATCCAAACAATGGAATATTATTCATCAATGAGAAAGAATAAAATACTGATACGTGTTACAATATGGATGAATCTTAAAAATATTAAAGAAGCCAGACACAAAAGGCCACATATTGTGTGATTCCGTTCATATGAAATGTCCCGAATAGGCAAACCCACAGAAACAGAAAGTAGAATGTGGCTGCCAGGAGCTGGGGGGAGGGAACAATGAAGAGAGGCCTCTGATGGGTATGAAGTTTCTTTTTAGAATGATGAAAACTTTCTGGAATTAGATTGCAGTGATGGTTGCGCAACTTTGAAATATACTGAAAACCACTAAATGGTACAACTTGAAAAGCATGAATTACATATGAATTATAACCTCCATTTAATAATATTTTTTAAAAGCCTCCTTTTCACCAAGTATAACCAAAAGAAGGTGAGCCTGCTGAAAAGGTAGGGAAAGAGTTGGTAGGGGAGGAAATCACCTCATTCCTAGAGAAAGACCCTAAAAAAAGAGTATTCTTTTCTTTAATTCAAAAGAATTAAAGGTGGCTTCTAAGGCATTCGCACCTGAAGTACTGCACCAGATAGCAGTTTCATCTAAGGTAGAAAGTGGTTTCAGACAGTTCTGATGGAAAAGAAAGGGAAAAGAGACTTCCAAAACGATGTGTTGTGGGCAGATGTTTTTGGCTTTTCAGAGTGGCAGGAGTTCAAAGGAGGTGTGTGTAGGATTCTCTGGCTGCAGGTAAGCCTTTATCTCATAAGACTAGAAATGTTCTCAGAAAGAGCAGGCTGAAAGTATACTTGGGGCCTGAGAGCCAGCCCCAGCTAGGAGTCACCCAGCAAAGTGGGAGGGGGCACAGCCCTGGGCAGGCCCAAGGTCTGGGAAGAGGAGTTACCTGGACAAGGCTGGCCCTCCCACCCCTGCCCCACTGCCCTCAGTGGACCTGTGCTGGCACTTGTGGTCGGTTCGCGATGCTACCAACCACACCTCGATGAGCCTGTGGCAGAGCCCGTTTCTGTGACCTGTGACATGGTTTGTCCGTAACCTGAGCAACTGGGGAAAATGAGTGCCCCTTCCAGTTCAGTCCCTCAGTTCCCCAGTTTACAGTTCTCTTTTCACTAGAACTTATTTTCCAGAATGCTGTGTTAAGAATGTTTACAATTTAGGGAACACCAAGTTCAGCACAATGCATTTTCCCTGGTTTCTGTGTCAACACCAAGGCCAGGCAACCTGACCCATCCTCCTCTCACCCTCCTGATAAAGTAAATAAAATCCCCACTGAGATGGTCTTTGCCAGTAAGGCAGGGACTGTGTACATGACGACTCCCTGGCAGAGAAAAGGATGAAGAGCCAGCAAGTAGTTAGATGTGTCTGAAAGCAGGCTTAAGAATAGCTCTCACATAGTTTCTACCAGGCAGAAATTCACTTTTTCCACAGGTATTGAACGAGGGCCATGGCTACTGGCTATCCTCACCTCTGTGTCAGTTGTTTTCATCTTATCAGCCACTGATTGAACAGTCTCTGGGTTTGGGGCTGGGAAGGCAGAAAGAGAAGAAAAATACCACACAGGAAGAAATGAGCACCTACTTGGGTCAAAATTTGCTATTAACCTTGTGAGACCAGTTAGGGCTCAATGGGGCTTGAGACTTCATTCTTCCTGAAGGGAAGTGTGGACACTGAAGGAGGGAAGAGTTAAAGGGAGAGGGCAGCAGAAACCAAGGTCAGCGGGGTGAGGGTAGAAGATGTGGAACACCCTCAGAATACCCGGGAACCCCACCACCACACACGCGCATGCGCACACACACACACTTTATTCCTACCCTCCGCCCAGGCTGGAGGCCTCTTTCTCACGCAAGAAAAAGTAACAGGTAGCTAGATCAAGGGCGCCACACCAGAACACAAGCGTCTGAAAACTGAACCATAGAAAAAAGGTATCGCCTACTCCTGCCTCTTCATCAGGGAGTGGCAACACTCACCAGGGACAGCCAGCAGCACGGTCTCTTATCTGAAGTTCAGCCAGAGAATCAGCGAGGTCCATGTCTCCAGCTTTCTCCTCCTCAGAGGACACCCCTCACTGGTAGGAAACTGTTGACCGAAACTGCCCGCCTTGGCCAGGCACGAGAATAGCCGCTTGAGTGAGTTACCTCATAATAGGAGGTCCCAATAAGGAACAAGGGACTGACAGCTGCCGCCAAAACCAACCAGAAGAATTTGGGAGGGGCCAAAAGGAAGGAGGAGATGCCAGCCCCTGATATGTCCTGCCAACCTCCCAGAAACGCTTGCGCTGGAAACCATCTTGACTGAGAGTTGCGTGTGCCACCAAGAAGGGCCCTGGCGAGACCAAATATGGGCACGAGCAAGATGATGGACCAGAGACAACCCGGAAGGCTAACCCCACCACCATAAAACCCGAGACTGCAAGCCAGGAGGCAGAGCAATTCTCCGGGGTTCCCTCACGCCTCTGCTCTCCCCTCCAGCACCCTTTTACAATAAGGTCTTTTGCTCTGTCAGTACTTGTGTCTCCTTGGACCATTCATTTCTGAGTGTTAGACAAGAGCCCACTCTCAGGCCCTGGGAGGGGCCCCCACCCACCCTGAAGCACCACCACTATAGGACAGAAGGAGAAGGGGTCAACTGCCTAGGTTCCAGCCCCTTACCTTTGGACACTTCAAAACTACCGCCTGTTAATGTTGTAGGCTTCTAGCTCCAGTTCTGAAATCGAATAGTCCCAAGTTCAAACCTCAGCTCTTCTTCTAACAAGCTAAATGACTTTGGGAAGTTACCTTCTCAAAAACATCTAAGGGGAGTTGTCAGGTAACGGATGCATGGGTTTGGACCTGAGGGCACTAGACCAAAGATATAAACTTGAGAGTCAGCTGTTGTTGGAGGCGACTGAAGCTAGGGCTTAGGTGAGGTTGCCCAGAAAGAACACAGAATGATTAGAGAGCTCAGGAGTGTTGGGGAAAATCATCAAAACCTCAAAAATGGGCCATAGAGACTACTGAGCTCTGGGCATTGTCCAGTGGACCCTCTGGGGATTATCTGATTCTGTAGAGCTGTGCACCTTTCATTGTCTTCCTATTGGCCAGGCTATTTTACAACTTTCTAGGGATAGAGGTTAATTTGTAGAAAACTGATAGCAATGCAAATGATTGTTGTGCATAGCATGGTGAATAAATGTCCCAATAGAGATACAATTGATTTTTACCCTGTAGAAAAGATGCCCCCAAGAATTACGTTTTACTGTTCTATATTAACCATTTTGCATCTATTAGCAAATTCATTTCAGCATTCCTGAATATATATGTCTGTTTTTCAAATTCTCCCTGAACCTGATTTTAAGACCTTCCTGGTTTCTTCATTCATTAATAGGCTACATAAAATCTTTGACGTGTTCCGTTCCCATTTATGTGAGACTTGATTTTACCGTTTTGAAAATGCTTTAGCGGGACCAAGCCCTTGAGGAACACCAGCAGATGGTGGAGGAACATGATCTTACAAAGGATGGAAGGAAAAAGCAGCCAGTGAAGCAGGCGAAAGCAGCAGGAGAGTCTGGGCACAAAAGCCAAGGTAAGATGAGCGTTTTGAAAACAGGGAGTGGGCAACTAAATCCAAAGAGTATTCAATTAATTTTCATCTGACTTGACCACACAACTGCACGTAGCACACAGCCCTCCTGCTGCTGTTCTGCGCCAACCACTCCTCACACCAGATGTGAGGCAAACTTTTCTAAACCACTCAAAGCACTGGATGTCTTGTTACTCCCTTCTCCTGGGACCGGAGGCCAACTTGTCTGACATTTATATAACCAAGGGAACCTACTCAAGCATCTTCTGTAGAACAAGGAACATTTACTTAAAGGTGGTTTTCTGTTCCCAACTTGAATCAGGTGGCACTATTTAAAAAAAAAAAAAAAAAAAAGGAAAGGCCCTGATATGTCATCTGTCAGCGAACCGCTTTAAATAGAGTATATATTTAAGTGCTATTCTTAACACCCTTAGAGGTTGTCCCACCACCTTAACATCATGGGAAGACAATCACTTGGCAAATTTGATCATTCCTTCATTTCCAGCTCACAGATGGGAAAACTGAAAAGAATTATGCAGCTCATGCATAAATTACTCATCTCCTCAACCTTGCTCTTACTTCTTATGTGAACTTGGGATCTCAGTAAGCCCAATTTCCCCGTTTTTTCCCCATGCTCTGACCTTCGGATAGATTGCATATATCATAGCAACAATCTTCCCCTATCATTTTCCAACTCCTACAACCTGCAGAAAGCAGGAGCAGGTTGTGATAAAAATCACTGAAATCCACCCAATAGGTTTTTGTTTTTTAAAGCAAACCCTTTCAGGTGTTCTCTAACCCTTAAAATCATAAGCCACAGGGAACGATTAAAGATGCTCTCATTTTTTTTTTCATCCCCATTGTCCAGGTTGAAGGGAAATAGCCCAGCCACCAGCAGGCATCATGACTTTTCATGTGTTGAGCACCCAATACATAGATCAACCTCGTGAATTGGGTGCTCTACTGCATCACCTGCTATGATCTTTACAGCATTACAGATTCTAGGGGAGGAACCTGACAGCACAGTATACCACCCTCTCCAGCATCCACCTTCTCGTCTGCTTCCTAAAGACAAAGATGTGCTGGTAGTCATTTTCAAGCTTTAGAGTTCTTGGTATTATTACAGAATAACCACAGCCCAAATTCAGATGGCACTTGTGAGTACATGCTAGTAACACCTCGGTATATTCCAACCGTTGCCATGCTTAAACTTAACAAAATGTTGGTTAATTCTACTGAGTAGCCACTAGATGGCAGGCTTCAACCTCCTAAATCGGAGGTTTAAGGATCTCCAATGCTTCCAGTCTTTGCTGCCTGCAGGGCTGGGGGACACTGGAATGACAAGCTGTGGGCAGAGGCATCTCTTCCTTTTATTAATATTCCCAGGCACAGCTTGAGCAGTTCTCACTTCACTTTAGGAAGCTGGTCTGGCTGGGCATTCATTTGGTTTAAGAAGAAAAATTCCGCTATTAAAAAAAAGAAGAAGAAGAAGAAAAATTCCCTAATCACTTCTCAGGTGACATAATTTTATGCTTTAGCTCCTGCCTTCATAGAAAAACAAAAATGTCTACCCAAAAGATTCATGCTGGCCCCACGTAATATCAAACATCAAAAGCTCTCCCAGAGATCTCCATCTCAACGCTAAGACCCAGCTTCATTCAACGACCAGCAAGCTACAGTGCTGGACACCCCATCTCAAACAACTAGCAAGACAGGAACACAAGCCCACGCATTAGGAGAGAGGCTGCCTAAAATCATAATAAGGTCACAGGCACGCCAAAACACACCACCGGACGCAGTCCTGCCCACCAGAAAGACAAGATCCAGCCTAATCCACCAGAACACTAGCACCAGTCCCCTCCATCAGGAAGCCTACACAACCCACTGAACCAACCTTACCCACTGGGGGCAGACACCAAAAACAAAGGGAACCACGAACGTGCAGCCTGTGAAAAAGAGACCCCAAACACAGTAAGTTAAGCAAAATGAGAAGACAGAGAAATAAACAGCAGATGAAGGAGCAAGGTAAAAACCCACCAGACCAAACAAATGAAGAGGAAATAGGCAGTCTACCTGAAAAAGAATTCAGAGTAATGATAGTAAAGATGATCCAAAATCTTGGAAATAGAATGGAGAAAATACAAGAAATGTTTAACAAGGACCTAGAAGAACTAAAGAGCAAACAAACAATGATGAACAACACAATAGATGAAATTAAAAATTCTCTAGAAGGAATCAATAGCAGGATAACTGAGGCAGAAGAACAGATAAGTAACCTGGAAGATAAAATAGTGGAAGTAACTACTGCAGAGCAGAATAAATAAAAAAGAATGAAAAGAACTGAGGACAGTCTCAGAGACCTCTGGGACAACATTAAACACACCAACATTCGAATTATAGGGGTTCCAGAAGAAGAAGAGAAAAAGAAAGGGACTGAGAAAATATTTGAAGAGATTATAGTTGAAAACTTCCTTAATATGGGAAAGGAAATAGTAAATCAAGTCCAGGAAGCACAGAGAGTCCCATACAGGATAAATCCAAGGAGAAACATGCCAAGACACATATCAATGAAACTATCAAAAATTAAATACAAAGAAAAAATATTAAAAGCAGCAAGGGAAAAACAACAAATAACATACAAAGGAATCCCCATAAGGTTAACAGCTGATCATTCAGCAGAAACCCTGCAAGCCAGAAGGGAGTGGCAGGACATATTTAAAGTGATGAAAGGGAAAAACCTATAACCAAGATTAATCTACCCAGCAAGGATCTCATTCAGATTCCACGGAGAAATTAAAACATTTACAGACAAGCAAAAACTAAAAGAATTCAGCACCACCAAACCAGCTTTACAACAAATGCTAAAGGAACTCCTCTAGGCAGGAAACCCAAGAGAAGGAAAAGACGTACAATAACAAACCCAAAACAATTAAGAAAATGGTAATAGGAACATACATATCGATAACTACCTTAATGTAAATGGATTAAATTCTCCAACCAAAAGATATAGACTGGCTGAATGGATACAAAAACAAGAGCCATATATATGCTGTCTACAAGAAACCCACTTCAGACCTAGGGCCACATACAGACTGAAAGTGAGGGGATGGAAAAAGATGTTCCATGCAAATGGAAATCCAAAGAAAGCTGGACTAGCAATTCACATGTCAGACAAAATAGACTTTAAAATAAAGACTATTACAAGAGACAAAGAAAGGCACTACATAGTGATCCAAGAAGAAGATATAACAATTGTAAATATTTATGCACCCAACATAGGAGCACCTCCATACATAAGGCAAATGTTAAGAGCCATAAAAGGGGAAATCAACAATAACACAATAACAGTAGGGGACTTTAACACCCCACTTTCACCAATGGACAGATCATCCAAAATGAAAATAAATAAGGAAACACAAGCTTTAAATGATACATTAAACAAGATGAACTTAATTGATATTTATAGGACATTCCATCCAAAACCAAAAGAATACACTTTCTTCTCAGGTGTTCATGGAACAATCTCCAGGATAGATCATATCTTGGGTCACAAATCTAGCCTTGGTAAATTTAAGAAAATTGAAATCATATCAAGTATCTTTTCTGACCATAACGCTATGAGACTAGATATCAATTACAGGAAAAAATCTGTAAAAAATACAAACACATGGAGGCTAAAAATACACTACTAAATAACCAAGAGATCATTGAAGAAATCAAAGAGGAAATCAAAAAATACCTAGAAACAAATGACAACAGAGACACAATGACCCAAAAGCTATGGGAGGCAGAAAAAGCAGTTCTAGGAGGGAAGTTTATAGCAATACAAGCCTACCTCAAGAAACAAGAAACATCTCAAATAAACAACCTAACCTTACACCTAGAGCAATTAGAGAAAGAAGAACATAAAAAATCCGAAGTTACCAAAATGAAAGAAATAATAAAGATCAGATGAGAAATAAATTAACAAGAAATGAAGGAAATGATAACAAAGATCAATAAAACTAAAAGCTGGTTCTTTGAGAAGATAAACAAAATTGATAAACCATTAGCCAGACTCATCAGGAAAAAAAGGGAGAAGATTCAAATCAATAGAATTAGACATGAAAAAGGAGAAGTAACTGACACTGCAGAAATACAAAGGATCATGAGAGATAACTACAAGCAACTCTATGCCAATAAAATGGACAACCTGGAAGAAATGGACAAACTCTTAGAAAAGCACAACCTTCCAAGACTGAACCAGGGAGAAATAGAAAATATAAACAGACCAATCACAAGTAATGAAATTGAAACTATGATTAAAAATCTTCCAACAAACAAAGGCCCAGGACCAGATGGGTTCACAGGTGAATTCTATCAAACATTTAGAGACGAGCTAACACCTATCCTTCTCAAACTCTTCCAAAATATAGCAGAAGGAGGAACACTCCCAAACTCATTCTACGAGGCCACCATCACCCTGATACCAAAATCAGACAAAGGTGTCACAAAAAGGAAAACTACAGGCCAATATCACTGATGAACATAGATGCAAAAATCCTCAACAAAATACTAGCAAACAGAATCCAACAGCACATTAAAAGGATCATACACCAGGATCAAGTAGGGTTTATCCCAGGAAGGCAAGGATTCTTCAATATATGCAAATCAATCAATGTGATACACCATATCAACAAATTGAAGAAGAAAAACCGTATGATCATCTCAATAGATGCAGAAAAAGATTTCAACAAAATTCAACACCCATTTATGATAAAACCCTCAAGAAAGTAGGCATAGAGGGAATTTACCTCAACATAATAAAGGCCATATATGACAAACCCACAGCCAACATCATTCTCAATGGTGAAAAATTGAAACCATTTACACTAAGATCAGGAAAAAGACAAGGTTGCCCACTCTCACCACTATTATTCAACATAGTTTTGGAAGTTTTAGCCACAGCAACCAGAGAAGAAAAAGAAATAAAAGGAATCCAAATCAGAAAAGAAGAAGTAAAACTGTCACTGTTTGCAGATGACAGGATACTATACATAGAGAATCCTAAAGATGCTACCAGAAAACTACTAGAGCTAATCAGTGAATTTGGCAAAGTAGCAGGATACAAAATTAATGCACAGAAATCTCTTGCATTCCTATACATTAATGATGAAAAATCTAAAAAAGAAATTAAGGAAACACTTCCATTTATCATTGCAACAAAAAGAATAAAGGAGACAAAAGACCTGTATGCAGAAAACTATAAGACACTGATGAAAGAAATTAAAGATGATACAAACAGATGGAGAGATATACCATGTTCTTAGATGGAAGAATCAACATTGTGAAAATGACTATACTACCCAAAGCAATCTACAGATTCAGTGCAATCCCTATCAAACTACCATGGCATTTTTCACAGAACTAGAACAAAAAACTTCACAATTTGTATGGAAACACAAAAGACCCTGAACAGCCAAAGCAATCTTGAGAAAGAAAAATGGAGCTGGAGGAATCAGGCTCCCTGACTACTACTACAAAGCTACAGTAATCAAGACAGTATGGTACTGGCACAAAAACAGAAATATAGATCAATGGAACAGGATAGAAAGCCCAGAGATAAACCCACGTACATATGGTCACCTTATCTTTGATAAAGGAGGCAAGAATACACAATGGAAAAAGACAGTCTCTTCAGTAAGTGGTGCTGGGAAAACTGGACAGCTACATGGGAAAGAATGAAATTAGAGTACTCCCTAATTATACACAAAAATAAGCTACAAATGGATTAAAGACCTGAATGTAAGGCCAGACACTATAAAACTCTTAGAGGAAAACATAGGCAGAACACTCTATGACATAAATCACAACAAGATCCTTTTTGACCCAACTCCTAGAGAAATGGAAATAAAAACAAAAATAAACAAATGGGACCTAATGAAACTTCAAAGCTTTTGCACAGCAAAGGGAACAATAAGCAAGATGAAAAGACAACCCTCAGAATGGGAGAAAATATTTACAAACGAAGCAACTGACAAAGGATTAATCTCCAAAATATACAAACAGCTCATGCAGCTCAATATCAAAAAAACAAACAACCCAATCCAAAAATGGGCAGAAGACCTAAATAGACATTTCTCTAAAGAAGATATACAGATTGCCAACAAACACATGAAAGGATGCTCAACATCACTAATCATTAGAGAAATGCAAATCAAAACTACAATGAAGTATCACCTCACACCGGGCAGAATGGCCATCATCAAAAATCTACAAACAATAAATGCTGGAGAGGGTGTGGAGAAAAGGGAACCCTCTTGCACTCTTGGTGGGAATGTAAATTGATACAGCCACTATGGAGAACAGTATGGAGGTTCCTTAAAGAACTAAAAATAGAACTACCATATGACCCAGCAATCCCACTACTGGGCATATACCCGGAGAAAAGCATATTTCAAAAAGAGTCATGTACCACAATGTTCATTGCAACTCTATTTACAATAGCCAGGACATGGAAGCAACCTAAGTATCCATCAACAGATGAATGGACCTAGAGACTGTCATACAGAGTAAAGTAAGTCAGGAAGAAAAATACAAATACCGTATGCTAACACATATATATGGAATCTAAAAAAAAAAAAAAAAAGATTCTGAAAAACGTAGGGACAGGACAGGAATAAAGATGCAGATGTAGAGAATGGACTTGAGGACACAGGGAGGGGGAAGGGTAAGCTGGGAAGAAGTGAGGGAGTGGCATGGACATATATACACTACCAAATGTAAAATAGCTAGCTAGTGGGAAGCAGCCGCATAGCACAGGGAGATCAGCTAGGTGCTTTGTGCCCACCTAGAGGGGTGGGATAGGGAGGGTGGGAGGGAAATGCAAGAGGGAGGAGATATGGTGATACATGTATACATATAGCTGATTCACTTTGTTATCCAGCAGCAACTAACACAACATTGTAAAGCAATTATATTCCAATAAAGATGTGAAAAAAAAAAAGATTCATGGCAAGGGGATGTGTATGTGTGCAGAATAGTCACCTGTGTGTTAACAGACAAATGTTTTCCAGCGGTTCAAGGGAATAAAGAATTTACCCACTGGCAAAATAAATGGAAATATATATAACTGCAACACACACATACAAACCAGAAAAAAAATATCAACAATAGCTTGCAAATACTGTTTCAAGTTCCAACCATAATTATAAGTTTCACCATGAACCCTGCTTATTCTTTCTGACTTCTGACGACTCAGTCGCCTACTCAAAAAGGAGAAAATAAAGGTGCAAGAACCTTTAGTTAAAGTGTCCAGTCACATCCTCAAAAAGCAGAAAACAAAATCTCATCCAATTTGTTTGGAAAGAGAGAATTATGTACTTGTTCCCATATAGGATCTACCAGTTGGGGAGGGGGCTGGTGAGGAGGGGAGGCAGGGTACAAATGAGGACAGGGATCTACGCTGGGGACAGTGGTTCCACAGACAGAAATAATCTAGGTTCTCTTGGACAAAATGAGGAGGTAATTTAGTTGCTGCTGGATCAAGGTTTCAGAGCAATAAGAATCAGGTAAGGCAACAGCGAGAGTTAATAGAGGATCGTTTAGATTCACAATAAAGATATAATTTCCTTAGGGCCTTCAAAATAACAATAACTTCCAGAAGGTAGTTAGCATGCAGATTTGGAGATTACTTTAGCTCATCCTGTTCATCAAGACACACATGGGTCCACCCACAAGAGCCAGTAATTAGATTCCACCACTCCCTGTCCCAAGCGGTCTTGGACAGTGACCATTAACCCTCTGCCCCAGAGGCAGGAGAAGCGATCTGGGAACGCTGCGTGCACAGGCCAGGGTTCATCACGACAGCAGCAATTACCCTCCCTCCAAGTGTGTGTCTGCCTCGGTGGGACCAGGGCACTTGGCACATTAAAGAGCATTTATAAACAGTAGGTTAGAAGAGCTCAGGGGAAGATGAACCATGTAATGAGTGATGGTTATTAATGACCATTATTATCCTTGTCCTGACCCAAGAACCATTCCTCTGAGAACGTTTACTTAGTATGCAGGACTGGAGCTGAGTCAAACATGAGGAGTTCTGTTTTTAATTCTGCTATTAACCCACCAGTTTTACAGGGAAAGGAAATAGCGCCATGAAGTGAAGTTCTCGTCTTAAAAATTAATATATATAAATGAAAATTTTAGAGCCCCTGTGTTCCACATGAAGAGAAACAGATCGATTCTCAGTGTGGCAAGTCACATAATGGAGAGCATAAGGGCAGGTTTAACGTGAATAAGATATTGATTTCCCCTTGTTACTTGATTCAACTTTATTCCTTTTGGATTGCCAAAGGCCTCTGTGACAACACAGGCTGTGGTCTAGAGGGCAATTTGGAGCTGTATTCTCTGGTCCTTCATTTATTCATTAAAGTTTTGTGCTAACAACATCTGAGTGAAAGAGAGGTTCAGTTAAGCCAACAAGTATGCCTGTATGCCTGAGCCTTTTCAGACTGAAGAAAGAGTGAACAGTTTAATTATCAAGAAAAGGACAGGCAGGCCATTCTCAGTACGGTTTATGGTATTTTGGAGGGGTCTGGCTAATTTTTTTTACTTGTCAAAATTTCATAATTCATTACTACAGTTTTGTTAATATTTCATATCATACAAAAAGACTCTGAGGAAAAAGTGAACATCCTCTTTCACATACCTGCTCCCCTCTCCCAATCCATATGTCTCCTCTGGGTAATGCTCTTAACACTTAGATATGTGCCCATCCAGGATTTTCTATGCCTTTGCATCCATACTCATGTATATAGATTTGTTTTCACAAAAATGAAGCCATACCATAGTATTGTTCTAGAACATAATATGTCTTGGAGATCTTTCCGTGCCAGGATAAAGAGAGATCCCTCACACTTTTTAACAGCTGCACAGTATTCCACAATATGAATACTCTTCACTTATTTAATCCTTCTCCCACTGATGGGATTTCAGAACGTTTCCAGTTATTACTGCAATGATACCACAGAGATCACACATCTCAGCCTCACAGAAGGTCCCTTGACACATGGGTAGCCAGAGGAGAGGCAAAGTGGTGGTAGGATAGGTCTGGGATGGCAGAGGTATACCCTGGGACCACCATTTCCTGTCCTGGCAGCCTATGGCCCCAGAGACAGGTTCAGGACAACATCTGAAAGGTTCCCCTGCCCCTGGCTGAGCCCATCCTGTCCCTACTTTGCTCAAGACAGGTGCAGATGAGGCTGAGAATGAGCTGGTGGCCCTGACTAAACCTCACAGTTAAGATGAGGGTGTTGAAGTTGAATAAACGGGTTGGATCCAGTGACCTGATACAGGGGCGGCATGCAGAGTGGATACATCAGTAACAGACACGGAGCATTTAGAACCAATGTAATAAAGAAGAAAAGAGACATGGCAGCAGAATCCAGAGGACAGATACCTCCGTGTAGGGCGGGAAGAGAAAAAGAGGAAAATAGGAATTGCTTGAGCATTTATTCAAAAGAGACTGAATTCACCTGAAGACTCCCAAATTTGCTTTGAATTGGCAAGATCAAGTTTATCACCATCATTGAAAAAGATTTGAGTGTTGTATTGGTTTGCTAGGTCTGCCATAACAAAGCACAACAAACTGGACGGCTTAAACAGCAGAAATGTACTCTCTCATGATTCTCTTAATTCTGGAGGCAAGAAGTCCAGGATCAAGGTATCAACATGGGTGCTTCCTTCTGAGGGCCAAGAGACAGACTGTTCCATGCCTCTGCCTTGGCTTCTGCTGGTTCCCTGGCAATCTTTAGCGTTCCTTAGCTTTAGAAGCACCACTTTGATCTCTGCCTTCTTTGGCATGTGGTGTTTTCCCTGAGTGCATGTCAGTGTCCAATTTTCCCCTTGAGGTAGGACATGGGTCATATTGGATTAGGACTCATCCTAATGACCTCATTTCAACTTGACTCCCTCTGTAAAGACCCTGTCTTCAAATAAGGTCATATTCTGAGGTACTGGGGGATCAGAACTCCAACATTTCTTTTTGGAAGGACAAAATTCAACCCACAACAAGTATTAAGGTCAGTTAAAGAGAAAAAAAGTTCTAATTTTGCACACCTGAATTATGTAGACTGAAATTTGAATCTCCAAAACTATTTCACTTGCATTTAAATACAGGAAAACTAATGTAAGGTTCTGTTCTTGAAAATGCTTGACCTGTAGCCTAGAATACATCTCACACTAGGTTGTCTCTAAGTTTAGCAGAATTTGCAATAGTCCTCTGAAAATCCACTGCCTCACCTCTACAGGGGTATGACCCTCAAGGTTCCCAAGGAAGCTCCCCAAGGAAGACCCCACTGGCCACCGAGTTCACCAGAGAATCAGCCCTAGGAGGCAGCACAATAAGTTACCATGTGCTGAGTCTTGCACTGAAGAGGTGCCAGAGGAGATACCTAAGACCAGCAAAGGGGGCCGCCCAGGTTGTCTATGCACAACAGAGATGCCTAAGAGCAGGGAGCAGGATAGAAACCAGGAAGCTCGTGTGAAGCATCCATTTGACATGCAGCCTTCCTAGGACTCTTCTCATGGTTCACTTTCCTGTTCATCCTAGCAGGTGAGTTCCAGGCACCAGCTCCAAGGGGCAGTCCAGGTGCCCATGCCAACACTTTGAATGGTCAGGTAGAAAGCAGGCAGGATCCATCCCAAACTCAGAGAGGAAGAAACTTGTCAGAAGCCAATTCACTCTCAACTAGTCAATGTCTGAAATGAAGGCAGCAATTCGGCAGCAGCAGTCATTTTGTGGAGCTTCTGAAGGACTGTAGTACCTGCCATTGTCTTGACAGTTTCTATGAGACCTCATCCAGTTAGGGAGCTGGTTATGGCGCTTTGTACAAGGCTGTCATTTCCTCGTATGTGTCAGAGGTTGACAGTTCTTGGAGGGAGCGCTGTCAGCACAACAATGATTGAGCTGTTGGAGGCTGCCACAGTACATTCCAGCCAAGAGTGGAGCTTAGACAGCCTCTTGTGACAAAGGCAACAAAAAACACAGAGACAAACCACCGAGAGTTGGTGAGAGGCTCACACCTATCTGCTAGATGGGTTTTCTCCAAAAAGCACAAATTGTGTATCACGTGCATGCTACATGCAGTGCTAGAAAAGTGGTCTCAAAGGATGACCAATGGAATGTGGTAAATAAACGCCCAGCTCCCTCACTCCAACTGGGAGAACTCCAGGCATCTTTTGTACACTGGCTGTAGAGTTCCCCAGGGGCATAAACTCTAGTTGCCCAAGTGGGCACTTGATAACACCCCTTTACCAGCTGCCTCCCTTCCCTGTCTCACTTTCCCCTTCCTCTACTGGTGTTTCCTGGAATCAATTTCCAAATAAACTCCAGGCACCCAAATCCTTGTCTCAGGGAAGACGCAACCTAGGACAATCACCTGCTGAACTGGATTGTTCCTATTTCACCAAGATGTAAAGATCAGAATAACCCGAGCAATTCTGAGCTAGGAGAAAGGACACCAACCAGTTGTCCTTCCTCCGTGAAATAGGCACAGTTGGAATTTAATACCTCCAAGGTAAACATCTGAAGGGTCATTTATGCTCTCCAACCCAAATGCCCTTTGACTGTGTGGGCAGAAATGATGTCCCCTTGGCCTAGGGCCTTTGACTGCTTCTACCACACTTACCATCAGGCTGGACATTGAGGCCTAGTGTGAGACTTAGAATACCATTCTCTGCCTCTATTGTAGTTATTCATGCTCGTATCTTATCTTTAGCCCAGGGGTGAGGACCCTGAACTGGGAGTTAGAAACCCTGGGTTTGATCTTGGCTCAGCACTGAAAAGCTAGAGATCAAGGGGAAATCTTTGACCTGTTCTAAATTCCACTTCCCTACTTCAAGAAATAAGTGGATAAACCAGGAAATCTCTAAGGTTTCTTCCATCTCCTAAAATATCTCTACTTTCATTCAATTTAAAGACACACAATGGTTTAATTGCTTGCATAGGCCATATTCAGTCACGGGGGTAAGAGAGGCAGATGGTTGAGAATAATACCTTTTCAAGACACCAATAAAAAGTAATTTATATTTCAAGACTCCCATTCTGTCTTCTTGGAAAGCCTGAAAGAAATTCCTTCTTTTATCTGGTTGCCAGACAACCTTTCTATTGAGGATTTCATTCCCCTTGTTTTAAAAGAAATATAAATCTGGCTTTGGATACCTGGTTAGGGGGTGAAAGCTGACTTCAGGTGTCCCTCAGCAAGAATGTGAACTATGCTTGCCCATCAGGAGCTTGACTGAAATTGAAAGAATTTAAGGAGAATGCTTTAAGGCAGCGGATGAAACTAAAAATGGCTAGTAGATGCTGGAGGCTAGAAAAAGCTATGGAGAGGATCGATAATTAAATGGTGCATTGTATTTAGTGATCCTCTATGTTGCAAAGATATCTTCCCAAATTGTATTCATCCTCATATTAGCCTTTTGAGTAGGAAGGACAGTCTCTTTGTAACTGATGAACAAATTACACCCAAAAGGATAAATGACTTGCCTTAATTTTCATTTCTAAATAACGGCAGAGACTCTCCAGTCTGGTGCCTGATTTTTGGGTGAGCGTCTACAGAAGACAAAGAAAGGTTATTTTCATCAATCATCTTCCCTCAGACAAGCAGCCCAAGAAGGGCCAGGACACAGAAAGATGAGAAGCACCGAGGCAGATTAGGCAATGTACCTCTAGGCCGGAAAATCCAGTGTTACTTTTTCAGGGGACAAGAAGAACCACATTTCCCTTGTCTCAAGTCCCTGCCCAGTCCCTGGGAGAATATTCCCTCCTAGGCAACCAGGGCACCTCCACTTGTCAGGACTCAGCACGATGTTTTACAAGGAAACAGAAAGAAGTTCGTCTGTTGGCAAAGCCAAATTCAGCAGAGAAAGTTGTTCCATTTCAGTTCCCCAGCACCACACTGCCAGTCTATAGAAAAAAGAACCACTTGTCGCACTGTAATGTATTTGTTTATATGTCTATCTTCCTATTAGACTGTAATCCCATTGAAAGCCAAAGACTGATGAAGCATACAGGTAGGTTTAAACTGGCAGGGAGAAACCACTTTTGCTTAATCTGTAAGGTTACGTGCCTGATTTCTTTGGCCAAGAACGCCAGAAGTGGTCGGGCAGCCACCCAGAGCAGAAGCAGATGAAGCTGTTTATAGCAGCTTCCCTTGGTGCCCAAAGCACCTGAGGGGCTGGGGGTCATGATGCAGCCCAAGTCTAATCCTTTTATAGCTGGGACTTGCATCACTATTCACGAATGTATGCAAATAATTCATACCTTTGATAGGAAATATTTCCAGATACCATCATCCCTTTGTTTCTTGAGTCAAACCCAGCATCAGCAAGGCCATATCCAGAGGTAGAAATGGGGTGAGATGGGAGGGAAGAAAATAAAGGCAAGTATCCAAGCTTTTCCTGGACAATATTCTTACTTCCAGGTGCCCAGCAGGCTGGAAAGTCCATTTCCCTGCCATTTCTTATTCTTCCTGTTCCCCAGTGGCTATATAGTGTCTGGTCCATGGTTTGTACTTCACATGCATTTTTGAATTGACTACTGTAGTTGCCTCTTAGCTGGATTTCCATCTAAATGCCTTTTTGCTCCCATCCTAACTATACAAACATGAGCTTTGGAGACATTAAATGATTTGAATGATGACCCAGCTAGTTAGTAGCATAATCCAGATCTACAAGCATTAATTCCATCATTTTTTTCTACTCTACCACACAGCTCCTCTCCTCCTAAAAACCCACAGTAGTTCCCTATGGGTTCTAAAAAACCTACAGGGGTACCCCGTGGTCACTACATCAAATTTCGATGTTTCTGCTCTCAGTCTTCTCTCCCAAACGCCACCCATCTCTCCATTTTTTCCAGGTTAAAAAAGACTCTCTTTGCTAGTCAAGCATACCTGCTGGTCATCTCTTCATTCTTGCATTCTTACAAGCCCTTAATCGGGCAATAAAATGTTCCCCTGCCTCTTTCTATGAATTCATGTCTCTTTTCCTTTTTTGGAAAGTTAGGTCAGACTGCATTCCTCCAGGAAGCCCATCCAAACTAGTACCACCTCCCTCTGCTCTAATCTGACCACTCCCCTGTCAGCATCAAGTACTTCTATTCTCTTCATGGTTCATACTGGCTGACACATAGCACAGACTGAATAAATCTGTAGAGTGAATGAATAAATAGATGCTGTTGATTCTATTTCTGAGCCATCTCTCAAATGTGTCCCTTCCTCCCTGTTCCCACTGTCATAGCCCCAGGTAAGCCTCTCATCATTGTTCCCATGGACCATCCAAATAGTCTCCAAAGAGCTTCCCTTCCATCTTCCCTCTATCCAGACTCCACAAGTGCCACCTGAGTGAACTTTCTGAAAGAAATTTGATCATGTCTCCTAATTTCATGGTTCCCCAATGCCTTTGGGATAAAGTCAAAAGTTCTTAGCATGACTTTTAAAGCTCTTCACAATCAAGTCTCAAACAATTCTTCTGTCTCTGTTACTTTTCGCTAACCCTTCAAGCACAGAGTGTATGCTTTTTTGTTTTTTTTTTTTTTTTGGCTGCGTTGGGTCTTTGTTGCTATGCGCAGGCTTTTCTCTAGTTGCAGGGAGCGTCGTTGTGGTGCGTGGGCTTCTCATCGCGGTGGCTTCTCTTGTTGAGAGCACGGACTTTAGGCACGTGGGCTTCAGTAGTTGTGGCGCATCAGCTCAGTAGTCGTGGCTAGCGGGCTTAGTTGCTCCGCGGCATGTGGGATCTTCCCGGACCAGGTCTCGAACCCGTGTCCCCTGCATTGGCAGGTGGGTTCTTAACCACTGTGCCACCAGGGAAGTCCCAGGGTGTATGTCTTGTCAATGCTATTCTGTTTGCCAGAGGCATCCTCCCTACTTTTCTACCTGCCAAACTTCCACTTATGTTTTGGGGTCTATCACACATCTTACCGCCACAGCCTGGATGGCTGCCCCACCTAACCCTAGAGATAAACCTGCCCTCCTCTGAACTCCCAGTGATTTGGGCCACACTGAGTACGGTTCATTTTAATTGCTAGCTGGTCAGTCTTGCTCTTGCTTTGTGAGCCTCTTGAAAGCAGGACCAAATGTTCCTGTCTTTTATATCCACAGCCCCATTAGAGTACTCAGCTCCTAGGATGCTCTCAGTGAATAAGTGAACAAAGCAGTTTGTTCACACCATGTTAATTTTCATTCACTTGAAACCATACACTTTTAAAGCTGAAAAAGATATTAGAAAATATATTTTCTGAACTGTTCATTTTTCACATGAAGAAACTTCAGCCTGCAGGGCTTTAAGAGACTTGCCCAAGGTCACAAAGAGGCAGCAAGGGGCACTGATCCTGGTCACCTGACTCATAACACCTTCTACTTTATTGTACATAAAAAGTTGTGATGCCAAAAGCCAGAGTAAGCACCTCAAGCAAAAAAAAAAAAATGAGTATCTTCTTTCTTTTGCATTTTTCTATACAGGGGACTATATAGCCTCATTTGAATTCAACAAATGTGACTGAATTAATGACATCTACAGACCTGCATCTCTGCTTTGCAGTTGTGCAGTTGCCCCTTGATATCATTTTGAAGTGCATTTTAATGAGTCAATTCAGTTGACTTACATTTTTTAAAAATTCTTCAGATATATTGAAATTCTGCAAAACTCCTCTTTGGATGATGTATATTAAAGTATTTAAGTTAAAGTGTTGGCGAGGATGTGGAGAAGAGGGAACACTTGTACACCGTTGCTGGGAATGTAAATTGGTACAGCTACTGTGGAAAACATACAGAGGTTACTCAAAAAATTAAAAATATAACTACCATATGATTCAGCAATTCCACTTCTGGGTATTTATCTGAAAAAAAAATGAAAACACTAACTGGAAAATATATATGCACCCTCATGTGCATTACAACATTATTTAAAATAGCCAAGTTATGGAAACAACCTAAGTGTTCATCAATAGATGATCAGATAAAGAAGATGTAGTATATATATACAATGGAATATTACTCAGCCATAAATAGAAGGAAAGCTTGCCATTTGCAACAACATGAATGGACCTTGAGAGCCTTATGCTCAGTGAAAAAAGTCAGACAGAGAAAGATACCACATGATCTCACTTATAAGTGGAATCTAAAAACAAAACAAGCAAACAAGAAATCAAGCACACGGATACAGAGAAGAGATTGGTGGTTACCAGAGGTGGGGGCTTGGGGATGCAAAATGAGTGAAGGGGGTTAAAAAGTACAAACTTCCAGCTATAAAATCAATGTCATGGGGATGTAATGTACAGCATGGGGGCTATAGTAAATAATACTGTATTATATATTTGAAATTGCTAAGCGAGTAAATCTTAAAAGTTTTCATCACAATAAAAAAAGTGCTGTAACTATGTGTGGTGATGGATGTTAACTAGACTCACTGTAGTGATCCCTTCACAGTATATACAAATAATCGAATCATTAGGTTGTACAGCTGAAACTAATATAATGTTATATGTCAATTGTATCTAAATTTTTTAAAAAAGAAGAATGATAAAGCAAGCAATATCTGAACCTGAATTTTCCCATAAATTTCCTTTGGCCCTCCTCTATACTTTACTGTTTACAGCCGAAAAACTATGTATTTACAGATAATTCCTTCAAATGTCCTGTTAATGCTTGAAAGGTGTTTGCTTTCTACATAAACTGCACCTCTACAATACAGAAGTCAAGCTTAATTTTGATTCCATATTGCTTAGATGTGATACTTATTTTTAAGTCCTTGTTTTATGTAAAATTAAATAGAAATTAAATGGCCAATGTTACAGAGCGGAGAGAGTGAGGAGGCTGCGTCTGGCTCCCGCTCTCACAGCCATTGCAGTACATTGAGCTCCATAGAGACAGCGCCGGGGCAAGTGAGAGCCGGACGGGCACTGGGCGACTCTGTGCCTCGCGGAGGAAAAATAATTAAGCATGGGCAAAGGAGATCCTAAGAAGCCGAGAGGCAAAATGTCATCATATGCATTCTTTGTGCAAACTTGCCGGGAGGAGCACAAGAAGAAGCACCCAGATGCTTCTGTCAACTTCTCAGAGTTTTCTAAGAAGTGCTCAGAGAGGTGGAAGACCATGTCTGCTAAAGAGAAAGGAAAGTTTGAAGACATGGCAAAGGCGGACAAGGCCCGTTATGAAAGAGAAATGAAAACTTATATCCCTCCTAAAGGGGAGACAAAAAAGAAGTTCAAGGATCCCAATGCACCCAAGAGGCCTCCTTCGGCCTTTTTCTTGTTTTGTTCTGAGTATCGTCCAAAAATCAAAGGAGAACATCCTGGCCTATCCATTGGTGATGTTGCAAAGAAACTGGGAGAGATGTGGAATAACACTGCTGCAGATGACAAGCAGCCTTATCAGAAGAAGGCTGCTAAACTGAAGGAAAAGTACGAAAAGGATATTGCTGCATACCGAGCTAAAGGGAAGCCTGATGCAGCAAAAAAGGGAGTCGTCAAGGCTGAAAAAAGCAAGAAAAAGAAGGAAGAGGAGGAAGAGGAGGAAGATGAGGAAGATGAAGAGGAGGAGGAGGAGGAGGAGGATGAAGAGGATGAAGAGGAAGAAGAAGATGATGATGATGAATAAGTTGGTTCTAGCGCAGTTTTTTTTTTCTTGTCTATAAAGCATTTAACCCCCCTGTACACAACTCACTCCTTTTAAAGAAAAAAATTGAAATGTAAGGCTGTGTAAGATTTGTTTTTAAACTGTACAGTGTCTTTTTTTGTATAGTTAACACACTACCGAATGTGTCTTTAGATAGCCCTGTCCTGGTGGTATTTTCAATAGCCACTAACCTTGCCTGGTACAGTATGGGGGTTGTAAATTGGCATGGAAATTTAAAGCAGGTTCTTGTTGGTGCACAGCACAAATTAGTTATATATGGGGATGGTAGTTTTTTCATCTTCAGTTGTCTCTGATGCAGCTTATACGAAATAATTGTTGTTCTGTTAACTGAATACCACTCTGTAATTGCAAAAAAAAGAAAAGTTGCAGCTGTTTTGTTGACATTCTGAATGCTTCTAAGTAAATACAATTTTTTTTATTAGTATTGTTGTCCTTTTCATAGGTCTGAAAATTTTCTTCCTGAGGGGAAGCTAGTCTTTTGCTTTTGCCCATTTTGGATCACACGAATTATTACAGTGTTTATCTTTCGTATAGTTAGCTGATAAAAAGCTTTTGTGTACACACCCTGCATACTCATGATGAGGGTGATAAAAGTTTAATTGAGACAGTTTTCATCCATAACTGAAACTCAAATCTTGATCGGTTGATATCAGATTTCACATAGCCCAGGTTCATTTACAAAGTGAAGAGTAACCAATCTACTCACAGCACGGGATTATTAGAATCAAACATTTTGAAAGTCTGTCCTTGAAGGACTAATAGAAAAGTATGTTCTGATCTTTACATGAGGACTCTACATCCTTTAACTCCCATTACCATGTAATGGCAGTTATATTTGCAGTTCCCACGTTTAAGACTGAGAATGTATCCCCTAAAGCGTGAGCTTAAAATACAAGACTGCCATATTACGTTTTTTTGTTGTTGTTGATAATTAGTCCCAACAAAGGCTCTGGAGAAAAAGTGCTGGCTGTAAATGTCTTCTCCTATTTATCTAAATACGGATTGTTTAGGAAACTTGAGATCCTCCATTAAAGGTATTTTTAATGGGCCAACTTTTAAAATTGTATACCACATTTTAAATTGGGTATATTTTCCTATATTATGGTTTGCCCCTTTATAAATGAAGTAGACATGAGGGAGGAAGACAAGCTTTGTATTTCAGTGTGAATTACCTGATTTATTTGAATTTGATTTTTCTCTACAAAACTCAAGCTCATTCATCAGGGTCATATGTTTATCTGCTTAACAGTTTAGGGAACAATTTGGCAATTTTGTGGTTTTTGAGATTATCGTTCTCTTAAAGTGCCAGTGTTTTAAAATAGCGTTCTTGTAATTTTACACGCTTTTGTGATGGAGTGCTGTTTTGTTATATAATTTTGACTTGGATTCTTTCCATTTGCATTTGTTTTATGTAATTTCAGGAGGAATACTGAACATCTGAGTCCTGGATGATACTAATAAACTAATAATTGCAGAGGTTTTAAAAAAAAAAAATAAAAAGAAATTAAATGGCCAAAACACTGGCAAAAAATAAAAGTTTACCTTAGACAGTTATGGACACTGACTTCTTCTAATACCCAAGATCAAATTACAAAGTTCCCAATTTATGCCATTAATGTAGACAAACACTAATGTCTAGCTATTCCATTCAGACTTCTTTTTTTTTTAACTTATTTATTTTATTTTACTTATTTTTTGGCTGTATTGGGTCTTCTTTGCTGCGCGTGGGCTTTCTCTAACTGCGGCAAGCAGGGGCTACTCCTTGTTGCAGTGCGCAGGCTTCTCATTACGGTGGCTTCTCTCGTTGCGGAGCACGGGCTCTAGGCACATGGGCTTCAGTAGTTGCGGCACGTGGGCTCAGTAGATATGGCTCACGGGCTCTAGAGTGCAGGCTCAGTAGTTGTGGCGCACGGGCTTAGCCACTCCGCGGCATGTGGAATCTTCCCAGACCAGGGCTCAATCCCGTGTCCCCTGCATTGGCAGGTAGACTCCCAACCACTATACCTCCATTCAGACTTCTGTCTCACAGTATGATGCTGAGGATAATTTGCTCTTCTCAGAGGGGAAAAGTCAAAGAAAGATGATCTTAGTGATAATCATGGTAATAACAGACAAGTGGAGAAGCAGAGGAACTGACACTGTCAATCAGTGGGAAAATAGGGCACTCAGATTCTTCTATTTTTCAATCTTCTACAAAACTCGAACACAAAGAGAAATGCTTCTTTACAGGAAAAAAAATTAAATGAATTCATACTTTACTCTTTTGAGCGATGCAAGGCAACGTGCCCTCAGGATTCATCACTGCTTCCTGCTTGTTGACCCTGTCAGTCACGAGTTTGCATTCTTCTCACAACAGAGGGCAAGTGTCTTAAAAGATTCTAAGAATTTTGTTCAAGTAAATACACAAAAAGATTTTTCAGTCATTTTCCATAGAAAGGGAAATGGCCACTTTAGAGAGATTTAATAGCCCTTAACATCACATCCGTGCACGAATGTGTGCGCAGCCTGTAAGCGAGGAGGTTATCTTTTACGCTCCTGCTAATACCCTCCATTTCCCCCTTTGTCCTGCTTATAGTTCAAACAGGCTTCAGTAGTCACATCGCTGTCATTTGGTGCTATCTCAAAGTTAAATCATAATGAGCTTCGAGATTGTTGCTTGTTTCTCTCTTGTTTCTGCAGAAATGCAGGCTCCTTTTCCATTTTGGAGGGTATGAGCCTCCAGGTTTCTATGATTGCCTCTCACGCCTTCTTTCTCCTTTTATTCTCTCTTCTTCTTTGGCTCAGAAAGCAAACTCATTACCAAACCAAATATATAAGCCTCCCACACAGAATCTGGAGGAGAAAGTCATCCCATTTAATTCAGAGGAGCTGTTTCAGAGGCCCTCCACCGTCCTCAGCTTCAGCGGCCTGCAGGCCACGCCACGTGTCACCTGACTAAATACGGGACTGTCTCTTCAGAGCCTGCTCTGTTGGCTGAACAAAATCACTGACATGGAAAAGTAACTAATTTTCTACGGAATACACTTACTCCCAAACAATTTACAATCTCAAAATTAAAATTAGTACAATAATAATTACAACAATAGTAACAACAAACACATAAGCACTTTGTGCCCGGCACTCATCAGAGCACTTCACATATATCATTTCATCTAATCCTCACAACAATCCTATGAGGTAGATCCCCTCATTATCCTTATTTTATAGATAAGTGAAGTGAGGCTCAGAAAGTTTACTAACTTGCCCAAGATCACACAGCAGCGAATGGCAAATGCAGCCTAAATTTCAAACACTCTGGTGCCAAGTTCATTCTCTTCACCCCTATGCTGTGCTGTCTCAAATTAAAGGACAAATATATCCTTTTATAATAGAGATAATAATAAAAATAGTAAGAACAAACATTTATTGAGGGCTTACTACGTGCCAGATACGTAACTTATAACAACCTTCTGGTGTTTATTATCCTCATTTTCCAAATGAAGAGACTTAGGTTAAGTAGGTGGCCAAAAATTGCGCAGCTAGTAATTGTCAGAATTAGGAAGTGAATTCATGCACCCTGACTCCTAAGTCATCTTGGTATATTTCTTCTCCATCTTACTTCCGTAAGCATGAGGAAAATGAGGCCCAAAGGGGTTTAGTATTTATATAACAATAACCTGATCTAATTATTTTCAAGGTAGTTTTTCAAAAACTCAGACCAAATTCCAGGTCTTCTGAGTCTCAATTATGTGCTTTTCTCATTGTAGCTGCCCTTCCTATGTTCCTTATCAGTGAATGCTGCCCGCTCCAGTCACGTAGGAGCCCATGTTAGACACCTGAAATCATTCCTAGTTCCTCTGTAATGCTCAGCAGCCTATAGCCAATTTGTCATTATGTTCCATTGAATCTACCACCAAACACTTCTCGAATCTAAATCTTTTGCCTTTGGGATAATGTCCAAACTCCTTAATGTAGCAACTTAAGGTCCTTCACAATCTTATCTCAACTTTGTTTGCAAGTCTCTCATTACCACAAGCGACCCCACCCCATACACATAAACACACACACACACACACACACACACACACACACACACACACACTGTACATTGCACAGCAGTCATGCTAAGCTACATGAAACCCATGTTTCTTTATACCCATGCTTTTGCAAACACTATTCTCTTTGTAGGCAATATTCTTTCCCAAACTCTCCATTTTGTAAACTCCTATACAATCCTTAAAGCCTTCTTTTGCTTACCCAGGCAGATCCAGTCTCTGCTTCCTTGATATTCCCATGTCACTTTTGTAGTATTTATCACACTGTGTTAGCATTTCTTATCAGACTGTAAATTCTAGGAGGGCAAGAACTTTGTTTTAAATTCCTTTGCATCTCTATCACCTAACACCATGCCTGCATCATACTAAAGGTTTAATAACTGAGAGTTCAGTTAAATTGAACTTCTCTTACACAACAGCTGCCTTTATTGGTCTAGCTCCTTGCTACTGAAAGTGGGATCTAAGAGTAAGGCCCTATGGGACTAGTATTTGAATCTCCCTTGTACTTAGTTATAACTTGAAATACTCAGGAATGTATTTTCCTTTCTTACCCAACTAGTATAACTGAGATTAATTTTTATTAATACCAGTCTTCTAAAATTTGTGGGAGTTCACAGATATGCAAAACTTTGCAATCAGATATTATTTCTCTAGGATGGCCAACAATTGAGATACTATATTAGGGTAACTTTCCCTTCTCAGTTAAAAACAAAACCACTCATGAAAAATCAGAGTTATATTGAGGAAGATAAATAAAAACTTAAAAGTTCTCTTTCAACAATTACAATAGAAATATAAATACTCCAAGTTGAAAGTTTAAATTGGCCTTGGAATTCCAGCTAAATTAATACATACATAAAAATATACAGAGTATATTTCCTTATTAGTTTTTAAGCACAGAAGATGAGCAGCAGAAGGAGTTGATAGTGTTTCACAGTTAGAACTGCTAAGGACCTAAAAATGATTTTTTAATTAGTTTTTCTTCCCAATTCTGGGTGGCAGGAGCATATGGCTACCCATTCATTTTAAAGATGAAGAGAATAAAGCACAGAGAGTTAAATGATTTGCTGAAATTACCCAAACTACCACCTTCTGGTAGTAAACTAGTAGTAATCACTTATTGGGGCTTATTCTGTGACTGACAGAGTGCTAAGAATTTCTATGAATTATCTTATTCCTCACATGAATACCATGAGGTAGGTGCTAGCCTACTTCCTCAACTGTAATATCCTTTTATTAAAAAACATTTTCACATCTCTAAAATAGGTGAATTTTACAATCAATGTTGTGTCATAGTTTGATTGGCAGGCATTTTTCTTCATTGGTTGTATAAAAAGTAATGTTAACATCCTAGATCTAAGAAAATACAGTATCAGCCCAATTTTTGCAGGTGAAGAAATGTGACCTTGGAGAAATAAAGTCAGCTTGTCCAAAGTCAAACAGCCAGTAGGTGGCAGAGTCAGGATTTGAACCCAGGAATTTGACTGGAAGCCCACATGCTCAACCATCTATGGTACCACCTTCGATAGTTAATTCACACTCACGGCATCTGAAGTTGCTGGTGTAGTAAAGAATGCTCTCCATTGGCTCTAGAAGACGGTTGTCTCTGGTTGCCAGGGTCATTGAGAAGAGTGATGACTGATGAATGAATGAAAAATTGAGTTTCCCTTAGCAGGTGGCCTTTGACTTCTTGGGGGTTCCTGCAGTGATACAAAGCATCTATTAGTAGGAAAGGCCTGTGGGAAGTGCATGTTCTTCCCAGAGGCTACAGTTGGGTTGCAACACCTTCCAGCAGGTGCCATGGGGTCACACCTCTTGCTTTCATCCCCCAGCTCTGCATCTCCCTCTTGCAAAGACAGCCAAGTATGGACCAAGCTCTGATTAGATCATCATCCTCTATGAACACATTCTACTTCCTAACATAAAGCCTGAATCTTCTCTAAACTGTGAAAAGCCTTCTAAGACCACAGTTAAGTTTCCATTATTGGTTATGTTTTAGAAAACAAACTTGGCAAGACTTAAACTTGGCAATAACAAAATAGATATGTATTTTTCATTAAGGAGCGTTAGAATGCAGTTGTCTGCAGGAATTGGAATGTGTCAGCTGCTCAGAGAGAGACACACAGTTGATATGGGGAGCAGTGTGACTAATTAGGTTTTCTTTTGTGAAGGAATTGGTTTGTATTGATTCATTTACGTCTGATGTAACTCAGCAGTCCTCCCTCTGCCCAGGGAAGCCTGCCTGGACTGGTAAGTGATAAGAAGACTGGCTCACTGGGGCTATGTCTACCTCACTGCTAAATCCGGTTTTCAGGGCCATGGTGACCAGATCACCCTTACTGGTGTCCATTCCCTGCTTAGACACAGGCCAGTCCTATGAGCTATCCCTGCTGGCTGGATATGGAAGGCCTAATACCAGGGCTGCCTTGAAAAGTCACTGGAGAATGCTCAGATTCTGAGCTGCAGAGAGTTTGTGCTTTCCTGATTCAATAAACTAAACCAAAAGGGACCCATCCTATATCTTATGTTAGGAAAAGCTCACTCCCTCTCTAGATGCAGACCACTACCGTCACGCCCATCACAGGTAGAAGAATCTCTCCAGTGACAGAACTCAGCACTAGAGTTAATATATCAAAAAACTATGCATGGGCTTCCCTGGTGGCGCAGTGGTTGGGAGTCCGCCTGCCGATGCAGGGGACACGGGTTCGTGCCCTGGTCCAGGAGGATCCCACATGCCGCGGAGTGGCTGGGCCCATGAGCCATGGCCGCTGAGCCTGCGTGTCCAGAGCCTGTGCTCCGCGGCGGGAGAGGCCACGGCGGTGAGAGGCCTGTGTACCGCAAAACAAACAAACAAACAAAAAAAACACCCCAAAAGTATGCAGACAAAGCATTCAGGGCAACTTTTGGCATCAATAGTGCTTTTCAAAGAGAATTAGGAGGGGTGGATCTCAGATATGGTTTTGTAACTAATTAGCTGAATGTCCTTGATCAATTGACTGAACTTCTCTGGGTGTCTTTTATTTGTAACATTTCATATTAAAGATGACACTAGTAAATTTATCATCTCTAGAGCCCATGCAGAGTCATTTCTCCCAAGAGACTAGTGGTTTTGCACTGAGTTATCCACACTCTTTTGCCCAGAAACCGTGGTCTTCAATACACACCAGTACTGAGTCACTAAGAGCAGTCTGAAGTTCTGCAACCATGAACAGCATTTATTTCTGTAAAAACGGGCTCAGAGAGATTAGGTAAAGTCACCCATAAGTAGTAAGAGTGAGATGCTAACCCATGTCTGTCTCAATCCCAGAGTCACTCCTTTGTTACTACTCTACTGCCAGTAGGCTATGGACCCGGGAGAAAGGAGTTCCTGAAACAGTGAATCTCCAGGAAGGGAGAACAGAAATCCCACTTGGGCATGCCACGGAGTTTTTTTGGTTTTTTTAATTTATTTATTTTAATTTACTTATTTTTGGTTGCTTTGGGTCTTTGTTGCTGCGTGCGGGCTTTCTCTAGCTGCGGCGAGCAGGGGCTACCCTTCATTGCGGTGCACAGGCATCTCATTGCGGTGGCTTCTCTTTGTTGCGGAGCATGGGCTCTAGGTGCACAGGCTTCAGAAGTTGTGGCACGCAGGCTCAGTAGTTGTGGCACGTGGGCTTAGTTGCTCCACGGCATGTGGGATCTTCCCAGACCAGGGCTTGAACCTGCGTTCCCTTCATTGGCAGGTGGATTCTTAACCACTGCACCTCCAGGAAAGCCCTGCCATGGAGTTTATAGAGAAACTAGAAGACTTTTAGAGAAACTACCAGAGACAAAAAGCATAAACTTTTTAGTACTAAAACAGGTGGTAGAACAGAAGCAGCTTCCTGGGAATGGAAATGTCCAAAGAAGACCAAGCCGGGTCAAAGTAACCATCATGGCAGAGCATAGGAAATGCTGCCAGATCAGGTTCAAGTGAGCACAGAGAGAACAGTTTCATCCCTACACTCTGTGAGCAATCTTAGGACCCAAGCAGAAAGGGCTTTGTCATCTTACTGACCGCCAGCCTGCCCTTGGCAGTTGTGATTTCAAATAAGTAAGGATCTGTATTGAGTAAGGTTTTTTGGGTGCAAACCACAGGAACTGACTCTAGCTAATTTGAACAACAAATTAAAAAGAAACCTTAGGAAGTACATGGGGCAGTTCACAAAAATTAAAGGAAAGCTAAACCTTAGATTTTAGAGCAGTCCAAAATAAGGGCAGCTTAGACAATCTCAATAGTAGGACCATTGGACAGTCACTTCAGGTCACTCTTCCAAAAACAAGCCATCCTTGGGTCAATCTGTTTAAGATTTAAATTCCTGAAGAAAATATCTGGTTGGGCTGGCTGTTCATGTGGGGGGTGTGTGTGTGTGTGTGTGTGTGTGTGTGTGTTAGGTCTTAAAAGATTACAGTAATAATGTATTTAAAGTATTCATCAGCTTCTAGGTTATATAAACAATTTTAACGCAAACATTCCTTAGGGCATCTTTCCCATTGCTCCCAAGATATCATCTCTTTCTGTTGCTATAGGCATAGATGGCTTCACTCCATTCTGTCTTCTCTGGACCATGACAGAATTCCAGAATTTCTCACATTTCTTGTACTTGGGAAAGTGAAACACCTTTCCCTGTCATAATTATTTTCATCCAAACATCTGCAGAATCATCGGATTCTGACAAGCACACGTGCACACACTAAGAAAGGACATGCTCCAGGCGAAAGTCTCATCAAGAGCTGCTTGCAGTGTGGGAAGGGTAGTTTTACCACCAGGAGGGAAGGAAGGGCAGGCAGAAACAGTGGACATCCACTGCAGGGTCCCAGACCAGCAGTTCTACAACAGAACAAAGAGGGCAGATTGTGTGCCCTTCCAGGAACTATACCTGGAAAGTTCCTGGGAACCAGAGGCTATGCCAAGCTGAAAGAAAATCCACGCATGCAAGTAAGTGCTGGGGAATAGGAGGAACTCAGGAATCAGATATTCAGAGCAGAACTGGTGGACAGAAAGCCTGGACAGTGTGACCAAATTTCACCCCAGCCAGAATCATCTTAAATATGTCTTGCTACAGTTGCGTTCATATAGAACCTGGGTTAGCCGAGAGACAGAGAGACAGAGAGACAGAGAGAGACAGAGAGAGAGACAGAGAGAGAGAGACAGAGAGAGAGAGACAGAGAGAGAGAGAGATATGTGAGGTGTTTAGGAGTTGGGTAACGGAAAATAATACTAAGTCTTGCCAATGACAAGATAGAGAAAGCTGAAACAATTAGTTCTGCCCCTGGAGAGCAGGTAGACTCGAGTCAAACAGGGCAGGAATTATCTCTGGGAGCCCCCAGTTGTGCCCCAATACACACTAACAGACACAGACACACACACCACCACCACCACCACCCTGGGGTAAAACCAAGGAATAGATGCTATTGTCTTCAGTTTCTCCCTATCATTCTTCAAGAACTTAGATTAGTGTCCTTGACTTTCAAAGTCTCGTCCCCCATGTTTTTTTATATTTGCAAACTCATTTAGAACATGTTATGCTTTTGCACTTTAAGACATTATCTTTTATTCCAACTCTGGAATAAAATATTTTATTGCTAAAACGTAGTGGAAAGAGCATTTTATTTGGTGTCAGAGGACTTAGGTTGATGAATCTAGGCTGGACACTCATCGTCAGGCTGTTCTCCCCTTGGTTCTCCATCACTGCAGGGTGAAGGGCAAGACAACGAACTGTGTTCACTCATCTTTCTCTCTCCTTGGCCACTCCGATCCTCAAGGTCTAACCTTCATTCTAAGCTGCTCTACCTTGTAACTAAATCATGTCCAGCCCACGTGAAGACAGTGTGGCATAGAGGAAAGGATCCAATTGCCCCAGTTCAAGCCCTAACTCTACCACTGATGAACTGGAAAGCTTTAGACAAATTACCTCACTAAGGCTCTGTTTCACAATCTGTAAAATCCTCTCTTTCCAGAAGTCCGTGAAATAGTTTATAAAGAAAGAAATGCCCACCGTAGCACCTGATGGCTATTATCATTACCTCTCACGCAAAGCCTTCCCTGACCAACCCTTTCCACTGATCTCTCCTTTCTCATCATACCTTTGGATGAATTCTCTGTATCATTTAGATAGTCATCCAATGCTCTGGGCTGCTAAAATATTACCTTTCTTCTAACACCAACATCAAAAATGTCCCCAATGTATTGTTTTAAAAACCTATTTGACAATGATCTGGTATGTTCTTTTTCCAGGAAATATCCTTTTAATTAAACTCTCCCATCAGCATGAAGTCCTATGACTTAGCAGCATGAGTAAGATGTTTAAAAAAGACCATTTTGAGTAAGAGGTTTATAACTATATGCTAAAATACCTAAGTCTGCTCCTTTTCCTTTTTAATTTAACCCAGAAAGGCTCTTCACGTACATATACTCAATTTCTGAACCTTGGGATAAGCATATATTTCCTGACTACCCGGAGTTAGTTGCTTCTCTTTTCCTGCTATTAATCCTAGTCACACCATCCACAGCCTGGCAGTCCTGTGTCCTAGTTGTGCACATCACCCTCTGTGTTTCAGTTGTGCTCAGCATTGGGATTTGTTAACCTAGGAAAAATGCAGAAGTGGGTGGAAATAAGAGCCAGGCTTTGTTGGAAACCTTGCCTGTAGTCCTCCCCTGTTACACCTCCCCAGGCACCACAGCCCTCTAAGGAGTTATTGAATTTGAGTCTCCTTTCATCAATTTCATCTAAAGTCCAGCAACAGCTGCTGCATTTGAGAAAAAAGGCAACGAGTGAGGAAGTTCAGAGCTCTAATATGAATTCAGCAAGTTCAAGTCAGAGACACAATTTGGCTTTCGTGGAGGAGATGAAAGGGCATGGTGGATGGCTTCCCTGGGTGGGAGGGAAATGAAGTCTGAAGGCTCTTTCTGCTGAGTGTGCTTATTGTCAGGTGTCTGGAAACAGATCCCTAAAAATTGAGCAACATCAAAGGACTCATCAAAGAACTATTCATCAAAGCTGGAATTCCATGCAGTCTGTATTAGAAACCACGTCCTCTCTCCAGACCCAGGAGAATCTGCACAGGCGGAGACAGTCTTCACTCCTGCTTATTGGTGTAAATCAATGATACTCAAAATGTGGAGGGGAGAAAAAGATAAATACCAGGAAAGTCAAGGTCTCTGAGAGCTTTATGGCCTTTTGAAACTCTTAAGAAAATCTCTACCTCCTTCTTTCCTTTCCTAGGAAGGCTCTCGCTAGCACCAAAAATAGGTTTATAGCTCTTACTATTTGTAAAAGGTAACACACTGAATGCCAGCAGTGATATCACACAGTGTACGGTTAGATCCGATCTCTGTCCTGTGGGCTCACATTCCCACTGAGATATAAATGAGAGAAAGGAAACAAAGGCCCTCAGGAGCAAGTACGTGCATAGTATTTACACATGTTCTCTTGCTTTCTCCACCGAGCTGCGGGAGAGTGGTGAGCTCTGCATCCAAAACAGCCCCTTGCCTCTAGAAGGTACTCCAAGAATTGGAAGAAGAGAAGTTGCACTTTGTTTTAGCTACTTTTGAATGCTAGATGAAAACTGAGGGGGTTTGCCATGGTCACAGATGGTAGACAGATAGGCAGAAAGGAAATGCCAGAGGCTACATCTATCTGTGATGAAGGACAAAGCCATGATTGGCAGACAAACTTCCCACCACATTTTCTTTTTTTTTTTTTAATATTTATTTATTTTTTTATTCAGCTGTGCCGGGTCTTAGTTGCGGCACGTGGGATCTTCATTGCGGCATGCGGGATCTTTTAGTCGCGGCATGCAGGCTTTTAGTTGCAGCCTGCGGGATCTAGTTCCCTGACTAGGGATCGAACCCGGGCCCCCTGCATTGGGAGGGCGGAGTCTTAACAGCTGGACCACCAGGGGATTCCCCCCACCACATTTTCTTGAGAAGCAGAATGCATGCTATGAAGTATTGGGTTGGGTACAGATTCATAATAGACTCGATACTGCAATTAAAGTTCATGACTTTTTCCACATGATCTCTAAGCCCAAGACCATGTGAAAAACAACAATGGATGAAATGTTTCTCCCTAAAAGATCTTGGTGAGACAACAGTTGATGATTCAAGGTTATGCATTAAAGGTTATGAGCCCAGATGTATCTTCCAATAAGGACAGAAAAATAGGAGTCAGTTTTGGACATTGCCAAACACTGTGATGTCTTTGCCAGACAAATCCTGTCTTAACTTTAAAAGCATTTGAGAAATGGGATGCTTCTCTACAGTATAGCTTCCTGTAGTTTTCATAGAAGAAAACCAAATGTTGCAGATTTTGAAGGGAACAAAAATCATCCAGTCCAATTAAGTTTTCAAGTGAGAACTAAGTTCTCTCAAATGAGGTCTTTTCAAGAGGAAACTGGATCCACATTTCCTACAATATTTGGGGTATGGCTACAAGTAGACTTCTCTTCCTTATGGTCTCTGACCCTCTTCCAGGAAGTAACAGCTAAATGCAAAATCAGGATGAGGTCTTACTGGGAGGGCAGTCTCAACAGGAAGACTGTTCCAGGGAGTAGTCCTTCTGGGAAATAAATCCCCACACTTCAGTGACAACTGTGGGAAATGCTCTCAACAGATTTGCTATAGAGCAGCCACTGGGAGTGGGGTGGAGGATGTCACTGCCTGTCAGACACACAGCTTTTACTTATGTTTCTTAGGAAAACAGTACATGTCCTTTCTGTTTCCCACTGAGAGTGAATTACTCTTGCCTGCGCTCAAGCAGAGAGAGGCTGACGGGGCTGGGAGGGCTCAGCTACAGCCTATTTAACTGAAGTTGCCTTTAAAGTTTGTTAACAACAAGAAAAACTCTGTGCTCCCATCTATGTATATATCCAAGCTCAGATAAAGGAGAAAAAAGCTGGTGCAGAGGGACTTCTCTGGTGGTCCAGTGGTAAAGAATCCGCCTTCCAATGCAGGGGACGTGGGTTTGATCCCTGGTCAGGGAACTAAGATCCTACATGCCACGGGGCAACTAAGCCCACACACCACAACTATTGAGCCCGCGCCCCTCAACAAAAGAGCCCATGCGCCCTGGAGCCCCAGGCACTACAACTAGAGGGAGAAAACTCCATGTGCCACAATTAGAGAGAAACCTGCGTAGACCACGGCCGAAACGAAAAGATCCCTCATGCCTCAACAAAGATCCCGTGTGCCGCAACTAAGACCCGAAGCAGCCAATAAAGAAATTCCTTTCTTAAATTTTAAAGTTGGTGCACAAAAATGCCTTCATTTGACAAATGTAAATGTTACTGACTTGATATCTAAAAACTCTTAAAGTTGTTGATGTAAAAGTTAAAATGCAACCTGAAAATGATTAAATCTATATTCTCTGATAGTTCAAATGTCTTGCTCACTTGCTCACACACCCACAAACAAAGTGACTTTCCTGGAGGTCAAACTGTACACAGCCTAGTTCGGCAAAGGAAACAGCAAACGTTTCCTCCCACTCTGTATCGTTACCGTCGGTGTTTAGCATTAGTGCAGCATAGCACTGCACTTTGGGTTGTTATTTATAAGCATTCCTATCAGCCGGCCCTGAGCAGTAACCTTCTTTTAGAGGTCAGGTCAGAGAATGCCAGTTTGCAAAAGAGTCACATGGAGGCCAAGTTTTGAGCAGAATCTCAAATCAAGAAGCAATATTTGAGTACATATCTTTGAAACAAGAACTAAAAATAAGGTAGATAACCGTCATACTCCCAAACCCGGTTGTTAATCATCTAGGTTGTTTCTTTTAGAAAAATTTTCAGGCCAAATCCATAGCAGTTTATTACCAATCCCTAGTATCTTTGTCTTTATTCACTATTACAATCAGCTCTAGGCACTTCTAACATGAGTTTCTGTTATGAAATAGCATTAATATAAAAAGCCTACATACTTGGAATTATCCTTCCATCAGTCTCACAAAGCCTGGTTTTATTTTACTACTCAAAAGCCATATTTGTATCTTAATTGTCCAAATCAACTGACCTAATTATTGTTGACATATTTTAACCATTGTTCAATTAGTTTAGATAAGTAAGAGTTGGTAATTTTGTATGTCCCTGTCACAATTTTAAAAGACAAAAGAACAATTTCGACATTCAATGATTTAGTATTAGCTTTCAATGGAAAGCAGAAACAGTAAAGAAAAAGAAAAGCAAACTCAGCATCACATGCCATGATTTGTCAACTGTAAAGCACAATACAAATGTTTGTTGGTGTTGATGATGGTGAAGGGAATGATGTGGAGGAGGAGACAGTTGTCATTTCCACAGAGAAGTACCAAGTGTCATTTCTGGTCCTTAGTTTCAATGACATAGACAATCAGCCTTGACTAATCTTAAACTGGTTTTGAAAAGTTCTGGTTGTACAACAGGGCTTGTGGCCTGGTCTGGAAGTTTAAGCTTCTGATTGCAGATAAGTTGACCCTATAACAGATATTTTGCTGGAGTGACAGGATCTCAATCATTTATC
This sequence comes from Delphinus delphis, assembly GCF_949987515.2. Taxonomy (NCBI): domain Eukaryota; kingdom Metazoa; phylum Chordata; class Mammalia; order Artiodactyla; family Delphinidae; genus Delphinus; species Delphinus delphis. The sequence continues at coordinate 35,851,763 of NC_082684.1, read as the reverse complement.
TAGTCTTTGATCTTGGAACTTCCCAAATGGCAGAAAGACTCAGAATGTCATAAAATGTAGCTGGAAATAACCTGGGACTAACTTGTTTTTTTTTGGAAGCAAAGGACACTGAAAACAGCTGGCTCTTTTTCAGAATCAGAACATCCAATAACTTGCAGTGATTTTAGCCAGGTACAAAATGTGAACATTTTGAACTCAGATTGTAACCCATTAAAGCTTTCCTATCTGAAATTCTGCAGCAACCATGAAAACAAGCACTAACTTGTGTACTTTGGGCCTAAAGAAAATTAGACAATAAGCTTAAAAAAGCAAACTCCGGTTTCTTTCTTTGTGCTATTCCCATGAATATCTGTACAGATAGCCTATAAACATCATGCAGAAAAGCACCACCATCCCATTCAAATGCCCTCTTTTCTGGTACAACATCCCTTCCCATCATTACCTCCGAGTATTTATTTTCTTAACTTATGGTGCTGCTTCCCCACCTACACACCACCCCCACTCTACCCCCAATCCTAATTATCTATCTCAGGTCATTGACCCTGAATAACTGGATAACTGTCTGATCATCCAGCCACTGCTGAGACATGGATAGTAAGGCTGTGTCATGTGGTGAAAGGGCCACAGACTCTGGAGTCAGACTGCCTGGGTCCAAATCTCAGCTTTGCCAGTTTCTTGCTACTTGACCTTGGGCAAGTTACTGAACCTCTCTGTGTCTCAGCTTCCTCCTCTGTAAATTGGGCATGAGAAAATTGCTTCCCCCGTAGGCTGTCATAAGGATTGAATGAGTGAATACATGTAAAGTGTGTGGAGTAGAACCTAGAATATAGTAAGCATTCTACAAGTCCAAGATATTTTTCATCATTAAGGGCAAATGTTGAACAACCTTGCTGATGTCCTATTTCTGAAAAATACACTGCCTCTCTCTGGACAGGCAGGCAGCTCTCTGAACAACTTTTGGCCCCTGACACTCCCTGGCCCTCCTTACACGCTACAGATGGGACCACAGCCACCAAGCTCTCTGGTGCAAGCACCCCCGGACTCTATTCATCCAGCTGTCACTCATATACCTCCTAACCTATCCCTCTGGCCACCACTACTCACAAGTGTCTCTAGAATGGGTACAGATTCAAGTAAAATTTTGTTGGGCAATGAAGGAATAAGATTGCTAATATTAGTAAGAGAACTAAAGCAAGGTTTCTTGTCTGTCTCCGGTCTGAATACTCCAGAGGGTAAATACCTTAGAACTGCAACAGGTCATTGCCAAGAAGCACTTTCCTTTCAGCATCATTCATCATATGATCTGCATAAACATTCTACCCCTCTCCTTCTCCTTGGCAGAAACATCCATTCAGTTCTCCTCTAGCCAAACCCCTGTTGCTTACTTAGAAGCTGGATCTCAACTATCCCTATTAAGGCTTTTTACCTTCTCCGAAAAGCCCTAAATTGGCCCACTTCTCCCCAACATTTCCTGCAGGTAGAAATGTAAAACCATGTAGGAGGAAGGAGAACCAGAGGCCAGTGGAGAAATGAGCTGGGACGAGCTAGATTCTCATTTCACCTTACATTTCTGACCAGCCAGTTTCTGAGGGTGTTCGTATCACATTTGCTACTTGTGCTGTTTCCTGAGAAGGAGCCAGAAGGAAGATAGTGACCAGGAATGGTAAACATGGCAGGTCCAGTTTGAAAACTGACTTTGGAATGAATTTGTTTTTCTAACAGCAAAGATTGGAGAGCAGATACCAACATGCAAAGTGCTGGTCATTTTCCACTTCTAAAAAATTGAATAACAGGCTGTAAAGCAACCTATCCTATAATAAAGAATATATTATGTTCTACCATGAGAAGGAAATAGTCAATAAGTATTTTTGAAAATAAGATCTTAGGATCCTCCAGGATCCACAAGGTACTCCATTATAATTTTCTTTTAATTTTGTGACTTTATGGCAATTATGTCTTTAAAAAATAATGTAAGCATTGCTATAGGCTGAATGTCTGTATCCCCCCAAATTCATAGGTTGAAATCTAATCACCAGTGTAAAGGTGTTTGTAGGTGGGACCTTTGGGAGATGATTAAGCCATGAGTGTGGAGCCCTCACAAATGGGATTGGTGCCCTTATAAAAGAGGCCCCAGAGAGTGTCTCAGCCCCTTCTGCCATGTGAGGACATAGCACCAAGAAGCCAGCCCCTCACCAGACATCAAATCTATTGGTGCCTTGATCTTGGACTTCCCAGCTTCCAGAAGTGTCAGAAATAAATGTCTGTTGTTTTTAAACCATTTAGTCTATTTTTGTTATAGCAGCCCAAACAGACTAAGACAAACATATTCTGGATCTCAGGCTTCCAAAGTCTCAAAAGCCACCAAAGATTGAGAAATCCATAGAACAGTTCACTCTTGAACAGAAAATATGGAAAACATGTATAAAACTCTAATCTAACAGATGCAGATAAGAAAAATGGCAGCCAAAATAAAAGTATCTTTGAATTTGGTATTTCAATCTTTTTATGAAAATTCTCAATTTTACTTCAGATAGTGTCACTTTTGCATGCTCTGTCCATAATTTTTATAGGAAAGACATTTTTTCTGACTCACAGTCAACTCAGGTGATTCTAATAACAGTTTCCAAGCCTTACCTCTTGTCTGATTGGGCTGAGCAGAAGCTGATAACCAGGTTCCAGGAGTAGTTCCACCTTTGCTACAAGGGCAAATACTCAACTAACATTTTTACTTACCTTTGGTTTGATGTTTCCCCCTCCTTGATCCTCTAAATTAGTTTAGTGAAAGATGCATTCCTCCCTTCTTCTTGAATCCTTGTAAATAATGGAAGGTTTTTTACTGATTATTGGGGGAGGAGAACAGCTATCCCCACACAAACATTTTACAGAACTGAAAAGGTAGGCCAACAAAAAGAGAGACTGCTAGGTTATAAACTGAATTAAGATACAGAACAAAAGGAAAGATAGTAATTTCTTTCATCACAACCTCCATAATAAATCTCTTCTCTTCCATTTCTTAATTGGCTCAGTCATTTGTTCAACAAATATTGATGGCAATTATGACCACAGGCACTATTCTTGGCCCCAGATATCCAGCAGTGACAAAACCAAGGCCCTGCTCTCATCAAGTTCACATTCTAGTTGTGGGAGCTGGTGGAAATAGACAAGAAATAAACATGCGGGGAGGGGGGGGGTGATGCTAAGTACTAGAAAGAAAAATGAAGCAGGCTTAGGGAGCAGAGTATGATGGAGGGAGCGGGTGTTATGCAGGGTGGTTATTATGCCTTTCTCATTAGGCAAGACTGCAGCTGAGGCTTAAAGAGAGCAGGGCAGCAAGTCACTCAAATATGTGGGGACAGCATATCCCAAAGAGAAGGAACAGTATGAAATCCTGGAAGCTAGAGGGTGTTTGGAATGTTCTAGGAAGAGTCAAGAGGTCACTGTGCCTGGAGCAGTGAGAGCAAGGGGACAGGGATGACCCATGAGGTCAGGGAGATGGCAGAGGGACAGGGGGTGTGCAGTCTTGAAACTCATGGTAAGGATTTTGCATTCTATTCAGAGTGATAAGAGAAGATTTATAGGTTTTAGTGCAGAGGAGTGACATGGTCTTATTTATATTTTTAAAAGATTCCTCTGTGGTGGGGCTTCCCTGGTGGCGCGGTGGTTGGGAGTCCGCCTGCCGATGCAGGGGACGTGGGTTCGTGCCCCGGTCCGGGAAGATCCCACATGCCGCGGAGCGGCTGGGCCCGTGAGCCATGGCCGCTGAGCCTGCGTGCCCAGAGCCCGTGCTGCGCGACAGGAGAGGCCGCAGCAGTGGGAGGCCCGCGTGCCACAAAAAAAAAAAAAAAAAAAAGATTCCTCTGTGGAATATATGCAGGGAGTGGGGAAGAGAGGAGCACAGGTAGAAGCAGAGAGAACAATTTGGAGGCTGCTGCAACAGTCCAAATGAGAGATGATGATGGCTGAGATTAGCATGGTAGCAGTGGAGGTGGTGGAAGTGAGAATTCTGATTTTATTGTGACGATTCCATCTCTGGGGGCTGCTAATGGACTAGGTGTGCAGCAGGTGAGAAAGAGGGGTCAACTGGGAGAATGGTGATGCCATTGCTCAAGACGGGGGAAGCCTACAGGAGGAATAAAAGCGGTGAGAGGTAAGAGAAGCAACATTTGTTATGGACATGGCAAGTTTGAGCTCCTGTTAGAAATCCAAGTGGAGATGCTGAGGCTATAAAATATGCAAGGTTTTTCTCCCATGTGTAAAATATTCAGGAGAGCGATTTAGGCTGGAGACAGAAATTTAGGAGTCATCAGGGAAAAGACTGGATGGCCAAGGTTGCCAGATTTAGAAAATAAAAGCACAGGACTAAAAAATTATTGGTGGTCTATCTGAAATTCAAATTTAACTGGGAATCCAGTATTTTTTGTCAGCCCTGTGGGTAAGGTTGGCTGAGATCACATAGGCAGTTAATGTGGACAGAGGAAAGAGAATGGCCCAAGGAGTGAGCCCTGAGGCATTGCAAAGTAAACAGATGAGAAAGGGGAGGGAGCCAGCGGAGAGTCTAGAAGGAAACCCAGTAAAGAAAGAGTTCTAAGAAGGAAGGAGTGATCAACTGTGTCACTTGCAACTAATAGTACAGGGGGAGGAAAGTCTGACTGGAGTGGATTGAAGAAAAAAAATGGGAAAAGAGAACAAGAACGTAGGCAATACTTTTTGAGTTCTACTATAATGGGGAATATATAAGTGGGCAGTAGCTGGAGTGTGATTTGTGGTCAAAGGAAGTGTTTTTATAAGATGAAATAGTGGCCAGCAGCCAGGACAGGGGACTGAATTGGCATCCTGACCCCAGAGTGGCCATGCACTTGACACAGAGAAGCTGGTACTCTCCTGTACACAAACTCAGAGCTTTGGCAGCCAGGTTGGAGTGGAAGAACCACAGCGCGTCCCACACCAGGAGTGTCTAAAATGTGCACAGTGTAACAGCAAGTTTAACTTAATCCCCAGAATGTACCACTGTCACTGGGGTGAGAAGTGCTTCTGCATATAAATCCCTAACCCTGGGAGTTTCAGGTTTGGATGGACGCTGTGTGGCTGAGTATCTAGGGTGCTACTACCTCTGACTGCTGGAAAATCAGAGAGATCTGAAACAATGGTTTGTCGTCTTTTCAGCAATCAGAGATCTTGTTTCTCAATAGAAACAGGCATTATGGAACTGAAAATACTTATATTTCTACTGCTCAGATGCTTAGGGCTTTGAAGAGGCAGCACAAGATCTCAGGCATGTCCTTGCAGTATTCAGGTGCTGGAACAGAGGATGTGACCCAGATGAAGGGTGCAGCTGGGGGAGATTCAAGGTCCAATAGGAGACAGTCAGATGGGGGGCTAGCAGCCATTTACAAGACAGCCAGGTGTCTCCATGGCTCATGGGACCATAGATGAGAGGCACCAATGAGTCCAGTGACTTGGCTGACAGAGCAGTCTGGCACCATACACCTTCCCTCTGTATCCTCACAGGTGATGAATCTTAACAGTGCTGAGCAATACAATTAAAGAATTTAGAGAAGCAAATGTGTTCACATTTCTTCACATTTAAGAATGTGCATATTATCTTTCTGGTACTTTCTTGGGAGTGGGAGAGTCTAAGCTATACCACTTCTAAACTTATTCTAACATCATCTGTATCAAAGTTATATGATTTCCTAGGTTTACTAGAAGTTTATGGCCCATCATTGTTGATTTTATTTAATTCTTCCACAGAAACCTGGTAATAATGCCTGTTTCTGCTTAATATTGGAGACTACCCAGCTTTAAATATAACAATTAAGGTTTGCTTTAGCATATTTTATAGATTGTCTACTTATTGTGTCACTAACTTTGAGCTTTGAAAAAATGTTTTACACTTCACTCAGGGAGAGGAGCCAGCTTCATGTTTTGTACATAATATTTTCCCTTATTAAAATGACTGTACAGAAATTTGTTTATCTAGCTTACAGTTAACACCAATACTGAAATTTTTTAAAGGGTGAGTATTGCAGCATGCATGGCGATGATCGACTAAGGAGGAGGATCATGCAGGAGAGAGTGTAAAATTGCAGAAATGTCCTTGAGTAAGCAAGGTTGGGGCATGTGCAGAATCTAGCCCGCAAGTGGAAGGACTGCCCTGTATAGGTGCAGGAATAGCTCACCCACTGCAGCAACAGCAAGAGCAGGTTTGTGGGTACAGATGCAGCTAGGTTATGAGTTTGGGTGGTGAGAGCATGTGGAATTTCTCTTCTGAGTGCTTGTATCCTCTCAGTGAAATAAGAAATTAGGTCATGAGCTGAGAACGAGGAGTAGGGAGGGACGTTGAAGGCTGGAGGAGAGAAGGTATGAGATGATGTTCTAGCAGGGATGGAGGGAATTGACTAGGGAAATGCTGCAAGATTGGTTGGCTACACGATCCACGTGAGGCTGTGGTAATTAATTCAGAGTAGAGCAATGGAGAAATAAGGGGGCAAGGGAATTGAAGATACATGCAAAGAAATTTGTGGGGGGGGGCAGTAAAGACTTGAGGGGAGATAATGATCAGTGCAAAGGGGATAGAGTCAAAGGATTGGAGGTGAGGCAGAAGAGCTATTGGAGTCCAACTACTGGAGGGAATGAGCCTGACAGATGGTAGATGGTGGTAGGATATCAAAATATTTGAAATTGATATTATGAAGGGAATGCATTTCCATCAACATTCTCTTTGCCTGCCGTTATTTCTAAGGTTCAATAAGAGTCGGTTTGATATTGCCTAAGAAGACTGCACAACTGCCAAGGAACGTGGTTCAGAAAAATCTCCCCTTCCCACCACCCTTCTTACTGCTTCTTCCCATCCCCTTTCCTCCCTCCCTTCACCCACCCCCCTCATAAATCTGAAATGGAATAAAACTGCTCAAATTTGAATTTAACTGAAACAGACTAAAACCAATCCCTGATGAAAGAGCATCCTTCTGTTGCTCTGAAGATGTAGAGAAAACATAAAAAGAGCATGTTGCTGATAGAAGTTGAGAGGAAAAACACAAGAAATAGTTGTCTCTGGCATCTAAGCAAGCCTGATGCTGGGTGTTTTTAGATTTATATGACTGATAAATAATACAAGATTCCCTGTAGAGGACAAATCCAAGTGAAAAATAACCAACTGAGAAGAGAGGTATGTGGTTAGTGATCTCAACAAGAAAGGATGAGCTATTCTGAAATCCAAGATATCAAATGATGATTTCTCATTTGTAAAATTATACCCTTGGCAATTATCCAGCTGCCTTTCTCTCTCTTTCTCTTTCTCTCTCTCTCTCTCCCCCTCCCTCCCTCCCTCCCTCCCTCCCTAATGGATTTACATCTCTATCCAAGTAAACTGAGGTCCCATCTGTATTAGCAGGAATTAATCCTGGAATGTTATTTTATTTGGAAAATTCTTTGTCTGTTTTTTTAAACCTTTCTATTTTTCTTCTCATTCAAACATTTCAGCAAAATTCTTCTCCATGTCTGGCATTTTCAACCAGTGGAGTAGTGGGGTCGGGGATTACTGTGCTTTTCCTTGGGAGTGATCTGATTTCAAAAGTGAAAAAAAAAATCCATCCACTTTTTTATACTAAGCATTAAACACTTGGGCATTCATATTTAGCAGAAGAAATGCAAATGGTTAATAAATACATAAAAGGATGTTCAGTATCACTGGAATGCATTTATTTAACTCATATAGTGCATATTATGTCAGGCACTGCTCTAAGCAGTGTTTAGGCACCATTCTAAATCTTTACAAACATTAACATAATTAATCCTAATAATAATATTATTTTGCAGATACTATGATTTTTCCCATTTTCAATGGGAACAATGAAACTGAGTCACAGAGAAGCTATGTAACTTGCCAGGGTCACACAGCTAGTAAGCAGCACAGCCAGCCAGGTGGGCTGTGGGTCCATGCTTTTACACACTATACTATGCAGTCTTGCCAAGGAAATGTAAATTCAAATAAGATACCATTTTCTATCCAACAGATTGGCAAAAAATTTTTAAATACTGGTAACATCAAGTGCTGGTAAGGATGCAAGCAAATGAACATTCAAATACTGTTACACCCTGTTTAAAAGGCAATCTGGCAGTATTCACTAAAATTTATAGTACACAAAACCCTCTAAGTAACATTCTACTTTGAGGACTGTGGCTTACAGAAATAAAAGCATAAGTCCATAAGGCTGTACATGAAATTGCACCAGTGTTTGTGGTGATGACAAAACTGGAAAGAGTACAAATGTCCATCACAGGAGCTATGGCTGAATAAATTGTGTTACATCCATACCATGAAACATTATGCAGCTATTTTAAAAGGCTTCGATCTATATCTATTGATCCAGAGAAAGTTTCAATAATGTGGACAGTACGATCCCATTTTTCTGAGCATATTTGACAGTTACCTCAGGAAGTAGGACGGGCAGAGCAGATTATTAAATTTCTCCATATATATTTCTGAATTGTTTGACTTTTTATATAAGCTTGCATTGTCTCTGCAATTTGAAAATCTAAGTTAAAATAATTATAAACATAAATGTAATAATCAGCATAGAAAATTTGTTTTAGATCTTCAGTTCCACATAGAAAATTATATAAATAATATGGCTTTTCAGACCAAATGTGAAAGACTCAGATTTATATTTATGGAGGTCTCTTACGTACAGGCATTGTAATTTATAGTTCTCAGCAATTACAGAAGAAACATTAATTTTCTTTAAAGGGCATTTCTGGCAATAGAGAACAGAAGGGATAATTTGCTCATTCTTTGCTTAACAGTATAACTAGCTAGTGAAGGGTAATGTTTTAAAAATCAGTGTATACAACTACTGAGCCTGCGCATCTGGAGCCTGTGCTCCACAACAGGAGAGGCCGCGACAGTGAGAGGCCGGCGCACCGCGATGAAGAGTGGCCCCTGCTCCCCGCAACCAGAGAAAGCCCTCGCACAGAAATGAAGACCCAACGCAGCCAAATAAATAAATTAAAAAGAATTTTAAAAAATAAATAAAAAATAAAAATCAGTGTATAATCTACAATCTCCTTTTCTATTCCTTCAGTTTCACCCTCAGGTAGAGAGAAAATCCACATTTAGGAGGGAAATGGAGGGGCTGGTGGTGTTGAAAGGTTTAAAAATTCCTTTCTTCTTTGATAAAGAGGATTAGACAGACATTTTGGGGGCTTCACTTCCTTCTTTCTATACTCTACTCTGTGTAGGGCTCAAAGAGGTAAAGTGGAAATCTGAAATAGTGGCTGGAAATGTTGGGGGCGCCGGGAAAACAGTAAGGAGATTGCCAGCGTCATTTGATTTCTGGTTGTGTTAACCACAGGCCCTTCCTGGGCTGGTGAAATTTAAAGTGCTGCTGCTGCCATCTTCAGGAGTTCACCACTGTCATATCTGAGTAAGGTTATAAGTAAGTTGGGTACAGCCTTATAAGCCTCTCCAGGAGTTCTGAATTGCAGCTACAAAACAGACACCTCAGGTTACTGCTAAAATAAGGGTAGTTCCTCCTCAAAGCTTGAGACAGTTACCTCGCAAGGCAGCTTTGGTGTATATGTTTAATGTTACGAAGTGGTAAATTTCTCCCTTTGAGAGGTCATACTAATTAAATTAAGACTTAGGGTCCAAAAAAAATCCTCAAATGTGACTGAGAAGTAAGCCAAGGCTTTAAAAAAATGGGAAGGGGGTTAAGTTAGAGCAATTTGGATGTACCTAGTGGCTCTGAACGCAATCTAGTCAGTCTCCTGGAGGACCATGTGATCAATTTCCACAGCCAACATTAAGTTTAGAGAACATTTGTAAAAAATGAATCTGTGGCTTTCCACTTTTACCTCATTTCTTGAGTGGTTTGTTCATTAACTCTAAGCCTGTCTCTCTTCTCTGAATTCTTGAGTTATGGCTAATGGATATAAAAGTCCAAATTATCTAACAGTACTCTCAATAAATTTCCACTTCTTTCCCAGAAATAATTTTACTTCACTGCATTGTGAAGAAAAATTAATTAAGCCCTAAAGCGAAAATAGGTCCATTACACTATCTTTCTTCATGATAGTTAGAGGTGTCCACAAACGGTACAGGAAGTCCGTGAGAACATGAATACCGCTGGTGGCTCCCAGCGGGGCAGTGATCCAATCTTCAGGTCATGATATCACAATATTCTCTCCAAATACTCTTTTGAGACACTGAAGTTATCACAGAGCTCACTTCACACTGTTTCTTTTTTGTTTATTCATCATTTTAAGCAATCTTAAGTTCTCATGGCAAGTTGGAATGTGCCTTATAGAGTCCATTTTTGCTCTTGGTTTACATTATTAAAAGCAGAGAGAAAATCCCTTTCAATTCACCTTTAGAAAAGTTTCACAACATTTTAGATATCCAAGTTCCCTTTCACCATAAATCTGGCAGTTAAAAAAATGTATACTGAAAGAAAGGATTATAATACATAGCTAGCGCCACACTGGGTATGTCATCAGCATGACACTTCTGAAACTTCGCTGTATTTGGAAGACTGTCTATGTCTTCTGAAATCTTGCCTTGGAGTTATTTATTTCCTTGGCAAATACTTTCTAAAGGCGTATTAATATGCTAGGTACTTTTTATATGTTTTCTGTTCATTCTTCACGATGATTCTGTGAAGATCATACACTCCCCCTTTAGCAGATGAGGAAACTGGGATACAGATAGTTTAAGCAACTTGCCTCTGGTGACTTAGAGAACCCGAGTGTGCCTTACTCTTATGCCTACACTGCTTGCACAATAGAATTGCCAAAGCTGGCAACATTCTGAACACTTTACTGTCTACTACAATTATGAAACAAGTCATTCAATGAACAGTTGACTCTTTGCTACATTCAAGGCATTGTGAATTTTATTAATATAGCAGTAAGAGAGGAAAAAATAAGTCAGGCCTAAAATTAGACTATAAAACAAGCAAAAGTGATAAAAATGGAAAGTATGACTCAAAGCATATTGAGCTACCTGTGCTCACTACCACTGGGGGCATTGCTGACTTACAAGTGGAAGGAGAACTAAGTGAACAGATTACACACCAGAGAAATCCCATACCTTTAATTTTGAACCCATCCACAATGCCACATAGAAAGAAAATGTTTAGGTAAAAGCCCAAGACATACTGAAATGCACCTCACCACAATTTGGCATCTGGGCCGAGGTATAGATTACAATTTTTATTTCTACTTTACTTCCTATCCCTATTACACCTGATCACTTGAAATGGGAAAACAAATGCTCCTTTGCAAAATTTACCCCATCTTGTTTTATGTATGATGCTGTTACTATTTCTGGATCTCAGAGCCTATAGCCTTAATTCACTGTTAGGGCAAATCTGGCCATGTTCAATTTCACCGCACTCACTGTTCTTTCTACAGAGCTCTAAATGGTCCCAGATGCAGAAGTTAAACAGTGAAGCCACCATCTCAGCCCAGTGCCCTAAGAAGCCTCTGGTGCCACTACACAGCTGCTTACAGCTTAATGAACCACTGCTTAGTGTGCTGCTAAATGAGGTTGCAAAGAGCGAACCATTTCTAATGGCATCAGCCTTTCACTCGAGAAAAGGAGTTCTCATCACTTACCCGACTTCACCTGAAGGACAAAAATCGCCCCCCAGCCCCCTGCCCCGAAGACATTTGCATTTGGGGAAACTGGAAACTCCGTAAGGAGCAGATCTGACTCTGCCCGCTGATCTGACTTTCTGCTCTAACACCCATCATTAGTACTAATGCTAAACTGGAAGGAGAGGCATTGGGGTCCTCGGGCAGAAAGTCAGCACAAAAGGCTGAATGTGAATTAGCCAGGATGGATGGGCCACACTTAATGCTGATAATGATGAAAACTTTATATTGCTCAAGTGCTTCTCGAGGAGCGCAGACAAATGCTACCCTGATTCAGCCTAAAAGCAGTGAAATCACTAGTCTTGTAATGACATTACATACATAAAAATGAAAAGTTGAGGAAATCATTTGGATATCTGTCTAGAGATATACTTCGTGTTCAAGGAGACCCTCTACCCTAGAACTGCCAGGGCCATTTATCTGAGCCGCGTAATGGAAACTGCCTCAGACCTTAGGAGTGTTCATTTATTCCTATCACCACAAACTCAATAGGTCTAGAATATCATCTGCAGTATCCCCAGCCTCCTCCTAAGCTCACTTGGTACCTCAACTATCCCAATATCTCCAGCCTCAACAGCGGGCTCTCCCCCACCCTCTGCCTTGGCCCCAGCACTCAATGTCATCAAGTCTTCCTTAGGTCCACTTCAACATCCTTCCATCTGCCTTCCCCTTGTCCAGATTCTCATCATTGCAGTTCTGATTCTACACTGACTTGACCCTGAGGGTAGCAGAACATGCCACCCCAAAATAGGCTACTTTGGTAAATTAATTATTTTGAACTGTAGGCATTTGAAAAACAGCAAATGCAGGGAACTCCCTTATCTGCCTCTGAACTCCCTTATCTGCCCAAAGTCAGATCCTCCAAAAGGATCTCACTTGTCATAAATCCCCTCCCCAGAAGTTTCATCAACCAGGCGAGATTGACTCTTATCACAGGAGAGGAGCCTAGAAGTCGACACCACACCCAGACACACTTTGTCACAAACTATCACACCTCCCCTCTGTTCTTCTAAAGTCCATTCATCTTTCCTAAAAACCATTTACTCTCCCCTTAAGGGGTCTATGTACCCCTCTTCTTTCTCTGTTAGGATGGTATTTAACCCTGAATTCTAAGCCACCTCGGAGAGTTACTCATTTTTCCCTGGGTATCTCCCATGTATACATGAGGGCTACATGTTAATAAATTTCCATTTGTTTTCTCTTGTTAATCTGTCTTTTACTAAAGAGATCTCAGCTAAGAACTCAGAAGGGTAGAGGGAAAATTATTTTCCTCCCCTGCAATGCATAATCAGTCTCCTGACCTTGTAGTATCCTTCACAGATTAAGTTTCCTAATGTGCCACACTCCCCCATTCAAACCCCCTCCGTGGCTCCCAAGTCTTCAGTCAAGTTCTGACTCCTCAGTATGGTAGTCAAGGCCCCCATGAGCATCCCAACATAGGGCTTCAACTACTTCTCTAAGCTCACACGGCCCCAGACAGACCAGCCTCTCTTCCCGCCCCCGTAACAGGCCCCATCCCATCATTTCCATCCCCTATTATTCAGGCCATTCTGCCTGCCTCTTCTCTCATAAAAATCCTACTTCTTTTCAAAGACTGAGCTTACAAGAGTCACCACCAGTAAGCCTCCCCAGTTCACCCATCTGTGCTCTTTTCTTCTCAACACGACTTCTTTATTTATAACACTGTTTCCCAGAAGGATTTACAGCTAACTCCCGCAGAGATTGCTGACTAAACCACTCGCCACTCGTTTACCACTTTCCATTATAATAGTAGTGAACACGTATAGTGCTTACTAATGCCTGTCTCTATATAGTGCTTTACATATATTAACCTATTTAAAACTCACAACAAACCTAGGAGGCAGGTACTATTATTTCTTCCTTTTACAGATCAGACACTGAAAGCTCTCACAAGCCCAAGGTTGCCCAGCTAAACAACTGCAGAGCCAGGATTTTGACCCAGGCAGTCAAACTCCAAAACTATGTTCTAATAGTTAATCTTCTATTATTCATTAACTTTTTATCCCTGCTCCTACCTTTCCACATAGCAGTCACTATGTCTCATACCTCATCTTACCCCTTCCCATAACTAGTACAGAGGTTTGCACATAATTAGTTCTTTACAGTTGCTGATCTTATCTGCCTCAGATTAGTCTTAAATTCTTCCCGGGGGAAAAAAAAAAGGTGGATATAAGCAAATAAATTATGAAGTCTTTTACATGCCAGTCTCCCTGAAAATCTAGGACCAGACCTTATAAAGACTTTTATCATCTCCTTTGAATCACGAATGCAAATCACATAGTCTGAAAAATCTGACTTTCTAGAATGTATGAATTCTAGTAACAAGGCATGTAAAGTGAAACCATTCCCCACCTCCCCCATACACACACCAATTTCCAATATAATGTTAAAAAGTATTTTTACAGGAAAAATAATTCCCAAGAAAATAATTCTTAAACGCATTAAATAAAAAATCATTATTGAAGAAGATTTGGGGAGGGTAGTCAATCTATTGCAATATTATCTTAAAAGAAGTTTTTGCAGCATTTAGAATTTATTATTCACAATATATAACCACCTATGAGGTCAAGAACCTTGTCTGATATCACATTTATATCGTCCAAGCACCTAGCATAGTGATAGACACATATTAGTTCTTTAAAAATTCTCTGAATTGACTTCTCCAACTTTGGGGTTTTCTCGCCACCACTGATTTCTTTTCCTATCTTTCCCTGGAATATGTTAATTTCTCCCTAGCCTATGGATTCCCCTCTTCAACCTTTCCATCTCCTGCAGCTTTGTTCTCTTTGCTCATCTTTTTCTGGGCCATTCCATTGCCTACTAGAGTTAGCCTGTAATATCATATTTGCCAGCAGGTGCTGCCATTTGCCATAGGATTTGCTAATTTTCAAAATTCCCTAAACCTGAGACTCCAGATTTTGTAAAATAGTACAGTGCCTAATTTATCAACTTGGCAGGTTTGAAATGCTATAAAATCAGTTACCTAAAATGAGTGAAACTTGTAATGTGCTGCACAGTTTTAATGAGCAGAGCTCCACTGCTCCATTAAGACAACAGGAGACCACATTGAGAAAACAAGCAGCAAGAGTGTAGGTTGAGAATAGCAGGAAAACCTGCTTCTTGCCCACAAGATCCCAGCGGGGACAATGTGTTCAACAATTGACTTTCTCCTTGACAACTAAAAAAGACTCATCTTAATGTCTTTCATATCTGTCCTTTCTCTCCATTTCCATACAAGGTCAGCCTTTTATTACCTCCTATAAAAATTACTCCAGTAGCCTTATGTCTTTGCTCCCTGCCCCCAGGTTCTTCCCACTCCAAACCATCCTGTGCATTGCTGGAATAACTTTCCTAAAATGATTGCTTGCTTAAAAACCTTCAGTGCTGCCCACAATCAAGGCAGCCCTCTTCAATGTGACACTCCAGACCCTATAATCCAGTCTCAGGTTACCTGTTCAATCTTACTTTCTATTATTCCCAGATTCTCCACTTTGACAAGGCAGGGGATTTTATTCTTCGCCACAGATTAAGCTCCTTCCCGTCTTAGTATCTTTGTGCCTGCTAATCCACACACCTGAAATGCCTTCCTTCTCTTAACTCCTTAGTCAATGCTATGGCTATCGTAATTTCCCAGGAGTAATTAAATGCATGGAATATTGCTGGTTAACATTATTCCTTCTCCCAGCATTCCTGGGAACATCTGAAATGTAGGACAAGTACTCTCTGACAAAACAATATTAATGAAATACAATACTGTGTAACACTTATACAGAGCATTGAGTGAGCAGACAACACACAGATAATTCCTGAGGGACCTCTGTCAGCACAAGCCCTTCTACTTGCCCATTTCTGCATTCCCAGGTGAAATATGATTTTGAAGGAGCCTCCCCACCTTCTCAGGACTTACCTTCACTGCATGAGTGGAATCGTAGAGGTAACAGGAAGAACCCTCTGCTCCATTTAAGCTCCATCTTTCCTCTCTGCCAGCCCAACCCACATTTTCTTGCTCTCCTAACTTCCTGAGAGTCACAGGCCACATCATGTTGTTGCCTACCCCACTACCCTGGACTTAGGACACACAAATCATGACATTCACTGGGATCACCAGAAGGAGGGCCAGCTCCATAATGTTTCCCTTTTCAATATGTTCATAGGCTCACCAGAGACTTCCCAGCTCTAGTTAGTCCTCCAAGAGCCTCTCTACCCACCCAGTCAGCCTCCTCTATGATACATCCTTGATTTATTATGTTTGGATGAAATATAGTCTATTTGAAATCAAAAATCAAAAGGTTTTGAGCTTCCCTGGTGGCGCAGTGGTTGAGAGTCCGCCTGCCGATGCAGGGGACACGGGTTCGTGCTCCGGTCCGGGAGGATCCCACATGCCGCAGAGCGGCTGGGCCCGTGAGCCATGGCCGCTGAGCCTGCGCGTCCGCAGCCTGTGCTCCGCAACGGGAGAGGCCACAGCAGTGAGAGGCCCGCGTACGGCAAAAAAAAAAAAAAAAAAAAAAAAAAAAAAAAAATCAAAAGGTTTAGATTCAAGTTCTAGCTCTGCTACTATCTAACTGATGTATATGAACCTCTGTACCCTCAGAGGTAAAATGGAAATTATAACTTCCAAAAATTCAAGAAATGAGCTCAAAGGGGATAATGTATATGAAGCACACTGAAAGCTATAAAGCACCACACGCAAGTACAAGGTCAGGTATTTCTTCATTCACTTGGTAGCACTCACAAACATACAGTTCACCCCATGAAGAAGACACAATATGAACAAAGCTAAGGCCCTGGCAGGAAGGAGGAGCACCCTAGTTATTTTATTTTATTTTATTTTTGTGGTACGCGGGCCTCTCACTGCTGTGGCCTCTCCCGTTGCGAAGCACAGGCTCCGGATGCGCAGGCTCAGCGGCCATGGCTCACGGGCCCAGCCGCTCCGCGGCATGTGGGATCTTCCCGGACCGGGGCACGAACCCACGTCCCCTGCATCGGCAGGCGGACTCTCAACCACTGCGCCACCAGGGAAACCCCCTAGTTATTTTTTTTCTTAGCACCATTATGCTATAGAAGCAAGAATTTGTCCACCAGTTCCAACTGAATGTCATCTGGGCACAAATTTCTTATGAGAATGGAAGTACGGCAAATACAAGTGAGGGTTCCTAAAGTATGACCCTCTGTCAGTATTATTAATGCACAATGTAA
The DNA here is from genome assembly GCF_949987515.2 of Delphinus delphis. NCBI lineage: Eukaryota > Metazoa > Chordata > Mammalia > Artiodactyla > Delphinidae > Delphinus > Delphinus delphis. The sequence goes on along the minus strand of NC_082684.1, from coordinate 35,834,891 downwards.
GTCTCAGCCTTAGCATAAGACAAATTAGTGGCCACCTATGAGGTACAATATAAAAAATTCTGATTAAGGCCCTGTTTCTTAGGGATTCTCCCCCCATTCTCCCATACCCCCCAAATTTCATCATTAGAGCTTCATTTATTCAACTTTTGGAGGGTTTTTAGTCTTTAAAAGTCCTTTATTAAAATTAGAAGATCTGTGAGCCCTTAAATCTCTTCTATCTCACACCTGAGTAGAGTTTAGCTGAAGGAAAAGAAGAGCAAAGTCATACAGGAATAGAAATCAGGAGGGGGAGGGAAGAGTGGAGGGCCTTGGAGGGTCACGAGAGGGTCAAAGAGGAGACCAGGAGGACCAACGGCAAAGTCCATACTCGCCCTAGTTTTGCTTTAGCCAGACCTTGTTAATATATGTTGTTTGCCTGATTTTCATTCTTTTTGTATCCAGCAGCTTACTATTAGCCTTGATGGCTGATGAAGCCCATACTCAAGCAAAAGTGAAAAGAACGTGTATTTTATTTTAAGTTTTAAATGTATCTCTGGAGCTATCTCGGCACACACAGAGGTCGAAGAGGAGCAGGGGGGCTGTAGGCAAAAGGGGGACCTGCCTTGTGATTTGAGTCCAAAGCCGATGGGGCTTCCCACCAGCAGCCCTGGTTTGGCAGCGTGGCACTGGAAGCATGCCTCTTTGGAAACGTATTGGAGCCCTGCTTAGCTGTGTCTGCTCCTCCTCAACGTGCTTCCTCTTCTATCTACAGCATCTAGAAAGATGAGAGACAACGCTATGAAGAACACAAAGGCTTTTGCAAACTGTCTCTGGCTTCACGTTCAAAGCTGTTGCTATCAGGGTTAGATTTAGCAACCTGGCATTCACTTCATAGGACCACCCCTATTGGTGGCCATCTGGAGTCTTGGAGAAGTTTTAAAGAGACACTGCTTGGAGAGCATTTTGCAGTGGAGGAAGCACTAGTGTTCAATCCAGGAAACCTGGTCTGAGGCCACCATCAGTAGCTAAGTGGCCTTGGGCAGTCCACTGCACTTCCTTGAACCTCTGTTTCTCCATCAGTTCACTGACTTGTTAATTCCTTGCAAGATTTAATAGTCTGGGGCCAAGGTCCCCAAAGTGTGGTCCCTGGAGGAGCAGCATCAGTACCACCTAGGAACTTAGCAGAAATACACATTCTCAGCCCCCACCAAGGCCTCCTGAATCAGAAACTCTGGGAGGAGGGCCCAGCAATCTGTGTTTAAGAAGCCCTCCAGGGAATTCTGACATCCAGTCAAATTGGAGAACCACAGCTGTAGAGTTCCTTGTTGTCCTTCTGCTGTTCCCAGTGTGCCTGGGTAACACTGATTTGCAGTTGGGTGAAAGTGTGCTGACTGCTGGCCACAGGAGGCACTCACCTGCAAAAGATGGCTGACCAGACAGCTGGAGAGGTCCAAATCAGAGTGTCAGGGATCCTGCAGAAGACCCTTCTGTCACTTCCCCAGCCTCTCCCGTGGCCAAAGTTCCAGAAAATGCCAAGACTGTCTACAGAACAGATGTATCTTCTGGGCCATGTTCTCACAGCACATTTTTACAACATCAAAAGAAACAAGAGCAAAAGTGGTTTTAATGATGCTAACTTCTCTTCCAACTATTTTCATCTCTAGTCCCCATAGATACATGTCATTTAGTGCTGGGCAGGGAAAACTACTTCCTTCATTTTAGCTTTTTGTTTCTCCCCCTACTTTTTCTGACACTCTTGGCTTCCTCTAAGTTATCAGGGACAACTTGCAAGTGTTGTGCTGGGTCCCACCAGGGAACTGTGGTTTCCTAGCAACAGCCAGGGCCTGCTGGGCCATTCTGAGTCACCAGCTCCGGGCAGCTCCTGATAAGCAGTGCGGCTTGCAGAGGAACCCTCTGTGGACCCCACACTGGGGCCTGCCTCATAGAGTGATGGGATCTATAGAGAACAGACCATCGCTAGGACCTAAAGAGAGGCATAAATAGAGCGCTCTTTATTCTAAACTAAATGGTTCCTGATTATTCCATGATGTGTTGAAGAAGGAAAAGGGAGGAGGGAGGGAAGTAAGGGCAAAGGGAGAAAGAAAGGAAGGGAGGGAGGAAAGAAGAAATGTTTTCAACAAACATCCCCTGAACATCTGCAGTGTATACTTTAGCTACATACTGGAGATGCAAAATCAAATAAAGTGTAGTCCTTGACCTCAGGAAGCTTGTAGTCTAATAGGGAAAACAGTTCAGTAAACTCAGTTTGCATTCCATCCTAATAGATGTCATACTCCAATTTCCATGACAGGGTATAACTTCAGGGCTTCATGAGCCATAATAAGGCCTCTTTTGATTCTGTAGTATTTTTATTTCCCTATAAAATCATCATTACCATTGAGATTTTTAAATGTCTGAGGATTAAGTCATATACAATATTGTTCTTACAAGGTATTTAATCTCCGTATCTGTGGTTATATAACCTTTCTTATTCTTAATGCTGTGTATTTGGGTCTTTTCTCACTTTTTTGTGATAAGGTTTTCCAAGAGTTCGTCTCTTTTATTGATCTTTTTGAAATAGGCTCTTGGTAAATTTATCAATTTCACATTTCTTTCAAATGTATTGATTTCTGTTTTTGTTTTTATTGATTCCTTTCTCTTGCTTTCCTAAAGTTATATTTGTTTTTTGTCTCCTTGAGTTGGAGCCATAATTGAATCCATTTATCTTCATTTTTCTTGTGTATTAATAAAAGCACTTAAAGCTGTGACTGTCTCTGATTTCAGGTTTGGCTGCTGCCGTATGACTTACTATGAGCTCTTGTTGAATGTCCTTATTTAATTTTGTCTGCTTGATCTAGCACAGGGATTAAAGTCCCCCTCTATGATTATGGTTCTTGTGGATTTCTCATATTTCTAAGAGGCTTTGATATATATATATTTGATGTACACGATTTAGCACTTAAAGTTTCAATGATTCCTTCATCTTTGTTATGGATTGCACCTATTAGCGATGGAAAAAGGAAGAAAGAAATAGAAAAATGCTTCTTCATCTCATTTAATGGCCCAGGCCTTGAATTCTGCATCATCTGATATTAATATTGTCACCCCTGATTTACTTTTATTGTCCATACTATTCTCTACTTTAAATAGAGGTGTGTCTTGTATTTTGACCAAGTGTACTTGGTCCTGGATCTGTTTTCCCTCCAATTTATTCCTTGTGCTTCTCTTACTTAGCTCTGCATCATAGTGGGGTCCCTACAGACTCTCAGCTGGCTTCCCACTGGGTTTGGCCAATAGAAGAAATCTGTGAGAGAAAAAAATAAGCAGGGGTATTCCTCTTCCCCCACCTCTTATGTGTTGTTTCTTCAATAGCTGCAGCTCCGCTCTGGCTCCAGCTCCTCCTGAATGAGGCTGTTCTGCCTTCTCCCTTGTCTAACATTGAGTGGACAATAGTTTCCTGAGGTTGCTAATCTCTGGGCTGCCTCACTGTCCCCCGTTTAGCTTCTGTACTCTTCAATCCCCTGTGTAACTGACTTCCTACATTAAACTCCCTTTGTGGTAAATATTCAGTGGCTTTTGTTTTCCTGAGGGAACCTTTAATACGAAGATTTAACCTATTCATTTTTACAGAAAATACTGTGGGTTGACTTACTTAACATCAATCCCAAACCCCCTTTTCCTTGGCTTCTCTAGTACAAAAGCTGCAAAACCAGAAACTAAACTCTCTTTCAGCAAGCAAGGCCATGTGATACAATGAGACATATATAGAAGTCTATTAGGAATTTTTGGAAAAATCTCGCTTTCCAAATAAAGATATCACCCTTTCTTTCCCTAGGCCTTCTTCTTCCTGTCTGGACACTGGATTTGATGGCTAGAGCTTCAGCAGCCATTGTGAGACTATGAGGAAAAGACAACTAGAAACGCAGTGAACTGAGCCCTGACCTGAAACGCTTGAGCCACTCTTGAACCTATACCAGCAACCTCCAGACTTCCTGTTACATAAGGAAAAGAAAATGATTATTTGTTTAAACTACTAATAGTAGGATTTTTTGTTATCCTCAGCAGAATGCAATTTCTAACTCAATATTTCCCAAAAGGACATAATTGACACTGGGGGCTGGTCAATTCTTTTTCTATAGGGGCAGTCCTACAAATTGCATCCCTGGCCCCAGGTATTAAATGCCAGTAACACCATTTAAGTATTATGCAAATCAAACTCTCCCCCCATATGGGGATATACGTATGCATATAGCTGATTCACTTTGTTATACAGCAGAAACTAACACAACACTGTAAAGCAATTATACTCCAATAAAGATGTTAAAAAAAAAATCTCCCCCATACATTTCCAAATGCCTTTGGAAGGGATAGGGTTGTACCCTTCCATAAAAACAATGTGTATACACAGCAAACACAGGAAGTTTTGTTTTTTTCAATATCATGTCAGAGTTACATGCACCCACGACCTCCCTAAGAACTCATCAATCTCCTAAAAAAATTATTGTTGTAAGGACATAAGTTTAGATATTTATTACACTTTTGGGGGAGTATGAAAGTTTCTAAAAATAAAGAAAAGTACAAGAATAATATAACAAACACCCATGTATCCACTGTTCAGAATTAACAAATGTTAACATTCTGTCACTTTGCTTCAGATTTTTTTGAATAAAGGAAGCAAAATATTATGAAGTTGAAGTCTTTTATTTCAAACCACAGTCTCAAAACTCCCCTACCCTTCTTCCCCAGGGGTAATCACTATCATGAGTTTGGTATGTTTCCACTTAGTTCTTGTTTCTTACTGTTAATCGCTGTCTTTGTAGGCAATTTTCGTAGTAAAGTGGGTATGGCTTTGAGTGCTTCTTAAATGTGCATGAATCCTAGCATGGTATTCATACCATTCTGGAATTTGTTCTCTTTTTCTTTTTAACTAACTTTATGTTTTTGATATTTAGTTAAAACACAAATGTAGTTCACTAATTTTAACGAATGTATATTATTCAATTGTGTGAATTAATCAAGTTCATTTATCTATTCCCCTTGTGATGGACATTTAGATTGTTTCCACTTCCTCACTATTACAAACAGGGACATCATTGGAGGAGTTCATGGGGAAGCACATTTACAAGAGTTTCTTTAAAGTGTATACTTAGAAATCAAGCAGCTGAATACACACACCTTCAGTTTTGCTTCACATTACCAAATTCTCCAAAGTATTAGTACTAATTTAAAGTCCACCAAAAGATTAAGAGAGTTTGTTTCCCCATATGGTCACCAACATGTGGTATTGTCAGACATATTAATCTTTGGCAATCACATCGATGGATAAGAATTAATATGTCTTTGTTAAATAAAATTTGCATTTTTCTGATTACTAGTTAGATTGAGTATCTTTTGGGGGGAGGGAGGGAGCATTCGGCTTTTATTTTCTTCAAATTGCTGTATTGAATTTTTCCTTAATCTTTCTATCAGTCTTTTTATTATTGTTTCATGGGAGTTTTAAATTATAATTGGTTATAGAGATTTGGCAGACTTTTTATTCATTCATTAAGCACCTGCAATATGCCAGGCACTATTCTAAGCCTGGGAATAAAATAGTAAACAGATCAGACAAAACATATATACTCACAGAGCCTCTATTTCTCCCTCTTTCCTCCACACTCTCAGGTTTTTATCTGAATAATCTACCTTTTTAGATCATATTATTATCATTTTTCATATTTTTGCTATATTTTATAATGCTAACAGCAATCATTTATACACTAATACTAAATTTTATTGGTTTCATCTTTTGCAATAACTTCTGTGATGCTCTGGCTTCCTCCAGTTTGAATTATTTATTTTGATTCCTTTCTTGAATTGCTATAGGACTTCTTCAAGGAATTTTTCTCAGGAAAAGGAATATTTTATTAGTTCTTGAATGTGTGAGAATAGATTTCTCTATGCCCTCTCACATAAACCAAATAAGAAATTCTTGGGCAATAATGTTTCCTTCAAAATTCTATGTATGTTTTTCCCTGTTGTCCAACAATTAGTATGGTGGGAAAGTAGTATGCTGATGCTCTTTTTTCCCTTTTCCAGATGATCTGTTTTGCTTTGTTGTTTTCCCCTGAGTGCAGGAAGGCACCTGCATTGGGCTCTATCTTAGTGTAGGAGTCTATACGCTAAGTTTACCTGATTCCTAGTAGGTCCTTTCAGTCTGAAGACGCAAATGTTTTATAAGTTTAGTTTTTTTCTATTATTTCTTTATTGTTACCATTTCTGTAGCTGCTCTCTCCTTTTGGTATTTTTATTATACCTAAATTGGATCTGTTGGATTTATTCCCTGTATATGTTTCCTTTATATATGCATTATGGTTAAGTTTGTATTTTTTCCTCTGCAATCTAGGAGACTTTCTCAACTTAATCATCTAATTCATCAATTCAATTTACTGCAGGGTTCAATTTTCTCTATGCTGCCTTTATTGAGAATTTTAAAGATTATATTGCTGATTTTATGGCAATATTTCCTACCCTTAGATTGTTCCATTTTCATAAATACAGTGTCCTCTCTAATCTCGTATTGAAATATTAAAAGGAACTGGTGATTCACCTAAGTTTTTTCTTCTTCTGATTTCTTGGAATAAGTTCATTTCAGAGGGGCTGTTTCCTTGGATTGCTCTGACTGGCCTCTCTTCTTCTACCCATGTTTTCTTTTGTTTTGCCTTCAGGTCTTTGTATATGATACAAAACCTCTGAATGAAGCTCTCATTCTAGCATAATGCCTGGCACATAGTAAGTGCTCAACAAAAATTTGTTAACAAATGCATGTCTACATTTTTCCTGTTTGGGGATTTGAAAAGTGGCTTATCAGAAACTGTGCAGGTCTCTATTCAAACTGTTTCATTTCAGACAAAGAAGAAGGAAATTTTCATATTTTCATGACTTTATTTTTATAAGATTGGCTGTCTAGTTTGTACCCAGAAGTTAGGAAAAAGCGTGTGCAAGAAAGTTTGCCTGTTTAGCCCATTGAACTTAGGGGATGCTTTTCTATGTTTCTTGTGGTCCCCCAAGCCAGCCCTTTCTCTCAATGGCACAGCTTTCCTTAGTACCAAACTGCTGTGATGATGCCTCCATTTTACTTGACATGGCAGTTCATGGCAAGGATGGAGTCAAAGTCCAACTTCCCAAGGTAATTTGTAGGGTTCAGATGTGTCCCACATTTACTTGAGCCCCTGTTGTCTGAGCCTGGAGATTATCGGAGGCTCTGCTAAGGGAATCTACCCACTTATTGTTCAGGTGTCTTTTCTTCATATACATTGGAGTCAGTACTCCTCTAAATCCATTTTTTAAAGTCTTCAGTCAAGCTTGCATTAGTTTCCTAAGGCTGTTATAACAAATTGCCACAACCTGGGTGACTTAAAACGGTAGGAATCTATTCTCTTCCAGTTCTGGAGGCTGGAAGTCCAAAATTAAGGTTTTGGCAGGGCCATGCTCCCTCACAAGGCTCTAGGGAAGAATCCTTCCTCGCCTCTCTCTAGCGTCTGGTGGTTGGCGTTCCTTGGCTTACAACTGCACCACTCCAGTCTCTGCCTCGCTTGTTACATGACCTTCATTCCTGTGTATATGTTCCAAATATCTCTCTTCTTATAAGTGCACCAATCATTGGATTAGAGCCCACCCTAATCCAGCACGACCCCATCTGGGTTTGATTACATCTATAAAGATCCTATTTTCAAATAAGGTCACATCACAGGAGCTTGGAGTTAAGACTTGAACATATTATTCTGGGGGACACAACCCACAACAAAGCTTTTAAAAATAATTCGTAAAGTAAGAATTTTTCATTACTAAATAGTAAGACCCTAAATCAAGTTTTATATGAACTATATCTTATAGAAACGTCTCTAAAGTTTCCGGCCTCCAGTTGCATCGTTTTCTGTTTTCTAGCTCTGCTGCAGATGTTTGCTAATATTTCTTGAGCCGTTTCAAATGGAAATGGGGTGAAAAGAAGGAGAGTTAAATGTGTGGATTCAAATCACTATCTTAAGTGAAATAATGTTATTTCACAAACTTTATCAATATTCACTTAATGATAAATATTAAATGGGATTAATAACGAGCACTAGGAGAGAAAAACAGTGCCATGGCTTTCAGCCATTAAAGAAATACAAATAAAATGATCGATGATGGCAAAAATCTCTGCCCTGAGATTTTACTGAACAACAGCTCAAGGCACACTGCTTCCCTCTGCTGAAAAATAGTTTTCCCCCAGAGAACTTGCTTAGGTGCCTAGCTTAGAAAATATCTAAGGGTGTTTCTCAAAATTTTTCTAATGTCAGTAAAAATGGAAAGATAATGTGGAGAGACATTTTCTCATTCTTCCTGCTGAAGGGAGGAGGGAGGCCCCAAGCACAGGTTGAACTTTGGGAGCAGTGTAGAGGGGGCAGCATGGATGAGGCAGGCGGCCGGAGGTGAGGAGAGACCAGGCACCTTGTCTGTTCCCACAACTGACCAGGGACTCTTCGTGGACTAATTCCTTTAATCCTCACGTGAGCCTGCAAGACAAGAGGTATTAGTTCTGTTTTTACAGATGAGGGACCCAGGCTCAAAGGGATTAATTTCCCCGCATGATCATATAACAGTTAAGAGACAGAAGCAGGGGGAAAGGGGTGGGTTGTTAAGACAGAAGTAAGTGCGGGGCTTAACAGTGAGGCAGGTACTTATCTTCTCTGAGCCTTAGTCAACTCTTCTGCAAAATGGGACTAACACCCACCTTGATGAGGCTAAATGAGACAAAATATGTGATACCTGTTTCAGAAGAACATTAGTTCTCTTCTCCCACTTTTCCCAACCTAGAAGGGGAAATATCCCCAAGGGGATCCCGACCTGCCTAGCTTTGTTGTTTGAATAATACTTTTTCCTTTCATTCTCAAAGTACTTCCACATGCATTATCCTAGTCAATTCTGGTTAGGAAAGTCTAACCCCCACTCCACTGCTCTGGCAGGTAAAGAAACAGCCTCAGAAGCATTGAGAAATCATCCCAAGGTCATAAGCTCCAGCTGGAACTGGGCTCCAGATCACCTGACTTCTGGTTACAGCTACACCTAATGGAGCAGTCCTGAAACACTGCATTTGCTGAATTACAAAGCGCTGTAGCTGTACATCAAAGCCAAAAGCTATAACAAGCTGCTGTGACAGCAATTTTGGGTTGAGATTCTATTGACCTGTTAGCTGTCCACCTTTACTGAGGCATCAGCTATCTCGCCTATTCTGTGTACAGTGTGGGGCTTCAGTAAAGAGCTAGGTGGGGACCATCCATCAGTGTCACCTGTTGTGTCTGGAGGCTCTCGAGGAGACAGGAGTGGTGGGGGAGCAACACTGCCCACAATCTGTGACCTGGGAAGCAGGTTCACGTAACATTTGAATTGCCACTCCACGGGGACTCAGCCACCTAACGCCACCTCTCAGATAGAGCCTTATCTAGGAGATAGAAATGAAGGCCCCTGTCCCCTTAACCCCACAAGTAAAACAAAGAATAATCATAAATTATTATAAATAGTGTGGAGTAAATCAATCATTATCTATCTATCATTATTTAACTTCCACTCTCAGATTTCTGCAACCACTTAATCTCTCTCTCCTGCTCTCTCCCTCTCTCTCTCTCTCTCTCTCTCTCTCTCTCTCACACACACACACACACACACACACACGCACACACGAGTCTAAATCAGGTTCAAGTTTGCTGGTGTACATATATCTTGACTTTCACAGAAAACAAGGCAAATGTTAAATCCTTCTTCCCGTTTGGATCCAAATCAATAATTTTTGGGAGCCTTAATACTTAATCCTCGGAGACAAGCTCCAGAGTAATGCTCAGTTAAAATGCTGCACAAGCGGCCTCATTTCCATCGCAGGATCTTAAGCTCCTGATTGTTAAATCTTCTGTGATGGGAATCCTTTGCTTACTATTCCCCTCATGTGCAGGCTGCATGATGAGCTGCTCAAACGCGAGCCATGCTTCTTGCCAAGGTGATCTCAGGCTACCGCACACATTACACAGACTTTGCATATCGGGGGAATAAATCTCAACGACCCTAAAATCTTTCCCCCATAATCAGTTTTCTTTCCTGTAACTGCATCTCTCTAAGGACTGTCTGGAGCTTTACGGCAACAAATAAGTTAATATAGGAGAGGAAGCAGATGGGCTTGACTGCGTTCCGGGATTTTTATAAAGCAACTCATTTTGGAAAGTGTAAGTAAGGTTTTGTCTACAAATTCCCCAAAGGCATGAATAAAGAATGGGAATTTGTGTCCCAAAATAATAAGAAAAGACAATAATTATAGTATCAACGCACAAGTGGCCTGAGAATTCAGTCAGTAGCACTGAGGTTCCAAACGCGAATTCCAGATAGTCACGAACTCACTTTATGATCTTACACACGTCAGTTAAAGCTCTACGCGGAGTTGGAGTTTTCATTTGCAGCACAGGTTTGATATTACAAATGTCTATTCAAAGTGAACATGCTACTTTTTACTAGCCACTAGAGATTTTTGTGCCTTGTCATAAAGAAAGGTTTGAGGCTCAGTTTAATTTAAAAATAACAAATTGTCATCAACAGACCACTTCCATGACTCAGGACTATGGATCATAAAGGTGGTATGCTGAGGGTGAGGTAAGGGCTAGATAGGAAGGGAGAAATTCCAGAAATACCCAGATCACTCCTTCTTTTCTGAGAACTGCTCCATGGGGGCCTCTGCATGACTGTGACCATTCTACTCCCACACACCACTGCCCATCCCCATCCTGAGCCATGTTGAGCAGAGTAGGTATCTGACCTAAAGGGAACCCATCCTGAGACTGAAATGGAGTAACCAGATTCTATCTCCTAGAAATTTGGAATTAAAAGACAATGGCGGGGGGGGCTTCCCTGGTGGCGCAGCGGTTGGGAGTCCGCCTGACGATGCCGGGGACGTGGGTTCGTGCCCCGGTCCGGGAGGATCCCACATGCCGCGGAGTGGCTGGGCCCGTGAGCCATGGCCACTGGGCCTGCGCGTCCGGAGCCTGTGCTCCGCGGCGGGAGCGGGCCACAGCAGTGAGAGGCCCGCGTACCGCAAGAAACAAAAAAACAACAACAGAAAAGACAATGGACCTCATCATACATTGCTGGTGGGAACACAAAATGACGCACCCACTATGGAAAACAGTATGGCAGTTCCTCAAAAGGTTAACATGGAATTATCATATGACCTAGCCATTCTCTTCCTAGGTAGAGAATTGAAAATATGTTCCTGTAAAAACTTGTACACAAATGTTCATAGCTGCATTATTGATAATAGCTAAAAAGTGGAAACAACTCAAATGCCCATCAGCTGATGGATAGATAAACAAAATGTGGCATTTCTGTATACTAGAATATTATTTAGCCATAAAAAGTAATGAAGTATTCTTACATGCTACAACATGGATGAACCTTAAAAACATTATGCTAAGTGAAAGAAGCCAGACACAAAAGTCATATGTTATATTGTTTCATTTACATGAAATGTCCAGAATAGGCAAAGCCAAAGAGACAGAAAGTAAATTAATGGTTGCCAGAGAATGGGAGAGAGGGGATAGTTGGGACTAGATGCTAAGAGATACAGGGTTTCTTCTGGGGTGAAGGAAATGTTCAGGACTTAGGTAGTGGTGACGGCTGGACAACATAAAGAATATACTGAAGACCACAGAAGTGAACACTTTAAATGGTGAATCTTACATTATGTGAAGTGTATCTCAATTTCTTAAAAATACTATATTAAAAATAAGCATTGAAATTAAGTCAGATAGGAATGGGCTGTGGACAGGAAACTTCCTATAACACAGAGACTGAGGGTACCATTCATGGGCATCCATAATGAGCCAAACACAAGCTCAGCAGAGAAAGCTGGTCTGCAAGGGAAACAGAGAAGGAGCAGACATTGCAAGAGTAGGAGGAACAAGGTGACTGGCAGCCCCTGGAGTGCAAAGCTCTCTGAGTCCTAGTGGATCCTTGTGAGACCCATCTGAACATCCTGCCCTTGGGAGATAACCCTGTATCTACTTAATAGGTTCCCCACTTTTGCTCAAGCTTGTTTGAGAGGATTTCTGTTACTTGGAACCACACAGTCCCTGTCCAAGACCAGTACCAAGTAAATAACAATACAGTTAAAGTATTTATTCCCCTTCTCACCCCACCGAGATGTTAAAAGCACTTTCCAGGTTTCTCAGACACCCATATGAAAATAGAAGTACCATCAAGTACAAAATACCCGATTCTACTTGAAGAAAGGAAAGCTCACTTTCGCTTGGTCAGCACACTTTCTCACCACAGCTTCTGAGCCTGCACTCTAGGGCCCGTGAGCCACAACCACTGAAGCCCGCGCACCTAGAGCCCGTGCTCCGCAACAAGAGAAGCCACCGCAATGAGAAGCCCATTCACCACAACAAAGAGTAGCCCCCGCTCACCGCAACTAGAGAAAACCCACGTGCGGCAACAAAGACCAAACGCAGCCAAAAATAAATAAAAATAAAATAAGTAAATTTTTTTTGAAAAGGCTCGGAGGCCCAAACATAGCAGGAGCTTAGAGAAACATATGTCTAACCCAAGGGCCAGGGGGCATGAAAGACACAGCAAATACTGGTCTCACCTGACTCCTCAATCAGGGCTTGAAGGAAGTTCACCTTCAAGGTAGCTGCAAACTTCTCAGAGAACCCCTCTCAAGTTTTCTCCCTCCACCCTACCTACCCTGAGGGTATCCTTATTTCCCACTGAAGGGCTAAATGGTAAATGTCAGGGAGGACACTCACTTAAGTATAGTAGAGAGGGTTGGGCCATTCCCATGCCTGTCTTTTTTTCTTTTTTTTAATCACCTATATAAGAGCTTAGCTTTTCTCCCAAAGTATAAAGTAACATGATATAGGAGATAGGCTTGTTGAACACCCTTCCTAATAGCATCCATGAAAATTAACTTTCATTGATTTGCTATTAAAATTCTACATCCATAACTACTTTGTATAATGATTTACTCAGTAAAGCTGATTTTGAGTCATGAGCTGGCAGGTGCATAGGTGCATTTATAGCAAAAAATTCAATTCTTTTAAGGGTGCCAGGAGATGCCTAAACTCAGCATCACTATTCACCCCAAGGTTCCTGAAGATTGGAATCTCAACATCTTCCAGAGATGCAGCTTACAGAAACTAGGTTTGCAAAATCAGGATGTTGCCTGTGAGGTCATTGGACCTTGGCCTAAACCTAATTTGAATAATTACATTTCATTCCATCCTGAGTCAGTAGAGGCCCCTGATTAATAATCAGCATTTGCTACATGCCAGTGAAGGTTTGCTGCTATAAATAGACAGAGTTAACAATCTCATTAACTATAGGAACTGGCAAGATGAACACTTCATTCAGGGAGAAATATAGATGACAATATTTTTAAGGTCTGTGAGCACTGAGCTGTCCCTGACCCTAATCCATTAGCAGTTATTGTCAAAGATCACTCTGTTAACCCTCAGTTTTAAAACCTCCTTCCAAAAGCTGTCCCCTTTTCTTCCTGAGGGCAGGCATTTCAGTAATAAATATTCTGTAATGATACCATAGAACCTTGAGATGCCTAAGGATAAAACGTGACTGGAGAAGCATATGTCACTGTCATTCTAACACTTCTAACTCTGATAGTTCACAACCCTTAGACTTGCTGTCCTCAGTGACCAAGGCCCAACCTCTGGTGGCCAGGCCGGAACAATTCTGCCACTGCCTTTTTCACATCAGTGCTTGGCTCTCAGAGTTTCTTTGATGCTTTCTTCTACCCAGTTGCAATGAAATAAAATCCAGTATAGGGCAAGCCTCCTGGGCCAAGAGTGTGTTCTATTAAGTGATTTATAATCTAAAGTTCACAATCCAACTTCCATCTGAGCGTATCTGAATTTGGTTTACTATATAATTAAAATGAACATTTTGCCAACAGCAGGATTCCCGTCCTTTTGTTTTTTCTCTTTTTATTTCATTTGCAAAAATGTGTCTCCTTCCCTTGTCTTGCTCCCCAAAAAAAGGTTGCCTGAGGGCTTCCCTGCTGGCGCAGTGGTTGAGAGTCTGCCTGCCGATGCAGGGGACACGGGTTCGTGCCCCGGTCTGGGAAGATCCCACATGCCGCGGAGTGGCTGGGCCCATGAGCCATGGCCACTGAGCCTGCGTGTCCGGAGCCTGTGCTCCACAATGGGATGTCTGAGTCCTAGAGTACCAAGCCAGATAAGCTGTGGCCTCACTATTAATCTCTGACCTTTAAAGAATTTTCTGAAGACAGGATCTTGGTTTTTCACACATTAACTAGATGCATATATCACCCCAGTGGCTGTGAGCCCAGGGCCTGGGGTCCATCTTGACATTTGGCCGTAGACTATATTTCTCTCCTTTCTTATTATCAAACCTCTCTACTGAGTGGCGCATTATCTGTTGCATTGGTCCTCTGCCTTCACTGCTGTGTCAAATGCCACCAGTGGTGTCCTAATGACAAAACCTCATTTCCATGGCTCTGTGGAAGTATCTGCCACCACTGAGCACCTTTTGCATTCTTGTACTTCTCTCCTCCCTTGGTTCAACTAACATTCTTCTGATTTCCATTAACTTTGGTGATAGGGTTGCCAGATTTAGCAAACTACAGGATACCTAGTTAACTTTGATTTCACATAAATGTGCATGGGGTTTTTTTATACCTAAACTGTTATTTGTTGGTTAACTAAAACTTGAATTTAACTGTGTGTCCTGTATTTTACCTGGCAACTCTACTTGGTGATGATATTTCTCCGCCTTTTTCCATCCAGGCTTTAGTCTTTGTTCCTATCATTTCCTTTATGTTTGCTTGCCCCTCTACGAATGTATCTATTGTATCAGGCTCAACCATCATATTCCTTCTAGATCACCTCTCTCCTTCCTCTGAACTCCTTACACATGTCTGGCAATTTAATATGCTTCCCTGTCACATACAGCTCTTCCGTTGTCTTCAACTATTATTTGAATCTTTCATGTGTTCATTATTTATTGCTTACATGATTTTAGATTCCTAGAGGTCAGAATTCTTCTGTGTATACCAAGGCCTGCAGCTTGGCTTCCACGGATGGGCTTGTCAACAAACGTATAAAATTCCCATCCTTTGGCTTATATTCAAAAAATAACCCCTTACCTTTTCATATTTACAGTGCTGCCTGGAGATCCTACCACTACGTTTCCTCAGTCCTTTCACTCTCCCACACTTCTGAGTGTTGCATCTCTTCATAATTCCAGCTCCTGCCCCTCCTTGCTCTTAGCTGATTGTCTTTCTTCCTGCCTTGCTGGGATAATAGAGGCATTCAGAGAATACTTGCACAGGCTCTCACTTGTGTGACAAGCAACCTACCCGTATCTGTACCCATATATTATGCCTTCCCCCCTGTGACAATGACTCTGCTCCGTGCTCCTTTCCAAAGCTAACCTTTCCCCTGTTCAGTGGATCTCACCTCCCCCACTGACTCAAGGACATCACTGCAGCAATTCTCCTTTCTTTCCCTTGTACATTCAAGGTTCTCCTTTCTAAGGGTTGTTACCATTAACTTGCACAAGTATTTCCCCTCTTAATAAGCAAACAGACAAACCAACCTCCCACTCCCTTGACAGCAAATTACTCTCCAGCTACCACACTATTTTTCTGCCCCTTATGCAGCAAAATTCCTCTAAAGGGCCTCTATATTCTGTCTCTACTTCCTCTCCTACTATTTTCTTCTGAATCCACTGCAAGCAGGATTTGGTCCCACCTACACCTAAACTGCTTTTGTCAAGGTTGCCTATTAATCACTTCCAAGTTGTCATAATAGGTTGAAACAACTTAGTCTCACCTAACTCAGGTGGTCAACATTATGTGTGTTGAGTTCATTGCTTTAGCAATTGTCCCTCTCTCTTCTGTGTGATAAGTTTCCAAACATTCTTGAAACATCATCTTCCCTCAGCTTCTACACCTCTCCCTTTTTGTTTTCCTCCTTCCTCACTGGCTGTTCCTTCTCAATCTCTTCTGCCTATTATTTCTCATTTTCCCGACCCCTATAAGAAGGAATGTCCCAGGACACAAGCTCTGAACATATTCTTTGTCTATATGCAACCCCTTAGGTGATCTCATCCAACCTCATAGATTTAAATACTTTCTATATGCTCTCAATTCCCAAGGTTTTGTCTCTAAGGAGGACCTTTTCCCTGAGCTTCAGACTCATATATCCTTTTGTGTACACAACTCTACTTGAAAGTCTACAATGAATCTCAAGTTAAAATGTCCAAAATTAAATTGGTCTCCCCACTCTTACCCCAAACCTACTTCTTTCATAGAATTCACCATCTTAGTAACTTCTAAATCCATTTTTCTAGTCACTCAACTCAAAACCTTGGAGTCATCCTTGATACATCACTTTCTTCCACACCCCACGTCCAATCAATCATAAAATCCTGTCATGTCTACCCTCAAAATGTATTCAGAATCTGACCACTACCTCTTGCCATTGATCTAGGACGGTCACGTAATCCGGCCTCCCATAACATTCTGACCTCCAATCCACTCTTCTTCTAACTGGATTCCTTGTTGTTTTTTTGAAGATCCCAAGAAAACTCCTTGAAATCACTTTTTATTTGCTATTTCCTTGGCCTGACATAGCCTTACCTAGATACCCATCACTTCCTTCACAGATCTGCTCCAAAGTCACCTTATCAGAGAGCCCTTCCTGACTACTTTATGTAAAATAACATCCTTTCTCCCCTCTCCCCAACCCCATAAGCCCTATCTCCACTATTCTGCTTAATTTTCTCTCTAAAAATGTCATGTCAAGATAGGAGTCTGTTTTATGTCTATCTCCCCGACTAGAGTGTAAGCTCTACCCAAACAGGGACTTGGTCTATTTTGTCACTGCTGTATGTTTAGTACCTAGACCCATGCCTAGCACTTAGTAAACATTCCACAAATAATTTTGTGTACATGAATGAGTTTTGTATACTCTATACTTTAATATAAGACCTTAAGAAAAGTTATTTTACCAGCAAAATGAATTTATTTGAGAATAGTAGAGAATTGCAATTCAGGATAAGCAAACTATGGCAAACCATAGGCAAGTCTGGAGAACAGAGGAGAGGGGAAGGAAAGGAGGAAATTGAGGAGGGCTGTGATGGTGTTTCATTGGCTGCAGGCGGTGGGCAGCTTGTAGCTGATGGGTGGGAAGGAAATCGTTCTTCCTGCTGGCGTCTATAAATTGTGGTGAGTGATACGTGTGTGAGAGCTCCCCCTTCAGGGTTTCCTGACTGCAATTTAAATGAGGTTTCCTTTATTCATTTTCACAAATATATTAGCCTTCTCTCAGCTGAAATGTTTTAAAAGATTCTCATGTTTAAGTGTCAGATAACAAAGGCTCATCCATTCCTTTATTCATTCAACAGATACACGTTGAGCATTTACTATGGACCAAGTGTTTTCCCAAACACAAGACAGTGGAGTATATGGAGTGGAGACCAAAGTCCTGTCCCTAGGATTTACCAGCTGCGTTGCCTTTGACAAGTAAACAGCTTCTCTAAATTCTGCATTGATCAGCAACATTACATCAAGAAAACTATCCACCTTGTAGGGTGATTGGGAAAAACAAAGAAGGTAATGTTTTCACCTGGATGTGCTTTGCAAACATTTTAGGGCCATGTAAATCATTATTGATCCTCATCACAACTTTATGAAGCAAACTGGGCGGTACTTTTACAATAGTCCCATTTTTTAACTAAGTTTTAAAAACTCATAAAGGTTAAGTGATTTGCCACTTAAATCACAGAGCTAGTAAGTAGCAGAGTTAGAGCTACATCTCTGGTCTTCAGGCCTGTGTCCTAGCTCTATTTCCATGGAACTCTTCCTTCCACGCAGTTCAAATTATGTTGTATGGATTAATGGAATTATGTTTATGAAGTCCTTCAAATGTCTTCGGCAAAAGATCTAGAGAAGTGTCTGTATTATTTTCCTAGGGTTGTGTGTGGTTAGGCCATTCAAGATGACTGTTCTCTTGCTCTCTGTACCTCCCCTGCACAACCAGTCCCTGCTTTACTCACATGACTATCCAATCCTCTTAATTATAGACCTTAATTAGCCCCTGGTAACTAATAAGCCCATATAACATCGATTCCCCCTTATAAAAGGTAGCCTCGTTCCCCCTCGTTCTCTCTCGTTCGAGTAGCAAAGACAGTTGCTGTGTCCTGCTTGCCATCTCCTGCACACAGGGGGATGTCACTCCAGGACCTTGCTTCAGGTATGTAAGATTCCCCTGGTCCAATAAGTCACAGATGTCTCTGTCACTGACTCCTGGCTCTTTCTTCCATCCTGAGGCTGGGCAACTGCAAGGCTTGCAGGCCTGCAGGGTGCAGCCCAACAGGTTGCCATAAGTATCACAAATTAGGTGACTTAAAACAACAGAAACGCATTCTATCACAGTTCTGGAGGCTAGAAGTCTGAAATCAAGGTGTTAGCAGGGCCATGCTCCCTCTGAAGGCCCTAGGTAAGACTCTTGCCTTCTGCTAGTTTCTGGGGTTTTCCCACAATCCTTAGCATTCCTTGGCTTGTAGAAATATCACTTCAATCTCTGCCTTCATCATCACGTGGCGTTCTCCCTATGTGTCTGAATGTTTAAATTCCCTCTTCTTATAAGGACACAAGTCATTGGATTAGGGCCCACTCTATCTTACAATGACCTCATCATAACTTGATTACATCTGCAAAGACCCTGTATCCAAATTAGGCCACTTTGGCAGGTACCAAGGGTTAAGACTTGAACATCTTTTGGGGGGACACAATTCAACCCAGAACAGTATTTAAAGGGCCTAGAAACATCTTTCAAAGAGCATGCCAGGCAGGAAGTTAACATCGTTGGAAAGTATGCATGTCCAAAGACAATCCAGGTATGCATGGCTCAGACACAAGACAGTTTCTCTTGCAACTGACAAATACAAAACCTAAAGGTGTGAAACTGTCACCCTGGTGGAGAAGGGTTTGGCAAAATGCCCTTGTTTCTCTGAGAGGCAGATTGATTCCTAAAGTAATCTACCTTAATCAGCGTTATATAATCCCACAAAAGGACGTGCCATGAAAGCAATGATGCAAGCAGAGCAGAGCTCAGGGAGGAATTTTGCCCTACATTGTTATGCGGTGCCGGCACACCTTTCATCTTGCTCTGCCTCTAGCACCTCAACTGGCAACTAACCCAGTTTAGTCAGACCTTCCAATGTTAAGGGAGCTCTATATTTAGACAGTGTTCCC
This sequence comes from Delphinus delphis, assembly GCF_949987515.2. Taxonomy (NCBI): domain Eukaryota; kingdom Metazoa; phylum Chordata; class Mammalia; order Artiodactyla; family Delphinidae; genus Delphinus; species Delphinus delphis. The sequence continues at coordinate 35,815,618 of NC_082684.1, read as the reverse complement.
TGCCTGAGGATGAACTATACTGGCTGCAGTGTCACACCTTAACACAGCTCTGTGCCTGCCCTTTGTGTTTGTTGGGGGAAACAGCAGCCTTCCCTGGCATGTGGACTTAAGGTATTTTTAGAGCTAGAGAGACCCCCAGAAGCTCAACTAATTCAACTCTTCCTTTTAACAGCATCCACGTGCAGACTTTGGATTTGAATCAGAGTCCCAACAATTCCTAGCTGTGTGCCTTTGCCTCAGTTCCTTAACCTCTCTGTGCCTCATTTTTCTAGTCTGTAAAATGCAGACAATAGTAGTAGTATTTACCAGAAAGGGTTATCGGAAGAATAAATAGATCCATGTAGAGTGCTTAAAGTAGTTCCTGGCACATAGTAAATACAAAAGAAGTTTTAACCATTACTATTTTCATCATTTCAGATGAGCACAATCAGACCTGGAAATATGATGTGAGTTGCCCAGTTTAACCACAAGCGCATAGTCAGACTTGGAATTGGTCTGCTGGGGAAATACTCTCTCATTTGGTCCACAGTTAGCACACTTAAAGTAGCTCCTTTGAGATGGATAAGAAAGGTAGGAGCTATGTCTCACCAGCTCTACTGTTCTGTCTTTAATTTGTTTCCTAGGTTACCTGATTGTGAAAGTCAGGAGATGGGCCTAAGGGGATGAGATAATAATAAAAACAGCAAGTTAGATTGGAGGGGTGTGAGATTAAAGGCAAGGGAACCACTTAGTGGCCATTACAGTAGGCCAGCTGGTAAAAATTAGATGGGCAGGGAAGAAAGAATGGGGAAATAGTTTATTAAAAAAATCATAATAAACTAAGGTGGTTTATTACCAGCAAAAGCACAAGGCAAGCAGTGAAAGTGTAAATGTCTTCCTGGATAAGACCATGAAGGAGGACTCCAGGCAGGTAAAACTGGTTTGGTAAAAGTATGTGATCACTTCAGCTTGTTAGAAGTTAGATGTAAAGTTAACTGCTGAGGTACCCAGGTGGAATCTTCTCAGGTTTCAGCAGCTATTTAAATCATATGAGGAACGAAAGAAGAGAAGCTGTAGGAGGATTTATTCCTTCCCTCTAAATCTAAACAATTGAGGGTTGACAAGCCCGAGAAAACACCCTGACCTTCATAGCATAGGAGAACTTTGTGTGGCACTGAAAAGCAGGGTATCTTGAGTAAAGGTACAAATGAACTTTTCTCAGGAAAAGAAAAACTAATACTTTAAAAATCTCTCTGAGCTCCAGGCATGTCAATTCATCTCATCAAATTCTTGGGCCCTGCATGAGACCGCAAATGATAAACAGGTTAAGGAAGTATGTCCCCATTTTACAGAGAGGAAGAGGTGTTGATAGAACTTGGTAAATTATTGGATGTGGGGATAAAGGGAAATGAGGCCTTGCAGATGACACCCAGATGGAGGGCAATTTCCTGAGTTTGGAATTAACAAAGCACTTTCACATCCACTTCTCATTTCTCCAAAGTACCTTAAAAGACAGGTAATCACAATCATTTGTTTTTCATACCTCCTTTCTTTAATCCTCAAAAGATCTCTACTAGGTAGACTTATCTTTATTTTACAGATAAAAGAATCGAGATTCAAAGAGGTCACAGAACTCTGGTTTTCCGATACCACTTTCCTGACTCTCAAGTCTGTCAGCGTGGTGGCAATGAGTCTTGTAAGGAAGGAGAACCAAATATGGCAGTAACTGAGAGAGCACACTCGGAAGCTTTGGCTTTGAAATGCCACATCTAACTGTCAGGGCCAAGAGAACATTCTAGCTTTACACTCAGACAGTGGGCCTCTGGAAAATCATGACACAAATTTACTCATTCATTTGTACATTCAGAGATACTTCTTGAGTGCCTGCTATTTGCCAGGCTGGTCCTGTTCTAAATGCTGAAGATACAGCCAAGGACAATACAGACAAGGGCCCAGTGCTTTGTCTCCTAGATGGGGAAACAGATAATAAACAAGTAAACAAATAAGATCTTCACAATGCTGCAAAGAAAGTAAATCTGAGGCAACTGGTACGGGGGCTCTGAGAGGGTATTTATCGTCATGAGGTGAGTGGGTCAGTGAACACATCCTCATCTACACTTTTTTCCAAATTAAAAAGAAAACCAGCAGAGAATTTCAGGTGAAAGAGTGTTGTTATCTGATTTGTTTTTAAAAGATTCCTCTAGTTGCCATATGGAAAATGGATTGTAGGGCAGCATGAATGACAGATGGGAGACGAGTCAGGGTATTCTATAGCCTGAAACGAGAGATGGTGTGGCTTGGATTAGGGTGAAAGCAGTGAAAATGGAAAGAAGTGGATGGATGTGGTATATCCCTTTTTTGAGCACAGAGCTAATGGACTAGATGTGGAGAGTAGAAGAAAAAAGGGACTCAAGTAAGGATAATTCACAGAGCTAAGTTAATTCACAGAGCTAAGTCCTTGCTGTCTGCTGTGGTGAAAGAGAACACCGTTAAGCCTAGGCAATGGAGGCAATAAATCGATGCAACCAAGGCAGTATGGAGGATTAGGGAGGACTCAGGCTTTGGCTGCAAATCTAAACTCAAGTTCTGGTTCCATCACAAATAACTAACTTTGGACCAATTTTCCTTCGTCTCTGAGCATAGCCTTCCCTCATGTACAAAATGGTAATGATAGTGCCTTTTCTCCTAGGATTATTGCTAGATAATTCATGGAAAATACTTAAAACAGTAGTGGCATATAGTAAGTGCTCACTAAATGCTAGATTACCATTCTTTTTCATTAAGAATTACTTATAGGGAAGCAAGGTGTCACCTCTTTGTGCTTAGCTTCCAGATCTCTTGTTTCTTATCACATACCTAATCACATCATCCTCTTGGATCTGAAAGCAGCTCTCTTTGAGTTGGGTCCACAAAAGAAAGGCAATTGATCACCTGCTCTCTGGGTGTTCACCTTATGGCAACAGGTACAAGGTTTCTGGGTCTACCCCAGGCATCCTTGCCGGGGATACCTGGCAGGTAGGGCATTTTCACAGGCCACTCCTGGCCAACTCTGCTCAAGCCAACTAGGATTTCCTTGACTATACTTGGCATACTCAGAAGCACTACTCAAGTGTTTATGCTATATAATACATAATAAAGCTTGGTTATTCATGAATGGAGTCATATCGTGATATAGTTGCACTAGTCATCTGCTAGATCAGCATATTTGAAAAAATTTTAATCATGACCTCTAGTAAGAAATACATCATAACCCAGTAAACAGTGTGTAATGGAACGAACCATCATGGAACAGCATGTATTCTTAATACACATGGTGCACTCTGAATATTTCCTGTTCCTGTTCCCACCACCACCTTTTGTTTCAACTTCTGGTCACAACCCATTAAACTGATTTCATAACCTATTAATGGGTCATGACTCACAGTTTGAAAAGCTATGCTGGAGGGCTGCAGCAAATTGTTCTATAGCTGAGTATATGTTTATTTCTCTAAACCCCCTTTTTCAGAAAGTTTCTCGAGCCTCACCCTGTGTGGTTTGCTGTGATTTTCATGTATTTGAACTCTCTACATCTGTAAAAGGCATTCATTGCTTGTAATTTTTCAAAGGATGCTTCTAACTCAAGTGTTAACCCATCTGTTAAGACCTATTTATTGCTTTTTTTAAAAAAAAATTAAAAGCAAATTAGGAATTCCAGGCTTACACTAAGCAGGATTTTTTTTCCTTTTGTAAAAGCCTTCCATCTGCCTGCCCTCTTTTGCACATAACTCAAATAGGAGCACACATCTCGTCAAATCAAATGTGGGCTCTGTCAAAAAGCTGCCAAAATATCATGCCAGTTGCTTTATTTTTTTAAGGAGAATTCAAATCAGATTTAACATAATGACTTGTTTGTTTTGTTGCTTTTCTTTCCATCCATTATAGAAACATGGACTTCAATTTACTGTAAGTGTATGCACTAGCCTTCCAGAGGCAGTCCCAAGGTACACTAAGATAAATCAGGATTACACAGTTCTGCCGGGTCAAAGATTAGTGGTGGAGAAACAAACCACTGTAGGAGCTGGGGTAGATCAAGAGCTCGGAGCTCTGAGCCCCATTAGACTAGGAACACCAGGGTGGGGCAAATTATCCCATCTGACTTGTTTTACTCTCTCCCACAGAGCCTGGCCCAGAGGAACTCACCCTCCCATTCCATTCCCCTGGCAAGTCATTTAATCTTTGACTAGTTCTCTTTCTTGACCTAACCTTGAGATTTAAAATAATAGCTGTCTATCTATTCCCCCAAAGAGCTTCTAAGAATAATCAAGAATTAAAGAATAGAGTATAAGCAGATTGAGGGACCAAGAAGTTACTGCCCAGTTATCAGATGAAAGAGCCTGAAGCCTCTTGGAGAGATCTCCCTCTCTTCCTCCCCACGATGGGTGGTCTCAGGACTACTACCCTACCACCCACAAGGATGCCACACCTGGAGGGGAGGCTGGTGATATGCGATGGTTAAGGGCAATGACTCTGAAGTCAAGCAGATCCTTCCATTCAAATTCTGACCCTACCATTTAGATCTGTATGACCTTGAAAAAAATCACATAATCTCTCTAAACGCGTTTCCTCCTTGTTGTGGGATTAAATGAGAATAAATCATGTAGAGCCCTGAACATTCTAGAGAAAAAGAAGTCCACAAATAGCAGACGCTATTATTTTTGTTATTGTTACTTCTATTAAAGGAAGAAACTTAAGTACCTTGTAGGTAAAGAGCAATTGAAATGTAGAGAAATCTGTAAAAAAAAAAAAAAAAAAAGAGAAAGCATGCTTATGATGAATATGTTGATAAAGCCAAATGCTTAGATTTGAAAAGCAATGACATAATACAAAATAAGAGATTGATGAAGCTGAAAAAGTAAAGCTGGAAAATTATTTTAAATGGAGTATTTAGGAAGAATTGCTTCCCTGAATCAGCCTAATTAATGTCTTGGTGGTTGGGCCTTATTTAATCGTGCATATATCTTGTTACCTAATCATAGGGTTTTATTAAAGCAGAAGCTTATTTTTCAATTTCCCTTCACATCATTTTTATCTTTTTTTGTCACATTCTCATACTGAAGAGCCCTTCACAAGAAAGCTAATTTTTGTTTACTCAAAATATGCCCTATCACATCTTATCCACTAATGCTTTATTATTCTGTGATGTTAAATCTCCTTCTGTGGTTCTAATCAATGTACCTCTTGAGTAGTACTTGGGTATTCCATGCATATATCTGAAATAGAAGTAATTAAAGGGAAGTGGGGCAGGGGATCTTTAAGTTTGAAGACTCTGATAGAGTAAAAATAACTATGACAACATTTTCGGTCGGATTTTAGCAGCATTTCTTTACTTGTAGAATTTAGTATAACCTATTTATCTGGTCTTTCCATTTCATAAATAAGAATCTTAAAAAAAAAAAAAAAAAAAAAAAAAAAAAAAAAAAAGAATCTTGTCTCCAGTTTTCAGCTCAGTTCAGTGACTCTCCTAATGACATCTGACAGGGTTCTTTTCAATGTAGCCTTCTAAAATACGTCTTCTAACTACCTAGGCATGAATACATTTCCAGCCCAAATCAATCCACTTCTAGGACACATGTATTTATGGAAAATGGAACATATTAAGTTGTATTTTCCTGTGATTTATTATTCCAGAAATTCTGTATCCTCATCTCTTATTGATCAGCATTTGGCCATGGCTCCCTAGACTCTGCATCAAGTAACTAATGATCAATAAATAAAATGTGCCAAGGAAACTGTAATTTAAAGAAATCTTGCAATTTAAGAATATTTGTCTATAAAATAAGTATTATTTTATAATGTAGATAAATTTTTTGTGTTTAGACTTCTGTCGAGCACTTTTCTTAAAGGGGAGCCTCAAGGCTACACCATAAAGGAAAAACAAGCCCATATTTAAATCCCAGTTAATGTCTCTTGTGTGTAGTCTTGGGCAAGGTATTTAGCTTATCAGAACCTCAGTTTCATATCTGTTAATGGCAATGATATTGTGTACCTTGACTGTTGTAAGGATTAAAACTGATGACTAACACAACATTGTAAAACATCTATACTTCTATTTTAAAAATGAGATAATATTCCTGGCAAATATTAGCCACTTAATAAAGGCTAGCTATTTTCTATTAGAAACTCTGTTTATAATAATGAGACTGACAGAGCTGAAGAATAAGTCAAGCAGGAAAATTATTTTTAAGTGAAATATTCAGGAAGAACTACTTTCATGAATCAACCACATGTCTCTGTGGTGCCAAGTCATTCAGACTAAGCAAACAACCACTATGTATCCACTGGTGTGGCCCTTCGGGGGAAACTCTGAAAGCTTAGACTTCTGTCTCATTGGATAACTTTGCCGCCATGCTGATTTCCTTCTGTGTCATTTAGTAACCAACCTTCTTTGATTTACCCAAGTATTATCTGGGTCTGATTTGTTATTGGAGGCTAGTAGTGACATTTGTTAATGTGATGGTTAAACAGAGTTAAATGGGATAATGCAAAGCTGGAATCTTAAGTGCTCACTTAATATTATTATTTCCTAGCAGGTAAAAATAGTTGGATAAGATGACCCCTGAATTCTCTTCTGTTTTTTTAATATTTCATGAGTTCAACCCAAAAGACACTAGCAAAACTCACTGAAAACTGCGTAGTCTTTTATCTACAATTACAAAACACAAAGTGCTCTTAAAACTGAAAGTTTTTCATAATTCATCTGTCGACAAACTTGACCTGAATGGCTGGGAAGCTATTCATAGTCCTTACACATTTCACTGCAGAAATATTCATGCATTTGATTGCAGGGTACTTGACCCAGACCATGCTGGCTGTGTTATATAATATACACAGATTGTGTCATTCCTTTACAGTGGCCTGTAAACACTATAATCCAGGATCATATCTGGAAATCCTGAGAGTCACCCGTCACCAGCTCTTTTCCTACAGAGCTCAGCACAGTGCCTCGCCTAAGGCAACTTTCCCATTCAACTGATTAGATTCTTGTGAAGTATGTTCCTGCCTTGCAATTGTCCCTGCAACCCAGGTTTTAGCCACTTGACTCAACAAAGTAAAGACGGGAAAGAGAAAGGAACCAAAATTAAATCAGTAAGTATGTCTAATTATTAGGAAAAAACATTTTTTTAAAAACTTGAAATTATTGGTAAAAAAATGAGACAGGCATTACATGGAGCCTTCACACAAACACCCTTCTAAGACACTAACACCATTATCACCAGACATTTTGCTAAGTTCTTTCCAAAGAACTTCTACATAATATTTTACCCAAAGTGTATATAGTATTTATAGAAAACATAACAATTTTTACAAACAAAAAAAACCTAGACCCAGCACCGTTTTCTAATTACCACCATTAACATCAACAGCAACAAAAATGTCTTTGTGTAGAAGAGTACAGGTTATTGGCAGACTATGACGTATGGTGATTTACTGTCTACAGCAAAGTTCTGAGAAAACTGGGAGGAGCTGTTCATCCTCCTCCTGTGCTCTTTCAGTCATGATTTCCTTCTACTCTTTTCCTGCTTGGAAAGAGATCCATATCACTTTTGAGCAAGTAGCTAGTGTATAAAATACAAGGAAAAGTCATTACAAAAACTACTTTCAGATACCACGTGTACTTCATATTTAAACATTATACTCTGCTAAGTAAGAAGCACAGAACAAGTTTGGAGAAACAATTTACTACTAATAGGCAGACTTTGTTTTTGTTGTTGTTTTCTTCAAGCTTATCTCCATATGTTCATTCTTTTATAACAGTTATGTCTTATTTATGCTTTTACAAAATCATCCTGTCACCATATGATCCAGCAATTCCACTCCTAAGTATATAGCCAAAGGAATTGAAAGTAGGGACTCAAAAAGATATTTGTACACCAGTATTCATTATAGCATTATTCACAATTAACAGATAAATGAATAAACAGTACATGGTATGTACATACAATGGAATATTATTTAGCCATAAAAAGGAATAAAGTTCTGATACGTGCTACACCATAGATAAACCATGACGACATTATGCTAAGTGAAATAAGCCAGAGACAAAAGGATAAATATTGTATGATTTCACTTGTATAAAATATCTAGAGAAGGCAAATTCATAGAGACAGAAAGTAGACTGATAGCCACTACGAGTTGCAGGGAGAGGGAATGAGGATTTATTGCTTAATGTTTAGAGAGTTTCTGATTGGGGTGATAAAGTTTTGGAAATAAACAATGGTGATGGTTGCACACTACTGTGAATGTAATTAATGCCACTGAATTGCTCATTTTAAAATGGTAGATTTTATATTACATATATTTTACCACAGAAATACCCCCAAAAAACTCATCTCTAAAGACTGAAAAAAGTGAATTAGGAAAAATTAGGCAAAGTATTGAAGTCTATGGTTAATGCATTAATAGACTATTAAACAAGTTTGGTGTGCTAAACCCAGAATTATACCTGATGATATATGAAATACACCTTTCTCTTGTGCCTTCGAAATATCTCCCCTTTCTATATACAGGTCTCTACTCAAAGCTTAAACATTTTGAAACATAGTCAGATTTCTTCTACATTCCTTATTAAAAATATGGACTTAGGCATTGTGGGTGAGGCTAGCTGTTTAAAATACTGGAGGACAGGCAGCTTTTCAACTCAAAATAAGTAAGAAATTATGTACTTAAGAACAACAATCTTCAGAAATAGAAGTCATCCCCAGAACTCCAGGTTCCTCAGAGATGTAATATACCAAGAATAGACCTTGTCCAGGCATCACCCTCTAAAGCTCCATAACCCCTGAATCTTGTTTTCAATTGTTCATTCATACCGTGAGTCTCTTCTAAATCACACCTGGGGGATTCTTTTTGCATATAGATATTCAATTTTTCTAAGACATTTGCTGTAAAGATTATATTTTCTAATTGAATTACTTTGGCACTTTTGTCAAGAATCAGTTGATCAAATATATTAAGATATATTTTAGACCTTCTATTCTGTTCTGTTGATCTATTTTTCTATCTTTATGACAAAATCACACTATTTTGATCATTTTAGCTTTACAGTAAATATTAAAATCAGATACTGTAAGTCCTACAACTTTGTTTATTTCCAAAATTGTTTGTCTATACTAGGTCTTTTGTGTTTCTATATAAATTTTAGAATCAGCATGTCAATTTCTACCAAAAAAACCAAACCTTGCTAGGATTTTTATATCCACAATATTGAGTCACTCAATTCATGAACATGGTATACTTCTCTGTTTATTTAGGTCTTTAATTTCTCATAATTAAATAGTGTATATATTTCAATATACAGGTCTGGTACATGTTTTATTAAATTTAACCCTAAGTATTACATAGTTTTTGATGGTATTGTAAATGGTATTTTTTTACTTTAAATTTTCAATTTTTCATTTTGAGTACTGTTGATTCTCATTTTTGCAGTAGCTATGCTCTATGAAGTCATCACAAACACTGAAGTAATGCATACTGAACCTTTGCTCCTGGGGAAAATACAGAATTAGGTTGCTGTGCATCTCTGTTCACAACATTTTCATCAAATGATCAGTAGATAATCTTGTTTTATGTCTATTTCTGTTTAAAGACAACTTAATATATATTGTCTCCTTAGTGTTGAACTCACATCCAACAGCACTATAACTCATGCCTGAATTAAGCTTATCCAAACCAAGTAAGGTATATCACAGCTTTCTTGCACTTAGGAACACTATACAGCACTTTAACACTATTCTTGGTGTCATTTTAAACAGCAAACTCATCAACAAAAAGCAAAAAATATGAAAAATGTGACACTGGAGCCCCAAAAAGGAAACTTGTTTATAATATGAGAACTGAAACAAGAAAGCAAAACATCACCTTATTCAACTTCATCTGGGAATGTGAGCGTTGGGTGACTTGAATTTTTCACTGCTCTGTGCATGTCTACAAATGATCACAAAAGCACTATTAAGTATTGATTTGGCAGTTACAAGTAAGCAAATTTTAGTGAGTAAGCAAATTTGCAAATACAGAATCCAAGAATAATGAGGATCAATTGTATTTATTTTTTTTTAAATTTTTATTGGAGTATAGTTGATTTACAATGTTGTGTTACTTTCTGCAGTACAGCAGAGTGAATCAGTTATACATATACATATATCCATTCTTTTTTAGATTTTTTTCCCATATAGGTCATTACAGAGTATTGAGTAGAGTTCCCTGTGCTATACAGTAGGTCCTTATTAGTTATCTATTTTATATACAGTAGTGTGTATATGTCACTCCCAATTTATCCCTCCCCCACTTCTCCCCCCTGGTAACCATACGATTGTTTTCTATATCTGTGACTCTATTTCCGTTTTGTAAATAAGTTCATTTGTTTAGATTCCACATATAAGTGATATCATATGGTATTTGTCCTTCTCTGTCTGACTTACTTCACTCAGTATGACAATCTCTAGGTCCATCCATTTTGCTGCAAATGGCATTATTTTGTTCTTTTTCTGGCTGAGTAATATTCCACTGTATATATGTACCACATCTTCTTTATCCATTCTTCTGTTGATGGACATTTAGGTTGATTCCATGTCCTGGGTGTTGTAAATAGTGCTGTAATGAATATTGGGGTGCATGTATCTTTTCAAATTATGGTTTTCTCCAGCTATATGCCCAGGAGTAGGATTGCTGGATCATATGGTAACTCTATTTTTAGTTTTTTAAGGAACTTCCATAGTATTCTCCACAGTGGCTGTACCAATTTACATTCCCACCAACAGTGTAGAAAGGTTCCCTTTTCTCCACACCCTCTCCAGCATTTATTGTTTATAGACAATTTGGTGATGGCCACTGACTGGTGTGAGGTGATATCTCATTGTAGTTTTGACTTGCACTTCTCTAATAGTTAGTGATGTTGAGTATCTTTTCATGTGCCTCCTGGCCTTCTTTATGTCTTCTTTGGGGAAATGTCTATTTAGGTTTTCTGCCCATTTTTTGATTGGGTTATTTGTACTTTTCATAATGATCAAAGACTTTTTATAAGTTTGTAGGAACTTTTTATTCTCAAATTTAAAACATATACTGTAATTTACCACACTCTATAATACTTTCAAATAATATTATACCTCTTCAAGTATATTATAAGAATCTTACCACAATATACTTCCATATCTCCCCTTTCATCCATTGTGCTAATGTGGTTCTGTATTTTATTTCTACAAAATTATTAATCCCAAAATACACTGTTATTATTTTAAATAATCATCTCATAGAGTTTTTATTTTTTTGAAATCGGAACTCTTTTAATTTTTATTTATTTATGGCTGTGTTGGGTCTTTGTTTCTGTGCAAGGGCTTTCTCTAGTTGTGGCAAGCGGGGGCCACTCTTCATCACGGTGTGTGGGCCTCTCACTATCGCGGCCTCTCTTGTTGCGGAGCACAGGCTCCAGATGCTCAGGCTCAGTAATTGTGGCTCATGGGCCCAGTTGCTCTGCAGCATGTGGGATCTTCCCAGACCAGGGCTCGAACCCATGTCCCCTGCATTAGCAGGCAGATTCTCAACCACTGCACCCAGGGAAGCCCCTCATAGAGTTTTTAATGAGAAAAAAGCTTTTCTATATTTACTCATATATTTGCTGTTTCTAGTCTTTTTACTTCTTTGTGTAGATCCAAATTTCCATTTTCCTTCTGTCTGAAGAAATACCTTTTACATTTCTTGCAGTGTAGACTGCTGGTGATGAATGTGTTCTGTTTTTGTTTTTATGAAAATGGTTTTTTTTTTGCCTTTATTTTTTGAAAAATATATTTTGCTGGGTATAAAATCTTAGGTTAGATTACTTTCCTTCTGTACTATAAAGATATTCCATTGTTTTTTGACTTGCATGGTTTTTAACAAATCTGTTATCATTTCTCTCTCCCTCTTTGTTAATGGCTTTTATCTCTAGTTGCTTTAAGATTTTGTCTTCACTGAATTTCAACAATTTGATTATGATATGTCTTGTGGTTTTCTTCTGTTTCTACTACTTGAGGTACATTGAACTTCTTAGATCTGTGGGATTTGGGGGTTCATTAAATTTGGAAATTTTTTACTATTATTTACTATTATTCAAATATTTTTCTGCCATCCCTTCTTGTTTTCTCCAATTACATGTACATGTACATGTTAGAACATTTGATAGTTTCCCTGAAATCGCTGATTTCTTGTTACTGATTTTTTTTTCTGTATGCTTAATTTTGGATGGTTTATACTGTGATATCTTCAAATTCACTGATCTTTTTTGCTGCAGAGTTCTAATTATCAATTCCATTCAATATGTTTTTTTATTTCTGATATTGTATTTTTCATTTCTAGAAGTTCAACTGAGATGTAATTAATCTTTCTTTTCTCATCATTTTCATGCTTTCCCTACTCAAACATATGGAGATGGGCATTTTTAATGTCTTTGTCAGATAATTCCATCATCTCTATCTTTTTTGGATATGCTTCTATTGATTTTTCTCCTAGTTATGGATACTATTTACTGCTTTTTGGATGTCTGGCAATTTTTCTCTTGGATGTAGGCCCTTTGTATTAGAAATTCTTACCACTCTGGCTAGTGAGAACACCAGCTATTCTGAGACCTATGAAATCTACCTACTCTTTTCCAGGGTTCTTTTCATGACCTCAGGTAATTTTCTCAGATGCAGTAGATAATTACTCAGCCAAAGACTCAAGGAACTCCTTCTACAGATATGTAAAGATTTCTTTCTGTGAATTTCTCACCTCTCCCACATTTTTCCCTGAATATTCTGGCCACCTTGGTCTGCCTAAACTTCAAACTCTGTCTTCTCATCTCAGCAGGACTACTACTCCCTGTTTGGCTTCCCCTTCCTGTGCTGCAGTCTGGAAACTCTCTCCAGGTAATAATCTGTTATATTTGTAGGACTCACCTCATTTGTTTCCCTGGCTTCAGGGATCACTGCCCTGTGCCACCTGTTGTTCCATGTCTGAAACCCATTGATTCATTTTGTCCAGTTTTATATCTGTTTAAGGAAGGTGAATGAATATGGTCTTTTTTACTCAGTCATGGCCAAAGGTTTCCTGAGGGGTTCTTTTAAATGTGAGACATTTTAGAGGTCTCACATTAAAAGTATTAACTGAAAATAATTGAACTGCTTTTTGAAGATAGGTATTTTGTTTTGTTGGTTTAATAAACAATTAGCTAGGACATAAGTTAAAGTTTAATCATGCGTAACAGTTTAGTGCATGGACTCTGGAATCAGATTGTCTCAATCTTAGTGCTGCCATTTATAAGCTGAATGAGACTGATCCATGTTCTCATTCCCTCTTTCCCTCTGCTTCCCCACCTGTAAAATGAGAGTGATAAGGCTACCTATTTTGTAGGGTTGTGGTGAACCTTAAGTGAGCCATATGTGCATAAGATACTCTAGCCATAATCTATTGCTGAGTAACAAACTTGTATAACAGAATACTCTAAAACTTAGTGACTTAAAAGAATAACCTACTTAGCTCACAGTTTGATAGGTCACAATTTTTTTAAAAATTTATTTTATTGAAGTATAACTGATTTAAAATGTATTAGTTTCTGCTGTATAGCAAAGTGATTCAGATATATATCTATATATATATATTCTTTTCCATTATGGTTTATCACAGAATATTGAATATAGTTCCCTGTGCTATACAGTAGGGCCTTGTTTATCCATTCTATATATAATAGTTTACATCTGCTAATCCCAAACTCCCAATCCAGCCCTCCCCCACCCCCCCCTCCCCTTTGGCAACCACAAGTCTGTTCTCTGTCTGTGAGTCTGTTTCTCTTTTGTATATAAGTTCATTTGTATCATTTTTTTAAGATTCCACATATAAGTGATATCATACAGTATTTGTCTTTCTCTTTATGATTTCCTTCACTTAGTATGATAATCTAAGTCCATCCATGTTGCTGCAAATGGCATTATTTCATTCTTTATTATGGCTGAGTAGTATTCATATATATATACACACATATATATATGTGTATATATATATATATACATATCTCACATCTTCTTTATCCATTCATCTGTCAATGGACATTTAAGTTGTTTCCATGTCTTGGCTATTGTGAATAGTGCTGCTATGAACATAAGGGTACATGTATCTTTTTGAATTATAGTTTTCTTGGGTTTTGGGGGGTTTTTTTTTTGGCTGCATTGGGTCTTCACTGCTGTGTGCGGCCTTTCTCTAGTTGTGGTGAGCAGGGGCTACTCTTCATTGTGGTGTGCGGGCTTCTCTTGTTGCGGAGCTCGGGCTCTAGGCACGCAGGCTTCAGTAGTTGTGGCTCGCAGGCCCAGTAGTTGTGGCACACAGGCTGTAGAGCGCAGGCTCAGTAGCTGTGGTGCACGGGCTTAGTTGTTCTGCAGCATGTGGGATTTTCCCGGACCAGGGCTCAAACCTGTGTCCCCTGCATTGGCAGGCAGATTCTTAACCACTGCACCACCAGGGAAGCCCCTGAATTATAGTTTTGTCTGGATATATGCCCAGGAATGGGACTGCTGAATCATATTGGCAACTCTAATTTTAGTTTTTTAAGGAACCTCCATGCTGTTTCCCATAGTGGCGGTACCAATTTACATTCCCACCAACAGTGTAGGAGGGTTTCCTTTTCTCCACACCCTCTCCACATTTGTTATGTGTAGACTTTTTAATGATGGCTATTATGATTGGTGTGAGGTTGTACCTCATTGTAGTTTTGACTTGCATTTCTCTAATAATTAGCAATGTTGAGCATCTTTTCATGTGCCTGTTGGCCATCTGTACAACTTCTTTGGAGAAATGTCTATTTAGGTATTCTGCCCATTTTTCAACTGGGTTTTGTTGTTGTTGTTGTTATTGAGTTGTATGAACTGTTTGTATATTTTGGAGATTAAGCCCCTTATGGTCGCATAATTTGCAAATATTTTCTCCCAGTCTGTAGGTTGTCTTTCTGCTTTGTTTATGGTTTCCTTTGCTGTACAAAAGCTTGTAAGTTTGATTAGGTCCCATTTGTTGTTGTTTTTTTTTGCTTTTGTTTCTATTGGGTAGGTCACAGTTTTGATTGCACTTCTGAACGTTGCTGTCTCAATGTGGCTTACTCATTCATCTACAGTCAGTTGCCAATGAAATAGTTGACTCTGCTTCTGGGGTTCAGCTCCTTGTTGGCTCTGATGATGGGGGTAAATGCACCACATGTCCCTCATCCTCCCACATGGTAGCCTGAGCTTGTTCATATAACTGTTCAAGGTTCCAAGAGCAACAGCAGTGCAAGCCCCATTGCTCAAGTACTTCTCAAGTCTCTGCCTCTGTCAAATTTTCTATTTTCCCAATTGCCAATACAAGTCATATGGTGTAGCCCAGAGTCAATGAAGGAAGGCACCGTCAGAGGTGTGAATACAGAAAAGGGGCAAATTTGTGGCCACTTTTGCTATCTACTATAAACTCTTAGCAAAATTATAACTGTTTAATACATGTTAGTTATTTTTTATTTTATTTTAATATAATACAACAAGCATGTAGTAGTTATTATTTACAAATGATAGACAGTAATAAGGATCAGGTAGCTGTGGTACCAATTGTTAACTCTATCTCATCAGTATATAGTTATAGCTAAAATAAATGTGTTTGTCTTGGCTCAACTGATCTTTTCACTCTGCTTCTGTGCAATCATTACAACTTCAGGGGACATCTCTTGCCTCCAATTCCACAATCACGTTCTGCTGCAAAATTCCTTCTCTCTGCACTCTTCAGTGGGAACAGTTGTATAAATCACCCAGAATATTGACAAGAAAAGAGCAACTTCTGAGCTGAGTGCTTTTTGAAAAAAAATCATTCCTGCTTACCCAGAAGTCATTTACATACATTAATTCTTGGGAGTTGAAATCCACAGCACCCCTTTTGCTGTAGCAACTGTGGGAGAAACTTTTTTTTTTTTTTGCAGCATCACAGAGGGTTTACTGCTTAAGCATTTTATGCACACATATGTGGGTACTCCTGACAACAGAAATACTATGTATTTTTCCTGCACATTTAGGATTAAATAGCTCTCCTTCCCTGGTTGTGTTACTCTCCTGACACCAAATGCCACAATTACTGTCCCAATGAACTATTGCCTGAATCTCCCAGGATCAAGCACTTATCTGCAAATCATTGCTCAGTCATTCTCTGGTCCTACATTCCCAAACTCGATTCAATCATCAATAGGCTGTGCATATCCCACAAGTCTTCACTGAACCTCAGTAACCTACAAGTCACCTTCTTTGTGGCAGGATGATTCACTGAAATATTAATTTTACCTTGTTCCTGCTGTAATAGGAGAATACAAAGAATGAAAGGGAAATTTTCCTCATCCTACCTTCCTTCCAAAAATAATCATGCCCCTGTGACCAGCCTCCCTTGCTTTGTGAGAATTATTTTAGTAGCTTTTTTGTGATTCGGAAGAGACCTTGAAAGCAACACCCCTCTCACACCCAGATCTCTGAGAAGAAGCTGATACTTGGAAAACAGGGAATAATGGCCTGACTTCTGGAGAAAGAGAAGGATTCCTTCAGAGTAGGAGGTTCTTGGAGGGGGGAGAGAGGTATTGTGTGTTTCAGGTGTAGATGGAAGACTTGGCCTTTACTCCCATGCAGTGGCCAGACCTCTGCTGTGGCAACACATGGATACCAGGTATCATGGTCTTTGGAGCCATGACCAAGTTTGGTACAAGGGAGTGTTCATATTCAAAAGGACCAGATAGGCTTGGGCAATGAACATCTTAGCAGCAACTATGATAGAATAAAGACTGAGGGCTTTTCTCCAAGTTTCCTACATTGTGTAGGAAATCCTTGTAGGAGAACAGCCCTGTCCCACCCTCCCCTGCCCCATGTGCCTGCAATTAGATTTCCTGCTAGCCCTAACGTGACCAAGCCAGTAAACAAATCATGAATTACCTTTCTTACATCTTAGTCAAAGTGCGAATTTACCGTGATATGCTCATGAAAACAAAATCTTCATCACAAGTTCCTAGGAGCTGGTGCTCTAAGGTATTTTCCCTTGTACTTTTTGGTTTCAAGCTAGTCATCAGAAATCCCCGGGATAATATGATACAGGAGTTGGTAGGAGTCTAGTATGTCAGTGCTAAAACTTCCTCTGGATCTGGTGCACGATAACTAGCTAACTGGCACCAATAATCCTGTTAGCAGGTGTGAGATAAAAAGGGTTCAGATCCTACCATGCCCACAGAAGAAATTACGTAGAAATGTAGCTGTAGGACTTAACATTAGAAACTCTCCATCAGTTCTAGTTGTCTCTATCTACTAGTCCAAAGGCAATTTCCTTCCAAACTTTTAGCATTACAGATTCCCTCTTTCCCCTTGAACCTGAAAATCCAGCTGTGTTCTCTCGCCTCTGACATCAGCATTATTGGCTTTGATACAGCCAACCATCTGGTTGATGAGGCATGAGGCAGAATGGAACCTAGCTCACTGTTCCCTGCTGTTTCCACATGAACACTACCAAATCAGCTGGCATCAATATGGATGGTGAGCTGTGACTCAGACTCACAAAGAATGAACGTGTTGTATGACCTGGTCTGTAATTTCCAGTGACCATCATTGACATTTTCAGGTTGAGAATGAGGCATCTCTTCTTGTGATATCATGGAACTTTTGGAGGATGCTTTTGGCTAGGTGATCTCCCCAAGAAGTTTACCAGATGATGGGAAATCTTTAGCGCAGTTGATAGAGATCTAGAAAATTGAGAAAAAAGAGTTAACATTTTTAGCTATTTTATTGTTTAAGTATGAAATGTATCTGTTCATTTACTGTTTGAATTCATACTCCTTCTAAAGTTGCTCTTTATTTTTTCCTACTCCTTTTCAATACCTTATCTGTAAGTAGGAAAGTTCTACTCATCAGTGTTAACCATTTTCTTCACCTCCCACCCAAAATAACTCACTCCCCCAGCTTTCCTGTCATTTATAACTTGGGGAGTTATAAGGGAAAAGAGACAACAACAACTACAAAAAAGGAATAAGAGTAAGAAGAGGCAGTATGATGGTAGAAACAGATTTTTTAATCAGAGAACCTGGAATTAGTTTTCATTCTGCTACTTACTAAATGATTGTATATCTTTGTATAACATCATTTGAACTCTCTTCACCTCAAATTCCTAATCTGTAAATTGGGGAATAGTAAATGAGGTCAGGTGTGGTCTGTGCAAGCCCTTATTGATATTATTTATTAAAAGAAAATTGAGAAAAGGGTTTTGAACTTTATATTAGACCAAAAATAGAGGCAATAAAATGAAAGTTGCTGGAGAAAACTAGTTTCTCCTTCTCATTTTCCCCATGAGCACTGAGGTAGGGACAATACTTGTTTGGTTTAGTACTTTCATTATGGAGATGAATTCTCTGAATAGATTTTCCCTGGTAGGGTGAGACTTTCTCTCTCTCTTCAGGGAATAGAAATTTAGGATTTAGGAAACAACACCAGGCCCTCTACTTATTTATCTGCCTGTGTCCCTGGACTGTCCATTTGCCCTTCTCCAGCTCTCCTTTGAAACTGAAATATAAAAAGAAAAGGGCCATCCACATCCTTACTCAATGTGACTGTGCAAACCTATTTCGTTCTTACTTTGTATTCAAGACACACACGCTCCTTCTCCTGTAGTATTTGCTGATATACTTTGCACTCCAGCTGCTGCAATATTTAAATCAGTGATTCAGTACACAGACCACACGATGTGCCACTACACTCCAACAAGCAAGGTCTGTCTCTCCGTGGGGACAGAGGATCTAAGCATCTGTCATTCTCTTCCCGTCACTTATAATTAACCATACACCCCTTTACACACATAAATATTTATGTGCAAAAATAAAACTCCCTGGTGCTTTAAGCCAATCTCTCTTCTCCTCAGTGAGCTTTGAAAGTTGCCAAAATGAATGTTTTACTTAATTCATGACTCTATAAGAAACTCTTTAGTGTGAAGAATTTATAACACATAATAATAGTCCCAGAAAATAATTTTAAAACTTTGGAGTTAGAAGTAGGATACATGCAAATTTCTAGAATGTGAGCTTAATGAGGGAGTGATATTTGTTTTCTGTCTCATTGACCCACCCCAAGTGTTTAAAACAGTCCCTTGTGTAAAGTTTGAGCTCAATGAATATTTTTTGACTGTTGAATGAATGAATACACAGAAACCCCAAATATGAGGCATGATTCTTCTGTTTAGGATGAAGAATTTAAGACTAGAACATCTGGGCAAACATTGTGGAATCTGAAAATACTTTGATATTAAGTGAGAGTAAACCAGAGTGAGAAATAATCACCTACTTATTTATTAATTGACTCAACAAATCATTTAACTATTGTCAAGCATCATTATATTAAGTCCTGAAACTTTTATAAAAAATAAATAATGGTCCTTACCCTCAAGGAACTCTTGGCTTGTGTGTGATTCTCAAAGGATGGTGCATGGATCTCCTACCTGTATTTGTTAAAAGTGCAGATTCCCAGGTCCCACCCCAAACCAACTGAATCAGAATCACTGAGGCTGATCCTGGGAATCTGTATTTTCAACTTGCTAGCCAGGCACTTACTATTTGAGAAGCTGGTCTAGTGGAACTTCTGTTATTTTACTGTTTCTCAGCAATTACCATTCAGGTAATATTTACATTGCCACAGCCAAACATCCCTTAGTGAATCAATAAAATGTAATAATATTAAGGTAACATGACCGTTTTAGATTAGTTGTTCAGTGTCCTATTAATTGGAGCCTACAAAATGGTCCTCTTTAAAACCAACCTTTACTGGGACTGTAATTTGAGATGAGTTAAGAAGACAAACGTAGCGCATGTAGACTTTCAGAAACAGGCCTAAACCGAATTTCCTGCATGTTCACTAAGTTCCTAAACTTCTGCAAATAGTGTTTGAAACTTGCTTCAGGCCTCACCAATTTCAAGTATTCCAGTGTCTCCATTAAACTGTCCTGCTCAGCACTAACTCCAGAATTGACTGACACCTGCACACCTTCTTGAAAAGACTAATTAGGTCTTCAGTGCCTAAGGTGTAATCAGAATCAACTACCATCTGTCTCAGGATGACACAGCCTTAACATTCTGAATGTTTAGCTTTAATTATGTGTTTGTGTAATTTAGTGCAATTTTTTATGACTACTGACATAGCACATCTTTAAACAATTTGCTGGCCTCCTGTGGATTGTAAGATCCATCCATTTCCCAGTTGTTCTTCCCCATTGGAATATCTTCTTGGACCTCACTTCAGCAGGCAGAGCCTTTCACATTTTTAATTGTCTAATGTCTTGTTCACTTCTACTCTTGGATATTTCCACATTGTTCAACTCTGTGATTTCTTCTGGCTCACGAATCATGTCCTTTATAGATCCTGACATCTTTAATAACCACTCTCCCCATTTCAACATCCATGCCAATCTTTCTCCAATTCCTCAACAATTCTTTTTGAAATGATTTGCAAAAGTTTAATATTTAATTATTTTCCTTGTTCTATGACTCAGAACTGTGTTGTTTACCATTTAACTAAGTAGAGAGTACAAACGAAGAGTTGATCACATACTAGTGTTGGTTATTATTTATATATTAGTATATTATAATCTTATCCTCTGTGGAAAAGGTATATTAAATTTAATGCCAGCCAGAAAAATGAAAATGGTTTGGGAATTGCAAACACTGGTCACTGAGCTAGATGCAAACACCTCCTCAACATTTTTTAAAAAACAGATTAATAATGATTTGAGATAGCACCATTTAATGTCTTAATGTTAAACTGTTCATATTTGCTGTTAATCAAAACAATTTTTTCAATTCAAAGTGATGGTACTTAGTGTTCTGTTAATTATACAAGGAGCTAATCAATTTGTCCCTTAAATGGATGTTCAACTGATTAAGAGAAGCTAATCATCAGTTATGAAATCCATACGGCTCAGATGAGTCAGTGATAAAATGCTTCTACTAACTTGGGGCCAGTAGTTCTGTCTCCTTAAATTACCTCTTATTTCAGTTGGGAGAAGTTATTTTCTTTTCTTAAATATGTAAGTGTTATACTCTTATTTGTGGATTGGAAATTAAAGCCCAGGTTAGCCTATAGTTTAGGAATCAAACCAAGGACAATGCTATGGTAGTTCAATTTTGTGTGTAATCCCTAAAGGACAATAACTAGGCACAGGAAATATAATTCAATACTAAGAATAGATTGCTATGAATGAAATAAGACTATAAGTTTAACTCCCCTCAATGCTATAAACAGGGGTTAGGTATGTTAATTGTTCAGTACTCTAAAAAGATCATTTTTCTGATAATACCATCCATTCAACAAATTTTATTAAGCATCTATTAAATATCAGGTACTGTGCTAGACACCAAAAATGTAAGTAAGGGCATATAAGGCACAGTTCCTGATCTTAAAAGGCTAACAAAGAACCAAAAACAACCACCATGGTAGAGCTTAAAAGTCCTACTCACAAGAAAAAATAAATTCTATCTATGTATAGTGACAAATGTTAACTGGATTATTATGGTGATCATTTCACAATATATGCAAATACCAAATCGTTATGTTGAATACCTGAAACTAATATAATGTTATGTATCAATTATACCTCAATTAAAAAAATTTAAGCAACCAAAATGACAGGTAATTAGATACATTTTTACCTATGAGTTACTCAAAAATAAACAAATAAAACAAAAAAGAAAGAGAAGCAGAGGCATATTGCAATGTGCTAAAGCTTATACATCAGAGATTAACAGGTGGATAAAAGCTACTCATGCCAGAAAAAAGCATAGTTCAATGACTCCAAATTCAACTGACTGGCAGTCAGAATGCCTGGCCTCTAATTCTAGCTTGTAGCTGTCACTAACATCCTATTTGACTTTGGGAGTCAAATTCTCTCTTTGGGAGTTAAATTCTCTCTGTATTTCAACTTTCTCGGCTGTAAGAAAGAAAGAAAAAAAGGCAGTGAATTTTCCACCATACAGTAGAGGTCAATTTTAGATCACATGGAGGAAAACCAGCACATCCTCAAGGGCTTCTGTACTCGGAATCCAAATGCAAAGTGCATTGGTCAATCAATCATTCAGTCAGTAAGTATCTATTGATTATCTACTGAGTGCTCTTCAAGAATGCCAGGCCCTGTGGGGAAAGAGGAAATATAATGATTACTTTCTTAATTAGTTGCCAGCCTTGTTAGGAAGAAAACAATTAATATGCAACAATAATGAAGAAGGAAATAAATGAACGAATATTTATTGGGTGACTATTATATGCCAGACACTGTTATGCTCTTTAGACTGCAAGGCGTTTTCACATGTTATATTATTTAAGGGTGAGCAAGTGTATATAAGCAAATACTAGACTGTGTAGTCTATTAAAGATCTGTATAAAGTTGGAGGAGAGAGATACCAGTTATGCTACATTCAGCGATAGCTCCACTGAAGTTAGAGGATTTGAACTAGACCAAGATGTAGAACTCTTTGGAGCAAATGAAGTTGGACAGAAAGCAACATATTCCAGAGTAAAGGGATCAAACCCCAAAGAGGCAAGGAGCAGAAGCTGATTGTGGTGGATTTATGGGCATATGCTTTTACTGAAACAGAGGTCATATAGACAGATGATGGGAAACTAGAAATGGACTTTGAATGCCTAATTTAAAATTTGCAGGAATGTCAATTTAGGAGAAAGTGTGTAGAAAGAAAGAAAATATTTGAAATTGGGATAGGGTGAAATTTCTAGAGTAGGGAACTCATGTGATAAAAGAGGCTTAAGGGAGATTGATCTGGTAATGTCATATTGACTAGATTTTAGGGTTCAGCAACTAGACCATCAGGAGATCGGCTTTTTCTGATCCCGTATTTCTGATTTCTGCAACACCCAAATCACAGATTTTGTTCTTATCTTTTGCAGAATAACATATCACTGAGAGATTTTAGATCTGCTATTTGATTTACTGAACCGGCAGTAACAGATGGCTCATGCAATATAAAGTGTTAATCCTACTTTTTCAATTTGAGAATTGTCATGCAAAGATGTTCTCAAAAAGAGGACAATTGTTTATTTGCCCAACTTATATTTCTTCACGGTCTTCCTACCTATATTTGTTTTAGCTCAACCCTGAACCAAAAGTCAGCAAAATAATGCCATTAATCCTTTTCTTCCTTCAATATCCAGGCACAATGAGTGCCTGGCCGAGGTGAAATGGGACCATGACTCCTGTGGGGTCCTCAAAGGTTTTTGTGGAATGAGAAGTTGGAGGTCAAAGAATCAAAATGAAAGTTGCCACAGCAACTGCTCTCTGCACGGTGACTGGAGAGAGCTTGGAAAGAAGAAGAAGGGAGGAGCAGTGAACAAGAAGAAAAGTGGAGATAAAGTGGGTGTTCTTTTCAAGTCTAGAAGAGGAGCCATGGGGCCAGTTCAAGACACAAGCTCAGTTCTGCAATTGCCTAGAGCATCTTAGGAAACTTCTGGGCAACACCCCCAGCAGAAGCATTCACCTTCTGTCTTTCCTCTTCTGTTTCCCCTCTCTCTATGTATCTCCAATTCACAACACCCCTCCTTTGCCAGAAACCAGTGCTTTTTTTATGCAGAACTACTATTCAAAGGGGAAAGAAGGAGAGTTCTTTGGTAGCACACAGGAGAGGCTGACATTTGATTTTTATGGAGAGTACATTTTTACAAGTTATGCTTCATGACTGTGTACCTATCTATTTATCTATACATCTATCTAAATATATTTTAACCTGATACCCTTTTGTAAGCAGGACCATAGGAATCTTGATTTTCAGGCCTATCTGGAATCCTCAAAAATATTCCTAACTACCATATTTTGTCCCTTATTTTTCCTATCCCTTCCTCCCTGGCTCTTCTCTACTCACTGTCTTCTCCTCTTCTCCATGCATGGCAGAAAACGTACAAAGCAAAAGAAAATATGGGGACTTCCCTGAAGGAATGCTGACTCTAATAGAGGAGACTGACTTTCTGGAAAATGTAGACTGTACAGGGGGACACCCAGACAGCACACTATTGTTTCTTCATTGTTTTTGTCAATGGCCAAAGGACTTCCCTCTTTCATACATCAGTGGATCTGAAACTGGGTCACTTTAACCACGGCCCTATTCATCAAGGTTTCAAGAATCATTGTGCTGCAGCCCTCATGCTCCTTTCTTGCCTCTCACAGAACCCCAGTGGGAATAATGTATTCTCATCTCTACCAGAATAGCTTTATCACTCAGGCATGCACTCCTGGCCATTGAACACAACACAGAAATGCTGAGATATTGCTTTGTGCTGGAGAGTTAGAAGAGAAGATCATCTAGTCTAGAGCCTGGACGGAACTTTCTGAACCCTTTTAATATTCAGTTTTTTTATTTCTGAAATCAGACATACTCCCATCGTTTCTAGTTTTTTGTTCTCTTCCCTCCCGCTCCCCACCCCCTCTCTTTTACACACACACACAAACACACACTTCTCTTATTCTATTTTACAGCAAAGAACTCCTATCTAGTTCCCTGTATTTTCCTCCATTTCAATTGCATGTAAAAACATCAGCAATGATACTAAAGCCATAAATTTTATGATTTGGAAATACTATATTCTAATTAGTTAACAGTGCATGGAGCATCTGTACACTGTTTCAGACCAAGTTCTGACTACTACACTTCCATAGTGTCATAAGCCCACTCTGTGATCAATTTTGTAATAGGAAATGGGTAAGTTTTAATAAATATTAGTCAAGTTCACCCACTCTGAACTGGTCTTCAGATTTCTTGTCAGTCCCTAGATTTCAATCACAGGTATTGCTGAAGTAATCATTCTCCATTGCTAATCAATAATAATTTTCCATTAGCTAATCAATGATCTTCCTTGTAAGAACTTTGACAGTTATCTAAGTATTAAAATAGAGGAATAGGATGGAGTAGAAAAACCAACAATGATTTGTTTTTAGTCAGACATAGTATCAGACATGTACAAGTTTTCATCTTAACCTCATTGTGATGATTTGAAAACAGAATAATAGGACTCTGATAGTCAAGGATTCAATGGCTTCAAAACATACTGGGTCTATTTTTCCTACAAGTATGACAAAGATATATTTTTACATTTTTTCTTCTAATGCAGTAATCTGGTATCATACCTGTTATATTAAATAATATTCCATTTTAACCTATTTAAAATTCATTTTTAAAATTAAAAATACTTTTTGACTCTTCTTAGAATGTTTCAGACACATACTGCTACATTAGACACATTTCACACCCACATTAATCAAAGCTCAGAGAAATTATTACTAAAGATGTGAGATTGAACACTGTCTTTTGAGACATCTAGAGCAGACACTATACTGCACAGAAGACAATATCCAACTCAAACCTCCATCTGCCCTCCTTCCACTTTTCAAAAAATCTCTACTAAAAATTTTTATAACCCAAAGAAGCCACCACTCAAGAAAAATTTTTGAAATCTTTACAGCCAGATCTATTTTTTACTTTACTGGGTAAACAAACAAACAAAAGAATAATCCATGGCAGTTGTGGTTATATTATAGAAATCCTGCTCTTAGACTTGGAAAAGTTTAAGAGAATGGAAGTTATTTTTCTCCAGAAAGCCATATTGCTCTCCATTAACAGTGATATTGTCATTTACTTTTATAAAGCGCATTGACATCAAGGGTCAGCAATGTTTTTCTTGAAAGTGCGTTCATTCTTTATTCAAAAAATATTTGACATCTATTATGCACACAACTTCAACATACTGGGGTTACACCAAAGCAATCTTGAGAAAGAAGAACAGAGCTGGAGGTATCACACTCTGACTTCAGGCTATAACACAAAGCTACAGTAATCAAAACAATATGGTACTGGCACAAAAATAGACATATAAATCAATGGAACAGAAGAGAGAGCCCAGAAATAAACCTACGCAACTATAGTCAATTAATCTACAACAGAGGAGGCAAGAATATACAATGGGAAAAGACAGTCTCTTCAATAAGTAGTGCTGGGAAAACTGGATAGCTACATGTAAAAGAATGAACTCAGAACATTTTCTCACACCATAAACAAAAATAGACTCAGAATGGGTTAAAGACCTAAGTATAAGACATGGCACCACAGGGCTTCCCTGGTGGTGCAGTGGTTGAAGAGTCTGCCTGCCAATGCAGGGGACACGGGTTTGTGCCCTGGTCCGGGAAGATCCTGCATGCCGCGGAGTGGCTGGGCCCGTGAGTCATGGCTGCTGAGCCTGCGCGTCTGGAGCCTGCGCTCCGCAACGGGAGAGGCCACAACAGTGAGAGGCCCGCATACCAAAAAAAAAAAAAAAAAAAGACATGGCACCACAAAACTCCTAGAAGAAAGCACAGGCAGAACACTCTTTGACCTAAACCATAGCCGTATTTTTTTATCTGTCTCAGCCTAAGGCAAAGGAAATAGAAATAAACAAATGGAACCTAATTAAACTTAAAAGTTTTGCACAGCAAAGGAAAGCATCAACAAAATGAAAAGATAACCCGCTGAATGGGAGAAAATATTTGTAGATGTTATGACAGATAAGGGGTTAAAATCCAAAATATATAAACAGCTCATACAACTCAATATCAAAAAGTCATACAACTTGATTATAAAATGGGCAGAAAAAAATAAATGGGCAGAAGACCTGAATAGACATTTTTCCAAAGAAGATATACAGATGGCCAACAGGCACATGAAAAGATGCTCAACACTGTAAATCAAAACCACAATGAGATATCACCTCACACCTGTCAGAATGGCTATCAGCAAAAAGACCGCAAATAACAAATATTGGCAAGGATGTGTCAAAAAGAAAACTCTTGTTGATGGGCATGTAAATTGGTACAGCCACTACAGAAAACAGTATGGAGGTTCCTCAAAAAAATAAAAGTAGAATTACCATATGATCCAGCAATTCCACTCCTGGATATATATTCAAAGAAAACAAAAACACTAAGTTAAAAAGCTATATACATACCAATGTTGTAAATAACCGCAGCATTATTTACAATATCAAAGATATGTAAGCAACCTAAGCGTCCACCAACAGATGAATGGATAAAGAAGATGTGGTATATATATATACAATGGAATACTACTCAGTAATAAAAAGGATGAAATTTTGCCATTTACAATAACATAAATGGACCTGGAGGGTATTATGCTTAGTGAAATAAGTGGGACAGAGAAAGACAAATACTGTATGTGGTTACTTATATGTGGAATCTAAAAAATGAAACAAATGAGTATAATAAAA
The DNA here is from genome assembly GCF_949987515.2 of Delphinus delphis. NCBI lineage: Eukaryota > Metazoa > Chordata > Mammalia > Artiodactyla > Delphinidae > Delphinus > Delphinus delphis. Next base: position 35,788,328 of record NC_082684.1, on the reverse strand, counting down.
CAAAAGCAGACTCACGGATATAGAGAACAAACTAGTGGTTACCAGTGGGGAGGGGGAAGAAGGGAGAGGCAAGATAAGGATAGGGGTTAAGAAGCACAAACTACTGTGTATAAAATAAATAAGCTACAAGGATATATTGTACAATCAGGGAAAATAGCCAATATTTTATAATAACTTAAAATTGAGTATAATCTATAAAAATTTAGAATCACTATGTAGTACACTTGAAACTAATATAATATTGTAAATCAACTATACCTCTTTTTTTTAATTTAAGAAAAAGGAAAACTTGTTTAAAAAAAAAAGGACTGGGGATACAAGATTCCTCTTTTTCTGGGACTTATATTCTAGAGCAGTGTTATATAATAGAACTTTCTGCAATGATGGAAATGTTCTATATCTCTGCTGTCCAATATGGTAGCCACTAGCTACATGTGGCTACTGAGAACTTGAAATGTGACTAACACAGTTTGAAAACTGTATTTTGTATTTTATTTAATTTAAATTAAATTTATATTTAAATAGCCATAAGTGGCCAGTGGCTATATATTAGTGTGGTTTAGTTCATGCACCAGTGAGGGTGGGGGTGTAGTGAGGGGGTAGAAACAGACTCCATAAATACTTAACCGAATAAGAAACATCAAATTATACTAAGTGCAAAGCAGTAGGGTGACGTGATAGAGAATGTTTGGGAGGCTACTTTAGAATGGGTGGTTGAGGAAGGAATCTGACAGAGTGACATTTAAGCTGCCATCTGAATGACAAGAAGGATCCATGAAAATATCAGAGGATGAGCATCACAAGGAGAGGGAACAGCTGGTGACAGCCCTGAGGTGAGAACCAGTTTGGTGTTCCAACACCAAGGACAGAAGGGAGACCAGTGTGGCTGGACTGGAGGGCAGAGAATAAGAGGAGGGCAATAGAGTTGAAGCTAGTGAGTTATAAATACACCTGTATTTGTTTCCTAAGGCTGCTGTAACAAAATACCACAAACTTGGTGGCTTAAACAGCATAAATTATATTCTCTCACAGTTCTGGAGGCCAAAAGCTGAAATTAGAGTGTCAGCAGGACCTACATCCTCTAAAGGATCTAGGCTCTAGGGGAGAATCTTTCCTTGCCTCTTCCCAGCTTCCACCAGCTCTCAGCAAGCGCTGGTGCTCCTTGTCTTAACAGCTGTATCACTCCAATCTCTGCCTTCGTCTCCATGTAGGCTTCTTCTCTATATCTCCTCTGTCTCTGTGTCCTCTCATCTTCTTATAAGGACACCAGTCATTGGATTTAGGGCCCACCCTACTCCAGTATGACTTCATTTTAACTTAATTACATCTGCAAAGCCCTGTTTCCAAGTTAGGTCACATTCTGAGGTTCCAAGTAGACATGAATTTTGGGGAGGACACTATTTAACTCCCTACAGCACCCATTTTGTAAGACTTTGAAAACCAGATTAAGGAATTTGACTTTTATCTTAAATATGTTAATAAATTTATTGGGAAATTCGGAGTAAGGGAGTGACTAATATGATTTATGCTTTTTAAAAAATCGTTTTGACAAGAGGAAGGAGAAGTAAGGTGGAAGAATGGAGACCAGTAAAGAAACCATTGCAGGAGCCCAGACATCAGTGGCTTGGATATGGTAGAGTTGGTGGAAATGGAAGAAGCAGGCATATTTGAAAGATGTTTGGGAGGTGAAGGGGATGGGATTAACTGGTAGATTAGGTATGGGAATGAGGGGAAAAGAAAAATCAAGGAAAACTCCTAGATTTGGGGTTTGAGCAAACAGTAAGTGGTGTTGCCAATTATAGGCCAGGGCAGAGTGTGACTGAAGCAGGTTCTGTTGGTGATGTTAAGTTTGAGATGCTTTTTAGAGAGTCAAGTAGAGATACTGCTAGGCAATTTCACATGCAACTATAGAGTTCTGAGTAGTCAAATCTGGAGATGTAGATTTGGAGATTCAGATGAAGAAACTAAGGCACAGAAAGCTAGGGAAGTTTTCCCAGGTCACACAGCTAGTAAATAATGGCAGAGGTAGAGTTAGAACCTGAGAAGTCTGGCTCCAGAATCCATTCTTTAACCAATATGCTGTACTACCCATTAGCACTTAAAAGGAACTGAGCTAACTGGAACATAATATATCCAATGAGAATATACCCAATAAGAATTCAGCAATGTCCTGATCAAGTACAATCACACAAAAATAATTGTTTATTTATACCAACTATCAGAATTTAGTAATTAAACTGTAGCAACAGTTGATGCCATACCTTATAATTAACATAGATCAGTTTTTTAAATGGCATCCATGATTAGTGACAAATAGCAAAATACTTCAGTTTATAGTCACTGTATTTACTACCAAGAGAGACTGTGGCACTGGTAAAAAATTTCAAACTTTTGAAAAAGAGAAAAGTAGGAGATTTTAGAAAGATGTAGTGTGCACTGTAGACTCTTTTCTTTGGGGACTTTTGGGAGGCAAGAATGCACAGTGGTTAAAAGCACAGATGGCTCTGTGCCCTGCCGTGTCCTCAATGTGGGACACTGGGAAAGTTTTTAACTTCTCTTTCTTCTATTTTAAATATCTCTTAGAGTTATGGTAGGAATAAAGTGAGATTATACACAGAAAATGCTTAGAACACTGCCTGGCACATAAGAAATACTCAAAAAATGTTAACCATTTTCAGACTTCCTCAGTCTGTCTGTCTTTCTGGCCTTAGTCTGAAATTATTGTCTAAATATGAGGTGGTAAATGTTAGACCCTCTTCAGAAGCTCCCCCCAGTATGAAAGGGTCCACTCTACTGCCTGTATCTCTACCTTATCTCTGCTCTTGGAAGCTAAATGTTTTCTTCAGGAAATCATTCAAAATCCCCATTGTCAACCATGAAATTACACTTCTAGAATTTGCCAAATTTATTCTAAAAAAGAATTAAGAAGTTATGCTCAGATTTAGCTGTAATGTTGTCATTAATAGTGAAGAAATGAATTCAGAAAAAGTTAGTAACAACAACAGAGGATTGTTTGGATAAATTGTGGAGCACAACACATACAATAGAATCTTAAGCAATTCTAAAAAGAATATACAAAAATAATGAGTGACGGGGAGTGAAGTTCATAACATATATTTTTTTCATTTTTAAAAAGCATGCTACAGTGCAGCATATGCTCTATGGTACTATTTTTTTAATGTATAAGTTAATATAAGCACAGAAGATGTCTCAAAGGTTTTCACCAAAATGTAGCACATCATCCACTCACCCCTCCCATTAACATTGCAATGGTCTACTAGCTAGTCTAGAAAAACAGCCATTCTTGTGTAAGCTCAACCTAAACCTTCTCTTGCAAAGCAGAGACTGGGAGAAGAAAGGGGACACACTGGTTACAACTGGAAGGTAGCAGCAGCAGTCTGCACCTTCTAATTCTTCCCTGTATACCTCTTCGTGTTGAAGGATTTTCTGCTGGGGTTTCTCATGTCAATGTCCACAAGTAGCTAAAGGAGTCGTGGATGACAACAGAAGCAAAAGTTACTGTATTTCCTGTGTAGGACTTTGCCCATGGTCACTGCTGTGATTCTAGGACCATTGTCCTACCCCTGACCTAGGCCTTTCAAATGATGTTATGATTATTCAGGGATTTGAAATTGTTCAAATAGTGAATGATCAAAATTAATCTCCCTGCTTTGTATCACTAATGGCAATATTTTTTAAAACAAATTATAGATTCAATTTATTACTATATTCTTAGTTATGAAATACATGCAATCCTTTTTAATCATAATAATTGAGAGTGCTTGTTTTAACTTCAGAAATGGAAGGGACTTCTATGTGTTAAAGTAATCAATATTTAAGGTCATTAAATCTTTTTATAATACATTCAGATGGTCATTCCACAGTCTCTGGTAAGAGATTTATGATTAGCCATAAAAGTTCATAGCAAAATGTCTGCTTCACATATTTTAATGAAGATGCTATAATATTTGTTCTAATTTTTGAGATCACTTTCAGTTCCTGGCATTTGTAAGCAAAGAAGAACCCTTTTAATGAACATTAAAGTACATTTTCTCCAAGCTTCAATGTTTCCATCACTTGGAACTATAGGTATAAATTAGCTGGTAATTTGTAAACTAAGATCAAACAAATGAAATTGGCAGTTTTTGACCTACTAAAAACTGACAATTTCATATGGTTCATCCTAATATAATTAAATGTATATAAATGATTTTTAAAGTAAAGCCCCCTAAAAATGTTTTTAAACAATTATTTTTACACATATATATTTGTTATATACAACAGAGTTTGTTTGTTTGTTTTTAATCGGAGATTTAACAAAAATTTTATAATCAGTATGTTCTAAGGGAAACAGGAACAGGGAAACATTAAGTATAAATTATGTAACTTGCTCTAGGAAGTAAACAGGTTAAATGGGAAACCAGGGAAAGGGCCTCAGAGCTAAAATAACTTTTTATCCATTCAACAGATATTTGTTGAACTTATATATGTGGCAGGCACTGTACCAAATGCTGAGAACACACCAGTGAACAATTCCCTCATGGAAACCGTTGTCCAACTTTTTTACTTAATTTTATGTAAATATTCTCACAAGTATATGTCTTGTTTCTAGGGAACATTTAGCTTCTATTTATATATATATATATATAAAAAAAAACATATATTTATATGTTTTTCTCACACTAATAAAATATTTTTATTGTTTTATATATGACATCAAAAATATTTTTTGCAATGAGTTTATATTCTTACTCATGTACCACTGTCACCCCTGTTGCATTTTTTTAATTGTAGTAAAATACATATTAAATTTACTGTTTTAACCATTCTGGCAATATGGTTTTTGTTATCAAGTGTGTAAGGAAAGTGTTCAAACTATGTGCATTTAATACTATAGATCTATGTGCATTGGACATTGTGGATCTGTCTAGTGAAGTACCAAAAGTTCAAAAAGTAGGAAACTAAACCAAAAAGAGAGTGTACCCTTTGGGAAACTGGCAGTCAGAGCATGGTAGCAACTTGGCAGCAAGTTCTAGGTCAGTGTTTCCCAAACATGTTTGATTATAATGTGGTGATGAAAAATCAACAGCTCATAAAATATAATAAGCATCTGGATTAAAGTAGACAGTAAAAAAGTGGTCTCTGCTGTTAGACATCATTAAAATTTTATCCATAACACAAATGTGTGTAATACAGGCTGAAGATCATGGGAAATTCGACATACGTTGCTGCTTAGATTAAGTTGGTAAAATGGTCAAATCTGACTCTGCATTAATTAACAAATTGAACACCAGTCAATTATGCTTCAGGTGACATATGCAACTTCCTTTGCTCTTAGAATTGCCCACCATATCTTGAGGACAGACTTTTGCATACTAAGGGCAACAGAAATACACTTAGTATTTTTCTCACATATATATATATATATATATATATATATTTTTTTTTTTTTTTTTTTGAAACAACTTTTGAAGCAAATATTGCTCCCACCAGGTTTTGGGGGTTGTTTTTGTTTTTGCTGAACCTATTAATATCTTAGGACAGTTTGGGAACACTTTTATCTGCCATGAGAAGCTATAAAGGATTAATGCAAAAGGCTTTGGTCATGTGTGGTGCCTCACCTTATATTTCAAAAGGTTTTATGAACACTGAGAATACCTTCCAACTTATGTGGCTATAAGTGATCTCCCCTAATTATTTACCAGGTTGGGACATTATAGAAAGCTAAGATGATAAGTTAATTAATTAAAGTGTTCCTTCTTTAGATTTTAAACTCGGAGAGACAAGGAGAGAATCAGCTCCTGGTTTATATCCCTAATCAGCTCCTTATTTAAAGCATCTAGCATTTATCTTTCAACGTCTGTGAAAAAGAGGCAGTATGGCCTAGTCAGACACACCTGAATTCAAATTCTCACTCAACCTCTTAATAGCTGAGCAACCATGGGCAAATTCGTTAATCTCAGAATTTGTTAATCCTGTATTATACGATGGTGACAACTCATTCCACTATTGCTGTGAAAAGTAAGTGAGATAAATATAATGTGTCCAGTACAAAACTTGGGCACACAATAGAGACTCAACAAATGTAAGGTCCTTTCCCTTACTTATATATTCTTCATACCAGAGTCAATCCGAAAAAAAATTATAAAGTGAAGCCCCCTTGCACTTTCCCTTTTAGTACCCAAAGACATTTTCACTTGTGGTGGGTTGATTAGGGCTAAGGTATAATTCCTGGATGTTCAAATTCCCTCTTTTGTCATTACAGTTAATTGGTTGAAAAAGTTGGTGACCTTTAAGGTTTCTTTCAGCGCAAGAATTCTTTCAGCTCATCATTCCCCTCCTCTCCTCCCTACCAAATTTCTACTTAATCTGATAAACTAGGCATCAGGGAAAACCTACGGCATATTGCCCAAGGCTTCCAGAGGCAATTTTCTGGGCACAAGCAATTAGCTGTCCTCGGCAACATTGCACAGTAGGCAAAGCTTTCCTGCTCCCTCTCCTGCGGTACTCACCCCCATACCTGCAGGATTCCTCAGCTGCCTTCAGCCTGCCAGAGCATTCACACCCACCTACAATTCTGACTTCTACCGGAATGGAGCCTCAAGCTCTAAACTTTCCCCCTCCATCCCCCTTTATAATCTTCTATTCTCTCTTTGGAGTTCATCTAAACTAGGTTATACAAGGTAACCTGATTTAAACTTTTCTGATTGACACCTGCATTTTAAAGAAGAATGCGTTCATGGACATATATACACTACCAAATGTAAAATAGATAGGTAGTGGGAAGCAGCGGCACAGCACAGTGAGATCAGCTCGGTGCTTTGTGACCACCTAGAGGGGTCGGAGGGAGACACAAGACGGAGGGGATATGGGGATATATGTAAATAAAGCTGATTCACTTTGTTATACAGCAGAAACTAACACACCACTGTAAAGCAATTATACTCCAATAAAGATGTTAAACATTTTTTTCTAAGATAAAAAAAAAAGAAGAATGTGTTGGCATAAATAGTGAAATGTTTATGGGAAATATTTCTGAACCTTTGAACCATTAAGATGCCCTTTGCACACTCTAGGCTACCAGATCTTGCTCTACTGTTTTATCTCATCAAAAGAATAGAAGCCATTTCTTATATCCTTGCTTATGAAATATTTCCAATTATTATGATGTTATTTCTTTTGTGTTATGATTCCTACTCATCTGGTGTGAAACTCATAGGATTTAAGCTATATTAAGTAATTCAAGATAGAGTCACAGTGGCCAAAGCGAACTTCTGTATTAGTTGTTTTGAAACGTCTGGTATAGGACTGCAAGTGTCTCTCGGTCTGATAAATAAAGAGTGCTACTTTAGATAAGGAATTTGTTTGTTAACTCCAAGGAAAGATATCACTAGAACAGAAGGAGGAAATGATAGAGACAAGACTCCCGGGGGCATAACAGTTACACCCTACTAGCAGACTCCTTAAAATGAGACCTCTGAGCCCAGTGACTCTTTGCTGGAGGACCTGACTCCATGCTGCTGAGAACTAATGCAGATGGAGGCTGCCAGAGGCTTCTCCTTGGAATGGGTCATTTTCTCTTTTCACTACTTTGACTAACCTGTGTTGTGTGCTAATTGTGTGCAATAGACCAGTGATTAATAAATTGAATATTAGCTACGTTTCCTCCGTCTCCAATCCCGTGATTCTTACCTGGCCTTACCACTGGGCCCTATGTCAAAACACCAATCCCTGTGATAAATTAACCAATGCCAGTAGAGCTCTTAGAAAACATGCAAGTCTCAGTGACTTCTTTTTCATATTGCCCTTCAATCTGTCATACCTCACTATCGTTCCTCCATCTATATAAAATCAGGGGTCTCAAGTTGGTGGCCTAGGATTTCTGTAGGGCCCTGGATATGTTTTGTTGGCTCTTTCATTGGGCCTATAATAGGTAATGAAGCACATATTATTCTTACCCAGCAACATAAACAGCTCAGCACCTATTGTGTTGTACCTAGTCTACTTCATATATTTATGTTAACTGCACAGGTACTTGAGTTTGTCAACCCCCTACTCATCCTTCAAGACCTCTCATCATAAAATCATCTTTTCCATGAAGATTTGAAAATCAATCCTTTGCATATTTACAGCAAGTTAGTTGCTAGTTGCATTAAGTTAGACTGCCTAGTCTTATGCAGGGGCTCTGAATAGAATAGTTGACAGCAAATGCAACCTAGTGGAGTAGGTGTTATGGTGGAGATTTCAGAATGTGGCATCCAGGAAGCAAGAGGTATTTTGAGGCTGACTGACCTTTCCTGTGCCCTTAAATTGCCCAGTGTAGGATGCTAACTCCTTTACATCTAGGAATGTCTAGTACAGCCACTAGTACCTTCTAGTGGCTCTGGAGGCAGTACTTACCCTTATATCCTATATACACCATGTCAATATTTATACAAATTTCATTTGCATTATGGAACATCACTTTTCCCTCCCTCTCATGCATAAACTGAACTATTTGGACTACAGCCAGGACCCACTCCTTTGTTACCTTCCTGCTCCTCTAAGCAAAATAAGCAAAAGCAGCACATCCTGCCCTCAACTCCTTCTTTCCATTGTCATGACTCTCCCAAGAGGATAAACATAATAATAAGGAAAGTAATCACCAATTTTTTTAAAAAAGGACTAAATCTAGTGTCTTGGAGCTTTTCTATGGGCCTACCATATAAGAACCATTTTCCTGGTATTTTGGTAACTGAAGCTCCTTGGACTGGAGATTGAAAAGACATAATATTATTCTAAACCTTATTCTTTTGCAAACAACCTAATGGCAAAATTCCAGCATAATAATACTGGATGTTTACATAATGTCCTTTTCACAGGCATTCATAGTGCTTTGCAAAATTTTTATGCATTTTTTTAATATTAGATAAGAAAAGAGGGGAAGATGATTGATTTTCGATGGGGAAAGAGGGATAGGTAAAGCCTGGGGAAAAAAAAGTGTGAAACAGAAAACTTAACAGTGGATTCCTGACTCTGAACCTAATGTTTGTTCTCTCCAATATCCTTCTAATAGCAAAGAATTTTTTTTCTTTTATTGAGTCTGCTATTCAATAGCACCAAGTGAATATTGAAAAGCAAAAGAACATTAGAGTGGCCCTTAGAATTGGACACAGACAAGAGACATGTTTAGAAGGCAAGGTTTGTTAAAAACACGTTCCAAATAAGCCTATTTTTATGAATTAAGAAACCAATAGCAAGTCAAAATTAGAAGAAAATATTAAATACCCACAACACAAGCTATATCTTTGTGTACCCTAATGATGGAAGATATAGGAAATTGTTAGCTAAAAAAAGACCAGACTATCCTTAAATAACTTAGAGATAAGCAATAATAAATTATAATCCAACTGATAAATTTCTCAAAACAAAAATACATCCAGCTTCAACTCACTGGGGATTTTTCAGAATACTAGATTTAGAAGAGAAAAAACAGTACCTGAAATAGAAAAGCGGGGTGGAGGGGGGAGGCAAGGAATATATAGAGTGATTAAATTCTGAGCCTGATTAAAAAAAAAAAAAAACAGTAAAAAGAACTAGTGATGTCATAATAGCCCTAAGGATTTAAAAAGAGTTTCCTCAAATATATCAGGGGGATAAGAAACACTGGAGAGAAAATAGGCCCATTAATAAGTGACAAATGAGAGGAAATCAGATTTTGAAATAGTTGGGTTACTGAACTGCTTTTTTATTTTTTTAATATAAATTTATTTATTTTATTTATTTATTTTTGGCTGCGTTGGGTCTTCGTTGCTGCGCTCCGGCTTGCTCTAGTTGCGGCGAGCGGGGGCTACTCTTCGTTGCGGCGCACGTGCTTCTCATTGCAGTGGCTTCTCTTGTTGTGGAGCACTTGCCTTACCACTGAGTACACCCAAAATGTAACAGTAAATTTCATCAATCCATTTTCTACTTCCATAAGCAAAGCAAACTTCCTTTACAGATGTATAAACACACACACACACTCACACACACACATAGATGAATAAAACTAGAAAATATTTTGGTTCCAATGTGTTGTATCCATATATATTTAAAGTATATACAAAAGAATAGTTTTTTGCTATTTGTTTACTGATTTATTTGCTTACAGATTTACTTCTGCAGAAAGGATCTTAGGTGATTTATTAAAATAATAAAAAAGGGGAAAAGTCATTTAAAAAATCAGGACCAAGAAAAATATTAATTACGTTAGAAGATCATAAGCAGGGGTTAGGACCCAAATGTCCAAAGTAACAAAATTTTCTCTGAAATTCCTAGTAAGCCAGAAGAAAAGAAAAGCAAAACCAGTTTACTGACTTATCCCTAAGGAAAACTACATACCAATAGTTCTCTGAAGAGGCAACACTTTCTTTAGTACCCAATTCTGAGTGAAATTTGTGATGTGTGGTCACCTGTGGGCAGCAGTGGTGGCCGGAGAGAATAGGTGAGAGAATGATGTTTTGGATAATCTTCTTTACAAATGCAGGAAGTCTTCATAAAATTTTCTCAAGGCCTCCCAAGTGAAAGGTGAAGGTGTGACACAAAATATGACTCAGAGGAAGCAGGCAGCTCTACAGATGGCCCAGAAAAAGTCAATTCAAGCAAGTAGCTTTCTGCTGATGCATTGTGATCTGAGAAGAAAACTTGAAGTGGTATTGCTCAAAGGCCAATCCACAGATGACATATCAAAATCACCAGAGACTGCTTGTTAAAACTGTACTTTCTCCAGATCTACAGAGTAGGGATCTCTGGGGGATGAGCCTGGAAATCTGCAGCTTTTACAAGTTTCCCAGGGGATTCCTAAATACAGTAGAGTCAAGAACCACTGCCCTGGAGCAGTGGTCGTTAGACTTATTATTTTTTGCTTGTCTATTCTAAAAGAATTTTGAAACACTAGGGAGCTAGGTATCATTTCACATGTTTTTAGATTGACATCTAAACTTTTTTATTGTAAGTTTAAGTGGTTAAAAAAATACAATTTCTGATGTAATATTGATGTTTTCAAATAAATCTTATGTCACTTTAAAATGTATACAATTAATCTTAAAAACCCATATGCAATAAAATCTAAATACATGAACAAGTTCTTCTTTAGCAGTCAAAATTTTTACATTTTTGGGTCTTCCCTGGTGGCACAGTGGTTAAGAATCCGCCTGCCAATGCAGGGGACATGGGTTTGAGCCTTGGTCTGGGAAGTCACCACATGCCGCAGTGCAACTAAGCCCGTGTGCCACAACTACTGAGCTCACGAGCCACAACTACTGAAGCCCCTGTGCCTAGAGCCCATGCTCCGCAACAAGAGAAGCCACCGCAATGAAAAACCTGCGCACTGCAACAAAAAGTAGCCCCTGCTCGCCGCAACTAGAGAAAAGCCCACATGCAGCAATGAAGACCCGAAAACAGCCAATAAATAAATAAATAATAAATTCTTAAAAAAAAACAATTTTTTTTACATTTTCTCCTTTTTCTCCTTGAACTCAAATTTCCATCCCATTTCCCCCACAGAATTTTATTCAAATGCAATGTATTTTATGCTTGAAGTCTTTTTTTATCACCCTATCGTTCTTCTCTGCAAAATATGCATGTACATTGAAATTTTATTTTTTATTTCATGTGACCTTAAGTTTCTAAATGTTAAAATTTCTTCAGAATTGCATTAGCATTATAATTATTAGTAAGTAGTACACATTGACAAAAAATAGACATTTTCATAATAATTTTTAATTATAATGAATTATTTTAGAAATGCTTGTATTAATTTGATGGGTAGACTGTTTTCCCCCTTATTTAATTCTTCTATTAATAGGTGAATATTATTTATGGCTAGAATAAGACAGACTTCAGCATCAATTTTATTCATAGTTTTTGCTTTACATAAAATACTCACTTAGAAAAATTGTTTACACAAAGTAAATAGGAGTGGAAGGTGTTTTGTTATAGCAGTGTCACTCAGATCTTTGAAATCCTTCTGTATTATAAGCCAAAACCCATATAAAAGTGTGATTAGGAAAGGGGAGATAGGAAAAGCCACCAAGGGGCATTTTCAGGCAGATCCACTTCAGTAAAAGAGTACTTGTGGAAACCGAGGATCCAGCAAGATCCCCTGAAAACTACCCTTGTTTCCACGTTTCTTAAAAAGTCTTTGTGAAAGTTCAAATACCTCAGTTTGAAGACCATTGTACTAAGTATCTGGACACATTGAGAGAATACTTTCAAAAAGTCCTCAACAATAACAGAGAGTTTAAGAGTTCCAAAATTTAATCTCCATCTTCTAAACTACCCGGATTCACTCCAAATGTAGGTGCACTGTATCCTGGGACAGCTATAGCACAGATTAAAGTGAAGCAGACCACAAAACGGTCATAACAGACAACACAGGGAGATGTGGGAGATCTTCAAGAGCCTACAATTTTTGCTATTATGATTTTGCCAGCACATCTCTCCTTATTTTAGTTAATGGAATTCTTAAAATCTCCTCAGGGGCTGAACTGGCTCTGGGTCAGAAAGGACCAGAAGGTCCTCATGTTTCTTCGCTGAGGAATTCTGTAATTTTATTGCTACAACCAAGGATGAGTGTGAGGAGGATAGGAAAACTTTTTTTTTTTGCTTTAATATGAAAATAATTGTCTCTACTCTTGGAGACCTGGCTTAATTAAACTAATCTGATTTTCTACTGGTAAAACTAACAAAAGTGTTATTGCTCTGAGTTCTCTAATTATAGAACAATGACACTTTCTCTTAACAGATACTAAAATCAAATGCTATAACGTTGGATGAGGTCATTGTGAATAGCTTGTTATAAGGTCTATTTTGAGGTATCACATGAATTTCGGTGATTATGCAGTGACAGGAAGAAACAAAGCTTACTGCAGAAAAAAAATTATGAATTGCTACTAAAATTTATCTAATCAGTGATGAGGTTCTACAAGTTATTTCATAAGAAGTATGTTTGCTAACCATAACCTCCTGTTCTTCCATCCCAAACTCCTTAAATTCAACCCCTTCTCGATTTCCCCTCTTAGCTACCCCCTTCTTCATTTTTTTCCCTGCATCACCTGAATGAGATGATCAGCCTTTTGACAGATACTCTCACCAGTGCTCTCAGTATCCTTACTCCCTTGAACTTCTGCACATCCATTCTGCCAAGTCGCAGCTCAGAATCGAACAACCATCTGCTCTCTCTACTACTGCTTCTAGTTTGCCAAGTACTGTTGGAGAAATTGCATGACTGCTGATTCATGCCATGGCAGATCAGCAATTCCCAGATTACCTTGACCCTTAGCACTACTTGGCAATCCTTTCACTCTTGCGTGGTTGGCTTCCTTTTCCACTGCTCAAGTGCTATTCCAAACCTCAAGTTATTACTCTTCCAAAGTTTCCTACCATGCTTCCTCAATCAACAGATGACCTAAACGTCCACTTCAGGAAAAATTAGTGTTCAACTTCCTTCCTTTCCACTTCTAATGTTCATCTATATCTTCACCCTCCCTACCTCTGTCCCAGAGATAATGTAGTATGTCAATTATACCCTTTCAAAACTGGGGGGTTTGGGGTTTTTTTGGGGGGGGGTTTAAGCTCTTAAAGTCTGTGTACATTATTACAAGGCAAATATTCTTCTTAGAAGTCATATTCCAAGTTGAAGAAAGAGGCATCAGAATGTTAGGAAATTAAAGGTGCTGATTGGCTATAGAAAAGAGCACATCAGAATAGCAAGTGTTCTACTTTCAATCATTCCCAACCAAGGACAGAAGGGAAGGTGAGTTGGGATTCTGCATGTGCATTTAAAGTTTTAAAATTCTAACATAATTCTGCCAACCAAATGTCACAACAAGAAATTTAAAGAGGTCATGCTTCAGTGATCAATGCCATTTTTGTTCTCTATTTGTTACCACCTGCCACGTCTGCAGTCTAAAAAGCCACAACTAATAATTAGTGCACCTTGTTCCTTCTCTTAACTGTGTGGAGTTCGCTCACACTCTTTCAATCCAAACTTTTCATGGAAAATCCTAGGGCAACCAATGTGAATTACATTATGTTTCACCTGATATGACTATTCTAATGTAATGTCATATTATACTAGCTATCATACAAAAATTACAAGTGACATATATATGCTTTAGAAAAAGTATTTGTAGAGACTGCCTAAAGAGAAGTTTTGCTGTAGAAGATACTTTATATACCCTTAAAGTGTATATAATTTGGGGAGTTCTCTCTTTCCAAAAAAGAATACAAAATTATGAATGCCAAATGAGGTCCAGGGCCCTTTGGAAGAGGTCTGTGAAAATGAAGGGCTCTGAAGCTTAAGCTTCATTGGGATAATATAAATCAGCTTTTTTGTATTTGACCTCTTACTTAGGACATTAAACAATACCTAAACCCAAACCATCCAAAAATTCACTAAAATGTAAATACCTGACATGAGCCAAGAACTCCACATATTGTATTTCATCCTTACAACACACCTTTTAATTTACCATTCTCGTTTTTATAAAAGTGGAAACTGGGACTTAGAGAATATAGTTTGCTCACAGTCAGCCCACTTCTCACAGCAAAGCTGAGATTCAAACAAAGATCCCGACAAACTAAATCTTGTGTTATTTTCACTACAATACTCTGCCTTTAAGTTTTCCCAAAAGACAAAAGGTTTAAGTCATTTTGGAGAATGCCCCTAGAAAATCCCTGAAAAGTCTCAGTTAATACTTGAAATTAACATGACAATTCACATTTGAGAACATCATTAAAAATATTGCCCTAGGGACTTCCCTGGTGGTCCAGTGGCTAAGGCTCCATGCTCCCAATGCAGGGGGCCTGGGTTCGATCCCTAGTCGGGGAACTAGATGCCACATGCCGCAACTAAAAGATCCTGCATGCAGCACCTAAAAGATCCCGCATGTCACAACTAAAGATCCTGCGCGCTGCAACGAAGATCCTGAAACTAGGACCCAGTGCAGCCAAATAAATAAATTTTTTTTTAAAAAAAATATTGTCCTAAAACTGTGTGTAAAGAGCATAAAAGGGAATCCCCTAGCAGTCCAGTGGTTAGGACTCCATCATGCTTTCACTGCATGGGCCCAAGTTTGATCCCTGGTCAGGGAACTAAGATCCCACAATCCATGCAGCGTGGCCAAAAAAAAAAAAAAAGAACATAAAGAAACAAATGTATAACTCTTACAGTTATCTTCTGATCACTAAGTGAATAGTTGAAGATGGGAGATTTTAGGGTCTAGGAGAAACGTGATTCTAATAAGGAGAGGAAAATGGAGGCAAAATCAGAATCTGGAGGTAAGTCTAGAATTACAGCCTCCCAGGAAGGAACTTGGCTATGAAATGACATACTGATGGTATGATCTTTTACAAATTATATCTTCTTGTTTCATGTCTGATATAATTCTACCTTGCCATTGTGATATATCACGTTTTAAAGATAGCAAAGTAGGGGCTTCCCTGGTGGCACAGTGGTTAAGAATCCACCTGCCAACGCAGGGGACACAGGTTTGAGCGCTGGTCTGGGAAGATCCCACATGCTGTGGAGCAACTAAGCCCGTGGGCCATAACTACTGAGCCTGCGTGCCACAACTACTTAAGCCCGCATGCTACAGCCCATGCTCCACAATAAGAGAAGCCACCGCAATAAGGAGCCCGCGTACCGCAACGAAGAGTAGCCCCCACTTGTCGCAAATGGAGAAAGCCCACGAGCAGCAACGAAGACCCAACACAGCCAAAAATAAATAAATAAATAAATTTTTTTTTAAAAGATAGGAAAGTAATGACAATTGGTTCATGTATTATATTACTCAATATTATACCCATACCTGTATTTGTCAGTTTGGCCTCTATTTTTTTTTTCTTTTTTCGTTGTACGCGGGCCTCTCACTGTTGTGGCCTCTCCTGTTGCCGAGCACAGGCTCCAGATGCGCAGGCTCAGTGGCCACGGCCCACCGGCCCAGCCACTCCGTGGCATGTGGGATCTTCCCGGACCAGGGCACAAACCCGTGTCCCCTGCATCGGCAGGCGGACTCTCAACCACTGCGCCACCAGGGAAGCCCTGGCCTCTATTTTTTTAAAATTGTATCCTAGAGGTATCCCCTCCTCCTCCTAAGTCTCCCAGAGGCAGATGCTTTGTCTTTACCTTTTCCTTATTCACAGAATCCAGTGCTGTGCCCTACAGATAGTAGGCATTCCATGGAGGTCAATTGCCATGGAAGATGGTGTTGATGAGTTA
This sequence comes from Delphinus delphis, assembly GCF_949987515.2. NCBI lineage: Eukaryota > Metazoa > Chordata > Mammalia > Artiodactyla > Delphinidae > Delphinus > Delphinus delphis. Next base: position 35,772,088 of record NC_082684.1, on the reverse strand, counting down.
TTTTTGACAAGCCATCATTTTCTAACACAATAGGAATTCCATAATATAGATGTGTTATGATTCTACCCTACTCAGTCAAAAACTTCAGAATAAAACTTTTGGCTTTGGTTAAAGCTAAGGCAAGAACTGCTCAGATGTAGTTAGTATTTTCAGTCAACAAGCTGTCTCTGATGTTGGAGTTATTTAAAAGACCTGTTAAATCTGTGGTCTTAGCGCCATTGTGACCTCAACCTGTAGCTAAAAATCTGTCCAATGAAACAGGAGTTTCAAGAACAGCAGCACAAAAATGATGACTTAAATGAATGGAACAAGAAGGCACATATTTTCAAGAAGACCTTTCTTATTCTTAGAGTAGAAGTTTTCCTTCAAGATGTCAAGTGCTTCAAACTCTCCGGGATCTTACTTATCTTCCAAAACAAGGTGAGTCTTTGACGGAAGATGCCAAGTGGTAACTATCCAGGAACGAAAAGAGGGTCTCTGTTATTAGCCCGGGCTGAAGGCAAATATAGTGTCTCTTCCCACAGAAGTCCAAAAATAGATGACAACTACTTGAAGGAGTTGAGTGAGGACTTAAAACTAAGGAAGCAGGAACTGCTAGAGATGCTAAAACCTCTAGAAGATAAGAACAAGCTGTTATTCCAGAAGTTGATGTCTAACTTGGAGGAAAGACAAAGAAGGTAAGTGTTCCCTTCTCAGGATTTCCTAGAAGGGGAAAGGCAAGAGAATTTTAATCCATAGGATTTAGCAATGATTATTTACATTTTTTAAAAGGTTTAGACCTTCAGCTATAGTAAATTAAAAGAATGTAACCACAAAATCAGGGTGGCAGGGAATCCTTCTTCTTTTAGTAGAATTAAATATAACTCAGCTCATCTCACAGGGCTACAGTTATTACTTTTCTTCCCAAGAAACTGTTAAGAGACTTTACTATCCTCAATCCATCATGGTCACACAGATAGCTCCTCATTTGTGTTTGTGGAATCACTTTAGGATAAATGATTCTGTTCTTCCATTGCCACACAGTGAAATGGTAATCATTTCTGAGCATCAAAGTCCTCTGGATTATGGTCTGGCCTTACTAAATGTACTAGGCAGTTGAGGTCTTAACTCTTTGCTAGGGCACTCACTGTTCTTGGGATCCACCAACTCTCTTTTTCCTTTCTAGTTTCAGAGAATCTCACCTTAATGTGTCTACCTTCATTCTCTACCCTACCATAAACATTTCAGGGAGCTCAGACTTTTGGAGAGCAAAAGCCAGGCAGAAAGTTGTGAGAACAAACGTCAGGCAGAAAGTTGTAGTCAAAGCACCAGCTGTTTACAACCGAGAAACTCAGCCCTCTCAGGGCAAGAGAACACAAAGGCTTGTTTCTTTGCTTATAATTAGAGAGGGAAAAGCACAAAGAACATAAGCATAAGTTAATTAATACCTTTAAAGAATATCCTCTCTTACAGTCATAGATTGGATATTCAGATTTTATCAGAAACTTCTTGATGGCCTGATTCTCTAGAGGCTACCATAAGGATATAAGTGGGTTCTCCAACTAACTCAAATGTTTTTATGTGGAGAAGTAAAGTAGGGGAGATGAACAGAGATGGGGGTAGGGAATAATTCTGAGATTTATCCTTAAGACAAGAGGTTCTTCAACCTCCTTCTTCACAGAGGCAAAAAAAGTCCCCTTCTACCCCAAAAGTCATATAACAAAACTTTCTTCTGAAGGGGTGGAGAGGAGTCTCACTAGCTGTTGGACACCTAAGTTCTGAGCCTTACAGAGCACAGAATTCGTTATAGAGCACATACCTAAGGCAAACGTCAATTAGGAATGAAATTGTCTTTTCGAGACCTTCTATGTCTAGAAGGACTTCCATAAATCTTGTGATTTCAGCCCCTATCTCCCTCTCATGGTAGAGTAGTTTCTGACTGGTCATGGAATATTAATATTTCTTTTTAGGAAGTATTATGTTTTGTGATATCTCTGTCTTCTTTCTAGTCTGCAGATCATGAGGCAGATCATGGCAGGGAAGGGGAATGGTGAATCCTCAGTCATTGAGCTCATTAAGGAAGCAGAAGAGACGAAGCAGAATCTGGTAAGAGGTTGGTGGGCACTCCAGGGAATGGCCTTCTGAACAGGGCTCTCAATTCCATTGCTGTCAGACAGAGTGCTCATCTCTAGCATTGGTGCTCCAACACTCATAGGTCCTTGATCTAGAAAAGTCCTGGGTGAACCAAAGGGAGTCAGGTGAAATGTTGGGAAGAATAAGAACTAGCTAGCAAAAATTCTATTTTTTTGACTTTTGAAAAACTTTTCATCTAAAGGTTAATGCATACAAGCATATTAACCCCTCACATTTCAGAAGAAATAGAAAATAACCAAAGTAAAAGAAAGGAAAGAGTTTGGTCTGAGAGATTCTTTCAAGATTTAAAGAAATTAACAATATAGGACTTCCCTGGTGGCACAGTGGTTAAGAATCCGCCTGCCAGTGCAGAGGACACGGGTTCAAGCCCTGGTCTGGGAAGATCCCACATGCCGCGAAACAACTAAGCCCATGCGCCACAGCTACTGAACCTGTGCTCTAGAGCCCCCGAGCCACAACTACTGAAGCCCGTGCACCCAGAGCCTGTGCTCCGCAACAAAGAGAAGCCACCACAATGAGAAGCCCGCGCACTGCAATGAAGCGTAGCCCCTGCTCTCAGCAACTAGAGAAAGCTTTTGTGCAGCAACAAAGAACCAACACAGCCAAAAATAAATAAATAAAAATATAAATAAATTTATTTAAAAAAATTAACAACATAAAGGATCTTAAAAATTAGTGGTCTAAGCCCCAAAGAAACTGCCATATGATCAGAACATCTTACGTGTTTCAAGTGTGAGAAACTCATTACTATATTGATATACCACAATTACCATAATTAAAGTTACTATTCCAAATTGTTATTATTTTTTATCATCATCATCAATCTTATCTCTCATGTTCCTGGGTTTGGGGCTAGGCCCATTTATTGCCTTCCTCTGTGGTTTACTATGCCCCTACCCCTTAGTCCCCCTATTAGTAATTTCTTCCAACTTTAATGACTAGACAAACACATATTTCTATTTGCTTTTTCCTCTCCACCAGGAAAGGAAAAACAAGATGCTTCGGAAGGAAATGGAGATGCTATGGAACAAGGTATGTGTGCCTCTAAGGATCTCTTGAAAGTATCTGTCTTACAAACCAGAATGCAAAGAAGCTTCCCTTTTTTCTGGTCTACATCCTCATTTTTTCATGTCTCTGTTTCCACCCATGCCTCATTCCAATTCATTCTCTGATCTTATTTAAAACAATCAAGTAATGTCACTCTCCTTAGGAAAACCCTTTACAGCCATTCCAGGTATAGTCTGGCTCTTGCCTACCTTTCTAGTCTCCTCTCATAGAAGTCCTCCCCTCCCACACTGGTCTCCACATGCCAAGACCTTTCCTTTCTAAAGACTTTTGCTTTTGCTTTATCCCTGGGCTTTGTAATGCTATTTTCTTATAGTTGGCTCATTCTCATCCTTCAGGTCTCCGCTTAAATGTCACCTCCTCAGGGAAGCCCTCCTTATTCACTCCACCTGAAAAAGGACATCACCCCCCACACACACCCTTCCTATTATACAATTCTGTTCATGTCTTCCATAGCACTTTTTATAATATAAGATCACTATTTTTTAAATTTTATTGTGTTATTATTATTTTATTTGTTTCTTATCTCCCTGCCCTGTTCTGGAATACATGCTTCTCCAGTATCTTGATTGCTTTGTTCATCTTGGAATCCCTAGCATGTAGCACAATGCTTGACCCATAGTAGACAATCAATAAATGTAAGTTGAATGAACGAATACCTGATTCTAATTCCCCTTTGACTTTGCAATAATCACAGCATTGTTTAACATAAAAATATTTTGCTGGGAAACCAAGCAGGGGTAGAAATTCCTTTGTGGACTAAGGCTTTGGGATCCAAGTGTTTTTTCACAAATTATGAGACCTGAATAGCAGATTGTCTTGTGATATAAACAGGTGTGAGTGTGATCGCTGACTGCTTTTTCCATCTCACCTTTCCACAGATAATTAGGATACTATCAAGCACTGCATCTTGTACTGAGATCTGCTCCTAGTTCTTAGTGGCAGCTACAAATCAATTCTATGAGTTGTGAGAAGTTTTAGTTTCTGAGTTCTTGAGTCTTAGTGATAGGAAATATGCCAGCATCATTCCTCTATCAAAATCCAGTTTCTCCAGAGCTCCCAAAAGACTTTGTATAAGGGATGTCCATATAGCTGAGCTTGTGATTGACTTTCCCTCCCCATACTTTTAGACAATGAGAAATAGAGAGACAAGATCGTATGCCTAGTGGTTAAGAAGACAGACTTCAGAGTCCAAGAGATCTGGTTCAGATTCCAGCTCTGTACTTTCCTAACTGAGTCACCCTAAACAAATGACTTAACCTCTCTAAGACTCAGTTTTCTTATCTATAAAATGGAAATAAAAATAGTCCTGTGAGGATTAAATGAGAACATTTGTAATGTAGTAGAGTAAATAAGTAATGTAGTAAGTAGCTTACAGTAGTGATTGACATATAATAAAGGTTCAGTTAATAGTTTTTATTATTATAAGTTTCACTCAAAAGACCAGATGGAAGGGCTCATTCCATTCTGAACCTCCTTTGGTAGTACACTTTTCATATCAGGCCCTGAGAGTTTTCTGACTGGCAGGAACCAAAAGCCTTGACATTGGCTTTCCACTTCCCTCATGAAGTCCCAGTAATTTAAAGCTTTGCCAAAATGTCTCTCTACAGACATTCAGCACAGAAGAACTCAGTGATCAACAAAAAGCACTGCAGATAAAGAACAAAGCAGACTTACAGGACAGAAAGGCAAGTGGACTGCATGGTGCTCAGAATTTCAAAGTTGTTGATGCCACACAGATGGCAACAGCCCGTT